>NC_134453.1:0-1230000 GCF_030867145.1 Opisthocomus hoazin | reverse complement strand
CTGCGAGTTCAGACGTTGTTAAAAAAGTTATGAAAACGTAGCGTTCTCCACGTGCTTCTGCAGAAAGCAGCACAGGCACAAAAGCAGGCAAGAGCTAGCCAAAGGTAATATTTCTAAAGAAAAACACCCCAGCCCTCTCCGCCGTTGCCCACAGTACTCGGAGGCTGCATGGAATGGAACAGCGAGGGAATTTCAGGATGTCTCCAAGCCTACGCGGGTGGGTTTGTGCTTGTGACCAAGCCACTAACTAGAACGCTCACTCCAAATACCGACACGTTTCTGTTTTTAGCTTCTGATAGTATCTGGTTCTAGTGCTGGCCATTAACACATCCCTGTATTATATTCTCTGTACAAGAATCTCTGCTTGCGATTCCTTTCGCATCTGGCCTCTGCTCGGCTCAAGGCTCGTGACCGATTTCGTGCTCGTGACCGATTTCATGCTCGTCACCAGCTCCAACGGCCTCGCAGCGTGCCCCCAGCCCTCCGAAGGGACCCTCTGCACCCCGGTCCTCCCTCCCTCTCGCAGCGAGGGAGCTCTCAGAGGCGACGCTCGCGTTGGCGCGCTGCTGCGGCCCCTTCCCTATTCCTGCATTATTCCTACGCCACGTATAAATCTGTACGCGTCCATAATCAATGAATCATCACCGGAGAAGGTAACCAAACAATGCAATAAACCGGCTCCACCCACCCAATGCAGCCCTACGAGCTAGATAATTATCTCTAATGAAAGCCAACACAGAGCCGGGTTCTTCGTGCACCCACACCTGCAGGCAGGGCCTCCAGCCCCGTCCCTCCGCGCCGTGCCAGCGGCAGAGGACGGGGCAGATGGCACGGAGACCTCCCGTGGGAGCTGCTGAGGGAAGGGCGATACCCACAGAGTGCTGTGCTGGGGTCTCTCAGATAGGTCCCGACAGCCAGCACGACAGAGGAGCAGCAGCAGGACCACACTGTACTTCAACCCTGCCACTGAAGCGCCTTCAGTTAAAGCTCTGAGCTCCCAATAACACAAAAACTTGAGCAGGAGACCAGTATTCCCTACAGCCAGGATCTGTAGGCACCCTTCTCCTCCTTCCTGGGTTTCGGGCCAGTCCTGCCTTTCAGACTCCTGGTGACCTTGGGGAAGACACAGCTTCCCTACCCTTAATTTAGCAAAATTTGCAAATTAAAACGCGCGTGTGAGAGCGCAAGCCGAGCAGAAGAGCGCGGCTGAATTTAATTCTTCTAAATTCAGAGAGCGCAACAACGAAGCACGAAAGGGAGAAGAGAGGGAAGGGCTGCGACAAAAGTAGAAAAGAAGGAATGGGCTCTGTATTCCTTTGTCCCTTTTTCCTTCTCTTTTTCTAGTTCCTTCCTCTCAGTTTTCTGCTTTCCTGACTCCTCTGCCCTTCATTATCCTCTTTCCTGTTATTTTGCTTAAAACTGGCAAAAATTACAGACTGCACAGGCGTTAAAACTGGCCTGAATTCCAAATATAAGCCCAAATCTAGGCCAGAGGTATATTTGGCAAATACAAATCCTTGCCAGATTTGCACAGCTCTAATAATAAGGTGACAAGAACCGTGCACAGGATTACGGACGGGGCCTCACTCATCCCTTATAAAGCACCAAAATGGTTTCCTCTGACTTTCATTCACCCTTTGCTCATGAATCTCCGACCGTTAGCTTCGGGGTGGGGGGGTGGACCCCCAGAAGACCAAACCAACCTGGTCTGGCTTTGGGTGAAGGTTTAAAGAGGCTGTTCTCCACCAGCCCTCAGAGCCGCCCCTCTCCATCGCAGAGCAACGCCAGCCTGCGCAGAGCGTGGCGGGGCCTCAGCCCGCAGCCCTTCAGGCCGCTGCGACGAGCGCCCGCTCTTGGCTCTGCTGACCGTCTCCACACCGGCTCCGCGCCCCGGCCGCGAAAGCGGAACCCACGTTCCTACCCACTTCGGGGCTCAGCATGGTTTCTCTTCTGCTTAACGCCTCAGAGAAGCGGCAAGTTCCCATCACCCTTTTTTCCGCCTCCTTACTCATCTCAGTAGCTGAATCAGAAAAGTCCTTTTCACATTCTTAAAGTCTCCTAAGATCCTGCACCACCCTTGTTCCTACCCGGGGCCGGTGGCTGGCTGCTCTCCATCTCCGGTCAGGAGAGCAGGGCCATCCCCTTGCCACTCCTCGACATCTGCAATAACCTCACCGCATGCCTCTGAACCACCAGCTCCTTTCACGTACCTCCACCAGCACAGCTTTTCTTTTCCTCCTATTTTCACTCTCCCTATTGCAGTAATTATTTTACTCTACACGTTAAAATCTCGAAAGCGTTAGAAAAATACACTACAGCAATAGAAACTAGGGCTACGAGGATGGTGAGGGGACTGGAGCATCTCTCCTACCAGGAGAGGCTGAGGGAGCTGGGCTTGTTCAGCCTGGAGAAGAGAAGGCTGCGAGGGGACCTAATATATACTTAGAAATACCTGCAGGGTGGGGGTCAGGAGGACAGGGCCAGACTCTTTTCAGTGGTGCCCAGCGACAGGACAAGGGGCAATGGGCACAAACTGAAGCAGAGGAAGCTCCAGCTGAAGATGAGGAAGAACTTCTTCCCTCTGAGGGTGACGGAGCCCTGGCCCAGGCTGCCCAGGGAGGTTGTGGAGTCTCCTTCTCTGGAGATATTCCAGCCCCGCCTGGACGCGGTGCTGTGCAGCCTGCGCTGGGTGACCCTGCTTGGGCAGGGGGTTGGGCTGGGTGACCCACAGAGGGCCCTTCCAAGCCCGAACATTCTGTGATTCTGTGAAACCCACAAGCCGATTTTTATCGCTATGCGGAGCCGCGTTTGAGTCAAGAGGGCTCCGCACCGTGGCGGGACTCCTCCCGCCCGCATCCAACGGCAGGACGGCGGCCAAAGCTGCGTTTTACCTTGCCTCTCTTTTAAGCACAGCTTGCTCCCCTCAGTTTTGTATCATCAGCAAATCTCATTACACGATGGAAGAAATATGCGGACTCTTACGAGAGAACAAGTCCAGCTTCAAAGCCAAGCCGGCTCCCGACGCGTTACAGGTGTGCACCACATGAGCCGGCCCAGAAACCGCAACTGTTCAGGGCGTGACGACAGCTCCATATAACGTGATCAAAAACATTTCACGTGTTACCCAAAAAAAAAAATCAAAGTTAAAGACTAGTTCTGCCATCCAGAGAGGCGAAACCTAGTCAAACCCAACACAGCGGAAAGGACTGGCTATTTAAATGATTATTTAAATGATTACATTAAACAAGACACAGCGCAGCCTGCCACGCTCCCCCGGCGTTTCTAAGCCTACCAGACAGATCCTTGCTGCTGCCTCGCCAGCCCGCCGCTCCCCCAGAGGCCCGAAAACCAGGCACAGAATCACAGAATGGTCGGGGTTGGAAGGGACCTCTGTGGGTCACCCAGTCCAACCCCCTGCCCAAGCAGGGTCACCCAGAGCAGGCTGCACAGGACCACGTCCAGGTGGGGCTGGAATATCTCCAGAGGAGACTCCACAGCCTCCCTGGGCAGCCTGGGCCAGGGCTCCGTCACCCTCAGAGGGAAGAAGTTCTTCCTCATCTTCAGCTGGAGCTTCCTCTGCTTCAGTTTGTGCCCTTTGCCCCTTGTCCTGTCACTGGGCACCACTGGAAAGAGCTTGGCCCCATCCTCCTGACCCCCACCCTGCAGATATTTGTAGGCATTTCTAAGGTCCCCTCTCAGCCTTCTCTTCTCCAGGCTGAACAAGCCCAGTTCCCTCAACCTCTCCTCATAGGAGAGATGTTCCAGTCCCCTCATCATCCTCGTAGCCCTCCGCTGGACTCTCTCCAGTACTTCCTCATCTTTCTTGAAGTGGGGAGCCCAGAACTGGACACAGCACTCCAGATGGGGCCTCACCAGGGCAGTGTAGAGGGGAAGGAGAACCTCCCTCGTCCTGCTGCCCACACTCTTCTTGATGCATGGCTACTCCGGAGGTGATCCAAGTCTCTCGCTCTGTTCTGCAGAGGAGCAGAAACAACTCAGCAGCGAGTTTCAGGTGAGTTCTGAAAATGCAGTCGAGAGAAGCACAAAGCCGCAAAGGCTGGAGCCCCATCACCTTGAACCCAGCCACACAAAAAGGCGCAGAGTATATTTTAAGATGGCTGGAACTTCGGGTGTGTTACACATATGGAATATTTTGCTTATGAGCATGGAGAGATGATTTTTGTCTTAACAATGGAAGGCCAAAACACCTCTGTAAAACTCATCCCCAAGTGAACACCTGTAAGCCTACCACACCAACGTAACCTGGGCCTGCTCTGCAGAAAAAAGGACACGTTTTATGTGTGACTTCCAGATCTTGGTTTTCTGCAGTTTCCATCAATAGAAAACTAGGATTACAGCGACTGGATTTTGGACACTGACTGAGCCAAGCAATAAGGATGCTATTCGGTCATGACCAGGAGTGTGGCAGGGAGCTCCAGGAATTTAAACGTGGATGAGCAGAGGGCTACAGGCAATGAGCTCAGTCTCGGGTTGCATTTGGGAGTCTGCATCCACAAAATATGGATTATGAAAGAATTTATCACCTATTCAGAGACTCCTCTGCAATCCCTTCATCCCAAGAGATGTTATTTCAGAGGTTGGTGGTGTAATAGGCTACTGAAGCCAAAGCACATTCCCACCACGATGCGCAGGCATACAAAGTATTATCCAAGTTACAGTGCATCTATGAGATCTTTCACTTTTCCAGCAGAAGTTTGGAGAAGATCCTTATAGGGAAGGTCTAGTTAAATTTAGTTGGAAGTGTTGTGAGATGCATCAGCCCACCAAACACACTTCCGTTCTTTAGATATTAGCCTTCATCATCTCAGACGCCACCAAAGAGGACGGGTGGAGGTACCAGAAGGTGTGTCTCCTCAGGGTGACCAGCACACACAAAGCACATTTCCAGTCTGTAGGTCAAGGGAGGAAGATGAGATGAAGGCAGAAGTGCCTGTCTGCCAGAACCTTTGCCCTGCAGCTGCAGAGATGAGAAACCAGCAGAGAAAACCTGCTGGCAGCTGCGTTTGGAAAGAGGGTGAGACTCCACTCGTGGGACAGAAGAAAGGGTTTGGTCTTCTGCAAAAGCTATCCAAAGTATCGGAGAGAAACTTGTGCCTGGGGGATGTGAAATTTTGTTTGATCTGGATTCTACTTCTAAAGTATTACAAGATTATAAAAACACAGTGTTTTGCTGAATCAGCTTGGTATCCGAACGTTAAAGATCTCCTCTACCAGATGGAGAACCTAAGCTCTGTTTCAGTTAGCACTTTTGTTTTTTTCCACAATCCACAAAATATTGGTATGTTTTAATTCATGATCTTCTAAGGTATACCATGAGGAAGACCACAAGTCTTCAGCACACAGCCCTGGAACAGCTTAGCTCTGTGTTAAATATTCTGCCATTATCTCCCTCGGTTTTCACGTTTGCCTGCTCCATGGAAATCAAGCATCTCAACTTTGCCTCCAGCTTCAGTGCTACTGCCTACCAGTCAGCGACACCCTTTCCGTGAAGATGGCCAAACCTAATGAGTACAAGAAACCAAGTAATCTGGACCAGGAAGAGGCATGAGAACCTTTGACATCAAATTTGTGAAAGCAAAAACGCCTCTGAAGAAACCTGAGACTCAAGGATGAGGCTGGCAAGACGACTAAGACAAAACTCCAGTGTTGCACTGAACGTTTGAGTTCAGTCACTCATAAAAGCATGAAGGTCACTCAAGTTGACACACTGAAGACTGTGCCAGCAAGAGCACGATTCTTCTAGATCGTTAGGAGGCTCAGAAAAACACCAGAATTTTGGATATTCGTGCTTCATAGACCCAGGTCCAGACTGGCCAAGTGTCAACTGAACCAGAGGACAAATGCAACAGCAAGACAGAGGCATGTATGCCCTGGTCTTACCTGCTCCTACAGGCCACTAAGATGAAAATATTCTAGAGGCACAACCTGAAGTATCTCGCTTTCAAATGCAAACATCAGACCACGCAACATCAACCTTCCCATCAGATAAAGAATATGTTTATTCCAACAGAACTATAAAGATACCAACAGTTTTCTTTGAGGAGGCAGAACACACCATACCGCAGAAACCATTTGGAAATGCTTCTCCCTATGTTTGTTGGTCCGTGATGGTTCCCTCAGGGGAAATTTACTCCTGACCCAACCCAGAGATTGCTTATGGATGGCCCCAGGTACAGTCTCCCTCCCATACAGGACTGCACACTTCATGCAGACTGGACTCCTCATTGCAAAATGCATTGTAAGTATTTAAAACTAGTTTAAAATACCCAAAGCAGAGTCACACACACAACCTGTTGACATGTCCTCCTAGGACAAAAGCATTGCGCTGCTACGGTGAAACACTGAGCTCC
Organism: Opisthocomus hoazin; assembly: GCF_030867145.1. NCBI lineage: Eukaryota > Metazoa > Chordata > Aves > Opisthocomiformes > Opisthocomidae > Opisthocomus > Opisthocomus hoazin. The sequence continues at coordinate 1,223,629 of NC_134453.1, read as the reverse complement.
TCTCATGGTTCACTCTGCGGACAGCTGAGGACACCAAGAAACCGAGGAGAGGTGCGTGCTTGTTATTTCCCATGAACACGAAATACTCCTTTCTCTTTTCTTATTTAAGAATTCTGTGATGGCTCCTCTACAGAGTTTAATCCGTCTACTGATGTTCTCACCCACCGTGTGATCACCCATTCTGGAATAATCCCTGTTTCCTTCAATATTTCTTGCCTCTCTCCTGGGAAATTTATATCCGATTCTGGCATCTGTTCCCCATCCTCTTTTGTGAACACTGAGGCGAAAAATCCATTTATTTTTTTAGCAGTGTCTACATCATCTGTCAATAAATTACCCTTTCCATCTCTAAGAGGTCCTAAAACCTACTTTACTGACCTCCTCTTCTTTATGCATTGCAATAATCTTCCATGATTATTTACCTTAACCCCACGTACAGTTGTTCCTCTCTTTGCTTTCAGATTATTAATTTTTAACTTTGAACCTCATTCCACACATTCTCTGAACTTGATGTTTTACATCTTGTATTCTTGCCTGCTTTCCTTCCGATTACTTCTTGTCGTGCCTGCTCTTACACACTAGGATGTTGGTATGCTTTACTAAATAATATTATTTATTCTGAGAGGAGCTGTGTAGAATATAATTGCCACACTCCTTCAGTAGGTACCAACCCCCCTTAATAAGTGTACTTACACGGCATCGCCTCTCCGCTCCCTGGGAAAACAGGCTGCAGAAGGCAAAGCTAACGGTGAGCGACGCTCGGACCGCGACGGCCGCTCTGTCCGCACACCTCACTTCACCATCAGCAGGGAACGGGACACCTTAGAAATCATTACTAGTGTTGTCCAATACAATACTCCCCAAACAAGCACGCTCTTCAGATTTTCAGTCACCTTCTGGGTGCTGCTCCACGTACCACGGGAGATCTGTAGTCTCAGCCAACCGCAAATCCAGGCCAGAACTGGCTTCGGAATCAATTCGCTGGCTACAAGATTTACGTGAAAGTTAAAATCTAGGACGGAAAAAATAATGCTCTCCTAGAAGGCGTATTTGGAAAGACAAAATTCGCTGGCGATGCAAACCAGAATCAGGCACCTTCGACTCTAGTGACACACAAAAATGAAAATATAAATAGTACAAAGGAGGATATGAACATGTTGATACAGATATCATAATTAAAATGTATTTAAACAACAGATTAAAAATGCTTGTAACTAAATTCTTGCTGATCTGTTTACACAGCTTCCTTATCCAAGAATTAATCAAAATTGGTTTTTTTCCAGGTAATTCACACACACACACACACACAATGCCACTCTTCTTAATATTTGATTGTTGGCCTAATTGCTTCTTTATCGCATTTAGTCAGCACATCTAGTCCCAGAGTATCCTTCTCCATCACTTTTCTTTCTGTACTCTTTCTAGAACTACTGAATATCCTTAAGCCCACAACCACATAGCAAAAGTCTGCAGAATAAAGAAAAGTATTGGAGTACTCTGATTTTAGTTAAAAAGAACTAGAACCTAATTAAAGCACCGATGGTTCCTGTTAAACGCGTGCTCCGTATCTTTTCATTTCTCATGGTCCAAGGATCAAAGCGCAGACCCAGTACACCATCAGCCCTGTACAGGGTGAGAACTGGTGCCGTCCTCAATCCAGCCCATATGGCAAGATGCATCTACGGGCACGACGCTGCCGAGAGTTACCGCACGCTCCTGTCACACCCTTTTTATCCTTTCCATTGGAACTGTTCTATATTTGATTTTAGATATTCTGCACAGCTGACCAAACGTGCTAAATCCAGAGCAGCACGGGAGGCTGCGGGCTGGGGACAGGAGCAGAGACATCATTACACAAACTGTCACAAGCAGTCTCGAGGAAGAGAATTAAAAATTTAGCCGCAAAAGTAAGAACGACTTTTCCTCCTTCCAGACTGTCACATCTTCCTCCGGCGAGCAATGATTGTTTTCTCTCCCGGATGCACCCCCAGATACGGAGCAGAGCCTCGGAAGCCGCCTGGCGCAGAAACACGGACGGCAGCCTGTCCTGACCAGCCCCGGGCGCTGCCCGCCGCTGACCCCGGGCGCAGGCTGGCACCGCGGCTCAGCCGCTCCGCCGGCTGCAGCTCCATCTTGGTTTTGGAGGAGAACACACCAAGACCCAGCAAAACCAGTTGATCTTCTTCAGCCAACGCCTTCTTTGACTCCACGTCTCCGCACTGTGCAGTGCAGGGACTTGCGGGCTCAGAGTGATTATTAATTATCCGGCTAACTCGGCATTGTTTTACCCACTCCGTGCCTTAACGAGGGAGCATAACAAAGCCACTGTTTCGGCCCGTTTAACGGACCGTGACCGGAGCAGCTATGTAAATGACCTAGTAATTCAACAAATTTGTTTTGTTTCACAGATTTTCCCACATGTACGCTCTCCAGCTGTAATGCAAATCCACTCGTCCCCCCCCGACGCACGCCGCTACCTCGCGCCGCGAGCTCACTGACAACGTGGCTGCGAACAGCTTGGGGAAATCGGGAGATGGGAACAAATCCACAGATTTTCCAGGGGTTTCTTTGGTGGTGGTGGTTTGCTTCAGTGTTTTTTTGTTTTCTTTCATTTTAAATGCCTATCGGTGGTTTTCCTGGTGGGGTAAGGTTTTCTGGAAATTGCATTTTTTCCTCTCTGTGAATATTTTAAGGCAGTCACTTCTAGGTTTCTTCTCATGCTCCAACAGGTGTGAGCTCAAATCCCCTCTGCCACCATCACCAGCTCAGCTGGGGAACAGCAGCAAATTCTGGTTTGAAAGCCAAACCAAGTTCATCTCTCTGAAGGGCAGCAGCCCGTGCACCCTCCAGCTTGGCTCTCGGGCCATCACCCCACGGCCGGCTCCAGGGGCTCGGCGCAGAGCAGGGCTGGCTCACTGGCAGGAGGACCTTCGTCCCTGCCGACAGGCTGGGTAACTTCAGGCAGGGCTTTGCAAACTTACGGTTTGTACTCCAAATACAGATCAAACGCGTCTGCGGCTCAACGCAAAATTATTCACACAGCTTCAGTCTACGCCTCGCTACGCAGAGCGCAACTGTCCCACAAAATAAGTTATTAAAAATGCTTGGACTTCTTAAAAATGCTGGAGAGAGTCCAGCAGAGGGCTACGAGGATGAGGAGGGGACTGGAGCATCTCCCCTACGAGGAGAGGCTGAGGGAGCTGGGCTTGTTCAGCCTGGAGAAGAGAAGGCTGAGAGGGGACCTTAGAAATGCCTACAAATATCTGCAGGGTGGGGGTCAGGAGGATGGGGCCAGACTCTTTCCAGTGGTGCCCAGCGACAGGACAAGGGGCAACGGGCACAAACTGAAGCAGAGGAAGCTCCAGCTGAACAGGAGGAAGAACTTCTTCCCTCTGAGGGTGACGGAGCCCTGGCCCAGGCTGCCCAGGGAGGCTGTGGAGTCTCCTTCTCTGGAGATATTCCAGCCCCGCCTGGACGCGGTGCTGTGCAGCCTGCTGTGGGTGACCCTGCTTGGGCAGGGGGTTGGGCTGGGTGACCCAGAGGTCCCTCCAACCCCAACCATCCTGTGATTCTGTGATGTGTTTAAGAAGAAAATACAATGGAATGTAAACTTCCCTGAAAGCTATGTAGTACAAAATAATATTTCAATTCCCTCCTCAGTATGCAGACATTAATTGCCACAGTCTACAGTTTCTATTTATACATCTGCTGCTCGTTCCCCGAATAAATGGAAACGTCCTTGTAATTTCTGGTCTTCAGGGCTGTACAGGAGGCTGGGGTTGAATGCTGAAGCTCAGAATCCTGACCAGCAGCGCCTGCAAGATTGACTTGCTGCAAAATGTATTAACTCTTGCTTGGGAACGGCAACATAGCTACAAAATGCTTTTCAGCACAGATTCTTTCCGTTCCTTTTCTTCACAGACGAGAAGCAGCAGGCATATTGCACGACAAGAAGGGAGACGTGAGCCTGTGTCTTCTGCACAGCGTTTTTACGGCATCTTTCAAGGTCCCAGCTGACACTAAACCACGTGGTTTTCCTTCTGGTTATCTCAGATAGCTAAAGTACCACATCTGAGCTCCTCGGGTCTCAGCCTTGACACCCTGCATAGCTAAACTCCAACCGCTGCTCAGGGTCCTCCAGCAGCACTTCTTTGTTGGGCAGAATCACAGAATCACAGAATAGTAGGGGTTGGAAGGGACCTCTGTGGGTCATCCAGTCCAACCCTCCTGCTAATCCGGGGAAAAAAGGCTGGAAGAAATCCTGCCCGGCTGCTCAGGGGTAAGCGGAGGAAGGAACGGGGAGCCTGAACTTACACAGAAATGTAGATACATCTCCATTAAAGAGCAGAAAGGACCTTGTCTGAAACCAGTTGCTGTTTTGTCATTCAGTCCTGGAAGACGCGTTTACGGTTCCCTGCCCTCAGAACATGCAAGGGTGCACATTTATTTCCCAGATTAGTGCCGCTTTTGAAGTCTGGAGACACCGAAATGAGAGATTTTGTTTGGTGAAACAATTTTAGATCTGGCAAAAAACCTCGACAAATTACTCTTCCTGGATTTTGGTTGAAAAGGAGGATGGGGCCAAGCTCTTTTCAGTGGTGCCCACTGACAGGACAAGGGGCAACGGGCACAAACTGAAGCAGAGGAAGCTCCAGCTGAACAGGAGGAAGAACTTCTTCCCTCTGAGGGTGACGGAGCCCTGGCCCAGGCTGCCCAGGGAGGCTGTGGAGTCTCCTTCTCTGGAGATATTCCAGCCCCGCCTGGACGCGGTGCTGTGCAGCCTGCTCTGGGTGACCCTGCTTGGGCAGGGGGTTGGACTGGGTGACCCACAGAGGTCCCTTCCAACCCCGACCATTCTGTGATTCTGTGATTCTGTGAAGTGGTTCCTCAACCAGCAGTACCCATCCCCTCCCCAGCAGCACTGTGGCTGGGTCCCTGCCGCGTCCACCCCCGACTGCCTCGCCTCCAGGTGGAAACCAGTACGGCCAGATCACTGGGGACGCTCTCCACCAGCCTGGGGAACACCGGGGTGCTCGGCACTCTGTGAGATGAAGCTCTCCGGCTCTGGAAGCCCTGGCCTGCCACGCACCATCCAGCCAGCCACTTCTACAACTGCAGGGGCCGGGTCGTGGCAGCTGCACCCATGGGAAATACTTCAGACGAAAACAGAGTCTAGGATTGCCAGGTCTTCGGTTTCTGAAGGCCTTTCCTGACCTTCCTCACTGTTACAGTCAGATTTTCTGTTGCTGAAACTCAGCTTAGTTAATGCTATCTATAGCCAGACACAGATTTTTTCTGAAAAACATAGTTCTACTTGCAGCTCCTGAAAATTCACCTTTGACTGCTTTTTAAAAAAAAAAAACGTCGCGTGTTTCTTTCTGCATGGTGCATAGAATTGAAGTTTTTCCAAATGTAACAGTCCGCACCGCCCTGAAAAGGCTCGAGGGGACCACGAGCAAGCAGCAGGCACCAGCACGACAAGCGAGCGGCCGGGTGACCCCTGCGAAGCACCGCAACCGCGGTGTCCCCACGCCGGGCCACCCTCGGGTGCCCCCAGCCGCCAGACCCGAGCGACCAGCAAACCCCCCTGCGTTTCAGCTCCATGGCCGAGCGTTACCGGACAGTCTGTGACGTTTCCCTCCCGGTTCCTTGCGTAGCTTCACTTCTCCAGCTGCAAAACGGGAACCAAAAGGCACCTGACATAACAGAGGTGGTGGGGAAAAGAATGAATGCCAGACGCTCGCTGAGAAACCCAAAAACCTGCCAGGATGAAATGTAAGCTCGTTTTGGGAAACGTTGAAGTCATTTCTGCAGAAGGTTAAAAAAATAATAATCAGGCTGAGTCAGATGCACAGCATGGAAAATTTCATCCCCGATGTTTATGGTTTAGCGACTGGAAGCAAGGCCTTCTAATGCTGTGTTGGGTAAACTTCACTAATCTGCAAAAATTCCAGTTCCGCTTACAATAACAGCAACCGAATCAAAGCCGGGCGGATTCAAAGCAAACGCCGCAGCGATATTTGTGCGGAGACAAGTGCTATCATAGCATTAAAAATAATATTAGAAGTTGGCATGTATATGGAGTATCCAAGGAACTCCGGATGTTTTCCAGACAGCAGTTCCTCACACGGCACAACGTCCCCGCAAAACACACTGTGTGCGTTCTGCAGACAGACAGACAGACAGGCACATTTGAGCACAAAGATGTTCAACACCTCACCAAGAGCGTGCCGGGCTGCCCAGGAACCCCGGGCACGAGCCCTGCCGGCCCGTGTCCCCGGCACCACGCGGGCTCCAGCACTGCTCGGCCGCTCCATCGGCGAGAGAACGCCGCCTGCCCCCAGATAACGCTGCTAAGAGGGAAATTGGAGATATTTAAAAGGAAAAGGGAAGAAATCGGAGGGGAAACCATCTCTTTTGCAGTGTGAGTGCCAGTGCCCGGCAGCCGCAGGCGCCAGCCCTCCCAACGCACGTCGGGGCAGCCACCGTGCCGTGAAGCAGCGCGGCACCGGCCCGCAGCACCCACCCGGGAAGGACCTCGGAGCAAGTCCCCGTATCAGCTCTTCGCTTTCTGCTCGGCGATAGAAAACACACACACAAGCAAAGATTCTGTCTTCACGCACTACATCACCGACCAGCTCCTACAGCTATTAAGAGATCTACGTTCAGTAACCTTACATCCTTCTAGAGAATCCCAAAGCAGTATCAGAAATTAAACACCATCTTCTAATTGGCACTGTAGGACCTTTTTCAATAAGATATGTAAAATCACTACTCGGAGCACCAGAAACAGTACACGCGGCGGGGAGGAGTACACAAACTGTCGGTGCAATAAAATGAGGGAAGAGCTTCTGAAGTGAGGCCCCATCTGCAGTGCTGTGTCCAGTGCTGGGCTCCCCAGTTCAAGAAAGATGAGGAGCTACTGGAGAGAGTCCAGAAGAGGGCTACGAGGATGAGGAGGGGACTGGAGCATCTCTCCTACAAGGAGAGGCTGAGGGAGCTGGGCTTGTTCAGCCTGGTGAAGAGAAGGCTGAGAGGGGACCTTAGAAATGCCTCTAAATATCTGCAGGGTGGGGGTCAGGAGGATGGGGCCAGACTCTTTCCAGTGGTGCCCAGTGACAGGACAAGGGGCAACGGGCACAAACTGAAGCAGAGGAAGCTCCAGCTGAACCTGAGGAAGAACTTCTTCCCTCTGAGGGTGACGGAGCCCTGGCCCAGGCTGCCCAGGGAGGTTGTGGAGTCTCCTTCTCTGGAGATATTCCAGACCCACCTGGACGCGGTGCTGTGCAGCCTGCTGTGGGTGACCCTGCTTGGGCAGGGGGTTGGACTGGGTGACCCACAGAGGGCCCTGCCAACCCTGACCATTCTGCGATTCTGTGATTCCTATTCTAATTTTTACTACCTTCCACAAACTGGGTTAATCAGCATTATAAACCCGAGGGGAAGTGGTCTCCCTGCCCTGCCCTCCGCGGTGACAGCCTGTCTGGTGGCTGGCGAGCAGAAGCGCTCGCAGGGCTGCACCTCGTGCGGCGTGCCGGGTTACGTTCAGGCTGGTTAGAGCACCCCGAAGCAACACAAACCTCAATATTCCTGGTAGGCAAAGCGAGGAGAGGAACTGAATTCTAATGACCCAGCAGCTGTCACAATATGACCACAGTAACCAAATCAAAATATCACCCACTAACCCAGCTGAGATTCAAAGGTCACCGCATAAGCCAGCAGCCTTCTTCAGCAGCACCCGAAACCTCCGTCTAATCCTCACAGTGAACCGCCCCGCTACGCCACAGAGGGCTCAGCAGCAAGCCACGGTAGGTCGGTCCGTGATTTAACGTGCCAGCAAGGTACCCCAAGCAGCAGGCTCAGAAACACTCCCGCAGAGCACACCTGGGAAGGGGAGAGGCGGTGGGAAGCGACACACCATGTGCCCTACCCATGGCAGCTATCTGCCCATGCACACCTCGTTACCCGGCCGGGGAACCGCTCTTCACAGAATCACAGAATAGTCGGGGTTGGCAGGGACCTCTGTGGGTCACCCAGCCCAACCCCCTGCCCAAGCAGGGTCACCCAGAGCAGGCTGCACAGGACCTTGTCCAGGCGGGTCTGGAATATCTCCAGAGAAGGAGACTCCACAGCCTCCCTGGGCAGCCTGGGCCAGGACTCCGTCACCCTCAGAGGGAAGAAGTTCTTCCTCGTCTTCAGCTGGAGCTTCATCTGCTTCAGTTTGTGCCCTTTGCCCCTTGTCCTGTCACTGGGCACCACTGGAAAGAGTCTGGCCCCGTCCTCCTGACACCCACCCTGCAGATATTTAGAGGCATTTCTAAGGTCCCCTCTCAGCCTTCTCTCCTCCAGGCTGAACAAGCCCAGCTCCCTCAGCCTCTCCTCGTAGGAGAGATGTTCCAGTCCCCTCCTCATCCTCGTAGCCCTGCGCTGGACTCTCTCCAGTAGCTCCTCATCTTTCTTGAACTGGGGAGCCCAGAACTGGACACAGGACTCCAGATGGGGCCTCACCAGGGCAGTGTAGAGGGGGAGGAGAACCTCCCTCGTCCTGCTGGCCACACTCTTCTTGATGCACCCCAGGATTCCATTGGCTTTCTTGGCAGCCAGGGCACACTGCTGGCTCATGGTCAACCTGTCGTCCACCAGCACACCCAGGTCCCTCTCCGCAGAGCTGCTCTCCAGCAGGTCCATCCCAGCCTGTACTGGTGCCCTGGGGTTGTTCCTCCCCAGGTGCAGGACCCTGCCCTTGCCCTTGTTGAACCTCATCAGGTTCCTCTCTGCCCAGCTTTCCGGCCTATCCAGGTCACGCTGAATGGCAGCACAGCCTGCCGGTGTGTCTACCACACCTCCCAGTTTGGTGTCACTCTTGAGACGCTCTCGGGAAAACCCAGAGCACCCAGCAGGGCAGCGGGACTCCAGCCACGCGCAAAGCGAGCTGTGCTCGACTGCAGTCGGAGAGGTGGAGCGACGCCTGCAGCTTCTCTCCGCTCCTCCCCGCAGGGCTCGCTCCGAAGCCGAGCGCGCAGGCTCCCTGCTAGGCGCTGGCCATGGAAAAAAGGTATTTTAAAAACAAGTATCTGAAAGATGAAATACTATATAAGCCCTCATTTAAGCGCGGCCTGTCTGCAAACATCTGTGGTTGACAGGTATGGGGTCAGTAATACCGATCTCCCCAGTAACAACAAAGTCTTTCTTGCCTGGAAAACCACCTCAAACCAGCAGCATCTCCACTCAAGTCAACAGTGCACACCAGTGTAAAACCAGTTCAAGGTGAATGATCGTCAGGTTCTCTCTCAGTTACCAAGAGAAGGAGGAGCGTGGAAAGCAAACTACAGCGCGGCTCTGCAGGTGCCAGCCGTACAGCGGCACAGCTCACGGGGACCTTTCCACAGGGAGCTCGGAGAGCAGCCAGCATGAAGAGCTGCTGGAGAGAGTCCAGTGGAGGGCTACGAGGATGAGGAGGGGACTGGAGCATCTCTCCTCCGAGGAGAGGCTGAAGGAGCTGGGCTTGTTCAGCCTGGAGAAGAGAAGGCTGAGAGGGGACCTTAGAAATGCCTCTAAATATCTGCAGGGTGGGGGTCAGGAGGACGGGGCCAGACTCTTTCCAGTGGTGCCCAGCGACAGGACAAGGGGCAACGGGCACAAACTGGAGCAGAGGAAGCTCCAGCTGAAGCCGAGGAAGAACTTCTTCCCTCTGAGGGTGACGGAGCCCTGGCCCAGGCTGCCCAGGGAGGCTGTGGAGTCTCCTTCTCTGGAGATATTCCAGCCCCGCCTGGACGCGGTGCTGTGCAGCCTGCTCTGGGTGACCCTGCTTGGGCAGGGGGTTGGACTGGGTGACCCAGAGAGGTCCCTTCCAACCCCTGACCATGCTGGGATTCTGTGAGTCGGGAGCCGGCAGCCCGGGCAGGCTCCGTCCGAGGACACAGCGCTCTGCCCTGCTCATCACCACAGGACTGCCATTTCTCAGGAACGAGATCGTTCTGTAACCCCAGGGCAGCCAGAAGAGAGAGAGACACTTTTAAGTTCTAAAGGCTCAAATTAAAGGTTAAACCCAGAAGGGCCATGCAGCCCCGTGGGTTTCACGGCAGCGTGGGGCTGCTCGCGCCGCGTCTCTGCACGCTGCCCAACCCCACGGCGTGAGTTAAGCAGGGAGTGTTGAAATTTCCATGCTTTTTTTGGCTGATGCCAGACCCTCTAAAACTGGTGTAACCATGTTTCGTGCGTGAACACATACAAACGACTACAAGCTCCAACATTGTCCCGTATGTTGAACAACTCACAGATATTTCCCAATATTAAAAGACAAGGCATATTTTAGGGACGTATATTAGAGCTGACGAATGATATATCGCAGTCACAGCTCCGTGTTGGTTTTGGCTCGTGCTCAGTCCCTTTAAAGCAAAGCGTTTGGTTAGTTCATTGACAACTGCAGAAGGGTGTGATCTTGGCCAAGCGTAAGCATTACTAATATTTTTACATCATGTATTTATTTTAACCAAACTCATTTATCAACTGTAATTAAAGAAGGTAGCTATCACTCACTCACAAATAATTACAGCCCCGCTCCGTACGGCTCTGGTGTCTGCTGCGAAGCTAAACCATTATTCAGGGGTGTCAAAACTTTCTGTCACGGGGTGTGGGGTGGAAGGAGGGTCCCTGCCAAACGCCCTGGGCAACATCTCACTCCTCCGACGCAGGACAGGCTGCCCTCGCCTGAAACCCCGGCGTCTGCAGCCCGCGGGTCCCAGCAGGCAGCCATCCCCCGCGCTCCAGCACAAACCACGGCCTCAGCGTCCCCAGCCAGTTATTTATCCGTTCCCTTTCTGCAAAAATGGCTTTATCATGTTTTCAGAAATCCTTCTCTACTTTCAAAGTCCCGGTCAGAGCACGTCACGATTTTTTGTCTTCTTGGAACGGCCGTTCACCTCTTTCAGCAAATCCTGCACCAAAGTCTCATCCCCCTCACAGCAAGGATCACCACTAGCACACGTTTTTGAAATTGCACGATAGCTTAGGAAAAAAAAAAAAAAAATCCACATTCCCACCCTTATGCCGAGCACAATCACCCGCAAAAACGAGGATGAGGGCTCTAAGCCCTCCGCGTTTTATTTCCGTTTCGCTTATTCCACTTTCAACAACGCGGTCGAGTTAGGAAATTCGATTTCTTACTTTGTATTCTGGAATTGACAAAGGGAGGAGAGAGATTGTCATGCGACCCAAGGTCTCTGCTGGCCATATGATCATAGTGAGTCCCATCTCCATAGTTCTGTTAACAAATCGGGAGAAAACACAATTTTACAAGTTTAAACAGCACTTTTCAAAACCTACAGGTCCCTATTTGCCTGCTAAGTTTTAAGCCAGCTGTAAGAAATACTATTCCCTTTATTGCTTCCCCTATTGATTCTGCTGCAAGGGATGTGTTCCAGAACGTTTTAAAGCTGTTTCAATTTTTTTATTTCATTAGTAATTGACTTTGGTTTGCTGTGTGGATAATCCCGAATGGGTGGCTGAGATGAGGTTCCTGGAATTCCGTGCTGTGCAATCCAGCATAAAGCCCTCTCTCAGCACAAAAGTCTTCCTGCCCATGTGCAAGAACAGCAAAGAAATACTCCTTTTAACGTTTTGCTTTTTAAAATCTATTTTTATGGAGAAATTTGCTGTCTTAACCACCTCCTATATCCATGCGCTGGCCCATAAAAAAAAAAAATCTGAATTTTTTCCTGCAGTGGGGGTGGGAAGTTCCTTCTCACCGACAAACCACCCGGCACAGCGGCGGTCCTTGGTGCCCCATCGCCCCTCCACCGCTCGCCGGGGGTCCGCGGCAGCGGGCGCTACTCACCGCCTGCGGTGGGAAACCCGGGCAGGATCGGGCTCCTCGCTTTTGAAACGGGCTGGTGTAACCTTCCGCTTCCAGCCGCTCGATCAGCAAAATCTTAAAAATTTACCTACAAAGACTGGGCCAAGCACGGCGGTCGCGTAATGTTTTGTTTCTTCGGTTCAGAAGAACTCACAAGAAACTAATTCTCCCGACGTGGAAATCCCATCGTCGTCTCACAAAGAAGGAAGGAGAGGGGGGTCAGGCTGTTTGCGGAGCAGCTCTGCAAGTTAATGCACAGCCTTGATTGAAACTCCCGAATTCTTCCCGGGCTCGTGCTCTTTTCTTTATATCTCAAAACTTAATTGTACGCTCACATTCAAGTTTTTGCATGCATAAATAATCGTGTGTGCAAATTTAGAATTTACTTTTCAAAACATTTTTCCCTCGGAAGCAATACAAGTGTCAAGTGAAAAAAAAAGGGATAAAAATAAAACTGACAGATGTGAGTAGTAATGACGTAATGGATGCTAAGCAGGATGGAATAAGAAAAGGTGGTGTCGGGCTTTTCCCTCCCTCGGCGGCAGGGCCGGGGTCCCCCTGCCATAAAGGGGGGGACCCCCTCGGCTGCCCGTGCTCTGGACACCCCCTTAAAGCCTGAGCTGGAGTAACCTCCGCCGAGGGCAGGACCTGCCCCGAGGGGAAAGGACGGCCATGGAGGAACGGGGCAGCCGTGCTCCTCCGCGCCAGCCAGGCACTCCAGGGCACGGAGCTCCCGGCAGCGCTGCTCGCGAGCCCGGCTCCTTCACGTTAATTAGAAAACAATTAAAAAGCGATTTCAACCAACTGTTTAAATATGGGCGTAAGTAAGAGCAAAGCCACTTTTTGCCCAGCGTTAAGTGTACTTCACGCATCTGCGGGAAGCAAACAGAAATGATCACCCGGGCGCTGGAGCACAAGCCGTGCCCAGCCCCAAGGACGGGCACAGCCGCGATGCTCCGGTCCGGCGAGGACCATCGGCAGGGCTGCCCACCCCGAGCGGCTCGGGGCGCGGCTGCTCTGCTGGAAACGGCGTTTCCTCCCAACCAAAGTAACCGCCATCCCGATCCCGAGGTGTCTAAAGAATGTGGGTAACTGTCCAAAGCCACGCTCAAACTGACCGCACATGCCAGCGAACGCCGAGTCTCGCCGTGCCAGCCAGCGGCTCGGCATCTGCGTTCCCTGCGGGGGATTCCACTCGTAGGTGGGAGCACGGAGATGTCCGTGCCCCAGGCCGGCCCAGAGCCCCGTTTCGGCTCGCCAGCTGCCCGTGGAGGAGGGTTTGAAACCCCTCGGGAAGGGTGGGCAGCCCCAGCATGGTGGGACACACCTGGAGGACCCTCTCTGGCTTCCCTGCCCCAAGCTTGGGCTTCGGGGTGGCCGTGGAGTGGCCAGCAAGCTCCCACATGGGCAAGTACAGGGTCCTGCACCGGGGGAGGAACAACCCCATGCACCACTACAGGCTAGGGCTGACCTGCTGGAGAGCAGCTCTGTGGAGAGGGACCTGGGTGTGCTGGGGGACAACAGGGTGACCATGAGCCAGCAGTGTGCCCTGGCTGCCAAGAAGGCCAATGGGATCCTGGGGTGCATTAGGAGGAGTGTGGTCAGCAGGACGAGGGAGGTTCTCCTTCCCCTCTACTCTGCCCTAGTGAGGCCCCATCTGCAGTGCTGTGTCCAGTTCTGGGCTCCCCACTTCAGGAAAGATGAGGAGCTGCTGGAGAGAGTCCACCGCAGGGCTACGAGGATGAGGAGGGGACTGGAGCATCTCTCCTACAAGGAGAGGCTGAGGGAGCTGGGCTTGTTCAGCCTGGAGAAGAGAAGGCTGAGAGGGGACCTTAGAAATGCCTCTAAATATCTGCAGGGTGGGTGTCAGGAGGATGGGGCCAGACTCTTTCCAGTGGTGCCCAGCGACAGGACAAGGGGCAACGGGCACAAACTGAAGCAGAGGAAGTTCCAGCTGAACCCGAGGAAGAACTTCTTCCCTCTGAGGGTGACGGAGCCCTGGCCCAGGCTGCCCAGGGAGGCTCTGGAGTCTCCTTCTCTGGAGATATTCCAGACCCGCCTGGACGCGGTGCTGTGCAGCCTGCTGTGGGTGACCCTGCTTGGGCAGGGGGTTGGGCTGGGTGACCCACAGAGGTCCCTTCCGACCCCTGCCATGCTGTGATTCTGTGAGTGCTGCCCACAGCGGGGGCACTGGCCCTCTCCTCAGGTTTGGTGACCACCCACAACCCCTAAAAACCCCAGCGCTGAAAATGAAATGCTCAGCAACAACATCTCCACTCCACCGGCGCTCTCAGCGGTGGCGGTGGCCGATACGGCCTAGTAAGAAAAAATGGTTAATTAATGTTCTCGCTACCTGTTAGAACTAGCGGAGCAGGTGCCAAACTCAATCACAGGATCAGGTTTAAATGTTCGAAAAGAAATCAAAAAAGGCAATTTTAAAGAGAAGACAGGCTACAGCCAACTTTGCATGCCCATTTTTCTAGGCAATCAGGTGTAAAACTCATATTTAAGATTGTAAATTTACATATGCAGGAAGTCTGGTTTGGGGAAAAAGATTAGATATACTTACCCTGGATGGACTAGGATGTCCTGTATTCCCCCAGGACCCTGAGCTAGTTCTGTCTTCTACATCTAGGGACAAAAAAGTTCTTTAGGCTTTATTGCAATAATTCTTTCCTTTTGTATAGGCACTTTTAAATTAATGTTTCAAATTAATCTCCTGTTGCCTTTAATTAAGAATCAGGCACGGGGCTACTACGATGGTAGTGGCTTCTGACCCACTGCTTAAATTAACTCATTTAAATTCACAGCAGAAATGAACTGGACCCTCAGGAACCTGAGGTCTGAACATAAAAATTACTTCGGCGGCTCAGCGTTCCTCGACACTTCACAAAGTGACTGCACCGTACCAGGTAAAGTCCTACCCAAATCTCCAGGTCTTGCCAGGCAGCAAACCCAGAACATGGTAAAACAGATGAAACCTTGTAGATAAGGTCATGCAGGCTTGGGGTAAAGGCACCTCTCCCCACCCCATCCAGGCTCCTGCTGCAGGAAAGCGTTTACGCCCGGATTTGCGCACCCAAAAAAGCAGAATACATTCCTAAAGGCAAGCACGGGAGGGGTACGTCTGCCTGCTCCTCTGTCGCTGGATGGAGAAGTCATTGCAGCCCTTGGGTGGGAGACATTCTCCTCGGAAGCTTCAGACCGCCCGTTCCAGGGTGGCTTTCACCATTTTCCCCTCCGCTAGCGAGGGATCCCTGGCAAGAACACCTCCCGTGGCGTACGGGCTCGGAGGCGGCGAAACCTGCCGCTCAGGGCACCGACCCAGCAACCGGGACTGCTACCAGCGCCTCAAACCGTGCAACGCAGCGCAGCAACGCATCGTCTTCTCGTGCGCGGTGTACCCGTGCCCCAACGGGACGCGTCGGGCGGCGAGCTCCGAGTGCAGACCTTCCTAGCACTGTCAGTTAACCTGGTTTATCATCATTAGAACTTCCCTGCAACACTGAGCGTTCTCCAGCACGCTGGGACACGCTTGCGCTGCCACCATCACCAAACCGTTACTAAAACGAGCTGGGAGTCTCCCGAGATTTTCCACTTGGCTAAAAACTTAATGGATAAACCTGACATGCACCAGTACAGGCTGGGGCTGACCTGCTGGAGAGCAGCTCTGTGGACAGGGACCTGGGTGTCCTGGTGGACAACAGGGTGACCATGAGCCAGCAGTGTGCCCTGGCTGCCAAGAAGGCCAATGGGATCCTGGGATGCATTAGGAGGAGTGTGGGCAGCAGGGCGAGGGAGGTTCTCCTTCCTCTCTACTCTGCCCTGGTGAGGCCCCATCTGGAGTCCTGTGTCCAGTTCTGGGCTCCCCAGTTCAAGAAAGATGAGGAGCTACTGGAGAGAGTCCAGCGGAGGGCTACAAGGATGATGAGGGGACTGGAGCATCTCTCCTACGAGGAGAGGCTGAGGGAGCTGGGCTTGTTCAGCCTGGAGAAGAGAAGGCTGAGAGGGAACCTTAGAAATGCCTCTAAATATCTGCAGGGTGGGGGTCAGGAGGATGGGGCCAGACTCTTTCCAGTGGTGCCCAGCGACAGGACAAGGGGCAACGGGCACAACCTGAAGCAGAGGAAGCTCCAGCTGAAGATGAGGAAGAACTTCTTCCCTCTGAGGGTGACGGAGCCCTGGCCCAGGCTGCCCAGGGAGGCTGTGGAGTCTCCTTCTCTGGAGATATTCCAGCCCCGCCTGGACGCGGTGCTGTGCCCCCTGCTCTGGGTGACCCTGCTTGGGCAGGGGGTTGGACTGGGTGACCCACAGAGGTCCCTGCCAACCCCGACCATCCTGTGATTCTGTGACACCGGTTCAGCCAGGCACTTGTGCACAGGTTTAATGGAAGCCTGTGAATAATTCCACCGATACCATAGTTAGCTCTTCTGTTAACTCAAGTCCATGAGATCCCTCACGCCCATCCTTCAGCACATTGATGGACTGGACCATAACTGCTTAAATCCATTACTTTTCACTACAGGGTGTTAAATACCAGGAAATGTGATGGACACTGATCTACAACAGCATTATTGCACATTTCAGTGCTACTTTCCAACTTGCTCCTGTGTACCCGCCAGCCTCCTAATGAAATAATAATATCGCTTGCCTTTTGCCATGCACAAACCGTAGCTTTAATCTCACTGGAAAAACCCATATTTGGTCTCATGAGCCAGAGAAACTTTCCCAGAGCGCTGCCAAAGATGACACACAGGAGCAGCCCCCTCCCGCCTCTGCACGGGTCCATCCACACTCCGGGGATCGGTGGGAACATCACCCATCTGAGGAACAGATATGGTCGTTATCACTCTAAAATATGGGTGCTGCGACCAAACCTGGTTGACTTCCAAAATTAAAAAAAGCACCAAAAAACCCCCCCACACATTTGTATAGTTTAATACTTTCCCCCAATTACAATTCCTATTATCTCAGTAACAGATGAACGTGTTAATAGCACAAGACACTCTTAGGTAAATATTTAATTAAGCTCCAGAAAAAGAAAGAAAATGTGTATCATTTACCTGACAGATCAGATCAACCATTCTATTAGGTTAATTAGGCATATTTTTAAAAATCGTTTGTGTTATGTAACAGGCAATTAACTCTGTAGAGCCCCGATCCATCGCCTGCTAAAAATCAGTGGATATTATCCCACTGACTTCGATGGGCATCGTCCCTCCCTCAAGCACAGCTTCCAAAACCCACCGGTGAGCGGAACAGCTCAGCCTTGGGGAAGGGCACCCGGGGCCGGGGGGCCAGCTCCGAGCCCACCTCCGTTCTGCTCTCAGCTCCCCCGGGCAGAGCCACGAGCCCACTGGGGCACGTGCCAAACGCCGGGTAAAGGACAGAGCCACACCAGCACCGGGCTCTGCTCTTGGCAACAAGGAGGCACTACTCCCATGGCTCCCTGGTAGAAACTTCACTTATTAACCCACTTATTTTTTGCAAAAGTCAGCTAATCTCAAGTAACACTTGTTGCCAGAGCCCCTTCCACTGGCTCACGAGCTCTTCCCTTGGCCTGGAGCTGGGTGGTGGGCTCCCAGGAGTCTTCCATCATGCCTTCCGCAGATGCTGGGCCGATATACGCAATGTACCCGGCTCGTGGGGCCTCTTTTGAGCCATGTTCTTCAAAAGACCTATTTTCAGGCACAGGGAAGGGGTGTCACGCTCCCAGAGATGCCCAGTACTTTCCAGCAGCACATGGAAACACCAGCTTCACGGCCAACCGCTGGACGGTCCCAATGACGCGAGAGGAACTATTTACAGTTAAACACGAGTCTTTGTGGCGAGCCCAGTTCCCGGCCAGCTGTCCTCTCTGGTGCTCTTTGCTGCGTTATCCCCACCTCTCCCTCACGCCAAGCGTGCCAATGACCAGAGGGTACCATCAGATCCTTAAAATCACATGGGAGCGACGCATACCTCAGGGCTGGGGTATTCCTCGTCCCTGCAAGCACCCCAGACCATGTCCCTGGGCATGCCCAGAAGTCCTGCCTCGGCAGGGGAAGCACGGCCGAGCGGGCAGGACGCTCCCGGGCAGGGAGAGGGACAGCTTTTGGGATGCATGACGGGAAGGCAGGCATTACAGCTACGCAGACATCATTCTACGTACCCAAGCACGCTATAGCGGCTAGAGAGTAGGAGACTAACCTGGCAGAATAATTCTAAGATTTGTCTAGAGTCCAAACTGTTTAGCCATCTCAGTTTTGGCTGAAAACTCCTTGCCCTTTACCTTGCTTTAACCTGAGCCCATATAATGCTCAAGGTCTTCCACCAAAGTTAAAAGTTCTGGACTCTGACCAGAAAGCGACAAGCAAAGGCTCTTGTGTCTCCTCTTCAGGGGTCGCGTCTTAGCTTTCGGCCAATTTTCTTTGTATTTAGACTTAAATGTGCAAACTGCACTATATTACTCTGCAAAACATCAATGAGAAGGCTTAATGAAGTAACACTGACAGATAAATCCATTTCTTTCGCAGTAATCAAATCAAAGCAGGTTGACATAACACAGGAACTTAATACAGTTATTCCCTTGTAATTGGAAAAAGGCCCTTTACTTCTCATTAAAGCAATCTTCTGGGTATTGGCATAATAAGAAGGCTCAGGGCTTTAATACTGCCCTATAAAAGCCCCAAGATACAGACCCCTTAAGCAAACATGCCAGATTATCTAATTCCTTGATCACAGTGGAACATGTAGTTATTGTTTTAAACTACTAATTCTTTATCTCGGCTGCAGACAAAAAGGAGGAACTGGGTCTAAAACACGTATCACGAAACTCTATAAAAATGCAAGCTCTAGCTGGGGAAAAAGGCGCTTTTTCAAAAAAAACCCTGGAGCTTCAGCTGGGAAATTGCGAGCTTAGCAAGATAAAAGCCGTTCTTGGTCGTAAGCAGTTATAAAGAGCAAATAATAAAATACAGTTTTACTGCATTTGTGAATTTGCTGGGAAAAAAAAATTATAGTTTTTCCCTGTGTTTTTTCAGGGGTGGCGGAACTGGCGAAAGCCTTCGCGCCGTTGCCGTGTAGGTGTCACGCCAGAGGCAGCGACCGCCCGCGACCCTCGGAGAGGCCGGGCTTCTCCGTGGGGCTGCAAGCAGGCCTGGGGGTCACCGGCACGGGTCCAGCGGGACACGTGCTCCGCGTCTCCTCATGTGGTTTACGAGGATTCTCCGAGTGTGATCCAGTGAGCTATCGACAGCCAAAGGCCGGCTAACTTCTGCACCCCTCAAAGCCACCGCACTCCTCCCTCGGCAGAGAAGAGCAAATATCTCACTAACTACTACCTAGTTAACCTCGCCTAGTTTACTAATAGTTTAGTATGACAGATATCGCAAGAAGGTTTGCAAGCTCCTAAACCCAACTCCAGAAATTTATTACGTACCCTGTGAAGCACTGCCGCTTGGGTAATTAGGACAGTGAAACCTTAACGACACCAAAGTCAACACAAAATTCTCCTGTGACTTCTCCTCAGAGCTTGGATTTCTCCCAGAGTGCATAAACTCGAACACATGTAATTTTCTCCAGAACCTGGCTCCTGTGAATTAACCTCACTTCATCGTTAGGCAATGCAACCTTGTAAAAAGCGAACCATCGTGGACAGATTTTGTCCGCTCTTCAGAAGGTGATTCATACGGGATTAATACAGTGGGATTCAAGTAACTAAAGTTTCACTCAGCATCTCACAAGTTCTAGCTAAAAGAAGTAAAACCGGCGTTTAAATGGAGCCAAACCACTCTAGATCATCTTGAAGAACCTGGAAAAGCACTTTCAGTGGATCCAGGGAAGATCTTCGGTGCCGTAGACCGGGACTGGCTGGATTCAAATCCTATTACTTCTACTAATGATCTAGGGAAAAAAGAAGAACTACAATCCACACCGACTGCACCCCCGTGTTGGAAGGTACTGCAACTTCAGAGAGCCCACCCCTGCTGAAGGATGCAGGGAGAAAGCCAGAGCGCCCATTTTGGGGCCAAAAGCTGCACTTCCGCAGAGGAACGAGTTCCAGCAAGCCTCCAGCTGAGCAGCCGCCTCACCCTAACGGTACTTTTCAGCAGCCTGCGGAGCTGTTGTTCTGCACCCAGGTTCCGTGGACATCTGACAGGAGCAGGGACGCCTTGGAGCCCCTGAGCAGGGCACGAGGCTCCGAGACCCTCCAGCAGCACGGCTGTGAGGTGCTCAGGCTCTGCCCAGACCTCCTGGTGCTCCCTGCCTGCTAATCGGGCTCCAAACACGCCCAGCAAACG
The DNA here is from genome assembly GCF_030867145.1 of Opisthocomus hoazin. Classification (NCBI taxonomy): domain Eukaryota; kingdom Metazoa; phylum Chordata; class Aves; order Opisthocomiformes; family Opisthocomidae; genus Opisthocomus; species Opisthocomus hoazin. The sequence goes on along the minus strand of NC_134453.1, from coordinate 1,203,493 downwards.
CAGCCAGGACCAAGCGCGGTGAAAGCACGGCAGATACCATCATGGTCCACCAGGAAGGCTGAGGTCTGAGCACTCCAGCACGCAGGCAACCGCTGTCACACCTCCACCACCGCCCGTGCTCTACAGCCTGATCCTTGGGTGTCTTTATCAGCCTCCGTGCTCAGGGTCGCAAGTGAATGAAGGTGCTTAACGCGCACCTCCCAGCTCCAGAAAACAAAAGAAGTTCAGAATTAGGTGACCTAAAGGGCCACTTGCTGTCTAACATATGTAATTTCAAACTATATTCAGGGTAGGCCACCAGTTCTGACTCTCTCAGACTAACACCTACCTGATTTTAAGGGGCTGTGATGCACAAACTGGAAGCACCACCTAAGGCTACCTGACCTTGGTCGTCATGCCTGAGAACTTCCTTTGGTACAAGTTTCATTGAGTGCCTTGAAGTGCTCCCAAACAGAGACTTTACCATTAGGAAAGTAGCATTTTTTTCTGGAAAAGCACCCAAACCCGGAAAAAAACCAAAACAAACTCCTCTTTGCAGGAATAATCCAAACAAATACTTGGGAAATCATCCAAGATCACAGCAATAAAACTGAACAATAAACTAGATGACACTAGAACCGAATTTTGTTTGAACCTCCCACCGCCTCCAGTAAGAAATCTGGACGCATTCGTAAAACCCTCAAATCACGAGCTAGGAAACTGTATCCTCATGCTTTACTCTGGTGAACAGCAACATGCTTATCACAGGTGTTTTGCTCGTAGATAATCAGAGAAAAAAGAACAAAATAGAGAAGACTCAGACTAGCAAAAGTAACTACGAAGTTGAGAACTGTTTCAAAAAAGAGATACCATTTGAAAGATAATACACATGAAAAACCCGTGTAATAAGTACGCACCTGGTGTTAGACACAGTAACAACATAGGAACCAGGTGAGACAACAGAAGAAAAAAGAGCACAGTGGTGGATCTTGTTAGTTTTGTAGCAAATCTGACCAGGAACGTTGATTTCTCTGCTATCCATACACACACGCAGCTTACCCATGCACTATGGGAGAGGCTGGGATCTGCACCAGGAGAGCGTTCCTGATTGCCACCACTGGAACCGCCTGGATGCGGTGCTGTGCAGCCTGCTGTAGGTGACCCTGCTTGGGCAGGGGGTTGGGCTGGGTGACCCACAGAGGTCCCTTCCAACCCCGAACATTCTGGGATTCTGTGATTGGTCTGAGCAGTATTTTGAGCAATTCTGGGGGAAAACAGGCGTTCAGCTAACATCGGACTGAAGCCGGTATTACTCGAGAGGGGGGCTGAGGATGTCTGTTCAAGCACAAGGATCACTGCCCCAACCTTCCCACACAAAACCACGGCACATTCACCACCTCTTGTACCGAACGATGCTTTCTACAGCGTGATGGTGTTTCACGGTGTACTCGGTGAATTCGCAGAATCACAGGATGGTCGGGGTTGGCAGGGACCTCTGTGGGTCACCCAGCCCAACCCCCTGCCCAAGCAGGGTCACCCAGAGCAGGCTGCACAGCACCGCGTCCAGGCGGGGCTGGAATATCTCCAGAGAAGGAGACTCCACAACCTCCCTCGGCAGCCTGGGCCAGGGCTCCGTCACCCTCAGAGGGAAGAAGTTCTTCCTCGGGTTCAGCTGGAGCTTCCTCTGCTTCAGTTTGTGCCCGTTGCCCCTTGTCCTGTCACTGGGCACCACTGGAAAGAGTCTGGCCCCATCCTCCTGACCCCCACCCTGCAGATATTTAGAGGCATTTATTATCTGCTCCACCCTTCCAACACCATCATCCCAGCACACATACAAAGCCACAAATAAAATAACCTGACCACTACGCTCATGAGCTTAAACGGAAGGAGAAGCATACATCTGTATATGACTTTTTTAGCTGTTTGAATAGTAAAGTGAGCAGAAAGGGCAAATCCATTTTTCAGTGGCTAAACCTCCCTGCTATGAAAAGACAGGGGTGAAATTCTACGTCTGGGGGAGTTTTCCATTCCATTTCAATTAAGACTAAAACATTGTCTTTAGTATTTATGTTCCCTTAATTTAGAATAAACAATATTTCACATTTGCTTCCCTGAATGTCGCTGTCTTAAAACAATCAAAATCACGACATTTAACGAACGCAGTAATACAGGCGCTGAGCGAGCAGCCTGCACTCTGAAGTGTGCCTGTCAAAAATCTGGCCTTTTATCTACCAGCTGCAGAGCAAGAACTACAGAAATCTGTTTCTTTAACTCAGTGCTAGCCCATATTCTTTTAAAGGATCTGAATACGTATCAAGCCAAAGATAATTCTTGAAGAATGGTCATTTCACATGCATGAGTGCAAAATAATATTTATCTATACAATTATTTATCAGTGTGGCTCAAACAGAATTGCATTACTAAAATTCCAAAATACTGTAACCAACTTGGTAAATATTTTAACATACAAGAGCAAAAAAAAACAAACCAAAATGCTTAAATCGATGACTTTTTATCTTTCATGAATAACTAGGTCTTGTCTTTCAGAGAAGCCAAGTGCTGTGCTCTTGAATTTACCTACAGGGCAAAAGGGATCAGTTTTGGAAGACCAGAGTGAAAGGAAAATCTTCCAAATGCTCCTTGGTGAACCGAAAGTCAAATAATTCAAGATGACTTTCAAAGAAGAAAGGTAATATATTGTAGCCAAAATTAATCTGTTTGCTTACCCTCCCTGAAAATGCTGTAATGTGTTTGCACTGGGAAGAAAATGGTGGTTCCCTTCCAGCGCTGGCTCCAGCACACGAGGAGGGGACGTCTTCTGGACATGGTGCTCGCCTTGGGCAAGCCCTTCTGCTCCAGGCAAGGGTCGTTGGGGACGGGCGCCAGCGTGCCATCCATCACAGCCAGCCTTGACCCCCATACACCTCCCTCTCGCCAATAAATCCAGATGAAAGCCTCCCAGCCTGCACAAGCATCTCCCCACCCACGCCTGCTTGCAGAGGGCTGCAACGCCGGCAGCCCAGCTTCTCCAGCAGCAACATCTCAAGAGCAGATGACGAGGTAACTGAAGGAACCCTAGCAAGGTCCAAGCCTTGGTCCACCAGAAGGACCTCTGGCTCAGGCCACCGTTCCATCGGCACCATCACCACACCGCCTTACCCTGACTTTACACACTGTGCTCTCCCCAGCAGGCAGCCAGCGCAGGACAGCGGAAGGACCGCAAAGGAAACCCAGCGGTCAAACCGCTGTGACAATACGGCACAGGAGCATGGAGAAGGGTAACCAAGCCAGCTAGGAGCAGCAGGAGTGGCGACTGAGGAGAACAGGACGGGGTAGCCCACGCTTACCAGAGAAAGGGTATTCAGAGCTACAAAACTCCCTCCCTAGACTGGCTTTTACAGTCCCAGTGTGGGTGACAGAGGAGAAGAACAGGATGGGCACCATCCTTGCCAGCAGCAGACAAGAGCAGCTTGCTTTAAGCAAAAGCTAGACCCTGTTTTCTACCATGTTCATTCAAAGCATCCGATGGCTGATCTGTTCCTGGGATGCTGGGTGCCGCTTCCCGGAGCCGGACAGGCCCTGGGTTAGCGATGCGGGTTCCTGAGACGGGCTGACCCCCGAGGGGTCCTCAACACCACGGTCTTTGAAGGAAGTTGTTTGGAGAGAGAGATGATGGAAAGGGGGTGGGTTACGAAACATCAGCTGCTTTTTTTATAGTTCTAAGACAGAGGATCAAAGATATGCTAAAAATAGGGATAAAAATCAAAAATATGCCAAAATACTGAACGTGTGGCAAGCAACGGTCTGTTTGCAGACTGCTTCTGCAGTATCTTCACCTGCACCAGCAAACCCTTTTCTGCCAGCCAGGAGTATTTCCCCATCAGAGACTGCCAACCGCACCGATTTGCTGACGCGATCTAAAATACACAGAATAGTAAATGGAGAAAGACAAACATCTTCAGATTTGAATTTTATCTTCCAGGGGAAAAAAGCCCAGTATATTAAATAGTATATTGAGCAATGAAAGTAATTCTATATGGGATTTAACAGCCAAAATAGCCTCACTTGAGAAGGAAAAGGACCAAGATCTCTACACGGAAGAGACTTTCGTACAGACGCCGTACTGACACGTGATTAGCATTTCTCATTGTATGAATTACAGTTGTGTCAAAAATGAGAAGGGTGGGAAAAATCCTAGACTCTAGTTATGATTATCATACTTCGACAGTATGATAAACAGGTACTTCGGGATTGCCGTTTCCTCGCTGTGCTCTGCAGCACCTTACAAACAGCACGTCAGACACCACTAATGCAAATTAAGCTAAAACGCACTCGTTTGGTGGATTGAGACCTTTTCTGCTGTTTTGCTTTTTGAAAAGAATTTTTTTCCTCAGAGCATTACAGTTTTCAACAACCAAAAAAACCAAGCTCAACAAAAAATGACAAAATACAGCAGAAGGATTAAAGAGCAGCAGATCAAGGGAAGAACGAGTTGGTAACTTGGACGGTTGGCAGGCTAAGGGACTGGCAAATTTAAAATGCATGTCCACTGACGCAATCTTTTTTGAAGATTTTGCTCCAAATATCACCAAGACAAGATGAAAAAAAATACAGACAGGGAGGTGACCTGGAAGAAAGGCAGGATGAAGCCTGCGGGTGACATAGCAGCCAAGGACTGCCCTCATCGAGAGAAAGGACCCAGGCGACGGAGCCCTGAACAAAAGCACCGGCTGCGACGGGCCACGGAAACCGGTGAGGAAGACTTCAGTACGACACGGGAGGCAGCGGGGAGGCAACGAAGGGGTCTCTGAGGAACGGGCCGTGGGTTTCACGCCAGACGACAGAGGGGAAGCTGACAGACTGCAGGTACAGGACGGGGAGAAGCCGCCCCGAGCTCGGGCGACAGCGAAGTAGGACCAGCTGCCAGGTATCTACACTACAGGTCCATCGCTCCGGTTAAAGCCACAAATTATTGGAAAGCTCATTTGAATCAGAAGGCCGTTTTATTTGCTGCCTGAACTTCCAGAGTCCGTACAAATCCCCACGGACGCTCCGAGGCACCACTTGACAGCATTTGCCACAGAACGTCAACAGCGTAAACAAATCTGAACTGTCCTCAGCCTTCACATTCGCGACAAAGAGCTGCGTTGTCCCACCATGGCTGAGGTCACAGACCCTCACGCTGCGTGTCGCTGCCTTACACAAGCTATTTTCTAACACACTCATGGCACGGACTTCGTGCTGGTAAGGACAGATGACACTCACACGTCAGCGGTTCACCCGTTTTTGCAGGCCTGCTGGAACCATCAGCAGATCGTAAGAACGAGTTTAAGGTTCTAGCTACGTTGTCCTTTCCAGCTTCTCAGGTTGCTGATGGATTTTGTTCTGGTTTGGGTTAGTTTGGGGGTAGGGAGTGCTGTGGGAGAAGGGTTTCCGGAGCAAAATGAATCTTTTTTATTTATTTTAACTTGAGGGGAGATAGAATTCAGTAGTGTCTGCTTCTCAGGAGTCATTCAGTTACAAAATGTATGTGGGTTTATAAGCTGCGGTTATCTAATTAATTCACTGTATATTCATATATAGTCTATATTAATGTTAAAGTACTTAATTTCTACTGGAACCGAATAACCCGGAGCCCTCTGAAGTTATGATAATTAATCACACTGCTCCAGGCAAGGCGCACACGTTCTACACCATAACCTAAAAATAAGTAAGGACAGATTTCCTTAAACTCTCCGTATATAATGAATTCTGAAGGTCTCTGTCTGAAGCAAACGGACATTTCCATTCCAAAAGAGTAATCAAAGCCAAAAGGCGATGGTGGAAGCTTTGATTAAAACTCAGCTAAGTTCAGGCCACTTATGGTAAGATGGCTAATAAGGAGACAACCGTGGACTTCCAGGAGGGCTCATTATGTGCCCTCGCCATTCGCCAGCACTAACTTCTACACCACTTTTTTCATAGAACCACAGAAGGGTTCGGGTGGGAAGGGACCTTTAAAGCACACCTGGTCCAACCCCCTGCCACAGGCAGGGACATCTTCAACCAGATCAGGCTGCTCAGAGCCCCCTCCAGCCTGGCCTGGAATGTTTCCACAGATGGGGCATCAGCCACCACTCTGGGCAACCTGTGCCAGTGCCTCACCACCCTCACTGCAGAAACCTTCCTCCTTATATCCAGTCCAAATTTCCCCTCTTTCAGTTTTAAACCACTACACCTTGTCCTGCTTTGGCAGGAGGGTTGGACTAGATGACCCACAGAGGTCCCTTCCAACCCCTACTATTCTGTGATTCTGTGATTCTGTCCTATTGCAGCAGGCCCTGGGAAAAAGTCTGTCCCCATCCTTCTTACAAGCCCCCTTTAAGCACTAAAAGGCCACTAAGGTCACCCCCAAGCCTTCTCTTCTCCAGGCTGGAGAGCCCCAACACGTAGGAGATATCCCCGTCCCTGCCTGCCAACCGCCCCGCGGCAGTGCCCCAACAGCCCTCTGCACCACACGGCCCCCAGCACCCTCCCAGTCACGGCCCCACGCAGCCCCAGCTCCTCCAGACCCCACAGCACGCCAAGCACTCCCCAAAGGGCCTCAGGCAAGGACCTTGCATCCATCCCGGTAAGCATCACTGTCACGTAGAGTGGCTCCTGTCTTCTCCTGCAGCTCACAATTACCTCCACAATCAACCCGCGCCTCACCCACCCGCCCTGCCCAGGCTGCCCACCAAGCTTCTCCGAGGACCTCTCCTTCCCAAGGCTGGCGTGAAACACTCAGACGCTCGTCTCAGCTGAGCAGGGCTAGTGACACCAAGAGTCGAAGGTCACCTTCTTATTTTAACATTCCCTTTGTTCCCTTTCTGGGAGAAATCTGCATGGAGCTTCTAAATAAATAAATTTTCCTTTTTATTTTTTTTGCGTGTGTTTGTGTAGTCTAGGAAAATAGCAGCTTTATAAGGAACATCTGAATGCAGCTAGAACATTCTGATTTTCTGAGAGAAACCACCACATGATAAGACCTACTACAAACCAAACACGCTTACATGTGAAGGAGAATCACTGCAGAAATCCAACTCAGACACCCAACACCAAATGCATCATTTCATATTTGACTACCTCCGATGATCTTCCGGGCTTGTAGAGACGTGGTGTCTGAAAAAGTGCCACTAGTCAGATATACTTATGAAATGTTTCTGGAAGTGATGTATACTTCTACAGCAACACTCCGCAGGGGTGTTGTATGAATGAGAAACACCACACTTCACAGGCAGTAACATTTAGAGAAAACACCACCACACAAGATAAGGCACTCGAATGCTCCAGGCAACGGAGCAGAACAGGCAGAAGACATCCCAGGTCCAAAGCCAGCCCTCTCCTGCTCCCAGGAAGCCGTGCCCAACGTGCCGGTTGGGTCAACCACTGGTCACCAAAGCGTTCTGCAGAGGGAACGGCACCAGCAGCCATGCCTCACGCTCCAGTTGGGTCAAGCACTGGTCACCAAAAGGGTTCTGCAGAAGGAAGGGCACCCGCAGCCGTGCCTCACGCTCCGGGTGGGTCAACCACTGGTCACCAAAAGGGTTCTGCAGAAGGAACGGCACCGGCAGTCACACCTCACGCTCCGGTTGGGTCAACCACTGGTCACCAAAGCGTTCTGGAGAAGGAAGGGTGCCCACAGCCGTGTCTTACACTCCAGTTCAGTCAACCACTGGTCACCAAAGCGTTCTGCAGAAGGAAGGGCACCTGCAGCCGTGCCTCACACTCCGGTTGGGTCAACCACTGGTCACCCAAAGCGTTCTGCAGAAGGAAGGGCACCGACAGTCATGCCTCACGCTCCGGTTGGGTCAACCACTGGTCACCAAAGCATTCGGCAGAAGGAACGGTGCGTGCAGCAACACTGTCTCCAGCCCAGCGAGGCAGAACAGTGCCCGCAGTGGGTGGGTCTGGATTTCACAGCAGCCAAACGGGTCACTCCTTTGCCAGTGCATCAGTAACACCACGATATATGGTTAACTGGGCCATGAATTATTAGCAGAAGCTGTGTTTTAGCAATTAAAGCTAGGTAATTCATTCCTAAAGTCAATATCCGTACCGTTACCACGCTGCACAAGGACCCCAAGCCCTTTTGGCAACGCAGAGGCGTGCACAGAGGACACGGAGCAGAGCGGGCGCGACTGCGCGGCACAGCGTGCACCACGTCTGGACGCCACGCGTGGGTGAGAGCAGAGCGGTTACTCAGCCCTTCCTCCACACTCCAGAGGAGGATTCTCCCCCGCAGCTTATTGTGAAGTACATGGTCCGGTACTGTTGTCAGCGATGCAATGTTTAAGATGTTGGATTTTATTTAACTCTTAATTAACAAAAATAATATATGAGGAGTTTGATTTACAAGGAGCGCCCCGCTCACAAATTGCTAAAATAAGCTGAATAATGGTATGGAATAGCATTTAATAATTTGCTACCCAGTTACACTGCATTAGTAATCTCATTAACAGTTGGCAGCAACGCTGCAATATATCACAACAATCTGGGGAGGGCACCAGGGCTCCCACAAGGCAAGGGAAAAGAACAACCAGGTTAATGCTCTGCTCGTATACACTAAGGAGATTATTTCATGGAGCAAGTCAGCCCCAAAACCTCCAGCATCACGTAGACAACAGCACATTTAGCACACAGTACCTACTCTCACAAAATCCATGTGCCCTGATCAAAAGAAAAAAAAAATGCCCAAAACTATGTTCTGAAATTTGATGTAGGTAATTTAAGTCTGCAATTTTCTATTTAAATATAAATACAGAAGAGATCCACTGCCTTCAGTGGAAACCAGGGGAAGAAGCTGGAAGATAGGTGCTTTCCAAACTAGATAATATTTTTAGGTGCTGAAGTATCTCATTAAAAACTTCACCCAGGCACCCTCAGTTCCATCCAGGAACGTACAGAAACCAGGGTCCTGGCATCTGAACAGGACTGGATGAACGCGGACACAGAGGAGCAGAGTCTGGGACAACGCTACGAACACTGTAACTGAACTGGAGCCCTGCAAACAGACCATGCACAAAGATGGATGGTAACGGCGCTACAAGAACAGGGCTTGTTCCTACATGTTTTTGAGTGATAATTAAAAAAAAATTTTAGTACTTGTTTTCACCTGTGTGGAGTTTTGCTTTGACTTAAACTGTCCATAACTACTAACTGTTGAAGTTGACTAGCGGCTTTGAGGCTGTAAAAGCAAATAAATGGAACTTGCTTAAGTTCTTCTCTCTTCTGCCTGCAAGATCTCCAAGCAGCCTTCAGCTCTAGCTGCTCTGCCAAAGCCTTGGGGAGAGGAGCTCGTTCCGCACAGCACTGCGCTGGCCGCGAAGCCGCAGGAGCATCGCCCTTCCGAAGGGCCGCATACGGCGAGGCCGAAGGCTGCGGGGCAGCAGCCGGCACGACGCAGGGCCGGGCAAAGCCCCGGGGCACCGCGGCGGCACCGAACCCACGGGCCACCCCCCTGCCCCGCTCGCCTCGCCACGAGCCAGCACCGCTTCGGTGGGAGCTCTGCCCTGTGACTCAGGGGTGAAGGTTGGCCTCCTGCTTCATTATAAAGAAGGAAAAAAAAAATATATTTAAAAAAAAAAAAAAATCAAGCTTTAAAATAAAATCCAAGCTCGTAAGTGGGGAATCAATTCAGCGACCCACTCGCCTTCGGATGGGCAGCTCAGAGTCGGGAGCGCATCTGTTGGAGCCGTTTCTGTGCACGCTTCAATACAGCGCTGTTATCTAAACCAGGTTGTTTTTTTTTACAGACCACACCAGCAGCTGGGTTTTGTACCTCTCTAGCCAGTACATGACTGGTTAATTCCCAATATTTATGTTTCTTGGAAACAAAGATTCACAAGGAATGTGTAGCTGGAAAAAGCTGAGGTAAGAAGAAAAAAAAAAGCGACCACAAAACCACCTCCAGCAGTCCAGCTCATCCTCCAGCGGGCGGTGGCAGAGGTCCCAGACGATATCAACAGCAGTGAACAGCAGACACTGCCCTGATTGCAAACCACGCACATCTGATGAGAGGGAAATCAAACCTTAACAGAAGAAAAATATCTCGTGAAACTAAAGGATGTTTTCTGCTAAACTTGTAGTCTTTAGAGAAGAGCGCTTTAATTTAAGCCTACTTTAGAATTACTTCTCTGGAGATATTCAAGACTGAAGAAGAGAAGGCTGAGAGGGGACCTAATATATACTTACAAATATCTGCAGGGTGGGTGTCAGAAGGATGGGGCCAGACTCTTTCCAGTGGTGCCCAGCGACAGGACAAGGGGCAATGGGCACAAACTGAAGCAGAGGAAGCTCCAGCTGAACCCGAGGAAGAACTTCTTCCCTCTGAGGGTGACGGAGCCCTGGCCCAGGCTGCCCAGGGAGGCTGTGGAGTCTCCTTCTCTGGAGATATTCAAGTCCCACCTGGACAAGGTCCTCTACAGCCTGCTTCGGCAGGAGGGTTGGACTAGATGACCCACAGAGGTCCCTGCCAACCCCGACCATCCTGTGATTCTGAGAAGTCACCCACCTTAGGGCAGCCTTTGGCGACGCAGCCAAGCCACTGGCAAAAGCCCAGCGATGGCACACTGCTGGCATTCGTGCCACGTTTGGCCCTGGCACAGACCTGGGCTGGTAACAGCCACCACCAACCCCAAAGCCTTCTAAAATTCACTTGACATCCGCTCCTTAAAGCCGTAAATTTGAACTGGATGCATTTGATGGCCAAGACGGGGCTCTAGATCCACTGTTACCTCCACAAACTGCCCAAGCACGGGTGTATTTTCTTTCCATTCTTCCACCCTCCGACTCAAATTTACAAGGAGAGGGAGAAAGGGACCGAGACCTGAGCCCAGGTCCTCTCTCCCATGGCCATCGGTGTGCAGGATTTCATATTTTATTTTCAATTTTGCAGTTCTCCCCAACTCACAGGTGGAAAACAGAAACCCCAAAAGCCTGTTGTCTGCATGCCCGAATTATTTCGGTGTCCTAGCTAAAGGAGTTCCTCACTGCAGTGGATATATTATATATATGGGTTATATATATTAAAAAATGAGTTTCAAGCACCTGACTTGGAAAAGACTGAACAAAAACATTCTATCATTGGTCAAGAATCATCTTTTCTGTCTTTTATTACTACACTCTGATGCACTGGGCTACGTTTTGCCTGGGCTGAAACTCTCTCCTTTCTAAGACACCAGCTCGAGTCCAACCAAAAGGTGATGCAGGAGTTCAGTTGTACCACGGACTGCTGATCCCAAGCCACTTCACTCATGAGTGGTTAAAATCAAACTTGCTTGTTTCGCTTTATTTTCTTTCATTTTTGTGGTGCATTAAGCTCAGCTGATGTTTTTTTTGTTTTTTGACTGCAAGCAAAACTTTGAGCCTTCCTTTTGGTTAAGAAGATAAAAAAAGCCGAGATAATTGCATCGCTGTTCCCCTGACCAATTTAAGCACCAAATATCGAGTCTCGTGGTGCAAAGTCAAACTGACAGCGCTGCACAGCAGGATCATAACGCTCTCTGATTTAAAAATAAACCCTCTTAGTCCCTTTCCCCTGTTTTATACCCTCTCAGGTCCAGATCTCACTAACAACGCGGCGTTTCACAAACAAGAAATTCCAGGTAACTGCCCTGCATCCGTAAGGCATCGCAGAACACCTCTGGTGAGAATTACATATTTTGTCTAAAAATCTTAACACACATAGCAAGAACTAAATAGAAGAACATCCACAAATAAAAAAAAAAAATATGCATCTGTTTAAAGGCTTTATAAAATCACTCCCCTGATGCAAAGGTCACATTTGAAACGTCTCCGGCAACATGGCCCCAGCCCAGTTCTGCGGCGATATTTACTGCTTCACCCCACCAGCACCTCTCTCTCCCAGCTAAACTGGAACACCTCACCAATGGCAGAGAAAATCCATGTGCCATCGTACACCCTCTTCAAAAGCAGGGATAAATGATATAGATATACATATTTATCAACTCAGCACATTTTGGGAGGGGGAAAAAAAAGAGAAGGAGCAAAGGACTACATTTTAAGGCTTTTTCACTATTTAATATTTACAGAAGGAAGAGTCTATTTGTCTCCAACGGTGCCACAAGGTACTGACGATGCATTTAGATTTAGGCATTATGTAGCAACAGTAAATGCCTTTTTCTTACGCGAAGCTATATAAAAGTCAATATATTACACCCTTGGAGTTTGCTGGGGTACCTCAAAATCGGCAAGAGGAAGAGGAGCAGCAACTTTTAAGCCTTGTTTTGCTGCTGCCCCATCACTGTAGCCAACACTTCCCCGCTGCCACCCAGCAAGCCTTTCCCCAGAAAATACAACGCCCTAGGAGCATCCAGACACGGGAACACTGCAAACAGGTTATGTTGACAACTGAATCGTGTGTGCAACGCTGGAAGCGCCTACTAACGAATTCCACATTGTAATAGAAAAGCTTAAAAAAAAGCATGACATCCACATGAATGCCAAATTAATTCATTACGATCAGCGCTACCACAACGAGCCCCAAATTAATCCATCACCGCCGCGTCCACAAAGCGCTGCCCGCTCGTTCTACTCGCTGACGGCAAACGCCAGGATGCCCGCCCTCCGCGGGCACAACGCAGGCGGTCGCGGGTACGGCTGACCACGGGTACGCGGCCGGCTCGCTCGCAAGGAATCCTTTCCCCCGTGCCCGGTTTCGAACATGGACTTCACATTTTAACCACAGACTCCGAGCGCGGGTCAGTCTCTGCCCGCCGAGGAGCGAGGCTGCCCTCACCACATGGCACCCACTCAGCTCCCCACTACGAAAGGAACCACTAAAGAAGCTCCAGTTCCTCAAATCTGAGGATTTCATTCATTTTCTCAAGGTTTTCTGTTCTTGCAGGATAAGAACAAATACCAAGTATATCTTCAAAACCTCTTCAGTATCTGCCCTGAACAGCTTCTTGCATCAGATGCGTTCAGAGCGTTGGGCCTTTTCACTGGGCTCTTTCGAGGCACCGCAACTCAAGTGTCTTTGATAAAATGGAAGTCTGAGAAATTATTTGTCACCATTGTAAAACTTCCACGAACAGCTGAGGCAGGACTGCAAACCTTGAAGCTTCTGCCAGGGATCACTTCCACAATGGCAGCATTTGATTTTGAGCTGAAAGCTCACTGAGCGAGGGTCTCTTGAAGCCTCCTTCATCTCCCACCTTCGGAGGCTCTGCCCTTTGCTCGTGCAGCATCTGCCATTTTTCAGCCTGACCATATGCTCGTAAGAAACTTCCAGGGCTCCGGCTCGCTCGCTGTTCCCAAGAAGGCCACCACTTCTTTGCAAAGGAACTCATTAAGGAAAAAACAAAAAAATCATTTAAAAGCCACCTGTATGGGAGAGATGGAAACCATCTCAGCATCTCATCCCCCTCGCTGGACTTGCGGCCCCCTCGCCCACGCTAAGGGAAACGGCTCCCACAGATGTCAGGGAAAGCAGAGGCTCGCGGGGGGAAGATGCCAAAGGAGAAGTTTCAACTCATTGCTGGAAGTCTCTCTGCCTGCAGATCATCATCCCGATCATCTTTCTAAATTACAAGGACTTTGGAGAACGCTGCCGAGAATTAAACCCGGGAAAGAGTCCACGGCTTTCTGAAAGGTGTTTTTAGCAAATTCTGTGCTTTTTCATCTGATGGGTCATTAAGAAAGAAATCGCCCTTAAAGGTATCCTTTGACATGAAGTTACAGCTTTTAAAACTGCAGCGATGTGAATTTGAGTAAATTGTGTCCCTCCACCAAGCAGCACATACTCGGCCTTGTCTCACTGGAGTATGTTCTACCACTCCCACAAAATACTTGTTCCTGTCCCCTACCTTCACGCTACCGAGTGAAGAGTCAACCACGAGCTCAGGAGCTGGAAATTTTACACCTACCATGTCTAGATGTGGTTTCTTCTCCAGACATCCCACCTCCCCCTTAGCTACTGAATTTTTTAATAGAAGGGGTTTTCCAGCAGAATTTGGGGAAAAATTTTTGTCCTTCCTCCTCCTCTCTCCCTTTGCAGTACGTCGCTAAGCCGGAGAGCCAGAATCCAGACAACGCTCCCCAACCAAACCTGGTGATCTTCAGTGGCAGCAAAGCCAGCGAAGCTTCTGGGCTCAGCAGAGCCGCTGTAACCACCAGCGCATCGCGTCCTTCAGAGGACCCCAAGCGTACCGGCAGCAGCGCTGACACCAAGCAGCGGCTCGCTGCGCGGCCACACCAGCGGAACCGGGTGCTGCTCCGGTTCAGCACATCCTGTTTACAGCCCAGGCTACTTCAAGTCATTCAGCCATGACAACTGTTGTCCTTCCGAATATGTTCATTGTGATATTTTTGGGCTGCATCAAGAGAAGCGTGGCCAGCAGGGCGAGAGAGGTGATTCTGCCCCTCTACTCTGCTCTGGTGAGACCTCACCTGGAGTCCTGCGTCCAGCTCTGGAGCCCTCAGCACAAGAAGGACATGGAGCTGTTGGAGTGGGTCCAAAGGAGGGCTACAAAAATGGTCCGAGGGCTGGAGCACCTCTCCTATGAGGACAGGCTGAGAGAGTTGGGCTTGTTCAGCCTGGAGAAGAGAAGGCTGCGGGGAGACCTGACTGCAGCCTTTCAGTGCTTAAAGGGAGCCTATAGGAAAGATGGGGACAATCTTTTTAGCAGAGACAGCAGTGACAGGATGAGGGGTAATGGTTTTAAACTAAAACAGGGTAGGTTTAGGCTGGATATAAGGAAGAAATTCTTTACAATGAGGGTGGTGAAACACTGGAACGGGTTGCCCAGAGAGGTAGTGGAGGCCCCAGCCCTGGAAACATTCAAGGCCAGGTTGGACAGGGCTCTGAGCAACCTGATCCAGTTAGCAGTGTCCCTGCTCGCTGCGGGGGGGTTGGACTAGATGACCTCTAGGGGTCCCTTCCGACCCAAAACTTTCTATGATTCCATGATTTTTATACAGCTCCAGAACATATTTACAGACCACAGCAGACTCTCAACAACAATGAAACTCATAAGCCATAAATATGGGACAATCATCCCAAACCAACCAGCTACCCTTCAACACATCCTGGCCATGGGACACCAGCTCCACTCAAAACATGTGTGGGAGCGAGCTTCGCAGCTCCAACGGGGCAAGGTGGCTCTCACTCCCGGTTCCGCTACTGGCCAAGGACCTGCTGTCCCACTGGTCAACGCCGGGGCAGTTGGTCTCCGCTCACCCCCAGAGCAGCAGAAACCCCCCAGGGGGGTTCCAACAGCGAAGTCGGCCGGTGGCCTGGACAACACCGGGGCACACTGGTGGTGGACACCAAGGCACCACGGCTGCCAGAGCCAGCCCAGGCAGAGCTTAAACCCACCGCCGAGACCCCCAGGAACATTTCACCACAAGCAAACTCAGGGCCCCTCTTCCACCCAGGTGCCGGCAGCAATTTGGGTATTTCCAACTGCGACGAACCCACGTACAGCATGAGAGCCACAGAGAGGCAAAATATGTTTTAATTATACATGTTTACTTTAGAAGAAAGTAAACAAGGAGAGATCAGTTTAATGAAAAGAGACTAACATAATGGAAGCAGCTGGAAGATTTTTTTTTTTGGTATCCCAACTGCTATTTCTTCCATCATTTCAAGTTATTCGTGTCTCCAAATAAAGCAATTTTTATATATGACAAATCTAAACCTGGGTTGGTGTTTTTTTTTGTATCCCAACTGCTATGTCTTTCATTATTTATTCATGTCCCCAAATAAAGCGATTTTTATATATGACAAATCTAAACCTGTTTTTTTGTACACTAAGCACAGGTACAAATGCAGGAATCTCAGAATTCAAAACTGTGAAGTGTTATGAAGTCAGTATATTTTCCCCACTTAATTTATTCAAGGTTTCTCTTTAACAACAAAAGAATCACTACAAATTTTCAGCGCTAGGGGCAAAAGGACAAACGCAGGAATCTCAGAATTCAAAATTCTGAAGTGTTATGAAGTCAGTATATTTTCCCCACTTAATTTATTCAAGGTTTCTCTCTAAAAAAAAAAAATCACTACAAATTTTCAGCTCTAGTGGCAAAAGGTTTATTGGTCTTTGTACTTCATCAAAGGCTTTTTATGAAGTCATGTTTGTTCTTTTGAGTAGCAAATAAAACTACTGAAAAGGGCAGGCTGGTTTTTAAAGGAGACAGATATGACCTAAAGGGAACACATTTTACTGTAGTGAAATAAACTGAGGAAACAGTTTGCAGATTAAAAACCCCTTAAAAGGAAGCATCATCTTTGGGAAAAAAAAAAAATAAAAAAAAAAATCTTTGCTGAGGAAAACAGCTGGAAACAGGAAGCTTTTGTGCTTTCATCCCGCCTGCTTTGATACCACCGCATCCCAGAAAAAGGCGAGGCGACTGCTGTCAGCTGGGTCTCGTTTCAGCTCCGCCGGACGGGCTGGCGGGAGATGCTCTGTGGATGGCAGGCAAGGCTGACACACATGCACACCTATATCCACATACATAAACACAAATGTGCATTTACAGTCTTCGAAAAACTGATGAAGTACCAAGGAAAATGAATGCAGGTTCGTTGCCTCTTCCAAGCCGCAGGGACCGGCACCTCGTGCGCTGCTGCTCCGCACTCTCAGCATCGCGACGGCTTTGGTGGAGAGCCCAGCCGCTTGCTGCTCCCTCTCCCGCGCTGGGCTGATGGGACACACGTGCCTCAGCCCCTCAGAATTCAGACCACATGCCACTGGGTGTTTTTCCCAACAGCAGCTCTATAACCCTAAATTGCAAGCTGTCCCTTCGCTGCGCGACGCCACCGGCCTCTCGATTTTAGCACGCGCGGCTCGGAGGGACCCTCTCGCCAGCAGCCGCGGAGAAGCTGCCTTCCCGGTGTTCTCCTGCACGCCCTCCTCCCAGACCAGCCTTGCAAATGAACTGTTCTTCATGCAGGGCAAGTCAAACATGGCAGGAAAACGTGACACAAAACCTTCCACAGCTACTATAATCTCAGGCAAGGCAGCAGCGTTTTCTTACTCTTTCCAGGCAACCAACCAAGCATTTTCTTCTCTCGTTTTTTTTTTAATGCTTTCCCTTATGAAAGTGTTTCAATACTCTGCGTGACGTTCCACGAGAAAACAAGAGGTATAGGCACAAGGACTGACAACCTTCAAGTTGAAAGTTTCCATTAATGGAATTAATCATGTTTACACAACTTCCTGCTGTTCACCTGATTTCATATCCTCATATCTTTCATCCGAGCTATTTCCCCTACCAAGAAAGGAACAAAAACTTCCCCAAGGGCACGGGATCTAGTCAATTGTTAGCAGTAAATGCTCTCTCCTGCTGTCTCCCTCTCTGCCAGCCCGTTTCAGATTCTCCTAGCCACAGCCAAAGGTTGCTGCTGCTCCACTGACTACCTGACACCTTCCGATTCCCAGACCCTGTTTTTCTGCTCCCAGTCAGACCATGGCTCGATCGCTGGGCAGAGCGCTGTGAATTGACACACACCATATAGGGTGATGGAGCCCTGGCCCAGGCTGCCCAGGGAGGCTGGGGAGTCTCCTTCTCTGGAGATGTTCAAGATCCACCTGGACATGGTGCTGTGCAGCCTGCTCTGGGTGACCCTTCTTGGGCAGGGGGTTGGACTGGGTGACCCACAGAGGTCCCTGCCAACCCCGACCATTCTGGGATTCTGTGCTATCCGTTTCCCAGCTACCCAGGTGGGTGCAGATGGGAAACAATTCACTGACCGTAGCCTTGATGCTTTCACTCTGGGTCTTCTTGGGAACGAGCACCCAGAGAAGAAACACAATCGTTTCTGAGCCTGCAGAGAGGACAGCCCTAAGCCACACGAGGAACAATGTCTTCTGCACTTGGACGGAGGGAAGTTCTCCCTATCATACACCTCCATGGCTCCTAGCGCGAGCCGCCCCATCGTGATGCCAGCAACCTTCGTACCTGAACAGCAAATTACCGCAAGGCGACATCCAACCTTTCACAGCTCAAAAGCACTGGGACCTCGAGTTCTGGGTTTGGTCCACTGTGTGCCATATATTCGCCCAAATAAGCAAAGAGCCTACAAATACATAGAGAGACCGTACAAAAATGCACCCACAGATTAAAGTAAACCCAACCGACAGCAAAGCCTAACTCTGCAAGCGCTGTGTAACAAGTCTGCTTCACCAGCGCTGCGTTTTCAGTATTCTCCCCTAAGAACAAGCAATTATGAGGGTGAAGAAAGGTAATGGCTTTAAAACAACACACTAATCCCAATATTAGTGCCTTGGAAAGGGAGAACTGCCAGGAATTTGGAGTAATGCCCAGTTATCTATCTTACCTTCAGTAATAAAACTGTACTATAAACATGAGCAAGAGTTAGGATACATTTTAACCTTGTCTTTTTTTTTTTAACTGTTCTTTGTAACACAACTGATATTCTACTAGCTTTAAAAAACCCTTCAGAAATTCATCAACATGCCAACATGAAGCCTTTTATTTAGTACATATATTTTAAAAGTCTACTTTATTTCACTCCCATGAATGACTGTTTAATTCTTGAATCACTTTAGCTACCGAAATAAAAATATACTGCGAGAAAACCCAAAACAAGGTTGGCAATGGCAACAGCCTGCTTGCTACCCTGAGACCGAGCCATTCCTGTCTGTGAGCCGTATCTGACAAGACCTGAATCCCAATGTCTACACCCCAGGGACTCATCTGACCCTGGAGAGAGGGTACCTGGCCGCAGACGGTGCCGGTTCCCTGACCCTGGGAGGGAGGAGATGCTCGTACCCTGGCTGGTGGCTCGGGGACCAGGGCTGGGGGCAGCTCTGTACTGGCTGTCCAGCCGGACCAGCCACCAACGACACGGAAGCATCGCACGACGTTTGGTCACCAGATCTAGCCCAAGTTTGAAAAGAACACACAGTCCTGATGATGCTATAGGAAGCCCGAGAACTTGCTCTGAACGTGGGTCATACTAAAGAGCGGGGAGAGAACAGCAAAACAGCCACAGAGCGTACGCAGAGAGAAAACCATATAGGAGAAATTCAGATTAAAATTCCAAGGAAGGAAATACTTAAAACTTTCCTTTTAGCCACTATTTTTTTTATTCACAAAGGGAAAGTCTCACACAGAGTGCTTGCTCTGTGCAGCTTTCCTCCTCCGCCCGGGCTTCGCCGGAGCCCGGAATGGCAGCGCCGCAGCACTGCCCGTCGGAAGAGGCTCCGGCAGCACCGCGCACGACCGGGCACACAGAGCGGGGCACCGGCTCAGCCATGGCACTCCGCACCCCAGCTTCAGCAGCCTCTGCAGAGCGGGGTCCCACCCAGCCCCTGGGACCTGCCTGCGAGGGGGATCCCCACCCGGGCTGAGCGTCCCACCCACCGCTGCCTGCTGGGAGCCCTGCTGCCCTACCCAACCTTCCAAGGAGGCCTCGGTGCCACCGCAGCCACCCCTCAATATCCACAGCTGTTATCTTTTAACAACACTTTTACTGAGAACTTGCACGTCTTCCTTCCAACCCGCACAGGGCCTGGCACCCCCCGAGTGCTGCAGAGAGGAGCTCAGCTCGCCTCACCTCATACTTCAGCTGATTGAACGTCACTTAGAAAGGAGTAAGTGGTGCCCAGCGACAGGACAAGGGGCAATGGGCACAAACTGAAGCAGAGGAAGCTCCAGCTGAACAGGAGGAAGAACTTCTTCCCTCTGAGGGTGACGGAGCCCTGGCCCAGGCTGCCCAGGGAGGCTGTGGAGTCTCCTTCTCTGGAGATATTCCAGCCCCGCCTGGACATGGTGCTGTGCAGCCTGCTCTGGGTGACCCTGCTTGGGCAGGGGGTTGGGCTGGGTGACCCACAGAGGTCCCTGCCAACCCCGACCATTCTGTGATTCTGTAATCATGGCACAAATTGACTCCAAGGACGCCCGTTACTTTTGCATGCAGGAAACAGTTTTGGCAAACACCTCCCAGGAGCCATGAAAACGTCAGAGACACAGAGTCCGTGTCAGGTCTTTGAGTGGAAACACGTGCACGTGTCAAGCATGTCTCCAAGGATGCGCCGGCACGTTCTACACATTGGGCGTCTGAAGATGAGGAAGAACTTCTTCCCTCTGAGGGTGACGGAGCCCTGGCCCAGGCTGCCCAGGGAGGCTGTGGAGTCTCCTTCTCTGGAGATATTCCAGCCCTGCCTGGCCGCGGTCCTGTGCAGCCTGCTCTGGGTGACCCTGCTTGGGCAGGGGGTTGGGCTGGGTGACCCACAGAGGTCCCTTCCAACCCCAAACATTCTGGGATTCTGTCTCATTTCTTCAGATTTTATTGCTTCACTTTTGGAAACATCAGTGCCAGTGCTCCTCCCATTCAGCACAAACTGTGGATTTAGATTTCCAGCCCTGACAATTCTGTGTCACTTCAATACTTCCTTTTATTTTATAGGAAGCTAGTGACAAATCTTCTATTTCCATCTCCCTGGGTGCCCTCTGTTCTGGTTAACCAAACTGAGCACCAGTGCCAGTCCCCAGATGCACGGGCCAAGCTTCACCCACGTGGGAGCCGAGGGGCTCCGGGCCAGGAGCTCTCAGGGTGCCGCGCTGCGCCCCGAGCCGCTCTCCGCGCACAGATCAGATGCTGCATCCACACTGCTTAATCTGGGAGATACCATAGCTGATGCACTGCAACATCAAAAGGGCATAAAAAATACTGACCAGCCTTCAATGCCTGTTTTCCTGTTGGCGCCTAAGCTATCGTTCAATAGCTGCAAATCAAATTATAGCAGCAGTTTGTTTACAAGCAACATCACAACTGGAACAATAACAGACCAGTCACAAAAACAACAACAAAAAAATAGGAGTCAACTTGTTCTCCGCCAGCCTGAGGTCTCAAGATGGGCTTGTTCTGCCCCTTGGGAATCCCAGTGCTATAAGCACAATAACAGCAGGACATGCCTCATTTCCTTCAACCGCTCAACATGGCTCTCCCCGAGATGTTTGTAAACTTCCTTCCTCTGCGCATCAGGCTGTCAAACTGTCGTCAGTTCTGGGGACTAATAATATCCTGTTGATGTCTGCACACATCAACTTGAAAAAATCATGTATGTGCCTCTGTGCAGACGCCGAACAGTTGAAGAGAGCAGTCCAGTACCAGACCCACGTAACTCGCTGATCAGCTCCGAGGATCACGCCTGAAGAGAACAAGGGAGCCAAAAATCATGGTGGGCTGCGGATTTCACAAAGCAAGCTCCTAAATAAACCGGTTCAGTCCCAGTACAAACTTGGTCTGGAAGAGGAATGAATATGGACCAACTGTACCGCCCAGTCTGCTGCTCCGAAACCCGGCTGGCTCCTTACACCGGCAACCTTCGGAAGCTCGGGATACGCAGCGCCAGAGAAATTAATTCCTCTGGGATGGGAAAATAGGCTCCAGCTCCCCAAAGGCGATGATGCTAGGTTTTACAGCTTCCGATGAATCCAGGCTTGGAATACCAGCTTGGGAGGAAGCTCACACACCATAGCTTGAAGCCAAACAAAAGCCATTGTGCGGAGAGAAGCATTAACCAGAATTAATATGTTTTAGATTAATTGTTCAAACACTGAGACAGAATTTGAAGGATTTGGATCCGAGAGGGGGAAAAAAAAACACCAAACAAACATTTACTGGAAAATTGAATCAGTAAGATCAGATTGCCCCTCAATTTTGGGGAATTACGACCTCTTCACCCCAAGCCCCACACCAAACAGCAGAAGTTACTTTCATTCTCATCTCTTTTGGAAATTGGGTCTGATCCTGATTTTACTTATTCAGGAATTAATCAAGAGCTGCTACAGGAAGAACAACATGGCCCTGCTTGCTCAATCTCTCCGAAAACAAAGTATTTCAGCCTTCACTTGTGGAATTAGGCATCCGCATAAGTGTCAGCATCTTCACGCTGACTTGTCTACAACCACGTAATAAATAGCCATACACGCTAGGCTCCGACCTGAGGCATTCCAGCGCTCCCATCCCCGCTTTCAACTGAGCATTTAAGGTCCTAAATCACAAGGCCCCTTGCATCTCCACTTCTCCAGCGGATGCCAGAAGATCACTAGGAATCGCAGAATCCCCCCCGGACCTGGCTGAAGCTCAGGCACGCGAGAGCCCCCACAGCCAACGCTCCCAGCGATGCCTGGAGACCACCAGCAAGCACGCAGAGACCTCAGAGTAACGACCGTCTGCGGGTCCAAACGCTGCTCTGCCCGAAAACTGTGAGGTGCCTTAGCTCTGCACCCGGGAACAGAGGCCCCGGAGCCAGGGGCTGCCGAGGGACCAGACCCCGCAGGATGCGGCACGGGGGAGCGCGAGCCTCCATCGCCTTCTCCACCAAACACCCACTCCAGCGCAGCACCGCTCTCCCTCATTAAACTTTCACATCCAGATGTCATCTACTCACTCACCAACACAAACAAAAGCCTTCAGAACAAAACCCAGCTATTTACCCATTAATCCTGCAGGCACGAAAGCAAAGAGCAGCAGGAAAATTCTTCTGGCTGTTCAAATACGTTCAACTACTGTGGGTAGAGCGAAGAAATACCCAGACATTGAGATAGTTTCCAGAGAGCAATGAAAGAGTCTGGGGTGTGAAGTTCTGCATGCTTATGCGCGCATTCCTCCTGGTTCGTATCCCCCCTTCCCCCTCCCGTGTATTATTCATAATTCTGGGATGAATAAATTTTAATCAGCAGGGCAAGCGCCAGACAAGGAGAGCTGCCATGCCAAGAGAACAGCGGGAACTGGTCAGAAAGGGACCCCAGTAATGGACAAGAGCACCCCGAGCCCTCCGATGTGAGGGGCTAGGGACCCAAAGCTGCCTCCCACCCCCCCCAGCTTCCCCGTGCCAGTCAGCCCAACCAGACCTCACCCTACAGCAGCTCAGAGCACGCGGATCTTCCAACCTTCATCCAACTTACCCCTACACAACAAGAGGTTTTACACAAGAGAGTAACTGGAGACATGTGAAAACAGCCTGGACTCCCAATCTACAGGTACAGGTGTCCTGGGTTGGTGGCGGTTTGAGTTTTTTCCTTGTTTAAAGGGTTCAGTGACATTTCTTTTTCATCAATTTTCTCAATTTTTCATTAGAATGGGTCTTCCGCATTTTGTATTGTGAAAAGTTTTGCAACGGTGCAGAGTAAATCAACGATCCAGTAAAAACCGAAACCCAGTACAATCTAACATGAACGAGTTCCGCAGCAGAGGGCAGAAAAGGCAGCCATTAGTTTGCTGTGGCAACATCTATTTATTTTTTATAGGAAATCTGTATAATGGAAAACACTCGCAACCTCTTGGAATTTTCCTATAAATATCTAAGTACTCCCAGCTCACTGAGCAGAAAGCAAATACACTCCTCTTTCACTTCTTTCAGGAAATTCTCAGTGACTTCCCGTCACTAAGTCCAGCCGTCACTGTCTCTTCTCTAACACTTTCTACTCGCTGTGCCGCTAATGCGTCTCCCAACCTTCTTTCCAGGACTAAGCAGAAAGTCTTTTCCATCCACCCCTAACCAGTCTCTGCCTTTTAGCACAACGCTTCTTCAGTAGCCAAAGTTGCATTTGCAGTTTTCCTGGGGGGATTTCACACAATCCCAGCATGGTTGGGGTTGGCAGGGACCTCTGTGGGTCACCCAGCCCAACCCCCTGCCCAAGCAGGGTCACCCAGAGCAGGCTGCACAGCACCGCGTCCAGGCGGGGCTGGAATATCTCCAGAGAAGGAGACTCCACAGCCTCCCTGGGCAGCCTGGGCCAGGGCTCCGGCACCCTCAGAGGGAAGAAGTTCTTCCTCATCTTCAGCTGGAGCTTCCTCTGCTTCAGTTTGTGCCCATTGCCCCTTGTCCTGTCGCTGGGCACCACTGGAAAGACTCTGGCCCCGTCCTCCTGACACCCAACCTGCAGATATTTAGAGGCATTTCTAAGGTCCCCTCTCAGCCTTCTCTTCTCCAGGCTGAACAAGCCCAGCTCCCTCAGCCTCTCCTCATAGGGGAGATGCTCCAGTCCCCTCCTCATCCTCGTAGCCCTCCACTGGACTCTCTCCAGTAGCTCCTCATCTTTCTTGAACTGGGGAGCCCAGAACTGGACACAGCACTGCAGATGGGGCCTCACTAGGGCAGTGTAGAGGGGAAGGAGAACCTCCCTCGTCCTGCTGGCCACACTCCTCCTAATGCACCCCAGGATCCCATTGGCCTTCTTGGCACCCAGGGCACACTGCTGGCTCATGGTCACCCTGTCGTCCCCCAGCACTCCCAGGTCCCTCTCCACAGAGCTGCTCTCCAGCAGCTCAGCCCCAGCCTGTACTGGTGCCTGGGGTTGTTCCTCCCCAGGTGCAGGACCCTGCCCTTGCCCTTGTTGAACCTCATCAGGTTCCTCTCTGCCCAACTCTCCAGCCTGTCCAGGTCATGTTATTTTATTTTACCATCATTGAAGTAAACTGGAGTTTAGTCTCATCTAAGGAGATTCATGCAGGTATCGTATTTTCATTCTACGTGGAAGTAAACCCATAGATGCGCATGTAAAAACACAGCCTTCTCTCAGCCCTCAGGACTTACTCCTGCGAGCAAAACATCTTTCTGCTCAGCAACACGAACGAGCTCAAGTGTAGGACACGGTTTGCGTTTATAGGAACACCACCCTTTCTGTACATCCACACTGCTAATGCCCACCATTCCCAGAAGTCCTCCTCACACCCTTTACGCCCATGCTGGTAACACCTACGCCTCCCAGAAGTCCCCATAAACCCGGGTCTTTACCCTTCTCTGTTTCTTGACCACGTACAATATTCTATTTATTCCTACCTGCTTATTACTCCTCTTGATTTGCACAGGATATTTGGAAAGGCAGCAGAAATGTCCCATTACATCTGGGACTATCGTTCATTTATGTTTCATATTCTTGGACGGCAGCAGAATTATATTCGATATTTCAATTATTTTAAGTGAAGCAGTCATGCACCACTCCCTAATCATTCCTCCCCCAGTACTCTGCCCCAAAGCCGGACCTTGTTCTTCGTCAGTCCTCCCTGTGCTTTGTAAAGCACGCTACAAAATTTGCTTCCATTGCCACAAATAAGCTATTAACTCTCAGATATTTTTGGGGGGTTTCACGTGGGTGGCAAATTCTGCAGGTCAGTTTTACTGATCCGTAATAAATATATACCTGTACGTAAGAGTAATCTATTTACTCCCACTCTCCCCCCACCAATGCCAGTTTCTGCAGCTCAGAGGATCCAGAGATCTTGGAGAAGGGGGATCAGAAGTGGGGAATCCCGACTACTCCCGGCGCCAGATGGACTTCAGGAATTCACAGTGAAGCCTTTGCTCACAAGAGTCAGCCCATCGCAGCCTCCGAAATCCGAGCGCCATTACTGAGCATAATTTGCAAGCCAAATTCAATCTCACACAGATGCTGGGAATTTGTAAACCTCAGTCCATGTAGGTTTGATTAAAAAAAAAACACAAACCACACACCACCAACCTGCTGCCTCTTTTACACTTCTGATATTCCACACCAACCTACCCCTTAATTTCCCTTGCTAGCTCAATTTACAGATGTTGCATAGACCAGTAGAGAAGGTGATGGATGTTGCATACTCATAAAGTCTTCTAAATTGATTTTTAAAGGTTCAGGTGCCTTCCCGCTCCCTCAGCTGAAGGCGCTGCCGCAATACCCTGAAGTTGCCAACGTGGGTCTGGCCAGCAGAGCAGCTGCAGTGGGAAGGGTCTGCCGCTCCGGCCCGGCCGCAGGGCACCCACCGTCACCCCTGCACCGGTGACTCCACCAGCATCGCCGCCAAGACAGCCACGCGCACTCACTGCATTTCTCATCCAAGTGGCTTGTTCTGCACGTTGGCTTGGAAATTAGGGCTGGAGAAACAGCATTTATACCCTTGGGTAGCAAGTTGGGCAGAGAGGAACCTGATGAGGTTCAACAAGGGCCAAGTGCAGGGTCCTGCACCGGGGGAGGAACAACCCCAGGCACCAGTACAGGCTGGGGCTGACCTGCTGGAGAGCAGCTCTGTGGACAGGGACTGGGAGCCCTGGGGGATGACAGGGTGACCATGAGCCAGCAGTGTGCCCTGGCTGCCAAGAAGGCCAATGGGATCCTGGGGTGCATCAGGAGGAGTGTGGCCAGCAGGTCGAGGGAGGTTCTCCTTCCCCTCTACACTGCCCTGGTGAGGCCCCATCTGCAGTGCTGTGTCCAGTTCTGGGCTCCCCACTTCAAGAAAGATGAGGAGCTACTGGAGAGAGTCCAGCGGAGGGCTACGAGGATGAGGAGGGGACTGGAGCATCTCTCCTATGAGGAGAGGCTGAGGGAGCTGGGCTTGTTCAGCCTGAAGAAGAGAAGGCTGAGAGGGGACCTTAGAAATGCCTACAAATATCTGCAGGGTGGGTGTCAGGAGGACGGGGCCAGACTCTTTCCAGTGGTGCCCAGCGACAGGACAAGGGGCAATGGGCACAAACTGAAGCAGAGGAAGCTCCAGCTGAAGATGAGGAAGAACTTCTTCCCTCTGAGGGTGACGGAGCCCTGGCCCAGGCTGCCCAGGGAGGCTGTGGAGTCTCCTTCTCTGGAGATATTCCAGCCCCGCCTGGACGCGGTGCTGTGCAGCCTGCTGTAGGTGACCCTGCTTGGGCAGGGGGCTGGACTGGGTGACCCACAGAGGTCCCTGCCAACCCCTACCACTCTGTGATTCCAGGGGTCATGCTTCCTGGGATGGGTGTCAATTGCTACTTGCTGACAAACAGGAGTATATATTAGGTGTGAAACACACAGTTTGTGGTGACCTCAGCTCTGCCCTCAGTTGCCTTGAAGAGCATGGGGCTTGTAAGTGGGACTGGTAAGCACACGGCTGTCGCTAGACACCAGCATTGGAAATTCACGGAGTAAGAAGAGATAGGAAAGATCTAATCTGTGCACTTACTAATGGACTTCCTGTAAACATCTTCCCAATTAACTTATTTATGCATTTTCCAGATACATTTCCACAGGCACACAAATGGCAGTGCCAAATAAAGTGCCAACTCTGCTGTTCTGCCAGACCTTTCAAGCCACAGGCTAGGAGGGAGGACAGGAAAACCTTACCCCAAGTTCAACCGCAGTCTTTACCTTCACATGCTCTCCTTTCTCCACACGCTAACATCTGCTGTGAAACGGTCACTCCCTCCTGCCTTGCGGTGGCTGGGTAGCTGGAGCATCCCCAGGGCACCCAGGGCTGCAGGCACCCTCCTCACGCCCATGGGTGAGCATCTCCAGGGCACTCAGGGCTGCAGGCACCCTCTTCATGCCCATGGGTGAGCATCTCCAGGGTGCCCAGGGCTGCAGGCACCCTCCTCATGCCCATGGGTGAGCATCTCCAGGGCACCCGGGGCTGCAGGCACCCTCTTCATGCCCATGGGTGAGCATCTCCAGGGCGCCCAGGGCTGCAGGCACCTCCTCATGCCCATGGGTGAGCACCTCCAGGGTGCCCGGGGCTGCAGGCACCCTCCTCACACCCGCAGGGAGCATCTCCAGGGCGCCCAGGGCTGCAGGCACCTCCTCATGCCCACGGGTGAGCATCTCCAGGGCGCTCGGGGCTGCAGGCACCCTCCTCACGCCCACGGGTGAGCATCTCCAGCGCGCTCGGGGCTGCAGGCACCCTCCTCACACCCACAGGGAGCATCTCCAGGGTGCCCGGGGCTACAGGCACCCTCCTCCCGCTCATGGGTGAGCATCTCCAGGGCACCCACGGTGAGCACCTCCAGCCCCCCTGGCCAGAACACCAGCCTTCCTCCAGACACCTCTTGCAGCACCCTCGTCACGGCTGGGACAGCACCTGGGTACACCTGGTCAAGAAGCCCAGGCACTGACACTGTCCTCGAGCGCACCAGTCCAAACGGACAATAAAAAACCCCAAACAAAATACTTCTGGCCACTCTTGAGAACAAGTCTGAGGTGCCAAACACTGGTTTGGTCACAGGAAAATTCACAGCAACCACTACCGGATCAGGCAGAGGCACCAAACTTGACCGCAGTGGGGGCTGCGAGTGGGGGATTGACGTGAAGTGTTGTAGGCAGGGTTTGCCATGTGTGAGTACAAACATATGAATTACATACTCCCATTTACACAGGCAAAATGAAGCTAAATTCGGCGTGCACCGGCACCAAGCACACAGGCAAGGATTCACCTGCACCACAGCCTGCTCGCAGGGAGCTCCTCTTCGCTGTTAATTGCCCACGTGAAATAATTGGGTGACGAGTCTGGGCACACTGCTTTCTTTGGCAGATCATTACAGACTTCCCCAGCTAGTCTAATAAAGTATTTCTCAAATGGAGACAGTTTTTGCAAATTGATCAGAGCACAAATACCGTTCCTCCTGCCCTTCTTGTCCTTCCATAGATTTCCTTACAGTTAACTAATTAGGAAGCCTACCCCTTCTATCAAGGAGAACGCTTCGCAGCCATCCTCTGATCCCGCACTAAAAACACATTTGCAGTAATAGCTCCTTTAATTCGGAATTAACCGAGTTACCGTTTGAATTACAGGAACTACATCAGAGTAGTTTCCTCGGCAGAGATGATGTCATTCACCGGAGCATGACTTCAGCACAGGAAAAGACTAAAAGAGGAACTGCACTGGGAAAGAAATGTTATTAAAAAACAAACCTGTAATAAAATTTGTAAAAATGCACATTTTTTTTTTTAATTTTGTCCTTTTTTTTCCATGAAGGGAAAAACAACCATAAAAAAAGAACCCTCACAGGCAGCTGCCAGGCTCCTGCGCTTCCCGAGGCAGAAACCCTGCGCAAGGTGCAGTCCCACACAGCACAGCTATCGAGCGCCGCCAGAGCACAACCAGTAATAAATATTTATATTAGTTATCAAATTCGGAGCTCCGCCGCTGACTTCTCGCCTGACTTCAGGCAAGTGACCAAATCTCCCCTTATCTGCCCGCCGGCGTGCCGCGAGCGCTGCGGGAGGCAGGGCGCCGGCCAAGCCACGCGCCGGGAGCCCAGCCGGACGCGGCGATGCTATCGGTGCCGCGGCGAGGGGCTCGGCGGCCAGGCGAATTCATGAGCCCCCGATTCTGCTGATGGCAGCATCACCCTTCGGCTGAAGCCCTCGGCCCTCGCAGCGTTAGCGAGGGGAGCTTGTCCTGCAGAACGAACCAGCGATCTCCGAATCTGAACTCCCGCGCGCAGAAATTTGTTTTCAGTTCTCAAATCCAGGTATTCTAAAGATTGACCTCAATGTAGTCTTTTAAGCTTGCTCCAGAGATTTAGATAGGGTTTATGGGCTGCAACATGACTAGTTAAATCATCCCTTTAATAATCTCCTCTTCGCAGTTCTAACACACTCTGTTCTTTCCCACTTAGAATTCATACTGACTACAGGTTTTGATGCTTCTTTTAGAGAATAAACAACACAAGTGCTTCTTCTTTCCTTTAATGCAATCTTTCCATCGCAGCCCCTTCCCAGCATGTTGTGGACACGAAGGATAAGGACAACAAACCAATCCTTATTTTGATTTTTCCAGCAACAGACAGGCAATTTCTACTCTGCGGCCAGCATTTCCTCCAGGCAGCCTTTTACTCCACCCCCAGTAGTTTCACATCGTGATCCCGTTACCCCTCCTGACCTCAAGATGAGAACAGGGCAAGGAAAAAAATTCACACTTGGTTCCAAAAACCTAAATAATGCATCAAATTCATCATTCCAAAATGAAGGCTGGTGCAAACTACCGGGGCTGCGGGGACGCCGGTGGGGCTGTGCCGGGTTTCCATGACTGCGGAGTTGGCCCCTTCCCTGCCCCATGCGCCCACACGCTGCGCCGCAGGGACAACTTGCTGCCTAGGGTCCAAAAGGAACAAATAATTCAAAAAGAGAAAGGATAGCCCTACATGCCTGGTGGAAGGAGAAACGTGGCTACCGACCTCGCAAGGAAGCGCTGCTGAAACACCGGGTTGCGGCCAGCACCAGCGCTCCGCGCAGCATCGTGCCTCTGCCGCAGCCTCCCGACGGCTCGCAGCGCTCCGGCTGGATCTACAACGGCTGTATAAACCATTAACAATTTTAGGACCTCGGAAGAGGAAAAAAGAAAAATAAGATTTTCTACTTTTAGTGGCATTAGGAGGAACTGTCAGCACGCAGCCTTCTGCCTCCTCCGCCAGAACGCGCCGCGTCACGGCCGCCATACGCCGAAAGAGCCGTTGCACCTCTGCGAAACGCCGCGCCTCGCTCCGACACATCTTCCGCAGAGTTTCAGCACAAACACGGCTCTTGGACAAGCTTTAGAGTTACCGGCAGAGCCATACGGTTTACAACTGCCTATAAAAATGATGATACATTTCTACCTTCTAATAACACAAATATTCTTCTCAAACAGCCAAATTAATTTCAGAAAGCGAGTGCAGCGGAGTGAAAAGTGAGACACCTCATCATAGACTGGCTGGCGACAGCTTTCTCTTTCAGATTAAGTTTTCCCATTCTCCGTAGTTTGTCTCCTCTGGCTTCTCCGTAAAAGCAAGCATTATAGGGAAGCCAGGGCAACCCTGAAAATACATACAGAAAATAATCTTGAACGTACAAAATAAACCCATTTGATGCATACAATTCATTCTGCTGACATTGTCCATTATGATTTTATACAGAACTAATAAGAAGAGTTGGCAAAACTTTCCTGAGGCAGCCCCAGGTCTCACGCTCAGAGTGCAGTTTACAGCTGATGTGTGCACCATTAACATATTTAACATATTTAAATACGCCGTTTCACAAAAAAAAAGTGTAAGTCTCCATAAAACGATGCTGGCTGCGCTCAGTACCCCATTTTCACGACTGTTTCAGAAAAAGCAGTTAGTGCTGATGGCTCGTCTGCCTTGCATCAAAACGCATCGCTCCCTACGATGCTTTGCCACGTCAGAAATCCCGGCGAAGAGGGAACACTTTGCGGAAGAAATGAGCAAGAAAAGAGGAGCATGAAATAAGCAGCTCTTACTACTGAGACACTTCCGACTGCATTTGCCAGGACCACTGGGAAAAAAATTCTCCAAGTCAGAATTTTTAAGGTATTAGACAAAAGATACAGATTAATCTGGGGTTTTCACACTAATTTTGTTCAGAAGATCGGTGGTTTCTGGGCTGGGGAAGCTGTGCATATCTCACCCAACTTCCGCAAGCCTCACAGCTGCCTGCGTAGCTGAAACACGTGCTTGGCTGGATGGAGGCTCCAGCCACTTATATACACAAGTATTCTGGGCCTAATTATCCAGACACATGGACATATTTCTATATATTATGTATATTTACATACACAAGAGATTTCTAGGATACAACTAACTGAAAGCTCCAAACTGTGTGAGTTTTAACAGGACTAAAATTGGTGACATTCGCCGCCTTCTAATTTGCAATATATTG
The DNA here is from genome assembly GCF_030867145.1 of Opisthocomus hoazin. Taxonomy (NCBI): domain Eukaryota; kingdom Metazoa; phylum Chordata; class Aves; order Opisthocomiformes; family Opisthocomidae; genus Opisthocomus; species Opisthocomus hoazin. The sequence continues at coordinate 1,172,122 of NC_134453.1, read as the reverse complement.
CTGCGTGCTCCAAAAGAAACCGTACACAGCATCAGTCAGTTTGGTGGGGGGCTTTCCAGTCTAGTTCACAGAATCACAGGATGGTCGGGGTTGGAAGGGACCTCTGTGGGTCACCCAGCCCAGCCCCCTGCCCAAGCAGGGTCACCCAGAGCAGGCTGCACAGCACCGCGGCCAGGCGGGGCTGGAATATCTCCAGAGAAGGAGACTCCACAGCCTCCCTGGGCAGCCTGGGCCAGGGCTCCATCACCCTCAGAGGGAAGAAGTTCTTCCTCGGGTTCAGCTGGAGCTTCCTCTGCTTCCGTTTGTGCCCGTTGCCCCCTGTCCTGTCACTGGGCACCACTGGAAAGAGTCTGGCCCCATCCTCCTGACACCCACCCTGCAGATATTCAGAGGCATTTCTAAGGTCCCCTCGCAGCCTTCTCTTCTCCAGGCTGAACAAGCCCAGCTCCCTCAGCCTCTCCTCACAGGAGAGATGCTCCAGTCCCCTCCTCATCCTCGTAGCCCTCCGCTGGACTCTCTCCAGTAGCTCCTCATCTTTCCTGAAGTGGGGAGCCCAGAACTGGACACAGGACTCCAGATGGGGCCTCACTAGGGCTGAGTAGAGGGGAAGGAGAACCTCCCTCGACCTGCTGCCCACACTCCTCCTAATGCACCGCAGGATCCCAATGGCCTTCTTGGCAGCCAGGGCACACTGCTGGCTCATGGTCAACCTGTTGTCCCCCAGCACTCCCAGGTCCCTCTCCGCAGAGCTGCTCCCCAGCAGGTCAGCCCCAGCCTGTACTGGTGCCTGGGGTTGTTCCTCCCCAGGTGCAGGACCCTGCCCTTGCCCTTGTTGAACCTCATCAGGTTCCTCTCTGCCCAGCTCTCCAGCCTGTCCATGTCCTGCTGAGTGGCAGCACAGCCTGCCGGTGTATCCACCACTCCTCAGTTGGTAGACAGGTTGTTGTTTTGGTTTTTTTGTTTAATCTTTCACCATTTAGCATCTTAAAGGGTTTTTCACTGCCATTGCCTCCCCCAAATTCCTTGGCTGTGCTACAGAACTGAAAGCTAAGGACTCTAGGGAAAAACTAATACCAGCATAAGGAAAACAATTACTTTTATCAGTCAGAAATCAAGCTTCAAACATTTTGAATTAAGTTTAATTTTCCTTTCAAAAGAATTCAATATTAATTTAAAACTCTGGCTTCATTTAAGATCTAAACTTGCAGTAATTACACGATCTGAATGAACTAAAACTTCATATTCCAGCACTGCAAATTTGGTGCTCGTATTTCAAAGAAACCCAAGCCCCGAACCCCACGGAAACCCCCAGCCAAGCTCCGGCACCGCGGCGCGCAGACCTCCCTCGCCTCCCCCCGAACACGTACAGAACGCTGCCTTCATCGCCATTTGTTCTACCCGTACAGCCCAGCGGCTCACGCGTTCAAGGCTGGAGCTGAAAAATGTACGATAGCTTATCTTTTTCTTCCACTCTATCAATAAAAAGAGAAAGCAGGGGATTGACTAGTTCAGACACTCTGAAGGACACTGACCAAGCCCACTCAATCCAATACAGCAGCCAACACAAATCACAAACAGTTCATATTTTCAGTGCCACTGCTCACGCAGAAAAATTTTGTGAGCTTCTGGTCAAACTACTAAAAGTTCTTTGAACTGCTGGGTTTTGCCTATTCTAATTCAATTCTAAATTTCATCCAAATGCCAAACTTGCTGCAAACCACAATTTAAAATCACCACCAACTAACTAATCAGAGTTTCATCCCGTGTTTTTAACGTAACACACAGATGACTGATCTGAATTGCTAAAATGCGAGACACACGGAGCCCCTCTACTTCCTAGAAAATACCAACAAGTAGTACCAACACAGAGGAGAGCTGAAGTTCATTGCTCAAATGAGGATCTCATAGCAACCGACTGCAATCGGTGATTAACTCTCTCTCCAGCAAATCCCTCCACCCAGATGAAAACTTTTTTTTCTGCTCTGCAGAGATCAGGCTTCAGCAGCCACGGAAAACCAATGCCCACACGGTGCCGGGCTGCAGCAGGGCTGCTGGTCTCCAGACCTGGCAGGACAACACACCAAGGGCTAACAGCAGATGAACAGAACTATCTGGTGACCTGTGCTGAAGGCAGCTCCTTTGGACCAGCCTGGGTGACTGCAATCTGTGCTCTCAAGGAGGACCAACGGCCCGTCAGGAAAGCAGGGCGTGACTGAGGAACCCAGAACAAGCAGCACAGAGGTTCGGTTCAAACCAGTATCCAGAGATCTCAGATGTTTATCAAAAGAGCCTAGACTGCCTGGGTCTGGAAAAGGGAGTGGGACACCTCAGACAAACAGTCTGTCTCGTGGCATTTCAGCACTTCAACTCCTGGTCCTGGCCAAACGTGGGAAACGCAGAGGCGTGCTCACGAGCGAAATACTGGAAGAAAACCACACTATCAGAACATTTTTCCACCAACTCGCAAAAAAGCATTTGGTTAAATGCGAATTTTGGGCATGGATTGGCAATATCTGAGGATCTTTTATTCATCCTTATGGAAAATGTCGCAAGTTCACTATTCTTCAACAGCCTCAGAAAAGGAGAAGGGAGATGTTTGGTTGTGGTTTGGTCGGGTTTTTTTTTCAGAGAAGGGCTCTGCTGGGGAAGGGAGGGACCGAGCGCAACTGAAGGCTATAAATAATCTACCAACAACCTCGACTACAGAAGTGTTCAGTTTCTCTAATAAATCAGGTCCTTTTGGAGACCAGAGAGAAGTGGCAAGTTCCACAGCGTTTGAAGAAGCTAAATCTGAGCGCTGCGGTGCGTGAACGGCTGTGCTGGGTCGGGGATTGATGGTGCAAGCGAGGGGCACGGCCGGCCAACCGCAGGAAGATGTGCTCACCCGGGGAGATGTCAGAGCGGGAAGGAAACCACATCATGCAGTGACAAACACGGCTCGTGAAGCCAGGAAGAGAAGGGTGGAGAACACGAGAGAAGAAAATCAAGAGAAATTAGCAGATTAGGAAGTTACTTGGAGGAAGTCAGCTCTTTAACTTGCGGACACTAAGCTTCAGGTGAAGCAACTTGCTCAGCATTATTTTTTGCAAAAGCCAAGATTAAACAAAAGTCATGAACGTTGAAATATCTATTTAAAATTGAATGAGAATTTAGAATTTGGGTATGAAAAAAAAAAGAAAGAACAAAAAAAACTTAAGGGATTGAGCTTCCAAGAGACAAACTTAGCAATTCATCCCCCAAAATGTAGCCCTGGTGGAGGCAGGTTTCAGAGTCCACAAGGACCCACAGATGACAGAGCGATAAAAAGGCATGAAGCTAAGCGAATCTGACCTTCTGCAGATCAAATGCAACCACTGAAGAGGTCTGAATAACAGCAAAGTAATTTGGAAACCATCTCAGAACAAGCTATTTTAATTCTTTTGGATAATTGTTGCTTAGGAAAATAAGGTACACAAGAACAAATACCTAATATATGCTTATTAATGTCAGGAGGACAGGGCCAGACTCTTCCCAGTGGTGCCCAGCAACAGGACAAGGGGCAATGGGCACAAACTGAAGCAGAGGAAGCTCCAGCTGAACATGAGGAAGAACTTCTTCCCTCTGAGGGTGACGGAGCCCTGGCCCAGGCTGCCCAGGGAGGCTGTGGAGTCTCCTTCTCTGGAGATATTCAAGCCCCGCCTGGACGCGGTGCTGTGCAGCCTGCTCTGGGTGACCCTGCTTGGGCAGGGGGTTGGGCTGGGTGACCCACAGAGGTCCCTCCCAACCCGAACATTCTGTGATTCTGTAAAGTGTAACATGTTCTTAAAAAGTGCTTTTCAACTGCAAACATTTTTGCCTATGGTATTTATCTTCCAAAAGGCAACGTGCAACAGGCTCCAGGAGCAAGCCTAACCAAAGTGCCACTGCTCAGCTCCTTGGCCTCACCTGAGGAGCACCGTCCAACCAGCAGCAGAGCCGTCACCAGCAGCAAGCCCAAGACACCAACCAGCCAGAGCAGCACTTCTTCGTACATCCACAGACCACACGGACAACGCAGCTGAAACACAGTGCTGCTTGCTGCGAGTCGTCAGGTTTTCAAAGAGCGCTATCTGTAAGGACAGCCTGTGTCCACTGAGCTATTTTACACAAGCCCTGAAATAAACTTGAAGTTTCAAACTTCTCAGGTTTCGCTTGTTAATATCTCTAAGGCTCTTTCTTATTTCTTAAAAGAATTTTAAAGAAGTTCAGTGCATGGTCAACCATAGCATCACAGAATCCCATCATGGTCGGGTTGGCAGGGACCTCTGTGGGTCACCCAGCCCAACCCCCTGCCCAAGCAGGGTCACCCAGAGCAGGCTGCACAGCACCGCGTCCAGGCGGGTCTGGAATATCTCCAGAGAAGGAGACTCCACAGCCTCCCTGGGCAGCCTGGGCCAGGGCTCCGTCACCCTCAGAGGGAAGAAGTTCTTCCTCGGGTTCAGCTGGAGCTTCCTCTGCTTCAGTTTGTGCCCATTGCCCCTTGTCCTGTTGCTGGGCACCACTGGAAAGAGTCTGGCCCCATCCTCCTGACACCTTGAGATATTTATAAACATTTCTAAGGTCCCCTCGCAGCCTTCTCTTCTCCAGGCTGAACAAGCCCAGCTCCCTCAGCCTCTCCTCGTAGGAGAGATGCTCCAGCCCCCTCATCATCCTCATAGCATCAATTAAATAATGAGTAATAGCCAATTAGCTCTGGTTGGCAACCAGAACCTACGTTTTCTAGCAAATGGGAAGCTGCACAGGACACATCTGCTGTCTACAAGCACTGCACAACTGCCTGCCCTTTGCGTGGGCGACAGAAGCACCCGAGTCCCTGGCTGGGACTGCTGGGCGCTGTATTACCTATTGCATTTTTATTTTCTCTACCATGTTCACTATCACGTTAAAGTCAGCACATGAAGATTTCCTGTTTAGTAAAATTTAAAATATTTTGGTCAAACCTCAGGTGTTTGCCACCTCTTTTGTGTCGCCCTGAACACAGCCGAGTCCCAGACTGCTCTGTGAGGAGCTCCTAAGCTCCAGCGCTGGTGAAGGCAGAAAGCTGGGAGACACAAGCCTGATATTAAAGCAGGTTTTTGTTGTGCTAGAAATGTCACCACAGGTAAACCTCCTCCTCGGCTCCAGTAAGAGGGACGCAGCCCTGCACAGGGAGGCCAGACCTCAGGCAGAAGAGCTCGTTGGTCTTTCCATTGATAGTAAAGGGGAGAATGCTATTCGAGAAGACAGGCAATAAAATGCATTTCTCTTGCAGGCAAATCTTAGAACAGATAGAAAAACAATCTTAGTCTCTTGCTAAAGGCACACTCACTAATTGAAACAGAAATAAAATGAGGAATAGGAAAGAGATAAAGCTACAAAGTTATGTCTTGGTCCAATTAGTAGGTATGGAGTTAAATTATCAGTTAAAGACGTTCTACAAGTTTCAATGCTGAAAATTGGAAGGGAAAATACACGCTGTAAAACTGCTGCCACCTGGTCTTGACAGCACAATCCAGAATGTTTTCTAGTAAAATCGAGGTTTTTAAAACCTCTAGACATAGTCCAGTGACAAATGCAATTAGATACAGACAGAGACGTAAAAAGCCCTGGCCGGTCATCTAGTCCATCTATTTGCCAGCACAGCCTTGCTCCAACCCAGTGATAAGTACTTAAACTCTCTGCTGGCGCCCCATTCTTCTTTCCTGTCACAAACAGACCCTCCCCGGGCTGTATCTCGCATACGTTTGTCTAGAACATATCAGCACAACGTGCCACCAGCATCGCTGCACCCCGGCTACGCTCCGCAACTGGCAGTTTGGCAGTGCCTGCTGGGGATGGGCTCCCACCAGCTCCCACCCCCGGAAAGCAGAACCCGAGCCGGGCTCCCCCGGGGCTTCACTCCCCTGTCCCCTTCCAGAACTCCCTCCTTTCTCCCCTCTGCCTCCTGGTTTTTGCTCCAGGGCTTCAAGCGAGGCGAATTACAAGGGCAGGACAGTGCATCTTCACCGGGGCCAAGCCACAGCTCATCTGAGGAAACGGTGTTGAAAGAAGCTTAAATACACTTTTTCTGCTCTACAAGTGGGCAGCTAGTTCAGGCAAAGAGTCAAGGCCTCAATTTACCCTACAGCATCGTGACCACTGGAGCAAAGAGCAAGGCAAGTCCCCACCTCCCAAGGCGCACGCGAGCAGTGCTGCCGTGCTCCGGCACCGTCCCACCAGCACCCAACCCTTGCAGCCTGTCCAGCTCCCACCGTGCCATTCCCTTGGCTTAATTCTCTCCAGAGTCAGCCTTCCCACCCCACCCATTCCCACATGTACCATCGTATTCTTACGCTTGCTATGCTTCTCCTCTTGCCACCCTGGGCGACTGCTCATCAGCCTGGGGACTGACGCTCCCCTTGCCCCAAGGGCAGGCACCACCGCACTCTTCCCTGGTTCCGATCAGCGACATCGGAAATATCACCTCCTTCAGCTATTAGCCAAAACTCACAAATCCCCCCTTCGGCCCTCCATAACCACCCCTCGCTCTTTGCCTTGTCCTCTGGTCTTTGATCAGCATGGCCAAGCGCAGGTCTCCGTCTCGCAGGGGCCAAGCAGGCAGGAGCCCCCGCTCCCTGCTGCCGACCTCCCAGGTGCTCAGCTCCACATGGCTGGGCTTCGTTTTCCTTAACATTCCTGCTCAGAAAACGTCACATTCCAGAGCAGTCTCATCTCTACGGCCTTTTTTAGTATCTTAAAAATTAGTATAGAGAATCACCTCCCATTTTACATTCTTTCTTCTGCCATTGTTCAACTGTTTTGTTGGATTTTTTTTTTTATTTAAATGCAGTACAATAATCAAAATTGCAAGGCAGATATCTAAGTAATTGGGTTCCAATGTTCCCTAAGTGATATGACTTACATGTACTTACCAAAGTAAAATAATAACAATTAATTTACATAGTACACTGCACTGCATACCCGTACATACCAATTTTCACAGCCCCACAATAAGCCTGGAAGGTGAGTAGATACTATTCTATCCTGGCAAGGTCCGACCCAGAAATTGAGTTTCTTCAGCTCTGTGGATAACGACGGACGTGGCTTTTTGTTCAAAGTCCCCACAGAAGTTCTCCGCTCGGATCGCAGCGCCGTCGTGCGAAGCAGTAAAACTCGAACCGGGCCAGGCGGGTACGGAGGGGAGCTCGGGCAGCACGGAGCAGCGCAGCAGGAGCCGGCCGCACAGCCCCCCGGCCCGCATCCCCCCGGAACCAGCCCCTTCTTGCTGCCTGGCACCGAGGTTTCTCATAGCCAGGCCTTTGGAAACTCTGCCCACTCCGTTTCAAACGGAGCCAGAAGAAATCTTCTCGTAGGGCAACATCCTCTTCCCGCTGTCGGTGTGCCTGCCGGGAGCCCTTGTGCAAGGACACACAGGCACGCCGTTCACCCACCTCATCTGGGCGAAAGGTCACCCCAGGAACCTCACCCAACAGCCACAGCAGCAGGGTATGCCACCGGCCTCCTACTGCCAAGGAAAAATTGGTTTTTGTTGTCACAAACCCCGATGCCAGAGGCTCGTGTGTGAACGCAGCACGCCCTGAACTGGTCAGGGTGTTGGGAAAGCTTCGCTCCCGCCAGCCAAGAGCCGCCAAGCGCCTCGACCAGCAGCAGCTTAGCATCAAGAACGGCAGAGCACGCCACAGCAGCTCTCAGCTGTGTTACCTGAAACGGGAAACTTCTCCTGTGGTGGTGGGCAGATGGGTGAAGGGCATCAGCTCCATCACCCAGACGCATCCCCCCAACGCCGCCGGCTTCCCGGCGGGGACTGCCTACGATTCTCCCCAGCCCCTCCGAGGCAGCACCCTCCCCAAAGCAAAGAATTTTTCCAAGTCTGCAACGCTGCCCACACCACCATGCTGGTTTCAGGTCACGGCACCGGCACCCCGTAGACTGGTAATCCACCCTGGAGATCAACCTCCCTTCACCACGGCCTCATGAGAGCCTGAAAACCTGGTCGCTTGTACCGCCGTAACTGCGAGGTGCTTGCACTGACAGAATCCACACTATTTTGACATTCTTCACTGCCAGACTGGGTTATTCCCCCATCCAGCCCCGTGGCGAGAGCCGCACGGCGCCCACCGATCCATCAGCCACGCTCAGCCCAGGTGCGGTGGGTCCAGCCAGCAGCCCCGAGCTGCAGCACGACACAAACCAGAAGGGAACTGCTTTTATTTTCGTGCTGAATAGCCGCACGAAAGCAAAAGGAAATACATTCTCTTAGTACAGCAGAAATATTCAAGCGTGTGAGTCAGTAGTTCCAAAAATATATTTCATAAGCTGCAAAACAGATATGTATGTTGCCATGGCACTTCAGCAAAATTAACAAGTCTCAAAGCTTGTTTCATATATGAATAAAAAGCCAAGTGACCGTAGTTTCCTCTATCCTCAGCTGCTTTATTGCTTGCACACTAAGGTCAGTTTTGCCACTGATTTAATTTGCTTTCTTTCCAGATTTGCCTTTCAAAGCAAGACTTCTAAAGGGCATTTAAAGGTGCAGGTAGGTGCTCAGTGGGATTTCCCCAAGTGCCTGGATGCCCGATTCTCAGTCAGGGTTAGATGCTTCTCACGGCCCTCTCAGGTACCTGCCTGCAAGCCTAGGCACCTCGCGCCTCTACAAATCCGGCTGCTGGAGCGCGACCCTGCGCTCCTACAGTTAACGGGAGCTTTGCCGCAGCTGGAGCGGGACGGAGCCAGCCCTACGTGAATGCTTTGATTAAATTATCTCCTGCACACAAAGAGCAAGGTGCACTTAGGTGGGTGTTAACAAAAAAAAAAGAAAAGAAAGAAGCAAACCACATTACTAATCTGGGCTCTTATTCACATCTGTTTAAGTCTGGAGCGTCTCCAACTGGGCTTACATTCCCGACGTTAATGCCAGGAGAGCCGAGAGCAGAATTTGAACAGAAAGGAAGCAAGGCACAGTACAGGACGGCTGTGCCAAGGCAGGGGGCTGTGGATCCCCCCACCGAGGAGCTGCCAAGCGAGTCCCAGGGTCCAGGGAACTCAGTCCAGACCTCCCCTGCCCAGCGGGATGGGGACAGCAGTGTCACCTCCCGCAGCCTCACCCCGCTGTCCTCCTCCATCCCCACAAACCAAGGCCTTCAGCCTTGACTGCCCACCACCGTCACCCTCGGAGGGGCTTCGCTTGCTCTCCCTCCCCCCTTTCCGCCGTCACCAGCAAGCCCCGCTCCGAGCCCCGCTCCGAGCCCCGCTCCGCCGGCTGCGGGAGCGTTCCGCAGGCAGAGCTCTGGACAAGAGCAGCTGGAGAGTCCTTCCCACACCAACTGCACGTCCAGCTGAAGTTAACACACCGACGGCCAAGCGCAACGGGCAGACAGCTGCTCATCCCCATGCACTGTCCAAAGGCACGTCCAACCAAGTGGCCAGCGGAGGGCTACGATGATGAGGAGGGGACTGGAGCATCTCTCCTACAAGGAGAGGCTGAGGGAGCTGGGCTTGTTCAGCCTGGAGAAGAGAAGGCTGAGAGGGGACCTTCGAAATGCCTCTAAATATCTGCAGGGTGGGGGTCAGGAGGATGGGGCCAGACTCTTTCCAGTGGTGCCCAGCGACAGGACAAGGGGCAACGGGCACAAACTGAAGCAGAGGAAGCTCCAGCTGAACCCAAGGAAGAACTTCTTCCCTCTGAGGGTGACAGAGCCCTGGCCCAGGCTGCCCAGGGAGGTTGTGGAGTCTCCTTCTCTGGAGATATTCAAGCCCCGCCTGGACGCGGTGCTGTGCAGCCTGCTCTGGGTGACCCTGCTTGGGCAGGGGGTTGGACTGGGTGACCCACAGAGGTCCCTGCCAACCCCAACCATGCTGGGATTCTGTGTAAATATACCTTCTTTGTACACACGATGATTTACGTATGTATACACACACAGAACATACACGCTGTGCTTGCAAACAGCCAGGCACCTGCCCATCCCCAGCCACACGCCGCTGCACCAGGACGGTTCCCACCAAGTTCCTGAGAACCTCTCAAATCGCTCGCCCCAAGACACACACATATGTCTTCCAGCGCGCCGGCCAGAGCCCAAGCACAAACACCAGCAGGAGAACTGCGTTGTCAGGGCTTGCTGTCACCACCCCTCCCAGAGAAGCAGCCGTCCTCAGCTGTCGGAAGGATCGGACGCTGCAGACTCTTGCAATCCCATCCAAAGAGAACAAGGCAAACCCTGGAAGCCAGGTTCAGAGGACCCAGGCCCAAGGTTCTTCAGAGCTCCTGGGCTCAAGGCTCTCTCAAATGCATCTCTATGACAGGTAATTTTTGGTTAACTCCCTCCATGCCGCCAGGCACTAGAGCATTCCCTGTTGAACACGCAGTAACATGAACCCAAGTATGCTGCCCATGGGAGTAAAACTAACAGCCAAACCAGGGAATCACAGAATGGTGGGGGTTGGAAGGGACCTCTGTGGGTCACCCAGCCCAGCCCCCTGCCCAAGCAGGGTCACCCAGAGCAGGCTGCACAGCACCGCATCCAGGTGGGTCTTGAATATCTCCAGAGAAGGAGACTCCACAGCCTCCCTGGGCAGCCTGGGCCAGGGCTCCGTCACCCTCAGAGGGAAGGAGTTCTTCCTCATCTTCAGCTGGAACTTCCTCTGCTTCAGTTTGTGCCCAGAGTAAGAGTCCTTACTGTGCACAAGGCCACCCTTCGCTTGTATGGGGAAGCTACAAAAGTTAAACCCCTTACAATCTTCTTTTAGCTCAGAAGGTTCCAAACGAAAGCACAGAACAAGAGGGGTGGATTTATTTTTTTCTTGGCAAACGTTAAATGTAAAGTGTCCTAAAAATTTTTGCAGTATGCAAATAATTTCTCAGCAATTCACTTGTTTTTTGAAGACGTGTGTCACTATAATCATGCACCATAAATCAAAATTAGGTGAGAAAAATAATAAATTAGCAATTTTCAGGGATTTAATAATCTTGCCTTTGTAATTCACTCCAGCATATCAACACCGCTTTTACATTAACAGCCTTACTTTCAAAAATAGACATAACACTATCATAACATTTCATGCTTTCCGTTTTTTTTAAAGGATGTCAAGAAACAACTCCCAGTGAGCGTTTCCATCAATCAAAGCTGAGAAGGAGCGGGCAGCAAGGCAGGCAGGAGGGGAGGCAGCGGCTGCCTGGCTGGGCTGGAGGACCTCCCCAGCGCCCGAGTACCTCCAGAAACCACCCAACAGTCACCCACCTTTGCCAAAGGCCAATGGCTCCAAAGACCCCACCAAGAGCAGTTCAGCTACCAACTGCTATTATATTTATCTTTAAAGTTTAAACACGCAGCAATTCCTTTTTACTGATTCGGATTACGTTTTCATTACAGGTCACTGCAATGAGAGAAAGGTGTCTCCAGCGGTCACTGGAATGAGATAAAAAGGTTTCTCAAGTGGTCACGTCACTGCATAAGCCTTCCTGAAAACTCTTGGAATAAAGAAAAATTAGAGTTTGAGGAGCTGGATTATTTCTGCACATTCATGTGCATCATGCTAAAGTCACACGTTTAGGAAAAATTTGGCTGAATGTTTCTTCAGCACTACAAAACCAAGAAAATATATATATATTTTTTTTTTAATCTACTCTCTGCATTGCAAAGCAAGAGGCAGGACAGCTACTGCCTTTTCAGCATGGGCTCCACACCTCCTCTGTGATGCCCACCCCCTGGGTCCCCCCGCCCTCAGAGCCACCATTTGCTGGTGCAGGACCAGGGTCGGGTTTTTGCCGGTTTGCCAGCCCCAGAGCCCGGTCCTCCTCACCCAGTCAGAGCCAGGGTGGCCAGAGCACGACCGGCGCACGGGCATTTGCTTGTTGGTGGCTCTCGATACTGCAGTATTTCTGATGACAACATAACGCTGTTCCTTTTCATCTTTTGTCTTTGTTTTCCCTCCGTTTACTGATACTGGATTTAGCGGATGTGTGAATTCCTGGAAGGCAAAACAGTCCCCAAAGTCAGCTGAGCAGCAAAGGGAGCCAGGGGAAGTGAAATCACCTATGGCCAAGGACGCCACTGCTATTGCCTGAAATATAGCTCACATCAGGGTTTCAACTATATTCAAAACTCAGCTTCTACATTTGGTGCCCAACGACAGGACAAGGGGCAACGGGCACAAACTGAAGCAGAGGAAGCTCCAGCTGAAGATGAGGAAGAACTTCTTCCCTCTGAGGGTGCCGGAGCCCTGGCCCAGGCTGCCCAGGGAGACTGTGGAGTCTCCTTCTCTGGAGATATTCCAGCCCCGCCTGGACATGGACCTGTGCAGCCTGCTCTGGGTGACCCTGCTTGGGCAGGGGGACCCACAGAGGTCCCTGCCAACCCCAAACATTCTGTGATACATAACAGCACTCCTAATAAACCTATTTTTCCCCAGCAATACACTTCTTAAGCTCCCCCCGTGTTACCACCTCACTACTGTCCAACCCCCACGGCTTGGTTTCTTTACTCAGAGTGCCATCCGTCCACGCTAGACTGCAATATCCTCGGGCAACTGAACAGGGCTCCTCACAAGTCTGTAAAACTCCAAACACAAGCATGGCACTATCCAAATAAACAAACAAACGCTAATAAATAGCTTAGGGCACCCGAGACCCCCAGAGCTTGCGGCCTCGTCTCGCTGTCTGAGGCGTCGGGGGCTCGTTCCCGCTTCCCCGGCGAGGACAGGTCTGTTCCAGAGGACCGGCAGCCAACGGCACCGTCACGCGAGGTCCTTCTCAATGCATAAAGACTTCCTTGTTGAATGAAGTTTGTTCGCGCTGCAATCCGAGCACCACATCTGGTGCTCGCAGTGACCAAAACATTCCTTGTTAGCTTCCCAGTAAATAAATTATTTTCTACAGAAACACTCCAGTGACTAAGATGAAAATAGTGTGGAAAAGGAAATGTGCCGGCCCATTTATACTGTTTTTATACGTCGTTTAATGGGCAGAGTGCTGCTGAATACCAGGCTGCAGCTCAATTGAAGTGTTCCACTGTCATCACCAGCAGCTGCAGAACCCCCGAGACTGAAACACAGCCCTCCCATTCAAGCTCATTTCATCCATTGTTACTTATAATATGATCTAAAAGAACATTTGCGGGATTTCATAGAAAGTTTAAATGTTGTTTGATGAGAGCCATTAGATATTTAAATCTGAAATGAACGACGCACAGGAGCGAGAGAGGCAATCACAGCACACCTAACGCAGAGCGCTAAACTTCGTGGCCATCATCTTCGCTTGTTTGTGGCGGCACGTAGAGCACCACAACGGCTAAGATCCCGGCCAGATGCCACCAGCCTGACACCGGTCCCGGCCACAGGTAGGCTTTCTCCAGGGAACAACCGTGTCTGCACAACCTGAGCGTAAAGCGAAAGCACCAAACGGCGTCTCCCTCTTTTTCGAAGTCATCCCGTTGGATTGCAGATCTTCCTCTGGGCTTCCAAGGATGAGGTGCAATCCTGCTGCCTGAACGATGAGCCCTTTAAACTCCCAGCACTGTTTTCCCACCGTTCCCAACACAAGTGTCTCTGCAAAGGGCCCAAGCCCAACGTGCTGCACAGTGCTTCCAGGGAAAGGCTGGCCTCCAAACAGGTATGAGAAGATCTCGGCCCTTCACAACCTACCCATGCCAAACTCCTCCCAGCTATTGCAAGGACACACCTTTCCCCACGCCGCTTTCATGGAGACCTGTCCTTCTCTGACACTTTGCAACCCAGTCGCTAAGTTTGCCTCTCCCATTTTTGCCCTTTCCAAACCCAACCATTTACACCTCCCTACTCTTCTAATTTGAAAAGTATTGCATAAACGCTCTTCCTCATTCTGCCTGGGTCCTGCCTCTACACCTCTGCTGACTTCTTTTTCCTTTTCTGTTTTTCTGCTGCTCTTCTCTGCATTTCCACTTTCTCTTTTGGGACTTTACATTTTTTTCTCATCAATGCATCTGATGAAATCAGACCCTTGCACTTTGTCCCCACCTGGCAAAGCAATAAATCGGCATTTGATCGGCAATACCTACTCACTCCTGTGCACCAAAGAGTTACTCATTTGGTGTTCACCGGCTTCCCTGTTCAACCCCTTCCCACCTAAAGCCACGGTGTCATCTTTCCCCATTCAGCTCCAGAGCAGGCAGACCACAGCTCCAGAGCAGGCATTCTTACCTCCCCAACCTCCCAACCCTCTCCCCGTCCTCTGGTCGCCTTCCATGCGCTCTTCTGTGATTTTCAACCCAACAGTGGATGACTGACCTCTTCTCAGCCCTCTTCTTCCTAGCTGTTCTTTCCTTTTTCCCCAATGATACAGTTGGCGGTTCTCACCGTAACTCTTCTCCACCTTTGAGACTTTTGTCCCTCTCTCCCATTACAAAGTTCCTGCTGATCCCCAGTCCTGGCTGGCAGTACCAGCAACCACTTGCTTCACTCCTCTTCCAACGTGAGCTGTCTGGGTGGAAATCCCATGACCAGGTAGACATCCTCCGCCACAGACTCCTCCTCTGCTTCTTAAATTCTGTGCCCTTCCTAGCGAGCAGCTCTGCTACTCCAGCTTCACCGAATCGCACACCCACAACCCCAGCTGCCTTTTCTCTGCCTTTTCCTCAGTCTTCGTTCCCTTTCATTCTCCTGGCTCCAGCTCTCCTTCAGCACAGTGCTCTGCCAATTCCTTCCACAGAATAACTTCTCAAATAAAACACGACTTCCTCTCTGTTCTTCCCCTCTCCCGCCTACAGCCTTCTCCTTCATCCTCTCTCAAAAACAGCAGGTTCTTCTCAGTTCTCTCCAAGTTCATTATTATTTTTTCCCAGCAAGCCAGTCCACGCCGACTCCACACTGCCTATCTCACCATCTCCGCCTCTGCTCTGGCCCCAAACAGAATCACAGAATGGTAGGGGTTGGAAGGGACCTCTGTGGGTCACCTAGTCCAACCCTCCTCCCGAAGCAGGGTCACCTACAGCAAGGTGCACAGGACCTCCGCTTTCTCTCCTCCCCACCTCCAGCTTTACCCTCTCGCAACCCAAAACACACCCCAAACCCCTCCTGGCTGCACTCCCTCCTCGCGGTCCTCCGGTCCCCAGCGCAGCAGCCATACATTATTCACCAGCCCTCGGTCGGGTTCAGCTGCCGGGACGAGCCGACCACAGCTATTTATGCCGAACAATACCGCCTCTTTGTTTTCTCGTGCTCCCCAATCTGGCTATCCATCTGTTCTCCCTTGGTTTACACTCCCATTTTAAGCTCCGGGGGAAGGATCCTCCTCTTTGTTTTGGGCCTGCTCAGTCACAGTAAGGTTACAGTTCAGGGCTAGACCACCGCAGTGTTAAGATTTTTCAAACCAATAAATAAAACCTAGATTTTACTTGGATCCAACTTGTTCAAATCTTTCTTTTAACAATAACAACTCTGGTTAGAGCAGCGATTTTCTCAGAAATATTTTCTTCCGCGTACTCTAAAAACAAACCAGCTTTGATTCCTGGGAAATTCTGTCTGAAAAGGGTTGGAGGGAAGCAAACAATTACAAAAGGCAGCAAACAACAAGACTTGTCTTGGGCAAAGATGGAAAAACAATGATACTTTGCTTCCTGCTTTTCATTTTTTTTCTCCAGAAGTTTTGAAGGAAGTGCAACGAAGGTAAAATGACATTTGTCAACATTTTTTGTTGAGGAAGTTCTGGGCTCCCCAGTTCAAGAAAGATGAGGAGCTACTGGAGAGAGTCCAGCGGAGGGCTACGAGGATGAGGAGGGGACTGGAGCATCTCTCCTACGAGGAGAGGTTGAGGGAGCTGGGCTTGTTCAGCCTGGAGAAGAGAAGGTTGAGAAGGGACCTTAGAAATGCTTACAAATATCTGCAGGGTGGGGGTCAGGAGGATGGGGCCAAGCTCTTTTCAGTGGTGCCCAGCAACAGGACAAGGGGCAATGGGCACAAACTGAAGCAGAGGAAGTTCCAGCTGAAGATGAGGAAGAACTTCTTCCCTCTGAGGGTGACGGAGCCCTGGCCCAGGCTGCCCAGGGAGGTTGTGGAGTCTCCTTCTCTGGAGATATTCAAGACCCACCTGGACGCGGTCCTGTGCAGCCTGCTCTGGGTGACCCTGCTTCGGCAGGAGGGTTGGACTAGATGACCCACAGAGGTCCCTTCCAACCCCTACTATTCTGTGATTCTGTGAAGAAAAGGATTTCCTATTCGCTTCTCGCCCCACTTCTGATCCCGGCCGCTCCCCAGACGCGCAGGGATGGCCGGTGAGGATGAGACCTTGAGAAAAAAAAACAACGTAGCTCTTCAAAAAACAAAAAGTACCTTGTATGTTCCTCCAGAAATAATACGCTCTAGAGGAGCAGCAACCCATTTGTTAGACTGGGTGTACGCCATCCGACAGCCAGGCGACCCGGCGAGGAACAAGACTTCGCTCGTACCGCCGCTGGATGCGGTGGCTGGCTCTC
Organism: Opisthocomus hoazin; assembly: GCF_030867145.1. Lineage (NCBI taxonomy): Eukaryota > Metazoa > Chordata > Aves > Opisthocomiformes > Opisthocomidae > Opisthocomus > Opisthocomus hoazin. The sequence goes on along the minus strand of NC_134453.1, from coordinate 1,155,686 downwards.
GGGAAGCAGCTGTGCCTACGCCCACCGGCCAGCCTTCGGCCCGGGAGCGAGGAGGAAACCACATTTGAAGCGTGACAACCAACATCTACCCAATGACAGCAACAGGAATGTGTGAGGCACTCTGGAAAAGCAGGCCCCCAATTCAGAACCTCAACCAGGGACTTCACAATTCCCAGCTTTAAATAGCTCCATTTTTCACTGTCGTTTTCAAAACCTGTGTATGTCAGACTGACAAAGCCAGGAAACCCACTGGGATTGGGAATTTCTAACCCAATATCCATGCCTACTTTTTCCCCCCTAAGCCACGATGGAGACTCTACAACAACATCAAAGAGTTATACGCACCAGGAATGAGAATCCCATGCTGACAGACAGACATACGGGTCTTCTACAGAACGGTAACCTTTGGAGAGGTCTGTTCGTTTTGCAGGCTTTGTGGTGTTGGGTTGGGTTGGTTTTTTCCATTTTGCAGACAGGCCAGTTTACTTTCTTTCCTTTTACAATATTAAATAACACCAATAGCATACCATGAGTACGGTAAAGCCATCAAATACTGCAAGAACCACCACACGGGGAAGAATTAACCATACATAGTTCACTTGCAAGATGCGTTTCATGTATTCTTCTGTTCCAACGAAGCAGCGTTACATCGCACGGGAAGAGGCAACCTCCAGCACCCGCCCGGACAGAGCCGGGAGGGGAATCATAGACTCATTAAGGTTGGCAAAGACCTCCAAGATCATCAAGTCCAACCGTCACCCCAACACCACTATGCCTACTAAACCATATCCCGAGGTGCCACATCTACATGTTTTTTGAACATCTCCAGGGATAGTGACTCCACCGCTTCCCTGGGCAGCCTGTTTCAATGTCTCCCGGGGCGACTGGATGGGTTTGCTGGCTCCATGTACACGCAAGGTGACACTGCTAACCAAGAGGCACCGAAGGCTAAGCGCTGCTGTGCAAGATTTTCATCCTGTTCTGCAAACTAAAACCCCTTCTGTAAGCCTCCTGGGTGTGATTTTTTTCCCCCGGGAACATACATGCTGCAGGGAAGCAGCCTGAGGAGGCCCCGCGCACGCAGTGCGTTGTCTCACCGCGGTCTTGCTCTCTTCACAAACCTGCGAGTGACAAAATCTACCAAAACAGAATCACACAGAATCACAGAATAGTAGGGGTTGGAAGGGACCTCTGTGGGTCATCTAGTCCAACCCCCCTGCCCAAGCAGGGTCACCCAGAGCAGGCTGCACAGCACCGCGGCCAGGCGGGGCTGGAATATCTCCAGAGAAGGAGACTCCACAGCCTCCCTGGGCAGCCTGGGCCAGGGCTCCGTCACCCTCAGAGGGAAGAAGTTCTTCCTCATCTTCAGCTGGAGCTTCCTGTGCCTCAGTTTGTGCCCGTTGCCCCTTGTCCTGTCACTGGGCACCACTGAAAAGAGTCTGGCCCTGTCCTCCTGACACCCACCCTGCAGATATTTATAAGCATTTATTAGGTCCCCTCGCAGCCTTCTCTTCTTCAGGCTGAACAAGCCCAGTTCCCTCAGCCTCTCCTCGTAGGGGAGATGCTCCAGTCCCCTCACCATCCTTGTAGCCCTCCGCTGGACTCTCTCCAGTAGCTCTTCATCTTTCTTGAACTGGGGAGCCCAGAACTGGACACCACTTGTCCCTCCTCCAAAAAAAAAAAAACACAGAAGGTGCACTGAGCCGAAGGTTACATTGCAGACTGCACCCAGATGAAACCAGGCGAAGGATAAAGCACCAGGAACTCAAACCCATAGGACGTATTTTTAAGGAAAGACTTGTTTCATGAAGATGAAGATGGTTCCGTCATTTCGTTCGTAAGAAACGTAAACTATTTCCTCGCACACGCCAGAGTGCCAGATTTGTTCAAAGGTATCTAATCACGGCACTTCTCCGTGGCTCAGATCTCTCATTTACCTCGTGGAGCAAAAGACTGACAACTCAATTAAGTTTCTTATTATAGGCATCCCCTAACCCACTAAAAATGTACGCTCCGTCCGGTGTGTCACCATGTACTTACTGCTGCTATTAGCCACAGGAGGCAGGGTCAAACAGTGCCCTCGTCCCAATTACACCCTACACCACCATTTGGGGGGAGAAAAAAAAAAAAGGAACAAAAAACCAAAAAAGATGAAAGTTAAACCTTCTTTTGCAAAACCATCTTCTTGTTATTTGTAATTAATTTCGATCTCGTATAAAGTTTTTCACTGTGAATCATTCTGCAGCAACTTGGTGGGGTTTTTTGTAACCTCATCAGGTCCAGAACAGAAAAATTAAGAAAAACGCATCCTGATTCATTACCTACATTACACAATCACATGAAAAAGGTAAAACCAAGCAGTACAATGTTAGAGATGCTTTTGACTTCCAATATAATACTGTAATAGACGAGAACAGCATTTTCCTTCATTTTAAGTAAGTCTTCTATGTGATATTATCCCATTAAATATTGCTGAAGAAAAAAGGCATCCCATTTACAGGATAACATCTACTTATGATTAAGGCCCTTCCAGGCTTTAAACAAAAGACACTATCCAAGAAAAATACTGATATTTATCTTTTTCTTCCTGAAATAAAAGAAAGTCCTGCAAGACCTCCGAACACTGAATTCACAGGCCACCGACAGAAATCCCGCTCCAAATCAAACCAGAGCAGCCTCAGAAACCACCACCTTTATTCTGTTCACGAGAGCCCTCCACCTGCAGATCGCCCCTGCCCAGAAAGCACGACAACGGATCGCGTGCAAGGCGACTTCAACTGCAAAGGTGATTTGTCAGCTTTAATAAATAAATGAAATAATCAAACCAGGCCCCCAGCAGAAGCACCTCACTGCCCCAGCTGCCACCCCCCACTGCCCCCCAGCTGGGAGCAACCCCTTTCAAGCCACCTCCCCAGGGCTGCCCCGGCTCTGGGGGTCTCGGGGGGACTGCGAGGACTCACACCTGCGAGCGACCTCACTCCTACGGGTACCAAGCAAACTTCAACAGGAGGGGATTTGCAGCTTGAGCACTAACGGCCCTAAAATATTCTGCAGAGGTCAGCGATCCTGGTCTGCAGGAGGACCATACATCTGCAGATAAATATTATGAAAGCTTAAAAACATTTTCCATTTCAACCAAAACAAAGCCTTGGTGACCATAACACACCTGTAACCCAGCCTTAGTCCCTTCAGCCCTGGCTCGTGTTTCACAGCTGGCGATGGACCAGCCCCAAGAGGAGCCCCCGAAGCAGCTGGCACTAACCCAGGGGGATGCTCCTGACCGCTTCTACGGGCACGGCACCCACCGCTGCCGTAGCTCATCAACCTTCGGGCTACCACCCTCGCCACGGTGGCAACACAGATGATTTTTCTTTCTTTTTTGCCCCTCTTTTTGCGGGGTTCAGATCTCATTTCTAACGCTCCCAAATCTGACCCAGCAGTAGATGTGCCCGCTCACGGCAGTGGGGCTGGATGAAGCTTAAAGGTCCCTTCCAACCCCAAGTACTCCACGATCCCACGGAACACAAGTGCCGCGGCAGGGCGTTTCGGCTCCGCTCGGCACGAGGCCGTTCCCCCTCCCAGCGGGGCAGGGACCATCCATAGAGAGCAGCTCTGCGGAGAGGGACCTGGGCGTCCTGGTGGACGACAGGTTAACCATGAGCCAGCAGCGTGCCCTGGCTGCCAAGAAAGCCAATGGGATCCTGGGGTGCATCAAGAAGAGTGTGGCCAGCAGGTCGAGGGAGGTTCTCATTCCCCTCTACACTGCCCTGGTGAGGCCCCATCTGGAGTCCTGTGTCCAGTTCCGGGCTCCCCACTTCAAGAAAGATGAGGAGCTACTGGAGCGGAGGGCTACGAGGATGATGAGGAGACTGGAACATCTCCCCTACGAGGAGAGGTTGAGGGAACTGGGCTTGTTCAGCCTGGAGAAGAGAAGGCTGCGAGGGGACCTTAGAAATGCTTACAAATACCTGAAGGGTGGGGGTCAGGAGGATGGGGCCAGACTCTTTCCAGTGGTGCCCAGCGACAGGACAAGGGGCAATGGGCACAAACTGAGGCACAGGAAGTTCCAGCTGAACCCAAGGAAGAACTTCTTCCCTCTGAGGGTGACGGAGCCCTGGCCCAGGCTGCCCAGGGAGGCTGTGGAGTCTCCTTCTCTGGAGATATTCCAGCCCCACCTGGACGTGGTGCTGTGCAGCCTGCTCTGGGTGACCCTGCTTCGGCAGGGGGTTGGGCTGGGTGACCCACAGAGGTCCCTTCCAACCCCTACTATTCTGTGATTCTGTATCTCCTTCCCATTCCCAAAGGGCTCGGCACAGGCACCCACCAGCACCAAGCCCGCTCTGGGGCACAGCCCACCTCCCGCCCGCTCACTCGGAGCCGTGTGAGCTCCCCAAGTTCGTAGGTCCCACAGCGTTAAATGAAAATGGAATTTAATCTTGTATATTTAGATGAAAAAGGGCAAGTGGAAAAAAAAAATCCTGGTGCTTTTAGTCCCTTTTCAATAAGTTATATCAAATAATGTCTTTTGCTAACCACATTAGAGAGCAATTATGACTTAATGGCTGTCTAAATCCATTATCAGTGTACATTTAACCTTTCAATATTTAAAGATAATATTTAATTTGAGCAAATTAATGGACTGCCTGTGAGACCAAATATATCTATTTAGTCTCTCTGGTTTTCCATCAGTGATATTTCCCTTTAGATATCAACTTGTGTGACAAGTAAACTGGTAAAGTTGTTCCTTGCATTCATACTGCAAATAAGCACTAATAACACAGTGCTACAATGACTGAAGCAGACAGTAAAATCTCACATAACCGCCAGATTTACCCGTATTACTCTTCACACTATTTCCATGTCCCTCCACAGTTGTTTTCGATCCCGGACAGAAAATATTTAAGTAGTTGTCTACCTCTTCCTACTATCTTCACAATTAATTACCATTACATTAACAATTTTCCTATGGTTGCCTCCTCCTCATCTTTGAGTTACAAAAGCATTCCCAACACAACACACATTTTGTATTTTTATGAAAGAGTGCAATGGCGGTTATGAATTTTCAAGACTGCCTCAAAACAAAATTCATATTTCAAAATAATTCACATGCAGAAGACGGACCAGTGTACAAAGTTGGCAGTCCAACAGTCTATTTCCTCCCCAAAAAAACCCCAAACAAATAAGCAAGTAAACAAAGCCTTATTACCTAAAGGCCAAAGGATTCATGAAAGACCCTGCTCCTTTCATATTACAGTTGCCATGGAGCCTTCCTGAAATTTCAAATTAAGATGTGCGCTACTTAATTTTTACACTTGTTCCAGTGACCAAAATCCCTCATTATTTTAAAGTGAGTTTTCCACACCTCTATTTTGAACAGGTAAATCAATGGCCAAGTTTCTAGCACCTAACATCTTCCTCCAACTCACAACAGAATGTGAAACTCGGATCACTTCAATGACTGATTACACAGCAAGGAAAGCTAGAACTGCTTTCGTAAATATTGACACAGACAGGGAAATTTCAGTTTCAGGAAGAAAATCTGGTCTTCATCCCAGGCATCTTGCATTTCAGTCTCAGAAAGGAGAGGCAAAGCAGCAGGGAACACCTTAAAATGCACGCCTCTTCCAAATGTAACTGTCTACGCACCATGCGCCCGTGATGTCATCTCCGTAGTCCCTGTTCTCGCCAATAAAAGGCGATAACGCTCAAAGTTTGCACTGCTGAAATAAACCGAGGCAAATTATTGCACTTCACCACTGCAAGCATCTCGGCGACTGCAAGTGCATTGTCATGTCAAAACCTGGTGGAGCTACAGAACTAGGTTGACATCTTATTCACATATTGAAAGGTTAGAGGTGTTCCGCTGCGAACAAGGCGCTTTAAATATAGTCTGACTTTGCACGTTGTGCGCACTTTTGATGCCATGGTACTACTTCTCAGGTTCTGTGAGAGAATGCAAAAAGGTTTTTTAGTTGCACGAGCCTGGCATGAATCCACTGAATTTAGTGACATTACACCCAATTCATACCATTGCATATGAGAGGAATTTAGCGCACGGCTGACGGGGGGGGGGGGGGGGGGGGAGGAGCCCTTCCCCACCAGACTCCATGGGACTCTTCCTCGAGTCAAAGTCCTTAGGATTTGGACCAGAGTTCAGGAAAAATTACATACAGGTTACATTTTGACCCCTACACAGCAGAGAAGGTTTAGCACTAGGAGAGCTGCTTAAGCTATCGCTCACACAGTATTTTAGAAACACGAACTACACTTAACTCGGTATCTAAGAGCACATCCAAAGCGGGGGGAAGTCAGAACACAAGCATTTGCTGTTCTATTGCACACAGAAGGACTATACCCCATCTGCCAAACTGGGAGAGCACAGAAAGTTCTCAGCAAAACACTGGGAGGAGAAAAACCACCCCACTCTCCCCCTTCAGGTAGGTATCTCATCCGTGATATGCAAGCAAATGTCCTCATCACTTTAACCTCTACACATCATCACTGCGGTGAGCAACAGACCGCAAAGATCCAGCTCCTCGCCTTGGAGCCAGGCAACTGCGGAGACGAGGGGCACTGGGACCCTCACGACTCAAATGCAAGGACTCCATGCTGGCAGGTCCAACAAGGATCCAGCTCCTCACCTTGGAGCCAGGCGACTGCGGAGACAAGGGACACAGGGACCATCATGACTCAAATGCCAGGACTCCATGCTGGCAGGTCCAACAAGGATCCAGCTCCTCACCTTGGAGCCAGGCAACTGTGGAGACGAGGGGCACTGGGACCCTCACGACTCAAATGCCAGGACTCCATGCTGGCAGGTCCAACAAGGATCCAGCTCCTCACCTTGGAGCCAGGCGACTGTGGAGACGAGGGGCACTGGGACCCTCACGACTCAAATGCCAGGACTCCATGCTGGCAGGTCCAACAAGGATCCAGCTCCTCACCTTGGAGCCAGGCGACTGTGGAGACGAGGGGCACTGGGACCCTCACGACTCAAATGCCAGGACTCCATGCTGGCAGGTCCAGCAAGGCTCCAGCTTCTCACCTTGGAGCCAGGCAACTGCGGAGACAAGGGGCACTGGGACCCTCACGTCTCAAATGCAAGGACTCCATGCTGGCAGGTCCAGCCCTGCAGCCAGGCTGTGGTTTTATTTCAGACCAGAAGACCAGATTTAACTATTTGAGCCCTAACAGAATCACAGAATAGAACCATGAAACAAGTTTTATCTCCTGTGAATAAAGTTCTCTCCAAACCCCATAAATCTATAGACAAGGCAAGTAAGTTCATTTATTTAAGCAAGCAGATTTTGAAAACAACTGGCAAAGCTGCTACACAGATACACACACACATATAGACATACTATGAATTTCCACCAAGGTCTCCCACCTTACTTTCTACAACGTAAAGCAGAAAGAGTCCAATTCATAAATTCCAAGTGAAGATTTTCCAAGAAAAATAACAAGCTAGAATCCAGCCTTCCCAAGGAAAAGCCCACAGGGTAAGAGCTGTAAAGACAAGGCACACCAACCTCCGCGCATCCCAGTGGAAACCTCCTGCTCCCTACTCCTTACCTTGGGGAAGAAGCAGCCATCTCACCAGCATCCAAGCCTGCATGGAGCCCTGCCGACACAAACAGCCACCCCCACCCATGCTCCCGCCCTAAATATCAGCACCTGCAGCTGTGGGCAGCTCAGGTGCAAGGACTCAAGGGGATGGGACAACCCACCCACCCACTCACTCACTCACCACCTGTGGGGCCTCCACGCCCACACGAAGAGGTCAGAAGGCACCATGGGGAAGCAACTCAACGCGGGTGAGGGCACAAACGCAGCTGGGAGACACAAATGTCTGGTTGAGTTTTCCTATCAAGAAAGGCACGTTCCTGTAGAGACATGCCGTGTGCTGGGGGAGGGGGCCAGATGGAGAAGGGAAACGAGCTGTTTCAGTGCTGGAAGACAAACGAGTCAATATAAACTGGCCAGATCCAAGTTTGGTCAGAACATTACAGTAAGACTCCTGGCCATCAGGACTGAGATGCTGGAACACTATTCCAAGACGATTTTTGGATCAAAAACCTTAACAGCTTTAAGATGTGACAATCTAAGCAACACCAGGCACCTGGACCTGCCAACCCAAACCCTCCCAGCCCTGACTTCCTTTCCAAGCACCCTAACGACTGGCGCTGACAGACACCCCCCTGTCCATAAGCAGCCCTGCACAGTGCAAGTCTTCCACGCTGAAGCCCAATGGCTGGCAACGGAAGGCACAAACGTGGGAATGATGAACTGCGAGCGGCCAGCCAGCTGTATCCAGAGAGAAACTCCTTGGGATGTGGGACTACCTGCTTTTAACAAATTGTATTTTTTTTTCTGCTGTTACTTGTGAGACGCAACAGGAATCCCAGCTGCTTGTGGGATCCTATCCTACAACCGCGCAGGATTCATGGGATTTACTCCGGAATACAAAGGGATGCAACCGCCGCTACGGGACGCGCCCGCATGCCACCAGGCAGAAAGAAGACAGCGATTCCTTTGTCTTTCTACCAGAGCTTGGTCTGAACTAAACACCAACTGAACTTTGTAAGTATGACCACTGATGACTCTTTTTGGTTATACATGTGTTTATTTATTTATCTAGAACAAGTGCTCTTATCCAGTAAGGCTATTTCAAATATTTCTCTTAAATAGCCACAAGAGCCTAAAAGAAAGAGTGGGAAACTAACGACCCACAGACAGGATTGGTTTCCAGCTGCTTTTGCTGCAAAGTGCTGCCTGTGAGCTTAGAAAGCTTTCTAGTTTCAAATCTGCATTTCTTCCCCCCAAAAAATGACCCAGCTTCTCCTCATTCAGCTACAGCAGGAGAACCTGTAGCACTGCAGAAAGGTCTCGGTCTCTGCCCACGGCCTAACAGACACCACGGGAAGCAGGGATGGGTGTGCGCTCCTGCCCGACGCCACCCGCGAGCCTTCGCAGAGCCCTCCTCACCTTCCCAGGCCCATCGCCACTAACCCTCGAGGAGCACAGTCCTGTTCGGGCCATTTCCTCTGCATTTTTCTGCATTCACAGAATCACAGGATGGTCGGGGTTGGAAGGGACCTCTGTGGGTCACCCAGCCCAACCCCCTGCCCAAGCAGGGTCACCCAGAGCAGGCTGCACAGCACCGCGTCCCAGGCAGGGCTTGAATATCTCCAGAGAAGGAGACTCCACAGCCTCCCTGGGCAGCCTGGGCCAGGGCTCCGGCACCCTCAGAGGGAAGAAGTTCTTCCTCATCTTCAGCTGGAGCTTCCTCTGCTTCAGTTTGTGCCCATTGCCCCTTGTCCTGTCGCTGGGGACCACTGGAAAGAGTCTGGCCCCATCCTCCTGACACCCACCCTGCAGACATTTATAAACATTTATTAGGTCCCCTCGGAGGGACCTAATATTCCTAATATTCCACTCGATGGGGACAGCCATTCTGTTTGTAATATGACGTTTGCTAATGACCACAGAGTAGACACAGAGGCTTTTTTTTTTTTGGGATGTGTTTGGACAGTGAAAACGATGATACTTCCAGTTCACTTTAAATGCTAGAAACTAGCGGAAGGTTTTTATTTGCTGGGCAGCACATACCAAGGCTTTGACACCCAGGTCTCTCCCTGCAGAAACTTTGTGTATTCGCTCAGCTCTCTGCAGGGGAAAATACCACCAAGGCTCACTTGAAAGGGAATTACTGGTAAGCTTCTTAGGTGCAAGCTCTGAGCCAAAATTAATCTTGAGACAATTAGATCCAACTCTATTCAGCAGAAGACAGTTAAGCCCGAAGCTGCGGAACCCAACCCCACTGAAAAGGAGCTTCGATGGTCGATGCGACTGGCGGAAGCGGATGAAGGGATGCTTCCACCGAGCAGGTACTCTGCAAGAGCTGGATGTTTGGAAGATGAAGTTCACATTGGGGCCCTCTGGCAAACACCAGAATCGGAGAGTGAAAAACAAACAAATATTGTTATGCCTTCGCAAACCTTATTAATTTCAGAAATTACAACCTCTGAAACCAATGCCAACAATTAGGAATCAGAGATTGTCCTTTGGCTGTCATCTTAAAAGCGCAAAGAGGACTGTATCTACAGACCTGAAAGAAGATAATTGTTGGTTAGACTTCTGTTTGTGACCATCAGAAATGTTACCTTAATTTGGCCTTAATGACCTATAATCTCTTTTAGCATATGGCTTTTAGAATGGTTATTATTCAGCTTGATCTATGGCTATAATGGAGCAGAACAGAACTGTGGGTATAATTAAAATAAGTTCCTGTAAAAGTGGAATATGTAGTACATTGCTAATGTGTAAATGACTAAATAACTTAATTAGGTGAAATGAAGTGCACTTATAACCACAGATGCTTAAGCCGAATCATGATAATGTTGTGTGTGTGAGTATTTTTTTTTAAATGTTTATAACCCAAACAGTAGGACAAGGAAATACAAAGTGTACACTAGTTATAAGGATGGCGGCGAATTTTTTAAAGGAAAGTTCTCATTACAAATTGATGTGAAGTTGGTAGAGAAAAATAATTTTTAAATCACTTCAAAACGCTGAAAAAACCCAACTTTTCACTAGGCTGTTCCACTCACTGCAAACATCTCCCAGCAAAATCTCAGGCAGCTCATGTGAGAAAACTATTCTTCTGGGCAAGCCTAAAAGAGTAACTACATAAATGGAGCTCTCCTTTTCCAACCCACCTCTTCATATCATGCCTTTCCATGCCTGTACCCATCTCCTTCATTAGCACGAGTCTGTAGGGCAATGAAATGGATAAATCCACAGAACACAGGCAGAGAAGAGCCCAATCCTACTCACAGGGAAGTTGGCAGGAATATTCCCATTGCTTTCACTATCCAAAAGACCAGGTTCCAACCCAGGGGGAGAAGCACGTAAAGTGCTTCAAAACATGGGACTGATCTTGACAGTCTTCTATCCGAGACTGTCAAACCGAATACGAGAAGCTCTAAAAATCACTTACAGCGCTTGCATTCATCGAGTCATCCATATTCATTCTTCCTCTATTGCTGCATCCTTACTGTAGGTGAATGTAACGTAACCATGAACATGATGAGGAGATGAATAAGACAGATTATTGAATGTGTGCTTGAAGGAGGCTTCAGCCAAATAAGCAACCAGGAAACGCGTACTTTGATTTTACAACGAAAGATAAAAAGGAAGGGTACAAGGCGGTACCTTCACAAGTACCTATGGAGCTGTAGCATGTCTTCTTCCCAGAAAGCAACGATTCTCCTCGCTGCCCGCTCTAAAATAAAGATATTTTAGACTGTATCCTATTAGTTTCCCAGCAGAACACGAGATCCTCATCTAGCATGAAATGGCACAACTCGGTGGGTGTCTGTAGCGTTGTGCTAATTTATTCCAGTTGTGGATCTGATAGATTATATAAATGCCCCACCACTTCCTTCCACATGGTATCTATTCTTTTTTATTACTCAAAAGAAAGTCAAGGTTACCAAGTCTCAGTGCCCAGATAACATTTTCCCATCACTTAACTTTCTCATATTTATTAATTAGCTGCCTCTAATGAGAAAGAGAAGTGCGATCTTTGCAGTATTTCCGAGTGAGCCAGACACAAGAAGTGTGAATACCCACCAGAAAAACTGTTTGAGCACAGCTCATAAATCCAGTATTAGACAGTAAGCAGCCAGAATTTTTGATGATTCTCTACAAGGAACTTTTCCAGTTTCACCGATCAGTAAGCGCAATGTTCTTCCTTGAAGTTCTCTCAGGAAACTCTGATTAAATTAAAAAAGATCAAAACCCTTTTCAAGTTGAAAATAATTTCAAAATGCTACAATGAATGCAGGAGAGCAGAACAGCTCTTGTGTGTAAGCAAACCCATTTGCAGGCAAAATTTGGACTGAGTCAAAAGTCTCAGAATAACTATTTGGAATCTGTTGCTATTAGTCACCGAGTTGGAATAAAATCAAAAGATGCTAATAATGGAGACGTGCGCTCGTGACTGCACAGACACCCTGCCACTCGGAAGGGGGCATTTTACAGGACGCGCTGTCGAGAACGAGATGAAATGGCAACGCAGAGACAATTTCCCCTCTCAAGGTACAAAGGAGAATCGTACCTCGCAGGAAGGGGAGAGGAGGTGTTTCTCTCTCCCGGGAAGTGTCACCCTCAGAAGAGACTCCATTTCACATCTCCTCCTTGGGAGCCAACCGAAATCAATTAACTCTGCAACTGGAACCAATTAACCCTCTAAAAAGCACAACACCAAACACAGTGGCAGTCTTTAATAAATGCAGTAAACACATAAATAATAACACTGAGAAGAGTTTTGCAGTCTATACGATGTGGGCTCTTGATTCTTCAGTGGCATAAGAAGGACAGACTTTGTGTTTTAAAAAAAAAAAAAAAATTTAAAAAAAAAAAAGGGATTCAAGTAGACCCAGGGGAGCTTTAAGATGGGATTCACCTCGTTTAACTTCAGCCATCTATAAGCAGGCATCTAGCCACCGAGCTGTCTTTACAACCAGTACGAAGAGGTGGGTACCTTGAAAGAGTGACCATAAACCCTTATCCCCAAACGGGCGAAGCCTCCCTATCTGTTCCCAGGCACCCCTCTCTCCCCCCGACATCAGAGGCACCTACGTGATTACGTCTGATTAAGATGCCAGCCTTTGATGAAAGTCACAGTAGGCAAGATGGGTGCCATCTGTGAACGCAGGAGCCGGCGAGCAGCCCCGTCCTCCCCTCGCGCGCGCGCCGAATTCTCCCGTCAGCACAAACGAGAGACCAGCACGAGTGCTATTTGTCTAATACGTTTTTTAGTGCTCTGTTATTTTTTAAATTCACTTCTATTTTTATTCAGCACTGTTATTTTTCAAACTGACTGCCGATAAATACAACAGAAATTTGAAAACGTCCTACAGATTATCCATTTTAATTTTTGCCCTTCATTTCCTGGTGAACTAGGTCTTTCAGGCAGCAACGGAGAGGGAAGAGGCTTAAGCAGAAAAATACGATTGTACAAATATTAACAGAAGGGCAATTGGCTCCGGCGAGCGCGTGGCGCTTGCGACCCCTCACCAGCACGCTGCGAGGGGCCGGTCAGTGCCAGGGGCTCCATCCCAGCCCTGCGGACCCCTCCAGAAGTTTATTTTTCCAGCAGCAGGGATGGGACTGAGCTGAATAGGAGGAAACAACTTTCTATTAGAAAGAATCCAGCCGTCTCTTTTCTAATCCTGCACTTTCTTTTTAAGCTCTTTCTGTTTTGGATTACGAAAGTAACAGCTCCCCATTAGGCGTGGCGTTAGGCATCGCCCCGTTTACAGACACAGCACCATTCTGCCCAATGGCAGAGCCAGGCGATTTTTATTTTTTTATTTTACACTGGAAAATATGTTAAAAAACAGTTAGATATACATTTTTTTTAAATTTAAAATATCACTGTCTCCATATGATAAATCTCAGCATCTCCTTGTAGTCAGATACTATAGGTTCAGTGGCACGTAAAACCCTCGGGCATCTACAGGCGGTGGGACTCCAGCAGCACAACGCAAACGCTAACCACCCCATCTGTCTTCTGGTTGAGTTTCAGCTTACAGTGTTTTCAGTCCCTTCCTCCATTCCTATTCCTTCACTTCTAATGTTCAACAGATAACCTCTTCCGCACCATAAGCAAGGAAACACTGGCATTAAATGGGACAATTCGGAATCAAGGGCTGGAGTTGCCGTACTAGCCAGATCCAGACGGCCACGCGGTCCAGCTGGGTTTTTTTCCAGGATGCAGGAGAATCCTTATTTTTGGAAGGTGTTTCACCGCTGCCCCACGTCACGCTCTCCATGCAGCAGCAGAGCTCTCTGCCCTAGGCGTGCGCTGTGAAGAGACTAAATCTTGCCCCACAGTGTTCAGATAATGAAGGTTTAATGAACTGCAGTGTTTTTCCTGGCCTACAGAGCTTGCATTCACCAGTCGGAGGAAAGAACAAAAACAAGTCAGTAAAGGGGAAGAAACAGAGAAAGTGAGATGACAAGCATCTGGGCAAGCCGGGACCCACAGCAAGGTTAGAAGCGACCATGCTGCTGACCCAGTACTGCTGAAATAACCTGCATTCAACTGAATTCTCAAGAGACTTAAAAAGAAGTCAAACGTGAGTTATTGTATGTATTTCTTTAATACAGCAATGTTCTTGTGCTTCAGCTAAAGCACGTTTGCGGTTAAAATGAAATGATAATTTACTGCCAGTAATTTTCCTGTTCAGGAGTCGGGCCACAGGGAGGGAAGCAGCGGTCCCCTGGAAGGGGGCATCTCCCAACCAAGGCACGCGACAGAGAGCCTGCGCGGCGCCGAAAGCTGTCCCGAGCTGGTGTTTCCCTTCCAATAATTGGTAATTTTGCTACGTTAACTTCCTAATTGGACACCAACACATTTTCAGTATCTGTTGTACGCTTCAGTCGCAGAGAGGGAGATGAGAAGAAGCAGCAGTATTTCACACTGACCAAACTGCTTAATCAAATCTTGACATGAGCATGAACCTGAAGCGCTCTCACCACTATGTTGCCACTGGTCCCAATTAACTGCTCCAGTTTTAAAAGACAGAGATAAAAAAAAAAAAAAAAAAGGAATATAAATGAGAATATTAGGAGAGGGGAAAAAGACAATGTCCATTAGTTAATAAGCTAGTTCATAAATTAAACGCTCTAATTTGTGGCGTTTACAAAATATCTAATTTTAGGAGCACGAGTTTTCCTCTGTTTATACAACAAGACACAGTATTTCCTAAGCAAGTAAATCTTTCCAAAGAGTATAAAATCAACAAAGTGATTAGACACAGAAAACAAAAGTTGAGCAATGCATTTGCTAACAACTCTGCTCCTGCAGCATAAAGCATTATCTAGTCTCCAATCAGGACTTAACACATCATTTTTCCCAAAAGACCGCAGCGGACAAAATACTATTAAATACAGTTGGCTTAGGGGAGCCCAGATTAGCACAAAGAACACAAGCGGTCCCAAACAATATGTGTTTAAGGGAAACCAAAACCAACTGACAGCAACTAGTAGCTGACACTAGTCAGTCACAGCACGGGCAGATCAGTTCGTAGGGTCTGGCTAGCAAAGCTGCATCGGCGGGCCGGGAGCAAAAGGACAGGGTGCCTGACAGTTTACGGTCACATCAGCAATCACAGAGCACGTCATTTATTTCTAAGATCAGGAAAAAGTATTTTCTCAATCTTGCTCCCATTTCTCCTTCAACCATCTGCCACAAACACTCAGATACTACCCAAAAAGTATCCCAGGTCTGCAAAATAAAATAAGATTTCAGAGCTAGATGAAGTCCCACCACAGAACTGGCACTGTTTCTCATGGAGGGGACGCTCCGACCCTCGGGTTGACCACACGGTATTGATTGCAAAGGAGCAGATTTCAGAAAGGCTGTGTTGGAATACTTGTCTGAGCATCAGGTAGGTGGAATTTCTGTTACATGCAACGCTCTGTGAACGAGGGTTTGCAGTATTCTTGAGAGTCCAAACCGCCTCCCCTGCGCACAGCCCATGGAAAACAGCTAACCCTGGAGCAGCAGCAGGGCAAAGAGCTGGGAAGCCCCGCACACACGGCAGGGTGAGCTTCGGGCCAGCCCCGCACTCGCGACGATGCTCTCACCGCCGCAGGACTTCACCAAGCTATTGGGCCACCTTCTGCCCTCTCAGAGGTCTGATGGTGAACCCGCCTTATCACGGGCGCAGCGGTCTCATCTCCCTGCCCTTCTCTCAAGGTACCTGCAGCATTTAAACAGTTACAAGGCCTAATGGAGAGCAGCCACCTAAGGATAACGAGCATTTATTCCTAATGCACCGCACCTCCAGCAGCTCAGCACTGAGTATTTACTGTGCATTTCAGGATCAGCTGCTCTGTGTAGTCCCCACAATTAAGGATGCAAGATCTATAAGGAGCTAAAAACAATATACTAGTTATTTCTGTATTGTAACTGTACACGCAAGCTTCACGGCTGTCACTTCTCCCTTTAACAAGAAACCCCTCGAAAACGAGGAAACCTGCGCCACAGAACTGCCGGCAGAGATGGGCCGTGCTCACAGGACTCCCAAATCGTGCTGTCGTGTGGAAGTTCACCCAAACGGCCTCGTGGCACTGGAATTAGAGACAGACCATGCCACAGCCTCAGCCCTGCATGTCTTTGTTTCTAAAGCACTAAGGAAACCCTCTTTCCTGTAGTTTCATCAGACGCCGACATTTCAGTCTCCCAGTTTCGTTAGACGGGATTTTTCAGCCTCCCCTCGGTCCGATCTCGCAGCGATTTCAAACAGAACTCTGCCCAAGGAGCAGCACCAGATCTTCCCAGGGAGACAGGCAAGGGCCGAGTCGCGGGCAGGAGCGCTGCACATCGTATTAGAGTCTGGGGGATTTATTCGGGTTTGCCGTACTTGCTGAAAGTTTACACGCCGGCCTTCAGCCCAGTTCAAACGCTCCAAGTCCCAACCTCAGCAGCAAGGTCCGCAGCGGAGCTGCCGACAGACCCTCCAGTCCAGCGGCACTGGCAGGTGCTCCCACAACACGAGAGCATAATTCAATCAAGCTTTTGGCTGACGTCACGAAGCGCAAAACAACTCCAATGCTTTGTGAACAGTACCAGAACCCCTCAGATTCAATTACAGCCTTGATATTCGATCAGGAGTCATACTTAGCTGTTTTTAATATAACAAAACCTTTGTACCAGTTATTTATCAAATAGGTCGATCGTACTTCAATGTAGAGTCAGAGGAAAAAGCGCATCGTGCCACGTTAACCTGACAATCCCAAATCTTCAGGAGCAAGACAGGCTTTTGTTTAAGAAAAAACAGCACCAGAGTCTAATTTTTACATACTACAGAACAAAAAGAACCGAATCCCTATTTTCTTACGGAACACACGCATGCCTAAGAATTAAATTCAGTGATTTCAAATTTTTTCCATTTTTGCACCCCTAAAATTATCCTGGCACAGGTATTGATCGCTGCGTAGTGAATGTAATAGGAAATAGGTTGTTTTTTTTATTTTTTTGGGTGTTTTTTTGGTTTTTTGGGTTTTTTTTTTTTTTTTTACACATAAACTTTGCTGGAACCTACAGAAATAGCCCGTGGGCCTGAAAGGATCTGCTGTCACAGTTATGAATCCGTCACTAAAACCTCCCGTCTGAAGCCTCCCTGGTTCTGCACCCTTCTGAAGCACTGATTGCGGAAGGGCCCCTTCTGCATCAGCCCCAAGACCACCTTCTGCAGCTCACCGTGCGCAGACGTGACGAAGCCGGGCGCTGTACACCCCCCCACACCCACGACGAAGCCGGGTGCCACGGGCGGCACCAGGGCCGTCGGTGTCCCTTCCCGTGTTGGCGACTTACGCGCCGACGCAGATATCGAGTAAAACCCCGAAGGAAGGAAACGAAGCCCAGCTGCCAGGCCCAGCTGGAAGCGTGAGCGGGCTTTCAGCGAGGAGAGGAGCGAGCAGCTCCCGACCACGCCGGCGCAGCGCCCGGCACCCCTCCCCGGCACCCCGCCGAGCCCGCGGAGCAGAAGGCACCGCCAAGCGCCAGACACGTCGTCTTAACCTCGGAAGCCTTTTCACCAGGTGAAAAGAAAATCATTATATTCAACAAATCAAGTCGTAGGGGATTAGACAAATTCCACAAGAGTACTCTGCAAATACAGCAGCGCGTGTGAAGCGTTGTTTCCAAAATAGATCAATACCCAGCACAAGCAACAATAGATAGCAGCTACGTATTGTCATTACTACCAATAGTAGTCTTGAAAGACAGCGTTAAACGGTGACTGTCACAATAGCTCTCACACGAACAATGCTGTTACTGCACCTTCGCATGGAACACCTCCTCACCGCTGCAATCCACCAAGACAAACCCATCTTTAAATACACCTGCTTGTTTGATATGCAGATCAACTGCACTAGTGTTTACCTTGGCAGAGAGAGTAAATATGCCAACCTTTCTCAATGCTTTTCCTATTCCTGTAAGTTTGCTAAGAAAAGAAATTACACAACAGCCTTTGAAAACATTAGAAAAATGATCTAAGAACTTGGTCACCACCACCCCTCTGCTTTGCCGAGCAGCACCAGGCAGAAAGCTTTCACTGCAAACAGGTTAAAGAAGAAAATTTCGTGTTACAAGACCATGGATTTGTGGCGAGGCGCAGACCCCAAAGTCACAGGTTTGAAAACCTCTGGACAGCACACGTGGCAAGAGGCAGATCTCGGCAGCTGGGCTAGATCCCACCAGGCACACGATACCTCCCAGGAGACAAAAAAAGTGCAGGCTCCTCAACATCTCATGGCCTCAGACTGATGGGCTTGCATAAAGGCAGATCAGGAAATTTGGTAGTGACTTTTACTTAGCAATTAATAGCACAGAATAAATAACACCAAATTAAATTATTCAAGGGACTCATTGTGACTGTCATTATTCCTCCTGTCTTCCGAGGTGCGAGAGGAACTCTACGGACTATCTACAGACACTGGCAGATGGCACATACTGTTACATGTATATTCATTTTATATGCCTACACCTTCAGCAGGACATGTAAAACACTCCCAGGCTACGCCGGCTCTTCTCTCCGATGACCGCACGCCGGGCGTACCTGCGCTAGGAACGTGTCCCAGCAAGGACAGCGTGGTCTGGCTGGGGGACCCGTCTCACCCAGCCTGCGCCAGCCAGAGCGCAGCGAGCCGCGCCTCGGCAGCTCGCTGGGTCCTGCCGTAGGGAACGGGCACCGGCACAAAGCAGTTCGCAGGGCTGACCCGAAGCGCCCTGCGGCAGGCTCTCCTCGGCCGGCGACGAGCAGCCCGAGGAGATGCGGGCCCCTGACTTTCGCAAGGCTGCACTGCATAAGCTCCACAACAACCGGCTGCCTCCGATGCAGGACGTAAGGAAAAAAAATCATTTCCACTTCTTGAAATGTAATTTCTATCCGTTTTTCGTTCTACTTTGATTATGTCCACCTCCCTGGTATCCTTTATCTAGGAAAATGTTGGTAAAAGATCTTTAAATCATTACACACACACCCCCTGTTCCTTATTAAACAATTGCAGATCTGTTATCTTGGCTTATGGGAACCGATCTAAATAACATCCTGATATCAAACACTGAAAACCACAGGCCTGGGGCCACCAGGGCTCTACTCTTTTTCTGGGCCTTGCAAAGACACAAATTTCCAGATACAAAATGTAGTTTACCATTAGAAGTAAATGTTTGATCTGTAAAGCTTACAAAACGACTTTGTTTATCATAGCGGATGAAAAAAAAAAAAAGGGAATAATTTTAAACTCTGAACAAAACTGTTTATATGACAGCTTTTAGTGCTCCACGTTTCTGTGCATTTAAGAGAGATTCGAGCAATTAACAGCATAAACTTTCATTACATAGTTCTATTGTATACGTTTATGTGACTTAGTTGTTCATCTGTTATTTAAGTGATTTGCTCTTTACAATAGTATGGTAAAGATATTTGCTGATCTTGTCAAAAAATGTCAAGCAGTTCATTCGCAACATTCCTGGGATCCCAGAGCGTGTGCTTAAATCCTTACACTTACTAGGTAAGTAAAATATCAAAGCCATTCCAAATTCAGTAACGGTTTAAATCATGGGAGGAAAAAACCCCAAAATAATAAATTAAATCTCATGTTCTTTCTGCAGAAGCCAAAAAACAAGTCGAAGTGGTGAAAGATTAGAATTCGTGTGACCTGGTGTTCACAAGATGCACAGGCTGACAATTATTTGTGTCTATTTAATGCTTCCTGGGAATTCAGTCAATGGGAGCTGCGTTTGCCTATGACAAGAATCAATATGAATTTGGGAGTGGTACGAGCACAGATCTAGGGGGAAGCAGCCAAATCGTACCTCACACGCTCCCAAATGCCTTTTTTCCCCCCCCATCCCTTACTGAACACGTTACACAAGCTCTGTACTCCTACTCAATTCCAAGTCGGACCCAAGTCCGCTGGTTTAACAGATACACTTTGTTCGCAGATACCTCGTATCCACGGAATGATCTAAACCATCATTTCTGTTCCTGCTGAATTTGGCAACGGCAGGCACAAACGTCTCCTCCAAGTGACATTTGGCTGCAACTGGCCCCCAAGCATTTCAGTCTCTCCGACAGCTAATGTGGATGTTTTTGAATTATTAAAGACATTCAGGAGTCTTGACAAGGTAGACATGCAATGATTACAACAAAAAGTATTTTTAAGAAAAGCTACAGCACCCAACCGGCGTGACTGAACTGTTTCACATACAGTTCTCTTAGATCCAATGCAACCTTTTTGCAGAATACTTGCTTAGAGCCTCTTCATTTAATAAGGCTAGTTTTCTTCAAGCTCAGAAATCAAGGAAATTCACTTTTTTTTTTCCTTTTTTTTTTTTTAATTATCTTAGCTTCCAGATTTAAATATAAATGAGTGATTGTAGGTGGCTGTGCCTCTGGAACATCCTCTGCAGGATACACTCAGTTTGCCACTGCGAGCAAGATGCAAACTCCGAAGCCACCTCTCTTCTTTGTAACTAAATATTTAGCTCCTCCAAGTATGCACTACGACGTCTCAGGCCAATTCAAATACCATAGCGTGGGTCTTTTTCTGGCCCCACAGCGTGCTCTTTAACAGGACTCGGAGGGGAGGAGGATCGAACGCTTCGCAAGTAAACATAGCTGGAAGGATGGGAGGCAACTAGCATTCTTCTTCTTCTTAATCATAATTACGAAACATTAGGGATGAAAAATATGGAAGCAGTTGCCTTTGTGTACCTACGTAGCAAGCGTTTTTCAATGGGCGAACCAAGAGAGGAGTGTTCCGAAGCAGAGCCACGGGCTGGCAGCGCCCGAGCGGGGCCGGGCGAGGGGCCGGAGGGTCTGGGGCTCGGAGGTGCCGTGCCAGCGCGCGGCAGACCTGGAATGCCGCCTGGCAAACAGAGGAGCGTGGTGCGACACGCAGGCAAAGCCAACACCCACGCTCCAGCATCATTTTCTGTCTTTTCTGACATACACCACTGGAAAAAAGGACTACCCTTCAGAGGCACCGCTGCGACTGCAACAGCTATGCACCTACTGCTCCACGTCTCCTTCATTATTAAAACTCCTTTTCTGATCCATATGCTTAAAATCTCTTTTTTTTTTTTTTTTTTCTTTTGAATAGCAGTTCTGCATTATAACCCCAAAACAAATCAGATTCGTCCAAAATCCCCCCCGGTAAAGGGCGCATCCTTCCCCAGCACACACTCACAGTACCTGAGCGCGCACCCTGAGGTGTGCCTACCCCGAGCAGCTACCAAAGCGTTCCCAAGGTGGTATTGAATCCAGTTTTTCTGATCATCAACCAATAATAGCATAATTATGCACCTTTCCCAGAAGGCCACACTCCAGAAATGAACTGTACTTAAAAAGCCGGATTTGGTTGCAATTTACTCACAGAGACATTCAAAGGCAAAAAAGGACTTCAAAACCAAGCTGAATTTGTGATTCCCTAAAGATGTATTAATTTGTCATCGCTGTTATTCTAATGCAGGACAAGCCCTAATCAAACTAATGGCAAAATTAAAAGCAAGTCTTTAAATCCTTTAAACTGACTTAGCTTTATTCAGTGATGTCTGTGCTAGCAAAGGTTTTAGACTGATTTTTTGTGTGTGTGCAATAGGAATGGCCAGTCGTAGGAATTTGGTTATTCTGCTGCTACTCACACCCACACAATATTCAAACATATACATAGTGGGCAATCTATAACAGATGCTTGAAAACTTAGGTAAAATTAAACCCTTAAAATAGAAGCAGCAGAAATTGAACATAGTCAGGAAGATGTGGGCTTTGATTAACAGTTCGAAAACTGAAACACGCCAAATGTGACAGACCTAGCAAATTCTTTAGCATCACCATTGCTGAAAAACTGCTTCAAGATCCATTCCCAAAATCAAGCACCAGCGATCATCATCTTCCTCTTATTTTACAGTGGCTCACACTTAGATTACAACAAACTTTCACTGCAGAAGCTAAGGTAAACTGTTCAGAAAATTCTAGAAGATCCGGGAAAATTAATTTTATTTTGTCAACTGTCCTAAAAAAAATAAATAAAAAAAAAGGAAGGGAAAAAAAAGAAAAATCCCACTGAATTCTAATGGATGTGTATTGTTCAAATCAAGTAACAGGTATTAAATCACTTTACAAATACAATATAAATTTGAGGTAACTGCAGGGGAGTTTTCTTAAAAATAATATCAGTCTTCACCCATTCCCCCTGTTAAGGTCAGAGTCTCTAAACCAGCATGGCTGAATTGTTTTAGTGCTCTCTGCTGAACACCTGCAAACATCAAACAAAAACTCCTGGTCCTTTACTGGGTTGACAAAAGCCTTTCATGTGAAAAATGCTCCATGGGAATGTCACGGCTGTGGCTCAGGTTACATTCCTTTCCCCCTCGCAGCCCTCACCATTTCTTAACGTGGTAAGAAGCCATGTTTGTGAAATTAAAGATTAAAAGGAAATGTGGCTTTACTCTATTTTCGTTCACACATTACAAATCACAATAGAGCATCATCTATTAGAGGAGTAAAAAGCTATTAAGATGACTTTAAGCATGAAATATTACCAGGCTTCCTAAAGTACAGTTAGTTTCACTTCACTGCTTGGCATTAGTTTGCTTTGGGGTCTTCCCCCCCCCCCCCCCAAGAGAAGTTTCGGGTTAATGCAGAGGAATGACATCAGTGGTTTCCCATCTCGGTAAATATAATTTTTGAAAGAGGACCATTGAGAGAAGGTCAGCTCGAACTTCAGAAAGGCATCTGTCCAGGAGGAAGAAGAGGCTGCCTTTGGATTGCGAAAATTCCCTATTATCAATATGCATAATCAGAATAATAAACTGTGTTCATGTATTATTAATGGCGCTATCTTTAATCTTTCCATGCAGCCATAGGAAACGTCTCTGGCAGCAGCTGTCCGGGCGCTACCATCCTAGCCCCGGACTCCTGGAGCCCTGGCTCACTGCGACCCCGCACACAGCCAGCTGGCCAGCAAGAGCCCGGGCAACCAACCGCCACGCTTCCCCTCCACGCACCGCCGTCCCCGGGCCACGCGCCCACCCTCGCACCCAGCGCCGGCCAGGGCAACCCACCGCCACCCGGCTTCCGA
Organism: Opisthocomus hoazin; assembly: GCF_030867145.1. Lineage (NCBI taxonomy): Eukaryota > Metazoa > Chordata > Aves > Opisthocomiformes > Opisthocomidae > Opisthocomus > Opisthocomus hoazin. Next base: position 1,132,520 of record NC_134453.1, on the reverse strand, counting down.
CAACTTTGTTGTAATCACTGATCACTGATAACCAAGCGACAGCTATTTACGTAGCAAATTCAGAATGATTTCCCCCAGCAGAGCGTACCCTGTGCCGCGTGCCATTGTGCAAACAAGCTCCCAACGTACGGTACGCGTTCCTTCACCCTCCGCCATCCGAGGCATTCAAGCATTCACACTTTGCTACAGTGTGGGAGAGTTCAGGTGCTATTTTGAATGGTCTGTGTCTTAATATCACTCACTTCAGCTCATTAAATTCTTTGCATGTCTAAAACGACGCGTCAAAGTTACTTTGATGCCTTCAGATTTAGAGACAAACCAAAAGCAATGTAACCCCTCGATTTCACTCACTGTTCAGAGCTGCTGTCCTGTGGCATTTCCGACCAAAACGACTCCATAGCTGAGGTTTACGATGCATTTATTAGATACAACTACCCAGTCAACTGCTGTTAGACCAAGTGTTAGTTGCTGCATTGACTGGTATATAAGCACGACAAATTGATTTGTCTGGCACAAACACTCTGCTTCTCTCCAGTGAAAACAAATACAGTGACTATTATGCATTCAGTTAAATCAGTTACCAAAATCACGTAATTCAGAAGACGACAAAAAATAGGATTAAAATCTTTAGCTTGTGAGATATAAGGCACATCATGTTTGGAAAGTTTTTCAAACCTAACAGTGAAATTCTCCAAGTCACTACACCCACAATATAACCAAATTTTTGAAGAAAAAAAACAAAAATATGTTGTCATTATTTTGAAAGTCTAAATAGAATAAAATTCACAAAATGAGTGCTTAATAATGGTATAATAATAATAATTTGATCTAGTATCTTGAAAGTGTGTAGTTCAGACTACCTTCAAATTAGGAAGTCCTTCTTTGGAAATAAAAAGTTAATTGACATACCGGTGCATTTAACAAAAATGGCTATGCTGAACACAGAGAAGAGGTGCCTTTAATTAAGCACAAATTGCAAACACCAGGCACAAAACTATACGCAATGACGTGGTTATATCCAGAGATCCACCGGCGGTTTGCAGGGAAGCCTCGTCCAGATTTACCGTCTGATTTAGAACAGTACTCTCTGTGTGTAACAATACTACGTACAGTGTGTTGGTATGTGTAACTGCCTGGGCTTTTAAAACACCGCAGCTCTCTACCCGGAGATGCGTTTGCACCCTGCCCAAAGCACCACATCCTCCAGGCAGGGAGCCCTCTTGAACAAACTCAGTGGAAGAGTAAGCATTTCAAACGCTTAAGCATCTTTGCTAGTTTTACTCCTAATTTGTCAAGCACATAAAAGCCTCTATATAAAAACTTCAGTTGCCAGACAATTATTGTACACACATGTTCTACCGCAAAGAGCTCTGACACTGCTTTTGTCACCAACCAGGACTCCTGTTTTTATGGAACGCAGAAGCTGCCCATCTAGTACTACTACAGCCAAATAAACAAACATACAAACAAACAAATCCTCCAGTTAAATTTCAGGGACTCTTCAAAAGCAGTCAAATACTTAGAAAGAAAATGCCTTAATTTTCACCAGGAAAAGAAACCAGCCTCAAGATTTTAATTCACCAAAAAATATTCCATCAGCAAACAGTGATCTCTAACACTGACGAGTTCTTTTCCCGGAAGAGGTTGGTGTTTATACTCGGATACTTGCTTGTTTATTTATTTAATTCAAGCAGCCTTCAGTTCTCACTGACAAAATTAATTCTCGTGCAAGATGTTTTGATTATCATTTCTGACATAGAAAAGATAGCATCTGAAATCGTAAATAAAAATCTCCAGTGCTCAATTTAAAAATGAGAAAGATTTAAACCAGCTCACCTTGAACAATTATACAGAGGAGCAGTTCGGGGTTTGGGTTTTTTTTTTTTTTAAAAAAAAGATAAATGTATGGAAATACTGTGGGAAAAGTCCCAATCTTGTGAAAATCATAATGACAACAACAATAATCATAGCCAGCGCTCAGGAATAATTCCGCTCAAATCTGAATGAATCTGCTCCCCAGAAGAGATTAGCAGAACCACAACAAAGGTAATGCCTACGGATAAATAACTAACAACATTCTGACTACATACGAAACAAAAATTGTACATACTTGAGCCAGTGAAATGTCCACTTGCCAAGGAAGTTGGTCCATTTTTCCCACTGCTCACAGGAGGTGAAAACATCTAGAAAAAACAAAGAGGCATTACTACTGGAAAACAAGAGATTCCCGAGTCCGCTGCGAGTCAAAAGTTCCTTCCACATTCGCTGTGAACTCCGTTAACAGTTTGTCTCCCGCGAAGCATCGTCCCCCCCAGCCCGGAAAACCAGTCGATATTCCTGGCGGCCCCCCCCCAGCCCCTCACCACCCCCTCCGCGGGTTTATTAGGCTCATTAGCTCCCCAAACAATATTCGCTTCCCGAGGAGCCCGAGCGATCCCCGTCCCCAGCAGTGCTACCCCGGCTGGGAAGCGGGGCTCGCTCCCCTCTCCAACTCTCACGCTGACAAAGGCAAAAAAAGTTTTGGTTTTTTTGTCGAAACCTTGGCCATAAATGTAGCGATGTCCATTTCCATCCCGCTCTAGGATTTGGCTGTCATAGGTGAGCCCAGATAAGAACAATAACGCAAAGTGCCACCTGCCCTAAATTCTCATTTCATCTCTAACACGAGAGCACTTTGAAGCAAGGCTCTCTCCCTCTCCCCCTCTCTCTCCCTCTCTCTCGCTCCCTCTCTCTCTCCCTAGCATTTATTTCGACCCTAATTGGTTTCTCTCTTCTTCGACGTGTCTAGTGGATAATACGCACCTTCCCTGAGTCAGAGCCTGCAAAAAGCGAAGGAACAAATGGAAAAAGTGCAACAAGCAAAGAGGGGGCTGCAAAGCTGCCTCGGGCTACGTTTCCTGGCCAAACTTCCCCAAGCCATCCCTCCAAAGCCGAGCCTGGAGCAGCCCCAGTTACACCACGGTGGGGGGGGGGGGGGGGGGGGGTAGGGTTTTTGCGGGGTGTTGCTGGTCTTTGGGAACATACATGCATCTCACCGCAAACCGATTCTCCCCGGAAAATAACTAGCTAACGGGACAGAGCGAGACTCCTGACATATTGGGGGGAAGGGAGGGGATGGGGAGAGGAAGGAAGGGGCTGGGAGGGGAGGGGGAGCCTGACAAAACTAGACAAGTGCACACGTCCGGATTAACGTTTGGCCTCCACACCAGCCCGGTCAGGAGCAGCCCAGAGAGACAAAAAGTACTTTCCCCCCCCCCTCCCCCTCCTTTCTTTTTCTTTTTTTTTTTTTTAAATAAAAGCACCATCTAGCTGGGGGGCTTCGGAAAAGATTGGAGCAGTTTTAATGACAGCAGAAGCCAGATGAGATTTCAGTGAAAACTTTAAAACTGAGACAGTCATGGATTTCTTTGCACTTTCCCTGTGCCAAAAAATGAAACAAGGGAAGAACTGAAAACAGAATATAAGCAACTAATAAGCAATTAATTAGTTCATGTGCCAACAATGCTATAAAACGTAAAGCACAATAAAAGTGCTAGATATTGTTATTAACTAATGATGAGAAATGTTCGGTTTTAGGGGCGTCTCTTTTTGTACGAATCATTTGAGACATCCAAGACATTAAAATAAGCTGCGAACACGATTGCATCGCCCATCACACACAATAAGAAATAATAAAAAAGAAGACGCAAATTTTTGGTTTTGTTTTTTTAAAGCAAAAATATATTTACCATGGTTCTAGCTGCTGATTAAAAATTGCCCAATGTACTCAGATCACAGTTTTGTTTTGGTTTTGTCGGTTTGGTTTTTTTTTGGGTTTGGTTTTTTTTTTTGTTGTTTAGTTTAACAGATCAGCTAGAAGATATTTTTTTACAGCTGTTGTTAATTTCCACCGTTGTTTCTTACCGCACTGAAATCCAGTAAATCACTCAGTTCTTTGTCCGTCCCTAAGGCAGCCATTCGCTGTTGGTGATGCATTTTAGCAAAATCACACAAACCTAGAAACATGGAAATAACCGCAATCAGAAACCCAGTCCCGAGCCTTGCAGGAAAGAGAAGCGGATTTTTTCAGGGGGGTGGGAGTCGGGGGGGTGGGTAGTTGAGAAGAAGGGAGGGAAAAAAAGATGGAGGGGCAGCAAAAACAGCAACAACAACAAGAAAAAAAAAAAGGCAGCGATATTGTATTTCCAAAGAGGCGATCGAAACCCGGTAACATCCACTCTAAACCCAGATCCGGAGGAGGAAAGAGAAGCAAAAGCCCGGCTGCCGGAGCATCATTTTATGCAACAGGAGGTTCAGCGAGGGATGAATGAGGCTCCCGCAGGAGAAACTACAGCCAGCCGCTCCCAACTTTTTCCCTTCTCCTTCTTCCACGCGAAGTAGCGTTTAGAAGCAGCGACGGCAAGCAGCGGTAACGGCAGCGGGGGGGGAGGAAAAAGGGGAAAAAAAAAACAAAAAAGGAAAAAAAAAAAAATAAAAGAAGAGAGCGAGATGCGAAGTCGCAGGCTACGGAGGCGCCGGGGCGGGGGGACGGGGCGGGGGTGGAGGGGCCGAGAGGGAAGCAGCGAGCAGCCCTTGCCAATTAGCCCCGATTTCTAATTTGCGAAGGGGGGGGGGGGTGTTAATAACCCCCCCCCCGGGGTGGCTCGGGCCTGTGCGGAGCCCTCGGCTCCCTGCGAGCGCCCGGGGGAGGGAAGAGGGGGGGAGGCCAGGCCGGGGAGCCCCCCGCAGCCCCCACGCACCCGGCAGCCGCTGCGGGGACGGGGCTCTGAATCCCCCCGGCTCACGCACACACATGGCAAAGCGAGTTTATACGAGGCCGCAAACGCACGTGACGCGGGGACTCTGCCAAGAGGAACGGTATTTTTTTTTCTCCCCCCCCCCCCCCTTGTATTATCCAGTCCTTTTTTTATTTTGTTGTTTTTATTCCGCTTTGTTTTGGTTTGTGACCGCCCCCCCCCCCCCCCCCCCCGCGCCTACAGCTAAATCCCAAACCCGAGGTTTTTCGCTTTACAGAGAGCGTTGCCGCAAACTTTGCAAAATCAGCCCCTGGGCTCGCCTTACGCCCAAGTTTCTGGGGCCGCCGCCAGCAGCCCCCTCCCCCCGCAAGCACGTTAAAGCCTTTTTTTTATTTTACATTTCGCCGTGGCAGGCCCGACGCGCTCCCCAAAAACCAGCTCGGCTGCGATTTTCCGGTAGGAAAGCGGGCGGCGAGCGAGCGGGCTCGGCGCGGGTCTCACGCGTGCACCCACCGCGGGTGTACGTACCCACGCGGATCTGGGCACCCCGCGGGCTCGGAGACACGAGCAACGGCGTGTGCACACGCGCGGTCTGCTCTGCATTTACACATCCAGCAACTTTCACCGGTTTTTTTTTTTTTTAAATAACACATTGGGATCGACAATTTTTTTAAAAAAAAGAAAAACAAAAACACAGACAAGTTACTCTAACAGCAAATTGTAACTTTACCTTAAATGGCCACAAATATGTTCACAATATATCCAAGGGGGGAAAAAAAAGGAACAAAAATAAAAACAAAATATATATAAAAAAAAAAAAAAGAGGAATCTTCTGCCAAAGTGCTTTATTATCTCACACGTGTGTGACCCTCCAGAACCACCAAAAAGTACTGTGCGTGTCAGTCCGGCTCTGCGGGCGCCCCGCACCTGGCTTGGTCGGGATGGGGGGGCCCTGCCGCCGCCCGCCCGCCACCAGCTCCCCGCCCAGCCAGCCGGGGGGGAGAGGGGGGGGGAAAGAAAAACGAAGGAAAAACAAAAAAGGCCAAAAAGAAGAGAGAAAAAAAAAAAAAAAAAAAGGCGAGAAAAAAAGAAGGTCCGACAACTTTTCCCTCTATTGTTTTTACAGACACATGGTGACTGACAAACTGCGAGCGCCGTGGCGGCCCGGGGACTTTCCCCGCTGTCCTTCCTTAGGGGGGGAAAAAAAAAAATAAAAAATAAAAAAAAATTTAAAAAAAAGGCAGCCCCCCCCCGCGCGAGCGCGGAGCCGCCCGTCCCAAACTTGTCCCAAGTTTACAGCGCTGCTCTCCTCCTCCTCCTCCTCACCACCACGGCCTCCCCCGCGGAGACGCGGATAATAGCATCTTTCCCGGGCAGCCACATCGCCAGCCGCTCACATCCGGGCAATGCCCGCCGCCTTATAAGCGCCGCCGCCGCCGCCGCCGCGCCGCCGCTCGCAGACAATGACGAGGGCGGGAGGGAGGCGGGCGGGACGCCGCGCCGCGGGGCCCACAAGATGGAGGGGCCCGCCGGACCGGCCGCGCCGCTCCCCGCCCGCCCCGCCTGGCCGCGCCCGGCCCGGGAGCAGCGCTCCGCCTGGCACGGGGGGGTCACGCATCGCCCCCCTCATCACCCCCCTCATCTCCCCCTTCCTTCACTGCTCCCTTCATCGCCCCCCTCATCGCCCCCCTCATTGCCCCCCTCATCACCTCCTGCCTTACCCCCCTCGCTGCCCCCCCTCGCTGCCCCCCGCATTGCCCCCCTCACTGCTCCCCTCATCGCCTCCCTCATCGCTCCCCTCATCACCCCCCTCATTGCCTCCTGCCTTACCCCCCTCGCTGCCCCCCCTCACTGCCCCCCGCATTGCCCCCCTCACTGCCCCCCTCATTGCCCCATTGCCCCCTCTCATCGCCCCCCTGCATTGCCCCCCTCATTGCCCCCCAAATCGCCCCCCTCATTACTCCCTCATTGCCCCCCTCACTGTCCCCCTCATCGCCCCCCTCATCACCCCCTTCATTGCCTCCTGCCTTACCCCCCTCGCTGCCCCCCCTCACTGCCCCCCACATCGCCCCCCTCATTGCCACTCTCACTGCCCCCCTCATCACCCCTCTAGTTACCCCCCTCATCGCCCCCTGCATTGCCCCCCTCATTGCCCCCCTCATTAGTCCTTCATTGCCCCCCCCCGAACAGGACCCCGGCAAGGGGGTTTTGCAGGCTGCTGGACGCTGCCATCTGCCCGGCGTGGGGGGGGTGTCTGTCATTATTATTATCATTATCATTATTATTATTATTATTTTAAAGCGATGTGCACATTTCTGGCGGCGCACAAAGAGTTCCTAAAAACCGAAATGCAGAAGTGGCCGGGGAAGGGCACGGAGGGGAGGACGGGAGGGACGGCGGGGCCCAGGCCCGCGCGGGGTTCGGCCCAGCAGCGAGCGGAGGTGGGGGGGGGGGGGGGGGGGGCTGTGGCGGGAGAGCTGCGGGCGCCATTTCGTACCCCGCAGCCAGGGCGGGGAGGGACCCGCTGCGGGGAGCGAGGGGTTCCTGGCGCCCGCGGGGCCTAGCGAGGAAAGCACAAAGCTAAAAAATGGAGAAGTAGGGGTGCCGTAAACATCAACCGTTTGGAACCAGGGGGTGCGAAGGCACCCGGGGGACCGGGGGGATGTCCTGGCCCCGGGGAGGGCACCCCGGGGAACGTGGCACCGCGCTACCGTGTCACGGTGAGGCCTGCCCGGGGGGTGCCAGCCACACCACCGCCCCCGGTAACGCCGCCAGCTGCCCAGACCCCAGGCCTGGTTCGCGCTGATCCACGTCGTCCTCCTGAGCCTCTCCTGGGCTGGAGAGTGTCACCTTCCACCGTGCACCGCGCGCCCACGGCGCGATGCTCAGGGAGGGTCTGGGATGAGGGCGCGCGGTCGTTTGTACCCCACGGTGAAACGGCGAGAGGAAAGCAGAAAGGACTTCAAAGATACAGGCCTTTGCGGAGGGCGGCCATATTGTGTCGCACAAAATTACCTGATCAGTCTCGACCGAGGAAACGCCAACGGCTTGGCAGTGCTCCGGGGGCTGGCATCCCCCTGCCCGCCCGGGGGTCGGCGTGGAATGTTTCCCCCCCCCAGGATGTGAATGCCGCCATCTTCCACCGGCCTGAAAGCCGAGTGAGGGGCAAAGGCGCTAAGATGGCTGCCTGGGAGGGCGGTGCCCTGCCAACATGGAGGTTCTCCTGCGGCTGCGTTACACGGGAGTGAGGATGCCTGCTTGGGGTGAGGGGGGGACTTGCTCTGCAGCCAGAGGCTGGGTTTGGTCCTGCAGACCCCGCTCCAACAGAGCCCTCCCTCAGGAGCCCCCAGAGCCACCAGCACCCCACCGCTGACGGGAAGCAACGCTTCGGAGAGAGCCCTCACTCGCTCGTCGCGCCGCCAGCTGAGCCCCGGCCCGCCTGCCGTCGAGCTGGAGTCCCGAGCAGCGTCCCTAATGCCTGCTGTTCCCGGTGGGTGCTCAGCACAGCGCCAGGTTTGGTGCCTCGGGTGACGGCTCCGTCGCACCGTGCGGGTGGGTCGAGGAGGCCCTGCCTGCACTTCTTCCTCGGGCAGGAGCTGCCGTCACTTTGCCTGCACCCAGCGCCCGTTTCGGAATGGCTTTGCAAAGCTGCTGCGCGTCCTGCCCGGAGGGAAGAAGGGCGCAGGCGTCCTCCTGGGAGGAGGTGGCATCCGCCGCCGCGAGGGCTCTGTCTTCTGCCGCAGCCATGACGCTTGGAGGAAGGGGGCCGTTCACAGGCCTCGGCGCGTGGTGTCGGGGTGCCTAAGATGGGCGACGCTGCGTGGGGCCTGCATTCACAGAGCTGCGATGGTCTCTCCAGACAATACCGGCACACCAGGGTGCTTTAGGTGCCAGAAGTCGTCCAAGGCACAGATAATGTGGGGACCTCAGGATGCTAATGGAGACATCTGAGGGACAGCGTACGCAGCCAACAGGAGTTACTGCTTTGAGCGTATCGGCTTCAGTTTGTCTTCAGCGGCTGCCTCGATGGTCGGAGAACAGAGTTCGGCAAGGCCATGAGTCTGGAACTGTTCCTGAACGAAACCGCTGGCAGCCGCCGGGCCTGGCTGCGCGTTTCGTCGCGCTCCCTGCCGTGGGTGGTTCTTCGGACACCACGTAGACGGAGAGTAGGTGTGGAAAAGCAGCAAGTGCAGCGTCCTCCGTGAGGGAAGGCAAGCTGGGAGCTGTGGGCAGCCACAGGCAGGACGCAGCCCCACAGCCCCGACGCAGACGAGGGCACAAAGTCCCACAGCCCCGAACACAGACGATGGGCACAGCCCCACGGCCCCGACGCAGACGATGGGCCCAGTCCCACAGCCCCGACGCAGACGATGGGCGCAGCCCCACGGCCCTGATGCAGATGATGGGCGCAGTCCCACGGCCCCAACGCAGACGATGGGCGCAGTCCCACAGCCCCGACGCAGACAATGGGCGCAGCCCCACGGCCCTGATGCAGATGATGGGCGCAGTCCCACGGCCCCAACGCAGACGATGGGCGCAGTCCCACAGCCCCAAACACAGACGAAGGGTGCAGTCCCATGGCCCCAACGCAGACGATGGGCGCAGGCCCACAGCCCCGACGCAGAGGATCGGCGCCATCCCACGGCCCCAAGTGGGTGGGCAGAGCAGGGTGACGGCAGCCGCAGCTCCACCGCCACGCAGCTGTCCCCAGACAAAGGTCAGTACGGAGCGAGGCCTGAGGCCTCCCGGGAAGCCTTGCTGCAGGCAGGGGCCTTGGGCTGGCTGGAGCCGGGCCCGGGGATGGGGGACAGGCCTTCCCCTCAGGCAGCGGCCCCTCAGGGGCCTGCTGCAGCCATGCCGCGAGGGGACTGGCTCTCCTCGGCTCCCAGCCCGCAGCCTGCCCGCCGGGGCTGTGCCCAGGCCGTGGGTAGCTGCTGGGGCAGGATGAGCCCCTCGAGGGGTCGTGCGTGGCTTCGAGAGGGGGAAAGGCTGCAAAGCCCTGGAGCGAAGCGGCCCTGGCTGCTGGCGACGCCGAGGTGCGGTGCCAGGGACGCAGACCCGGGGAGAGGGAGGGTTTTGGTGGCAGGGGCTCCTCACTCGCTGTGCCCAGAGCTGGGTGTCAGGGCGCTCGGCAGGCCTCAAAGCACAACCATTTCCCTCTGTTATTAAAGTTGTTTTATCTGTGAGATGTTGTTCCCTTAGCACCAGCAGTGGTCTTAGTGCTACACACGGTGCGAGGAAAAGACAGGGCCGGTGCCAAATTGCTTTTTGTTTAAAATGCGGATTTATTTATTTTTTTTTCCCTCAAAGTGAATCAATGCAGGGAAAACTGAAGGGAAAAAAAAAATCAGTACGAGCCCAGAGGGGAGAGCCCAGGCGTTATTTAATTATTTAACCCAATATCATGTCCGGAATCCCCAGACACCGCTGAAGAAACGGCGCATTAGCAGAGGTTGGACCGGGGAAGACGGGGCCTCGTCAGCCCCGGTTCGGGCGACGTCCGTTCCCCGCCACGGGCCTGGCACGGCGTGCAGGGCTGTCCCAGCCCCGGCTCCTCGCTTCCCAGCGCTTCGCTGGCGTCGTTTCTCCTGCCGCGCTTCGCTGTTTCGGTGCAGCGCGTCCCCTGCTTGAGCTGACGGCATTTCCTGGCCTGCTGCTGCTGCTCTCCGTCACGATTACACCGGGCGTGTCGTTTCAGTGTTTCAGAAGAAAGAAATTGTTAATGTAATGATTAGGGATGTAAATGACACCTGATTTGTGCCTGGCCTGTTCGGGTATCAGCCTTGTTTTAGTTCTGGATTAATCAAGTCATAATTAAATCCATTTTTAACATTAGCAAGAACTGAAGCAATGCTGGTATTAAAGTAACATAAAAATACACTACTTTCAGGGAAAATAGAGGTAAATATAATTATTCACCTCGCAACAGTGGAATATTCATAAACCACAAAATGTAAATTTACGGTGACACGTAAGACTTCTCACACAGTAACACAAGGGAAGCTAGTTTCTGTAACAAGACCCTGTCTTTCTGGAGTACACTAGGTTGGCAGACTGAAAATTAATGCAGAAGCTACGGTTAATAATGGGCTAAGGGGTTTTGTTTTTAAATGAAATGGAAAAGGAATAACACAACTGCCATACTGGCCCCAGTATTATTTATTTTGCGATTTTAATCCACTGTAGTTTATACTGTCCCCATATGTTCTGTTTTCAGTGTGCCACAGAATTTTCTATGGACAATTCACAAGTGCAGATGTTGCTGCGGACCAAGAGGAGCTGCTGGCAGTTGGGCCTTTTACCACCTCAGAAGGCACGTGGAGTGATTTGGAACCACGCAACGCTAGCTGAAGTGCTCTCTTCACCCGGTAAGCAATGTTACGAATATGAGCATTGGACAAAAATTCATGTCTTCAGGTTCCTGAATGTGTCTGTTGTCTCCAAAGAATTTTTTTCACCCTGTCTGTAGATTTAATAGCAGGATAGCAAAGTACTAGACTGCATTTTGTTCCTGTTTGGGGCTAAGATTGTGCCCGGTTTCCTTCCTATAAAAATCTATCAAAATGTGGTCTTACCGTAAACCCGTGAAAAAGTCGAGTGTGCACATGTTCATGCATACTCTTTATGGATTTGCAGATAACCTCTTTAGAAATTTTATCTGAGTATTTTGAAAATAAATCAACATTACGAGGTGCTGTGTTGCTACAATAACTGATGCCATGGAAGAACCCGTGTGGAAATTGCTAATTCTGGCGGCGTGGCATGCACAGCCTGCATACGGTGCCATTAACGAGTCCTAGAGCCACGCACCAAATGACAGCGACAAAACAAGCGGCTGCATGGCCGTTTGCTCAGTGAACGCGATCCCCTCTGTGCACGGGACCGGGCAGGGACCCTCTGGAAAAAATGCCATGTGACAAAGTAATTAATGCATGCGTCAAAAATGTGCGCTGAAGAAGCTGGCTGCAGCCGCAGTGTTGATGCTCTCCTGTCCAACACCACAAGCGGTGGTGATGGAATGGCTGCCGCTGCCTGGCTCTCCGTGCCGGCGTGTCTACCAGGGGCTGCTTCTCCCAGGGCTTGCCTGGCCGTGCTCAGCCTTGGGGCTCAGCGGGCCCTCGGCCAGCCCGCATCTTGCCCCGCAGCAGGGCTGTTTGCCTCCCGGCAGGGCGGTGGAGAAGGCTGCAGGCTCTGCTGCTCAGCAAGCGGCTTGCGTGACGGCTCTGCACAAGCAGATAAAAAGAGCCATGTTGGGGCCAGGACAATAATTAAGACAGAGGTCTTTTCTGAGCTTCTTTTCTGGTGAGTCATTTTTAAAGGAACGAGGCTGCAACCACAATATTATTGCCAATGACTCCTTCCATGGGTGTTGGCTGTCTTTGCTTGGCTATGCTTTAAGCAATGTGTAGTGAGAGGTAATTTTCAAAAACTGGGTATTTTTGACACCGAATTGAGAACAAATCTGTGTTCTGCCCAGAGATAACACCTTGCACCCTTCACTTACTTGCTGTTTGAGACTGAAAATGGGCAGAGGACTGTAGGCCACACACATCTATAAAATATTACACTTCACTTTATTCTTAATAGCGTTTCAGATATTGAGTGCGAAACCACCAGAGTAGAAAAGCGAGTCAATAGCTTTCACAAGGTCAGAAATAAGAAGGTAAGACCCGATGAGTCTCTCTAAAATAGCCCAATGCCAGGATGCCCCGCCTGTGCTCTGTGAAGCTGCACTGTATATGAACTCACCACTTGGGTGCGACCGTGCCGATAGTCCATGGAAGTGTCCGCGAGCTAGCAGTAGTAAATTTAGGGACCCTTCACCAAAACAAATTCCGGGTATCGCAGCGCAGTTCCAAGAAGAAAACTTAGAAGTGTTTGTTCCAGCCAGAGATGTTAGTGGCGTGTATCTTTAGGCTACATAACAAACGCCTGTGAAAAAGTTACTACTGGTCTTTTTTGGGTGACAGTCTAACACCCTCGATGTTTGAGATGTGTCAGGATTCAGGTTGGGCGAGTTCTAAACGGGGACTTTGTACAAGGGTATGTAGCGATAGGACAAGGGGTAATGGCTTTAAACTGATCAAAATGCTTTTACTGATGTTTTCCGGAGGGTTTGGCGTGTCCTGTCCCCCGTCCTTTTGTCACAACAGCTGCCCACTTCAAAAACACCCATTTCAACAGAAGACGCTGTCAGCAGCAAGGCTTTCCTGGAAGTGAGGGCAGGACTGCGTGATACGTCCTGAGGGATGTGTCCAAGTCCTATGAGACATCTGGTTAAAAAATTGTATAGTTTTACTGCTGACTTTGATGGGATTAATTAAGTCTTAAAACAGCTAAAACAGTATCTGGATCTCAGCTGAGAAGTCTGTGAGCCAGCGAGAAAAGCACGTGGCTGTCGGGAGAGCAAGGACACACCGCTTCCATCACCTGTACCTCCAGCACTTCATTATAAGCTTTGTGACACTTCAGCACTCTACAGTTGGCGTTTCTTTGTCAGATTTTCCCCTCAACATTATTCTGCTCTTTATTTTTGAAGTTGGATGTATTGGTTTTCTTTGTATATTTATCAATGTGTTTCTTAATAACAAAGAATTGATTGTCAAGGTCTGGCCCCTACATCTTTTAAGCTGAGGATTTTATACCTCTTCCTCAAGTCTAACGGAGCGTGGAAGAGTCCAGCACACTCTGATCAGAGGAGGTTGTACAGGTCGGTGCTGCTTTGTCAGTAGTTTCAGAAAACACTGTCGCTAAAGAAATTCATAATGACTGAAATTCTGTGCTCACGTTTGCTGTCACGAGAGATCTGCACTGCAATATGAGGTCTGAGGACTGAAAAATGTGCATGACAGAAATACAATGCAAAATGTGGATATCATGGACTGGCCAAGATCAGTAGGAATATCATAGGATTTTGTGTTTTCCGGAGAGGAAGGTACAGATGGGAAAAAAAAAACCAACAAACCTAATTTTTAGTAATCTTTGCGAACTGAGGTTCTGAGCGTGTGCTCAGCATTACAGTTGTGAGCTACGCAATGTATTTTCTAACAAGTAGCAATTGAGCTTTTAATTGACTTGCAACCGTTTCTTTCCACAAAACGGTTTCATCTTGGCAAGAAGTAGCTGAAGGTACGGTCTGCCAGTGTAACCAGCTTAGGGGGTAGTCGGTGTGTGTTGCCTTGTCCAGCGTAGGAAGATGTTTTAGAGATGGGTAATCTCCTTGTTTGACCAACAGGATCTCTGGTGCAGTCACGTCCAGCTATATTACTAGCACTCAGCAGCGTCCACAGCATTTCTTTGAAGCGCAGAAAATCAAGAGATCATGATTGCTGCAATACCAATGCCCCACCAGCTGCAGCCTCTCTGCTGGCAGAAACCTGACCTTTTGCAGCTCCTGGGCAGTCTCGTTACGTCCAGCCTGCCCACAGAAACACAAATTGTGCTTTCGCCTTTCTTCCCTGCCCACATACGACCTGTTTTGGAACTGATGGCTTGAGAGTTTGGAGGGAAATTCTGAGGGAGTGTGTTAGGATTTATGTAAGTAGGAAACGTTGTTTGGAGTAAGCCAGAATGTGACTCTAAAGATGAACGGTTGTGCCAAAATCACATTGTGAAGGGATGCTTCTTTATGGAAAAGAGATGTCTCTCTTTGGTTTATCTGAACTAGTTTTTACAGTATATAAAACAAATATAAAAAATAGCACTCTTCTTCCAGAACAACAATATTCACAAAGTTATTCTAGAGTAGACTTAGACTCCCTTTACCAATGGGCTTTATTTTAGAGGCTAAGTCTATAGATAAATATTGTGAAGTTTATCATAAATAGTGCTGTTTAGTAAACATGTATCCAGTACAGTCTCATTTCCACAGAAACAAAGAAACAAAATTAATACTTGATATAACTTCACAAATTTCAGTACAGTTTAACTAAGAAAAAGTTTCATCTATTGCCTCAAAGATATTTGTTCTCGGATTTCCATGGAAAGATAATATAGGAGGGAGAAAAATACTCTTCTGTACTTCTGTGAATTCCTATTAAAATTTGGTTTACTTTCTGATTCCCTAGTGGAAGAGCATGTTTGATTTCAATTAAAATGAAATGTCATCATTTTAGGACATACTGCCTAGCTTTAACAGATATGCAATACCCGAGTCCGTTAGGGAGAAGGCAGTGGATCTGGCAAAAGGCCAGTAGGTGCAGGGGCTGTTTTGCACTCACAGTGGAAATGTGTGCGTGCATAGATTCTGCCAGCACGCTGCAGGGGCGGTGGGTTTCCTCGTGCCTGCTGTCCTTAGTAGTTGCAGGGCTTAGGGCTGTCTCTGTTAGACCTTTGTGGTGACGACTTGCCGAAATCCTTCCGCCTCGTCACCGGTTTCATGGGTCTGAGCGGTCACGGCCCGGTTGGAAATGCTGCGTGCTGCGACCATCCACTGTGTTCATCGGCAGCGGTGGGAGTCGGCGATATCTGGTACTTTGTGAGGCTGTACAGCACGTTCTGTAAGTGAGGAAAGTCCACACAAGTGAATTTTAACATACAAAAACCTTTTTTTAAAAGAAGTATTCCATTCAAAGCCTCATGCTACATGCTACTTTTTAATTCAGAAGAGGTTTTAATGTGTTTTGATTTTTTGCCATTTAGGTTTGTCACGTAAAAATTTCTTTTTGAGTCAAACTACAGTGACGTGAGTTCTGTGTTTACTGCAGTCAAGTAAATGGGCATATATAGCTAGTTTTGGAAATACACAGGTCGCGATGGCAGCTTGGCGAAGAATACAAAATGTGCAATAAGGAATTTCTTATAAAGATTTCAGAGGATATCTTTAATATTTCCTAAAGAATCAACATCTGGGAAAAATGCTTTTCCCCTGGAAACATTGTTAAGTATTTTTTTTTTCATGAAATGATAAGGAAATGTTATTTGGAGGTGTTTCATAGCTGATTTACTTAGTGAAAGCAGCAAAACAAACATTATTGTTTTTCTACTGCTTGTCATCTAGTTGTTGACTAAAGTAGAGCAAAATATTTTACTTATAATAATATGATTTATGTTTTTCCTCACAAAGCTGACAAAAGAAGGTAGGGGATGTTTGGAAACAGACATGCCACCTAAAATGTCCATTTCACACAAACATGAGGAAAAACGTACGTGAAGTGCCTAGGCTTCTGGAGGAATTCAGCGTGCTGAGGAGTGTCGTTGGTGACAGTTTGCCTGTGCTGGCATTTTGCAGGACCAGCCCCCTTGCCAGGGGAATAGAGGTTATTTCTCTTTAGATTTTGAATTGAATAACAAAGTATATACATGAAACAAACTGTTCTTTGCTTCCTTTGGGGTTTTCCGCTTTTCTGTTCTTGTAATTTTGGAATTTGTGAGTAGTCATAGATACAGCTATATAGATATCAGAATCAGTAGTTCAGATACAACTCCATCATAAAGTTTGAAGGCAAATGTTGTTTTCTAGGTGGAGGAAGAAGTTTTGAGCTATGAGATATCATCATAACGTAACTTTTCATAAAAAGTTGTATTTGAAAAGTTTAACTCTGAATGTGTTTTAGGAAGTGTTTAGTGCCCTTATGTTTCTTATGTCAAAATGTCAACTAATGCTTTCATTCCATTTCAAGTTCTTATTTCAAATATGGAAGATAAAATGTCTTGATCACCCCCTACTTTGTCAGAAAAACACGCCATGTGATTTCTTCCATAAAGTGTGAGAATCGTCTTAAAACTACCTGGAATTTTACTGTATTGCTCTCTTTGGAAATCTGCTTCAGAAACTCCGTCCTTTGATTGATAAAAAAAAAAGGTCTTTTCATTCCTCATGTAAACATAAGCATGACAATATTTTTGTTGTTAGTATCATCCTGTAACTTAAGTAGTGCTTTCTCTCTTGTGTTCACTTCTTGAGTTTGTTTATGAATAGTAATACTAATCATGCTAGGATAACCAGGAAGTTCCTTGCATGATAGATTCTCCATTCTCTTCTAAGTAAGCTTTCCCTACCTTTATTTCATCTTGAATCCATCTTTTCTGAACAGGTTGACTAGAATTGCATACAGCCTTCCACATATGGCCCTTGTACCCTCTTGTACAATGTAAGTTGCCCGCGTCTGCTAGAAATCACCTGGATCACATCCTAGGATCACTTTGATTTCGTACAACCATATCATATTGATAACTGATATTTATCTTTCAATTGACTTATATGTCCAGATAGTTCTCCCATATTGTTTCTAACTGGTGTCTGTCAGGTTGTAGCCTTTGTTTTTAGGATTATCAAACTGGTAGACTCATCTTACCTAATGTTAGCAGGCCAGGTCTGGATCTGCAGCTCTAAAAGAGGTGTCAGCAATAGGTGTGAAGAGTCGCTCTCTGGCGGATTCCCTATCTAGCTGCCTTTGTCTAGAGACCTGTTTTCTGGAGGGCTCTGTTAGATGAGGTGAATCACTCACTAAGTGTATTTTTCATTATATATTATTACACCTAATCTTCTTTCTATTGCTTCGGTCTTCATTGAGCAGATCTTCCAGTATGATGCTGCTGTCATTGCCATTACCTCCTGTAATTTGTCACTGGAACATTTCATTAGCGTACTCCTCCCCTTCCTACAGAGATCGTTGTTGAAATAAGCAGTAAGATCAGTTCCAGCACTAATCCTTGATGAATATTGTGGGTTATATTCAACCAATGTGTTCAGAAGACTTAGCCAGCTCCTCTTTTGTCAGTTAACTACCGTAGTTTTTCAAGCTAACGAACGTTTCTCTGTGTTAGATTATCAAATACTTATAAACTCCAGTCACACTAGAGCTAGATTGCTTAAACCATAAGGGTTCTTATCAGAGGAAAACATTAGATTTGTCCAATATGGTCTGTCCTTTGTAAGTCATTCTCCCCCTTATGTCCAAGTGGTTAATTATTGTTTTCTTCAAAAATTGTTCTCAAACTTAATATATAAAAGCCTAGCTAATGGTTTGGTGGCTGCTAAGCTTTTCTTAAAAGATGTCTGCCTTTGCCATGCTTCCAGAATATGCTTTTGCTACTCATTTGATAGACTGGGGATTTACTGTGCCAGCTCTTGAAATCATCTGGGCTGGAGGTCATCCCCAGATAGAGCACATGAAAGTTTCTGAGTACTTCTTCCGTCTCAGATGCGATCACTTTAGTTTTTCTGACTTCATTCTCATGAGCAGTTTTGTCTGTATTTTTGGCATTGAGCTAATATTTTTGTCTGTGCAAGGGTAGGACAAATCTTGCAAATTCTGCGAGTCATATTGCTGTTGTTTCAAACATCTTTTTCATGTAAATGATGATGTTTGAATAGAGACTGAAGATTTGGAAGTTTTTTGGTTAATTTTTGAATAGACACTGAAGATTTGGAAGTTTTTTGGTTAATTCTGGCAGATACTGAATTAGGTATTATGGACCTTTTTCCAGGAGGCATTAGGAACTTGAATCTTACTGACCTCTAAGGCAGGGAAGAGTGCCATGGAAGGTCTTGGCATCTTGTGCTAATAGTCAATGGGAGTAGCTGCAGCCATTTCCCAAATGTCATGGGAAATAAAATACAAATTGATTTCAGTATTTCAAAAGGTTACCATTTTCCTCAACATCTACATGATAGCTGCCTGCCTCTGTCTTATCAACAATTTCAATCAAGAAGAAATGTTCTGAAGAAACGCTGGAAGAGGAGTTAGCACGTGGAGCCTGGGCTCTGGCGTCGGCAGCTCTAAACCCGCAGCTGCTTGGCAGTGCTGGTGTGCTGCAGCTAATGTCTGCGGGGAGATGGGACAATTCACACCAGAACAAATTTGCTGAGTCAGTAATGGAAGGATGCGAAAGAAAATGTAGCCACTTGGAGATTTTATATTCTTTCTTCCTAGAATTTAATCGAACAAGAACTTAGTTACTTGGTTTTGTTCAAATCAAACATGCTTGTTCTTCACTTGCCAAAAGAGGGACCTTCTTTCGAAGTGACACTTCATGAAAGAATACGAGCGTGCAGCTGCTGTATGACTAAGTGGTTAAAAACCTTAGTGATGGCTAATTCACTGGAGGTGATATGTTTACACTGAAGGCCAAATTTCATAAAAATGGCTGCTTAATTTTTTTTTTTTACCTTAATGTGAGTAAAACGCCAAATAATTTTGAGTGGGTCTGGCAGAGTTCTCATACCCAGTTTCACCCAGGCTATGACAACCTGAAATGTCTTGTGTCCAATATTCCTCTTCTATGCAGAAGTCTCCACCCTCATACTTTTTATGCAAAAAAATATTTTCAGCTCTCTAAGGCCAAGGGGAAAGTTCACAACATTTCATACAGCCTGCTTAAAAGATGCCAAAATAGGTGGCATTTTCTTGGCTCATGTATCATGTGGAGAGACCCTGTTAGTGACTTGATGAGATCGAATAGTCTGTTCACCCAAGTGGTGTTTAACATATTGGGTGTTCTCTGAAGTCTCTACGTTGATGGAGGAAAATTATTATTAGTAGCAGTATATTATTATAATATATATATGACAAACATATTTTTGTTATTTTGTTATTATTATTACTTGTTATTTTTTCTTGAAAATCTTCAGAGATCCTTGGGTTTGGGTACTGCGTGCTGAATATACATTGCTTGTCCTCATAATCTAATTAAAAGATGATGTAAAAATAATTGGGAATGAGAATAGAAAAGGGATGAAGAAGAAAATAATTGAAGGAATACATAGTGGTTGGATTAGTTATTTTCACAATTAGCTACTTGAATTAGCTACTTGACAAGCAATATAGAAGAAAGAATAAAGGGCTATCTCTGACAAGGACAGTTTTTAGTGAAGCTGCTACTGTAAGTGTATTATGATTTAAATATAAAGAGCTTCAGGTTTCAGTTAAATGGATTTTGATTCTGCTTATTTCTCTAATGCTAGATTTGTTTCATTTCCATATTAAGCCCTTTTTATGAAACCACACAGTGTATGATAGAAATTTCAACCTTTGTTTCAAGTGCAACAGAGTTTTCTGGGAACAGTCCAGGACATAATCTAACTTAAAAAAATCCAAACAACTGTGTATTTATGCTTAATAAGGAGACTGAACGTAAAATCACACGTTTCATTTAAATACTGTGAACTGGGGACACGGGTATATTATTTCTAGATCTAGGAGAAGGTCTGCTTTGCCATCAGTCAGCTTAGAATTTTAGCAGTGTTTTCTCTGGCACGGGCATCAGAGGTTAGATTATACCGATCTGTCTCTGTTTTGCTAGGTGGAGTGCTGTGTCAGCAGGGGAAAACCGAGAGGGTAGCTGGGTGAAAACTGCCCAAAAAATCTAGTTGCATTTGGTCAAAATTACGTTGATTATTTGGAGTGAATATGAGGAAGGAAAATCTACTAGAATTAATTTTCATGGCAAGCTAGTTTCAATGTTTTGGAGGGAACCATTTTCCATATTAAACTAAAGTTGGAAGTAGGTCTTCGTTAACCCAGTCAGGGAGAGGAAAGATGACATTGGATACATGTAACCATATATTCATGGAGATAGGTATATATGTACATATTATATATATTGCAAGAAATATGTATATACATGATTTACATATATGTATTGAAATCTATAACCAGTCAAAATTAGTAACACATTTGAAATTGCAGGTGGGTATGCGAGATACTCATTCACAGATCAACTCCGTAAAAATGTTGTAATAATGAGTATTACATAAACAATCACAAGCTTTATTTTGCCTTACAAAAACTGCGAGAGTTGTTAGAAGAATGATCATTACAGTGTTTTGTTGATGCTGGAAGCAGGGAACCCACTGCATAAAATATGCATTTTTTTCCAGTTCACATAATGAATTTAGGTGATCAAGGGCTGTCAGATTTTTATGTAGTACAACAAAAATATCAAATAAAATAGAAGTATTTATCTGCAACATGCTTTCGTGCATCATAAACAGATTTTCCCTAGAAATTTTAGAACATAGTTGAAAGCAATGGGAAGATTTCTGAGAGTTCATTGCAGTGACAGAGTAGTAGTTTGTTGTGAGGCTACCACTGGAAATTAAAGATGGCTATAGGAAAATGTTAAGTAACTTCTTGTAGAATTGTAAGAGGAAGCCTGGTAAAAGAAAATTAATTTCAGAGATTAAAAAAGTAGAAAAATAGAAGCACTGCTCAATCAGGCTATTGTAAAGATTCTGCAACCATGCAAAAGGTTCAAGTGGAGCTTACTGATGCCAGTAGAATGGCTTCTCCTTGTCACGGAGGGCTGGTCTCTGCTTGGCAACTTCCTCAAGCGTGGACTGATTTTGTGCAGGGATAGTTTGCAAAACTGTTGCAGCAAACCACTACGTTCAGTCTAACTTTGTCCCCAGCAGGGTTTAGCTGGGTTTGTACCTTGCTTCCCGTGGATGATCCCTGACACTTTGTGCTCCTTCGGGCCCTGCAGTGCGCATGGCAGTCCACGGCGCTGGAACGCCAGCGTCCGCTGGCTGGCGAATGCTGCCAATTCAGAATTTCAGCGCTTTGCATGTGCTCTCTATGCCTTTATTGGTGCAGGGTTTGAATAGTTGTAGAGTGAATACAGAAGAGGAAACATATATGTTGAAAGAGGAAATATATGTGCATCTTTCACGTCATATTTTGAACATTATCACAAGCAATGATATATCTTTCAGTACTGGATGGAAAACTGGAGCGTTTCATGGAACGCTGTGAACCGTAGTGTGTTTCCTACTGTGAAGCTGGTCAGAAAATTTGAGTGATTTCTACATTTCAGAAAGTCTGGTCAGCGAAAGCAGGTAATGGGGAGTAAATCAGCAAAGTGAGCTGAGAACAGAAAAGGACTCTGTCAGTCAGCTTAGTAAATGCTTTTTGAAAGAGTGAACAGGCTGTCATAGAGCTAGGTATTAAAAGAGTATGTAAACCAGCAATAAATGTTACAAAAGTAGGATTTTTCGTTCTGGTACAGTTAATTAAAAAACTTCATGTAAAGAGAAAATAAAATCCACCAGGAGTCTTTCCATGGGTTCCAAAATGTTTGGGGAAGAGCTACCCAGAGTCCATACCCCAGCTTTCAGGAAACACGTTTAGAGCTATTTCACGGATTTTTAATTTCAACTAAGTGTTCTTGCAAATGACGTAAAGGAAGACGCTGTATCAAATTTGGCAGTAGATACTCAAATGACCAATGAGACAGTTCAAAGAACTGCAAGACAATCTGTTGAGCTGTCCTGGGCTACTGCTGTTTTGGCTTCTGGTAAGTCCACCATTTCACCCAAGGCATCTGGATTGAGGAAAGCAGGAGCAGCACGAACATGCAACCGTAGCTGACCAAACGACAGCAGCAAAGCCTACTGTAGCTGTGTATCTCACCGAACCCACAATAAATCACAGGTCTGATCCTCTTGACTGTTCAGAATCCAGAGAAACCATCTGGCCAACATTCACACTTTTGGCTAATAAGTACCTTGGAAGCTCTCCCACTTCTGTGTCATGTGGACAAATATGCAAGACAGGAGGATTATATTCTTGTTCTGCAGGGTGAGAATACACTCTGCAGCCTCACTCCACAAACTCTGTTCTGTTTAAAGTTCACGTCCACTCAGGAGCTTATCACTGTCCAATTTGACGTGCTCACCCTCGGTTACCAAAATCACCATCCCTTCTGACAAAACAGTGACTCTGTGGGTCTTTGCAGAGTATTCTATCTCACACTTTGCACAATGTCCACTGTCACTGCAGAAAATCACCCCAAATCCTCAGAGAGCCCACCAAATAAGGTGTTGTTTTTACAGCCACAAGTTCTAGGTGGATGTCCTACCTGCCTCCCTTCTCCTAATAAAAGGTCTCCTCTGCTCTTTTGAACCCTTTACGCTCACAGTTGGCTTTTGCATTGAGTTTCTTTCTTTCTTAGGGCACCTTTTCAGGATTTGAAGTTGGGAAAAAAGCTATCTACTCCTAGGAACACATTCAGTATGAAACCAGATGCTTACTTCCTTCCATCTATTTTCCACACCCCAGGCTTTACTTCAGAGGAAACAAGCACTCTCAGCAGATGTCTTTAGACCACTGCAGTGCTTTCCGTGGCAGTAGAGCGGCCTTGACTTTAACAAAGCACTCAATTTTCCTATGCACAATGATGAGAAGAATCTTAAATATCTGCTCAGAAGTAGGGACATGAGCAGTTTTATCTCTGTGGTTTTAAGCACACACGTATGTGCTTAACTCTAAGGGTATATTTTTAAATCCCATTTAAGCATGTGCTTCGTGCTTAAACATTGTGTTGAATCAAGATGGGAACACACATGTGGTTAAAATTAAACATGTATTTAGTGCTCTTCTAGAGACAAAACCTACATTGCTATTTTTAGGCTCAGGAACTATGCCCTCTTTCTTTCCTATGACTTCAATATTACAAGAACCTCCTCTGACAAAATGTCTTTTTCTTTATCTCTTTGTGGATTGCAGACATAATCTATTTGGTAGCGCTAGCTTCATCTGTGATCTAAAGGAAAAACCCCTGAGTCTCTAGAAAGTTCAAGCTATTTTCACTAGGTAATTAGACAACTAGCTAACTAAGTAATTAGACAACTAACTTGATAGATGTGTAGCAAGAAGCTCACTGCATCGTAGTGTTCCTGGCTCTGGACAGACAGCATCCTGTTGAAGCTTACCCTAGGTAGGAATCAGTATAGGAAATCTGCTTTTCCAGTACCCTACCCACCACATTTTTTTGCTACAGGTGTAAAAAGACAATAAACAGTGAGATGCCAAAATATCACATATCAGAAGAGGAATGCCATTTCCCAGCGGCGTCGAAGCCCTGACTGGGTCAGGGAAAAGGGGAAGCGGGACTGCGGGGGCTGTAGACCACAGTGCCTTTTATTAGGCCAACAGATAACTGGAAAAAGTTGTCAAGCTTGCAGTAGCATAGTCCTTTCACCAGCTCTGGCCTTTCACTTTCTTCCCTGCTTTAGCAGTAAGTATGTATCTGTAAGGAACGGATGTGATAACAAGATTTTGTCCAAAAGTATGTTGTTGTTTTGTCAACTCTATCCATTGCCTGAATTAAAAACGCACGCTATCTTTCCGTGTTGCCTCGCCTTTTCCAGACCTGCAAGGGCAAAGAGAGAGATTTTGGTAGCACTTTGTGCAAATCAGAAGTCTGGAATGTTTAAGACGAGGGAAGACGGAACCGTGGCTGTTAGTGTCAACAGTGGCTGTCAGCGAACAACGAGGTTCAGGGCATGTAAGCCGCATGCCGAGGGCTCCAGGCAGTGGTGGCCTGTATCGTAAGATGTTCAGCATGTAAAACATGAGGTCATGCTAGATCATTTTCTCTGTGAGATGCGAGGAAACATGCAATTCTGTTTCATTGACATGTCATTGCATTAGCTTTAGAAGTGCAGTGACGTGCTCTTGTTTGAAGCTTCCAGAAACTCAGATTATTTTTATCTGGGTGAAGTGATGGAAAGGAAAAGAAGATTCTTTTTTATTTATTATATTTTATTTTATATTGCTTTATTATTTATAAAAACATTATTCAATGTTTTTCCAAACAAAGGGTTTTCTTTGTTTGTTTCTCAATTTTTAAATTGATACAATGTTGTTACAGTAATAAGACTTGGCTTTCTTTGGTGCATGACTTCATACATAAAAAACAGGTTAATTGCTCCTTAATTGTCAGTCTTCAAATTTTACCTTATATCTGGGTGGCGCAGAAAATCCCTGCTCCTAGCTTGTAACATTCTGGTAAACTCTGACACGATTGCTCAGGCTGGGCTACCTGTGAAAAAACTTCAGAGCACAACACTCGAGCTAGGAGAGCTGCCTTTGAAATCTGCGCTACTGTTATCAGCCTCTAGTCCTGGTGCTGCCAACTGAGGAAATTCTTAGAAATTAAACTTTGAAATTTCAATTTCTGAAATAATTTTAGAACTTACACTTTACCTTTAGAACTTAAGTCTGAAATTCTTCTTGAAGAACGTGTGACAACGGCTGGTATAACTAATGCCGTTTTGCCCCTCTGTTATGTGACATTAGACATAGTTTATTTTACTATTCTGAGCACTTGTATTTTTTGATAAACCACAGATTTCAATACTGAAAATACATAACTGTAGCATATCCCATTGCATCTTACCACCTCTTTCTTTGCTAACAATCCTTTTTGCTCAGCAGATGCTAATTATATTTTTCTCTCCAACTGCCTGATTGAACAACACATGGAGTTGAACTCTGCACAAGTGTTCCACCCGTACTCATCCGGAAATTTCCCACTTCTGTTTCAGAATGCTTTGTGCCCCCAAAATCTTTTTTTTTTTTTTCCTGGCTATATCAAATGGTTTAATAATAGGCAATACTGCTCAGGTGTGCTCTCCTTTTATTCATATAAGAATGTTCTAAAGACTTGTTTTGTTCAGACACCCCTAGTTCTTTGGCTCACGAGCGGAGCTGTGCTTTAAAACTTGTCTTTTCCATTGGATCACAGTCTGCTGCGTCGCGAAGCTTCCTGCCTCTCGCACACACAGCGTAGCAAAGTCCTTGTGCTTGCAGGCAGGACGACCTCTGACTGGCAGGGCTTCGGCCAAACCTGCCGTATTGCTCCTTCGACGGAGCCCCAGAGAGCACTTGACATAAATGCTGATTCTGAGGTCTATGGCTGTCCTAGGTCAAACGCATGGTGGTAGCCTGTAGCATCTTCCAGGTCTGGCAGGATCCTGAGCACCCAGTCCTGTGGCTGTGAGCACAGGGAATGATGTTTGAGCACGACAAACCTGAGTGTCCACTCTGCTTGGGAAAACCTTTGCTTACCTGGGGTGAATAAGTACAAAACACACAAGAGGCGTACATGAAAACGGTCAGATTTTGCCAGACCATTGTGAAGTTAAAGGCTGCAAAATTTGCTTACACTTTCCTGAAAGGAGACTCAGCTTTCAAAAGCTGACAGATCTTCATGCTGTGATGAAAATTTTCTGGTCTATTTAAGGCACGAGATGACTAGCTGAAGTAACAGTTAAGTGTTGCAGATAGAAATTTGAAGTTACTCATCGATGCTACCTACACAAGGGAGTCAGGCCACCAGACTTCTTCTGTTCTTTCAGATTATTTGCTTTGCTGTAGAAAAAACCCCAGCCAGAGTGATATCTGTGCCAATATTTCATTTGCTTTCGGATAATCCATTGTGTGGGATGAAATCTCTATTTCTGCAAATGCTTTAAGGATTAGAAGTTCAGTCAGCACCAAGTAGCTGTTCTGAAAAAAAGAGATAGGACACAAACGGAGCTCGAAGTCTGGCTATTGCTGAGCAGGAACCGTACGAGCAGAGGAGAATACAACCCAAGCAAATCTGGATGCCAGGTCACTCGAGGAATCCTAACCGTTACTGAGACAACAGACCAAGGCAGATAGGTTAAATGGGTCTCCACTCTAGCTGCCCTGATGTGGAGGGCTCGGCTGGGTGAGAACCTGGCTGGCTGTTCCCTGGTTAGCTGGCCTGGGTGGAAGGAGGGGTGGGCAGGGACACGCTGTGGCAGTCTGGTGGCCTGCCCTCCCTCCTGTCGCAGGGTGGAGAGTCCTGGGCACGACCCCTACACCGGCTCTTCGCTCCCCGAGGGTTTCACCGCAGCTTACCCAGCTGTGTTTGGCACCAGTGAAGTATTTTTATATATGGGGCCTCGACCTTAATGAGGCAATAAAATCACTGTAAAGCAACTTCTTCAAAACAAAACTGCGCTTGTTCACGAAATTTCATGGAGAAAGGGTTAGGGAAGTTCAGGTGACTGGCTCTCACCCCTTTTTGGCAAATTTTGAGCGATTCCACGCAGCCCAATTATCTTCTGTGTGCACAGAGAAACAAAATACGCTGTCTGTAGGTGCTTTGCTGCCTGTCCCTGGCAGTGTCCCTTGTGCCGGGGCTGCTGCTTTCTCCTCAGCGTGGTAACGCAGACTGTGGCATTCCCTTCATCCTGGGTTTAGTCCTTCTGAGTGTAAACCTTGCTAGCATAGCTGAGGCCAGAAAGTAAGTCTCTCTGCAAGTAAAACTGTCTTTTCTATTTCCTCGGTGAGTCTTTATTTGGCTACTTCTGTATCTTGTTTTGCTTCATACAAAAACATTCTTTCCCTAAGATCCTCTTTGAATTGTGCACATGAATTTAGGGACGATAAAAACTGTAATACACAGCATTAAAAATAATATCAGATGTACTGCTGAGGCATACATATATGTGTATAGAAATTCATTCACTTTTCACATAAAAGATCTTGTAATTAATGGGTAAGTTATTTGCATTCTAGACAAAATTGTCTTCCTCTCAATCTTTGCTAGTTCAGAATTATTTAAAATGCATCGTACAAAGACTCTTCGGTATCTTAACAGCTCTGCTTTAATTGGCTTATTCCTGGATTTAAGCTCCTAAATCACTTGGGTACTTTCAGAAAACTCGTTCACCCAAAATAAATAATCTTGAACAAACCCCACATTTTTTAAAAAGCCTTTTTTGAAGCTGTTTCCAAGTGACTTTAATGTTCCACATTATATAAAACATAACAATTAAATGTCTTATTTAAAAGGAAATATTCTTGCGTGCTATCATCTATTCATTCAATTATTCAGTGGAGTTTTGAACAATCAAGCCTAAAAAATGAAGGCATGAATAGAATGAGGTTGCAAATGCACCAACTTCTCTATGTGGCCTTCGTTATAGTCGTCAAGAACAAGATTTATATAAATGGAGAATGATGGGTTTTGTTTTGTTTTTTTGATGTTCCAAGATGACTATTTTATCTATGCAATGTAATCTTGGAAACAAGAGTAATTGAAAACATCAGAACACTATCAGAGCAAATATAGTATATCATACAAAAATGTTCGTTTTGTACCTTTTATATTGTTGTTAAAGGAAACACTGGAATAATTGTCCACATAATTGTTTCTTTGACTGTTGTTGAATTCCAAGAATATTAACAACGGAAAGGAAGGGCTGGTACTTTGCCTGCTGCTGTTCTCTTCCTCTGTATACGTTCACAGATGATGAGTATTGACAAAACTGTTATTAATCAGAAGAGATTCCATTTATCTAATGTCCCAGCAAGCTGTGTGGACTGTAGGGCATTATTGCCTGAGACTATTGCATGGCAGGAGAGCAGAGTTCTTGCCTTCATGGCTGTGGAAGAGAGCTTGTACGCGTGCACCTTCCGCATTCCAGCTGCAGGAGAAATATGAGACGATCCAGAAGATTTGACTCGTTCTTACGCCGTGTTGTTTAACTGTGTGTCTTTTGGCAAAAGAGGGGGGAAGTAATTCAAGGCTGAAAATGTTTATAGCTGCATGATTCCCAAGTAAAATTACCTTTATTATTTAGCATAGCAAAACTGTAGATAATAGTGCTGAATTTATTGAATGACAGGATCTGAAAGGCTCAACCCATTTCACTTTGAATTGCAAGAAAAGTTATTCATGAAGGACTGTGTTCGACATAGCACAGTTTATAGGCACCGTCCACATTTTTGCCCCGGGTCTCACTTCCAGCTCTGGGGGGCACTGGGGCGTGCGTCCACAGGAGCGGGGAGAGGAAGAGCGCTGCTCTGCCCTCACAGGAGCCCGGCCCCGGGGACCGCGCGATGCCCACCCCGAGCGTGGACGTGCGCGTTGCACAGTCTCACCGCGGTGCTGCCCATCAGCGGGGCGTGCTTCTGGGCGCAGGGTCATCGACTCCCGTCAGCAACGGTGGAGAAAGGGAACCCAACATCCGAAACAAAGTCGTGTGCCCGTGGAGATTTCTGGATTTTTGATAGTGCCAGCGTAGAGAGATCAGAGAAGGAGGCAGCAGCCTTTGCTCCCTGCAGATGTTCTGTGATAAATGGAGTTATAAAGGAGTGCAGGATGCTTACGGCAGCTGGGAAGGGACAGAAAGGGAATGATCGATGCAGGAACCCTTAACACAAAGAGCCTGGAAACTGCTGAGCGGGGAACAGCTGATCTCAGAATTTTGTTAGGCTTCTGGCAAAGGAGCTGGCGTAATCTTTTCGGTCAATATCATTCCAGAAATTAGTGTTTATCTTATCTAAAATAACCTGCTCTAATCTCAGTCCAGATCGTTGCACCGAGTTAGTGGTCGCCAACCAGTGAAAACGTAAGCTTCTCTAACCAAGTGAGAACATGAATTGCTCTCACTTGAAGCCAGCCCTGTTACTGGTTTCCAGCCTCTTGTGTGGGCACAGGCAGTCAGTCTGCACCTCCTTTGCCAAGAAACAGTCAGTCTAGTACCTTCTGCTTTATATTTACAAAAATATTTTTTCATCCGCTCTCCAACCTACTGCTGAAGTTTCAGGGTGTAGCATCTAACAGTCAAAAGTGATGGTGTGGCTTATCTGAAGACGTGCTCTGCTCAAAAAAAGCCAGTCACTTACAGATTATGTTTCAAATGTAATTCATTGTCCTGGCATCATCCAACAAGTGATCAGAAACAACGAATAAGAACAAGATCTTCACACAAGTCAATTCATACACCATGACATTTCTGTTGAGAGAGCAGAGTCATAGCAGGATTAGTGGATAGGCTCCTGCTGAACTGTGAGTTCTGAATTCCCCAGCTCTGTTGTTATTTTTATTCACAAGTTATAAGGGCAGCTGGTTTATATTCCACTGTGCAATTACTGCACAGGCCTAGGAACAGCTTAACTTTCATCTTCATGAATTTGGAAAGGAAACAGTAATACAAAGAGCAGAAAACCCATAGCGGCATGAGTTTTCTAGCATCAAACCTCTGTTGGTCTTGGATCCCGATGAAGTGCTGCTTATCGCTGCAGGGAAGATTTACTTTTGACTCAGATACCTAAATTTAGGCTGTCTGCACTTTAGATGTTTACATGTGAGGTACGTGTCTCTGCTCACCCTAGCGTCGGCACCTCTGTTTGGCCACGTTACGCCCACATGTCTCCACGGACTATAAAGGCATTCTTAAACTTGTAGCTCCCAGCCCAATGCAGTGCTTGACAGGTATGACAGCTGCAGAATCGGGGAACGAGAAAGCGGCTGAGAGGTGACTTTGTTGCTGCACAGTTAGAAGATGAACTCAGGCGAGTTTTCTCAGGTTGGAAATAAGATATAGTCAAAGAAAATAGTTGTCCTTATTTCTGTTCTTAATAACCTCCCAGCTGTGACTCCTAACGAAAAAAATCTGAAACTCCATGATGTAATTTAGTTTTCTTCACTTATAACATCTGTTTACTTTTTGCACCTCGCTCACGACCAAATCCTAAGTGCCGTGCCTTTCACCCCGAATGTCCAGCGTGAGGAAGTGCGAGAGAGAAGCCTCCTCTGGCGAGGAGAAATTGTAAAAGACATCAAAGGCATCTCAGCAGAGTGGACCCAATACCTCATCCTGGGACGAAGGGAGAAGACGGGATAGCACGATATAGAAATAAGCCAGCAGGTCAGGAAGAGATATTTCTTACAAATGGCACGAAATCAAGCCCAAGCATGTTACCGCTGTATCTGCTGCATTTTCTTATCTGGAAAAAATCTCCGAGTTGGCTTGTGTATTTTGGTAAAGCTGCTGTAATGCAGCTGCCAACAGGAGCTCACTGCCTTCCAGAGAGGGGGAAAGGATGGACAGTGGTTAAGCTCTGACATGCCTTGAGTCAAACCTGTGCTCCCTTGCTTGTGTCTGCTGTCGACTCAGCGTGACCTGGATAGGCTGGAAAGCTGGGTAGAGAGGAACCTGATGAGGTTCAACAAGGGCAAGTGCAGGGTCCTGCACCTGGGGAGGAACAACCTCATGCACCAGTACAGGCTTGGGGTGGACCTGCTGGAGAGCAGCTCTGCGGAGAGGGACCTGGGTGTCCTGGTGGACGACAGGTTAACCATGAGCCAGCAGTGTGCCCTGGCTGCCAAGAAGGCCAATGGGATCCTGGGGTGCATCAAGAAGAGTGTGGCCAGCAGGTCGAGGGAGGTTCTCCTTCCCCTCTACACTGCCCTGGTGAGGCCCCATCTGGAGTACTGTGTCCAGTTCTGGGCTCCCCAGTTCAAGAAAGATGAAGAGCTACTGGAGAGAGTCCAGCGGAGGGCTACGAGGATGGTGAGGGGACTGGAGCATCTCCCCTACGAGGAGAGGTTGAGGGAACTGGGCTTGTTCAGCCTGAAGAAGAGAAGGCTGCGAGGGGACCTTAGAAATGCCTACAAATATCTGAAGGGTGGGTGTCAGGAGGATGGGGCCAAGCTCTTTTCAGTGGTGCCCAGCGACAGGACAAGGGGCAACGGGCACAAACTGAGGCACAGGAAGTTCCAGCTGAACAGGAGGAAGAACTTCTTCCCTCTGAGGGTGACGGAGCCCTGGCCCAGGCTGCCCAGGGAGGCTGTGGAGTCTCCTTCTCTGGAGATATTCCAGCCCCGCCTGGACGCGGTGCTGTGCAGCCTGCTCTGGGTGACCCTGCTTGGGCAGGGGGTTGGACTGGGTGACCCACAGAGGTCCCTGCCAACCCCGAACAGTCTGTGATTCTGTGATTCTGTGACTCGGGCAGGTAACCAAGCTTCAGCACACCCTGCCAGTCGCGTGGGGATGGGGCTGTTTGACTGCAGTAACAGGGAGCGTTAGGATTTGAACTGAAATACCCAACTGCTAAGGTAACGGGCTGCCTGCAAGCACCCGGGGGAGGGAGAATAACCCGATGAGAGCAAATTGTGTGGGAGCAGCAGGTGCACAGCACCTCGCTGGACTCGCCTCTCTGCTCGGGGGCTGGAAAGAAGACTTTCATATGCTTAAAGTTAGCGTCTCGTCATGCAATTAGCAGCTGGCAAGAATGAGGCGAAACATCCCGCGCCTCGTCGTTTCTGCGCGAACCGGTAGCGAGCTCTCTGTGGGCTAATACTGCATTGCAGGACAGTGGTTAAATCCAATGTAAACGTTATTCTAAGCAACGTTCCCTACAAAGCATGAAGACATTTGTATTAAAAATGAGATCAAATTCCAAAGTCTTTTCTTGTCCTTAACTGGGCAAATTTTCCCATGAGGCAAGGTTTAGGGGGAAGATGTGGAGAAAAGACTGTCACAAATAGAGAGTGAACTAGGGCTTGGGTTTTGTGGGATGTTTTTGTTTTGCTAAAAAGTTAAATTTTAAACTAAACTAAACTACCTGACATCATCACTTTAATGTGACAAAGTGGCAGTAATGTTGCAGTTTTAGGAATTTTTAAACAAAGATTCTCCCATTCTTTTTAAAAAATAAGTTAGACAATTTTTAAAATGTACTTTAAGAGTTCTACGTTGATAGCTAATGTGTTATGGCTAACAGGGCCCTCTGGATTCTTAAAAAAGGGCAGGCATTTAAGGTTGCAACTTACTCTGATTTTTTGCAAGAAACAGAGGTATGATATGCCATTTTTTAAAGATAGAATCAGTACCACACAAAGGACTGACCTTTCTCATGCTCCAAAACAATGATTTTGAGAGGAAGAATAAAACCCGAAGAAGTGGCATTGTGTGAGCTGGGGGCAGTGGAACAGCCTGTCCTCACCAGCTGGGCTGCTGATAGCTGCAGGCCAGGGCTAGTTTAAGAAGAGAAGGCTGCAAGGGGACCTAATAAATGCTTACAAATATCTGCAGGGTGGGGGTCAGCAGGATAGGGCCAGACTCTTTGCAGTGGTGCCCAGCGACAGGACAAGGGGCAACGGGCACAAACTGAAGCACAGGAAGCTCCAGCTGAACCCGAGGAAGAACTTCTTCCCTCTGAGGGTGACAGAGCCCTGGCCCAGGCTGCCCAGGGAGGCTGTGGAGTCTCCTTCTCTGGAGATATTCCAGCCCCGCCTGGACGCGGTGCTGTGCAGCCTGCTGTGGGTGACCCTGCTTGGGCAGGGGGTTGGGCTGGGTGACCCACAGAGGTCCCTGCCAGCCCCGACCATGCTGGGATTCTGTGATTCTGTGATTTACAGTTGCTACAGGTGAGGTCCTGAAGTAAAAACAGTGCTGTCGATCCTTGAGAAAGATCCATTAGAAAGAAATCACTTCATAAAGATGAGCGAAGCAGCAAGCACAGCACTTTGGAATGCTGGCTTTTGAAAGAGCGAGGTGGAGGATGAGATCTGTGTCTGAACTCGACTAACACAACGTGTGAGGTTTCACTGAGCGTACGCGACTCGGGAGGTTGTGAAGTGCCGAGGATATTAACCTCAGAAAATCTTCCACTTTCTCTGTTCCTCGGGTGGACGGTGCGGTGCCGTTTGCCACGGCTGGTGATGGTTCTGCGCTCTTATTCTATTGAGTGCTGCTTTTTCAAGCGGGTTCCTGCAACGTGCGTCTCCAGTGGGTAGCCGGTTTCTCACAGCTAGGATCCGTAACAGATAATCTTACTGCTATCAACAAAATCCCCGTGCTGATTCTACCACTTACCTTTGTAGGCTTTCTTGTCTATCACCACGTGCAGTGCCTGAGTGCCATTCTACACCTTCACTGTGCTCGGTGTAACAGCGGACAAATCCTGAGACACAGTTCCTCAGCATCTGCTGCTTTTCTGCAAGCTCTTTGCTCGCACAACTTTCTTCTTCCATATCATAACCCTGTAAGTTGGTTTTCCCATACCCTTCATTGCCGTACACATGTGTTGTTTAGCAGAACAGGCAGACCTCCAGCATCAGATGAACCTGGGTCACAAAACCCCTGCCCGAAGAAGGCGCGTGTCGTGCTCCAATTCTGCGTACTGTATGACCTGAGATGCGGTTTACGTTGCTTCAAAGCTCTTGGTTGGTATCAGAACCAGTAGGGCCGGGATGTGGTTTTTTGGTGTAAGCTGTCCTTCCTGACACATCACAGAATCACAGAATCACAGAATCACAGAATCACAGAATCACAGAATAGTAGGGGTTGGAAGGGACCTCTGTGGGTCATCTAGTCCAACCCTCGAAATGTCCTTCACTTTTCTCCCTAACGCCATCAAGATAAACATGCTTTGACCTGTTCGCCCATGCCTCCCAGCCCTTTTGGGACCAAACCCAGGAGCTGGAGTCTGGGGACAAGTACGTTTTATGGATGGCACATTTTGCATTGAGCATTGGGCCTGGCAGCGTAAACTGATTATAAAATCAAAAGAGTATGAATCCATGTAATTTACCTTGTCATCTTCATTAAGAACCAGTATCATTAACAATATTGGGACTTAAAAACTGTAGGAAACTTGATGGGTGATAGCTCCAGGGAGGTCTTGTGAGGCTGTGGATCCTCTCTGCCAACTGGCAGCTACCGCTTCACACGCGGTCCACTTTCTGCCAGTAAATAAATCTCCTGTAGACTTTGTTTTGGCCAGGTCTGGCTATTCCCCTCTCTCTGGCCCTGAGCGGTGCTGAGAACTTTCACCTGAACACTGGAAACGGTGGAATCAAATCTGACAGGCTTTTCTGGTAATTCCCTCTGTGCACTTCTGAAGCTTTTCAGTTCTGTGGTAAGAGGAACAAGCTGACTTTTACTTGGAAACTGGCCTGTGTCTTGCCAGAGTATCTCAACTGTTGCACCACAGTGTGGTCAGGAAGGTGGCAGGAGAGGTCCTTCTGTTGGGTAAAGTCTCTTAGCTGAGCTGTGGGAAGCCGGGGAGCTCTGCACAGCAGAAAGGGAAGGGAGACCAGGAGAGGGAACAGGGAGAACGGAATGTAGTCCCAGCACGCTGTCCCGGAGCTGCTGTTTGCTGCTGTGATAGCCCTACAGCAGAGCTGTGGGTGGTGCTTCCAGACACCCCAGCCAGAGTATCAGAGATACAGACGTGCTTGTGCACTGTCTCCAGGCCACCTCCTGTGTCTGAGACAGCAAAACGGGCATTGGCACAGGATCTCCCTCCGTCTTGTGCTCGTTCAGAGGACCTGAAAATTGCCAGCTCAGGACCTACTGATTGCAGCGTGTTATCATCTCCAGTGCAACGTTCTTTCGCTGCTTAATATGCACTAAATGTAAATAAAGATCTTACAATTGGTTTAGAAGGAGTAGTGGAAATGCACGAAGTTATCCCTAAAATATAATAACCTCCTGTTCCCCAGCAGGAACTCTAGGGCCTTGTTCAGATACGTTGATTGTGTTGTCTGTAAAACTAGAGAGAGCTTAAAAGGTTGAAAAGAATTGAGGGATTAGGAAAAAAAAGCACTAGAGGGAGGAAACACAAAGCAAAACTGCATCTGGCTAGCGTAAATGAATAGGTTCTTGCATGTTAAACGTTCTCATTGTTGTTGTTAATACTGAGTCACAAGTGAAATATTTTAAATGAAAGCAATGGTGCCCTACTGGATCATTTCAACAACTGTTTAACCTCACGGCAAATATTGAATACCTCATCCTCACCCATGACTTGAATCGTGAGCCTTTGGGTTGGGTGGGGAATCCCGGAGGCACAGCTGGCGTGCACATTTCCCGCGGCTCCCCCGAGCCCGGCGGTCTGCGCAGACTGCAGGCTCCTCCCTGCCCCTTTTTGCACGTCCTTGAGCTCAGCCTGTCCCAAGGGATGAGAATACAGCGTGCTGCCTCTCGAGTCGGGGAAGGCTGCGTGGATTTACACCAGCCGAATAGCTGGTTCAGCTGACCTGAAGGTTTCCTCTTGCTCTGTGCTTGGACGGAGCACGGCCACGGGCCTGCCAGCGAGCTTTCTCTTCTGCAGTGAGAAAGGTGCAACAGCAGAGATTCACGGGTCGTGACTTTACAGGTCTTGTCTGAAGACACAGCTGAAACAGCCGATATTCCTAGGCTGTCTATGAGTCAATAGCAAAAGCTACGATGCCTCCAGCTGGCAATTCAAAGCACCCAAGGCTGGTTCTTGCTTGCAGTCACCCACCATGAGAAAGCATCTCCCTGCTGAGTACACAAAGATCCTGCAAATCCGTAGAGATGCCTGCCATCAGACGAGGGCCTTACCAGAATGTTACAGCTTTGGCATCCAAAAATGGAGACAGCCTGAAATGTCAGATGCCTCTAACTTTGTAATTGGTGGTTCAAGTCTGTTTGTCTCCGAGTAACAGGAGCCTTGATGCTGAGAAGTGGTAGCACCTACACCTCCCGCCGACTTCAGGGAAAGCTGCTGGGCTTTGCTGTTCCCCAGGATCAGGGGCAGAGAGTTCTGTCATAAATGCTCCTAATGCTTTGGGATTTCACTTTGAATTGTGCTTTAGAAATTAAACGATCACAATGACCATTATTGTTCTACTTTTTAGTAGATTAACAGAATTAATGGCCCGATTACCCTACCCGTTATACCCAGTTAAGTTGTGCCAGATCTTTGGCTAGCCGGTGAGCTAGCCCAGCTCCACTCAAACAACAGAGCTAGGCCAGTCGACACCATCGTGCGGCCCAGCACGCTGACTTCTCTGAGTGCTTTTGATTTACGTCGGGGTAACAGAGCAGAGTCGAGCTCTGCTTTCCACTCCAAGCTTATTACTGTCAAACCAGTGATTCTCTAAGTGGAAACAAGAAGCAATCTTGCTTTTTTATTTCATCGCCAGGAAGCATCAGAAATGCGAAAGGTCAGTGAAGGAAGAGGAGGATAAGGAGAAAAGCAGACTGTCTAAAGGAAAGATGTGTTTCTTGCGTGAATAACTCCCTAACAATCTGCTGAAGGAGTGATTTTGTATCAGCCTGAAACCCCAAACCAGCATCCCTTTAATTTGCCAAGCACCTGTGAAAGAATGCAGCTGCAAGACCATGGGAAAACAATGGGAACTGTGACAGTTCATTAATATAAACCAGCAACGAGATTTATTTGGAAAAGTCATTGATACAGAATTACACTGGAGGACACAGTGGCATTCCTGAAGTATGCCAGCAAGCAGCTAACTAAGATTATAGATGTGTGTACATCATTTGAACTCGAATGGTTATTGGTAACTGTTAGAGTTTATTGTGTATGTCAGACAGCAAAACAAACGTATACGGAGGAGTGATTGCTTCAGCATTTCCTTGTTTCTTTGTTTTTTATTCGTTACTCATTTTCATTTGTTTTTTTCTTGGGGTTTTTGGGTTGTATTTTTTTTCTTGTAGTTTGCTCTGGCTATTTTTTCTGGTGAAGCAAGAGTTTGGAAAGTGCAAGCGATATTTAAAACTGTGGTACGCACAGATGGGAATGAAGGAACATCCTCATGTGAAAATTCTTCTCGGATACATTTTGATCTAAACGGGCATGTCTCTGTACTAGGTGGAACATCCGGATTTTCGCCAAGAAGGTGCTGAGGCAGTGCTGACGGTGGCAGACCCGAGGACAGCTCTGCGGCCAGGCGACCTCTCCTGCCAGGGGTTGGGGAGTTGTTGTGGGACGGGATGTGGGAGCTCGGTGCCGGGGCGTGCTGCCCCACGGTGTGGCCCCCCTCTGCCCGTCTCCAGCGGTGTGGTGGGGTGCCATGGAGGTGGAAGCAGCGGGTGCGAGTGGGGGGTGGGTGCAGCTGGTGGACGCAAGCCAACGAACGCCTGTTCTCCCAGGCAAGAAGCGTGGAGCAAGGGAGCAGAATCCGTGGAAAGAGTTGTCCCATGGAACAATTTTGTTCGGAATCGAGCTGCTGAGGTGGTTAGCTGCTCCTGGTGCTTTGCCCTTAAAACGTTTGCAGCTTTTAATGAGTTTAAGGTATATCTCTAGCGTGTAGAGTGATTAAGAGTTTCTGTCACTGCAAACAGCAGTTACAAATTACAGGGTGGGCAATGATGTTCTAGGTAAATCCAAAACAATTTGCTTTGCATAGATTAGCAGCTACTAAGGAGATATGAGACTACAGACATTAATCTGTTCAAGATTTTCATGGGGTTGGGGGTGCAATGTCAGAGAGATGCGTTGCTGCCCATCTCTTTGGAAACAATAAAATGTAGTGAGAGCATGAGGAGGAAAATGGCACTCAGCTTTCAGATATTAATAGTTTTGGGGAAACCTCTGTGATTAGGTCAAGGCAAATAAGCAACTGAACGCGTCCAGTCTAACTTGCTCAATTTCGTCTTTTTTCTTGCTTTCCCCCATTCTTCTCTGCTCCCCTATCTCTCCCTCTCTTATTTTTAAAACTGAATTTTCTGATTTCCAGATGCAACTGCAATATAAAGTAGAAATAAAACAAGGCAGTTAAGTTTTTGAAGCCCATAATATCTCCACATAACGCCTAAGAGAAAGGGTGTATCATCCAACTCTGTTTACCAGTTATGGGTCCCTGTTGCTGTACTATCTGTAAATACAAGAGTAGCTCAGCTTATAAAATTTTTAAGCATAGGAAGCTCGGCAGTGTCTGTAGAGCCACCGGAGAAGCTTGTGGCATTGGTCAAAGCCAGCTTATTTCTTAAAGATGTACAGCGTGTTGAGAATGCAGCCTGCGAGCCTGCAGCTCCCATGAAGACCACTTTTATCTCCATTATTCCCTCCTGTCTTATCCACCTCAAGGGATTATTTCCCCATGAACACGCCCTGTCAATGACCATTTATATACTGTGCTTACAACCTCTGACCCCTTTTACACCTCCCTCTCACAGCAGTGGGTTTTCTGGACTCTCCACATCTTCCACGCATGGAGAGCAGTACATCTATGGAAGCAGTTGCTGTTGCTCCCATCCCTAGATCTTCACCTACACCAAAAACCGCTGCTCCTCCTACCACAAAGTTACTCCTACCAGTCCAGACGTAACTCCCTTCCCAGTCCTGTTGTTCATCCTTGTGCTGCGGAAAACTCTCTGTCTGTATAAGATACCTGGGAAATTTTTGATTATTTGGAGGGTGATTGATGTTGCAGTCATAAATGTCTCTTCAGTGCATAGGATGGAAATATGAAATAATCCTGTTGTTTATTTGATGGCAGTAAGGTGAGTAGCGGGTATGTGTGTAGAGTGGTACAATGTGGCAGTGATGGGAGATGTTGAGAAAGAGAGGAAATATTTGAGCGAGATCTATTACATACTGGTTGTGCACGGTTTTAGACACACGTAGCTCGCGCCTTGATTTTAAGGATTTTCCCCTATTTCCTATCTATCCAGAATCTCCCTGGATTCACAACAGCTCTTAGGGCCGAGGTGTAAACAACTCACCTTTCATCATGTATTTCACTTGCATAGCTGCTTGACTTTTGTTTCGCTAAACCCTAAATTTCGGTGGTTTGTTTTCTTCCTCTCATGGAATGGCTTTGCAATGCTTATCCTTAAGTAATAGTCAGTAAAGGCAAATTATCTTAAATCAAGCAAGGTTTATTTAATTTAGAAAATAGGAAATAGAGAGAAAATCAAACTAAATGAAATGAAAATGGAGTAATTCATATCTAATCTAAGGTCTTGCTCAACAGAATGATTCTTTTAGTTATGCTCGTAGCAGCAGTACTTACTACAAGTTATGGGCCGTTTGTCCCAAACCGACAACCTCTTTAGGCCCAGCGCTCACAAAGCCTTAAGAAAATGAGACTGCTGACATCCATTCTGCAAGATGTTTGCTTTCGTCGTGACACCTCCAGCTGAGCCACTCTTTCCTCAGTTACCCTTACTGCTTTCACCTCTTATTGGTGCATGCTCGCTTTTCTGTATTTTTTCTTTAAGCAGGTTGATATCAGATAGTGCCAGGTTAGACTTTTCTATCACATATAGACAATATATTTCTCAATTTATTCACCCTTTAATTATCTTAGGCTGCCTTTTTATTAATATGCAATACACCACTGTACCCCGTATTAATGAAGCTTATTATAGTATCCTGATAGAAAGCTTTCCAACTTCCTTCCAATTAGCATGTGGTGCTTCAGAGGAATCCTCTGAATAGGGGTAGGTGTTTGGCAATTGCACACAACCTTTTTTTCAGGCAACTTCACTTAAGATGTCCTTGTTAGATTAAAGACTCCTCAGATGCTGATTACTCCCTCCGGTTGGTTTCTTCATTGTTTTCCAGACAGAGCAGTTGCTTTCATGTATTTTGTTTAGGTTACAGCTTAAAAGTATGATCTTGATTTAACACTTTCAATTTATGTTAGACAAGCTAGTTTTAGATTGTCAGATGTAAACCACTGATTCCTTATTAGACGCATAACTGGGCTGAAGGCAAAAAATGTAGGTAGTCATGGAGTAGGTGAGAATTATGTCCTGGTGGAGGCTGCCCTGTGCCTCGTGGGGAAGCAGAATCTGGCAACAGGCAAGGCTTTGTATTTATGCAGAGAACAAATCAGAATGGGTAATTATTTCTTCTTCTCAAACTTCATGCCCTTGATTTAAAGTGGTAGAACAGATCTGATTTTTAATGGTCAGACGTTGTTAGTAACCCAGGTGAGACTTTTGGGAGCTGTAATCATCTCCAAGCAAGTTGTAAGCAACCTGGAGGCTTGGGGGACATATCATTTAAGCTTCACCATGCATGCAAGGATTCTCATCCTCCAGGAGGGAGGAAGAAACCTGCCTCCAAAACCAGAAATAAAAAACATCGAGAAAACTTTGGTGATTCCCTCCCTTCTTGAAAAGGCCATGTCCAAGCTCCATACTAAATGCAACAGTGAAAGATTTCTGGAGAAAATGGACTGGAAGCTCAGGCATAAAATGAGTGTTAAAAAAGCTGGTTTCCAGCAAGAGGAAACCTGCCATCCTGCGCAATGAATCCTGGCACGTTTTGGTTCCACAACAAAGGAGAGCATTTACATCAGTGCAGCTGCAGCGTTTCACCTGCTGCTGAGCTGCTTTCTGTGTGCACTTCAGCGAGCCTTGCCTGATAGTTAGAGCAGTAAATGGAGGAAAGTCATCACCGTGACGGTGCTGGGTTCGAACACCAATGTGCTGCACACAGCGTGTGAGAGCTCGGAGGTTTTGAGCATACTTCTGGGCCTAGAAGTGCTTGTGCATTTGCCACAACTGCATAGCAACGTTTTGGAACACAATATCCCATGTAAACGCTTGCTTTTTTGTAGCAATTCCCTCTGCAAATTATACACAACGTTTGCTTATGACCTGCCCTGCAGTAGTGTCCTTAGTGCCAAAGCGGTCCATAGCCCACGCTGTCTAACCCCACGAGTGCCCTGAGACCCCTCAGACGCCCCAGCTGGCACGCTGAGGAGGACAGCTTGAATACACCCTGTCATCACGGGCATTCTCCTCGGTGAGGTGGATGCCCTGGCCTTGAAACCTCTCCCACGCGGAGCTCCTTGAGGCAGTGAGTACCAGTCCCAGCAAACTTTCTGGCATCGCCCGTATCACCTTGCGCCTAAGCCACATCCGCTTGCTGCTGTGTCCTCGTTCACAGAAACCCTCTCCACAAGCTTCACGGGGTGAGACACAATGGGAAAATGCGTTGGCTGCTCTGCCCGTGCTGCCACTGCGTCGTCATGTACCTGTCTGTCTGTCTGTCCAGCAGGGAGGGTGGAGCTTTCCTTCCCCCAGCATGGTCATCAAGCTCTGATTGTTGTAACAGCACAGCAGGACTACAGCCGTACCGACAACATTATAGAATCATAGAATCATAGAATGGTTTGGGTTGGAAGGGACCTCAAAGATCATCTGGTCCCAACACGCCTGCAATCGTGCACTAGGATAAATCCAGTTCTAGAACGTCCTCCACAGAGGAATCATAATTCAGTCCTTAGCAGTGCGTGGAGCCCCACCAAGAAGCCAGCTTGCTCAACATTAAGGTATAGACCTGCTCCCCAAGATGACTGCACCATTGGGCCACTCCTTTGTACAAACACCTCGCGAGTGGGACTTTGGGCCCAAGGGTGGCCAGGAGTCTGGGAAGCTTCCTTTGCTCATGAGGTTTCCCCAGTTC
Organism: Opisthocomus hoazin; assembly: GCF_030867145.1. Lineage (NCBI taxonomy): Eukaryota > Metazoa > Chordata > Aves > Opisthocomiformes > Opisthocomidae > Opisthocomus > Opisthocomus hoazin. The sequence goes on along the minus strand of NC_134453.1, from coordinate 1,091,092 downwards.
AGGCTTACCTTCTAGGTAGTGGCTGCGTCGTGCTGTAGCTACCGAGAGCTGTAGCCACTGAGAGCTGTAGCTGTAGAGTTATTTATGCCACTGCATTCTTGGCTGTGGCTTCTGCTGGAGCTTCACTTGCAACCATGCTGACTGCTTACGCTGGTATCTGTCAAAACGCTTCCCTCCTGTACGGGAAGAAAGCTCATCAGTGTGAAATGAACTGATTCTGTTGCTGCTCAGAGCTATCCGCGTAGTGACGTAGGCATTTGGGTGCGATGCGGTGGTCTTGAAGAAGTGTGTGGTCTCTGCGGTGGAAAGACTCGCTAGGAGTGTCTGCAGAACAGAGGGTGAGATCCTTCGGTGATGTAAATCCGTTGGTTTCCTTTGAATCCGTAGATTTAATCGGTTGAGAATCTGACTTAAGATGCGCAATTCATATGCCTCCCTCAGTGAACAAAATATTAGATAAATAAATTATAACAATATATTCCTGCAGGATTGTTCTGCATCCAATTCTAGGATTATTACCGAGAAGTAATAATTAGTGTAATGGCTTCATCATACTAATTTGTTTTGTTTTTACTTTTCTACACAAATAAACTCAGCCTTGGTCCTAGAGAGCTCACCACGGGAAGCTTTGCTGCTGCGAAGACCAGCGCGCGCTGTCATGTTGGAAGTGTGTAAATGCCCCTGCTGACTTGGAGGAGTTGGTTTTAGGAAGATTTCTCACCAGCTCAAGAGTGATTACAGGCAGCGTTGGCTGGGTCTAGCAGATATACACTGATAAAAGATGACAGTGGGAAACTCAAGAGATAGTGCTGACTTGCTCTTTTGTTGGCTTTACAAATTGGAGTCTGATGGAGCAGATATAAGACAGTGTTACTTGGTAGGCTGCACAATGAAGAACCCATCCGAGCAGAAGCGTGACTAGAGGAGCAGCCGAAGGAAGCTGAAAGCCGTAGCGAAGTCGCGGAGTGGCTGAAGCTTCGCTCGCAGAGCTGTGTAGCTGGGCTAGCACGGTGCGGCGCTCGGGCTGCCGAAGCCGTCCTCCCCGCGTGGCTGGTGGCTCCAGGGTAGGGATGCGCTGAAGTGACCACGCTGCTCCGACTTCAGAGAGACCTCCTGCCAGGCCAGCTTGGGACACGGGCAGAGCAGGCTGTCTCGAAAGCCTGCAGACGTACTCCTGGGTAAAACCAAACTGTTGTGATTGGGGTAGGTAATGATAAGCTGTCGAGGAAAAAGCACCAAATCTTGATAGCAGCTCTTAGATAGTAAATCAGATTAACAGCGCAACAGAGATGTTATGTAGATATGCTATATTAAGAATTTAACATCTATTGGAAGTATTGTATAAAAATAAGAAATAAATTAACACCTGACCAGAAAAGATGTTTCTGAAAATTTGAGGCAGGTTGGTGCTAGTAAGCCCCCGAACCTATTTTTAGTGACAATAATAAATCAGGAACGATAAGAAGGTTCTTAGCGGATACCTGAACACATTTAGCTACTGTATTAAATTATTTCATCATGTTATTTACTTCAGACCATGATGTGACAAAATGCTATGGGTGGGCAAAAGCTGGGTGGGGAGAATGAAGCTGTTCTCTTCCATTGGGCTCTTATCCAGAACTGTTCTTCTCCTGAGCTGCAGGGATATGAGGAGGGCCCCAGTCTTGCTTCTTTTGCCACGAGCCGGGTGGGCTGGTGAGATGCGTCACCTGTGCTCCCTGAAGATGGGACTTAGGCACGTGGTTGGGTGCAGGGTTTTTACCGATCCCCTCCAGCTCTTGGCTAGGAGACAGAGGAAAACACTTCCAGCCTGATGCCATGTTGATAGACCCAGCCTTGTCTGCAGCAAACCCCGCAGCCAGGGGTGTCTGGTATTTCACACGGACAGGAGACTGAGAACTGTGGGTCCCATTTCCAGCCCTGTGGTTGTCGAGTCGCGCTTTCTAGCTGCTGCTAAGATGAGAACATCACTGGCTTACCCTTTGCATGCGTGGTGGTGTCTGAGCTGGGTTCATCCACGCCCTCGGTGCAAGCTGGAACTGGGGCGAGCGCAGCCCTGCTCCCCGTGAGCTGGAGGTGGTCGGCGGAGCGCGGTGGGCTCCATCCTGGCTGCCTGCGCCGGCCTCCCTGCTCTGTCTGTCCAGCCCACGAGGGACAAGGCTCTGCCCTCGCCGGCTGTGCCGCGGCTCCTGCTGTCTCTCAGGAGGCAGGTTTTCTTCCCCTTCCCCTAGTCCTCATGCAGATGCTTTTAAGCATTCAGAATGATTCCTTCGCCAGTTAAACGCTAACAATAAGAAGCCTTTCAAGGTTAGCAACACAATTTGTGAAAATGAGCAAACTATTGGGAAGGCTTCACTCCACTGTCTAAATTAATAAGACTTGGTATCAGCAGGTCACATCTCGCTTTCGGTGAATCCGTAGTTATTTTGCCATTGACTTTGCAAGAAGCAGGACTGGGTCTGTACTTGCTGTTGAAAATAAACAAAACTATATATTAAATTAGGCTTCCACTGCTGCAGAATGTTGCGGGAAAGTAAAACCGATACCGTTAAATTACAGATAAAGGGGGAGAGTCCAAAATCTCCAAAATGTTCTCTTTTTCCTTTTTAACGACTGTCATTATATTTTGATGTGTTTAATAATACAGCAGAGGTTAAATGAAACATGAAAAAGGGATGTACATTAAAATTGAGATAACTCTTCCTTCAGTGAAGTGGAACCCAGCAGATGTAGCTGCACACTGTAATTGCTGCCTGTTTCCTGTCAGTCTGATTAAGTTGCATTGTCCCTGCTCCAAGTGTAAGAATCAGTGGCTTCCCATAGGGCACAGCATGGGACAACTGGCTTCTGCAGGCAAACGACTATCTGCACCTCCTGCTTGTCCTGGTAATAGTATAGACAGACAATATACATTGATGACTTATAAAATCAATAGGCTGTGTAGTGTGGCAGAGACACAGGGTCTTTCATCTTACCGGCACTCCAGTCGAGGGCCGGGATTTCTGGTAGAGTTCAATTCCGCAGTTCAGGAGGCCAAATAACCCCAGTGCCTGGCTGCTCGGGCTTCGCAGTACGATTTTTGTTTCTCAGGAGTTATTAAGCACCTTCTAGCGTTGCTCTTTTGCTCGTTTCAAAATATAACATTGTTCATTCTGTTCACAGTTATTCATGTTTTCCTTTCTGTAATAAATCCCTACTTACAGGATTAAACTGCTAATGGTAAAATCCAGTACCTATCTGGGGAACGCGAGGCCAGATTCCCAGCTGCTATAAATTGCAGTAGATCCACTGAAGCCAGTGGGGTTACTCTGATTTACAACAGCTGTTGGACTTGCCTGAGAGCTCCATAAAGTGATATTTTGTTTTTATTCCATTCAGAAAGAATGCGGTGTGCCTCATTCAGCAGAGCGTTGCCCTACTTTTGTCCCGGAGTAATTCTGCTGCTCCCTGTGGCATGACATCAGTGCAGAGCTTCGGTAGCGCGGAGGTGAGGCAGGGCTGTTGCTTGTAATCATTAACCAGGTTTTACAGGTGGCCTCCGATTGCTTGCTGCGAAATTGCGTATGCGGTGGCGTATTGGTATGACCACATTTCACTGTAGGGGCAAAACCGTGCTTCAGCAGGGGAGGAAAAAGTCAGGTTTGGCTCACGGAGACCCCGACAAAGCAGAGCAGAGCGGTGCCCTCTCTTTAGGCACCTGGACCCCGCTGGAAGCCTCAACCCCAGTTTAGGTGTTCTGGTTAACAGGGAGAAGATTTGGAGCTCCGGAGGGAAGGGGACCAACCAAAGCAAGGTGGCAGCAGTGCACGGGCAGCACCAGCCTGGCCAGGGTGGTGGGCGGCTGCTAGGAGCCCGGACGGGGTGGTGGGCTGTTGCGAGAAGCCCGGCTGGGGTGGTGGGCTGCTGCTAGGAGCCCGGCTGGGGTGGTGGGCTGTTGTGAGGAGCCCAGCCGGGGTGGTGGGCTGCTGCAAGAAGCCCGGCCGGGGTGGTGGGCTGCTGCGAGGAGCCTGGCCGGGGTGGTGGGCTGCTGCAAGAAGCCTGACTGGGATGGTGGGCTGCTGCGAGGAGCCCGGCCGGGGTGGTGGGCTGCTGCTAGGAGCCCGGCCGGGGTGGTGGGCTGCTGCTAGGAGCCTGGCTGGGGTGGTGGGCTGCTGCTAGGAGTCCAGCCGGGGTGGTGGGCTGCTGCGAGGAGCCTGGCTGGGGTGGTGGGCTGCTGCGAGGAGCCCGGCCGGGGTGGTGGGCTGCTGCGAGGAGCCCGGCCGGGGTGGTGGGCTGCTGCGAGGAGCCCGGTCAGGGTGGTGGGCTGCTGCGAGGAGCCTGGCCGGCACCTCTGGAGAGCCCCCGGCGTGGCTCTGCTGGGCCGAGGGAAGCACCCCGGGGAGCGCCTCACTCACGGAGAATTTTTGGTGGCTGAGCAACTTGGCCGCTTCGCCTACTGAGTCACCGAATGAGCTGGGTTGCCTGCAGGGTTCGCAACAACTGGGCGGGAGGGCTGCGGATTGCGATTTGGGATTTAGGCATCTAGCCCCTTCAAAGTCCCGCTTTGGCTCTGTAATCCCTAGCTGGCTCTGGGACCTTGCTTTCTAAAAATGGAAATTAATATTAGAAGTCATTCCTTAACACATGTTTATTTTCCAATTTATAGAATGCACCTATTACACTCTCCAGACACATGTGCTTGATTATAATGATTATCATATGTATTTCTAAGGCACTCATCACCATAATATCAAATGTCATTATAGAAATTATGAAAGAGCATCAGCATTTCTTCCAAGGAAGAAGCCAGTTTCCTCTTTTCCCACCGCATTAGTGAAATCACAGAAATTAAGCTGACTTTCTGCCACTTTTGTTTCAGCTCAAGACAAAACAGCCAACTCCCCAGTGCAATGTGCAATGTGCACCTGAAGCCAAGCTCTCTGCAAAACTCCCTGCTAAAAGGCCCGTAGCTGTGCAGAGGAGCACGCCCCAAATCGTGGCTGTCCACTGCGTCCCGCTTTCTCCCCTGCTCACCCCCCCCAGCAAGAGCACCCACAGCTGATCGAGCTGTCGGCGGGAGGGTGCCGGAGCCGGGTGGTCGGGGAAGCACGGGGACAGGGAAGCCCTGAGCTCAGCTGTTAGGGTTACAGACCCTGACTTGAACCCTGGTTGCTGCTGCGCGGGGTGGTTCTTTTTCTAAGACAAAGATTTCTCAATTGAAATTATAAAGAACTTCTGGAGCACAACCCACCTTAGAGACTTGGCGTAGGTGAGGAAGAAAGTAAGGTGCCAGTATATTTTCTTACTTGATGCTGTATGCATCTTCCTGGAGGTGGAAGATACAGATCTGGATTGTTTTAGAAGAGCCAAGACTTTTTTATTCCATTATTTATTTTATTTAAGCTATGGCAAAAGAGGGAAACAGCTGTAAATGACACGGACATCTCACCGTTCCAGGAGACCTGTTTGGCTGGAAGACACGGGGAGCATTTCAAGCCTGCGTGTGACCGGGAGCAGGGAGAGCGGGGCTGCTCCAGGTCGGAGGAGGAGGATTGGGAGCCGGGGGGACCCCGCTCACCCTGCCCTTGCCAGCAGGACACGGCCCCAGCACCCGGCGGGATGGCAGCGGGGACAGCCACCGCTGCAGAGCCCCAGGCACCGGGGGTGGCCAGGGCCCCCCGGGGAGCCGGGCCAGGAGCAGCAGGGACCCATGGCAACAGAAGCAGGGGCAGGTTCAGTGAGGCCCACCAGTGCCCACAGTCCTTATTTTTGTCCTTACTGAAGAAAAGAATGCATTGCATGTTTTGTTCTTTCTGAATGGCATCACCTGCAGAAATCTCAAGGTTTGCAGCCCAACTTGCCGTGGTTCGTAGGCGTTTGAGGTCTTGGCTTTGGCTACGACGAAGCAGAAGAGCCCCTTGCAATCCAGACTGGCGTGTCGTGTCCCTGTGACGTGGGGGCGAAGCAGCAGGGAGCGTGGAGGCTGCATTTGGATTGCTGACTTAGACTAAACCCTTTTTTTTTTTTCTTTGCGCCATTTATGTGGTTATTTTTGTGCTTCATATGCTCAAAAATCCCTGGGGAAAAAAATAATCTTGTTTCATTTTTGCTTTGCAAGTCACTTTGTAAAGAACCACTTTGGTGTCTTTAGAGAGCTTTAAACCCACCTGTTTCCTCTGCAGAGCGCAGATGAGGAAGCAGGCGTGAGCGGGCAGCCCGGCGTAGACCTTCGGATTCAGGAACTTGAAGTGAAACTAAATATATTGATCCTACATCTGGGAAGAGTTTTTTAAGCAGGATTTTCACTCTCAAAGCAAGAGATTTATTTCGCCCTCAGAAAGATGGAACCCAGAGAAACGTGTGTTCCTCTGGCTCTGGCAGGTGCTGCAGCAGGGCTGCTGGTGCTGCTCGCTGCGGCGTTCTGCCTCCGTGCATCTGGATCGTGCCAGCAGTGCTCGGGGGAAGGAGTTACCTGGAAAAAGAAGGGACCAAAACCAGGAGGCAAAGGAACTGACGGGGCTCCACACCACCTCCTGCTCCCTCCTATCTTGACGTGCTTGATGTGGACACTTGAACGTTTCTAAGGTCACTTGGATAATCTAATACTACTCAGGATGATATCTAGCTGAGGCAGGAACTCTTATAAGGCTTTAAACAACATCTATCTTCATTATTTTACACCCTCGTGTCTGTATGATTGATTCATGCTAAATTTTGTTTAATTGCTCAGAAGGTCTTCGGGACTGACATTTGGAGAGAACCAAATGGGATGTCTGAGCTCCCCCTGCTGCTCTGCCGCACGCAGCCAGCGCGGTTGGCCTCGCCGCCGGCTCTCCTGGGCAGAAAAAAGCCAGAATAAAAATAATGAGCTGTTGGCTGGGTGCAGGAGAACCAGGGTGGGTTTAGCAAAGGGGTATAGTATACCCTAGTAAGGTATCGTGGAGACTTGGGGAGCCGCATCTCGGGCAGGGGGGAAATGCCGCAGCTTCACTTGGATGGGTGCAACCTTTTAGTTTTTGGAAAGCGATTGGTCTGGCGGTGAAGGAACGGGTTCTCCAGTGGGTACATGGCTCATCTCGGTGGTACGGAGCTCCTGCGGGTGCAGCTGGGGCGGGATGAGGCCTCATCCACCCAACTGAGTGAAGACAAAGAGCTCGTGCAGATGGGCTTCAATCAGGTTACTAACGATGCCCTTCTGGTACCAGGAAAATGCGTACTTAAATTGTCTTTAGGTGCTTAAAGACAAGACAGCAGTCTGCAGAATATGGTTTGTCCTACTTAAACCCAAAAGAGGTGGTTGTCTCCTCCCTTTGGGCTTTAGGGACCCCATAAGGGGGGCTTTGGGTCCCTAAAACCCAAAGGGAGGAGACAATCACCTCTTCTTTGTCCTAGACATGTGCAGCAGTTGTGTTGGGGCTTGCCTGGATGGCCAAGGTCATCCAAGGTCATTTTGGGGATCTGTGATGCAGGCAGTGCCCTGACGGAGCTCCTGGCCGGGGTGACCCAGGTGGTGACCCACCTAAGGCACCCAGGACACCAGCCACCGCCGGTTTTATTTTCCATGGTTAAGCACGTGTTTTCCCTAGTTCAAAGGGAGTCGAATGATATTGAATTTCCAAGGCAGACTCTCAGCTTTCCAATTCTTCATCCTCTGCACAAAACCCTGCTTGTTTTTAGTTTAATCCCGTGCATGCTTGAAAATGATAGTTGCTGTTATTATTTTGAACTAGTATTCTGTTTTTCTGAACAGATGTGCCTGAGCTATCTGGCAAGTGTTTCGTGGATTTTTATTTTTGTTCTGTTTCATACTTGAACTTTAGTTAAAACATCTGGATATTTTAACTGTGAATGGCACTACTTATAAAGCAAGAAATACTAGTAAGAAAAATATTAAAATAATTTAAACTATTTTTAAAATTTAAATAAGTTCTAGAAGGTTTGAAATGTGAGTCTGATTAACCTATTACTAAATGTAGCCTCGAGAAATTCACACGTGTTTGATTTGACAAGTAGTTTATTTTTCTTTTTATTGTTTACTTGGGCCCTGGTCCAGGAAAAGGTATATCAGCACTTGACTTACTGCAAGCAGTGAAAGGTTTCATTAATTTTTAGGGAATGAATTTCATGTTTAGAATAAGCATATTCTCCAGAAGGTTCGAGGAATGAGGGCTCTTTGTGCTGAGCAGTGTCCAGCGTGCGAGGACGCAGCACCTCACGGCACCTCCACCCGTGCTCTTGCCTCTGAATTGACCTCCCTTGGTAGAAAATGTGTTGTGACCAGCATTGCCTTCCCAGGACGGTTAGAGACTGTCAGTTCTCCCACGGACAGATGATGCTAGCCTGGTGCTGATGAGCACGCTCCCTCGTCTTCCCCACCACACGGAAGGCTCAGTGGCGGGTGGCTGTTCCCAACCACACCAGCCCGGCCAGGACTGTCGTGTCCTGCGCCGTTACTGCCTGCCCCGGTGGCGAACGGCACAGGGCCAGCACGGATCGAAGGTGAGACTCCAGCTTGCTGGGTGCAGGGACGCTGCCGTTTGAGCTGTCACCAGGAACGTGCTTCTGAAGTCAATCTGCCGGCTGTACGGTGCGTGTCGTGCGCGGCAGTTAGCACTGCTCAGTGACCTTGGAGCGTGGAAGCCCGATTCTTAGGATTTAAATAAAAGATGTGATCCAGGAGCACTGCTAACACACACCAGTCACTCATGGGCATTTGGTCCATACCCTTATGTTAGAGATCACAGAATCACAGAATCACAGGATGGTCGGGGTTGGCAGGGCCCTCTGTGGGTCACCCAGCCCAACCCCCTGCCCAAGCAGGGTCACCCAGAGCAGGCTGCACAGCACCGCATCCAGGCGGGGCTGGAATATCTCCAGAGAAGGAGACTCCAAAACCTCCCTGGGCAGCCTGGGCCAGGGCTCCGTCACCCTCAAAGGGAAGAAGTTCTTCCTCATCTTCAGCTGGAGCTTCCTCTGCTTCAGTTTGTGCCCGTTGCCCCTTGTCCTGTCGCTGGGCACCACTGGAAAGAGTCTGGACCCGTCCTCCTGACCCCCACCCTGCAGATATTTATCGGCATTTCTAAGGTCCCCTCGCAGCCTTCTCTTCTCCAGGCTGAACAAGCCCAGCTCCCTCAGCCTCTCCTCGTAGGAGAGATGCTCCAGTCAAAGAGATAATCTCTCTAGTCAGAGATAATAGGGGTAGGTATAACGTACACATATGCACATACATATACGTATATATGTTTGATGCATAGATATTGGATCCCCACCACCATTTGTTTTGATGTGGATCTTACACTGCATTACATTCCAATTAGTACACTCTGCATAGCTCTAGTCTCTAAATACTAAAGCAGAATCATGGTGACCTTAACCTGCCGTGAAGCTCTGCAACCCACCTGCAGGTCCCTCACTGCAAGGACCGACGTGGCATGTTGGAGCAGCGTAGCACCACAGAGCTGTGCAGAATGGTCTCCATCAATAGCACGTGCTGCCATTTCTTTTTTTTTTTTACTTGGTGCCAGTGGACAGTGCTCTGGCTCAGCCCTGGCCCCACCTCCGTTGCTTCCCCTCATCAGGAAGGTGATCAGGTATCCTTCTTGATGAAATTCAGCAAATCAGGGCAGTTCCTTAGGAACGGGGTACCATGAAACATCCGTGCAGCAACAACCAGCTCCTCCATCATTTGGAAACAACAGCCGAGGCGTTTCTCAGTCTGTGCAATTCTTAACCTCTTGCTTTGCTGTAGAGAGAGCCGGGTGAGTCTCCCACCTCCGACAGCGCCGTACGTGCGCTTGGGTAGCCATAGCCCTAGTTTTTGTAGGTGTAAGTAGGCCAACCAAGTGGCCTGGCATTACCAACAGCCCCAGAGGACATAGAAATGATTGGAAAACATCGTGCTGCAACAAGGAGGAAGAAGAGGCAAGGGTCTGAGAGGAGGACAGGATGTTGCAAAGGCAGGGAAAAAATGATTTTTTCTCTTTTGCTTCGGGGTCTGGAACAGCACTCCGCTGCCCTGGATGGAGGTGAGGGGAGAGGGAAGCGAAAGGTGGAAAGAAGAGCACGTTTGTGCCAAGGGATGAATAGACCGAGAGAAAGACACAGCAGAAAGCAGCACTGCAAGGCAAATATGCTACAGGCTCTCGACATTAACTAGTCATTATTTACACACTCAAATATCTATGATCCGGTGCATGGACGCAAAAGCTGTGGAAAATATCTCCATTTTCAAACAGAGTTTTAATTATTTGTAAAGACTTCAATTGTTCAACAGATAATGTCATGGATTGGTCCTCACAGTGTGAAGTGCAACCGTCCAGAACCCCCACAGTATTATAAATAGGCTTCGGAGCCGGGATTGATTGATGTTTGGCATAAAATCTATTCCTCTGAGCATGTATATTCCTTCTGTTCACCAGTTTCATACAAATATACTTGGGCTGATTTTTTATTCAAATCTCCAATTTATGTAGGGTTTAAACTGTTAAATATTTAAAGCCTTTTTCATCTTTTTTTTTTTTTTCTCTTTTCTGTTAGAGGTAACTAAATCTTTTGCCTAACACAAACAAGACTCGGAGATTTAGCACATTCCTGTGGGGGAGAGAAAGGGTTTATTAATTATATTGAGACTCAAATAATATGCTTCCTTGACACTAATGTTCCATCAGTTCCAACCGCAAGTATCCTATGGGATAGCTTTAAAGCCTTTATCAGGATCTAGATTACTGCATTTATGGCTCCATAGAAGAAAGAATTTAATGAACGGCACTCCGAGTTTGAAAAGAGAATCTGAGATAGAGCGATATCAGGGTATAAAAACTATAACAGTGAGGAGTTATTTCAGGGGAGTCCCTGGGACTCTGTAAAGAAACATCAAATAAAAGTAAGTATAATGTACCTTTTCAAGAATCTACATAAATATCCAAGACTCCTCGGATGGAGAATTCGTCCTTGTTGCACCTTGTCTGCCTCTGACAGCGAAGGTCTCAGAGGAGTCGTGTCTTTGGGAAAATTTCTCTTCCGAAGTCTTATTTCAGTTTTCACTTATCAAATCAATATGCTCAAATAATTTTATTTTTTAATTTTTATGACATCAGTACTTTTTTTTTATCAGCCCTTTTTTTCCTATCCTAGGCTAATATATTTACATACCATCACCCTTGTGGCTATTATTAATTCATTTATGCATGCCTTTGTGTTGCTGCAGCACCTAAGAATCGTAGTCATGAGGCAAGACCCCATTATGTCTTATTTATTATTTTTTGCATCACAGTAAAATCTGGAGACATAGCTGAAGTAATGGCCCTATTGTATAGTTTATCTACACGTATGGAAACCTTAATACTCCTAACACATCGGTAAGGATCTCAAGAGAAAAATAAGCAAGCTTGATGTGTCTGCACTGTGACCTCTGGGGGCTTCAGAGGCGTGGGACGAGCCGCCCCTGTCCGGAGGGACCCGTGGCCTGGGGTGCTCTCCCTTTGCTCCCGGTTACCCGGCAGGAGTTCGTTGGAAATGCCCCTGGGAGCGAACCCAGAGCAGATGAGGGGTGCAATGTACAATGCCAACCCTGCACCCCGACGTCGCTGCCAGCGCCGGCAGTGCAGAGCAGTGCGGCCATGTGCTCCCATGCAGAGTCCTCATGTAGGAAAACACACAACGCATAAGAATAATATCAGAAATTTAAAAACAAACAGTATTAGGGTTTAAAAGCAATCGAGCTTTAAAAATTGCGTTGCTTAAAGCTCATTAAACAAAGCCAAACTCCTCTCTAAATCAGTAAATATACGTTGTTTACAGCAAACAGAATATCATTGGAAATTCTAATTTCTGAACTTGTCACGGGTAAAAACTACACGGCTTATCAGTTATTCAAGCATCAGCATTACCCTAAATTGATTCGGGGGTGCCTGTTGGACAGGTTTGTAACAGAAGAGAAGCTGAATAGATTAGACCTGAAGAAAAGGTGGAGGAATGGTAGGGAGGAAATCAGGCTGCAGGTGTTGAAATTCTTGCTGAAGAACAGGCTTCCAGGCCGCTACTCCAGAACTCAGAGAGTTAGCCTGAATTTTAAAAGTGCTGAGAATTCAGGGGAACTGAAAAATGCTCCCGTTTGCTGGATACCAGCCCATCATCATCAAACATCTTACTCACCACCAATAAATTGTCGCATAATTTAGTGCCCAGAGCACATGTATTATTTTAATTGTACAAGTATAGATTTCTCAGTCTCCGATTTTCTCCGCGTGTGAAACCTGTGTAAGGTCAGCGAACCACTCAGTAACCAACAACAGGGGAAAATAGATGTTCTAATGCTCAGTGGAAGCTTAAACTAGGAATGAATTTATATATTGTAGCGTTTGACAAACCTCAGCTCCTGATGTCTCAGGCTCAGCCTTACTTTATAGTCACATCTGTTAGTTTAAAGCATTTTTAGTTTATTGTAGAAGCCTTTACAAAGAAAAAACAGATGATGAAAATCTCATCTGTCAAAACTGTTATTAAAATCGGTAACAGTGTGAGGTTTTGTTTAAATTGAAAGCATCATTTATTTTTTATCAAACATTTTATAAACAATAACATTTGAGAAGGGTTTGGGGGACCTGGAGAGCCCTCAACAAAATGCAGCTCATTATGTTGCTTTGTTTAATGTGCTGCTCAGAGATAAGCAGTGGCTGCTTTCCATTACCTCAATGGGAGGTATGGTAGCTGGTGTGACTAGAGAGGTGGAAAAATCACCTGTGCACAAATGCAAGTTTATCAATCACAAAGAGAGCGGGGAATATCAAATGGCTGGGAAGCGGTCGCACCAAGAGAAAAGGAAAACGGGTAGAGGCAGACTCTCAGACCTCGGCTTTTAAAGCTTTTTTGGCCCAGCTGAGAGCCAAGTTTGCGCTTTCATGATCACAATGCAAGGTGATGCTGAAGAAGGAGAGACCTGACATCCCTCTCCAGAGCCGGGGGTAGTCGTTACGGCGAGGGAATGGAGGGGGAAATACAACCCAAGGTTTCAGGGTGCGGCCGTCCATCCTAAGACTGCTGTAAAGCTCACAGGTAGATTGTCCGGCTCATCCCTACTTTGGAAAGACCAGGAAGGGGCAAGAAAAACCCCTCTGCTCCATAGCTTGCTGCCCAGAGCTGCTTTGCATGGCCAGGAGCACCATCAGGAAGCGTGGCAGGAGCCTGGGGCTGCTGGAGGCTGCGACGGCAGTGCCACGCTAACGGGCATGGTGTGCGGGGAGGGGGGTGCCGAGCATCTCCCCTAAAATTTCCCCACCGAAGGCAGATGTAGTGGTTTCTAACGTGTCAGAGCTGAGCACTGAAATTGCACAGCCAAACCAAGAAGAAACTCACCTGGACAGATCTCTGCAGGTCGTCGCAGATTTCTGAATAGCGGTTAAAATTAGTCTTTTTTCATTGCAGATAATTTTGGCATTTCCACCTGCTCATTATTTCTCTATGAGCCTCAGAGTGTGAAAATGTATGTGAGGTTTCTAGACTAAGTCAATTCTGAAATTCAAAAGCAGGCTAATGCACCTTTCCAAAAATGCTCTGCCAGGCGTTTCCAAAAGCTGCAATGTCTTCAGCTTCTCCGTCACTCTGGAAAAAAGGACAAAATCCTGGCGTTTTTTTCTTAAACTCTTTATTGAAATATGTACACTTCACAGTTCTGTCAAACAGAAGTGCCTTTACCAGCCCAATCTGGGACAAGCTACTAGAAGTTCATAAGGGTAGGGGATGGTTTTTAGGCGGAAGATATCACGCTAACATCACAAATACTGTCTTTCCTGCAGGATTACTAAATGGGGTTTAAATGAGTCAAAACAAGGTTCATAGAACAACTTTTACATTGCAGAAAACTAAGCAAAAGAACATTTACAAACAAAGCAATTGACTCGGTTGATCATTTTAATCCCTTGGCTGTTGTTCCAAACATCGATGGTTGAATTAAACTAATGATGGGAAGATCTCAGAGGATTCAGGCTGGCAAGTGGGAATGGTGTTTTCCAAAACATTCAGCGTTAACCTAACTCTGCTCCATTGAAGTAAAACTCCCGTTGACTTCGATGGGAGCGGAGCTGCACCGCTGCCGTCCGCCCCGGCAGGAAGAGCAGCGATTCCCTTTGAGCTGCCTGCGAGCCCTCCCGCCGCGCTCGCTGTGCGCCGCGCCTGAAGAGCCCCAGCAGCCCCCAGCAGCCCCCCGAGCACCCCCCCGGGTGCCTGTCTTGGTGCCTATATTCTGAAAACAGGGATGTTTGCGATTCAGCTGTTCCTGTGCGGTTCCCTTGTATTGTTTGGCCCCAGAAAGAATGAAAGAAAAAAAAACCTGCCCTGAAGTTTAGATATTTATGGCAAGCTATCTGCTCTTTTTCAACCCATCCGTAATGTGAGATCAGCCCGCCCCTCCCTCTGTGGAACATGGACTTTTCGTATTTTATCTCCATTTATGGTTATTGCATTGTAAACATGCAGCCAGCAGAAGTTATCATTTGCATATCTCTGAGAATTAGCCAGAAAGCTTCCCTCTCCATAAATGATTTATACCGCAACCATAACAATTGAGTGTCTGCTCTAGTCTGAAATACTCTTTTAAAATATATGGCCTGATCTTTGACCTGGAAGGCAGAGCTGATTAAGATATGCACAGAAAACATTCAGTTATGAAGTAGAGATTAGCTGGGGATCAAGTAGTGATAAAGCAAGAGCAGCAGAAAGATAAATACTGAAGGAGAACTCTATCCATTAACTAGACATGGGCTTACATTAGAATATTTTATCTAATCCTGCTCCAAACTTTGGAATTTATATTCAAAATGCTTCTGGGTTTAGGTACGGCTTTACAAAGTCAAAATCTGATTCATGGGCGTTTGCAAGAGCCAAAGTACTTAGCTTGCCTCTTAGTGCAACTGGAAATTTGATTTTTCCAAAATTAAATCAAGGTCTTACGACTGTCTTTGTTCCTGCCCATTCCAATACCTTTGAGTTGTTACAGCAGTTCTTTAAATCTGCTGAAGTATGTAGGATTCTGGATAGCTGGCTTTTCCCAAGCATGCGTGCATACATACATATGCACACAGAGAGATATATTTCACATACATAATTAGCTGAAAGAATGCGTGCTAGGGGTACCCCGGGTGACACACAAGAAGAGTGGTTTTCCTTTGCCAAGGACTCTGCCTCGTGCAGGTATATTGTTCGGAGCTCAGGGCTGTGCAGCGAGGGAAACTGCTGCCTTGGGACAGTGTCCCCATTGTTGCAAAGGTTGGGAAACACCGACAGGGGCAGAGAGTAGGAAGCTGGTAATTCACTTCAACTCACATTTCCAAAGCGGGTCATTCATTCCTTTCAAAGCTGGTCTTCAGTCTCTTGCTTTCTCTCTGTTTTATGAAAAAGCATGTGTGATACTAATTCATGCGAGAGGCCACGTCTGTAGTACAGAAAGTTCACGTGTGACTCGAGTTAACGGGGTCTTGGCTTGGCAAGTGCAAAATGCTCCAGTACGCAAAGCCCTTGGCCCTCCGCTGGGACGTCCGCACATGTGGGTGGCACTCGCGATGCCTTTGGAGCCGGGCAGATCGCGTGCGGAAGGTCTCCGTCTCACCCCAGCCATTTGAGCAGAAGACGGCAGGCGTAGCACGTACCCCAAGGCAGGGTTCGGGTACTAAGGCTTGCCGAGGGTAATGCTCTTCATCAGAAAGCCCTTCTTCCACAGAGTTTCTGCCTCATTAACTCGTGGATTAGCTCAGCAGCTAAGTAGAGGTATCCTAGCTGGTTATTCTGGAAAACACCCAAGCACCGTTTGGGGTGTGAGCTGTTAAAGAAATGAGCTAGTTTTCTGGTTTAAGGAACTGCCGTGCTTTGGTGTTTTCTGGTCATTTCAGCATCGCCCCTATGACAAGCTAGAGAAGGTTCACTGAAATGATGTCTGTTCAAAACCCCAACAACACAGTTACACTTGTTAGAAAAGCAGCTGAGGAGAAATAGGATAGACCACATTTCTGTCTCCTCATCTGGCGATCCAGCTGGCAGCCTGTTTAGACAGTTACCTAAAGATGTGGTTGGGATCCCACCTCTTACATCCTCCAGCTGCACTCAGAAAAAAGAACCTGCTCTGAGGTCACCTGTGTGAATTTACACCCAGGTTCTTTTTGTGGGTTGCCTCCAGGTCCACACAGGCACCGTTTTTCTTCACGTGTCCTTTACCTGAAGTTATCTTCTTTCCCAGTGCAGTTAGAAGGGAGATGAAAGCTCTCCCCATTGCACCGTTGACCACTTTGGCACTTGCTGTTTCCAGACTGTGAATCTATTATGAAGTCTGCGAGACCTGTGCTCAAGTTCTGGGTAAAGCTTCTTCATACACAGAACCTTATATTTCTCCAAGTATCTAATTTGGCAGTTGCATGTCATGCACTGACATAAACGGTGCTGATGCAAGAAGAGCATTAGCAGCTTCGATTGAAACCAGCTGTGGTGGCAGTCACTTTGTGGTGATAATGGTTTTGGGAGGACTGACTCCCAGACCGCTCTTTGGGAGACCGTGCAGTATGTTCTGCCTGAGAAAGGTAGCATCAAGACTGGCTGATGTCCTCTTTTGGAGGGAAAAGCACAGGACTGTCACAACATGCCACAATACGCAGTGAATCTTCTGCTCTGTGCTGCTTGCCTGTGAGGAGTATGGAGTGTGTGTTACAGGGCTGGAGTCCCTGCGGCGTGTCCCAGTCATCCTGCGAAGCCAGCTGAGAGAGCAAGGAGCTTTCAGGACTCGGGTTTTGCATGACTGTTCACACAATGCTATGACTCATTTGAGTGCATTTGTTCGCATGAAGTTCAGATTTTTCATTTTAAAAAAGCAAAGGCAGTTTTCCTTCGCTTTCTCCCACCTGCCAAAGCACTCTTCCTAATCCAGTGTCTGGAGTCGCAGTCAACAATTTAAGCATCTTGTTAGAATTTCAGCTAGCAAGGGACAGAACATGCCAACAAGGCTTCTCTTACCAGCTCCAGACTGATTCACGAGCCTCTAACAGAATTACTTGGTGGGTTTACACCTTTAATGGAGCGCAATAAAAAGAGGAGCAATGCACTGGAATTTTCTCTATAACTCACGTAATAACGTGCAAATCTTTTCATAGCCCAGCCTGTCTTCTGAGCTGTGAAAAGACCGCTGGGCAAGGAGGGGTCTTCACCGTTAAAGGTCTGCAGAGCACTCTCCTCTTCCTTCTCCTACTACCACTCACTCCTCCAGTCTTATAGTTTCTGTAATTAATCCTGATCGCTCTAGTTTTACATGTTTGCACTTTAATGGTTAAAATTGCCTCTTCTAGCCTTTGCAACACAAATCCACATGTTTCTTGGCTACTTTTCAGCTGCTGCTGATCATGGCCATCCACAGCTTGGATGAAGGTATGCAATCTTGCCAGCACTTAATTGACCATGATCTGAAAAGCTGCTGCATTGTTCGGTTTAAAAAGTGTGGCCTCAACACGAGAGCCCTGCGTCTGCGCTGAATGCAGATTGCTGCCGAGAAGGCGCTTCCAGCAGAGCTTTGCCAGCACCCCTCGGATACAGCCAGCGCGTGGAGATGTTTTGCCTGCTGAAGATATCCAGTATGTAGAGGCTGAGCGCGGCTGTGGCGTGGAGCCTTCTCTCATCCACACAGAGCTTCGTTCCCACCTGTCTTTCTTAATTATGGCAGCCACTGGAGGCTGCTAGGTTTGCCCGCGATGCCAGCTCCAACGTGCCTCTTCTCTCCTTGCTGATCTGCTCTGCCAGGTTATCCCTGACCTGCTGTACTTGATTGCTACTGACTGACAGACTTTGATTTTTAACAGGGATTAAAACCAGCAAAAAATCTCCCACCTCTCAAGTTTGGTTTGGTTTTTTTTTTTTGTAAGAATTAATTTTTGAGCTCTTGGTTCTACACCACTTTCTGTTGCTAAAATTTGTGGTGGGTTTTAAATGGTTGCAGACCTTTCGATATACTGAGTGACAATTTCCCCAGAATTAGTGAGATCCAAGGGACCCCTGGCATTTCATCACAGATGATCTGTCATTTCCCAGGCTATGGTGATTGTTGAATATGATTAGGAAGGCCTTTGTATTCATTTTCCAACGGCATGATGCAGCGTGCTTCAGATGCTCTGGAGCTGCACCTTGAAACTGGTTGGAGGACTTGCACTGACTAATGACATATTTTAACTGGATTTAGAGGATAAGACCAACTCGTGTTCGCTCCTTGCTGCTTAACAGAGGTAACAGCAACAGAAGCAATATCATTCACCCCTTCCTTTTCATTAATTCACTGCTTAGCCTGTTGCTGGAGTCTAGAGGCAGATCTACGACCCACAGAGGTCCCTTCCAACCCCTCCTATTCTGTGATTCTGTGATTCTGTGATCTATGCAATGCCAGTCTCTTGGCTGTGGAAGCACTGCAGTAAGTCAGAGCATCTCCGAATGCTTGGTAACCTGGCTGGCTGCCGGCTCTGTCTAGAGCGCCGAAGGGAGACAGGACTTTCCCTGGGAGCTACGGGCAAGAAAAGCGTATTTTCTGGTCTCCTGGTACTTTACGTGCATCACGCGTTCTATCAAAAGATGTGATATAATCCCTATTTTAGGAAGCAGGCTATCAGATCTGAACAGCGCGGCTTCGCAGAACATCCTTGGCTGCTAGGCACTACCTTGCCTGCAGAGCAGTAAGAGGCTATGTTCTCTACCCATACATCTCATCCAACTTTAGTGCTCAACTTCTGATTTCTCAGTGTCGAGTTTGGCTGCCTCCTACTTCTAACTTTCTATCCTTAGCACAATTCACAGGCTTTCAGCTATCTCACACTTCTCGCTCTCTAATCTTAGTGCCGCTTCTAACTATAGCGTGGCTTCAAGCTTCAGGGTCTCTCACTTTTGTTCGGGCTCTTTCTGGTACGTGGCCAAGTAGGTGAAAGACTCGAGAAGGGGGAAGGGGACAGCTAGCACTGCTTTCAGATGTTGCAGGCTGGAGCTAAACCCACCTCGGTAGCCATCGCAGTTTTTTTGACACTTCCCTGAGACTTGCAAGAGGGTTTGGTCAGGAGAAGATGTCTCTGCCTGCCTTGCTGATACCTGAACGAGCTGACATTGTGTCCGTGCTAGCGGTGTTCCCCCTTTTCTGAGATTTTTCCCAAGACTGTAAAGTTATCATTTTCATAAAGATCCACTGAAGCAAATTTCATCTGTGTTCCGGATCTGGCTCATCCTAGCCAGCTTGGCTGATTTCATAAGCCGCAAGCTGCTCCTCTTGTCAAGTGTCTTCCTGGTTTATCTCTATTTGTACCGAAGGGTGTCTAGAGAGGTTGTATCAGCTTTCCTGAGTGAAACAGTTCTTCATCAAATAAAGGCTTCATATGTGGCTTTCTCCTCCACGTGTTTCGTGTGCAGACTTAGGCTCAGCTTACTGAGGGGAAAAAAGGTACGTTGTCTTGATTTTTCTTTTCTTTTCCAATGTCCAGTTTTCATATCCAAATAAAAAAAGAACCCTTCCCCCTACTTCCTTCTCACCGAGCACAAACCTAAACCTCAGCCTCATCTTTAAAATACTTCTACTTCAGGATGTGCCATTACTTAAATTATCTTGCAAACATGTATATATCCTGCTGGCTGCCTCATTATATGGGATGTCTGGCTGGCAATCAGACAATCCCAACCTGAGCGGTCAGGCAAAAGATCGCGACAGCGGTGAGGGGATCTGCCTGGTCCAAACAGCTGAGGAAGAGCTCTTGGATGACAGAAAATTCAGAACAAGGAGTACCTGTGTCCTGTAAGCCTGTAAGCACGAGGAGTCTGAATTAAGGTTGCTTTACTTCCAAACGTGGTTCTGGGAACTCAGTGGGGTTTTTTTCAGATTGTAAAAATATATATGAAGACGTGCTGTGTGGAGGGAATCTCATTTTTTAATTCTTCAGACTCTCTTGAGCACTTCAAGAAGCACAGAAGGAAGTCAAGTAGCTTAGCTTAATAAATAAAATAAAACAATTGAGGAATACTGTAACCAGAAGGACCTCAAGACATCTCTGAGTCATTAAAAATGAAATAAACATCTTCCTGGCTTGCTTGTACTTACCTGAATTGTGATCCATGGGGGGAGATGAATCTGGCGTGTCATAGTGAAGAGGAATGTGGATACAGTATGGATAACTCAACTCATTTTATATTTATGGGAATATTATGTGAGGTGCTCCAAGGCATTATAGCAAAGGCCTGTGTCTCATAGCGTGCCCATAAAAGAAAGAATCACCAGTTCAGTAATATTTCTTGACACAAAGTATCCATCACAGTTTGAAAAGAATGACAGATATTTGGAGATAAATGAAATGGGGGTGAAAGTTAAAATCTTTGTACAATATCTCATGTGGTCAGATTTATCACAGCTGTCACTGGCTATGTGAAAATTAGTTGGTTTAGACTAAGGAAATCAAGGTTCCCTCTATAATTAATGGAAAGAGATTGGACTCCTGAGAGGTGATTTGTCCTGACCTAAGGCTGCTCCTGAAAACAGCTGTGATGAATTCCCCTCTTCTCGAGGTACTCGCCTCTTCCATTCCCAGCAAGAGGAGCTGAGAAGAGTAGCTCAGACCAGATGCCTCACTCCTAAAGTTAGGTGCCATGAATCCCATCTGTGGACAGGTGAAGTAAGCAGAATACGCTGTCAGCTGCAAGGAGTGGCAATGAGACTAGCTCTTGACATTACTGAAGGCCAAGGGAAGCTTGCTTTGGCTTGGCAGAGCCAGGTTTCCGCTCCTTAGTTCTGCAACACAGTTATTTGCTACTTTTATCATTTCCACAGGCATATATCCATGTTCCAATTACTGAGATGACGTTTACACCAGCATGATTCATGCTGTCAATTCCTGTCTCGAGTTAGATTCAAGCGAAGTTTATTTTGGGAGCAGTGGATGCATACCTACCAGGGGTATGGAGGTGCAGGAGAAAACAGCAAAGACAGCAAAAGTTTGGGTTTCACATCACTAGAGAGCCAAAGTGGTGGTCAGCCATAAAACAGATGGACTTTCTGCTCCCTGTTGAATAGCCTGTGTATATATCCATGTTCTTTGTGTGCAGAGGGTGCTGGAGGTTGCAATATTATTAATATATACTTTCAGAGCTCTGTCTCTGCAGAGTCAGATGATTTTTGGATTTCCTTGGTGGGTAGTCGTCATTCTTCTCTTGAAAAGGCATATCCCAGATAACCTCAGCGGTGATCGCAACCATTCCACTCTGCACGGGACAGATACCCAGGTACTCACTGGGAGTTGCGGGGGAAACAACGCTGAGGGGAGAGAGGGAAAGCAAGAGAGTGCAGGATGGCCAGAGACTGACCAAGGAGAAGGTGGCATATTTCAGGTCCTGCTGCAGTGACGTCTCACATTTTTATTCTGCAATTATACTTGTATGAAATGCATACTAAACAAAATGCAGTGTGTTTATGGAAAATACGTGCCTGATCTGTGGGCCAGGAGCCGGGACACCCTCACGGATGTGGCTGAGCAGAAGCCCACGGCGCAGGCTCGCTCTCTTTCTCTCTAGTCCCGGGAAGTTCGTGTGTTCCAGGTAGAGCAAAACAGCTTCACCGGGAGCGGGAGAGCCTCCCTCCCGCAGCCCACCCCGGCTCGGCTCACCGGCCCGCGGCAGGGCGGCCGCCCCGGGGTGCGGGTGGGCCCGAGCCCCCGGCAGCGGGGCAGCCTCGCTGGGCGGTGCGGGGAGCGGTCTCCAGCGGGCGTGCGGGGACGGGCGTCTGGCACGCGGCAGGCTCCGAGGCTGGTGCTTTGGGACCCCAGCCCCAGCTCTTTAGAGCAGCCTTGGTTTGCACTGAAGGGACAAAATATTTCTGCATGTAAAAGATTGCACAAAGTCTTTTGGGCACTTGAATTCTTTCTGTAAAGAGGACCAGAAAAATGAGTTGAGTTTTCAAAATGCTAATCTGGGTTGGGTTGGAGATTTTTTGTCCTTAACTCTGGTTCCGTGCGTGTCACTTCCAGTGTATTGCAATCAAAAGGGATGCAAAACCAGCTGCGGAGGCAACGGGTGGTGGTGTCGGTGTGGGAATACGGAGCTGGAAGCCACTAGTTGAATCTGTTAATCTTCTCTTTCCCCTTTCCTTTTTATCCTTGCAACCCTCCTCATTCTTTATGTCTACGTTGTCTTTCAAGAACACGACTTGTCAAGGCAGGGATATTCTCATCTCACCTAGCTGTAAAGCATGGAGCTTACACAGTGATTAATCACATCACTTCTTTACTTCTTCACAGTGCCAGTCAAATGTCAGCAACTGTCAGGATGTTCCTGCGGTGCGGGCAAACAAGTATTACCCTGTTTTTCCAGATAACGGTACTAAGACAGTGGTCACCATTTTCCAAATGTAGTTCCAAAACCCATGTCCTGTCATTTAAATCTTTAATTTAAATGCCTAAAGGTGGGATGACGCGTTGTGGTGGAAGCTCTCCTGTTGCTCCCTGCTGAAAATTAAGATAGACGTGTTCAGACAGTTGCCTAATCTGTGAGAGTGAGCAGTCATGCTGAGGAGTATAGAGTATTTTATAATCATATTACAATGAATAAATCTGCGCAAACACAATAAGCGATTATGAAATGTTTCCTTGTTCGCTTTTCCATTGCAATAAGTGGTGGGAAACTGCTATTAAAATAATAATAATAATATTAGCTTCGCTATTTTTACTCAGTAGCTCAAATGCTACTAGACTGCATGGCCTCAGAGGAAATGCCTTGTTCAGACTGATTTTCAATACAGCAGCTAGAAGACTCGTGAAAACTACATCTAGCCTTTTTTATAATAAGATATCCTTGTAATATTTATTAATGTGAAATGTGCAGTTAAATGTTTGATGAAAGAGCTATTGTATGCTTGGGTTTACAGTAAACAGTTAAAGCTCTTAAAGCGAAGCTGAAGCAAGTGGAATATTTGCTTAGATTTGGCAAGAAGAAATATTGTAAATAATTCAAAGAGTGTAATTTGATTCTAGATTTTTCTGGGCTATGTGGCATATGGCCCTTCTGTTTTTGTTTTATTTAGGTTTGCTGCCTCCGTTACGTAACTGTTCTTTTTAGCCTGCAATTAAACTTCAAGGTCAACCAGGAATTAAGCAGAGAGGAAGTTTGTGTAATGGAAACGAGTGAGGCCGGACCCTGCGGCGGTACATCACTCCCTTGCTCCTAACTCACTCCTCTGCTGATAAGGACAGGAGAGGGATGGGTGAACCCGAAACCTCCTGCGGAGCCAGGAGACGAGGGCAGACGGGCATCGGTGTGCCGGCTCCGGAGCAGCACCGCTCCTCCGGCACGCGGCCGGCCAGGAGAGGTGGCAGGGGTGCTGCGGCTGGAGCGGGGTCTGCTGGAAGCTGCTGCACCAAAGCTTACGGAGGGTCTCTCGGCTGATTGCTGGCCTGTTTATACAGACCCACTCTTCTGAATAATGTGCATCTACCCTTGAGATATTTATAAGCATTTCTAAGGTCCCCTCGCAGCCTTCTCTTCTCCAGGCTGAACAAGCCCAGCTCCCTCAGCCTCTCCTCCTAGGAGAGATGCTCCAGTCCCCTCATCATCATCGCAGCCTTCCACTGGACTCTCTCCAGTAGCTCCTCATCTTTCTTGAAGTGGGGAGCCCAGCACTGGACACAGGACTCCAGATGGGGCCTCACTAGGGCAGAGTAGAGGGGGAGGAGAACCTCCCTCGACCTGCTGCCCACACTCCTCCTAATGCACCCCAGGATCCCATTGGCCTTCTTGTCAGCCAGGGCACACTACTTTCAGTGGTGCCCAGCGACAGGACAAGGGGCAATGGGCACAAACCGAAGCAGAGGAAGCTCCAGCTGAAGATGAGGAAGAACTTCTTCCCTCTGAGGGTGCCGGAGCCCTGGCCCAGGCTGCCCAGGGAGGCTGTGGAGTCTCCTTCTCTGGAGATATTCCAGCCCTGCCTGGACGCGGTGCTGTGCAGCCTGCTGTGGGTGACCCTGCTTGGGCAGGGGGTTGGGCTGGGTGACCCACAGAGGTCCCTTCCAACCCCTGCCATGCTGGGATTCTGGGATTCTGTGGGATGTGAAGCTTGTTCATGCTTTGGCTGCTTCAGAATAGGGACTGGGCACTTCAGTGTTTGTTTGCAAGAGGAGCGGTCTCGTCGCCGCTGCGGGCTGGGGTTTCACCTGCCTGTTGCTGTCGAGTATGGCCGGGTGGCGTGCGGGACGGTGGCACGCTCCCGAAGCAGGGCTCCGGGGAGAGGCCAGAGCCAGCACCCAGGGAGGGGCCGGGTCCACCTGGTGTCCTGGGCATCAGCCCCATCCTGCTGCTCCGCGTCCCGTCTCCGCTCCGTTCCTCCCCAGGGGGTTCAGTGCGTTGTAGGCTGCCAGCTGAGTGGGCTGACCATTAAAAAAGGTGTTTTTTTATTGTTTGTAGGGTGGGGTTCTTTTAAAGCTGTCCCAGCGCGCACCTCGCTGATGGCGTGCCCATGCGTACCCCGGTCCGAGCACAGCTGGGAGGGCGACGGGCTGTAGCAGAGGGGTGGGCGCACGGGGCGCAGGCAGCGGCATCCCATCAGCTGCTTTACCTGCAGCTCGTGGGACCGCACTGGCACCGTGACATGGCCCGTGCTTTGGCTACGCAGAAACCACTACATCATTTCTCGTGAGGTGTCGCTGAAATCCTTCGTTCACGTTTGAATTGCGTCTATTATTTTTGGAATTTTTTTCATTTAGAGCTCCTCAGGTGAATAGTGCTGTGTAAGTGCTAAGTGTTATTATTTATTAGGCACATATATTCTGTAATTACTTTGCAAATATGATCATTATGTTTGAAGTTACAGAGTACTTCAAACATTAATTGCCACATAACTTGCAGATCTCAGATCTGATACACAAACCTAATCATCAGTCATTAAGTATTAAAGAAGAGAGCACTGGAAATATATTAAATTACTTCAGATCACTGATTAAGCCTAATCCTTGGAAATTCCTAAAAGCCTGTTGAGGCACTGAGATTCACTTCCAAGTGACCGCTGGGAATTTAGGCCTGGAGCACAGCTGAATGCTTTGATTCTCAGGGATATCACAGTTCTCTGACCCCGCAAAAAGCTCCTTTTCTGGAGTCCCACCCCAGCCATAGCTAAATCTTACTTTAATTGTCTTTGTGGCTGACTTTATGGCTCTGCCTTCTGCCCAGGCAGGCAGCATCCTCCTCTGCAAGTCACACAACTCTACAAACCCGTTAACCAAGACAACAGCGCAGGAGAAATGGTAGAGAAGATGTGGGAAACCAGCAGTGGGCTGCAAGGGGCTTCGACCCGATCTCAGGGTTCCCATGCCAGCACCTCACCCACCTGGACTGCGCTGTCTCCCTTGGTATTTGAGTAATTCTGGCATCAATGCTTGGGTGATCGAGCGTGTGGTATGTTATTAGCTGGGAAAATGGACAAACCCAGTTTCGTCGGCCTGGGCAGTGATGCTCCCCCGGCCCCACGCTCCCCGTTTCCCACATCCCTTCCCGAGCGGCACGTCCCTTCGCGGCTCAGCCTGCGGAGCAGAGGAGAGGATGCGAAACTTGGGGATGCTGGGCCCGTTCCACGCCACCCCGGCACCTCCGGGCTGGCATTCAGCAGCGGCAGCATGCGGCTCCGGGGAGGCGGCGGGTGCTGGATGGCTCCCCAGCGTCTGTCATTGTGCTTGACGCCGCGCTCCCTTCCAGAGCGGTGGGCTGGAGTGACAAGACAAAGACACAGGCAGCGTGTGAAATCTCTCTCCTGCCTTTTTCAGACTCGCTGAAAACTTCTCCCTGCCTTCGCTGTGGTCACCGTGACATCTCCTCGGCAAGGACCTGCCTACGCCTGTGCTAAAACTGGTGGCGAGGCTTGTGTTCCCAGGCATGGTACCAGCCACAGAGGGGAGGAGAAACGAAGAAACTCTGTCCTTTCCCAGATTACTCTGAGGTTAATTAAGAATTAGAAACGATGTTTTAGAGCCATGCAGTTATTTCATGACTCTATTTAGGAAAATGGCATTTTAAACTAGGTTTATACTATCTCACCATAGGTAAAATATTTCTAGTTGGGAGCTGTTACACTCAACAATCTATATCAAATGTTGTAAAAATAACAGCATATGTGTGTATATACATAGATTTCAAAGTATTAAATATGGGCGTTTGTGCATGTTTGTGAGCTTGAGGAGAGAGAAAGGGAGGAAGTGTGTGAATGTGGGAGATACTGTTGAATTCCTTCTCCAGCCCTTCTGAGACCCCTCACGGGTGACGGGGATCGATTTTCCTCCTCCTGTGCCAGCAACCAGCTACAACCACGGGTATGGGGACAGGGACAGGGAGAGGGCAGCCTGACTGTGGAGGAGGAAGGGTCTCCCCAGGGTTTTCTGAGGCTGCTGCCTGTAAAATCCGTGTGGTGAAGCAGAGGATTCATGCCTGTCTCAAGGTGATGGGAAGGCTCCCAGTCGTTGCCGTTGCGGGAAGGCAGCTTTCCAGCGAGGCAGTTCGTTAGCTGTAGCAGCTTCAATTTGTCCAGTCTTGCCAAAGAACGTCTTCGCAGTCTTTAGGTGATGTCTTGGTACTTCCTGGAGCATTTGTTGCTCCCCTCTTTTTACCTAAAGCAGATTGCTGCCGTTGTTTATTTGTGGGTTTTTCTTTTCTGTTGGTGTTCAGCAGTCATGAATTCTCTGTCTAATCCACTTTGGATCACGGGGCGATGGAGAAGTCCTTTTCTTTCCTACCTCCTGATTTCCTGCTGTCCTCACTGCAGGCGGGACTGCGGTGCCGGTAACGCGAGGGTTAGCTCGTGTTCCTCTGCTGGAGTGCCGTGGTGCCTTATCATCACTGATCTGAGTGCCCTAAACGCTCAGCCCTGTTGTGCGTGATGATAGTGCTTGTGCACGGAGTGGGAAGGCGGCCCCTGGTCCAGGGCTTCTGCTAGGAACCCGAGAAGAGCAGCTGTGACATTACTGGGAGGACTTTTGTTTGGCAAGTGGAAGTCAGGAACTATATTCCCCATCTCTTGAAATGTGAAGAGGTAAAGATAAAAGAACAAAATAAAAGATGGAGAATTGTTTTATAACGTGTACCAGGAACAGATTAGATGCAGGTGCGGCACAGCTCTGTCAGCTCCAAAGCAGCCGCTTTGCTGCAGCACAGAAGATTGCCCAGGTTCTATAGCTGGAGGAAGTGTTCAGTAGTGCTTAGATCAGAGCACCAGAAAGAAAACCCCCTGTGCTTTTTCACTCCCAGCCACGGCTGAATTGCCGTGTGATT
This sequence comes from Opisthocomus hoazin, assembly GCF_030867145.1. NCBI lineage: Eukaryota > Metazoa > Chordata > Aves > Opisthocomiformes > Opisthocomidae > Opisthocomus > Opisthocomus hoazin. Next base: position 1,063,828 of record NC_134453.1, on the reverse strand, counting down.
TGTGCAAGACCATTACCCTGCAGCTACCTCGCCGCGAGCCTGACTCTCCGCTCCTTGCAGCGTAGAGCTTGTGATTCCTTACACCCGCGAAAGGCAAGACCAGAGCTGATTCCTGCCCATTTTGCACACATCAACAAGAGGATATAATGGCATTTAATTATTATGGCTTAAATCCAGCTTCTTGGTGCAGAGCTGAGCATTTCGGGGATGCGAGGGGTGGATCTGCTGCACCTTGGGGTGCCGTGCCGTCCCCCAGCGCATCCGCTTCGGGATGTGGCGTAAGAGTTCGTGCAGGGCTTGAAACGTGGAAAAGCAACATGAATGAGATATTCATAAATAAATAAAATACAATCTTAAGGCTGAGAAAAGCAGATTTTTTAATTGCTGCAGATTGCAATCCACTCATTGTTTTAACTGTATAATAGGCACAAGTAATCACTTACAAATTATTTGAGCAAACGGCTAAGGCCCTCAGTTTTTGTTGCTGAAGTTGGCAGCAACATCCCTCGGTTTCAAGGGGGAAATAATCACGTTTCCATTTACAGCTTCCTTTCTCTGACAACCAGTATTACCAGCTCACAGAAAGCAAAACTCCTTGTTTAGGCCTTAACTAGCTGAGAAATGTACTTTAAAGTATTATTTAAAGAAACAGTGTGTTTAGCGTTCATTTCATTCATCTTTTTTATTGTTTTATAGGGTATTAGGCTTTTTTAAGGATTTATATACAAAATAAAATGCAGTTATATTCCCTTCTTAGTAACTGATATTTTGGATTAAAGTGACATGTAAAAATGTGTCATAAAAAAAAGTATATTTCAAATATAGAGAGGAAAATTATTGGAAAAATACCAAACCTGTAGTATTTCTTTTATTCGTTTTGGGAGTCAAGTTGGATTGGGAGGCAACCTGATTCTGAATGTGTCTTTTCCCAAGAAAATGTTAAGCACCTTTTTCTTTACAATAAGGAACAGTGTCCTTCCTACGTGGCTCGCAATATCCTCCGGGACCGCTGTGCCAGAGAGCGCCCGGTGTCGCAGGTCGGCAGGGCAGCGGCAGGGCCCGAGCGGTCCCTGTGCACCCAGGCACGACCCAGAGGACCCACTCCAGTCAAGGAGCGGGCACCAGCTGAGCCCAGGCCCACCCCTTTGGCTACCTGCTGCTGCCAGGGTAGAGCCCCTTCGGACAGGTCCCGGTTCAAAGCCGGACTTGCATCTTCCTTCGCCAATGCGAAATTCACAGAATCACAGAATCACAGAATAGTAGGGGTTGGAAGGGACCTCTGTGGGTCATCTAGTCCAACCCTCCTGCCGAAGCAGGGTCACCTACAGCAGGCTGCACAGGACCTTGTCCAGGTGGGTCTGGAATATCTCCAGAGAAGGAGACTCCACAACCTCCCTGGGCAGCCTGTTCCAGTGCTCCGTCACCCTCAGAGGGAAGAAGTTCTTCCTCATGTTCAGATGGAACTTCCTGTGCTTCAGTTTGTGCCCGTTGCCCCTTGTCCTGTCGCTGGGCACCACTGGGAAGAGTCTGGCCCCATCCTCCTGACACCCACCCTGCAGATATTTATAAGCATTTATTAGGTCCCCTCGCAGCCTTCTCTTCTTCAGGCTGAACAAGCCCAGCTCCCTCAACCTCTCCTCGTAGGGGAGATGTTCCAGTCCCCTCATCATCCTCGTAGCCCTCCGCTGGACTCTCTCCAGTAGCTCTTCATCTTTCTTGAACTGGGGAGCCCAGAACTGGACACAGCACTCCAGATGAGGCCTCACCAGGGCATTGTAGAGGGGAAGGAGAACCTCCCTCGACCTGCTGGCCACACTCTTCTTGATGCACCCCAGGATCCCACTGGCTTTCTTGGCAACCAGGGCACACTGCTGGCTCATGGTTAACCTGTCATCCACCAGGACACCCAGGTCCCTCTCCACAGAGCTGCTCTCCAGCAGGTCCACCCCAGCCTGTACTGGTGCATGAGGTTGTTCCTCCCCAGGTGCAGGACCCTGCATTTGGCTTTGTTGAACTTCATCAGGTTCCTTTCTGCCCAATTCAACAGAGTTTTCCTTCCATCCTCTCCACGGCTCTTTCGGATGTATTTCAGGGATAACTTTTCCGTTCTGCAGACGACACGCTGCCACAGAGCAGGTTTCGTTGCCAGAGGAAATGCCAAACAGGGAGACAAGCTGACACCCACAGGCCACTGCCGAAAGAAGTTGGCATCTGGGTCTCGCAGCTGCCAAACCTTCTCTACGAGTGGCCACAGCAATCAGCTGCAGTGATGTAGCGAACCGAGGAGGAGGAGGAGGCGAAGGGCATGTGGTGCACAATCAATGCTGCAATCAAAGCGAAGAGGCCGTGCCAGCTGGTTACTACGCTTCCATCCCCATGCCAAAAGCGCAAAATAATATTTAAAGAAAACACCGACAAAAGGCCGGCAGCTTGCGTGGCCCGTCGCAGCGAGAGCGAAGGGCGAGGAGGTGGGCCATGTGCGCGACACCGCGCTGCGGCGGCAAAGGGGCTCCGGGGTCCCTTTACGCCCCGTGCCAGCTCTTTTTAGGCTTCGGCACCGCTCAGAGAACTGCTGCTACTTTTAAAAGTACAGGTTGTGCCAGGAAAAAAGTCGAGATCTGTGTGACTGCATGGCTGAGAGCGTGGCTATTGCAGCAGCGGTTGTGGTAGCAGAGACGGTTAATAGCATAAGGCTGGCTATAGAGTACAGATGTCAAGAGGCACTGGCTGCTTTTAATGGGCAGGCCAATGCACAGCAAACATTGAAATGTGTCAAAATGGAGAAAAAATTCCTATCATCCACCATATGAATTGTTTTACTGTGTTGACCATTCTCTGTAGCTCTTTGGAAAATGCGTTTTGTGCTGGGAAAGTGCGGAAGTGAAATGGATGGGGGAAAATGATGTGCACTCTCCAATGATCACATTGCAGAGAACAGCCACCTACCGTGATGGTCTGCAGTCACCTTCAGAGACCCGTACCTTGCCAAACTTCGTGTCTGCTCTGGCCAAATAATAAAAAGTAGTCTGAGAGGACCTGGAGAGGTCATCAAGTGCACCCTCCTCCCCAGCACAGCATCGGCTCGTGTCTGGGTTGTACTGCAAAGCGACTGGGGACAGTGCAGGTGTTTCACGTACTGTTGAGAGGGATCTGCAGCACTTATAACCATTGTAAAAATAATAAATAACACCAATTTTGAAGAGGTATGTTCTCAGATGATAGCTTTAGAAGGGCTGCATCACAAGACGCCGTGAGAGGATGGTGCAAAGCTGCATTTGGGCACTCATCCTGGTAGAAGAGCGGTTGGCTTGTAGTTTTGTTGCGTGTGAGGAACTAGCATGTAAAGTTTTACCGTCTTCATGGCAGTTCCGCCCGTGTTAGGCTGTGCTGTACAAACAGCATGGCCCATGAGTGCAGTAAAGTTGGTACCTGTACTGCTAGTTAATGAAAGGTGTTCACTTGAAGCAAAATTTGATTGTATTGACGAATATATGGCAAAAAATTGAAAGCAGCGCCAGTTATGGCTTTACATATCAAAGAGGTGTTTGTTTTTTGTAGCTATAGCCGGTAGGAGAAGAGACCTGGGTAAGTCTCCCAGCTGGTATTCAGGCAACGAGGTGTTTTGCACTGCTTGCACGTGTGTGTGCACAAGCCAGGGCCCCAGCCTGGCAGCTGCTGGTCCTAGGGTAGCAGCTCATTGGAAGCACCATTGCAGTGGTCTTGCAGATTAGCCATAGGAGTGGGTTAAAGTTTGGCTTGTCCTACCGATTGCTTTGATATTGCTTTTACACTACTGCATAGAATACACCAAACCCTAGATTAGAGCTTCGGAGTAATGAATTTGTTATTTATGTGCTTGGATGGTGCCAAATGCAAAGTTGCCCAGCTGATTGTACAAAAGGAGGCCTTTTTGCACAAACCAAACATGAATACTGTTCTTCCGAGCCGCATGAAACGAGGAAAATGACCTCCATTTCATGGAGAGCTTCATTATGGGCTTGTGGGTGCTCCAGAAGAGGCCATGGCAGCTTTGCTGCTGATTTATGTGGAGCAGAATAGAAACTCTGTTGGAGCAAACGGTAGAAATGAGCTTTAGCTTTGAGAAAGACCACATACAGTCCAGATTTCAGCTGTTGTTGTGTTATGTGTTAATACATGGCCAGTGAACTACATGAACATATCACGTCAAGAGCAAGTTTTGCTATAGTTAGGCATGAAATCCACTGTTTATTTAATGAAAAAATGTCTTATTTCTGCAAAGATTTATGTTATGTGCTGACATTACTTCTAGAATTAAAATTTAAAAAAGCAAAACTAGCTTGCTTTTCTGAACTCACTGTTAAAAATCTGTCTAAGTATAGGACAGATACGACAGATATGACCATTCTCTGCTTTAACATTCTTGGAATATTTCTAATATTTATTTAGAGGAAACTCCAGGATTCAATCTGATTTTCTGATTTCACACTCCTGAGTCTTTTTCATATTTCTTCTTCTTCTCATTCTTCTTCTTTTTCTTCTTCTTCTTCTTCTTCTTCTTCTTCTTCTTCTTCTTCCTCTTCCTCTTCTCCTTTTCTTAAAATTAGGAACACGTTTTAGATAGTAAGCAGTAATTTCTCAGTGCAGTGCACATGAAATGACACATGTTACTGCTCTTTATTAAGAAAGTTCTGCATCACATTCACTTCTCTTGCCTCCTCTTCCCAAACACATACCCGCAATGACAGAGATGTTCCTAACCATTTAAAGAGGTCAATAAAATTCTAACTTTTTTCCTGGGAGATACAGGATCATCTGTAACAGCCAAGACTCATGATTGCTGCCATTTCAGAGGCTGCCTTTTGAAGAAACCCTCCTGAGGAGTTGCTGAACTTCGTTGGAATGGCCATTCCGAAGTCTGACCCTCTCTGTTCTAAGCCACAGAGGAGAGTCCTGGGCTGGTGGTTGCCTTCATCTGCAAAACATCTCCAAACCACTAAAGCCTCATCTGTATTGCCGCATCACCGTAGTGTTTTCTCTGGAGGTCTTGTTACTGAGCTCCTCTCCATAACTGACTGCAAGCAAAGAAACCATCGAGCAGCCCCTGTCTCCGCTGCCCAGATCAGGAACTCCTGTGTCTTCAGCAGCCTGAGTTTTGTGTCTGAGGCTCTTTTTTCCTACAAGTGACCCGTACTGCACAGAATAGCAGAATTGTTCTATGCATTTGAGAGCAGAGAGGCCCTATATGCTGAGTCTGTCAAGGAGGAAGAGCTGTTTTCCCCCGAGCTGACGTCTCTCCGTTCTCTCTTCCTCTTGCAGAAACACTGCTTTTGATACCCCGTGGGGCATGGAGCCTGCCGTGTTCCTGTTCCAGTCTCTCTTGGTGTTTTTCCAGCCTGAGTGCTCCGAGTGCCTGCCCCGGCTTGTGCTGTCCTGGGCACTTCAGCTCCTTGAGACAAAGGTCTGCTCTTTGCCATCACCGCTTGCCTCTTCTACAGTTTTTGCGACGTCTGGACCTGGTTACTTAAAAACCTCTCCTTGCCCTTTGCTTTGTCCTTCTCGCTGTCTGTTTGCTAATATCTGTGACTCTTACGTCTCTTTTTTTCTCGTGTGCGTTGATTAACTCACCTCAGATCTCAGTCATCTCTGGCCACGCTTTAGCTCCCAGCAGGTCCCTGCACACCCGTGAGCTCCATTCCTTTCATGCTTTCTACCTCCGGCTTGTCTAGAGCCCTGTTGCTGGATCGGACTGGATTTCACTGCTAATTCTTCTCCCAAAGTTGTCTGACATTGAAGATGACAAATTTGTGGAATTAAAAGATATTTTTTGGGGGGGAAACTCCCTCAGAGAGATATTGCACATACCCATCAATTGTTTATCGGTACTAAATCTGTCACGTGTCTCCTGATGCTCTTGCAGTTTCTTGGACTTGGTTTGCTCCTGAATCTACTGTCGCGTACTTCAGTGGGCTGCGAAATTTCTCAAAATGTAGGTGTCATTTACTTCATTTGCTCTTGGCTCTGAATTCACCCATGGTGCTTTCCAGTACAATTTCTGTCATTCCCAGTCTGAACATTCCCTTTGCTCGTTGCTAGAAAGCATCCACTTTCCTCCCCCTCAGCATCATTCTCCTGTCTCCTTCTCTGGAGATACTCAAGACCCACCTGGACACGGTCCTCTGCAGCCTGCTGTAGGTGACCCTGCTTCGACAGGAGGGTTGGACTAGATGACCCACAGAGGTCCCTTCCAACCCCAACCATGCTGTGATTCTGTGAGCCGCCGCGGGACCACTGACTTGTGAGGAGCCTAAACCGATGTACTGACAGTGAAGATGGAAATGGTTATCACACAAAGATTTTCCGTAGCCCGTGCCAGAGAAGACAATTCCAATCTTCACTAATCTCGGCCAGTGTTCTGCTGGTAGGCAGTAGCTACAAATTTCTGTAGTCATCACTGGTGGAAGGAATGATGCAAGTCAGATCAGTAAGATCCCTGACAACCCTTTAATTCTGGCTAACCATCAGTACCACATTATCAGCTCTCTGCCTCTCTTTTTTGAGGTTTTCTTGGTGCTTCTGGCCTATGTTTCAGTAGCGTGTGAACATAATTTCTGGAAGCGTCATTTTAGGCAGCATAACCCTTCGCTGTCTACCACTGTCAATGGTTATGGTGCTTCACAAGAAAATTTAGACTAGCAGGGTTACTGTGAAAAACGAGTGTAAAAATAAAACCAGTCTCCGATATCTTAGAAACTGATAAGCACCATTTGATGAACAAACTCAAAAATTATCCTTATCACAATAAAATGGAAAAAATAAATCCTCTAAGAAAATGATTTTTAGCAATGCTTGGGATCTGGACCAAAACAGAACTCTGTGGCTTGTACTTATCTCATTTATGCGTCACTGAAACTGTCCTCAATATCGTAAATAATAAGAATAAAGAGAACAGAGCTGCATATTTTACATACACATTTTGGGTTTGACTTTGGGTTTTCAGTTGATACTTGCCATTTTGGTTTCAGAAAATGTTAATATATATACTGTTATCAGATGATTTCTTCTGACTAAGTAACTCCAGCTGCTTCAGCTGCTGCTTTGGAAGTTGTTGCCTCATTGCAGCTTGGTTAAGATGTTTCCAGCTTTGAAAAATTGCCCCAACTAGCTGCAGATTTTATGTCCTGCCCCTTTTATATTTTCAATGTCACTTGTAACACGCAAGCGCCCCGTGACAAACAACTGCAAACGACGTGCCAGCCGTAATGGAGACACTCTGTATGCATATGACCCTTATCTTTTATAGCATAAACTATGTTTGCACCATTGCCTGCGACGGGAACACCGAGCCAGAGCTCAAAGAGAGCTAACCCACCTGTCAAAGTGTTTCTGTCGCTCTTCCAGGGAGTTTACGGCAGCCTGGCTGCTTTCGGAGCCGTGCTGCAGACGGCTGTACTCCCTGCAAACGCCTGTTTCGGAGGGGTAGGAGCGGCATTTATCTTCCCAATCACCCGCTCTTATGTCGTAGAAAGCTCAGAATGCGGCAGCAGCGCTGTCTGGAAGAAAATAGCATCAAAAGAAACAGAAAGATTCTTCCTGGAGTGACTTCTTCCCTGTCCTACGTGCCCAGTATGAAGCGCAGTAAATTTCCCCGTTCTCAGAATTATGCATCATAGGTGAGAAACCATCGCTTTTCCCCAAGAAACTCATTTTGAGCAAATAGTTTGCAATTAAATTATTTTTTTGCAGACTAGTGAACCGCCTTGTTGTACCCTGGGTAGAGTCCTTCAGCACAGAGCAGTGTATTAATCTAGCTGTGCACCTACAGCTAGTCCTGCCATGCTGGGAGCTCTTATTCTTTTTGATACGGTGACGTGTACCTGGCAAACATATCCCACAGCTTTTAATGCTACAGATTTTGTCAAGAGAAGTCTCGTATATCTCACGGAAGGACATCTGTAATTTCAAGAAAGGTTGAGATGTCCAATATTTTTAGCATAGGGATGCAACCACAGATCTCAGGAAACTCATTCATTTTGGTATCCAACTAGCAATTCACTGAATTTTTTCCTGCTAAAAATGAGTGGTCTCGCTCCCTCCCCAGCCTCCCCTCCAACACTCAGAAACTCAGGAGTCCTAGATCCTCAATACAAGGTGCACAAGCCCAGAAGGCCTGCTAAGCTAGCTCCCGTGACCCCCAGCTCGCGGGTCCTTGCTGTGTGCCCCTTTTTGACTGTTTTGCCTTGAGGGGGGGGCAGGCTGGGGGGAGCCTGTGCCCCTTCCCTGCAGCCACAGGGCTGTGGCAGGGGGAGAGGAGCCAGCTGGGTGCCGCTGAAGGGCGGTCAGGCGTGGCCTTAAGGTTACCAGATCACACAGGAGAAAGTGGCCTGAGGAAAGGAGTGGTCCAAAGCTCTGGCTGAACGAATGCCTCTTAATTTCTCATCCTTTTTTACTGGGAAAAGAAGCTAATTATTGATGCCAAGTACCTCTTTGGTCCAATCCCATTTCTTTATCATTAATGATGAGTAAGTTCTGTTTCCTTGAATACAGCAGAGGCGTGTCCCCCATCTGATCTGTTTTTAGAGATGTATTTTTTAGCCTGGTCTGGGGTCTTCTTGAGGAGCTACTGCAGTGAGTCCAGCGGAGGGCTACAAAGACGATTAGAGGACTGGAGCGTCTCTCCTATGAGGAGAGGCTGAGGGAGCTGGGCTTGTTCAGCCTGGAGAAGAGAAGGCTGAGAGGTGACCTTCTAAATGCCTCTAAATATCTGCAGGGTGGGTGTCAGGAGGATGGGGCCAGACTCTTTCCAGTGGTGCCCAGCGACAGGACAAGGGGCAACGGGCACAAACTGAAGCAGAGGAAGCTCCAGCTGAAGATGAGGAAGAACTTCTTCCTTCTGAGGGTGACGGAGCCCTGGCCCAGGCTGCCCAGGGAGGCTGTGGAGTCTCCTTCTCTGGAGATATTCCAGCCCCGCCTGGACGCGGTGCTGTGCAGCCTGCTGTGGGTGACCCTGCTTGGGCAGGGGGTTGGGCTGGGTGACCCACAGAGGTCCCTGCCAACCCCTAACATCCTGTGATTCTGTGATTCTTCTCTGGCGCTGGGGCAGGCAGTGTGTTGGGCGCTGGGGTCCGGTGCGGCGGGGAGCGGGCTCCTGCAGGCAGCCACCTGTTAGTCCTGCGATGAAGAGCAAGGGAAAAGTCGGGGAGCTGAGGAGCCTCTCATCATCGCAAACGACGCCCAGCACGGCACGGCAAGTAATGATCAGCGCGGTGGAGAGCGAGCCTCACACCGTACCATAAACCACGAGGATGCGGAGGGAGCCGTAGCCCCAAGCAGCCCATATCGGCTCTTGAATATTTCATGGGTCGCGCAAGCCGTTTGGAGCAGAGCGATCTGCAGTGCTCCATTTTCCGCAGCTCCTTTCCGGAGCCTGCTCTCCTCTCCCACCAACGCTGCTTTTCATTTGTCAGGAATGATTACCCTTCCTTTTTGTTAATAACAGAGCTCAAATGCCCAGACCAGTGCTTGGGTTTATAAGCATCCTCGGCAACATCGTCGGTGATGTCAGCTCAGAGTATGCTAATTAATCTATGGTCCCTCTTCTGGCTGTTTCTGCAGTAACAGAGCAAAAATAATTTTAGGTTATGTATCAAGACTGCCTGTTGTTTATTTTTTATTGGCTTTCTCTCTCTATGGCACAATTAAAAAAAAAAAGGACTTTGATTTCAGGGCAGGGGCCTGCCTCCAGTGTGGTGCAAGGTAGCGCTGCCCCAGCTGTGGGTTGCCTGCGGAGCCAGCCCGGGACAACAGCCCCGGGGTTGGGCTGCTGGGGATGTGATGGGGTGAGGGTGTGGGGTTTCGGGGTGCTCAGAGCCCCCAGTGCCAGCAGGGACCCCGGGGCTGTCCCACCGACCCAGCACCCACGGCATTGCCGGGGCCGGGGGGGCTGTGCTTGCAGCCCGGGCTCCTCTCTGGCACCTGCAATTTCCCGCTTGATTTTCCCTTCTGGCTTCTAAGTTTTTCCAGGCTTGGTGAGCTTTCCAGAGCGATTAGCGCTTCCCTTCCCTGATCCCACTTCTCGCTGGAGAAGGAGGACGGTTCCTGAGTACCCTGTACCCGCAGCGAAGCCTTGCTCGTGCTGGGATTACCCAGATCCGCTCTGAACTGCTGGGATCTGCAAGCTGGATAACCCCTGAGGTCCCCGCCGAGCCATCTACCAGCCCGTGACTTAGGAGGAGTAATCTTTACTAATATTTGCAATAGAAGCAGCATTTCGCTGAGATTAGCAAACTTCACAGCGGCTTATTTGCAGCTTTCGAATTTGTAAATGAAGGAAAGGGTTGGGAAAAGGGGACCGGCCACGATATACAGGGAAATCTTGTTAAGAGAATTTATCCTCTTCATTAAAAGCTACTAAGATCTTCATCTCTGGTATTTAATGTACCAAATTCAATATTCTGGACATAGTTTGCATATAAAAATAGCAATATCATATTTTTAAAAATGGAAGGGGGGAGGGAAAGTTTTAACTAAGCCACACACTTTAATAGCTTTTTTTTTCCATAAATCCAAGCTCCTGGAAATATTTGTCAGACAAGAATAAACTCTTCGCAATAACTAAAGGTTTTTCTCCCATTTTTCTCCCCATGAAAGTTGTATTTCCCTTGTACATGAAGCAGGGTGCCCTGAGAAGCAAAAATTATGAATTTTTATATAAAGGAAAAGATCTGTTGCCCTTGGTAGAGAGAAAGACTCAGCCTTGAAAACCCTGGGTTTATAAATGAAGAAAATGCATGAACAATAAAAACCACACCACTTAAAATCTAATTAATTTGAGTGAGTCGACAAGTTTCTGTTTCTGGATGCTAGTAACAGAGGAGGAGGGAAAAAAAAGAGGGATGTGAGACTTTCCTTTATCTCCTTCTGATTCAACTACTTAAAAAAATCTGGAAAATTCATCTATACAATGCACACCGAATAGAAATATGTCTTTTATTTATTGTGAGTTTCCTCTAAACTACCTCAACTCCTAATCTCATTGCCGTGCCGTTGCTGTGCTGTGGCTGTGCCATGCCGTGGCCACACCATGCCGACATCATGCCGTGGCCCTGCCCATGGCCACACAGTGCCTGTGCTGCGCGCTTGCGGTGCCGTGGCCGTGCCGTGGTCGTGCCATGGGTGTGCCGTGGTCATGCCGTGGCCGTGCTGTGCCCATGCAGTGCCACGGCCATGGCATGGGTGTGCCATGGCCACGCTGTGGCCATGCCCACACAGGAGCTGCATGCACAGCTGGGATGTCGCTGCCAGTGCCCCACCTAGCCCTGTGCCATGGTCTTTTGCTGTCCCACATTTCTTCCTGAGATAGCTTCTCACGCTGGGGAACGTCAAAACCCACCGTGATGCTCTTCTGCCCGGGCAGGCAGACACGAACGGCGCAGGCAGCTGCCAGCCCCTCCGCCTTAAACGTCTCCTCAAGCGGCGCCGAGCTGCTCTGGCTGTCTTTTACCCCAGTGTAAATCCGAGCGGGTGCGCTGAGGTCACAATTTCCCCCAGCTTGACGGGGCTGGTGAAAGCAGAGCACGGCCTGGAAAATTTAAAGATACTCCTTTTTCATTTATATATTTGCATTTAGCTCAGGAGCGCTGCAGAACGACTTACCGGCGTGTAACGGAGAGACTACTCCTGCGTGAGACCTCTGCTATCGCCTAAACATGAGATTTTCAAAACATTCCAGGGAAAGATATTTCCATATCGTCAAACTGTAGGAAATCTCTCACGGAACTCCTTTGCTAAGGGAAGGGCTGATGCCGGCGCGCAGGAGGAGCCGTTGCCGTAGCGGGGAGCGCGGGGGGGACGGGGAGGCTGCCCGGCGCACGGCGGCTGCCGCGCTCGCATCGCTGCCGTCGCCACCGGTACCGCCGCGCCGCAACCAGCCCTAACACCTGGTTCGGGCCGCAGCGACAGCTCAGCGCCTCGACAGCGGTAACGATTTAGAAGCGGGATGCTAAACAAGATATATACACGATGTCAAATATTGGCTGCACACATCTAAGCCAATCACTTCTAAATAAATTAACCATGGCATTGCCTAATACGATCCACCTGCTTTCTTCCTCGCGTTGTTCCAGACCCTACCTGAACCCCCCTTTGATTAAATGTCAAAAGCTTGCCTTGTGCCTGCAGATTTCACTGAAGGCGGATAACAGAAAGGTTCCTCCTGTGACTCCATAAAACTGAAATAAATTCCACTGGCATCTTGTAAATTTTTATTTTCTACAATGACTGCAGGCCCCATCTGCGACCCAGCTGTTATTAGAAGGGAAAGCGTTGGCCCTTCTGCATTACAAAACAGCATAGAACAGTAATTGCCAGTGGAAGAGATTAAGTGTAGACACTAAAAATGTTTACTCGCAATGAATATGCATAACGATGGGTAGGAAACAGCACTGGAAGATTAAAAAGAGAGAAGGGTTTGTTTACAAGGCTGGGAAAAAAAAAGAGGGGAATGTCAGTTGGCCCCAAGCCTGAAATAGGAACGAAAAACCTTTGGGCAAGGCATTAGGGAGAAAAACAGATGGTTTGTGAACCTTTTATTAGATAGAAAAATCATTAATCAAGCCCAGGCTGGAAATGGCAGGGTTTTTGGTAGTTCATATTTTAGTTTATTTTTTCTTAAAGTGGCAGTGCGCTATTTTGTTGACAGTCAGCGGAACGGAGCCCCTTTCCACCGGAGAGGCAGCCGCTTTCGCGTGCAGCGCTGGGAGCACGTCTAACTTTAGGTCCGTGCTAGCACCAAGCTGTTCTGCCGAGGAAATCCCTCAGTAGGGTTTCACATTTCAGCACCTGTTTTGCCCGTACAGCGAAGCAATTAAAAAAAAGAAAAAAGAAAAGAAGAAGGGGGAAAAAATCGCAGCCTGGTTTATTTTTTCATGGTTGCTTCGTTCTGACATGGGGGGGGGGTGGGGGGGAGAAATGCAGGGCACCAAAACTTCTGCAGCCAGGCTCGTGAATAAAGAGCCATTTAGCAGAGCTTGTCAATGCGCGCGCCCTCCATCATGTCTCCTGCTTCCCTTTATTCTCCTGCTGGAAGACTAAAAATAATGGAGTTTGCCGCATTCGCATAGCAGGGAGCCAAAGGGAAAGAGGGAAATCAGTCTGGCAACCTGGTCACCCACGGCCCTGGCTGGGGGGGTCCTGGGGGTGCCGACTGATGCCGCCGTACAGCGCCGGAACGCGGGGCTTTGTTCGTTTCTTTCTCCGTTTCCAGCAGCGTCAGCCTCAAAGCCGGGCGTTTCTGCTGCGTGCTCAAGGCACAGCAGCCTCCCTGTTCCCCCCGGTCTCTCGTTAACCTGAAGCGTTTTCTTCTGCAGGCGTTGCTGTTCCTGAAACGAGCAGGTTGCCCGCTGCCAACGGCACCTCCGCGCCTGCCGCCCCGTGCCCCGCTGCTGCGTGTGCGTGCCTCTGCACGCCCGTCTCCGTGTGCGGGAGGGCGTGTGCCCAGCGGTCCCTGGGCTTTTTCTGGGGGGATGTGGGGTGAAGACAGACCAACAGTGCTGGGCTGGCAGACGGACACCCAAAGCCCACCCAGAACCTGTCCCTGAGATGCTCTGCTGAGCATCTCGGGTGCAGCAAGGCAGCACCCAACCCTGCACCGGGGTCACCCCACGCCTGCTGCCTCCTTGGGGTGGCCCCACCTCCGGCGTGGCTTTCTGGGCTGGATAATTCCAAATCCCTGTATTTTTATATGTAAATTATTAGGAATGAGAGGAGGCAAATTAAAAAAAAAACAAAAATTGTCCAGTGAGCGAATCACGTAGGTCCTTGGTTGTGCTTAGTTATACCTGCTGGCCACGAAAGCCGGTTCGAACACGTACAAACTGTCCTTCCAAATTTCTTGTTTCCAACCACGTGGTCGGCCGGTGCACACGCACACAGAGACAAAATCCATCCCGAGCGTACCCTAAGCAACCTCCTTTGCAAACAGCCAAGGGTGAGCACGGGGTGTCTGTCGGGAAGACCCCCACCCACGAGGGATGGGCGCCTTTTGCTGGCTCCCTGCATTCCCGAGCGGGCTCCAGCACAGCAGCCACTCCGCAGGCTCGCTCCTGAGAGGGGAGGAGAACACACCGTGGGCCATTACAGCCTTTAAACACGTTTTTAGGGCCAAACTGTGCCTGTCCCTTGCCTCATGCAGCTGTAAATATGCTCATTTTAATTGAACTGGTTTTGAATACCTTGGAGCGAGAGGAAAATCAGACTCCTGTTTTTCGATTTCGATCGCACTTGTTGTGTTATAAATCTGGGGCAAACCCGCAGACTCCCGTGGAGTTACCTGGCATTTGCATTTACGTAACCGAGATCATAATTTGGTCTGGCAGCATTTAAGAAATTAAAAAAATAATAAGCTAGAAACCTCAGCTTTATCAAAACATCGACGCAAATAAGAGTTACAAAAGGTGACACCAAGAATGAACCGTGAAATATTTAACAGTAAACTCGAGAACAAAAATAAAGCCAATATCCTTCTTTTGGGAATAAAGGGGAATGGTTTCTTTTTTCAATTTCTTTTCTACCACAGAGGAGCTGCCCACACATTTCCTAATTCTTAGACTAATAACTCTGAGATGAACTTCCTAAAACATATGAGCTTCATCAGAGCAGGGGGAGGAAGGGGGGAGAGAACGAGGGGGAAGTACAAAATGATCTTTGTAAGAAATAGTAGCTGGGATTGCTAGCGTTGCATATGTTACAGCACATCATTAATAACAGTGATCAAAAGAAAAAGAACATCTTAGCAGCTGCATCAAATTATTATAGAAATTGGAATTTTCAAATGAGCTCAGAGTTAAAAAAAAAAGGAAGGAAAAAAAAAGAAAGGAGGAGGAAAAAAAGGGGCAGCGTGCAGTGGAGGTCAGGTCACTTTGCAGAGCCACAGGATCATCGCAAAAGGTACTAAAAGGGCTAGGATGAAAAAGAAATTCTTCTTCCTATTATGGTCTTTGCAATATTGCTGGACAAAATGCGGGGGAAAGAAAGATCCAGACCTTCTTAGAGCAACGTATATGGACATTTAGTGGAGCTGGCCATGGGCAGCAGGGCCAGGCTTGGGGCGAGCGGCCCCTGCCACTGCCACGCACCCCAGCCCCGCCGCGCGAACCTCTCCGTGTCTGCTTCGAAACCGCCTCTAAATCACAGCAAGGGAGTCACCCCCAGCGTGAGCCCCCCGCCTGCCCCCCGCTCCCCCGGCACCGCTGCTCGTGCGCCGGGACAGCCCTGCAGCGCCGGCGTGCGGCTCCGAAACCCTGATTCCAGAGGGCACGTGGTTACAGCTCCGGGCTGGGACGAAGCCGCGAGGAAAAGCCGTTTGCAGGCTCTGTCCTCGTCCCGCAGCTCCCAGGCGGCAGCGGAGGGCTTCCAGGAGGCTGGAGAGAAACGGCTGCTCATCTCTCCAAGGAGAAATCGCTCTTCCTCTGATAAAAGTTGGTGCGCATCCATGGATTTTATATCCCCCCTGTGAAAAAATAGTGGGAGGGAAGCTATGGCTCGCTCTAGGAACACATCCGAACTTCGTCTCCTACCACAATGAATGTTTTATAACAGCATTGCGCAAAGGCACGGAGCCCGTCCAAGTTCAGCCCTCCCGCTTCTCGCAGGCCGCCTGAAAAATTCAGTTCCTGAAGAGATAAAGCCTTTCTGGGAAGCCGTGCATCCTGAGAGCGGCTCGGCCCTGCCGAGCACAGCCCTACCTGCGTCCCTGTCCCCACCGTCCCCGAGGCACGGACCTGGCCTTTCCTCCCCGTGCCCAGCCGGTTCGGGAAGCCGGGGCGTGCGTCCCTGTCCCCCCGTCCCGCAGCAGCCCGCCCTGCCACCCCCCCGGCGTCCGGAACGTCTTCCCACGGCCACAGAACGTGGTTTGGGCAGGGGGTTCCTTGTACCTCAGGGGGTTTTACCCAAACCCCTCGGGACAAAGTGTGCTTTGCACCTCGGAACAGCTTTGGCACGACCTTGGGCACGACGGCGGCGGGGCTTGGGCTCAGCAATGCCCCGTCGGCCATGGTTTAGGAGAAGGAAGTGTGGCTGCGCAGCCTCCGGGGCCCGATGCCCCGCGGCTTCCACCAGTTTTCGGAAATTAACGGGTACCTTTACCCGTGTCAGTGGGACTCGCTGTAGAGAGAACCAACGCTCAGCAGGAGCGAAAGGTGGTGTGAAGAAACGCTTTAAAGACTCAGGTTTGATCTTGAAATAAAAGCCTTTCTTAAAAATGCAATCCCAAGCCCCCTCCTTTTCTTTTAAAGCAATGTTTTTATAATTCGAACCAGTTACGAAGGCTCCAGTTACACATCTGCCTTCTGCATGTGATGTTGCAGTCCGTCGTAGCCAGCAGTAAAAGTACAGGTGTTTTGGTTTTAAAGTAACCATTTTAAGACTAAACTCTGAATGGGGCCTCAGATGATTATTTTTTATGGCTGGCCGCGTTCCCGCCGCAGCGCGTCAGCGCAAGGGTTAAGCGGCAGAGAAGGACTGCTCGTGACTTCATTGCTCTTCCATCTGGTGGGAACCCTGAAAACCATTTGTAAATTAATTTTTTACTTTGAATGCATGCTGCCGCATACAGTCATGACTGGATCCTGCACAGACAGCTTGCACTGCTGCTTCAACATGTCTCCAGCGACAAGCTCGGCTCCTACTGATTTTGAATGCAGGAGAATAAAATCATTAAGTATGTATGTCCATTCTGCCTGCATGCTTTCTCCCAGTACTTTATGCCGTAATTATCATCACATTAGTTTGGTAAATAATGTTGACACATGGTTCCAGAACAGCTGTAGAGTGTCCATCTGACACCCACACAATCAGAAGTTCAGCTCCTCAAAAAAAAGGACAGACTGAGCCTCCGATTTCTTCATCTCGGCTTCCTCTTTCCCCCTTCGAAGGCTCGTGCAGAAGGCGCAGGATCCCCGCTAGCCCCGGTCACAGATAAGGAAATCTATTATTTCCTATGAAATCTCTTCAAATAATCCATTCATCTGATCTTTGAGAAACGCAAAGCGCTCATTAATCATACAACTGGTGAGCACTGATTTACAGATTAATCTAATTAGACCTCATTTGTTTCAGGTGAAAGCAGCTATATTAACAACCGCTGCCCAGCGCACAAAGCCCCGCACATGTGGCTCGATGTAGAAGTCAGGTTCAATTACAAGATTGACTTTGTGGAGCTTGCGCCGCTCTGGTTGAGGGTCTGTCAACATTTCCATTACAAATTCAAACACTGCTTTTAAGGGATTTATTGCTCAGCCATAACATTGGGTTGACTCTTGGCATCCAAGATCTAAGCCGGGGATCGCCGGGTATTTAGCAAAACCACTCAACCTATTTCAAGGCCCGGGAGGGGGCAGGGGAAGGGTGAATCAGTGGGGCCGTTTCATCTGGTTCTGAGCTTTGAAGAAAGGCTTTGTTTTATGAATGTAGATTTCGTTGAATTAATTTCTGGAATGAAGTCTTTTCAGTGGATGGAAAAAGCGGAATGACTAATTCCTGCCCCGGCCGCCCCTCCTCTGCCACCCCCGGTGCCCCGGAGCTGCTCCTTCCCGCTGGCCCCTGCCTCGGCAGGACCGCGGGGAGTGGGTCCCTGCTCCCCCTGCCCCCCAAACAGCCATTTGCCCCCCTCCCCAGCCCAGCTCCCCTCTTCCCCACCGGAGAGGGGACCCTGCCTCCCCCGAAGGTAGCGCTGTGGGGCTGGGGACAAGCCGGGGCACCCATCCCGGGGCACCCAGTCGCTCTGTGGGCTAGATTGCTGGGGGGCTGCCCCAAGCTGCCCCGCTTTCGGCAGCTGCTCCCCGGGTTTAATTATGTCGGAGCAGGCGAAGGCAAAGAGCCCCGCTAATCCCCAGCGCCAGCTTGCTCCGTTGATGTGCCGAACCCTGGTGCGGTCGGGTATCTGGCGTAACGGGGGGCCGGCTCTCCTCCCCGGAGAACACCGCGCTCCCCCGTGAGCAGACCGGGGGTCTGGATAAACTCGGTGGTTAGGACTTCTGTTATTTCTTCTGAGAGGGTTAAAAAAATAGGATACGAATGATACCAAATGAGCAATTTATATTTTTAGCCAGCGATTGCCCTTTTAGTTGAGCAGATGTATGCTTTGGACTAACCACTAGATTAGAGTGGAGACCTGGGCGTTTAACTGACAAGGCAAAAAATGTTAAGCCTGCTGGTGGGATGCAGAGAGAAAAGCTGCTAGGAAAAACCCAACAGAAATGCTTCCTATTTATTTTCATCAGCATCTAGGTAAATACAATGTAATGGGAATATTTAAAGACCTATAATCTTATTTACATTCTAAGCATGAATACAGTTCCCAGTACATTGCAGACATCTGTCAGACAAACAGACAAGACTCTGCAAAGATATTTAAAATGCTCTGCTCTTCAACAGCGAGGAAGCTGTTTGGGGATTTTGGCAGGGTAGCTGGGATGTGACAGGTCTTTTTTTCTTCCTTTTTTTTTTTTCCTTTTTTTCCACCGTAGCAAATGATTTCTTCAGCTTCTTACAAGCAAGCTTAAGAAATTCTGTTTGATAGGGTATTTACTATGAAAATTGACGTGATAACTCACAGGCCGATCTAATTTGTCAGGCGTTTTCACTCTGAGGGCTCTCCTCTGCCCGTGCCTGCTTCAGGTGTATTTAAGGATTTCTCTTCCCCCTCTCATTTAAATACAAAAATAGCATGGCACAGGTCAGTCACGTCAAATAACATAAAACATCCTTAAGTGTTTCCATTTAATCTGAATCAGCCTGAAAGGCAAATGGAGGGATTATCAAGCGCAGGATGAAAATGCCTTTCCACGGCCTCTTTCGTACCCCGGCGATCCCTAACGCTCTCCAAAGCGGCGAGTCGGCTAACGACGGCGCGGAGCTCTGCCAGCACACGCAGCAATGCTTGGCGATGCCCGGGCGGCCTTGGGCTTGCGCTGGGTGCCGGCGCCGAGCAGATGGGCAGGGCTGCAGCCCCCCTGCTTTCGGGGCCATGGAGACCACGCTGCATTACGCTCAGCGGGGACTGAGGATAAAAGCAGCCCTTTGCCCTGCGCCGAGCGTAGCCCCGGTGCGCCTTCCTCACTCCTCTTTTAAGACAGGGTTTTACGGCACAGCCCCAGCCAGCGCTGCCAGGTGACGCGGTGATGTCTGGCAGGGTCGCAGCTCCCTTCCCCAGGGGCTTCGCCTGGTCACCGAGCCCAGCCGGAGCTGGGAGCTGCTGGCCTTCTGCCTGGCTCCACGAAGCCGCGTCCCTTCAGCAGCGTCTGGTTCGGGGCTGCCGCGGCGGCACAACCGGGAGGGATCGGCCGTACCCGCTGCCGGGGGACTTCTGCTCCTGCTGCGTCTCCCTGCTGCGTGGCACACCAAAGGATCCCCTCTCCCCTGGGAAGACCGCGGGCTGGGTTGCGTCACTTCTCCCCGCTGTGTTCCGTTTCACAGCAAACAGCTCCTGTTTTGCCACCGCTGCTGTGTGCTTGTCGCTGAGCTTCCAGTCAGAAGCAGTCCCGCTCGGGCCACGTGGATGGCTGCGGAGCAGACCGTGCTCCGTGGGATCTGCAAGTAGATGGGAGCCAGGGGCAGCAGACAGCGGCACGTGGGAGCAGACCTCGCCTGGACACGGGGTCCTCCCCAGCACAGGAAGCTCAGTCCGGACAGGGCGGGCAGCACCGCAGCCAGGCAGGGCCGTGGGACAGGATTGTCACCCTTTCCCTGCGACACAGACTGCCAGCGTGTGCTGCCTGTCCTCCCCGGCCTCTCGGGCAGCGAGGGATGGCAGACATGCTGACGTGGTGCTCAGACGGCTGCGCGGCCCACCGCAACCCGGCACGTCAGGGACCGAAGGACGTCGTGCTGTTGGTCCTGCCCTGCCCTGGGGCCTTTTGCTAAAGAATGATTTCGCCATGTTCTCCGAGATCTTCTCTGAGCCTGTTTTCAGCTGCTCGGCACAATATTGCTGCATAATTTGGAGTGTCTCCTCTCCGTTTTTTTGGATGCGAGACTTAGCAACAGAGAAAGGTGCTAAAGAGAGACAAAACTTGTGTGGGCGGCTGGAGATTAGCCATTTGGAAATCTATCCTTTTCTTTGTACCGCAAGCTGTTTGCGTGTTTCCACTCCAAATTGCTATACTGGGGTGCTAGCGCGCCGGTGACGAGCGCGCTCCGCGCCGGCCTCCCCGCCGGGTCACGCCGCCGCAGCCGCCACCGGCTTACCCGCTGCCGCCGTCCTCTCCCCGCGCCGGGCTGCTGGGTGGCGGTGGGACATCTCCGAAGGGGTGAGCGACCCTCGCCCGGGTGCCGCCGGCGGTGCTGGGGCGGGGGAGACCGCCAGCCGTCGCCCGAGCGAAGGTTGACGCCGCGGCGTTTGCGGTTCCTGCCTGCCGCTGACTAACCTCATTGGTATGAGACCCAGGGCTCCTCTTATTAAACACCGTTAAATATTCTTTTCATTTCCAAAGACAAATATGAACAGAAACACAACCAAACATGTACTGTATTAAAATCATTGATTCACAATATTTAAATTTCCAGCTAGCCTCCAATTAGCGGGCTTTCCAATATTTGAACAGAAGACCATTTTAATGCAATTACAAACACATTTTAGGCATCTAAATTTTTTGCATAATTAGTTCCCTATTAAACTATTTATGTAGCCCTTTTTCCATCAGAAACAGAGAAAGCAGAACAATTTTATTCCTTACTGTTACAATAATTAACTATGCAAGTAGAACAGCATATTAATAGAGTATAATTTGTTTACATTTAAAAGAAAATTGTGTTAGATTAGCATAGCAAAAGAGTATTTCCATATCCAGGCGGTAATATGCAGGCCTAATAGCAATTTACAGTGTAGTTAAAGAATATTATTAATAAAGTAATACAGTGTAATTCTGTTTGCCCCCACCATATTTCACAATGTCCTTAATTACAGCTAATTCCGTCGAGACTAATTTGGGTGTTATTAAGCGGTAGACACAGGAATCTTAAACACAACCTTTGTTAATGAAGAAGTTGCAAAGTTACCGGGGAGCCCGTTCGGGCGGCAGACAGCGAACGCGCCGCGCACCCAGCCGGGGAGACCGCTCTCCCCAGCTGCCAGGGCCGCTGCCGCAGGGCGCGGGGCCGAGCTCGGCCACGCTGCGTCCGGATCCCACCCATGTCTGCGGCCGCTTCCCAGGGCACGGGTGACACGGCTGGCCAAGGCACCCCGGGGCTCTGGGGAGACGCAGGCCGGGGAGCGGCAGGAAGGTCATCCGAGCTACCCCTCCAGCCACCGCTCCGGGATGTGGGGCTGGGTCTCACTGGGCTTTTGGGGTTCGTTGGGGGGTTTTTTTGTTTTCTTTTATGCAAAGCGTCTGGCTCCCCGGAGCGCTTAATTAGGTGACGTGAGTCTAGCACGGGCGTTGCAAGAGGTGGCGTGTTAGGGTGTTGGTGATGAGCGGCTGGTCTTTCTAACCTGCCTTCTCATTCTGTCCAGGTCCCCGGGAGCAAGAGCTGGAGGAGGACAAAAGCCTCGCGATAGGTTATACCGGTTTGGTCACGAGGCTTTTATTACTATTTTTGTGGTGGTTTTCTTTGTATTTTACCCTGCGCGGGATGAGCGTGCTGGGGGCTTCGCCGGCTCTGCCCCGCCGCAGGGATGGGACCCGCCGCTGTTTCCCCTAGCTGCAGTCTCCATCTCACCGGCTCACCGGTCCCAGGAATTTCTCAGGAATTCTCCCAAATTCCTCGTGAGAAGATTCGTGATCCTACGAACAGGAGAGACATTAAGCCAGGAGCCAGTTTTCCTCCTCTCCCGCTATATCCCCAGGAGGTCAACAGAATTACAGGGAGAAACGTTTCCTTTGAGCAGGATTTTTGCCCAGCGAAGGTTTATTCCTTCCATGGGCAATCAAGATGTTTTCTATTCCCATATTTAGATGCACATCAATGCGCTGGATTAAATTTCTCCACATGCCAGTATGCCCCAACATATGTTTTCAAGGCACAGAATACACATCCCATCATGCTAAAATGATTTGTGGCAAAATCACACAAAGCCCAAGTAAGTGATTTTTTAATTGTGCTCTTGAAAGCAATTACGCTCGTTCTCTTCTGTCGCTGGCAAGCCTGCTGGGGACACCCCTGCCTTTGGGCCGGGGACGCCTCAGCCGGCAGCGCCTGCCGATGGTGGCCGGGGAAGGGTTAAGCCACGGGATGCCTGCTGCCTCGCTGAGGTCCAAGTAAAAGGGATTTTCCCCGCTTTGCAGGACCTTTTCAACTGCTAGCCAGCATTTCCAGGGGTTGGTGTGCTGCTGTTGGTTGGTTGCAGTTTGTGGAAACAGCTTTCAGTGACGTGATGCTCCCTCCGCGGCGCTGGGCTGCGGGCAGAGCGAGCAGCCGGGAAAGACGAGCATTGGATCAAATGCTGTCTTAAAATATTGGGTTGAGCTGTGTGCTCAGGGACACGGTTGCTGGCTCGATTCTGCCAGGTGAGAAGAGCAAGCGTGCAAGTGTGAGCCGTACCGCACGCCCCTTTCGGTGCCTGCTCCCCTGGGAAGGGGACAGGCGCTGCTTTGGGTCCCCCATGGCAGTGGCACCCGGAGAGCCCTGCCGCGGAGAAGGGCTGCAGAGCAATAGCGCGTACAGCGAGTTCTAGCTATGCAAAAATAATTAATTTTAGCAACCTAAAAAGGCAAGACTAATGCCCCGTGGGCGAGGTTTATTCTGCAAATATATTTAGTCCTCCAGACTATGCAGATAAGTGACCTTTGTTTCAACACAAGCGCCAAACTCCCTTTCAAATTCTGGATAGTCTGAAGTTCAGATAAACTCCTCATATCAGAACTGCAGTTATCCACAGCCCGTTTCTCTCAACATAGCTTTGAAACAGGTTTTGGGTTTGTGTTTTTTTTTTGTAATTATTATCTGACTCTCAGTAGAATTTGCCAAATAGTGCTCAGAAGTGTTCATTTCAATCCAGGACCAAAGAGACCCCTGGTAAACAAGGTTCTGCAATAATATGCTCCACCAAAATATTAAAAAAGGAAAAAAAAGAAAAAAAAAAGAAAAGAGGAGATGGAGAAAGAGAGAAATCATAGCTGTATCTTCATATCCTGCAGATGGCTAATATTCATATGTAACTGTCAAGCATATCACAATGCCAAGCTCAAAAGCAGAGTGCATCAGCTTGTTCTTGCATCTGAGCCATTAAACCCAATGGGTCTCACGCAGAAGGATCGCAGGCTGTACCCGGAGCTGGCAGGCTCGCGCCTCAGCCGGTTCCAACAGCTCTGAGCCTTCGGAAAATCGGGAGAAGTCTACGCCACCGCGAGCCGGAGGGAGCGGTTCCTGGTCTGGGTGCGCGGAGCTGTCAGGAGTGTTTGCTCTAGGAAGTGGAAAAATGAGGAGACTGGAAGACCTTCAGTCCATCCCTGCTTCCACTTTAGGACATCTGAAATGCTGCTGCGTTTTGCAACCTCCTTTCCCCACAGCACACGACCCAGCGGATTTGAATTTGCCTCAACCTCTGCTTTGTTTTGCTGCTGACCTTTGCTTTGGTCCTTTTAAAATCAATGTCCTCTCTGCATTCCCAAAATAATAATCATGAAATGAGAATGGGACCTGTCAGATAGCAGGAAGACAAAAGTAGAAGAAAAAAATCTGGCAAAACTTCATTTATTTAGGGGAAGTGTGATGCCGCTTTATAAAGGCTGATGGCTCTGTGTATGCAGCTCAAAATATGAACAACTGGTTCTCTTGCACCCATCCCAGGCTGCAAAACTGCGCCTAATACTTCACAGAATCACGGAATCACAGAGTATTCGGGGTTGGAAGGGACCTCTGTGGGTCATCTAGTCCAACCCCCTGCCCAAGCAGGGTCACCCAGCGCAGGCTGCACAGGACCTTGTCCAGGTGGGTCTGGAATATCTCCAGACAAGGAGACTCCACAACCTCCCTGCACAGCCTGGGCCAGGGCTCCATCACCCTCAGAGGGAAGAAGTTCTTCCTCGGGTTCAGCTGGAGCTTCCTCTGCTTCAGTTTGTGCCCGTTGCCCCTTGTCCTGTCGCTGGGCACCACTGGAAAGAGTCTGGCCCCATCCTCCTGACACCCACCCTGCAGATATTTAGAAGCATTTCTAAGGTCCCCTCTCAGCCTTCTCTTCTCCAGGCTGAACAAGCCCAGCTCCCTCAGCCTCTTCTCCTAGGAGAGATGCTCCAGTCCCCTCCTCATCCTCGTAGCCCTCCGCTGGACTTTCTCCAGTAGCTCCTCATCTTTCTTGAACTGGGGAGCCCAGAACTGGACACAGCACTGCAGATGGGGCCTCACCAGGGCAGAGTAGAGGGGAAGGAGAACCTCCCTCGCCCTGCTGCCCACACTCCTCCTAATGCACCCCAGGATCCCATTGGCCTTCTTGGCAGCCAGGGCACACTGCTGGCTCATGGTTAACCTGTCGTCCACCAGCACACCCAGATCCCTCTCCGCAGAGCTGCTCTCCTGCAGGTCCCCCCCAGCCTGTACTGGTGCCTGGGGTTGTTCCTCCCCAGGAGCAGTGCATCAAGTATTCCCAAAGGCATTTCATGGCAGTTAAGGACTTCCAACAAAACCCTCCAGTGTTTCTGCCCTGGAATAACACATATCTTTTTTTCCCTTAGTCAAAATGACTTCTGTGGCTTGGGATTTCTCTTTAAAGGGAGAGAAATATTGGAAGGACTGGGTGGGTGTTGCCTTTTGACATTCGGATTACGTTACGAAGACATTTCTAAAGAACGCGTGCCAGTTGGTGTGGTACTTCAGCGTGTATTTTGCCACTGTCTTGTGGGTTAAAAAATTGAATTACCTGTGAGTAATTTGATACATCCTTAATTAGCATCGCTGTTTAATACAACAGCACACTAATATGACAATGCCTCTTCTTTGGCAAGGGGAGATCTAAAGACGTATTTAGTCCACGTATTTCTCATTTTTTTTTCCTGATGACCGACACCATTTTTTTCTCGATAAACACATAGGTGTGATTCAAACCTTGCCTCAAAAGGCAGAACTACTGCAAATCACTGCTGCTCTACCAGGTGCTAAAGCATATTATGAAAGCCACAGAATATATCATGAAAGAGTAATTTGACATAAGCTTAGGAGTCCTGAAGACCTTTCTGATGGCCACAGATAAAAAACCCAACACAAATAATATTGGCGAGGGCTTAAAGACCCAATCCTGCAGAAAGCAGGTGCCCACAGATAAGGATGCTGCCTGGAGGGGCCGTGCTGAAGCGATGCTCCGGCACCTCTACTGACGACAGGCAGGTTACAAATCCTCCCTGCCTCCTCCTCTTACCCACCCGACGTGACGCTGCTGCTGCACCAAGCTGCTCCGTGCTTCTGTGCTGCTCCAGAGGCAGGGATGCAGCCGGAGGGAGGCTGGACTCCATGGAAGTCAGCGACGTCTTGGGATGAGCCTCCGAAATGCATGGAGGCACTGAGAGAAAATCTGTTCTCTGTGCAAAAAAAAGCCTTGCTCTCCTTTTGGTGGGCCATGGGCTATAGGTCCTACCTCACTCAGAACTGTCTTCAGGGATATTATTTTGGCTCTGTCTGCACAAAAAGGGGGGCTGGGACCGCAAGCACTCGGAGGGAAGTTTGCTTCCTGCTGTACGGGAGCCAGAAAAGCAGGTGATTCCCCAGGCACCGGGTTGCTATGAAGAAAATTAATAATTAATGCTGCAGAATAATGAATGCTGCGGTTAAAAGCACTTCTGTTGCGTGCGGCACTGCAGCTATCTGGGGGGACGCAGCTTCCCCGACCGTTCCAGCCCGCGGTGCCAGCGGCGAAGCCGTGGCCGCCCCCGAGGCACGGTGCCGGCTGCCGTATCCCTGCCTGCGGCACAGCCCGGCACCGGGGCTGCGTCCGGCGCTGGCGGGCACAGCCGTGCTGCGGGGCCATGGCTGGAGCCACGGGAGCGTCGTGGGGCACGCGAGGCCGAAGGGAGGAGGTTTGCTCGCTTCCCCCACTCCTCTCTAGCCCCAAGGTTTGGCTGGTGTTTCCCGTGATCTGGGGGTCTGTGGCTTGGTGGTTCCCTGCAGGGCTGGTGCCCGGCTGACCCGTCCCCCCAAGGAAAATGGGGACCTGAGCGGGATCCGCATGGTGCCACTGCTTGGGTGAGCATCATGGTGCCTGCTGTGGGCCACCAACGCCCGGCACATGGCACCATCCCTGCCGGTGGCTGCCATAAAGGCCACCGAGAAAGGTGAAAAAGAGGAGACTGCCAGGGAGCTTCCTGCCGTGCCAGTGCCGTCCCTGCCATCCCAGTCACTCCCCTGCGTGCCCAGCAGCATCCCATACCCCACCCCTGCTCAGCATCCCGTACCCATCCCCGCTCAGCGTCACACAGAGCATCCCCATCCCCAGACAGCCTCCCCAGGCAGCCTCCTGGACATCGTGGAGTCACAGAATCAGAGAATCATTGAGGTTGAAAAGATCCCTCAGATCACCGAGTCCAACCGTCACCCCAACACCCCCACGCCTGCTAAACCATGTCCCCAAGTGCCACATCTACACGTTTTTTGAACCCCTCCAGGGATGGGGACTCCCCCACTGCCCTGGGCAGCCTGGTCCAATGCCTGTCCGCTCTTTCAATCAAGATTTTTTTCTGAATATCCAGTCTAAACCTCCCCTGCCACAGCTCAGCACCCACGTACCGCCCCCGTGCCCAGCATCCCGTCCGTACAGCCCCCCACGTACGCCATCCCGCGCGGCCCCTGTGGGACCCGGACCCGTCGTGGTGAGGGGCTGGGAAGGGCATGTCGTGCTCCTCGGGGGGGGAAGGTGCTCTGAGACCGTGCCCCTGGCACCCTCCCACCGCACCCAGCATTTTCAAATCATTTGCCTGCTTCCTTCGCTGCCTGTAGAAGGCTTTTGTGGCTGCCGGCATTACAAGTCTCTTAATTCTTTTTTTTTTTCTCGAAGAGATGCTCTGAGCTACGCTGATTCCTCCCAGTGCCAGTTAAAATGTGCCTCTGGCAGCGGCACTTCCCCAGTGACATTTTCAAATGCCTCAGGAAGAGGAACCGCGCCGACTGTCAGATTTCAGCGAGTGGACGGCATCAGCAGTACAACAGAACATCTTTTATTCCCAATAAAGATGTGCAAAATTATCAAGCCGAAGTTAATGTGTAGGTTGGAAATACTTGTCCCAAAGAAGAGGATAGTTTACAACCCGTCTCTGCTTCTGACATGCTGATATCCTCAAATAGCAACAATAAAGCTTCTGTCTTCTTTCAAGATATTTGTCATCTTTTGATCTTAAGCCAGAAAAAATTGGATTCTGGGAGATCAAAACTCCAAAACTGATAGCTTATATCCTCAGCAAGTGCTTATCAAGTGTAATCCAGAAAGATGGCACATTTCAGAAGTGACAGTGAATAAAGTTCAGCTCACGGGGAAAAAAGTCAGCAAACTTCAAACACCAGTAGCGTTCGCAGCCCATGAATTCCCTCCTAATACTAAGCCAAGCCACGGTCCTGTTCTGGTAGTCGGACTTGCAGGAATTTTAAATGAAATTAAGGCCATAAAAGCTGAATAACGTATCATTTCCAAGAGAAAAAGTTAAATATTTGATAAATATTTTGTAAACTCCATCCCGTTGTGCTCCAGCAGCCCCTGCCCCCTCTGCAAGTGGCAGAATTTCCTTGTGAGGCTGGGCTGGAAATCTTGACTTTAAACCCTCTCCCTTGGGGAGCACCCACCTGCGCACACCCCCGCACCCCCGCGGGCACCCAGCCACCCTGGGGTCCCCCGGCCCCCCACCACCCCGCTGTGCTGGGGTGCCAGGCACCCGGCCGGGAGGTGAGCAGGGCTTTGCCCACGCGGGCAGGCAGGGACGAGAAGCCGGGGGGGTCTGAGCAGCCCCCCGAGCTCGCCCTGCTCTCGCCGCAGCACCGCTGCCTGCGCCCCGGCCCCAGACTCTCACCGCCACCGCGAGCCCCACGCCAGCAGCAACCTCTGATGGTTTCTCTGCTGCTGACCCCAGTGTTGGAACACAGCTCACCCCTGCTGAGCGCGAAAAAAATGACCTGAGAAAATGATATTAAAAAAAAAATCTAAGAATTCTTGAAAAGCTTTTTATCAGCACTAGGGCTACACGGCAGGCAGAGGAAAACAAAGTCAGCAGCGGCTGTAAATTGTCTGGAAACCATAAATTAAAATTAAAGAGTTCAAATATGATATAAAATCATTTAATCTGGATGATTTATGCTCGTTCTCAGATGCAATTATTTACTAACGCTTCTGTTTATTGCTCTTTTGACTTTTTTAATTACTGTATTCCAAAAATTCAATTACCGAGTGTAGTATATATTTCAAGCAATAGTATAGTAAATAAAAAGAGAACCAATTAATAATGTGCTTAGTCTAGCAAAGCTAAATCAAGTGTTATACAAAATGCCTGGAAACTTGATCAAGGGTTGAAAACCAGCAAATATCCCCGAGGAGAGAATTTCCTCGAGAAATAGGGAAGATCCCGTCGGTGGCGGGCCAGGGCTGCGTTAGCTGGGGCGAGCCCTGGCGATGCTCGGCCGGGCGAGCCCATCGGTGGGGTTTCTGGGCTTGGGTGCTGCCCGCGCTGCCAAGCTGGTGGCCCCAGTCGGGTCCGCTCGCTCTGGTTTGGGACTCTTGGTGCCGGGAGACAGGGGCTGCTGGCTGGGCGCCGCTGAAATTTGGGTGTGTTTCCGTAGCAAATATTTAGTCCTTTTATCTTGTTCGGTCAACAGACGTTGACATCGCCGGAAAAATCAATTTCTAGTCACCTTAGGAAGATTGTTTAACAAATATCTCGGCTGAGACCTTTGCTTGTAAGCGATATTTACTTTCTCGCTCTCTAAATATATACACACACGCTTAGTACAGCGGAGACGCTGTGTGAAACGCTGGAGGTGAATACAAGCTGTGTGATACAACATTATTCTAAAAGAAAAGTCTGCCCTCGTATTTTAAAACGGGAAGAATGCATTTTTCCGTAGCTGCATTCTCAGAAATGGCTGAATTTATTTTCATGGAGAAAAAAACCGCCCCAAAGCAGAAGGTGACCTGGAGACTGCCACACAGTAGGCGATGTGGCAAACTTGGAAGCAGCTGAAAATGGGATTTTTTGGTTGGCAGTGCCAGTGCTCTCCCTGGCCTGGCTTTGCCATTCCCGCTGTTCCAAGGGGTTACTCCAGCCATGGACGTTTTTCCCAGTTCCAGCTTTGAATCACTGAACCTGACTGGACTTCGAGCCCGACGTCTCTCTCTAAGGAGGCTTTTCTGCACCCATGTTCATGGGATGGGGGGGTTTGGGGACCTCACCAGTCCTGGCTGTCCCCGGGCACTGGCCTGGCAGGGCTGGAGCCCCGGGTCGCTCCCTTCCTGCAGGCAGATCGGCTCCGCCAGCAGCCCCTATTTCCCTCAAAATAGATTAAAAAATGTTTACTGCCACTCACGGAGCTGATTTCTCCTTCTGCACCTTGTGCCCAGTGAATCTATCAGCTCCCAGCCTCGCAGCTCCAGTATTTCATGTGTTCCGTGGTACGAGAAGCGGTGATTTGTGAAATGCGATACAAGCTCTGTC
The DNA here is from genome assembly GCF_030867145.1 of Opisthocomus hoazin. Classification (NCBI taxonomy): domain Eukaryota; kingdom Metazoa; phylum Chordata; class Aves; order Opisthocomiformes; family Opisthocomidae; genus Opisthocomus; species Opisthocomus hoazin. The sequence continues at coordinate 1,034,237 of NC_134453.1, read as the reverse complement.
TGTACAGGCTGCAGCTCGCATAAAATCGTGGAGTTTTAAAAGCAATAAGTAAAACTTCAACCAGAACAGAAGAAAGCACTCTCCAAATCCTCTTCTGTCCTCTGGAAAAAAAAAAAAAAAAAAAAGAAAAAAAAGAGAAGCCTTATAAACTGGAATTGATTCTTGTAAAACCTTCATAAAAAGTAAATCCCAACATTTAGAAACATCTGCTGTGCAGCACACGATTCCTGCGACGGAGTCCGGCCACAGCGACCTGCGAGGGGTTGCGTCCTACAGCAAAGCGGAGCTCTCCGGGGGGCTTTCTCCGTGGGGTAGTGCTGGCTGGGGGCTGGCTGGGGTGCTGCGGGGTGGGGGGCAGCTGCACCCCTCCCCACTCATCTCAAGAGAGAGGGATGTGTTTTAAAAGGGCTCGCCTGGCACCTCGGAGACCCTCCCACCGGGGTCTGCTGCAGCCCCGTGGGAGAAGGCACCCAGGTGCTGGGGAGCAAAACCACCACATCCCACTCCCCTTCTTTAAAAATTGAAAAAAAAAACCAGAAGAAAAATCACTGGAATCGGTTACTTTGAAATGTCTCGGTCAGGTGCAGCGAAGCGTGGTCGGCGTTCCCGGGCCTGGCAAGCCGAGGCTGCGGGCGAGCCAACGCTCAGCCGCCCCGGCAGCATCCTGCCATCACAGTCTTCCTGCTGGATTCTGGGCTCAACCTCATTTGAAATATTAATTAGGGCTAATTGTGAAATTATAAATAATTGGAGTCATTGAAGAGAATAGCTTGTCCCCAATGAGTCTGTTGGGCTGAGGTGCGTCCATGGGTGGGCAAACCCAGCGTGCAGCCTTGCGGCCGTCGGCTGACCAGAGCAGGACCAGGAATGGGGTGCTGCCCGAGGTGGGGCGGGGGGTCCCCGCTTCCCCCGGTGGGGGTCTGGTCTGGTGCAGCATTGGGACCCCCCTCGGGATTTACCCTGCTGGATACCCATGCTGCAAGGAGCCGAGCTGGGGCTGGTATCGGAGCCCCCAGTCCCACGTCCCATCTCCCTCACATTACTCCCATGGCTTCTCGCCCCGACCTCCCGCCCAGGGGGATGGGGTGCGGGGGTCTCCCAGGACCTCAGCATTCTGTGTCGGCCTTGGCCGCTGATACTGAGCCGCGTCGGGTGCCTGAGCCCCTCGGTTCTCTGCCCAGCACTGCAGGGTGTCAGACTGGGGGGCATGGGTGCGTTTCCATGCCTCCCATTTATTAATGGGAGTCATATGGCTAAATCCCAGTGTGCCGAGCTGCGCGACTCCCACCGCATATCCATATGGTCGTGAGGGCTCCAGTACACCGCGTGTCTGAAGGTAGTGAACGGCTTAATTAGAATATTAAACTGATTTACGGTTCCTAAATAATAGGTATCATTAAGCTAACTCTGCTCAAAAAGGGGGTTGACACATGTACGCTGCTAGCGATAACATATGGAGCAAAATCCTCGGCAGTCAGCAAAGAGGCGCAGCGGCAGCTCCGCGCTGGACGTCGAGGCCCGGGAAGATGTATGGATGCGACCCAAGGTGAAGGGCATCGTGCAGAGCACAGAACCCCAGGTGCTCGCTACCGGTGCGTTTTGCAAGGACGCGAGCAGGGCCGGCTGAAGGGCAGCGGGCGGGCGGGAGGGTCGAGCCCTGGGCGCCTCGAGGATGGGCTGCGGTGGGCTCACGCGGGGCAAGCAGGCTTGGTGCACGCAGGCGGGTTGGGCACGGGGCAGCGGCAGGCACCAGGGCAACATGGGGGCTGCCGGGGAGCACAGACAACGCTGCCTGCTGAGCTCCCCTTCCCCTTCCCCTTCCCCATCCCCATCCCCTTCCCCTTCCCCTTCCCCTTCCCCTTCCCCTTCCCCTTCCCCATCCCCATCCCCTTCCCCTTCCCCTTCCCCTTCCCCTTCCCATTCCCCTTCCCCTTCCCCTTCTCCTTCCCATTCCCCTTCACCTTCCCCACCCCCTTCCCCTTCCCCATCCCCATCCCCTTCCCCTTCCCCTTCCCCTTCCCCTTCCCATTCCCCTTCACCTTCCCCTTCCCCATCCCCTTCCCCTTCCCATTCCCCTTCCCCTTCCCCTTCCCCTTCCCATTCCCCTTCACCTTCCCCATCCCCTTCCCCTTCCCCTTCCCCATCCCCTTCCCCTTCCCATTCCCCTTCCCCTTCCCCTTCCCCTTCCCCTTCCCCTTCCCCATCCCATTCCCCTTCCCATTCCCCTTCCCCTTCCCCTTCCCCATCCCCTTCCCCTTCCCCTTCCCCTTCCCCTTCCCCTTCCCCATCCCCTTCCCATTCCCCTTCCCATTCCCCTTCCCCTTCCCCATCCCCTTCCCCATCCCCTTCCCCTTCCCCTTCCCCTTCCCCTTCCCCTTCCCCTTCCCCATCCCCTTCCCCTTCCCCTTCCCCATCCCCTTCCCCTTCCCCTTCCCCTTCCCCTTCCCCATCCCCTGCAGGTTCTCCCCGTATTTGTTCACTTGGAGGCTTGGTAGACTTGGAGTCCCACCATGGCTCAGAAATATTTTAAAATCTTGGCCACGGCAGCTCGTTTTGCATCAGAAGATGGCAAGTATTGGGTTTTTTTACCACTTCAGCATGAAATCCAGATCAAATCTTCCAGGTTTAGCTCCTTACACGGTAGAAGCCCCTAAGGGGTGTTTGCGCCAAGGGGGAAATTGCCGAGGGAAACCACATTTCTCTCCTTCTGCACTGGGTAGGAAATAAAGGAGAAACCAGGAGGGGGTCAGAGGGGGAACATGGCACTGTCCGTCAGGTCGTGGTGCAGAATGCTGCGGAAAGACTTGAATCCCCGTCTTTGAGCAGAAAACTTCGTCAGGGCTCTGTATTTGCGTCCTGGGTGCCATAAAACAAAATGCTACCAAGGAGGAAAATGGAAAAAGTGAATTTTTTAACAACGGTTCGAGGATGTCTAAGGGCGAAGGGGGGGGTGTATTGTAGAATTTTCTCTCTGTGTGTACAAAAACCATTCCAGATGGTGCTTTAGAGGAATTTACGCCCAGACCAGATGCAGGCTGGTTAGTCTCGACTTGTTTCTGCTCCGGGACAGACGCGAAAGCTTGACGTGGGAAAGAAGCCCCCGAATTAAGGATTTCATTACAAAACGTTGTTGTCGGCTAAATAGTAAACGTGCTACCTGGCTAGAAAAAAGTATTAAACCATATTTACACTTGAAAAGCAGTAATTAGTGGCAGTTCAATCACTACAGAATGTGCCAGGCCAAGACAGAGGAATGAGTGTAAATAGATAGAGACAAGAGAGATTTATTATTAAATTAAAGTCACTTAATTACTGCAAATGTTAAATATGCAGTTTTCTGGCATTTAAATGATATTTTTCACCAAAATTAAAATGAATTGTCCACTCTGAATTCCCGCTTCTTAGGCAGCATGTAAATGTCAGTCCTAAATTAAAGTTAACTAGGATCGGTGTCTGCTATACCTTTTAAAAAAAAAAAGATTTAATTAGAATCAATAAACCACTTTTTATTGAAGTTTCCAACGTGTTCTGTTATTCTAAACGTCCAGAGAGCCGCCAACGTGAAACCTTCAAAGATTTTAACAGGTTCGGGTCAAAGGGGAGCGACGGGCGGCAGCACCTGGGCGAGGAGCCCCCGGCAGCCCCCGGCACCCCGGCAGCCCCCGGCACCCAGCGCCCCGCCGGGCTGCTGCCCCCGGGGCCGGCGGTGAGGGGGGCCAGGCCCTCGGCGGGGTGAAGCCCATAAAGCCGCGCTGATTTACACCAGATGAGCATCGCATCCCCGCGCCTTTTTTCTCGCTGTGTGTTTTTGGATGGGCTCCATTCAAGCTGTGAGGTAAGCGCGCCGCCTTTTTACTTTCAATTAAAACCCACTATTTTTAACTTAAATACATCCTCCCAACTCCTCGGAGTGTTTTCATAGAAAGAAATCAAAACATATCGACCCGTGCTTTCAGTTCAAAATGATGAAAAGCCCTCTAATCCTCAAATGTATGGATATTATTATATTATTAGGGCTTTGATTAAGCAGCCTGCCCCTGCTCAGAAAACCCTTTTTCCTCGGCGTGCTGTGGACCGGAGCTGTGCCGTGCGCCGTGCGGGGTGGGAGAGCCGCCCGCTGTCCTCCCCGGCTCCCGCCTTGGGCATCCGCTCGCCTACCCACGCTGACGTTTCAACTTCGTAGCTTTTTCATGTTGCCAGATTAATTTATTTGTTAAAAATTCCTTTCTGTGAGCCACACGACTACCGTACTCGTAATCAGCGCTGCGTGGAAGTCATTCTATTAGAGGCCTTTTTACAGCGCGTGCACTCAGATCAAGATGTAATATGCATTTCATATCCCCTGACTCGCTGTCCTAAAATAGAGACAAAACATTCTGTAATGTCAGATTGCTTTGAATTAGTTTTAATTTGATTAGAAATATCCCACAAGGCTACCCGAGTACATAGAGATTATGTATAATTAATGCCGTGATCAATTAGATCTGAATTGTTAGTCCGTCAAGAAGCAATAGCATGGGCTCTGATTTTCCGAGTTTTGCCTTAATCCTCTTGTTCTAGGGCTCTTTATGATGAGATACAAAAGCTCCTAAATGAAGACAACATGATCTCGCACACATTTGGAAAATAAAATCCCTCTGCGTATGATTTCTAAGCACAGGAGGGAGACGCCCGTCCAGCTCCAGCCCAGGGGGGAGCAAGCCAGCCCTGACTTCTAGCAGAGGGAGTCGCGTCCGCTCCCGACCCCGCTGAAACTCCGTCCCCCGCTGCGATTCCAGAGTATTTGTCGAGGAAGAAAATTCAATTTGTTCCCTTTCCACCAGTGTTCGGTGCCTGCAGCCTGGCCCAGCCTTCTCCCGGTGCCTGCCCCGGGTCCACTGCGCATCCCCCAGCTGAGCTGCGGCTCAGAGAAAGCCACTTCCAGGTGGTAGTGGCGGGACACCTCCGAGGGAGGTTCTCCTCCCCCTCTACTCTGCCCTGGTGAGGGCCCCATCTGCAGTGCTGTGTCCAGTTCTGGCCTCCCCAGTTCAAGAAAGATGAGGAGCTACTGGAGAGAGTCCAGAGGAGGGCTACGAGGATGAGGAGGGGACTGGAGCATCTCTCCTAGGAGGAGAGGCTGAGGGAGCTGTGCTTGTTCAGCCTGGAGAAGAGAAGGCTGTGAAGGGACCTTAGAAATGCCTCTAAATATCTGCAGGGTGGGTGTCAGGAGGATGGGGCCAGACTCTTTCCAGTGGTGCCCAGCGACAGGACAAGGGGCAACGGGCACAAACTGAAGCAGAGGAAGCTCCAGCTGAAGATGAGGAAGAACTTCTTCCCTCTGAGGGTGCCGGAGCCCTGGCCCAGGCTGCCCAGGGAGGCTGTGGAGTCTCCTTCTCTGGAGATATTCCAGCCCCGCCTGGACACGGTGCTGTGCAGCCTGCTGTGGGTGACCCTGCTTGGGCAGGGGGTTGGGCTGGGTGACCCACAGAGGTCCCTGCCAACTCCTACCATTCTGTGATTTTGTGGTTCTGTAAACCAGCCTAACGGTATGGGCAGGCAGCTGAGAGGGCAGGGGGAGGAAAGGTCCATGCATGGAAGCGGGAGATGATGCTTTGTGCCTGAGAACTGGCACCCCGAGACACGGGCGGTATGCTGGTCACTGGGCCAGACTGGTGAGTGGGTACGCTGTTGGGCAGTGTGACCACCCGCAGCATCCTCATGCGAGGTGAACTTTCCTGTGGGTGCAAATGCCGGTGTGACCAAGTGTCCACTGAGGTGTCCTTCTGTCCCTGCTGTGCCTGCTGCTCTCCAGAGCCTTCCCAGGCTGGCACACGGCTGCCCATGGGTGAGAGTGGGTGCCTGTGCCTTACCAGAGACAGGTGAATGCCCAGCAGGGATTGAGCAGAGGACGCACTGCAGGTACCAAGTGACCACAGGTTGGCAAGGCAGGCCAATGGTACCTGCACTGAGCACAAATAACTCCACAGGATCATGGAGAGTGGCTTGGGTTGGAAGGGACCTTATAGAGCGTCCCGTTCTAACCCCCTGGCCATGGGCAGGGACCCCTTCCACCAGCCCAGGGTGCTCAGAGCCCCGTCCAACCTAGCCTTGAACCCTGCCAGGGAGGGGGCAACTTCTCTGGGCAACCTGGGCCAGGGCCTTAGAGTGAATAACTTGGAAGACACAACTCATAGATGGAAAAAGATAGTCGATTTGAACCAAAATTTATATGTGATTAAAGCCATCAGCTGCTTTTGCAGCACTTGCAGGAAATTCTCTTGCTTTATTGCTGCACTTGACGGTGCTGAGGTGCCGTTCCTAGGCACGTACCCAGGAGCAGGACCAGGGGAGGGCGTGGGTGCAGGCACCCATGCTCCCCCCTCACCCCGGCTGCCTCCCAGCGCATCCCCGGCCGGGCAGGGAGCAGGCAGGCAGCGGCACGGCGTTCCACCGGCACGGCAGGAGACTCCATCCCGCATCCACAGATGGTGGAGGAAGCCCACACCTGGTCTCTGCCGGGATTTCAACCCGTGACCTCGGCGAGGTGTGGGGGGAAGTCGCCGGCGCCCGCGCGAGGGGCGAGGGGCAGGGTTGTCTCCGAAGTCCTGGTAAAGCTGCCTGCTTCAAAATGCACGTCAAGGTGGGAATTGTCTTCCCGTGTATTACACGAAAAATCTGTAAATAATTCATAGAAATTTATTATTCAATGAGTAATTCCTACAAAAGCTAAAATCAGGCGGCTGAAGCCCTGAGGAATGTTTTCCTCCCAACTGCTACATGTGTCAGCCGGCAAGCCGAGGTATGAATATTTTAAGTACAACAACTTTTTTCTTCCCTTTCTAACAGACTGTACGAGTCACTGAAGGTCAGAGCCAGAAGTAGCCCAAACGCTCCGTTTGCACTTTGTGCCAAAGGAGAACACTTGCCACTTGCTCCTGGCTCGAAAAAAAATGTACGAATGTGTTTAAAATTTCTCAGGAAATAGGATTTCCCCGCCTATTCCTATTTTTGGACTCTCTGATCTGTCAAAATTTCGTCTCAGATGTTTTAAATTCTGCGCGCTGCTATACGTCTCGGTTATCCGGGAGCGTTGGGCCCGGCAGCGGAGTGCGTGTCGGCACCGGCTCTCTGAGCGCTTCCCCCGCGTTGGCGCGGTGGCCAAACCGACGGCGCGCGCTCGGGAGGGCTGGGCACTTTGTGGGGGGCAAAGGAGACTCCGCGATGAGGTGTCATCGATCGTGGATTCGCAAATAAAGCCATAAATCAGGCTTAGGAACCAGCGTACAGTAATGCAAAGTACTTTGTTCTTCGGAGGACACAACGTAAAATTGATATTTCATTGCGAATTTCCTGAATGGTTAGTAAGCGGGGTGAAAATAGCGAATTTCCTTAACGATTAATAAGCAGGATGAAAATAGCGAATTTCCTGAATGATTAATAAGCAGGGTGAAAATAGCGAAGCGCTGCAGCATTATACTTTATCCTCTTCTGACCGAATAAGCGGCAATACCTCACACCGGTAAGACAACAGAGCCCTGGAACAGGCTGCCCAGGGAGGCTGTGGAGTCTCCTTCTCTGGAGATATTCCAGCCCCGCCTGGACAAGGTCCTGTGCAGCCTGCTCTGGGTGACCCTGCTTGGGCAGGGGGTTGGGCTGGGTGACCCACAGAGGGCCCTGCCAACCCCCACCATTCTGTGATTCTGTAACAGGAACACCAAATGAAAACATTATAAAAATATCAAACTGTTTAAAATAGCAGATGAAAACTTTGCGCTTTTTGGTTTCAAAACACTTTTCCCTGTAGTTTCTTCTGTGCTAAGCGCGATGTGGTCTCTCCACAAAATCGGGGTTCCTTCCACCAGCTTTTTCCTGCGAGGAGCTGTTTCAGTAAACACTTCTCCCGGCCAGCCGAAGTCACAACGCGTCGTGCACTCAGAGCTAACTTAAAATAGGAAATAAAATATTTCGCTTGAGGCTTTTGAAGTTCGCAGCTGGTTTAGAAATGCATGTTTGCGGTGGAATATGAGTTGCTGTCAGCTGCACCGCCTGAAAGCCCCTTTTTGTTCCGTTACTGTGGCCAGGGAGGGGTCAAGCCCCGGCCCAGAACCACCCCGGCAGCCCCAAACGCCTTTCGCCTCCCAGGAAATTCTTTCCCATTTTTTTGTTTATTTGCTTCCTTATTGTATTTGTTTCGGTGATTCGGCTGACGTGCACAAGTGATATTTAATCAAGCATTTCCTGGTGATGTATTTTTCCGCTTTTTTTTCTTTCAAAAGCCGCCCTGCGCCGGTGCCGCACCGCGATGGTGACCGTGGCCCCCGCAGAAGGAGCCTGCTCCGCCAAAGCCAGGGTTCCCCGGGCCACAGCGCTGCTCGGCTCCCATTCTGCACCGCTGCTCCCATCCTGCCCCTGCGTCGTCCCACCGGCGCGTCTCCTGGTTTGCCACCGTGCCCCAGGCAGGCTGCCGGCCCCGAATTTCGACGCGGCAGCCGGCGGGTCACAGCGGCGTGTCGGGCAGTGCTGCGCCGTCGCCCGGTGCGATGGCAGGGTGGCACTTCCCGGCGGCGTGCGGCTCGTGTCCTGGGGCAGAGCTGGCCCCAGGGAGCATCTCGCGCTGCGTTGCTTATTAGGTTGGCTGCGAGCTCTGCTGCCGTGTGCCACTGTCACCAGGAGCAGCCGTACGGGTTGCAAGCCTGGGCGGGGGGGTATTTCCCAGGTGACTGTGGCCCTGGCCCCAGCAGCCGGTGGCGGGTGCTCTGCAAGCGACAGCAGCAGCATTGCCCACGTACAAACTTGTCGTGTTTATCCCTGGAGGAGATCAGGGTTTCCACATGGCAGAGGTGGAGGAGCTCCCGTCGCCGGAGGACTCCCAGTGCCAGAAGCGAGCGGTGCCAGGGGTTGGGGGCTCGGCGGTGAAGCGCTGTTCCCCTCCTTGCCCTGCTCTTGGTGTCCCTTTTCTCCCTGTTCTTCTCAGCTCTTGCTGTCCCCGCACTGTCCCGTCACGGGTGGCACCACCTCTTGCCGCAGCGTTAGTGCAGAGGGAGCCGAGATCCAGACTGGCAGCAGCGGTCTCTTAAGACCCCGTGAAATGCCTTTGGCTGATTGTGCCAGGTCATCTTACTCTTTTATGTCTTCCTTCAGCCATTTTTGCTGACATCTTTCACCTTCTTAACTTCCGAGCACATGCCCAGGTCCTGCACACGCTGCAAGCGCTCGTGCCGCCTCGCGGGGATGCACAAACCCAGGGTGATTAATCTTCCTCCAAGGTCGGCTGCTCCCCCCAGCCCCCGGCTGCGGCTCTGGGGAGATGCCCGCTCCTCCACCCTCCTGCACAAGCGTCCTTCGCGCTGGTCCAGACGGGATGGAGACGGGGATCACCTGGTGAAAGGACTGGCTGGAGCAGGGGAAGATGTAACAGGGTGATTAGTGGACAACCCAGCTCCTGCTCGTACCAAGACGTTGCATCTGTGACAAAGAGGTTTCTCTAATTGCGAATCGAAGAGTTGAATGACACCTTGGAGTGAGTTTTGGGCAGATCCCACATGTGGGCACCGGCTGTGCAGGAGCAGGAGCCTGAACCCGCTGGCAGGGCTCCGGGTAATTCCCTTCCAGGGGGATCAAACCCCCTTCCAGGAGCACACACACGCACCCAGAGAGGCACTTTTCATTATTTTGTGTCACTCATTTCTCATTTGTTGCTATGCATATTGTGCCATTATAACAGGAAATTACATTTGCATCTTGTGTGGCACAAGCATGTTGTGAATATCATAAAAACACATATGGTCATAAATGGTTTAAAAAAAAGGCGATAAAACTGACATTTAGAAAACAGCTTTTGAAAAGAGAAAACATGTTCATGGAGCTTTTGTACATCTCTTCCATGTGAAAAATTCTGTGATCTCATTATAGAAGCTTTTCCGGCAAACTTCTTAATTTTTTTCTACGTATTAGTTTCAATGTTTTAGGAATTTTACGTTGGGTGTTGAGCTTGAACATCCGAAAACCTCCCAGAAGAAACCTGAGTGAGTCCCCTGAGCCTTTCCTAGCGGCGTGCTGCAAGCAGAGCTCCTGTTTTCCCTGTGCTGGCCTGGCGTGGGACGGGTTTCGCTCAGGGGTGCGGAGGTTTGATCGCAGCTCTAAGTGGAACTCCGTAATTTTGAATGCTTGTGAAGGGGGGTTGGATGAAGCGAGAATGTTTCTGGGTTTTCAGAAATGCTATTTAGAGATAGGTGCTTTGGTCGGGGAAGTTGGGTTTGACCTGAACTTCCCCGAACTCAGCCGGTACCTGGCTGCAGAGCTGGGGAAGGATTGGTTCACACCAAGACTTCTGGAACAGGAGAAGTGTGTGTGTGTTTTAAGATCTTAACCATAAATATGAAAAAAAAAAAAACTAACTAGGAAAAGATTTTCATTACGGGTCAGAGGTCTTGAATTAAAAAGCAAGAGGTCTTTTCGGCAAAGAAAGGAGTGTCCAGAAAAACGGTCCTCTCCAGAGATATTCATTTGTTTTTCAGCCATGGCAGTGTACCCCGTAACCTTTGTCAGGGTTAACCGACTCGCCGCGTGTCTCCGCACGCAGACAGCTCTGGGGCTCCCCGCCGCTCCCCGCGCCATGCTGCCTCGCCGCCGGCCTGCCTGGCCCCCGGGGCTCCGGGTTCGCGACGTCCGGGCACACGGTCGTGGTCCTGGAGTTGTTTTTGCCATCAGTCAGCTGTGGCTCTCGGTCCGACTCAGTGTCTCAGGAAGGATTTCTGCTAGTCGTTGCTCTGTGCTCACAGCAGGGAATTCATTCTAATTTTCCAGGGCTGTAAACTGCAAACCTTTTATCTGTAGCCTTTAACACGATCTGTGACAAGCAGATCCGATGTTAGCATGCTATGCTATAAATCCTCCTGAAATGTTCCTTTACACAGAAATTATGGTACTGATTCATGATCCAAAGACGGATTTTCAGAGCGGGTCTTGCCAAGTCGCCATCGCTACCTTCTGCTCAGAATGCTCAGGAGAACTGTCGACCGAGCGAACGGGCTCTGCCTCAGAGGAGGAGGAGGAGGAAGTCTTACAAGCAGCACCAAATCTTCTGGTTTTCTATCCAGTCATCGGAGAGGATCTCACTACCATGCAGCTGTGTGCTTTTCTGGCAAAGTCTCTGCGTGAAGATATTCAAAGCAGCCTGGGTCTGCACGCCGTTCAACGCAGAGAAGTTGAATTTGCCTGTTTTCTATAGGGTTGGTGCAAATTGGGAACGCGCATCCATCCTGCGTGCGTTGGTGCTTGGCAGGGCCCTCCATCCCCTGTGTGTGCACAGGGCCAGGCGCTGTCCCCACGTCGTCCCCACCGCGTTCCTGCCCAGCTCAGGGATCCCCCCCGCGCTCCCGGGTTTGGCACGGGAGGGCTGCCTAGTGCAGCCCCGCGGTTTTGGCAGTCGCTCCCGGCCGGGGGATTCGAGCCAGCAGCCAAAGCTCAGCTGCGGTCGGCCCTCGGGGACGAGGAGGGCAACAACGGCCTCCGCAGCCGGGGAAACGCCAGCCGTGAAACTGCCCGCCTGCCCTGGCCCCGGGAAGTGCTCCCCAAACCAGCTCCTGGCTCGCTTTAATCGCACCACCGACCACTAATTAACGTCTCCTCCATGGCTGGGCTTCGCCGACCATGTCCCGCGCGCGTATGAGCTCTTTCCTGACAGGGCTGCGGCGTTGATTTACGCCAGCAGCGGATCAGACCCTTCCCCAGCTTCACACGCTTTATTTCCACGAGCTCCTCAGCTGGGGCAAGGAGTTTCTGCTGTTTCACTTGGGCTTCAAGTTCACGGTCAGTGCCCCGCGTCGCTCCCCTCCCGCATGAGGAATCACCAGGGAAAGGTGAATGCCTCCGTGGTTTCCCCGTCGTCGGCCGGCACCGTTGGAGCCGCGCAGCCGGGGTGAGGGATGCTCTCCCGCTTCCCTGGCCGCGCACCAGTCGCTCCCCGCCGAGCATCTGGCCTGCTGGGGTGCTGCTGGCTGGGGCGCAGGCAGACGTGGGGAAGACGGGGAGCCTGGACCGCAGCTAGGCACCCACTGGCAAAGTTGTGCCTTGCAGAAGCGCAAGGTAACAGAATAAAGAAATTTCCCTCCCATGCCAGCTGCCTGTTTGTCGGCGGCTCCCAGCCCGGTGTAATTCTTCCCCCTAGTTTTCAGTAATGGAATAGTTGACATTAAAGCAAGTCCCTTCTGCTGTTGCAGAGCCTCCCGCCTCCGAGAAACCCCCTCGCCCTGACGTGCCCTCACCGCGCAGCGTTTCGGCTCGTCGGGGTAGGAAGGAGGTGGCGGAGGAGACGGGGGCAGAGGAGGGAGGTTGGAGGCTGGGGTGGAGGCCAGCCGGTGGGGAGCCCTCCGCCGCCCGACGTGACACAGATGTCCTACACGGCTACGTGCGAACCATCAACTTCTCGGTGACTCATTTCTTCATCCGCTGAATGGAGACAATTGTTGCGTTTCCATCAAGCCAAATAAAACGGCGAACACCCACTGCTCTGCCTCGTCCCCACCTCCCACGCAGCACCTCCAGGTCCTCTCCTCTCCGTGCAGTACGGCTCGGCACTGACGCCCTCCATCCCTGGAACACCCCCAGAAGCACCACATCCTTCCACAGCCCCGTCCTGCCAGACCCTTCTGCGGGCCTGCAGGGAGCAGGAGGAGGAGGAAGGGCTCAGAGCTTGGCCAGGAGCTCCGGGGAACAGCACGGGGTCATCACCGCTCAGAAAACATGAAGGACTTGCAACGTGTGGGTTGGATGGAAGGCAGAACCACGCCGCTTTTAGCCTCCCCCAGCAAAACCAGTGTCAGGCTTTGCACTCTCCTGCTCAGAAGAGGTGCCAGCGGGGGTCAGCCGTGCCCCTCTCTCTTCCGACGCCGCCTTCGCCACTGCACCGTCTCCACCGTTCTGTCTGATTTCTGCTTCCACATTCTCTTTTCGTATGAATGTGAACATTTTGTACTTCCTGAATTTAGATAGGTGTCATATTTGTTGCTGAGCACCCGTAATTTTTGGAAGAGTGTTTGTACTGAAAATGGAAACCTGTCATTTCCCTGCAACTCTCTTCTACATTTAATTACATCAGCTATTGTATCTGAATGTTTCACATCGCCTCTGTTAAGTTATGATAATGTGGCTCAGATTAAAACTACCATACATCTCAAAAATTCTATAACCGTATACAATTTCCCCATTCTTTTTAAAATTTCAGCAGGCACTGATCTCTCAATGGAGTTGTACCCTCGGTCATAATAAACCATTAAAAAAGGGTGAATGATACAGAAAATTGAATATTAAGTCCTCGGTTTAGAAAATCACCTTTATTCACCCTCTCCAGAGAATCACACAGAATCACAGAATGGTCGGGGTTGGAAGGGACCTCTGTGGGTCACCCAGTCCAACCCCCTGCCCAAGCAGGGTCACCTACAATGGGCTGTAGAGGACCTTGTCCAGGAGGGGCTGGAATATCTCCAGAGAAGCAGACTCCACAACCTCCCTGGGCAGCCTGGGCCAGAGCTCCGTCACCCTCAGAGGGAAGAAATTCTTCCTCTAGGAACTGGAAGCAGCACTGTTTTGGAGCTAAATGCATGGTATTTGCAAACCAGCATAGGTGAAGTGGGAGGGAGAAGGAGAGGGAGAGACCTGTGGGCAGGACAGCAGCGTCCCACCACTGACCCAGCCCACAGGCAGGCACTGCCCCTGCCCATGCTGCCACCAGCTTTGCCAGAGATGCTACCAGGTTAAAAGCAAAAAAAACAGGCAAATCAAAACATTTTGGAACCTCTGATGGACAAGTTTGTCTCATGTCGTTTATACCAATTTACCAAAGCTGAGATGCGACCCTTGATATTTCCTCCTGAACCACGTTTCGTGAAGATCTGACTGTCTCTTGCTCTGGCGTGCATGCTTTGAAGGTGAGGTATAAAGAACCCACCCGTCTTACCCCCGCGTTATCTCCAGTGAACATGCGAGCTGGGTTTCCAGGGAGCCAAGGTTTAGTACAGGGCGTTTCAAGGTGCAGAGAGAGCCTCTTCTTGCTGTTATTGATCATTGGTCTTTCAGTCTTTCCCAGTTAAAAATAAAAAAAAAAAGGGTCTTCCTGTGCAAAGTAGTGTTTCCTCACACACCAGAAGGTTTCTGCGTTAATAAGTTAATTATTCTTCATGAGGAGAAGAGGCTGGCTCTTTGCCTGGGACCAGCAGCAGGGCAGGGGCCAGGCCTTGGGGACACGAGCTGGGGACAACCTCCTGGTAGCTGCAGCCACGCCGTGGCTTCAGGCTCCAGCACCCGGCAGAGGTGGTCGATCTCAGCTTCTCTGCTAGAATAAAAACCACCTTCAAAAACAGAATCCCTGCATCTGCAGAAAATGGAGGGCAATGCCCTTCCGCTCTGCCTGCACAGCTCTGCCGGTGCCCGGGGCGTCCGGGTGACAGAGGCAACTCTGCAGCTCAGGACCAGCTCAGGGCAGGTGCTCTGAGCCATCAGCCGTGGAGAAAATCAAGCATTGCTTTCCTGGTCCGTCCTGTGATCTTTGTTGACATACCCTGACAACGGCTAGCTGCTCTTCAGGCTTCGCTGGAGAAAATGTCCGTGAATATTTGCTCACACCATTCTTGAACACAAACTCTAAACTATGGATTTCCAGAAAAGTCCCAAAACATTTTCATAAAAGAAAAAATTCACAGTTCCAGCGAGATGCTGGTTGCATGAGTCATCCGGTGGCGTTTCTATTTCCTGATGGGATGCTTTATGTAATCCTCCAGCACGGGTTTGGAGCCGCGTCCTTGCTTTGCCCACTTGCTCCTCTCGGTTTGGAGCCGCGTCCTTGCTTTGCCCACTTGCTCCTCTCTGCTGGGTGCGAGGGGTGAGACGTGGTGAGGACCTTCCCTTCCCAGCCCCAGCTGTCGTTTGCAAGGACTCTGCCCAAAAGCAACTGGGAGAAACCCACAGATCAAGCGCATGCAAGCGGTTCACCTTTCAGTTTTTGTCCGTCGCCGAGGACCAACTGAGCGGGGCAGATGTCCCCGCCTGGATGCCCCGCTCAGCGTTGCTGCCTGCTGCAAGAGGGGTCTCTGGGTCATGCCGCTGCGGGAATGTCGGGACCCCCAGCCCCAAGCCCTCCCCCACTGCCCAGAGCTCCCATTCTCAGCACTTCCCCATCTGGCTGGGAACACCGGATACATCAGAAATGGGGCCTTTTCGTAGAAGTAGGCTTAGCCACAGAAAAAGCCGGAAAGTCTCCTTCCCCTCCAGCTGAGGAAGGGCTGGTGGAGCGGGTGGTCCCGTGGAGGCTCTGCGGGCATGGGGTCAGCTCAGCTCCTGACCCGTTTCCCATCAAGAGCAAGAGGAAATTTCACCAAAACCCATTTTCTTTGAATTTTCCTCCACTGTGCCATGAAGCTGAATCCGTCTCCCCAATAGTGATAAAGCAGAAATCTCCAGCCACCCTCCCCACTTCACCCTCATTTTTTTGAAGAATTTAAAATCAACGCTGTAGGACTAAATCCAGCCCTGGGCCTGAAGCCAAACGTGCAGCAAGACACTGGTGTGCAAAGCCCTGCGCTGAAGAATGTGCCTGAGATCCAGCGGCAGCATCTTCCCGGAGAGTCAGGAGAATTAAGAGATTACCGGAAAGGTAGCGGCATGGGCAGGATTTGCATAGGGCATGCGGTAATCAGGTAGCCCGGGCTGTAGTTAAGCAAACGACGGGTCCACCTCCGCCAGCGGAGCTTGAAGGCTTTGTGGCACGTGCCAGGACTCAGAGGGAGTGGTGGAGTCAGCTGGAGATGCTCGGGGGGACGCGGTGGACCAGGGGAGATGCTCTGTGGGAAGGGGAGGCTGTGCTCGTGCCACCGAGTCAGAGGAGGAAAGCGACCGAAGGGAGTGGGAGCAAGGGCTCGTGTTGAGCTGGAGGACACAGCTGTGTCCCTTGGAAGGAACCGAGGTGGCTGTCCTGTCCTGTATTACAGAATCACAGAATCACAGAATAGTAGGGGTTGGAAGGGACCTCTGTGGGTCATCTAGTCCATCTAGTACGAGGTTTCTGTTCTAAACAACCAACACAGCAATCAACTTAGGTAACCAAACTGATTCTGGTTTGTTTGTCAAACGCCCTGCAAATGGGATCTAAACCAAAGATCCAGCAAGGAAGATGAATCATCTGATCAGCAACGAAAGCCTTAACCTGCCCTTCAGCGGGCACGCCGGAGGCTCGCGTCCACCGCAGACCCCCGGCCTTGTGGAGCCCACCCCGCTATCTGCAAAGCCCCGTTGTGCTGCAGACCGAAAGCTGCGTTTGGGTCCTGTTTCTCTTCCCACCGAGGCAGAAACAAGATGTTGGCAGGCCTGGGCTGCAGTACAATAAATCCTCGGGAGGGACACTGAACCCAGGTCTTCTTCCATTTGTCTGAGCTTGGGAGCAGGAAGAGTTTAAATGATTTTTTTTTTTTTCCCCAGGAACTTCTAATATTAGCATATCACAGCAGCTCACTACCTAATAATAGCAGCATAAATTTATTATAATACCAAATTAATAAAGAACACTGTGCTTCAAGAAAAACCAGTGGCCTCACCTGGAAAGTGCCGCAGGAAGGGGAATGGGAAGAGCCTTCCTCCACCCGGGCTTTTCCCCGTGTGATGCCCAGCACGAGGGCCGTGCGACAAGCCCTGGCCGAGCCGGGAGAAGAGCCCCGGGAGCTTCTCCAGGGCGGGAGCACCGGGACCTGCGGCTGCTCCCGGAGGGATGGGGAGCGGGGGATAGAGCTCTGCTGGGAAAGCCCGCGGGGAGCAGGGACAGGGGGGGCTGCAGCAGCAGCACCTGGCGCTGAGCGGGGTACCGTCGGGGAGCAGCGTGGTCAGGGGAGGGTGGCCAGCCCGCGGGGAGGACCCGTCTGCGGGAAGGAGCGAGCGGTGATGTCTGTGAGCTCGTTAGCGATGCCGCTGATTTGGGGGCAGCTTGGTTGTGGCGAAGGAAATGACCAACGGGAAAAGGGTCACTTGGGCAGAGGTTAGGTCATTTGCAAATATTCTTCAAGCAAGGGTGAAGCCCAGGCTCCCCGTGGTAGGTGACGCGCTGCTGCACGCTGTGTTCCCGCGGCTTGGGAACCCGTCCCACCCGCGAAGCCGGGGCTGCGGTCAGCAAACAGTGATTTACACGATCTGTGCTGCCGGAGGGTTTCTGCCAGGGCAACATCCAGGCAGGCCTGAGGTCACTAAAGCTCACCAGGGATGCTGGGGCGAAAGACCCCCCGTGCCCTGTTCCTCTGGGCTTGCCGGAGCAAGCCCTTGGCCATGGGCGCTGCCGACACGGGTAAGAGAACCCAGGTCCCGGCCCTGGCGCACAGACACATCCATTTTTAAAACTGGGCCTTCTGTGCTCTTTTTTTTGTTTTGTTTTTCAGCTGTGTCTCTCCAAACTAAGCGAAGGATGTTCTCAGCTTCGTGGGATTAAAAAACAAAGTACGGTAGAAGTATTCTGGCAGCCAAGGCGGCGTTTCACTAAAATTGTCTGCCACAGGCACATCTGAAATTATGTTAGGATTTAATGGCAAACAAAACCAGAAAATGGATCTGACAAAAAAACCCGCCCAACCACCCCAAAACCCATCATTTTTCCAGCGTTACAAATGGGTTGAAAGAGAAGCAGGTCCCCACGGCCACATGGTAGCACGCAGCGCAGCCGTGCCGGGCAGGCGGACGCGGACGAGGCCGGGAGCGATCCCTCCCAGCCCGGGGAGCGGCAGCCGGGCCGTGGGCAGGAGGAGGATGGAGACCCGCGGCTCAGAAGCTGCTGCTCAGCTGCTGGCACGCCAGCGCTGCCCGCTCGTGAAGGCACTGGTAGCTTTTGCTGCCGCTCGTAAGCAAAAGGCTCTCAATTGCTGTTCCAGAACTGGAAATTGGAATCAGAGAAACAGAAATGGGATGAAAATGAGATGAGGAAAAAAGAGAGAGAAACGGTGCTTTGGAAGCCTGCGCAAGCCTATAATCTCCTGTGATGTTTGTACTGAGAGAATAAATCCGTGCTCGGTTCCAGGCTTGGGGTGGCGGGGAGGGAAACGTCGCCGTGCCGGCTGTGGTGCCAAACGCTGCCCGTAGCTGGGCAGAACCGACCCGGGGGGTGAGATCCCGGGGGGACGGCGGAGGTGCCGCAGCAGAGACGGCTGCTGCGCGGGAGCAGGACCCTTCCGTCCCGGGCCAGCAGCAAAGGCTCGGTGCAGAGCGACTGGTGTATACGTCCCCAGCAGGCTAGATTAGATTCCTGGAATCGGCTTTCAATAACTGCTGGACAAAAGCAAAAAAAGACCATAATTTAGTATCCGTTCTGAACCCAAAATTCGTTTAGTTGCTAAAAAAAGTGCTTTCTGGGTACGTGGGGAAGCGACGCCTTTAGAGGCAGACGCCCGCAGAGGCGAAGGAAGTGCTCAGACGGTTAACGTGACACTTGTGGAAGATCATAATGTTTTCGTTGAGGGGCCACGAATTCCTGGTCTGTTTTGTTTTGGTTTGTTTTGTTCTTTTCCAGAGAAATACTGTTCTTGTATATGGTGTCTCAGGAACTTCTTTTTGGACATCTGCACCGTTGCGCTTTCCCAGTTATCCGCCAAAGCCCTTTTTATTTTTTGAAGCACAGCAAGAAAATACTTCATCAGACGCGTGCTGACAGACAGATTTGCTTTATCTTCGTCGGGAAAACCCAGTGGAAGCAGCGTTCCCCGGGCTGGCCGGGGCTCGGGGAGGGGACGGAAGCGGAGGGAGCGGAGGCTCCGTCCCCGGCTGATGCTAACAATGCTCTTTCAGAGGCTCATAACGAACCCATTGAGAACGCCGAGTGATTTGGAAAAATCCCGAACTGTGAGAAATATGCGCATGTTGCAGTTGAGTCACAAGTTGGCACAAGTGACACCAGCCCATATTTTTTTTTTTGAGTGTACTTTTCTTTTACAGATTCAGAGACAAGGGACCATTATCATCCTTTAATTTAATCTAAGCCCCAGAATAGCTGCATCCAGCACAGTCCTGCTGCTCGGCTCGAGAAACCCTCTCAGAAGGAGATCTATCTTGATTTAAGACTTGAAGGGACAGGCTTTTATAGTTCTTGCTAGATGCTTTCAATGGCTAAATTTTCATCCCTGTTGAAAATTTGTACCAAAACCTGCTTATCTCTAGCCTGAAATGATTTGGCTGTAATTCCCATCATGGATCTCGGTACCTTCCTGCCTGCAGGATTAAGAGATCCATTCCAATCTATTCTTTGGCAGGTATGCTACAGCCTCTGGTTTCTCACACCTTCTCCTGTCCTCTTTGTTAAATTAACAGGTTTTCCTCATGAAATTTGGGTCTGAAGAAGGGCTTGTGTGCCTCAAAACTGGTCTGGTTTTTGTGGACTTTGAGAGACACTGCCTATCGCTTGAACCTTTGCTTGGCTAGACGATGTCCAATGCCTTCAACAATTGCATTTTTACTAGAAAAAGTGGTTCATTTCCAAAGGATCACCACATCGTCTTTTGAACCACAGCCATAAAAAGAAGCAACAGAAAAAGAATATGATTTTGCTTTTTTCTCAATGTCTGTCTCTTACCCATTTTTAATATTCAACCCTGCGTCCAAGTCAATCCTTGCTGTAACTGCACCAACTTTTTGCCCTCCGCAGGGCAGCGCAGGATCAGACCCATCTTCTCCGTGACAGACGCAGTCTCCCCGCGCTGACACCGTGGCCGAGGCGGCCCGGGATTTCCCAAGCAGTGCATGGCAATACTTTTATCACTGAAACTCAAGCTCTGTAAAAAACCAATTTTCTTGTTCCCACCTGCACACCACCAGCAATGCTGTCTGTTGAGATCAGGCTGCCCTGCATGAACTGTACAGGGAGAGAGGAGTAGGTGCGCTGTGATTCTTGTAGTGGGAGTTCAACTGCACCTGCAGGACTTACTGAGATTGTACTGGGATTGTTTGACCGTTTTCAGGTGGCCAGAATTCCTCTGAAAGCCTAGTGGTCTGGTGGCACAAGCTGTGTCCCTGGGCTGGGCGCATCCCCCGTGTCACCAGTGCCCACAGGTGCCAGCAGGTCCAGTCTCAGGAGAATTAAATCCCCTCCTCGCTCAGGTCCAGCCCAACCATGGATACTTGTCCGTCCGGACCGGATAGAAGGAAAACCAGCTTTACCTGAAGCACCCTCAGGCATGCCTAGGTGGTCGGGGGGTCCTGCACCCCATGGTTCCTGGGCGGTCAGGGGGTCCTGCACCCCACGGGTCCCCAGCTGCCGTGGCTAGGGCACCTTCCACCCCTCACTTGCAAGCATCACCGGTGAGGTTTGGCAGCTCCCCTCCATGCTGTCTAAACCCACGCGGACGCAAGCAGAGACATGATCCCAAAGCCAACAGAAAAGTCCCTTTTTATATTTTGCTTTCTTTGGAGGAAGTTTGGGAGCTGCCAGCGTGGTGAATGCCCCCTGGATGAGCCTCTGCCCTCGCGGTCTGCCTCGCGGGCCGGGCGTTGAGCAGTGGATGCTGCGCTCTCCGCAAGCGCCTAAATTTGTTGCTTTGGGGCTGCGGCGAGCGCGGGGGAGCGCGCGCTGCGGGGCGGTGGTGACCTGCCAATGCATTGTGGTGGAAGTGCTGATCGGATCAGGCACAGATGGGCGACACAGAGCTGTCGTAATCAGCCTGGATTTGAAAATGTTATAATTGGGATGGTAAACAAGTTCACAAGGACCCTACCGAGGCGAGGGATTGCCATGGTAACGGACCAGAAAAGTCTGGGAACAGGAAGGTATCGATAAGTGGGGGCAGCGGGAGGGAAGGTGCGGTGGGTGCTCCGGGGATGCTCCGCAGCGCAGATCCCTCGCCGGCACGCTGGCAGGGAGCGGAGCCGGCCATGGGACACCGGGCACCAGGGGCCATGGGCTCTGCCCAGCGTGCCACCAACCTACTCAGAATCACAGAATCCCAGAATGTTCGGGGTTGGCAGGGACCTCTGTGGGTCATCTACTCCAACCCTCCTGCCGAAGCAGGGTCACCCAGAGCAGGCTGCACAGCACCGCATCCAGGCGGGGCTGGAATATCTCCAGAGAAGGAGACTCCACAGCCTCCCTGGGCAGCCTGGGCCAGGGCTCCGTCACCCTCAGAGGGAAGAAGTTCTTCCTCGGGTTCAGCTGGAGCTTCCTCTGCTTCAGTTTGTGCCCGTTGCCCCTTGTCCTGTCGCTGGGCACCACTGGAAAGAGCTTGGCCCCATTCTCCTGACACCCACCCTGCAGATATTTATAAGCGTTTCTAAGGTCCCCTCACAGCCTTCTCTTCTCCAGGCTGAACAAGCCCAGCTCCCTCAGCCTCTCCTCGTAGGAGAGATGCTCCAGTCCCCTCACCATCCTCGTAGCCCTGCACTGGACTCTCTCCAGTAGCTCCTCATCTTTCTTGAGCTGGGGAGCCCAGCACTGGACCCAGCACTGCAGATGGGGCCTCACTAGGGCATTGTAGAGGGGGAGGAGAACCTCCCTCGACCTGCTGCCCACACTCCTCCTAATGCACCCCAGGATCCCATTGGCCTCGTCCTGCCCCACACCCCAGGGGGTCCAAGCATTGAGCTTTCTGGGGCGAAGCGCGCAGGAATGGCACCCCGGGGGTTGAAGCTTGGGAGAGAGCTGCAGTTTTGCAGCAGGGTCCTTCGCCACGAGCCAGCGGGCTCAGCTTTCCCCGTCTGAGCGGGGCTTGAGCTCTCTGGAACATCTTCCACCCGGGGACGGCGTGGAGAGCAGAGCCCACGCCTCCCTGCTCCGGCCGCTTCCCAGAGCTGCAGGGCGAGAAGCTGGGCGCGAAGAAGCCAGAAGGAAAGCACAAAGCTCTGCAATAACACGAGGCTCAGCAACCTCATATTGACTCCAAAATAATATTTTTTCAAAACCTGATTTTGTTAATCTTTAATAGGGTAATACTTTTCGTTCCAAGACGATTGCAGCAATTTTTCTCCCTACAGTAAAACAATAAAATTAGTTTATAGGCCAAAAGAAATGTTAAGGGCCCGGTGGCACTGAAGCCCTATTAACAAATCTTTTTTAAGTGGCAGGCTTGCAGCTTGAGTAAATAGACAGAAGCAGGAGTTGCGCATCTTCAAATAATCAGGCGTTGACTTTGGTAATCAGTCGACTGAGTCGGGTTAGACTTCTCGGAAGGTTGGGGCTTTCTGGCTTTCGTGCCCAGAATGAAACTAAAGACAATGTTTAGTTCTCCGGGGTTACTTCAAGCAGCAAAGGTACAGTCGGGAAGCAAACCTCTGTTCTGAAAACCGCATGTAATAAAATAATGAGAAAGGGAAAAAGGTGCTGCTGGGGTAAGAGACTCCAATTAGGTGGTTACGTGAAGTAACCAGGCTGCATGTCCTCTGCATGGACCTCCTCTGTCCGCAGAGACGTGTGTGTAGCAGCCAGGAGCGCCTGGATCCAGAGGAAGGAGCCGCCCTAGTGTCCTCACCAAGGGAAATAAAGAAGTAGGGCAGGTATCGCACTGGCAATAAAGTTTGCTGCTGTAGGGGGTAGCAGTGACAAATAATTATATAGTTTATCTATAATAATTCTAATAATAGTTTATCAGAATTGCAAAGGAATATATGGCTCCTTAATGCGCTAAGGGGCATTGATGGAGCTGGAGAGAAAACCAATCTTTTACTTTTTACTTTTTTATTTTTTATTTAAATACTTCATTGACGGCACTTCTGCTACCCCCGTGGAATATTACTGCGTGATCTGATATTGCCAGCTGAACTTTTTTTGAGAGCGAATGTAATCATTGCGTAAAAAATTTAATTATAGTAATAATGAGAAAATAGTAACCACAAAGGAGGAGAAGGATGTGAACCTGAGTGCATTCCTGACCGGAAAAAAAGCTTTAGGAACTGCTTGAAACCTTAAAGAAATGCCTAAATACTGCATTTATTTGGGTGGCACCAAGTAAATGGAAAGGAGAGCCTGGCTCCCCGGCATGCTGTGCCTTTCCTCACTTGCCGGAACAGCACTAGAGCTAATGAGCACTCCCAGATACCTCACCCTCTGGGATGAGAAGTCTCCCAGGACTTACACAGCTTATTTGGGTAAAGGCCCTTGAAATGCATCTGCATTCAGCCTGGAAACAGACGACTTGGAATTGGGAGCGGTTAGGCTTTTCCAAAAGCGGAGAGCGAACACATGTGGGCACATTGTTATTTAGCAAAAGACTGCAAGCCCAGATTTTTCCATCGCTATCGTAACGGCGCGGCAGCACTATTTATCATTTTTCCAGTTGCTACGTTCTGTTCCAATCACAACGAATTGCTAGGAAAGATCTTTGATAATAACTAGCCACTAAGACCTATGAGACTTCATTTATTATGGCATAATATACACATTACCTAACTTGTGTTGGACCATATGGAGAGCTCTCTGTTGAATTTGGCGTGGTTACTGGGGTGAAACAAGGATGAATTTTGTTCCTCATCCTCTTCAATTATGCCATAGATTGGATCACGCAGCAAACTCCAGCAGATCATCTGGGCATAGCAATCAGCCCCGAGGACCACATCACTGATTTAGTCTGTGCCAATAAACACAGCGCTCTGCGCGAAAACACTGAGGGGAGCGCGAGCGGCGCCGAGCAGCCCTGCTCCCTGGAGCAAATCAATAGGGCTTAGCACTTACCGAAGGCTGAGGGCTTCTCTGCAAATGGGAACCGTCTTTGCACTCTGTCCCTGGAAGGCAGAAAAAGGCTTCGGAGAGATCGCGCTCATCTCGGAGCTTATGGGGAAGACGGGTGATAAGATCAAAACTTCTGTAAACCAAGGTCAGTTCAATCACTGCGTTTGAAACCGCAGGGAATTTAGCTGCCAAGCTCGACTCGGCAGGGAGGAACCCTTTGATGGCACAACGTGCGGTGTCAGTAAGCCGTACAATGATCCCATCTCTGCCTGTACGCACATGCATGCTCCCATGCGCATCCTTTCATGCCCTATAAGCACATGTGTGTGCGTGTATGCATGTATATACACGTACCCACACACGTCTACGTACATGTGGTGGGGTAGAGGGAAAAATTCTGTACAGGGTCGATTTCTTCTGGGTCTTACAGTTTGCCGTCCCTACCCTGGGAAGTGAAGGAACCCGCTCACGCCTGGTGCTGGTAGTCCCCGTGGAGATGTTTTTTCTTTTTGTCAAGCAGCGTGGAGACACCCAGCGCCACCCAGAAGTACTCAGCGGTTCAGGACTGAACCGTAACGGTCCCAGTGCCGGATACTGTGTGCCACACTGACATCCGAATCGCGGTGCCTGCATTTAACTCTACCCCAAAATCTCCCTGATAAACAGACTCTGTGTAACTAAAACCCCCTTTTTGGTATATAAGGACTAATAGAACATGACATTTATTATTCAAAAGAGGTGGCAAACGAATCAAGACATTGATTCAATGTGAACAGGCAGAATATGATCCCCTGCTCCTGCCTTGGTGCCGCTCTCTCTCTCAGACATAAATAATAGAACGGTTCCCATTCCCATTCCATTATCGCTAATAATGAGTTATGGGTAAAGCCTACCATGTCCCTCGAAAAAGGCAAGATATAGCTATGCTTATGGTTGATTATTAGAGGATAAAATAAAAAGATTGATGCCCCAAAAAAAGTCTAATTAGTGTTAGTCTATTGGAGAGGAAGCTGAGCATGCTGCTCTAGCACTGCCAAATGAAATTAAGGCCCAATTATTGATAAATGAAGAGTGGTTTGTGCTGGAGTCTGGCCTGGAGTCGAGGAAATACATCTGTCATTTGGCCTGCACAGAAGTCATTCATGTGTGACATAGCATCCTGTGCATTTATCATGCATCTGTAGATTTTTGTTTTAATTCAGTTAGCTGTCTAACTAGATTCGGGGCTGGATGCCTCGCATGCAGTCAGAATTTGGACTGACAGATGCAATTCGAGTCTGAAATGGTGTGTGACACAACTAGCTAGCCTGCATATTAATTATTATTGAACCCGCTGTGGCCAAAGCCTACACTCCGATGGTCTCCTTCGTTATCTGCTGTGGTGGCTTTTGCGTTTAACAGTCGCCCGGTGGCTGCGGGGCGGGCGGGAGACAAACCGGAGCAACGCGCCCGTGTTGTTACATGCCCTCATTATTACCAAGCAAATTGGCAGCTGAGGTGTTCGAAAATCAAAGTGCCTGCTTTTCCCGTGCCGTAAAGACTACGAATGCTATAAATGAGATAAGCGGGGTCAGGAGCCGAGCCGCGGGATGCACTTTTCATTAAACTCAAATTGGCGAAATAGTTTATTAATTCCATTGTCGAATGCAAACGGAAAACAAACATTTGTTAAGATGATAAAACCGCAGCCCTGGCGCGATTGTTCTGACGCCAGCGCGGTGCAGTCGGCTGTGAGGCTTATTTATCCTGTCGCACTAAACTTTGATTTAAAGTTCGTGTAATTTCATCATCGTACTGCGGGGAGAATTGAAAATAAATGTCACCTTCAAGCGGAGAGAGCTAATGGAGTTTTTTGGAAGTTCTGAGACAGCGTCGTGCGAGGGGGCTGCCGCGGAGTCCTCCGCCCGCACCGCCTCGGCGCGGCAGCCTCTGCGGCAGGTCCTCCTTTACCGTTTCATTCCCGTTTTTCCCCTTGCTCCCGTTTCCATGGACTAGGCCAACATGACCTGAAGGTGCTCGGGTCATTCCAGGGGACGATGGAAGCTTTGCTGCACGTCACACATGCAGGCTTCCCAAGAGCAGGGCACAAGACGCCTGGCCGGTCCCCGGCGGGGTGTTGCCCAGCATCTCCCCAAGGAAGGGTCCGTTTCTCCAGCAGGTTTCTGAGGAGCCCACCCCAGGAGGCTCAGCGATACCTGTGGGACAGCCCTGGTACCTGCTGCCATCGCCCCACTCGCTCCGGCGCCTGCAAGCCCCACCGAGCTCGGCTGCTGACCCACCACGCGGTGTGGGTGCTCCGAGCGTGCCCCGAGGCGCTCGCTCCCCGCCGCTCACCCCAGACACACGCGTTCAGGCTGCGCAAACGCCCGTGGCCACAACCGTTGGCTTCAGAGGTGCCAAAGTACCTTCTGAGGATCTGGGGCTTGGGTCCTGATCTGCCTGGCAACCGCGACACGTGGGGATCGCTCCTTTGGAAGCGGATTTTCTAGGCAGGCACCTGATACTTCGCTGGAAACTAGGCTGCTCACTGTCACAGGTGTCAAGGCTCAGCTCCTGCTGAAGGACCTGGTGAGAGCTTCGCCGTATCTTTTAATACCCAAACATTTTTGGAAATCTGCCCCAATTCTAAGTAGGGCAGAAAATGTCTTATAATCTGAAAGTTGTAAATCACTTCTCTAGACAAGGAGTAAAGTTTCCAACGGCACCGTATGATTCCTGTTCCTTAGTCCTACTTCAGCAAGGCTGCGGCTCGGACCCCAGCATCGCACGCGGGCTCTCCCCACGGGGTTGTCCATGCTCACCACTGACCCCCACCGCACCGCCGGGCTCCGCTCCAGCACCGGCCACGGCTCCGCGCAGGCACCCTGGGCGTGGGACATCAGTCCGCAGGTGATGAAGCACCTAAATCACATTTCAGTACTGAAAGGGGACTTATAAGAAATGACGGGGACAGACTTTTTAGCAGGTCCTGTAGCAACAGGACAAGGGGTAATGGTTTTAAACTGAAAGAGGGGAGATTCAGACTGGATATAAGGAAGAAGTTTTTTGCCATGAGGGTGTTGAAACCCTGGCAGAGGTTGCCCAGAGAGGTGGTCGCTGCCCCATCCCTGGGAACATTCCAGGCCAGGCTGGACGGGGCTCTGAGCACCCTGATCTGGTTGAAGCTGTCCCTGCCCATGGCAGGGGGCAGGACTGGATGGCCTTTAAAGGTCCCTTCCCACCCAAACCGTTCCCTGATTCTGTGATTCCGTGATAAATCCTTCTCATTGTGGAATGAGGTGTTCAGTAGACGGGCTGTGGTGGGGTGCCTCCGTCGGGACGCTTGGATTTCCCTCCCGTTTGGAGCTACAGCACGTAAACCTTTCCCTTGCCCTCGAAAGAATCCAGATCTTTCTGCACAGTTGCGACTCTTGCAAATGAGATACTAATAGAAATTTCTACCTTGGATTTACAACATTTCAACTAGTATTAGAGGCACTGAAAACTCAAAAATAAATTCCTTTCTGGTACGTGCTTCTCCTTGTGACATTTCCCTGGGTTCCTCTGACACGGAGATGGTGTCGCGAGCTGGCGTTTGGTGGGTACTTCACAAAACGAGCCAATACCGTGCCTCCAACGCAGGCTAAATTTCAAATATTAAAAATAACACCGAAATACAATTCCACTTACTCATCCTAACTCGATTTGGGGCCGCCAGCATAAGCCGGCTGCCAGATGGAGATTCGTTAGCCACTTCTGCTCGGCGAGGCAGCGCTGCGGCGGGGCGGGGGGCGGCGGGCGGGCAGAGCCCCCCTGCCACCAGCTCCTCGGGCACCCCGCCGCGGGGACCAGCACCCCACCGTCCCCACCGCTCGCTGCAGCCCCACGCACACTCCCTGCTCCTCCAGCAGTCCAGGGCGATTTTTATTGCTTTTGATCATTTTTTGGGGGGGGGATGGAATCGGCTGCTGTTTGGGGGTGCTGGGTCTGTGCCCACGCAGAGCACCCGGTCTGAATCCAGCCCCGATGGCTGGACGGCTCGGATACCTGCTTGCCACCTGGGTGATGTAAGGACCGAGCAGAATCCGGCCTGACATTGCGGATGAGCCCAGCCGCCCTTGTCTGTCCCCTCCGCGCTGTTCCACCTGCGCTGTGACCCCGCAACTTCCGCAGAAAAGCAATTTTTGCTGCCAACGACAGTTTTGTGCTCACAAAAGAATATGCAAAGCAGCACTAAGTAGAGAGTGACATTTTCTCCCTCACAAAGAGACAGATTTCCTAGCGCTGGCTCTACGCAGAACTCTACCCGCACCGCGTCACTCGCTCCGAGCCGCGGGGAGGCTTCGGCGCAGCCAAGGGTGCCGTCGCCGGCAGGCAAACAGGGCCCCTCGCTTCTCCCACCCCCCGAGACCGTCTCCCTGTAGGAAGATGCTGGTGTGGACCCAGCAGCACGTGGACGTACTTCAGGCGCTGGGCAGCCCCAAAGCTGCGTCTCCGCCGCGAGCATCGTCCCAGCGCTGCCGGCAGATCTGGCGTGCCGGGCTCCTCCTTGCCAGGCTGCAGCGTGGCAGGGGAGGGAGTTCTCCCCGACCAGAGTCGTTGCAGTTTGCTCCCAAAATCCGGCAGCCCGTGAGCAAGCATCCAGGACAGCTCGTAGCTTCGTGGCCCCAGGGGTGCAGTGGAGTAGGTCGTGCGGGCAGAGGGTGCTGGCACCCACCCGGAGCAGGCAGGGTGAGCTGCCGCAGGTGGCTGCGGCCGCGGGGACATTTGTCTCAGCAGAAGGTCACGCTTTACCGAGGGTGACTGAGGAACTTCTGGCATCACCAGGAAGGTCCTTCACAGCTGGGCCACGCGAGCGCTGCGCTTGGTCACCAGGAATCAGAGAGGTGCTGAGCATCCCCTCACCTCCCAGGCACCCCGGTCCTCCGGGCAGTGGCCATTAAACAGGGGCAAGGCTCTAACAAGGGCGTTGTTGAAAATCAAGTTGCAGATACCCGAGCAGGATGCTGGCTGGATGCGCATCCTGGCTGACCACCGCGGTCCTTCCTAGGTGTGCTGGAGCAGAAGGCACTTCTGCCTTCCAGGCTGCAGATGAAGGCTCATGTCATTGAGCAGACGTGAGGCGTAACATCATCCCCGGTTCGGTAAGGAGTTCTGCCAAAAGAAAGCTCCTAAATCTGGCAAGGACTCAGTGCTTCCCCGTTCAGGAGGAGGAGGTGGGTTCGTCCGTGGTGCTGGGAGGCTGCAGGAGGAAGGAGAAGCCGCCATGTCCGATGGAGCAAAGCACGGGAGCGCTGCAGCAGCTCCTCACTGGGAGGAAGGGCAGAGGACATGCCCCACCAGCACATGGAGGAAGGTGCCTTGGCATCTGTGAAATGTCTGTTTTCCATGCTGTATTTGTACAGCGTGTGTAATGTATTGGTAAGTCCATAGGCATGGCCTCGCCAGCGGCTTCACGCGCAGCACGTGGCACCGTGCCTGGTGGCTTCCGTTTCCTACCCGCTGCTGACTGCAGAAACCAGTCAGCTCAACGGGCACGGCTGAAGTCCGTGCAGGTTATCAATACTGTTTGTATAGTTCCCTTCTTCCTTAGTTTTCCTCCCAGATTTTTTTACTCCCCCTGGTTTTATCCTACAGGGAATCAAATGGATCAGGTGCTTTCCCTTGCTGGCACAGATACACATTTTAGTGCAGGGACGCAGTGTGCTTGCACTGGAGCTGCATAGAAAGCTTTATTACACAAATCGAGCCAGAAAGCCTCTTTTGCTGTGCTGGCAGAAATGCAAAGTTCACCTTTTAGTAGACTGGTTCTTTTTTTTTTTTTTCCTTCTTTTTTTAGGCCACCTTTGGGCACAGCGACGTGTGCTTCGTGACACCGCACACGTGCAGCGAAGGGAAGAGCGGGCCAAGGGGGGGGTCCCGCTGCTGGGTCACCCCTCAGCGCACCCAGACCTCGCCCGTGCACCCACCCGGGGCTGGCGGAGCCTCTCCTACAGCCTCGGCCAGGGGTGTTTGCAAGGTACCTATGGATGGAGATGGCGCTGAAGGGCAGCGGCAGTTGGGTACCAAACCGCCTGCCCCTGCTTTAGGAAGCCCAGGTGTTATATTCACAGCTGCAGCCTCTAATTTGGCCTATTTGGATGAAAATGTGGCTCTGTGCGTTAAGGGAGCGGCTGCCCCAGCACAGCCGAGCTATCTCTCAGAGAGACCTAGCACACAGCATGGAATAAAGAGGAACGTGGTTTTTTCTTCGAAAAAAGGCACGTCAGTAATATTCTTACTTAAACAAAAAAAGAAGACAACAAGCTAGTCAAGGAAAATAAACCCAGGAGCGCTGAACTACAGAGACACAACAATAGCTGCAGGGCTGAGACCTTGTAAAGAAAGCTTGTGCCCGGAGTAGGGTTTTACAGTGAGTTTTAAACCGCTTTAAAATGTCAAGTTTGGTTTTTGACGTGGTTACGTTTACCCCATAAAAATAAAGTGATTTGAAGACCCTTTGGGGCCCTGGAACAGCTCCCGCTCTTGCTATATAGACTGTGCTTCACATGTTGGCTTAAGCTGCTTATTGCCTTTTATGACACTCCGGTTATTAGGTTAGATCAGCAGCACTTCCATTAAAAACCTCTATTGATCATATGCAATACCTGAGCGGTCCGTAGCTTTTATGTGAAGAGAATAAATGATATACTTGTTTCTAACCGTTAAACTATAGGATTATCAAGGGACTGAATAACTGCCCTTAATATAGCAATTATTTCTGCAGGTACAGTACTTGGTAATGTTTAAGCATAATTACCTAGTAATCTGGTATTTACTACGTAACTGCAAAGTGTAATATTTGCACCTTGTAAAATAAAACAGGCATTTAAAAATATTTAATACTTTCTGCCTTTCCTTTGTGTCTCTGCCTGCGTTTTCCCCACAGTGCAGCGCTGCCACGTGCTCCCTTTCCCCTTGGACCCCCGGGACCGGGACAGGGCTGAGCGACGGGGAGAGCCGACAGCCCCGGGGCCGGCATCCCACCCAGCTCCCGGCCGTGCCGCGGGGCAGCCGGGCTGCTGGGGAGAGACGCTACCGCCGTGCCGGAACGCCGATCCCCGCCGTCGCCCGGCTCTGCGGCGGCAGAGGAGACGGTTTGGAGATCTCCGTGCCCTGCCTTTCGCGGCGGGCAGGGAGGGCTGGAGCTCCCTTCTGCCGAGGGATGCTCTGCAGAAGGATTGCTAAACTGCCGCGCGCCGTAATGTGTTATGACATAGATCAGCTGTTGTTTTCCAGTCTCGGAGGAAACCTTGTGGAATCTCATTCCTTTGACTGGATTCAATTATCTGCAAATGTTGTCCTTTAAACGCAAACTCAAGGCCCTTTCGCTGGAACGTTAAACACGGATCGCGGGAACAGCGAAACCTCTTTAAAGCTGTTGTTTCTTCGGATATTTGGTTTACCTTTAGTTTTATAACAAAGTAAATTAATAAACGGTTAGGAGAGTTGTTACTATAGCAATCCCCATGGTAACATAAAAAACGCCACAAACACTCATCTTCAGACTACAGCTCCTGGGAGAGCACGACTCGGAGTCAAACGCAGGGATGGCTCTTCATCTCGGCGACGCTAAATTTAGCAAAATTCTCCTTGTCTTTCAGATTGAACTCAGGAAAAGTTTATGCTCTCAAACAAAGCAGAATATCTTGAATCTCCGCGGATCTCAGAAAACCCCCTCTTTCCTTACCGCATCCTGCTGAGCACATCGCTTGAGAGAGCGTTTCTGATCTGAAACCGCCTCTGCAGTGGGGATGCTGCCTTTCCTGGTGAGGAACCAGGGCTGTCCTCGGGTCCTCTGGCACCCGTGGGGACTCTCCGCGGGGTTTGCACAACCCCTCTGTTGTGAAACGGCTTTGCAAACGCCAGCGCAAGGCATTGCCCTCGCGCTGGCACCGCGCGCGCATTTTTCCTCGGTCTCCTCATGTCTCCGCGAAATCACAGAATCAGAATCACAGAATCACAGAATAGTAGGGGTTGGAAGGGACCTCTGTGGGTCACCCAGTCCAACCCCCCTGCCAAAGCAGGGTCACCCACAGCAGGCTGCACAGGACCTTGTCCAGGTGGGTCTTGAATATCTCCAGAGAAGGAGACTCCACAGCCTCTCTGGGCAGCCTGGGCCAGGGCTCCATCACCCTCAGAGGGAAGAAGTTCTTCCTCATGTTCAGACGGAACTTCCTGTGCCTCAGTTTGTGCCCATTGCCCCTTGTCCTGTCACTGGGCACCACTGAAAAGAGCTTGGCCCCATCCTCCTGACACCCACCCTTCAGATATTTGTAGGCATTTCTAAGGTCCCCTCGCAGCCTTCTCTTCTCCAGGCTGAACAAGCCCAGCTCCCTCAGCCTCTCCTCGTAGGGGAGATGCTCCAGTCCCCTCACCATCCTCGTAGTCCTCCGCTGGACTGAAATGGGAAATGGGAAGATGCCGGAACTACTCAACTCTTACCATAGGTCACCCTGCAAAAGGTGGAGCAGCCAGCAACAGCAGAGCCCAAGTTTGGACCAGGGGAGGAATAAAAAGATGTCTGTTGAAAGAGTACTCAGCCTAAGAATTAATGAAAATAGTTATTCTGGGCTACATCCTGATATTTCCTCTAAAAACAATCTTCTTGCTTTAGGAGAACCATGCAAGTGATTAAATATCATCACCCTGCATTAGGTAGAGCAGTGGTTTCACACCTCTGGTCGTTCTTACCATGCTTTTGCCATGCTGTTCTGCAAGAGGCATGCACCAGGCCAGGCACTGGCATGAACAAACCCGTTTCTGCGGAGCCTGGCAAGCTTCGTGCTCCCTTACCCCGGCAGTGGCCAACGATTTCTGAAGCAGCAAAGCAGTTAAGACTCCACTGGGCACTTCTACCTGAAATTCTGCAAATTCTTACGTGAACCCGCGTTATCCAGCACCGAGTCGCAGCCTGGAAGCTCCTTTTGGGGGTGATGAGGGAAATCCGGGAGTGAGTGGCTGAACCCGCGGCCAGGTTTGTGCCACCTCCCTTCCCATAAACTTCTTCAGAGTTCGGCTCACCGAGCTCTGCTTTGTCTCTCAAGTGTGTGGCACAGCCCTGCAGGGATAAAACCCATTTATTTAAGGATAAAGATAAAATCTTTGAGGATAAAACCCTGGTATTCAGCCTGGAGAAGAGAAGGCTCTGGGGAGACCTTGTTGTGGCCTTTCAGTACTGAAAGGGGGCTTGTAAGAGAGATGGGGACAGACTTTTCCGTAGGTCATGTAGCAATAGGACAAGGTGTAGTGGTTTTAAACTAAGAGAGGGGAGATTCAGACTGGATACAAGGAAGAAATTTTTTGCCATGAGGGTGGTGAAACCCTGGCAGAGGTTGCCCAGAGAGGTGGTCGCTGGCCCATCACCGGGAACATTCCAGACCAGGCTGGACGGGGCTCTGAGCGACCTGATCTGGGTGAAGATGTCCTTGCCCATGGCAGGGGGGTTGGACAAGATGGCCTTTAAAGGTCCCTTCCCACCCAAACCGTTCTCTGGTTCTATGATTTCTAACAACAGGACGTATTTTTAGATTTCTCCAGCAAACTGTGACAGGTTCGGCTGGCACAGAGACAGGGGAGGGCAGGGAGAGGCACAGGGAGAAGTATCCTTTTACACCAAAAAACTGTTAGAAAGGAGCCTGCAGCAAAGAGGTCCGAGGTGTCGGTCCCGATGGCCCAGGCGCAGTCAAGGTGCGCCCCGAAGGTGAAGCTCCCCCAAAAAAGCAGCGAAATTTACTTTGCACCTCCCGGTTTTCCCTGCAGGGAAACTGAGGCCCTTCGATAGGGATTTGAACTTTCACAGTCGGGCTACGAAAAAGCGGTTCCCTTCCTCCGCACGGGGAGAAAACACAGGGCGCTTCTGCTTGGCGCTGACAGATGTCCGAAGCGGGACGCTGCTGGAGTGCTGCCGCTTCACCCCAGCCGAACGGCGCGGAGGTCAAACGCTGCTGGTAATGCTGCGTTAGGGCAAGGGACAAGTGGCAAAGGAAGAGAGCGCAAGGAGCACCGGTGACTCCGAGCAGAGAAACTGGGAGGAATGCGGCGGGGTGAGGGCGAGGGCTTGCTTTGCAGCTCCGCAGCTGAAGTGTTTAAAGAGGAAAGCGAAGAGCGAGCTGCAAGGGTCAGAGCTGGAGAACAGCCACATTCTGTGTCTCAAGCATCCGTTCAGGGATAAATTTGGCTCTTAATCAGGGCTGACAATTAGGCCGTACAGTTAATATTTTTACAGCTGTTTTATTAATAACACATACAGAGCATCCAGCCAGGATTTGTTGGAGACACCTCAGGAAAATGAATGATGTAAATAACAGATGGATGCAGAATATTCTTACAAACAGGCATAAAGATATTCCCATCTTGTTTAGAAGGAATTTAAATAGACAGATTGCAGATAAACAGGCAAACTGAAAAGAGGAGAGAGTGGGAATGGGAACTGATAGATCGCAGAAGCGCCCAGGAAGCCCACCAAGCGCTCGGGATCCCAGCGTCCACAGGGACGTGCCCACCACCCTGCGCAGCCGGCGGGAGCACCCGGGGAGCGGCCCGGCCACGGGCACTGTGCAGCTGGGGGCAGCAGGAGGATGGGGTCCCACCGATGCACCCCCAGCCCCGGGCTGGCCCCCAAACCTCCGCGCACGCACCGGGTCCCATGGGTGCTGCATCGCTCCCGCACCGCCCCTGGCACGGCCGCAGCCTGCGGTCCTCAGCTTTCCTCCCGGCCACCCCGTGCGAACTAACCGTGCTTGCTGTTGCTGTGGTGCAATAACTGAATTTAA
Organism: Opisthocomus hoazin; assembly: GCF_030867145.1. Lineage (NCBI taxonomy): Eukaryota > Metazoa > Chordata > Aves > Opisthocomiformes > Opisthocomidae > Opisthocomus > Opisthocomus hoazin. The sequence goes on along the minus strand of NC_134453.1, from coordinate 999,794 downwards.
AGCATTTTGACTTTCCAAACATTTCAAATGTTTTCTTTAGCTGCGTTTTACACCGCCTTTTCACCAGGTAGAGCAGGGTCCGAAACCCCGAGGGCATCCCCAACTCCACGTCCCTGTGCACGGGCGACCGCCCCAGGGCAGCCGGCACAGCACAGCACGACCACGGCCCCAGCAGCCTGGGGGCTTTCAAAGCCACCATCGATGCGAGGTCTTCCTCAGCGGGGAAATGTTGCCAGCAGACAGAAACCAAGGCTATGCCGTACCTTGCCTGCGTGTCCCCACACCCAGCCAGCAGGTAGGTCTCACCCGCAGCTCCCCAGCCTGAAGAGGGTTATAATGAGGATAATTTCGACATCCTTGCAATGATTTTGCCTTAAAATCTTAACTCTACTAGGTATTGAGGTGTTTGCATAGACACAGTGCATTTATAAATGTATATGTACTAATTTATATATGTGGTAAGCATGGCAAGAGGTGAGCAGAGGTGGGGAGGAAGCGCAGCGGCACGACAAGGACAGGGGTGAGGCAGGAGAGGACTGAACGTCCCCAGCCCGTGCCTTTGCCACTGGAATTAGGGTCCCTGAGGAGGCAGAGCAGCTCAGGGGGGACACAGGGAGTGAGGGGCTGCCACTTCACCTCCAGCAAAGCCACCCCAGGTCTGCTGCTCCAGCTTTCGTTTGGTGAGCCAGGTGCTGCCAGACCTGCTGCGTGTGCCCTGGGATGGCACCTGCACAGCGTGGATGCCGTAGACGGGGTCTCCAGAGGTTTGTCACCTCCTTGGAGCTACTGGAGATCCAGCAGCCACGTAGAAATGTCCACAGACTCGATGCCTGTGAAAAGAGGACGTGTCTTGGGAGAAAAAAATGTCAGGAACAGCCGCTCCGTCAGACACCTCTGTCAGAAACAGCTTCTGCAGGGGGGTATAGTGCCTTCTGTCCCCATTTCTGCGGGATCCTCAGTGCTGTGTCACCAGGGAGCACAGGAGGGACCCAGGAGCCATGTGCAGGGCTGTCCTTACGCCCCTCGCTAGGAGAGAGCAAGGTGAGCAGGACGGAGCGTGCACGGAGGGCTCGGTGGCCGTGCTGGCAGCAGCGAAGGGAGCGCAGGCAGCAGCGAGCGATGCTGCTTGGGCCACTGCTGCTTCCCACCCCTGCACGACAGGACTTGACCGGAGAGCAGCCTTCAGCACAAGAAACGGGAGCAGAAAATACTGCAAAAATATACAGGAAAGGAAAAGAACAAAACCTGGGAGATGCTCCCTGAGCCTTGAAGTCCTGGCCCCAGTAATTAGCGCATGTCCCTGTATGTAAATGCTTATCAAGAGCCATCTTAAGGGCGATGATAGAATTTTTTCCCTATTGCTGTTTTAAAGGGCATTTGCAAAGACCCAAGCGGTGCAATGGTTAGGAAATATCTTCTAGATTGCAGGCCAAGTTTATTCCATGTCATTTATTGTTGCGCCAACGTTTTCTTTTCGTTTAACTATACCTTTCCTTCCACAGCCTTGACCCCTGCCGCATTCCCAGGCGTACCCCTCAGCTCGTTCTCCCTCGGGAGAAAGCAGGCTTTGCCACCTTGTCCCCCTCTCGCTTCACCTTTCTCGAGCACCAGAGCCGTTGCGGAGGCGGTCTGGCGTGCGGGGACGCTGCCGTGCCCCCCTCCGCCGCGGCAAGGCCAGCGTCGCCGGCTTTCTTCCCTTCCCTCACCGCTCTCCGCGAGGCAGAGCGTGTTCTCAGCGACGCGGCCTCTGGAGCCGTGGGATTCGAGGAGAATTTCCGCCCTTATCTCTGGATAAAGGAAGTTTCCAGGCCTTGGCTTGCGGGGAGAGGCTGTGCCTCGCTGTCCTCAGCAGCAGGTAAACAACCACTGCATGAGCTCAGCGCTCAGAAATCCTGCTCGGAGTTTGGGAAAAAATCCAGAGCAAGCAAGTGCCAAAACAACTGCAGAAGGTGCAGGGTCCTCGCGCTCGCTCGGCTGTCCGGCTTGCAGCACGGCGGAGCGGCACACACGCGCGGGGAGTCAGGCAAGCACGTTAGCCCTACGTACAGACACCCTGGAAGAAGCTGAATATCAGACAATGTTTTGTTTACTGAGGGTATCATTTCTACTGTGAGTTGGGAAGGGTTATAGACAAGGGATAATAATTATTTTGGTATATTAACTTCACAGAATCACAGAATGTTTGGGGTTGGAAGGGACCTCTGTATACTTGACCTAGTATCTGACACAGGATGAAACACAGAATCACAGAATCACAGAATCACACAGAATGGTCGGGGTTGGAAGGGACCTCTGTGGGTCACCCAGCCCAACCCCCTGCCCAAGCAGGGTCACCCACAGCAGGCTGCACAGCACCGCAGCCAGGCGGGGCTGGAATATCTCCAGAGAAGGAGACTCCACAGCCTCCCTGGGCAGCCTGGGCCAGGGCTCCGTCACCCTCAGAGGGAAGAAGTTCTTCCTCATCTTCAGCTGGAGCTTCCTCTGCTCCAGTTTGTGCCCATTGCCCCTTGTCCTGTCGCTGGGCACCACTGCAAAGAGTCTGGCCCCGTCCTCCTGACCCCCACCCTGCAGATATTTAGAGGCATTTCTAAGGTCCCCTCTCAGCCTTCTCTTCTTCAGGCTGAACAAGCCCAGTTCCCTCAACCTCTCCTCGTAGGAAAGATGCTCCAGTCCCCTCCTCATCCTCGTAGCCCTCCGCTGGACTCTCTCCAGTAGCTCTTCATCTTTCTTGAACTGGGGAGCCCAGAACGGGACACAGTGTTCCAGATGGGGCCTCAACAGATGGGTATTCATCGTTCCTTTGCTTTAAATATTTGTGCCCATAAATGGCCATAACTGGGCCGCCTCTCTCACCTGGGAGCAGTCCGCGTCGAAGGAGGCGGCAGACACTCTCCGCTTCCCACCAGCGGCTCGAGCTCGAGAGGGCATCAGAGGAACCTTGGGCTGGAGGTTGCACACACAGGTCTTCCACAGCTGGTGAGAGACCTGGAGGCTGCCTAAGTGCAGGAATTATTAATAACTTACCCGATTTTTCCGACTTCCAGCTGGTTTGCAGTCATTTGAGCTGAAATCTGAAGTGCTGCCATCCATTGCTCTGAAGTAAGGGTACGTATCCTCCATCCAAACTGTGCCCGCAGCTGGGGAGCTGGCTTGCACTCGGATTCTTAGCATCGACCGTTTAAATTCAAAGCAGGAGTACACTGCTCTCTGTTTCATGTCCTCTCTGGTGCCCACAGCACCGTGAAAACCATGGTCATATCCACATGATCCAGACTAGCTTTTGGGTTAATAACAGCTTAAACAATGTTATCAAGCTTGGTGATAACTCAATCAATTTTATATAAATATTTACTGCGTGTTTACAGAGCATATATGTATATATGTATACATACACACACACACAATGGAGAGATACAGATGTAAACCCAATGAGAAGTCCTGATGCGATCGCTCATCATGCCTTCAGGAGCCCAGCTCACAATTAATTAACCCTCGCGGCACCGCTGGCCTTCGGCGGGCGCTGGCCTGGCTGGGCAGCGGGGCTCAGCCCAGCCCTTCTCATGCACCCTCCCCATGCAGACCAGCCGTCCCTCCCCGGCTGCCGACCGGGAGCGCGGGGGCATCGCGCCTCGCGCCGGCGCGATGCGGGGAGCAGCGTCCCCGCGCAGGTACCGCACGGCTCCCGGCGACGTGGATTTCACAGGTGTGTGCGTGCCCTGTTCTCGCATTCGGCAGAGAAACGTCGCTCGAAATAGCAGCAAAGTCAGCAGAGTACGGAAAAAATACGAAAAGCAAACATATTCAGGAGTTCTGAAAATCAAACTGTGATAAATATCAGCATAACAAGCCTCATTTGGGAACACACCGTTCTCCCCGAGGAGGCTGTCTGACTATCAGTGCCTTTAGAAACACACTTTCTCCAGGGCTCCGTACTGAGCACAGGGTAAGATAAACACGAGCGCCTTTTCCCAGCCTGCTCATCTACAGGCATCTAAATTAAGAGATTGTGTTATCAGCGATAAAAGTTCATTGAGGGTTCATTTCAGTTGGTTTGAAGGTTTTTCAGGAGAAGAATAAACAAACAGCAATTAGCACCATATTTAACATCTCTGACATTTCGTGCAGCCTATTTCTATCGCTGGTGGAGGAAGATCTGCTCTGGTGCCTTGCCGTGCTTCAGCACAGCGTCGCGCAGCAGCCGTGAGCGACTCGGGGTGACATCAGCCGTGGGCGTTGGCGGGACAGCGGAGGCTCAGCACCCCGCTGGGGCTTGGAGCAGCTTGAGCCAGAGCTTCCCTGCTGGTCCATCCAACGGAACCCTCCGGCCTGGGTGCTGTGGCTGGAAGGAGCTCGCCCGACACCAGCGAGGCTGCACCAGTGCGGCCGGTGCTCACCCACCCCAGAGGCTCCACCACCAGTGCCAGTGGCCACTCCAGCGCTGGTGGCCTGCCAGATGACAACGCCGTGTGCTGGCAATGCCATTAAATTTCGTTCACGTTAACCAGCAGACAGACATCCAAGCTTCCTGTGCTTCGTTGAAGCCCCTTGCCAGGCACAACCGGCAGAGACGGCGCCGTGCGGCGGAGCGCCCGCCGGCAGTCGCTCCGTTAGGCAGGTAACGGGATAATCAGGCATTTCAATCAAGGTAGTTAAAGGCTAAAACGTGGAGGCAGATAGTCTATTGCGCTTAGCTTACTGATGTGCAGAGCTCTACAGTACAGACGTCTTAACACATAAATTTAACAATTATTATTGTGTTGCCCTTTTCCAAGAAAGGGTAAAGGAGATTTGTAGGAGCACTTAACACATGTAAATCCCCACCTCTTTAAACCAAAGCAGTGTGTTAAATGGGTCCATAAATATCATAAGTATTCTGTCCTTTTAGAAATCATACCTTTTCTTTCTCCTTTCAATGCAATTAAACCCCTGCCTTATTATAACACAACTCTTGGGAACCAGACATTTAAAAAACTCTAAACAGGTGTTTGTTGAGAAAGACAACGATCTTCGTTGGGTTAAACGTAAGTTGAAGTCAAAGGCAAAAGGCGGCCTGGGTAACACGCGGTCCTGAATCACAGTTTGGCTGTTGCTTTGCCAAAAATAAGATCAAATCTCATTCAGCCACATCTCTCAGCCGCACACGAGAGCTGGAATGTTCACCTGGGGGTTCTCCTTCTTCTTTCAAAGACCTTTGACAGCAAGGATGGGATCTGCCCGGTTGTTGGGTTTCCATCCTGCGCAGCCACCTGCATCCGCCTGCTCTCCTTGGGAGCACCCGGGGGACCCTGCCCTTCGTCCCCAGGCAGGTGCCGAACGGAGACCACCCAAACCTCGCTCCCAAGGGCTGGTTTCACCCCGCTGGCTGCAGAGGACGTTGAGCGCTTAGAGCAGATTCAGATGCAGAAGTTGCCCAGTGTTCGGTGAAATCGCTCCCACCTTAGCTGCGTGCACTTAAAACCAGGCTTACCAAGTCTTTTTATTGCAATTCAGGTATATATTTCCTTGTCTTCAGTGGTTTCTGACGTACTAACGGACACCACCAACACTTTACTAGGAGGAAAAGAAGAAAGTTTTCAATAAGCTCATGGCCGATTAAATATCATTGCACTTACAAACAAGCCAGCTGGTGTCCCAAGGCAGTGACACCACACCACCTCTCTGCCCAGAAGACCATCTCTGTCTCTCCGTCCTGGACCATCCACTGTGGTGGCTGCTTCCTGAGCAAGACACTGACCCTTTCTGGGGCTGATAACTCCTGGTGAGCCCCCAGCAACCCCTGGCAAGCTCCCAGCAAGCCGCTGGTGAGCTCCCAGCAAGACCCTGGTGAGCCCCCGGCGAGCCCCCAGACCACACGCTGCAGGAGAAGTCCTCGTGGGCCATTTCCATGCCGTGCACCACCATTTGTTTCCCTAGCTGTTCCTTGCAGAATAACTTCGACGCATTTCTTATGATTGAAGGGTGCCTAATGCGTAATTTATGTGTTATGATTATTGCACAAAGCCCCAGTTGTAAATTAATGAGGCTGGACGGTATTTAAATCCCGTGTTCTGGAGGCAGAACTCACTCGCTGGCCTGCTCCTTTTACGTTTCCTGCCACAGCTCCGCGGCGTTGCATCACTGCCAAGTTAACTACACTTTTGCCAGTACGATGAATAAGGAAAAATGAAAATCGCACTTGGCACTTTTAATCAGATAATTATTTTTAAGAAACTAGCAGGAATGTTAAATACATTTTCCAGTTTTTTCCATCTGTTCCGGCTGACGTGCAAGACTGGTACTCTAATAACAAGGCAGATCTCATGAGCGTGCCTCATAATGAATATTTCAGGATTATTTCTGTACCAGGATATATATGTGGTATCTGTTTGCAGGACATCTGGCTGCAACATGTGCCTCGTTAAGGTACACCTGTAAATCTGAGGTCAACGTCTCAACCTGGAAGGGTACAAATAAAGGGTTCAGTGAACGGGATTATTAATGGTGCCAGGTGCCGGCGGCGCGGGCGCTGGGGTCTGCTCAGGCGCGGGCGAGGCACCGGGTAATTGCCCTGGCTTCGGCAGCGCTGGTGTAGTGTGTCAGGAAGCAGGACCGGCGTTAATCGTTGCTAAAGCCGTGCTGTGCGAAACGTGTTTGCTCTGCAGCCTTAAAAACGCTTCATCCAACTGCACTTTGGTAAAATAATGAACTTCATGTAATTCTATAATATTTAACTTCGCTCACACAAGCAAACTAAGCTGCACATTGTATAAACCAGCTCGAATGTTTGGTTAAGGTTCAAAGCCAGCCCAAATACTTTTTATTCTGGAGGAAAAATTCACTTGCTTTTTTTCCCCTTGGCGTGTTCCACTCTCGGACAAACTGAGTAAATACATAACGCAGTCGAGCAAGGAGCAAGTGCCGGTGTGGGAGCCTTCCCAGCCCTCGAGCACCGGCGAGGAGGGGAATTTTCCTCTCTTTGAGTGACTTTCTCACAGCTTTTCCAACACGAGCTGTAAGCCAGCACGGGACAGACAGCCAGGCAGAAAGTCAAGGAAGAAGGTCAGGCGCACCAACAGCCCAAATGGGGAGCACAACTCCATCGTAGGGACAAAGCCCGTGAGCGAAGCAGAGTTGCTGTTAGACATCTCTTTGAGCGTTTTGGGGGCTTGGGGCTCTCCGCACAGGCAGCCCTACCTCTCCGGGACTCTCCAGCTCCCTCCCAAGTGGAGGGAGCCGCTTTCCCTGGCTGGGAATTACAGCGCAGAGAAGAAGGTTTGTGGTTTCTTCTGAGTTTGTTTGTTGAAGAAAACTGTTTCTGGAAAATCGGTTCCTTTGTTGATCTTGCCCTTTCTCCTCTGTTCGTAGGCAGACTCAATAAAGAGTTGGTAAGAGCTTTTGTCCCCTCGAGACCTGCTGCCAGCCGCACCCGGCAGAGCACACAGCCCCTCTGCGGAGAGCCGGGCGACGCGGGCGCAGCCGGTCGTTACCCGCTTCAGGAGCTTCGCCCTCTCCCCGGCCACCTCACATTAAATCTGAGCTCAAACACAGAGAAACTCCCCCTCGTTATCAGGGAAGCTCTCCCGGGGTGGGAGATCTGAGACTGCCATGTGCTGGGCAAGTCGAGGGTGCCGTTATTGTTTGTTCCGCTGAACGACGGAGCAGGGAAAGAGGGGGAGGGCAGGCAGCACCCACGTTTTTGAGCAGTGCCCGCGCCAGCAGCAGCTTGGCTGAGGGCTGTGCTTTGTACAGCAGCCCCGTGCCTGCTCGATGCGTGCCATCATCTGATCTCTGTACGTCACTGTGCTTCACCACCGGGCGCAAACTGGTTTTTCCTGGAGGGTGGGCGATGGCTTTCACAGGGCCTGGCGTCTCCCAGACCCGGCTTTCAGGAGGCCAGGCCCGGAGGCTTGGCTAAGCTTCTGAAATGGCTGAGTTTCAGAAAGTTCTTAAGTTTGCTTTTCCACCAGCAAGAGGAGTAAGTACAACAAACTGGACTTGGAAGGGGGAACATCTCCTGTTTGATTTTGCAGTTGCTATAGTGATTGATTAAATTAAAAACAAAAAAAAACCCAACTTGTAAATTCAAAATCCTAATTGTACTGACAACAATCTAAATGTGGTTAGAACAGTGAGTCACACTCCAGATTATGTCTCTCAAACAAGGTTTTAATTTAAATTTAACAAGGCAATTATTGTACAGTATGTTAATTCAGTATCATTTGATTAACAAAAACGTGTTGCTTGAGCTTGAACACTTATGGTATTTGGTTAGATCTACATCTATGGTATAGTTAAACCTCCCTGGCGTCCTTGGTGCTAATAACGAACATACAATGAGCATGCATGTCAATGCACCTTGCTAGGTTTGTTAGGACAGCCGTTGGATAGTTGTTATATGGCAAGTCATTAGGAAAGGCAGCGACTGCATGTAAAGGTCCAACAACCCTGTAGCAAAGTGCACGTGTAATACATATTGCCCTCTATATTTGTTTAATATGTAATAGCCATCCTAAGCACCTCAAACACAGGGGAAATTCAGATATTTTACACAGAATATCTAATCCAAAGTGCTCCCAGGATTTTTTTCTGACTGTTTCTTTTGGTTTCCATCAGCAGACATGGTCAGCTTCCACGGGAGACGTTCACAGCCTCAGCGCTGCTAGCAGCCTGATTACCCGGCTTGCTGAAGAACACAAGACACCACCACCGTGAGAGAGGTCCGAGTGCTCGGCCCTTCTGTGAAACCAATGCCAGAGAAAACACCCAAACCAAATATGTTTGTTGTCAAAGGGAATAAACCTCCAGATACTCCTGAAAGGCCCCTCCGACACCCAAGCCCAGCGTTGCTGTGACTCCTGACGGACGCTGGCTCTTCCCAAAGGCTGCCGCAGCCTCCCAGGTAACCTGTTTCTCATGCTCACCACGGCCATCACCAGCCCTGATGGCCAGCAAAGCTCTCCCGCTGCGTTTTAATCCCGTCCTCTCCAAGTACCTGCCACGAGCCTGGAAGACAGATTCTGCCTCTCTCTGAGACACCTCGCGGTCCTCGACGGCTGCGTCCCACCTGCCTCTTCTTTCCCTGTACACCTAAGCAACTCCTCCCCAACCAGATGCTCTTCATCCAGTTGATGGTTCTTGCCCAAGTGTCCCTGCTGGGCTCCCTCCCATCTGATTTCACACACCTTGGGTACGGTTTCTCACCTGCCAAACCGATTTGGTGCTGCAGTCCTGCGCTGGCCCGTCCTGCCGAAGGTGTGTGCTCACCACACAGGCTGTGCCCATGGCCTGAGCTCTGCTGACCCACACCTGGACTGCCTCCGGCACAGCCTGGCCTGGCTGCTCCTCCCGGTTCTGGAACAGGATGGCAAACAGCCCTGTAGCTGCCATGGTCGGGTCTAAATCCCCAAGGATGAAGTCCACCAGCTCCAGCAGCTTGGAACCTTTGCCACTGTTCAAGCTGGTGCACGATCTTCTGTCCATGCAGACCACCTGAGCTCTGACAATGGCATGGGGCAACCAGAGACAGGTACCCTCCAGCTCCATAGCCACCAGGAGACCAGAAACCAGGTCACCAGTTCTGGTGTGGAGCAAGAGCTTGCTTTCTGCTGGGAAAGTGCTGGGAAAGTCCAGTCTAGCTGGGTTTGGTGAAGGCAACAGATTTCTCAGCTGCCATAGCGCAGGACACCCCGTCCAGACCTTTCCACGCTTTTCTTTACAGAACTTTGAACCCCAAAATTTTGCACCAAGTTGAAAACTGAAAAAAAATTATGGGGAAGCGTAACAAAAATATTTAATTTCATACTGAATTCTGTACTGCAGAGATGACTGTATGGCATTGTTCTATTAATTTTCACATTTAATCCCATAAAAGCTTCTGTTCCTTAATATTGGAAGTTGCCAAGGAATTCAAGGCCTGCTTCCAGAAATTAGGTCAATACTTAGGTCTTGATAATGAGTTGTTGGTGACTCAGCTCTGAGACTTGGCGAGGGCGGGAGGAAGTTTTCTGAACTGGCTCTGATTCTTCCTCCCTGCGAGATCCCAGAGGGTCGTAACGACCAGCTGCATCGACCCGAAACCCGCGGGTTATCTGCGAGTCTCTATCTGCTCCCACAAACTATTTAACAGATATGGAAAGCTGCATGAGCAGACTAGGAGCCATCACGGAGCCGAGGGCCATCAGGACACAGACGACATCCACGTCTCCATCTTCCCGACACACACAAACAGCACCACCTCAAAGCCGTCTCCAGGGCTGTTTGAGACAGGAGCCTGGATGAAAAGTGGGGCCGTTCCCTCATAAAACCTTCAAGACAGAGAGGATTTCACGGCACAGAAAAGCCCAGGTGGGAAGGGACGCCCAGAGTCTGGCCCCACCTTCTGCTGCAAGCAGTGCCCTGGGCCAACGTATTCCTACCCTGCCAAGCTCAGCCTTGAGCGATCACCTATAATAATTTATTTTAAGCATGAGCTACTTTTAAACTACTAATTGATTTGAAGTCGTGTTGGATGCATGTTTATCTATAAATAAGCCGCACTTCCTTATAAATCCATATTCCCAAGCCTGTCTGTGAATATGGTTGATCACTGAATCCCAGGCTTTCACCTCCAACACGCGTTTCCAAACTGCTGGACTCTGGGGTTTTACACCGGACTGCCCTCTTGCTAGGGAACGGAAACACAGCTGAAAACATGTGAGTGGTAACGGCTTACAGCACCGGTGCTGAGTGCGAAAGTTGTTTTCCTATGAATATAGATTACATTTTTTTTACATAGCAAGTAAACAGATGCATAAAGATGCATTATTTCATAAGCATAAAAAAACCTGCTGCAAGTATAGTGCTTTTAATTTGTTTTTATGATTACTTGTAATTAATTAGCATCAAAAGTAAATTATCAACATAGCTAAAAACTGAAATTGTACCCGCAAATGCAGGAATGATTTTGCTGGTTTATCTTTATACTAAGGTGGAAAAAAGAAATTATCCTTTTCTTTTTTTTAACTATGCTTAAATTAAAGTGTCAAAAGCTAGTGGTAGCACAGCCTAAAAACGCACAAAAAGAGAAGTAATATTCTATAATTACAAGCTGTGCAGAGAGCATGCCACGCACATAAATATTTAAGGCAATTCCAACAAGTTTGGCTGGTTATTAAAGTTGGGTTTCAAACAGAATTTTTCGAAATCATGTTTACGCTTTATAGAGCAATTTATGAGGTCACTGCTCATGCACCTCATCAAAACCCCCAACCTTCGACTGAAAGCCATAAAACGGAGGCATTTTGACAGGGTCTGGAGACTTTTAACAAGTTCTCGCTGCTCAGCTCCGCGGCCCTCCCCTCCCCGAGATAAACGGCAGAGCTGGCTGTGCTTTGGTCAACCTCAAACAAACCCACGGGTTCCAAAGAAGCCATCTTCCTGACCCCCATCCATTTCCCCTGACGTTTACTGCCCCGTCGCGCTTTGCTGTTGAGCGGTTTACGCAATCTCCTGGAGAAAGGACGTGGACATGAAAAGAAACAAGGTGGCTGTTTCGGGAGGCGAGTCCGCATCTGCAGGCAGCTCCCCAGCCGCCGGCCCAGCCCTGCAGGAATGCATCTGATCTCCAGCGCTCGCCCGGCAGCCCCAGCTATCCAAACTCCAGAAGCAAGGTGGGAGAAAAGGGGGCAGAAAAAATAAACAGACGAATCACGGGTATGTTCTCCTGCTGGCACAGCAGCGCCGAGGAAGCTGGCGTTGCTGGCCCGGGCAAAAAGAGTCAGATTAAGGAGATGTTTTGGTAGACACTGAGCACCTTGGAAGAAGCACGGAGGTCCACCTTCCATCAAAGCAGAGAGAATACTCAACGCTGCGAGGAAAACTCAAAAATGCCATGTTGCTAACCTCATTGGAGGAATAGAGTAGGTTCTACGTAACGAAACACTAAAGAGGCTTTAATTAAATCATGGTCAGAGGAACGGTGTAAAGCAAGTAAAACAAAGTAAGGCTACCAAGGCAGGGCACCAGCCTCACCGCAGCTTAGCCTGGGACAATGAGGTCCTCCACCGAAGCTTTGCTGAAACCTCAGACAGGAGTCTCCAAGCAAGGCCTGGGATGCGAGCCGTGTTTCGCGGGGACGGGCAGACCGCCAAGGCTTCGCGGTGAGTGCTGCACAGTCAGACCATTCTCTTGGTCTTCCAAAGCGAGTAAACCCTTGGTAAAGTGAAGTCACTCGTGGAGGTGCACCCAGAACTCTGCTTCTGTTTCTCTTGCTGTGAGTGCGAATCCAACATTTCCCATCCTGTAAGCCACAGACGCTGCTCACCCTCTCTCAAACGAGAGCGGTGCCTGATAAACTGTTTTTAAACACCACTTTTACTATTAAATGCCAAATCCAGAGCTCGATGCACTGCCTCATTAGTTATTAATGAAGCAACATATTTGTTCAAAATTTATGATTGTTGATTTGCTCCCATCATTGTATGAAATATTAACACAGCATTTGTAGTTGCGACCATTTTGCAGACATTAGATTGTGAATTTGCATATTCATGAATGCTCATAAATGTTTAAGGAGACAGCACAGAAAGCATGTGAGCTGTCAGCAAGCCAGTAAAAAGGCATATTTACAGTGTTAATAAGTATTTGAGTTTATAGGACAAAACGGCAAGTCACAAATTAAATGAATTTCAGTTTGCCTGTTGCAACAAACTACAGTAGCTTTCTCTCCTCTTCTTTTCGCTAAGCTGAGCAAACCTCACACCTGCCTGTGAAATTCTCCATCGAGCAGCTAATCATGCAGCTGAGACGTCGTGCTGCTTCTGCCAGGGCTTCAGCTTTTCACGGCTCCGCCTCATCGTGCCACGGCGTGCACAGAAGGCATCTGCCCGATCGGTTGGGGGTCTGCTGCTCTGCTACCGAGGGGAGACGCAGGACGCCGGGGCTCCGTCCTCCCTGCCTCCGTAGCCTGGTGTGAGCCGTGGCTGCTGCAAGGGCGGCTGGGGGGCTGCGCCCGCGGGGTGGCAGCGCCCCGAGATCCTCCTGGGACCCCCCGGCTCCTGCCGGGTGGTGGGGATGGCTTTGAAGGCGAGACCTTTTCCCCACAGCCGCGCGTGGCTGAAAGGGATGAGGGCGTGAAGCTCTGCCCGCCCGCGCTGGGCAATGGGGCTGCGCTTCCCAGAGTGGGAGCGGTGAGTCCCGTGTGCCCAACCAGCAGCGCACGGCCGAGAGGTGTCGGCGACTCAGACTCGTCTTCCTCAACCGAAAGAAGCTGTCTGTTTGCGCAAGGTGCGTTCTGTACGCGGCGGGACGTTAGTGGGGCTGGGGTCTCCTGCGTGTGAAACGGAGGGAGCACCGGCAGGAGGGAGGAGAGGAGCTCGCACGGGGCGGTTGGCGGGCTCCCGGGCGCTGGGGTCCTGCCCCACGGAGTAAGACACAGACTAATTGCTCCGGACACCAGATGGGATTTGTGGCGTGGGACCCCTCGGCTGCGGTCGCAGCCCTGGTGTCACTCCAGCTTGAAGCCCAGAGCTGCGGATGCGCTTGGAAACATGTCAACACGTAAAAAGGATGAGAAAAATGGAATTAACTTCATGGGAATCAGAGAAACTGAGGCAGCTACTTGGCTGACCTGATGAAAGTTTTGAAGGTACTATTGCTAGCGGGGAAAAAGGAGCATTGTTTACAAAAGTTAAATTTATAATGAAATGCCAAATTAGTTTTACTAACTAATATTTTCATGTCTATTAACTTTCTTTAAAGCAGGACAGTGATTCATTGGCAAGACAATAAAACTTCCTTTTCTGCTTACTGGATTTTTTCCCCTCTGCAGAGCATAAATCATATTTCGTGTGAAGTGTGCATCCTCTCTTTGAGCGACCCATGTTTTTATAGCATCGCCAAGTCAGTTATTTTAATCTTTGGCACTTTATAATAAATGCTTTTTATTGATTTTTATTGTATGCTGCCGTGAATTGAATAAACTAAATACACGAGCAGCTGAGAGAAGAAGGCTGAAGCAGAAAATGTGATCAGCATGTTTCAAAGTTAAAGGTGAAAACATGATGGTTAGCACTTTCTTTGGTCAGCAGCTCACCGGGAGCGCCATGAAAAGGAGCGAACACGATGTACCGGTTATTCTTTCCTCTTAAAGTCCCAGAACTGGGATGATTCTTCAGGAAGGCCAAATATGATATGCTGCAGGAGTATGTCTTTGAAATCCGATTTTTTCTTTAAAAAGGAAGGATTTTCCGTGAAAGCCAGAGGATCAGCTTGTGCTTTACCTACCCACAATGACTTCTACTGCTGGGAGGGAGTTAAGGACCATCTCTCCCCCTGCCATCTTTGCTGTCATGTGAAATTGGGTCCATCTTCGATCCTAAGGAACGCTTGGAAGCCAGCGAGAAGACGGGTGTTGCGTGGAGCAACCCCCACCGAGGGGGAGCTTGGGGGACCCCAGGACCTGTAACGCCGAAGCCGTACATCACCCTCTACCCACGCCAACCTGCTTTACAAACTCCTCGTCCTTCTGCCCGGAGGAGGGGGAGCTGCAAGCCCGCTGCCCGCCAGTTTGCCAGGGACTGCAGAACGCGTAAATAACTGTTTCTTTAGCCGTATTGCTTTTCCCAACCTAAACTCAGAGACTGCCTCCCCTGGGGACGAGCCTGAAGTGCCAGCAGCAGAACGACGCTCGTTGATTATTTCCCCGAGTGCTCTCTCTGCAGATGACCTATAGGAGTGATTTAATGCAGAGCCGCTGGAGTTCCAACACTTTCTCCGTGCTCCTCGGGCTGAGACGAGCTGATTTCTTTGGGGTGTTATAACCATGACCTGCTCCATTAAGTAGCAAACAAAGTACAGCTGGATATAGCAAGCTCAGCTTGACTCTTAGCTTGCACATAACCTGCTTGATTAGGAAAAATGCTGTGCCCTTGTCACACAGCTCCTACTGTAGTCTGAAAAGATGGGTATCCATTGATTTCTGCATAATATGGATTCACACTGCCTTTCCACAACAGCATGCTTCACACCCTAAAATAACCTGGCAAAAAACATTATTTTTCCTGCTGGTTTAGCTGTAAAATGTGTTACTACTCTAGGTAATGTGCTGCTTATTACACAATTACCTGAAGTGCTTTACAATGCATTAATTGCTGCTTGATTTAAACATTTCCCATTTAGTAACCAAGCCATATGATTGTGACAAATTACAAATCAATAATCTGGTTACTAAGAAGAGCAAATGAAGAAGCTGGAGACTGCTTCATTAAGGGATGCAGACCATTGCTAAGTAAAACACCGAGCCGATGCTATTATTAATATTGTGATGCACATACAAAAATTCACCTGGCAGAGGCAAGCGGGAAAGCAGGAGGTACAGCTGAACCTCCCGCAGGGCTGCGCTTGGCGCTCAGAATAACCATTGTGAAGACTTCACAGAGGATGTATCCAGGGAAAGGCTTCCTTCCTCACCAGGGCTTGTTCTGCCCTCGCTGAGCGCCCGGGGTGGTGTTTGGGAGTAGGTGGGTTTTCCAGGATGCCGGCTGCCACAGCTGCTGGACGTCCCCAGGATAAACCTCCAGGTTCCTCCTTGCTACAAACATAGGTTATTTTCCATGAGAAGTCTCGAAAAATGGAAGCTACAGGTTAGGTACCTCCTACATAAAGAATCTGTCTCTTCTTCTGTAGGTCTGCTGGAGGAGGTGCAAGGGAAGAGGACCAGCTTCCATTGGGAAAAACCCCCTGGCCAGCTCTTCCCAAAGGATGCTGCACCCCGAAGAGCAGGTGGGAATCTGCACACCCAGCACAGCCAAGTGTTTTGGCTGGGATTTTGGTGTTGCCAAAAATTTGAGCACCTTATCTGCACACTTGCAGGATTCCAGGCAGACTATATTGTGTTATTTGAATTTTCCTTCTTTCTCCAAGGTCACCGGAGGTCATAAGTTGAAGCTCCGCCCTGCTGTTATTAAAATCCCTCAGGCTTTTATCATCGGTTGCCTTCGGGAGCTGGGACCGTTAAGAACACGCTAAGCAAACCGTGTGGTATTACCGCAACAGTCAGAGGCACTTTTTTCCCAAGAATTTCTCAGCATTAGCCTAACCCAGTCTCATTGATTTCAGAAGGAGCAGAATGAGATCAATGACGAGCAAATCCTACCATTAATGCTTTGACTTCAGCTTTGTATCACTTTCTTACAAGGGCATGCACAGAGATGCCGTATTTTAAAAGCACTAGTGTGGGAAAAATTAACACCAGTGATTTTTAAGAGAGGACTAATAAATAAAACAAAACCCAAGTGTGGAAATAAATAAAACCACCACATAAAAAGCAATCCTGAGTTGAAAGGACAAGAAAGGAGACAGAAAACTGGAGAATAAAGGTGAACTATGAGAGCTGGTGTAGCTGAAGATGATACATGAAAGGCACGTCTCTGACAAGCAGAAAGCCAAACTGACACCAGGGACAGCAGAGGGAAAAGGGATAAAGCAGTGCCATGGGCCACCTGTCCCACCCCTCGGGCTGTCCCCTGCCCTCAGCAGCATCCTCCACCCAGACGTGTCCCTCCAGACCCCTATGCCCCTCGCCTGGCCGGTGCCCTCCACATACTCCGGCGTCCTCTCTTCCCCTCCGCCAGTCCTACCCCAACGCCTGCTTCGTGGCAGGAGCTCTGCTGACTGCCATCATCCCGGGAGGAACGGGTACGGGTGCGTCCGAGCGCGGGTCACCCCGGGAGGGCTCTTGCCATCCGCCTGCCTGAGAGCGGCGGTGCAAGCATCAGGCTGCTCGTAGGGTGAGCGTTAGGGAAAGCACCGAGGGGCACAGAGCACATCTCTGCAAACGTCTGAGAAGCCACGGTCTGCAAGCTTTTGAAGAGAGAAGGGTAGGAATAAATCGTCAGGGATGGCCTTAGAAAGCCAACCACCAAGCTGACTTAAATGATGATTGATGAAGCCTTCGGCTGGAAGAAGACAGTCTTACAGTCAGTCCACGGGACGAGGACTCAGGAGACCAGCCTGTGCTCTTCCCTGGCAGATGGACTTCATGAGTGTTTTCAGGCAAGTCATTTAGGGGCAATTTGTCAGCATGAAGGGATAAATCATCAGATATATTGTTACAGTATTATTTATGTAATAAATATCTGTGTGATTAAAGTCATTCATTCTGCAGTTACAAAGATGATTTAGATTTATAAGTTTAACCATGTACTTGGTTTCCGAACCTGCAGTTCAGCTGCAGAAACAGCCAACATCCCATGCAGCAGCAACACGGTTCGAGTTTTGTCCTTCCTTTGCCATGGTTTTCTCCTCTGTACGATGGAGATGGTATCTGCTTCCTCACAGGGCGGTTTGAAGACCACATCTATTGCTTGGAAAAGAGTTCAAGATCCACAGAAGGAGACGAAGAGGCAAAGCATCGCTGTATTCACAACAAAAGGAGAATATTCGTCAAGTGACATAAGCCCCAGAACTGCTCGATGACTTGCTCTCAGGCCACCACCTCAGTGACTATGTGAGCTGTCCACAAACTCTGCAAAGAGAGAGGAGCTAGGGCTTCCAAGGAATCAAACCCGTGCCCTGGCATGCACGTGCTCCCTGCATCCGACCTTGCTGAACGATAGCTGTGTTGCTGGATCGCTGTCCCGGTAGCAGGCTGGCGGTGTTTCGGGGGCTACCAGCACACATGGCCCCTTCCAGCTCAGCGCTGATGTTCTGCTTCTCTGCAGTTTCAGCGGAGAGGCTGCCTCAGACAGACCTCTGGTGAGCTGCCACATTTGCTGATTTTGTAACATAGATTAAGACTGACTAAGGACCTTGGGCACAACCATTAAAGCACTCACTTGTGAAACCCAACTGGATTAAAAATAGTTTTCCCCCGAGAAAAATTTTGCCGTCAAAGAACCGAGCAGGGAAAGCTGCAAACCTCTGGCCCTTCTTCTGGTTTGCATTCGTGATACATTCCCAAGCCCCGCTAACCTCCGTGAGCTGCCCTGGGTGGAGAGGGCCCAGCAAGGTGCCCACGGTGGGACAGAGCCCCGTCTTGCGGCAGCGTGCACACCCTGGGACTCAGTGCACTAAGCCCAGCTGCTCCTGGACAAAATTCTGGCCGTTTTGAGGTCAGCAGCAAATTTTCCATTTACTTCAGTAGGGACAGGATTTTGCCCGAGGTGACTGCAGATGTTCAGAGAGATGCCCCAAGGCCCTTCAGATCACCATGGCTCCACTTGCTACCTTTTGCGTTTCCTTCCGCCTCGCTGCCCTCCACTGCAGCCCGTGTATCTCCCAGTCCCAACTGCCTTGAAGAAATAGTTCATGGGTGGCCAACCTCTGGCTTTTGAGCCATGGCCAGGCTCCAATTAATCTGAAGGCAGCTTTCGTATCAAAGGTGTAATGAGGTTGTTCAAGCACAGAAGCTGCTGATTAGTCCTATTTTCCATTTGCGGGGGAAGTGAGGCAGCAAGAACCCACAGAGGATGTCAGTGAGCATCCTTGAGCATTGGTGGACATTGATGGAAGCGGTTGCACACCAGCCTGTTGCTGCTATACAACACACAGAGCTTCTGCTGTCCCACCCAGCTGCTGAGATCTTTCATCTGTGGCGTGCGTCCGGTGGCCCAGCACATGTAGAGATCTTGGTAGGGGGATCAAAAGGAGAGAGGTTGGTACTCTTGAGCTAATGGACCTCTCCAAGGAGTCAGGCTGGATTGCTGGCGAGGTGGCTGCGTTGCATGAGATGGTGGTCTCTGCTGTGCTACATCCCTGCTTCACATAAAGGCAGCAAGGCTGAGTTTCTGGTGCTGCGCGCTTGGTCTTTTGACCAACCATAAGTTTATGCAGAACCAAAGAAAAAGATTTCATGAAGACATGACTCAGTGTGGAGCTATGACAAGAAAGAATCTAAAGTAGATTAGTAATTCTGTATTGGGCAAGATAATAGTTCAGTAAGAGGGACACTTGGTACTACGTTTTGTCCATCTACCACAGCATTCTCAATACCTATGTGATGAAAGAGTTCAAATCCCATTTTCCATATCACCCTGAGAATGAAAATCATTCTAATCCAAAACCAAATCTATTCATTTTTCTTCTTAAGACTGAAATATGTGGAGAGTAAAGATTTTGCTCATCAAAGTTTTGGTTTTTTATGCTTTTTAGCTATCTGATAGAATTCTGTGATGGGTTTATGACTTGCAAACCCAGCTCACAAAGATTTTCTTCCAATAGAGAACTCCAATAGCTCGTGCAGGAGAATGTTTCTTCTTCTGGGAAGTTCTGAAACACTGAGTTTCACACATCGAGACAAACCTGGCCCTCCTCTCTCCTGTCATCCCCCTTCGCCACTTGATGTCAAAGTGTTCTGTGTGTACTTAGGTGTATCCTAGAGGTTAATTATCGCTGTGTCTGAACCCCGGCCTGGTTCAGGGCACCCGTTGTGCTGCGTGTTGGAGAGACGGGGGTGAGGACCATGGCTCACGTTGCTGGAAAAATCCTCCTGTAGTGCTCTGCTGGAGTTTCTCTGTTCGAGCAGCTCTCCTGGCAGCCGCAGCCTTGTCAATACTGCTTTAATAACACACTATTAGTCAGCGCATGGATCTGCGTCCCTCCCTTCAGGGAGAAATATTTTTGTAATAAAACTGTTTTCAGTGAAATGCAAACCAAAGGGTTTCAAAATAATGCCTAGCGCTTGTGTTTCAATCACACGCTGATAAAATGGCTGTTTCAGAAACTGCTACAATGTGATGGAGCCTTAAATTACCAGAGTCATTTCTGATGAGACTATTACACATGCAAATAAATTGCCACAGAGAGCCGCTCGCAAGAAATTCTTCACATCCAGACAGTAACTTCATAAAGCTAAATTAACCAGTAGGTATTAATCAGTAGTTGAGGTCTGCAAATATTTGCTTGTTTCCATAGTGATTGGCAAGCCCACATACAAAAAAATACCTTTTCCCACATACGTTATCATCACTTCCTAATAATATAATCATAAAACCATTTCTCCAGCAAGGCTGAGAGGAGAATAAACACCATTAATTAACAGATTTATAAACTAGTGGAGGAGGAGGTGGCAAATGAGGAATTGAGTGTAAAATGTATCTACGAGCAGAAGACGATGGTTTGGGCCTTTTTCATTTCTCAAGGAAACTTCACAAACTCTTAATTATCTCACAAAATACTATCTGTCTTTCTCCAAAAATAAAACTTCTGACAACTGTTCAAACCACGCCGCACTCTCACCCACAAAACACGCACTTGAGTAAAAATATAAAGCCACGGCTGTGAAGTGTCGGAGTAATTTATCTGAAGTAGCAAAGTGCGACTTTTGGCAGGGCTCTGGAAATCAGCCGCGAAGTTCCCTCCTGAAGAGGGATGCTGCGGAGCGGCGTGTCTGGAGCTGCGGGGAGCGCGGCGCAGCACCGAAGAGCGACATTTGGTCAGCTAGTAAATTAGTCACGTCGTTTGCACAGCGCGTGCAGGATTGCAGGCAGGAACAACGGCTGTCTTGAATGATCAGTCCCGAGAGCTACCGGCTCCTGGTTAGCAGGCAGCTTGGGTTTCCCGGCGCGGGCAGCCGGGCCGTCGCACCGTTGCAGTAGGGTTTGCTGATTTTTCTGACGGGGCTGGTTCCTTTAGGCACACGCACACATGCGTGTGTTTGTGTGGGGGCAAATGTAGAAACTGAAAAGCAATTAAAAAATAGCAAGGAAGACATTTCGCATAGCGTGCTGCCTGACAACCGCTAATTGAGTGCGCTCTGGAAACAAAACTCGGCCCCAGGAAAAATCCTCTTCCAATCTATGTCTGAATGATGCCCAGCATGCACCTTTTCCAAAACTGGCCCAGGGGTTGGGCTGACACAGCACCTGTGTGGTCAAACTCAGGTGCCAGAACAGAGATTTTTAAAGACCCTTTACCACGACTGGAACACTGGAAGTCCAGCCCGCTCCAGGCATTTCATACTGGACAGCTAGAAATGGAGCATCCAAACCCAAAGTGATTTTTGGAAACACTCCTGGTTTTGTTTATTCCTCTTTCAATGTTTTGAAATCAAAAGCGAAGTTATTAAAAGATAAATTGACTTATGTCTGTAAAGGTAAAAAGTAGTAGCAAAGTTTGAAGACTTGCTTTGTTTTACAAGGACCAGAGGATTCAGATCTCAGTGTTTCCAGGGATAAAAATACATTTTGCTGCTACTCTGCTGCAGCCGCGGAAAAGAAGTCATTCGCAGGGGATTGTCCTCATGACCATGAAGTGACAAAGCACTGTGTAATGAGGAAAGAAACACCAACGACTTGTAGAAACGGGCTACTGTTTAGTGCCTGCACTTCACACCGAAAACCAGGCTTCAGTCTTGGTGTAAATCCACCGCTACTCCATGGTGTTTAGCAAAGCTACAACTGGTTTAACATCAGTGAGATCCAGACACGCATTTGGCACAGAGCCTGCTGTTCGTTAGCCCCAAGCGCGCTGATCTTCAACTTCTCACGGTGCTTCTTACCCTCACCAGGTCAGGTCCAGTGCACTTGAGATAGTGCTAGCGTTATCTCAGGAGCCCTTTGAGGAGTTTTTCTCATTGGACATGACAATAGGCGAACAAGTCACACAAATAACAATAAAAAATGAAGCAGTAAGTCTCAGCTGAAATAGTAATCTTTTTTTTTTAATGTTGTTGACATTCCTAATGAGGAACTGAGAAAGAAACTGTTTCCACACCCTCCTGCTGATGGAAGTTCAAATCAGATACTGCTGATTTGTTTTTCAGTTTCACCAAGTGTCCCATTTCATCTTTGGGAGGATGGAGTGTGTTTTCAAGATACAGGACAAATGTTAGGCAGCATTATTTAGACAAAGAAGTCCCAAACCAGGTGGATTTTAAAATCTGAAGACAGCATCTACACAACTGAACCTCCAAAGCTCTATTCCTTATGCCTTATTATGGGTAGGCATCACCGCAGCATCGCGGTGGAGTCCTCTGAAGGGATCAAGAATACTGGAGAACTTGTACATTGTTGCTGGCAAGGTGATGTCCCTGAAATGTGTGTGAAAATGAGAAATAGTGGAGACCTGTTGTGTCATGCTGAAGTCATTTTCATCAATGAAGGGAATTCCCACAAGCCGAGGAATTCAGGGAGCCCCCTCGGTGATACCCACTGAACAATGGGTACTGACCCCCTTCTCCTCATTTCCTGACTGTACAGGTCCAAGGTCTACCTGATCAGAAGTATCACTACCCATCGTGCCATTTACTGTGACTACCTTTTATGCAAGAAGAAAGCTTGCATCTGAAATAAAGCAGACTCCAAAGAATCAAGGCATAAAAATGATTTTAAAAATAAGTAATTGGTTCTTTTCGGAAGTACTGTAAGATAAAAACACGACTTGAAAATGTACTTGATAAAGCTGCTGAAAAAGAAAATCAACAGAAAAAGCTATTTGGAATGAGGCTACTGACTTCAACATGTATCAGTCTATCTGAAAATACGTAACGTATTTTAGAGGGGTTTCTATATATTAACTAAAAACCCCCAACTCCTAAAATCTAGCCTTTTTTCCAAGGAAGAGATAAGGAATAGGCATCACAACATTCCAAAGCACACTGACATTTTGAAAATGTGAATTTTTTTAGACAGTTTCCAGCATTTTGGCAGCAGCCCAGCCCAGCCAGCTGAGCGGGCATGCCACCTCCTGAATAAGAGCGTCTCACCTGGAGATATTCTTCCAGAGACCTCGGGGTGCTTCGCGAGGCCGGACACCGGTACCGTTGTCTTTCCAAAGGGAAAGGAAGGCAAAGAGCTTGCATGACCGATAAATAAAAGACATGAAAAGACAAGCAGATCCTCCCCACTTTGTTATACTATCTTTACGGGCCAATATTCCATAAAGAGGATGTTGTAGCCAGTCTGGTATCCTGCAAAAGCCCCAGTTAAGATCAACCCCTCATAGTGCAAAACACAGTGGAAAGGTAAACGAAGACATCACAATTTCAAGCAAATTCTGTTGCTTAAAGCCAGAAGATGAAAGGAACTCACATGGCAATACAGCAGCTGAAGGCCAAGCCCTGAACCTCACGTCACCCCTGAGACGTCGAGTCCCACAGCCCTTGTGTTAGGAGAACTGGGTGGCAGTCGAAAGAGCCTAACCTGCAGGAATCGGCATCAGACACTCATCTACGTCGGCACGGGATGACAGACCCACCTGCTCACGCCAGCCTTCCCACCAGCACATGGCAAGAGCCACTCAGCACAGGAACAGCCAGCCGCTAGCCCTTGCCACCCTGCGGGAGGAGAAATTTATCTTCAGGACGCATCGCTCTATCCTTAGTCTGCAAAGGCAGCGAGATATCAGAGCCAAGAGTGGCACAGGGAAAAAAATAGACTGCCCGAATCCTAAGCAACTGGCTCTTGCGAGGTTTATTATCTTCTTTTTAAACGGCTGTGATTTCAGCGCTGGCGGCGGTGCCAGATCGGTAGCCCTGGAGACCGCAGCCTGCTCGGGGGATAGGGACCGCGTGGTGCGCAGCGTTGCGAGCTCCCGCTACCCTTGCCAATAGACCTCAAATCCAACCCACAGGGACTGCGCACAGACAGCTAGGATGAACTCAGCGCTGGCTGGCCCTCCTCTCTTCCCCCGCGCCCGCAGAGGCTGCTGGGCTCTTTTCAGTAGTGCCCAGCGACAGGACAAGGGGCAATGGGCACAAACTGAAGCAGAGGAAGCTCCAGCTGAACCCAAGGAAGAACTTCTTCCCTCTGAGGGTGCCGGAGCCCTGGCCCAGGCTGCCCAGGGAGGTTGTGGAGTCTCCTTCTCTGGAGATATTCAAGCCCCGCCTGGACGCGGTGCTGTGCAGCCTGCTCTGGGTGACCCTGCTTGGGCAGGGGGTTGGGCTGGGGGACCCACAGAGGTCCCTGCCAAGCCCGACCATGCTGGGATTCTGTGATTCTGTGAAAAGGGCCTTGCGGCGGCAGAGGGTGTTGGCGAGGGCACGCCGACGAGTGGGCGGAGGTGGCTGGACAAGAAGCACCCGGCCGATGCTTGCACATGCAGGGCGGCTCAGACTCCCGCTTCTCGGCTTCTTGAATCACAGAATCACAGAATCACAGAATAGTAGGGGTTGGAAGGGACCTCTGTGGGTCACCCAGTCCAACCCTCCTGCTGAAGCAGGGTCACCTACAGCAGGCTGCACAGGACCTTGTCCAGGTGTGTCTTGAATATCTCCATTGAAGAGGAAGAATACGTAAATCCCTCTCTCCTCCCTGGTGAACAGACACCTAGGCTTAGGATTTTTAGAATAAAATTTAAAATTCCCTCCACTCCGGCGACATTATGTTTTACAGCCTGAAACGAGGAGGGGAGTGTCGATGTCCCCCCGTACAGAACGCCGGTGGCAGCTGGAGAGCCAGCAACAGCTCTCGCTGATTAATAACATATTGCCATCTGTAAAAAGAATCGAACGTATAGATGGGCTGCAACATTTAGCAATCTCAAATGACATCTGAGTAATGTTGATTTTGTTTAGATGACAACCTCATTATGGTGCATAATTGCAAAGCAATCTCCTAGTAAACACTGGGTTAAAAACTACTGGAAGATTCTTGTTCCTCTCGTTATTAATTAGCACGTGTCCACTCCGCCAGATCCAGAGCCCAAACTTCATTTGTTATGTTCAGCCAAATGCATGAATAGCTTTTGAGTAATTATTTTCCAACATCATCTAATACCTCTCTGCACATCAATTAAAAATCCTCTTAACAAGGAACTGCATTTTGTTTGAGATCAAATGCCTAGTCCAAAGCTGTATCAATCATGTAGAGCTAATTAGTGGGTCTGCTTTATATCATTTGTTTTACTTTATTATTCTATTATACACTTCCTAATGAAACCAATTGAACAATTTTTAAATCTTTGTTCAATTAATTGAAGGCTTAAAGGCCAGCTACCTGGGCAGAGTTTTTCTGCTTTAAAAAGCCTGCATGTAAAGAGAAAAAAATCCCTACGTGTTTTATGTCTATTTGTTTTATGTGGTAAATGCTCTACAGCTGTTTTTGAAGGTTTATCACTACTTTTATATCGCTCGCAAATAACTCATGGCTCACCAGACCCTTGAAGCCCTTTGTTCACCCTTTGTCAGATGATGTCGGAGACAAGGGCTGAAATGATGGGAGGAAGATCCACGGGAGCTGATCTCGAGGCCAGAGCTGCCAGCTCCCCAAAATTATTACCCGTGGATGCCGACGTTTCCTAAGCCACTTGCAGAGTGTCCTCCCTCACTGCAAAAAGAAGCTTTGAAAAGGATGGTCAGGGTAAATATTTGCTATGGGAACATCGCCTTTTAGTTCCTTGATATTAGAAAAACAGTGGATCAAATGTGTGAGGCTGCAAACAGTTAATACCAATTTCTCAAACGAGAGTATTTTGGCAGAAGCCGGCGTGGTTACACCTCTGTGTTTCAACGTACGAGTGGACAGATGCACTTGCTTCATTTCAGACAATAAGAAGGAAGATTATAAAAAATATGACCACACATTGACTCACTACAGAAGCTCTTTGCACAGCGCTGTAGCTGCGTAGAATGGCTCCTTTTCCCACGTGCCGTGCCTGCCCGCCTTTCTTCACAAGGAGCACCTTCCGAGCCGGGTCCCCGCGTGAGACCAGCTGGAGGGGCAGGTTCCACCTGTAGCAAAGCAAGGAGCTGGCAGGGTGCTGCTCAGCCCTGCTGGGCTGTCGCGCCCGGGAGCTTCCCTCACCCCACGCTTGGCTGCTGCATCTCCCTCTGTTCCACCAGCAGCTCCTTCAAGCGGTGCAAGATGCTGATGTAGATACTGCTGCCAACGTGAAGAGGCTGGAGGGACCCCGGGCAACACGCTGCCAGTGTCACCGCACACGAGCAGCCTGCGCTCCCCTTGCCACGTGTTGAAGAGGAAGACTACCGAAGCCCTGCTTTGCCAAGCCTCTAGGAGCCAAGCTGAAGTCCCCACCTCCACTCCGGGGGTCCAGCGGCCGAGCAGCTGAGAGCTGTGGAGTACAAACCGTTGGAAACTGTCGAGCCACCCTGCCCTCCGTGCAGCTAGATGTTCCAGACACCAGAAGGAGGAGGAAACTCCCATCCAAGCTTGTGGCTATTTTGATGACCAAGCAATTATCGAGCATCCCGAAAATATGGTGCTCAGCTTGCAGCTGGGGTGAGGCAGGGCTGTGCAGCTGAGCAGGAGGAGAGTTTGGAAAGATGGTACAACTTCCACGAATAAATTCACTATCCCTGTGCCCCAGCGTGATACAGACCAGGTTTTGCTGAGCATGGACCCCCTCGCCTGCCCTGTCTCGCTGGGGTCAGCTCTGGGTGGCTGGGAGATACTGGATGGCATCGGCTGGCTGGTCCGTGCTCCCGAACAGCAGCTGTGCCCTGGCTGAAGCCTTTCGCCAAGGCGCTTGCACAGGGGGTGTTCCCAGATCACAGAACTGGCAAATTCGTCGCAGCTCTGTCTGTTTGGGAGAGGTTTGGAAAAGCAAGGTGGGCTATAATGTCATGTTCTACCACTCTCAGAGAATGTAAAGTTACTTCACACAAGAAATACAATTGGACTGAAATTTTCATTAAGGAGATGAAACTAAAAGCAGTGAAACAACATCAAACATCCGCTCAGACACAAAATACCCACGGTGTCTGCATTCTCAAGGTGTAGCAATATTTTTCCCACCAAAAACACTGGGTTTACGCCTTCCATACTAATTTTAAATTGACAAAACTGCCTAACTCCCAAAATATTTCTATGATATGAGGACATATCATATGTCACAAAGCATATCTTAATTAATGTACAATCAGGGTAGTTAATGTTGGTAAAGTAGAACTAATTTTCTCCAGCTAGCTTGTCTAAATGGTCCCCTATGCAGCAAAAGTGAATGCATTTTAACTAAATAAAACTGACAAATCAGCAGATGCTTAGGGGCTTACAGCAAATGGACTGTGTTTCCTTTTTCATATGGGTAAGAAGGGTAAAAATAAGAATAACTTTCACATGCCGTCAGATTGCTACGGAGAAATCAAGTAATATTACAGAAGCATTTGAGCAGAGGGAATTCAGATTTAGACTTCTAGAAATCTGGGTTTCCGAGCCGAATTTCAACTTCTTTTTGCTGTCAAAAAATTCCCTGCGTGGATTGCAGGCTGAATTTAAAGACACACGCCTCTCAGAAAAGCGCCGTGCTCCTACCTGCTGTTCCACCCAGGCAACTTCCATTTCTTCAGCGGGAGCTGCCTGCACATCCCCGTCTGTCGGGAGCGCGCGGAGCTCAGGTGTGCGTCGGAGGGGATCTGCCCGGCTGCAGCGAGAGGCACCGCCTGACATGCAGGCACTGGGGTTTGTCACAGAGCGGGAAGGCGCTGGTCCTGCTGCGGCTGAGGATGCCGCGCCACATCCCAGGTCCCAGCCTGGACCACCACCACCACCCGGGGAAGCCATCGCCATCTCCACCGCCGTCACCATCATGTGTGGGGAGTGGCGGGTGGTGGGTCCTGTCTCATGGCCAGCCTGCCCGCCCTCCCGGGGGTTTTGGGAGGTACCTCCAGGTGACCTTGGTGCACCCTGGCTCTGTCTGTTCTCACGGGGGCTGTCACAGTCCCTGTTTTTTTCCCTTAGGGTGTGTCACTTTGCTTTACCTGATTAATTCATTGCTACTTTGCTCATATTTGTGCATACTTAGGCCTATTTTAGCGTGCCACCAGGGAGACCCGGCAGTCACTTACCAGTGGCACAGAAGCAGAAGGACACAGGTATCTACTGCAGCAGTCTCAGCTATGGTTTGGACAGGCAGAACGTGTGATGAGCTCGCGGGTGGACGGTGGCAATCCCACAGCCAACGCCGGGCACGCAGCACTTTGTGAAGACTTGGTCTCAGTAGCTGGTGCCGGATTTACCCTCCCCAGGCAGCTCCACCACAGCACTCCAGCAACGTGGGTTCATCCAACGCTCGGTTCTGCTGGGGAGGTGGCTCCTCTGGCCGAGGTCTCTGCAGGTGGCCCCTGGCACCCCCTTTGCAGGGCTGCTGGGGGGGACAGACCCCTCTTCACGGGGGATACACGCCTCTTTGCGGGCAGCACAGCAGCTCAGAGCCTCGCGGAGCTGGGGGTCCGGGGTCCAGCCCAGCACCGCATCTCCTCGGCTGAGCTCCTCTCGCTACCCGCAGTAGCTGTTGAAAGCACCTGAGCAGGGTGAAACTCCCAAAGGGAGGGAGAGGAAAGGCAACAGCCTGGGATTCTTGAAGAAGATGGGAGAAACTAAACAGAAAGAAATCCCACAAGGAGCGGCAGAAAATTACTATGAATATTTATAGATTCCCTGTGAATAGTAAGTGAATGTAGGCTCAATATTTTACTGTGCAAACAGGTTTTACTTGGTTAAATCCATAACAGATGTTATGAAGCTGCACCACGGTGCATCCCGGCTCGGCGGGTGCTGCCGCTCTCCCGGAGGAAGGGCCAGCGGGTGCAGCCCCTTGGACGTGGGTGCCCACCCGCCCATTTGATGTCCACTCCCCAGGTGTCGAGACATTTGGGAGCCATTAAGATTCCTCACTCGTGCGCAGGCTGTTTTCTGTTTCTCCGCGTTCGTGAGGGGAAGCGGGGGGAGCATCCTTTTCGGATTATCCAAGCATCCTGTTTGGAAAGTTTTTGCCAGAAAGAGCAGCTACATTTCACATCCAGCTAAGAAACAAAACCAGGCACACAAAAACCCCAAGACCTCTTGGTGTCAAAAGAAAGCTCTGCTCCCTTCTCTTTGGGGCCCTTTCACACCTTGACTTCAGCCAGAGGCACACCGGTTCACGTGTCTGATTGCCTCTGGGTGGAAAATAAGGTGCAGAGCAGGAAGGTCCTGGAGACTGAGTGGTCACTTCTAGGGGAAATCTGGCAAGCCCATCAGTCGCCTTGCTGCCTCGCATAGCTGAACGCCTACGACAGTGATTCTGTCGGCCGCACCAGCTTTGGGCTTACAAAATAATTCGTGCTGCAAGCTAGTTCACAGGAGTGACTTAGGCTTGCCTTGGAGCTGGACTTGCCCGGCTCCAGCCGTTCAGCATCACACAATCCTGTTCAGGTCCTGCCTGGACTTGGGAGCACTGGAGCCTTCCTTGTACCAAGTTTTCCCTGGTAATGCTGTACCCAGTAACTTTCATCCATTGGAGGGCTACAAAGCCTTGGTGGATCATCATGCCTCCACCTTGCTGGGATCCCTTAGGCAGCCCAGTTGAGCAAATGTGTACTGAACACACATAATCCCAAAAAGCCACCAACATACCCCAGGGGTGTGTAAGGTGCCAGCTTCAGATCCTTCTTCTGCCCTGGGGGGTGGAAGTCCCCCGGGCAGTGCCTGCCCTCTAGCCCACGGGAGACTCTGCGACGTTTGCTGTCCTTCAGGCTCTCCTGCCCCGAGCTGCATGAAATACAGAAATATCTGCGGGACCCGCAGCGCGATGCGGTTTTCCCACCCCGCAAGGCTGAAGTGGTGGGGTCCCTCTGCGTTCAGCCCAGCCGATGAACTGATCTCTGCGAAGTGGGGCAGCTTTCGCAGGGGAGGTGAAGGCTCTCCCTGCGTCGCTGTGTAGAGCTGTGGCAGACGTCAGGCTCTGCCGTGGAGCCGTGGCTGACCCAGCTTGTGTGCAGCAACAGGCGTACACGGGCTGGACCGTGCAGCTACGCAGCTTCTGTTGCCTAACTGAGCTCCCCAGGCTTTCTTCAAGTATCTGTGCAAAGCTGCGCTGTGCAGACATTACACTGATATTTTTACGTTTTTTTCCCAAGGATTTGGAGTTGTATTCCTGCCTCCTAAGGCAAGGATGGGGTTTGAACCCCAGAGCAGTCTCCCAGGTGAGTGCCCTATTAAGAAAGAAATGCAGCATATTTTCAGCCGTGCATTTAAAGAAGCAATCCTCCCATTTAATTAACACGAGGGCAAACCCCGGGCTGCGAGTGCTGAGCAGAGAGATTCACGTTTTCCTCCCTGGCTGTGTGCATCTGAGCAGTGAGGACTTCCCGTTCTCCACTCCTTTGCTACAGTCAGAGGCGGACTGCAAGAACATCAGCTCATCTCCCCGCCTGCCCCTTAATCAGTTACGACTTGTGGAGATGGATATAATCCTCTCGGTGCTGCTATCATGGAGCTGGGGTGGGAACTCCATAATGAGCTTAGTTTCAGCAGCCTACTCACACACTTGGAGTTACACATGCCCTTATACTTTCACATATGTTTAAAGTTCACTGGCAACCAATGTGCAATGTGTCTTTGCTTACATAAACATCTCTAAGATTAAAATCCTAAATCAAGGTTACTGCACATGTGTGCGTGTTTGTTGGCTGAAAGATTTTACAAGCTCTGATGGCCAAGTTACAATCCAAGCATGCAAGATCGACATGATGGATTTGCGAATAGCTGTGGAAAAAAGGAACTTGCAAGCTTCATTGGCAAAGCCAATGGTGCTTGTTAGGTGCATCAGGTGAGTAAGGAGGGAGCTGCAACGCCTGTGGACACGGAACTGATGGGAACAACTCCAAGGGGAGGAAAGCTAGCCCTGTAAATGGAGCAAATGCAGAACGAGCACATGCAGCGACTTCAGAAAGGGGTCTGAAAAAATGGATAGAACATGCCTAAAGGCCTGAGTTGAAACTCACCTTTGTCATGAGGATTGTTATTCAGCCTGCAGAACATTGAAGTCACATTTACGGTCTCAGAATAGGTCTTAAGTAGGACATAAGTGTTCATAACCTTGTGCTGGCCACAGCACAGCGATGTTTTCAGCTCAAGTGAACACTGAATTCTTGCTTCAGCTAGATGACATCCTCTTGGCATTGAGCCTTGACCAAGGTTTGGCGAGTGTACACTAGTCACGGCCAACGTTCAGGAGCCTGAGACTGCCCTTGCTGAAACAAAATGGAGAGCACAAGCGCTCTCTCCCAGGCGAAAGCCTCCTTTACAGATTTCAGGACCCGAATAAAAATCAGCCAGACAATTTTGCCTCTGTATTCTCATGTTTTCCCTCTCTCTGTAAGCACTACAGATTTAGAATATTTGAAAGCAAATGCTGCCCTGTCCTCACGTTGTTTTTTGCGGACATCAGCTTGCGATGTCTTTACAATTAATACATACAAAGATGAAGTGACAGTTCCCCCTCCACCCTCGGTTGTGGTTCACACGGGCCAAGATCTTCCCCTTCTCCTTGGCCAGAACATCAGAGAATGGCCATCTGGAAATTAATTTTGAACAAAGTGTAAAGAGAGAATATTTTTGTGATCTAATTCTTTAGGTAAGATTATTTAATTTATTTATACAAAGAAACGAATACGGAGACAGATGCAAAGCAGAACTTGAGAGGCAGAGAGCACATTGTTCTGCTCTTCTTCTGTAAAGAGCCAATTATTCTCCTTTAAGTCCTTTAGTTTCAGGGGCTGACTGAGTAGTTTAAGGGATAAAAGTATTAGCCTTTCATCTGAAGGATTCAAGTGCCGGTCCTCAACGCGCACCAAAGCAGAATGAAGTGGGTTGTCTTATTTTGCTTCTTAATGCATTATTATATAATGGTATTATTAAACATTAGTGAATAGAGAATTAAAATTTCCAGCGCTGACAGCTGATTAACGTTTTTAAAGCAAAAAATTTTACTCATTATCAAAATATAAATTAAATCTTTTGAGGCAGCTTTCAAGGAAAGCACAATGGTTGCTATTTCCTATAACTGTAGTATGACTTTCTGTAATATTGTAATCAAAGTGCACTTCCTTCCAGCTACAGAACCAAATACAGATTTCAGTCTTTGAAAAACTCAAAAAAGAGAGGGCAAGAAGGAGAGAGGTTTGCTCCATTATCACTGGAAATGAAGGGATCATGAGTATTTACAGCCTACGCCTTTTTCTCTCAGGTTTTTCCCCAGCGCGGGTGATTCTCAGCCTGATCAGCTCTTTCCAGAAGTTTGCTGTGTTGCTGGGCTCACCTTCGTCGTCACCTTCAGTCTGTTTCTGCAGCAGGTATCACAATATTTACCTTCCTCCTGCTAGCTAACATTTCAATTTACGCTCATTTGAAACAACTTTTGCTTTAAATCCTTGAACCTGAGCAAAAAACGTGACCTTAAACTCGTAGTGCTTAGGTAAATTCCTCTAATTCCCTTAGGCTGTCATAATTCAGAGAAGAATAAACGCCGTAGCTGTGCTAAGGCGCACTGGTAGAAGCAAACAGCATCTATAGCTGTATCGCAAGTAGCAACAGGACAAGGGGCAAGGGCTTTAAACTGAAAGAGGGGAGATTTGGATTAGATAGAAGGAAGAAATTCTTCACTCTGAGGGCACTGAGGCCCTGGCACAGGCTGCTCAGCGAAGTTTCCCCCTCCCTGGCAGGGTTCAAGGCCAGGTTGGACGGGGCTCTGAGCACCCTGGGCGGGTGGAAGGGGTCTCTGCCCATGGCAGGGAGGTTGGAACAGGGTGCTCTATAAGGTCTCTTCCAACCCAAAGCATCCTGTGATTCCATGGTTCTTCACACACGGGTCACTAACAGCAGGTACATATTGCAGGGTCAGGATGCTGGAGACCACCAGGGTACGGGGAGGGGGCAGGGGGACCAGGGAGCCCCAAGAGCTGTGTGACGGCCCTGTGGGACACAGGGCAGCCGGGAGCGCTCGGGCTTTGGTGAGGCAGAAGGAGCCTGCTGGAAACCAGCGGGGAGCCCGGCTCTGGCGAGGGAGCTGAGATACCCCCCAGGAAGGAGAATTTCTAAACAGCTCTGCTGAAGGATGTCTGATGAAGAAAATGGGGGGCTTCCTCCTCCTGAGGAGGGGGGTTTCTGCAGGGCAGGGGTAGCTGTAGGGCTGGTCTGCTCTTGACCTGCAGGACAGCCAGGAGCCCGCTCCATCTTGTCATGTTTTTCTGTTTATCTACCTGAAATAAGCACATGCCTGGCAGCACCCATCTCCCTCGGCAGAGCCCGGAGCTGACCCGCAGCTGAGCCCCTGCGCCCCGGCAGCCCGCGCCGCATCCGCACGGGGTGATAGGCAGTGTCAGGAGTAATAAAGAAGAATGGCTACATGGATCCTGATCGGAGAACCCTAGAAACTTTCCATCATGTCAGCAGTTTTCTGTCATGTCCTAATAGCTTCATTTGAGTAATTTTGTTTTCACTAATAGGATACAATGAATAATATAATCATATCAGGAAGTTTTTAGATAATATTAGGAAAAATGAATGTTGGACTGACAGAATAGAAATACAAAGTAAAAAAAAAAAGCAGGTGAAAAAGAGATATTTTGGGACCTGATCCTATTAGATATTCCTGTGGCATTAGTCATGGGAATGGTATTACCGTCCACACCGCTGCGTCTGATGCACAGCCTGTAGTTATCGGGGAATGGCAGACATCTTTATCATCCCGCTGTGTTTATATGTTGGGAAAGGAACGTACCTTCCTGGCTCGTATATGTTTTCCCCTATAATGTCCTTATGAGCCTTCTGTCCGCTCACACGGCAGCGACTGGATGACTAGGGCAATATGTTTTCATTAAGAAGCGAAAGCAAAACGTGGAGGCAGACCCCCTGCTATTCCCACCGTGGGCAGCCACCAGCCAGGGACGCAGCGCTGCCGGGCGGCGAGAGGGCCGGCACCGCGTCGGGAGGAGAGGAGACCTCCGACGGGCACGCGCAGCTCCACTCACCGGCCGCCTCTCACAGCAGAAGAGCTTGTGCTGTAAGGAGTTCTTCTGCCAGCTAGGGCAATAATCACTCAAGTTAAAAAAAAAACATACAAAGCCGAGAGGTGTCACCGTGTTTCCCAGCTTTGTTCCGCGGGAAATGCTAGTTTAGTGGTGACAGCATCCGGGACAGTGAAGGCAGGAGGAGATGCTCCCTTCAGGAGCCTCTCACCCCGGGGGGGATGGACCACCGCAGCCGGACCACCGGCTCCACACGAAGTGCAGGGAAAGGTGAGAGCTGTACCTGCGGAAAGACGTGCGGGGACACCGACCCAGCGCCTGGCCACTTAGAGGACCTTCCTGCCCCGTCCCGTTGGCTGTCCTCTTGCGGGCGTACAGTCATCGCTGAAAGAACTACTCTAGTTTGGTTGGAAAGTCTGTTTAAAATTGGTTAATGGCATCACCGGTTATTTAGGGATAACTCAATATTCGGAAATTAGTATATAATAGTAATCGCTAATAATTGTTAAAGTTTGTGAGTATGAATACATACGTGATCATTTTGTATTTCATGTTCAGGAACAGGAGACAAAACCAGGCAGATGCAGCCATACATGCACAGCCAGAGCAGGACAATGTATACATAACGTATATGTGTATGTACACAATTTATTTAAAAAAACAAGCTAATAAAGTCACTAGCACCCTGCTGGAAGCAGGAGCACCGGGGC
Organism: Opisthocomus hoazin; assembly: GCF_030867145.1. NCBI lineage: Eukaryota > Metazoa > Chordata > Aves > Opisthocomiformes > Opisthocomidae > Opisthocomus > Opisthocomus hoazin. The sequence continues at coordinate 965,444 of NC_134453.1, read as the reverse complement.
AAAATCGCAGTGCACCAAGCAATTGTTGCACAAAATCAAAGTAAAAGCTACAAATCGAACGCTGCACCAGATCTCGTGTTTTCCCTGCCCTCTCCACCGCAGAGTCGGCGTTGTTGCCCCTTGCCCGGGTAGCCTGGGGGGATCCCGGAGACCCGTCCCGGCTGGACAGAGTTTGTCATCTAAAGCAATCTCCTTCCTTTCTCGGCTGCAGCGTTCACACACATTGCCCTTCTTGCTCCCCTCCGCTTCCTTCCGATTGCCACATCCACCCACAGCGTTGGCTGCTCCGGCAGGCACCTTCGAGAGCGTAAAGTGGACTTTTAAAGTGAGGTAATCTGCCTATTCCTTGCTAGCTCGGTTTCAAAACAGACGTAGTCACCATCCCAGCAAACGAAACCCTCCGGGCTGCCGCACCCCGCAGCCCCCCGAGGGTGGCGGAGCCCCTTGCAGAACCTTTCTCCAGTCAATAACAGAAACGTCTCCCCCTTAGGAATAAGGGCACATGCTCAAGAGCAGGCACCTCCACCCAGGAGGTAAAGGGGCAAGGAAGCAAACCCGGGTGGGAGTGTGTTTTATTTAGCCATAAGGTCTCAAACCGCAGTGTTTCCTAGAGCGAATGTCTGGCCGCATCCCTACTTTGAATCAGAGCAGCCTTAACTCGGTTTAACTCGCCTCACGTCACAGAAAATCAAGCCGGTTCAGATTAAGATCACTTTAATTCCAAATGCGGATGTTTCTACGATGGCTTAACTAACTCATTATGAATTCACACATTTACTAATTCCTATTAACTTTACCACGCGGCCTGGTATAGAGAGTCTTAAAAATTGTCATCAAATACAAAAACCTGCTGCCACCCCCTCCCCCAAATCTCAAAGTAACCAACCTCTAAAGCAGCGCCCTTGTTTTTCCACCAAGTTTCTGGTCTGTATTCCCCCAGGAGCAAAGCTCAGCCAGATCGTGCGGCGTCAGTGTCCGACTGCTGACTACACAGCAAGATAAAGATTTTCAGCCATCTCAAGGTGCCTGAATGTCCTGGCACAATACCCCCGTCCCTGGGACAGGTACCACAAAACCTTTGCTCAGCCCTTCCCGCTCCGGCTCCAGACGCTTGCTAAGATGCACGGCTTCTGCGTCACCCACCTGGGTCCCCAGCATGGGTACGGACCGGCGCTGGCCGCCCAGCCTCCTCGCTGCTGCGAGAGCTCGGACACTCAAATGGTGACGATGCCTTTGTCCCTTCCGAATTAATACAAAAACCGTTCTGCTGTTGACACCCTCTGCTTCGTTTCTTAGCCAAGAAACATCAGTAAAATCTCCCTTTCTGTTGAACCTTGGTAGTAAGGCGACAGGAGTGTAATTTTCATATTTATTATTATTGCATTGCCTTGGCATCAAATCGTGCAGTACACTGCCTTCCCTACCAGGGGCAGTGAGGCAGAGCGGTGTTTGAGTGCTTGGAGGAGAGCTGCTCGGCCAGCGTGGGATGCTGGAAGAGCACACGGGTTTCAGAACAGCCGTCCAGAACAGGGCAGCCTGTCCATCAGCACGTTGCCTCCACGGAGAAGCATGTGAGCCCTTTCACCAGCCGCAGCTCCATCGCTCCTGGACCAGGGACGGGCTCAGGTCAGGGACCCGTGCTACCCACTGCTGAGGACCGGCTGGCTTTCACGAGTGTCAGCGGGTCCATAGCCACTCTTGGGGACCAAGGACATGCACTAGCTTGAAGCAGTGGGTGGAACCAGGCTGGAAAGTCTATGCCTATGCATAAAATGTTTTTTTTCCTAATAGCAAAGGCAGCATAAAGACATCAAAGCAGCCAGCATGCGTGCTGGAATGACATTTTGATAATGACACTTTTCCTCGATTTTAAAGCAGGTTGGAGTGTTATCGTAATCTTCACAGCAGCAACGAGGTGCTTCCTGACGATCAGCCTTAAGGAAAGTGCAACATCTCGGTGAGACGTTATTAGAAACTGGAAGTCATATCCCACTGCCTTTTCGGCCGTGGTTTGGGATAATCCACAACACAAGAATCCATGGCAGTTACGAATAACTCCCTCACGCATCCGTATCCCGGAAAGCACGGTGTTAATTTGCGGAAAAGCTTTTTGTCCCGGAAATCACTGCGCTTTAACGGTCGCTGTGTAATTCTTGTCCCATCAAACGGGATTCGGTGGGTGTGGAACCAACCTGGGCCCAGACCTCCCCGAGCAGCGGGATGCGGTTCACCAGTGTCACCTCCCTTCTCCCCGAGCGACAGCCCTGAGCCACAGAGCTCGGGTGCTGCCGCCTGAACTGGCCAAAGTTCTCATCCTTGGGCCCATTTCCAAATGTACTGCAGGAAAAGGATTGCTTGGGTCTTGCTTCTGGAAAAAGAGACACACTCAGATTCTCCGAGATGGTTCCAGGGGGGAAAATTCACGGAGGCGGAAATAAGGGAAGGCAATTCAAGACATCCAGCACACAGCTGGATCCTTCTCAGGATCAGCGCAGCCAAGGCTCCCACCAAACTTCACCTCCGCCATCACCAAGGCACTGCAGACCCTTGGTCCTGCAGTGGCAGGAACCCAACAGCTGAGAACCAGCTTGACCAAAAAAACCCTGAATTTCTGACCAAACTGGACCCTGCTGTGCCTCCCCATGAGACCCTGACTGCTCACAAGCGTACGCACAGGCACCATCCGGGGAAATACGGCGTCCAAAGCTAGGTGGAAGCGGACTGGAGGCTTGGGAAGCAGCAGAGATACGTCCTCCAGCTGTGGACGTGTTACCATGAGGGATGGGCAGTCAGGGCACGTCGCTCCCGAGCCGCGGCACCGCCTGCGGCCATTTCCACACCTGTGTTGTTGTTTATTACTACCCTTAGGTATTTTACTATGGGATATTTATAGAATTTCCTTACATTCAAAAACTAGATTTCTATGGGAAAAAAGGGAGAGTCTTGCAGTATCTTCCAGCTCTTCACGTGGACTTGGGTGTCTGAGAGATTAGGATCGTTTTAGCCATATGCCTAGCGCAGGCTGCTACAAGCAGCACTTCAAACTCCTAATTTCACAAAATCTCCGTATTACCAGTTCAAGATCTTTGAGCAACCGGCAGATTTTCCCAGATTGTTGCCCAGAGCTGTAAATCCTGCATTTCATCCCTTCCCGGTTCTTTTTTTTTTGAGATTGAGAAAAGTAATCCTAATTTAATCCTGACTCTGGAAACCACGGGGAGACGTGGAGGGGCAGGGTCCCAGCAGGCGGGTCAGGAAGGGGAAGCTCTCCACCTCGTGCCAGCACCAACCCCGCAGAGCCTTTGCTTTTCTTATAAACGGCTTTTCCCAGCATGTCCCCTTGTGCCAGGTGAAGTCAGCGACCCGACAGCCCTGCCCGGTGGGTGTGTGCCGGGGGGGAAAGCCACGGGAGATTCGAGGGACTGGCACTGCTGGATTTACTCCCTCAAAAGTAGGAAGAGGGGCAGCTAACAGCCGTGATCATGCCTTGAAAATAAAGAGCAAGAAAATAAAGTCAGAGAAAATCCAAATTGGCATTCAGGTCTCAGCTTACATAATTGTACCTTTTTGTCATTACAACAGGATGATTGCAGGACAGGGTGTCAGATGCAGCTCTGAATTTCTGTGCTTTATTGAAATCATTGTGAATGTGAGATACTTCACGTTACCGTAACAGCCAGCAGTTGGAGGGGTCCAAGTCTTCTGCATGTCATCCAGCACTACTTGGCCTTCCACGTGGACGTAGGTCCTGATGAGAGGTGTCAAGGAGGCAAGAGCTTTGCTGTGAAGCTGAAAGGTGAGTGGACAACTTGGATATCGTTAACAAATACAGACTTTGAGACAACACTCAAGTTACCTAATCACTGATCTGTACTGATGCCAAAGTAAATATTACCAGGTCCCCGTGGGTTTGACATACTCTGAATATTCCAAGAACTTTTCTTCTCCTTGTAACCCACTACATCAGCCTTTTTCACTGAAGAGCTCATCTCTTTTGGGGAGAGCCCACAAATATATCAAGACTGAGAGCGGGTGCCTATAGAATACAGAATATATCTGTCTTACCTCATGCCGGTTAAAACCATTTGCTGGTTCTAACAGCTTCTCAGTCTTTGGCAGTAGTTGTGCAAACTCCACTGCCGGGCTGCTTACAGGGAGGTGTCTGACTCCCCGCTCTGCACCGCCGTCACCCCGTTAGCTTCACGCACTCTTGCAGGTCCTCTCCTCCCTCCATCCATACAGCTTCTGCGTGTACTTGGCTCCAGCGTCTTCCACTGCAAGTAGAGGAACCAATCTCGTGTCGTTGCCTGCCCAGATAATACACTGCTGGCTCAGTTTCTAGGGCAAAACATTTTTCATGTTTGTTTATATGTTAAAGGAAATGCTTTCAAACTTTTCAATGTTTATTTAGATTGCAAGTTACTAACGCTTGTCTGTTACCATGACTCACTGAAGACCCCTCCGATGTGTTGATAAAAGGCTCAGTTTCTGGGTTTGGGGTTTTTTTTTCACCAGAGAAAAAATAGTGTATATTGGAAATGGAAATCTGACTTCCCAAAAGCAAGCAGAGCCAAACGCTAGCCAGAGGAACCCTAAGGTCTTAGCCTTCAACCCACTTATGAGAACCAGGATTTACTGTGACTTTGTGCAGCAGAGGATTAATGGAATGAATCACCTCACTTCCCCTTAAGATTTGCCTAGGCATGTGATTTGTGTCTGCTAAGCTGGTATAATGATGAACAATCCTTTTTATTAACGTGGTTAAAAATAGAAACCGCAGTAAGACCTTACATAAACTAGAAGTAACACGTGCCAGCTCATGCCCAAATCCCCCAGTGAGCTGTTTCGGTCTAGGAGACATTGGCATCAAACAAACAAGTCGACTATTTTGAGAAAATAGGAAAACACAGTACAAAGCTACTCCGGAGCTTTTCGCTAAGTGCCATGAGCACAAGGTCGTGACTTCCCTGGATGTATTTTTCCCCCACGATAACGTAGTGCTCGCACACATGCACACATACATGCACACGCGTGCACACACACGCAGGCGCACGCTGTGTTCCAGTGTCCTCTCTCTGGCAGTGACCAGCATTTCTAAGCGGCCGTGTGCGAGACCCAAACGCGCCCGGCTACCGTGCAGAGGGTGCGATGGAGCTGGGGACAGCTTTATGCCACCTTTCTGCCTTCTTTATTCGCGCAGATTTAGACGTAGCACAGGCCACCACTTGCCTGAGCATGAACTGAGCCTCTGACCATCAGGAGAGGTGGGTACCACCCCAGGGAGCCCACCACCACATTTCTAGTCCCCTCTTTTACTCTGGTATTGTAATTTCATCCTGATTTTACCCTTAAACCATGTTTTCTCCGTCATCCTCTTCACCTCTAGTATAAAGATAACAACTCTAATACACTAATGACTACTGCCTCTTTTTTTTTTTCATGAGTTTTAAAGGGACACAAGATACCCTGGCACCTCCACTGAGTCTGTAGCTAACTCCAACACCTCGGAGTTCATCCCACGGCAAGGAAAATTCCTGCCACGAATTTCTTCAGGAGCTGAATCACAGTGCTTGAGGAGCAAATGCTCCGGATAGCTCCCCCCTTCACTTGCAGTGAATGTTAACACCCCTTTGTCCAAGACAAGGTGGGATGGGGATCTCTAAGGACCAGAGATCGTGGAGGGTTGACTTCAAATAAGCAATGCCCAGTGCTGTGTGCTGGAAGACCAATACCGGGGTGTAACCTCCAGCGCGGCGGGCAGTGATCAGCACAGACCACTGAGCCTGTGGGTTTGCACCAATCTTCAGCCTACGGAACAAACCAGAAGCCTCTGGGGACAGAGCAGTTCCCATGTCGAGCCCCTCTTCTTACAGGGTCACCACGGGGGCCAGGGGATGCCTGGGAGCAGGGCTGGGTGAGGGCACCCAGTGTCTGACACGATCTGGGGTGGTCGGGTAGACCATGGGGATGGGGATGTCAGCTTGCGGCAGGGTGGGCTGTGGTGGGGCTGGAGACCTTGCTCGCTGACCTGGGCCTCTCCAGGTACACCAGCATGGTCTGCCCACCACAGTCATTGCCAACGGGCTTATGTGGTCCTGGACAAATGAGACACCTGAGTCATGGTTTATAAATATACATACCCCTGTGAAAGCCAGTGGTATTTTGAGGACCCTAACTCTGTTTTGGATCCAGTGAAGTCATTCTGAACATCTGAGCACCTCTCTGAAACATCAAGGCATGCCTGCATGGCCTTTCCACAGGGGTTCTGGCACTTCGGCTGTGCCTTCAGGCAGCATCTCTCACCAGTCTTGCCTAAAATAAGACAGGTGGATGAAACAAAAGAGGGGTTTAGGTCATGCCTAAAAGAAAACGTGCACTAGCCCATGCAGATCAACACCATGGAGAATACCCATCACTGGTGAAATACTTTTTCAAATGCTTTCTGACTGAGCTGTATTAGCTGCTCACGAGCTATGACGGAGTGAACCAACTCAGAAAAGCTTCCCCTTAAAAAAAATTATATTAGAAAACTTGACAGCTTTTCTTTGAGTCTTGCCTGTTCTTCGCAAGTTTAAAGACCAAATTAGCGATGCAATCATGAGAAAAAGAATTGGAGACTTCTCCAAGCTGTCAAGTGCATTTTACTGGATGATTAATTGGCAATGCTCCGGCCAACCCTTGGGTCCTGCTAAAGGCCATGCCCCTTGACTCGCACCTGCCACTGCGCCACTGATTGCAGAAAATGGATGTCTTCACTTTTCCTTTTTTTTTTTGTTGCAGCTGTTAAACTGCTTTAAGGAAATCTTATTTATCTAGAACAGAAACTTGAACTTCTTCTCTAATCTCAGGAGGATGAAATGAATGTAATTCTCTGCCTCAGACTGACTTATGGAAGCAATATTTTAGGATCTTTAGGAAAGCTGTGATAATTGGACATGATTTTGCATTGCTTGTATGTGAGCTTGAATGTTTCTTTGCTTTCATGCCGTCTCGTCGCTTCTACAAGACGCCTTGTGACAGCAGGTCGTAGGTGTCTGCCCACGCAGGGCCGAAGGCAGCCCCCCAGCCTCAGCAGAGGAGCACCGGGCTCCTCAATGGGTTCAGCGCAGCAGAAGGGTGGGAAAAGCAAAACGAGCAATTAGCTACTGCATGCGAGGGGGGAAGTGAAGGCAAAGAAACTTTGCTTTTGCTGTTTAACTTTTAGATCGAGAACAAGGCTAAAGGAGCAAGCCCAACGCCAGGTAACACCAGGGTATTAGGAGTGATGCGGAGTGACTCACTAACGGGGAAAAACTGGGGGAAGATGGCACACAGGAGAAGTCCCCAGAGATCTCCAAGGAAATGCAAGCAATTCCAAAGACTTTATTTGGCCTATAAATATTGACAGAAATGTTTTGCCTGTGTAAGCACTGTGTTCACACTTGATGTCCTCAGTATCAGAAAGAAACTCCTTTTCCCTGTCTTGTTGCTGGACATACTCCTGGGCTGTTTCTCACATGTCACCCCTGGAATACCACGTTACCTCCTTTTCTGCTTTAGCTTTTAGGTCTGTCCCCAAGTTCTTGCCAAGGAGACGTATAAAAAACAAGCCAAACAAAAGTAAAGAGATCACATGCAAGCAAAACATTCCAAATACTCCTGGTATATGAGATGATATAAAGCCAGCTGTTCCTACACACAGCAAGCCACCAAAGCATGAATTTACTGTCATTATCTTCATACCGACTGCCCTGCAGAAGCTGAGAAGGAGATGGCACCTACACCTACTCTCAGACTTGCAATCAAAGACCCTACTTCCATGGCTGAGTGTGCACAGAAAGACCCTGCCCTCGGAGGGTTTATCAGTAGGCACCGAAAGGCAGCTGGGGATCAGCTACAGAAGTCCAATCCACATCAAGCCAGTCCTTGCACGTGCTGTGGTGAGCATCTCCTCAGCACGGACATCAAGCTTTAGGTCTTGTGTTCTTTCTTGAGGAGGAAAGGTTGTTCACCGCATTTGAGTTATAATCCATTGCTGAGCATATTTTATCATCTGAAAATATCATTTGAAGAACCTGGTGTTAGAATCAAAACAGGTTTCGGGTGATGGATGTGAAATAAATATGTACAGTAAACAGAAAAATACAAGTCACTCTGTTAAATTCCACTGTGATTCCTCACCCAAAGCCATCCCTGTGAGACACATTCGACATAGCCCCAGTCCGCTTTCCTTCAGCTTCTGCTCCTGTTTCTCTGCTGAATTTTTGCTCCGTTGCACAGCTGGGCAAGAGGAGCTGCTTGAGGAGTGAAATGAGTGGTTAAGTGGCCTGCTGAGGAGATGCATGCTGAACTGCACGGATGCTCTTCTGCTGTCTTGGGATAATATTTCTTAAGCAATATTTTACTGTGTCAAGGACACCTGACACATAGTCAGGCACCAGGTTTTAGCAGCTGCAAACGGCCCGGTATATAAAACCATAATGTTAGTGTGCTGGAAGAGACAGGCCATTACAGCAAGCTTTGTAATGCTAAGTGTTTAATTCTAAAAAAAACAACAGCCAGAAGATGAAGAAATGCTCCTTTAAAATCTCAGATACAGCCCATAACACGGTACCGCTCGTGTCTCCCGTGTGTGCTATCGCCTTGGCACCTCGAGACGGCACGCGGAGGAGCGGTGTCCAGCGGCAGAGCCAGCCTGTGCCGGGGGTCCCAGCCCCGTTGAGTGGGTATTTCTGACCACCCTGCCTGCCGATGGCTGAAGGAGCAGTCGGACCTGGCATTGCTCTAATTGTGCCCAAAAACACATCCACAGCTCACGGCTGACCTGAAAATCAGGGGTGGCTCCTTTGGTCAGCAGTTCTCTGCCTCTCGCCCGCGAGGAGGGCAAGGAGGGAAGGGCTGGTCACAGGCTTTCTACCTCCAGGAAATGTTTCGTCGTATTTCTCTGCTCCTGTGAGGCTCAGACACTTCTCCTTCACTCACGGAAATCTTCGATTCTCATTAAATATCAGAAGTATAGAGGCTGGGACTTTAAGAACAGTGCCTAATCCTGTAAGACTTGCAATCAGCCTGGCAGGGTTGGAAACACTTCTGCTCTATAAATAAACCCTCCGTAGAGCCCATATGCAGCTACTGTATTTTAAACCTCCGGAGACACAGCGAAGGCGGCCCTGGGAAGTGTGAGCTGCTCATTAGCGCCGGAGCTGAGGGGAATGGTAATTTCTGTGTTCTTTCCCTGCCGAGGCACCGCAGCCGACACCCCGACCCAGCCTGCGGGCTCCCGCCCGGGCGCTCCTCACCCAGCGCCGCGGGGGACCTGGGGGACAGCAGGTGGCTGTGACCTCTTCCAAGGTGAAAAGCAATGCAGAAATGCAACACTTTTGTCCTGTTTTGTGCGTTTCATATGAAGAAAACCCTCCAGAACGCTTTGCAAAGCCAAAGGAGAAAGGTAGGATCCTTTGATCACCCCAGACATAAATTGTCCCTTATCCTTAGTTGCCTTTAGTGGGAATTTTCTTTACAAATGTGTTTTCCACGGAAAACAGCAACTGAATGGCATAACCCAGATGTGAGCATAAGAATGACTAACAGTGTAAGTTGGCTCCCTTAGGGTCAAGGCATAAATAACTGTCACTGGAGCTGCAGAAGAGGTATTAGCCGGATTCAAAGGCAGTTCTCCCGTTGTGGACAAAGTATGAGAAGGAAATAAGATATGAAGGCCGCCTAATGCTTTTGTTCTGGTTAACACGGGGGTAACATCATTCCTGTACCTGTCTCAAAAACTCTCCTTCCGTTTGGAAGTTGCTTGGAGATCCTTTGGGAAAGATGCCTCTAGAGATCCGCAGCAGCAAGGGTAACCCTGTGTTCCACAGACCGCTCGGAGGTGACTTCTGAGCTACTGTTAGCGAAGAGCACACGTTCTTGCTTCCTGGCACGCGGGGTTACGTTTCACTCTTGCTCCTAACGCAGTGCAACAAATAGAGAAACAAATAATGGAGAAGCTACCGTCGGTCCTTTAAAAGTCAATTTCTGTGTGCATTTAACCATAAAGGCAACATCTGCTCTGCTAAATACAGGTGTTTTATATCCTTGTCATTAATTGGAGGGGACATTATGTCATCGTACATCAACAGTTAAAGTTGGTTAAAGTGCCACTTATCTCAGGTGCTGTCATTAATCAGATCCCTTTCATCGGGTGCCCACACCGCCTCTGTCAGCAGCTACGTTATACCCTGTGAACGTTTTCCTCCTCTTTTTTCAGCTGGTTTTGAGGTAATGGCTCGGAAATGAGACAGACACAACGTTCACCGAGGGCTGCGGTCCTCACTCGGGCAAAACCCCACCGAGCATCCGTCGTGCCGAGCAAGGTGTGTGGGATCGGACTGGTAACCGGTAACGCTGCGAGCGTGATTAGCGACCCGGCGATGGCAGGGCTGACGAACCTCTGTGGCTGCTGGCGCGTGCCCACGCTGGCTCCGTCCCGGCCCCTCCGGCCGCCGGGCGGGCGCGAGGCGGGCGCTGCGGGAGGCGGGGGTGAAGGGTCTCCCACCGCTCGGTCGGTGGCATCTCTGATGGCCACGAGAAGCGCCTGTGGGAAACAGCCCATTAGCAAGCCTTAACTGCCGGAGAATTGTAAGTAAAACAAATTGAGTGAGGCATAAAAAAGTAAAGTATTGGATGGATTTTCTTTCCGAGAATTACACAAAGTCAAGTATCTTATTAAGTTCAAGAGAATTACATTTTACATGCTTCAGCAAGAGACATGTACCCTTTAGAAAATAATAATGAACTGCCTTTTTTTTTTTTTGCATTCATTTACATACCTTTGATAAATTACTGTAACCAGATTAGGGAGATAAAGTAACTAGTCTATTAATTACGATGATTATTATTTAATAGAAAATGGGATTCTGGGCAACGTGTACGGTAAAAGGAAAGCTTAGCAATGCATTATATGGATGTGGTATTTTATCTTAAAGAGCAAGATAAGTGTCCAGCTCTTTCTGCAATCTAAAGAATATGTTCATTACCTGTGCAAGATTTATAAGTATAATTGAGTGTAATATTTTAAAACTATTTGCCTTATTTCGCCGTACATGGAGGACAAGGCAGAGCTGCTTCTTTAATTAAACTGTGTAAATTCCTTCGTGAAGTTATCTAACAAGCGTCCTATTTGTAAGGAAATTACCTTTTTATTTAAAAAGTTTCAAGATGATATAATTACAGTCCTGCTTGAACTGCAGTGGGTGTGCGCATGTGTAGTTATCTACATGTATTTTCATTTTATATATGTCTTATGGAAATCCTATCATATCTAATGCATGTGTCTGTGTGTGTATACACATGTTAAATCTACGCATACATAGTTATGTACACACATACCTGCAAATGCATGTACTAGCATGTAATAAATCCCACGCCGTGTCAGACGTGTGGGCTCGGTTCCGCCTTGGCTCTGGCCCACGCGCCCCTCTCCGAGGCAGCACCCAAGGCAGGACCCGCGCAGACAGCAGCGGGTGCTCGCACCTTCCGCCCTCGGATGGCGCGTCTTCCACCTTGCGCTCATCCGCAGCACAAAGCGGCCTTTTGGAGGGAAGACGGCTTGACTTGTGTCCAAAAACAGGCGGCTGCAGTCTGTCACAGCAGAAACGCAGGAGAGGGAGGAAGGGGAGCTACGCGCACAATCCTGAATCTGAGCTTTTCCAGCTCTGAAGTGCCTGGCTCTGAGGCTGGCGCGCTGTTCTTGGAGCAGAGGTGTTGTACGCAGTTTCTGAAGGCTTTTCTGTAGGGGTGGTGGTTCTCACAAGGACAATAGCAAAATGTGCTTTATCCTGTGCTGCCGGTCCCACCTCCTCCACCACCACTGCCTCTGCACCCACGCCGAAGGCATCCGACACCGGCCGGACCCGGGGGCCTGGCTCCAGGTCCTGCCCCAGCACCCTTCTCCCTCCGTCCCTGCCACACGCTACTCCCTGCATCCCAGCCCCAGCACCCTGCTCCCTGTGTCCCTGCCCCATGCTGCTCCCCATGTCCCTGACCTAGGGAGCCTTCTCCCTGCGTCCCTGCCACACGCTGCTCCCTGCATCCCTGCCCCAGCACCCTCCTCCCTGTGCCCCTGCCACACGCTGCTCCCCACGTCCCCGCCCCAGCACCCTTCTCCCTGTGCCCCTGCCACACGCTGCTCCCTGCATCCCTGCCCCAGCGCCCTGCTCCCTGCATCCCTGCCCCAGCACCCTTCTCCCTGCGTCCCTGCCTCTCCCTCCCTGCCTGCATGACCGTTTGTCACCCCACCTTTGCCGGTGGGAAGGGCTCAGCCCTGGGCAGCTTGCCTGCAACTCTCACAGTGTGTTTTTAAGCAAAGAATAAAACTCCTGGACCTCTCGTGATTAACGCTACTGCAAAACTGAGCAAGCTCCAGCTGGATCACAAAGCAGCTCTACATTAGCTGGAGAGCATCTCCCACCAGACATCAGAAGGTATGAGAAGAAGAGGTAGTCTAAGACATTTTTGCAACAGACACTGATAAGCACCATCAATACACTAGGTGTCATCAGTTAATTAATTAATCAAATATATGTAAATAACCTATCCCTTCTAGCCTTTCAAACCTTGTCACCAGGTAGGCATGGCACAAGAGCAAGACTTAGAACCTGGCGGACAGTATTGCTCGCTGGAGCTGGGTTCCTCCTTGCACCCAAGAACGACAAACATTCCACAAGACCACTGACGTCCTAATTGAGCCCTCAACCGGGACGTTCAGCTCTCAACTGGGACGCAAACCCCAGCTTTCCCTCTGCACTGCCGACCCCTCCAAGCCCCGGGGCGGCCGGGGATGCCCTCGCAGGCGGCACCGGCCCCTGCCCGCTCCGGGCTGCCGTGCGGGGCTGCTGGCTCTCCTGCCCACCCAGCCTTGCCGGGGTGAGTTCAGGATTGATTTGCCTCTCACTTACCACGGGGTAAATGAGGAGCAACGCTCCTGGAGTGAATACAAAGCTGCTTGGAAGGGATGACAGTCACCCCCCAAGTAGACAAACCATGCCAAAAGCTGCTCCTGAGCAGCACCTCTCCGCAGTTAACACACACCATCAGCAGGACAAGGTTATTTCAGTGAATTTTCTCCAAACAAGGCTTTTTTTGCAGCAAAAGGGAAGAAAGAAAAGAAGGAGTGGGCAGAAGCACTCCCGGGATGGAGCCAAGCCCTGCAGCCTTTCTGCGGGGTGCCTTCGGGACCCCCACGCGGGGCCGAGGAGGGGCACGGAGCGCAGCTGCACCCGGGGTGCTGAGGTCTCCCACACCTCCCCGGCCAGACAGAGCCTTACCTGCCAGTTTAAAGGGAGATGAAAGATAAATGCTAACATCTGCGACCGCACATGCGGTGGTGGCAGGGGAGGCTAAATGCTAAGTAGAGCAAGAGACGTGTCTGGCAGAGTTACCTAGGCATAAAATGATCCTCCCCGCAGCCGCCCGGCCCGCTCCCCGGGACTGGGGGGGCACAGCGCTCCGGCCCCGCTCCCAGACCCCAGCCTTCACCCACTGAAGGCAAACCTTGGCTTTTACAATTTCCCTTCTCCTGCTTTCCGCGGGTCTCCCCCCTGTCTCATCTGACGCCGGGGCTGTTGCCACCTTTCCCGGAGACGGTCTCGTGTCTCACATCTTCTGTTCGCACTCGCAGCATCTATCATCTGCAGCCTTGCTGCCATAACTTCTTTTGGCACATGTCAGGTCACCGTTTATTTCTACATTTTATTTTTTTTGAACAGAACATCCCACACGCTGCGATCGGTACCGCTGATTTATAAACCCCCTGCAACCTCTCTGCAGCTATTTTTCTAAGCAGGTCAGGAAGCAGCGCTGGAGCTAACCCTGCCCCTCCGCAGCCGAACAGGGGCTGCTTTCCCCAGCCCTTGGGTGAGCTGACAGGCAGTTGTTCTTAGCTTATCTGTCACATCTGGTTTTATTCACACATCTGGCAAAAGACAGCCATTACATATATTTTCCAGCTCTCCTAAATGTTCCTGCCTTGCATCCAGACGGAGGAAGGGTGAGGTCACGCAGGAACATCGCTCTCTGACAGCTCCTTGATGGCTCTATGCACGGAGGTGCTGGTCTCAGGCTTGCTTCTCTTCGGGGGGCTCCTGTACTGAAGGAAATAAATCATAATTGTGACCAATTAACTCTCTGGTATCTTTGCCCCACAGCCTAGGCTTGCACCCTGCAGCCGGGCACAGCGACCAGAGGACAGTGATGCTGTGAGCACTGCCAACACCTCCACCTCTGGACAGCAGAGCCGGGCCACCCACTGCCCCCCGAGATAGGGCTGGTCCTCACCGGCGATGCTCGGGCACCCCGAGGCCCCCAGCCCCCCACCAGGGCCACGGTGTGGGGGCTGACTGGGAACCCTGGGGCAGGAACCGACCCCGTCCCGGCTGGCAGCCCTGGCTCTGCCGGTACGAGCTCCGGGGGCGGCTGGAGACGGTCGGGTTTGCAGAATAATAACAACCACCTGTCAGGATTTATTATGCAGATATTTCACACCAGAGATTTGCCATATTAAAGGACACTGAAATTACTCATGTCAGGTAACTGAATTATAATTAAAAGCTATGTAGATTATTAAAATACTCTTATGGCAATGGGGAAACATAAATGATAACACAAGACAGCCCCATTACAGAATTAGCTTACTCGCAGAGTTTTGCTTTGATTTGCCATTAACTGGAATAATGACCCTCTCCGCAGCCCTCACCTCCTCTTCCTCGTCCTGGCCGGCGCTCAGGCAGGCAGGGGAGCATCGCTGCCCAGCCGGGCACTTGCTGCCATCGGCTCTGGCACGCAGCAGCCTCGAACGTCACGGCTCTGCGCAGCTTCCGCCAGCAAACACGGAATGCGGTGCTTCTCCTGGGTGTCGAGAACCCGTGCGAACCCCGCCGGGTGAGCCTTACGTGGGGTGACGGGGAGCAGCCCCCCCCTGGAGCCCTGCTGATCTGCCGGCGCCAGCCGCGAGAGGGAAAGGAAGGTGGCAGGGTGGGGGTTCGGTTGCTTTCTTTTTAGCCTGAGAAAAACCTATGTTTTATGTTTTTATCTAAAGAAACACAGAAATGATGTGTACGGACCGAATGAGCTATGAGCCAGCAAAATTATTTTCCCTTTCTTATTCATTCCTACCTATGTGAAGGAGACAGTCACGACAAACTGCAAGGCCATATGATAAACAGCAGAGTAGTCTCTAAACCCGCTAGGATTTAAGAAGGATGAATTTAATACATTTAATACGGTTCTGTGCTGGCTGTCCTGAACCCCTGTACTTCTACCTCTTTGGTTACTGGATCAAAGTCGGGAGCCCCGGCCGCTCGCAGGGCCCCCATCACCCGGGTGGGTGACCCTTGTCCCTGCTCCCTCTCCCATTTCTCACTCCGGTTCTGCACGGTAGCAGAGTTTCCACCAGCGGGAGGGGAAGAGCCCAAAGAGCAAAACCAGCTGCAGGCGGGAGCTGGAGGGGGGTGCACGGGGAGGTCAGGCTCCTAAACGACCCTTGGGTGACTGCAGTTGATGCTTGCATGGCTCTCAGGTCTTGGACCTGGCCTGGTTTTCTTTCCCCCTAACAAATACATATTTTACGAGAACTTACAACCCCGGAAATCTCTTCAAGGAATTGCTAATCAGCAAGATGCGACAAGAAATAAAAAGTAGTGGTGGTTAATAATAAACCAAACAGCGTGGCAAGAACAGATTGCACTCGACATTACTGTCTTCCCTACATTTGGGGGTTTGGTGGGGGCTTTCTTGGGTTTGCCGGTGGTGTTTTTAGCTGAGAGTTCCCAGCTGGGACTATAAAATCGTCTGTATGTGGAGCTATTTTCCTACTCGTCTGCGCACCCACTGGGATGCTTTGTCAGAAAACAGAAACGCTTACGCTGCAAACGCAGGCACGAGCACACACACAGAGCCCGGGAAAGAAACTTTGCCAGCATCCTGCCAAGAAGTTCAGGAGAGCTTCTCCATTAGAAAAGTGACACTGGGACAAGCTTGCTTTGGAAGCTGCTGTTTCTTCACAGCAGCGACAGGAGAGCCCCACGGCAGCTCGCTTTCCACCGTGTGTTCCCACCAGCCTCTGCACCAGCCGGTCACCCCGTGGTCCCACCAGGACTTGGAAATTCCCTGGCCAGTTGTGGTGTACCTGCAGCAGATCCGCTTCTGCTCATGAAACCAGACTCGTCTCTCATCAGTGCTTACTCAGCACTTCAAGGTTGGACCTGCTTGGCTCCCAGTAGAGCTGGTGGACCGGTATCTCCGGAGGGACACCCTTCCATGTGCCTGAGGGGGGTGTTTTCCACAGATGTCCACGGATGCCTCCCATCCAAAGGGCAGCATCTCGTGATGTATCTCCCCACCAAAAGCGCCCGAATTCCAGCTGCAGACAAAGCCGCTGGTTCCAGCAGTCCCTTGCAGGTGGTAGCGGGGTTCCTCTCACGGGGACACGACGTCAAAACAGCCAGGTGCAGGGTACCATCCTCTGCATTTCAAAATCAATAGGCAGGAAATCCTTTCCTGCTGGCTCTGTAGGGAAGAGGGTGGAAATATAGAGCGAAACTGCTGGGAGAGGAGCGTGCGTGTGTGTGTGTCTCCGTGTTAGTTTATATAACACTTTAACTAACAAGCTATGATCTTCTCCAGAACAGTAGATAAAATGGCAAATGAAATATAGGGCAATAATTCTGACACTAAGGCGAAGTTGCTGGTTTTAATATATGCCTCTCTGCAAGCAGATAGGCCATAACATGACAATAATGAAATATAAATGACCTACATAAAAAAAAGATAAAATCAGGTAATTACTGAAGCGTCAGTTCTTTACAAAATAATTGGTAATGACCTTTGATAAAGAAATCACTTTTGTGATATTGCTGACAGTACAATTTTCAACTCTGAGAAAACATAGCAGCTGGCTCTAAATCAGGGCCAGGGCTGCTGGGACTCGCCGCCACGGCGGGAGGAACACGCTCCTCATGGCAGCGCCGAGGGGCGGTTGGGCGCCGGGGGGTCACGGTACCAACCGGGTGTGCTGGCATCACCATGGCCAACGCGGTGGTACCCAAACCCACAGGGTCCAGCAGCTCGCGGGCAGAGCCTGGAGGTGATGCTCAGCACCCTCGTGCCGAGGGCGGTGGGACACCGGGCGCTCTGCATGGCAGTGTCCCACCGCGGAGCCAGCAAAACCACCCCATCCAACCAGAGGGACCTGCTATGGTGTGGATGTTAGGACCAGGGGACCTCCAGCTGTCCCTTGTGACCCAGATTACACCACTGCCTCCAGGAGAAAGCCAGGCCGGCTCTAACCCCTCCATTCCCACTGCCAGGGGATGCCCGAAGTCAGCCCTGCCCTCCGAAGGACCAGGTCAAGATGCGAGATGGCATCTGCTGCTCCTCCTCTGCCCTCCTGGACGGGCGGGCTGAGCGTGCTGCCCGACCCGTCTGCAAGCAGGAGCTCCTGCTCGACCCCCGGCTGGCTCCCGGCAGGCTGGAGGACGAGCGTCAGATGGAAATGCCTTCTGATTGCTTCCAATCTGGCTGAGGTTGCCAACAAAAAGCTGCAAATGTCACATCCAATTTGCCCCAACGGACGCTCCCCCTGAAAAACCTTCCGAGAAGTCCATGCGAGAGGACGAGAAGGTGGCAGGCGTATCTCAAAGGAGCTGCCCCACACCAAGGGGTGACGGCGACCTGCTGCGGGCAGCCCTCACGGAAACGCGCCGTTCCAGGTGCAGAGCTGTTCCTCAGGCTTGGAACTTTTCTGCTGATCATGTCAAGCAAAAAATAAATGATTTTTTTAAGAGGATTCCATACACCTCCACCTCACCGAGAAGGAAGAGTGAAGCCAAAGCACGGGGAGGCCACGTTCCTTCTGCAATCAGTGGTTTCAAAGCGCATTCCGAGGGTCTCCTAACCGGTTTGCCCCACCGTGCGTCTCCCCAGGAGGACTCGTGGGGTTGCCCCGGGGCCCGGTGCAGAGCTCGGGTCTGCTGCTCTGCCGCGCGTCTTGTCGGCCGCTCCGTCGGCAAAGGCAGCCGGTGCAGAGGCTTCTCCTCCATGCTGGACGCGTCTGATGACGAGGAGGAGATGGAGGATCTCCCACCCAGGTCCGTGCTGCCCCAAAAACCTTGGCTGCGTTCCCCAGGCTCTGCCGAGCCGCTGCTCCCCAGCTGATGGAGGGGGTCGGGTGCTTGGGGAGGGGTGGAAGTGGCCCGGACCATGGCGGGGCTCCCACTCCCCCCAGGGATTCCCAGCAGCCAGGGCTTACAAAACGCAAAGGTGCCACCAGGCCCAGCAACCGCTGCCCACCAGATAGGTGCGACAAGATCAGCAGATTTCACAAAACACAGTGGAGCAAAAAAAAATCAAACAATAGCCCAAACTCTACTAAAACCGTATTCACAACCACCAAATCTCTCCGCTTTGTGTGACAAACCTTCCAACGCACCCACTCCCCTTCCCTTCCCCCACCCGAAGGAGGGAAAAAAAAAAGATCTTCACACTTTTTCTAATACCAGCTGGTTCATTTATATTGCAGAAGTTTCACGAGACAGCTACTGACAGTGATATCCCAAACACAGGTTAAACCCGCCGCGATCGCTGCCTCCGTGCACGCGGCGAGGGAGCGAGAACATTTGCATGAAGCGATGGGAATGGCACCGGCTTCCCAAGGCGACCCTGGAGAACACGTTTGCGGGGTGCCCCGGCCTGGGGCCACCAGCCCCCCGCTGAAGAGCGAGGGATTCCCGCACCGGGGCCGAGCTGCCCCTTTCCAGCAGTTTTGCTCAGATTTCCGGGATGCGACCGCGCTTCTGAAATTGCAGGGGCATTTCCCGGCGCACGGAGCAGCCCCCGGGCTCTGTACGGGAACAACCCGGACCCCCGGGCGCCGGCTCACCCGCTGGCACCCGTCTCGCGAGCATCCCCTCGCAGCGCCGGTGCCCACCGGCTCGGCCACGTCTTCAGCCGTGGGGATTTTAAGCACGGGAATGCCTTTTCCCTCCGCACAAGTTCTGCTGCCCGCAGGGTTTCCCCAATACCGTTCTCCCTCGCAGATTCGGGGTTCAGCTCTTTCGAAAAGCCCATGGGTTCTCAAAAACATGAAGACAGATAAAAACGCTCAGCAACCTCCTTCCCCTTAGCTGGATGTTTTTTCTATTTTAAAGGGTGTTTCACAATATTGCTGTCCGTCTCAGAGTATTCTAAAGTACTCCCAGTATTTTAAAGACGGCGATGCACGAGGGCAACACGGTCTGCAGCGATGCGGTGAAAGCAGCCTGTAACAGCACGCCACGCCACGCTAACCCCCACGAGTAGAATCCTGCTGACTGGCTGGCGGTGACTCCTCTCAAGCTCCCCAGGCCTGATATTTTACAAGGAAACCTTTCTGCAGTGACAAATGCCGAGCGTGGCAAGCGCCGGTGCCTACGAAGCGCCCACAGACCAGCAGGGACGGTACCAGCCACCGGCAGCCGAACGCGGAGCGCGGGCAGCGACTGCGGGCACCCCGCCGTGCCCTGCACTGACCATGGGACCCTCCCGGCCCCGCTGTCCTTCCTTTGCCATTCCCACTCCCACCCGGGATTCCAGCCCCTAACACCCCGGCAGACGCACCCCACGGATGACCCCGGACAGGGACATTTTAAGGAAAATGCCACCTTGTATTTCGCAACCCGACGAACGCCAGGCACGGCGCGCTGCAGGGTGGCGAGG
The DNA here is from genome assembly GCF_030867145.1 of Opisthocomus hoazin. NCBI lineage: Eukaryota > Metazoa > Chordata > Aves > Opisthocomiformes > Opisthocomidae > Opisthocomus > Opisthocomus hoazin. Next base: position 945,722 of record NC_134453.1, on the reverse strand, counting down.
TGCGCAAACCCACCCCAGGGACCTTGCCGAAGGTCGAACGGTTTAGCGGAAAAAAATTCCGTGGCGAGAAAAAGGTGGAAAAAGCATTCTCTTTCTTGCTTTTCTAGGGAGGGAAGGAATAAGGTGCCTTCCGACTCCGTGGAGGAGTCCCGCAGAGAGCGGAGCACGCCTGCTCTGTGTCTGCAGCCCGCGGCTTCCAGACCAAGGGAGGAAAAAGTTCCAGGAAAATCAGGCTCGCAGATGCGTGCGCTTCATCTCTACTCGGAGATGCTCCCAATTCTCCACTTACACGGCGTCTACAGGTTAAAGAGAGGGAACGCTGAGCCGTTCCAGCAGGCTCTTCTTGTAACGATCCGTGTTTATTAATTCACAAGCTCTAGGTACGGACCCAGTCCGTAGTGCTGCAGTTTGCATGTTAATGCAGAAGCCAGTACAGCTGGAGAGCGGCCGCAGCTGGAGCGGTGGGTCTGAGCGCCGGCGCGGCACGCTGCAGCTCTGCGGGGTCTGGGGCAGAGCAGCTCCGGCTTTCGCCAGCGCCGGAGAGCCCAGCGCGGGTACAGCGGCGCGGGGACCGGCTGCGGAGGGTCTGCTGGAGACGGGTGTCAGCGGCAGAGAGCTCCCTTCGTCGCGTTTCGAACCGCTTTGCTGTAAGCCCCAGCAAGCCTGCCTACCCCGCCGAAGCCCAGCTGGTTGGTGACGGAGCACTGGCCCAGGCTGCCCAGGGAGGCTGTGGAGTCTCCTTCTCCGGAGATATTCCAGACCCGCCTGGACAAGGTCCTGTGCAGCCTGATGTAGGTGACCCTTCTTCAGCAGGAGGGTTGGACTGGGTGACCCACAGAGGTCCCTTCCAACCCCTACTATTCTGTGATTCTGTGGTGCCAGGTGCTAATTGCTTTCCTGCAGACGCCTGTCAGTGCCGGGCCAGGACCTTCCACCCGCCCGCGCCAGAGACGGTGCCCAGGCACCTGCCCCTGGGATGGGAGTGAGCCCGCGTCCGTCTGCCGAGCGCCGAAGCTCCGGCTGGGAGCAGGGAGAGCCACCAGCACGCCGGCCCTCAGGGCTGCCGGCCCGTTTTGGTTGCTGTTGGCAGCAATGGCGGCTTCAAATCGGCTGCAGGCAGGCGGTGGGTGCTGTACCAAAAGCTATGGGTGCTGTACTGAGGGCAGTAGGTGCTCTACCGAGGGCAGTGGGTGCTGTACCGAGGGCTGTGGGTGTCGTATCAAGGGCTGTGGGTGCTGTACCAAGGGTGGTGGGTGCTGTATCAAGGGCGATGAGTGCTGTACCAAGGGCCGTGGGTGCTGTACCGAGGGCGGTGGGTGCTGTACTGAGGGCGGTGGGTGCTGTACTGAAAGCAGTAGGTGCTGTACTGAAAGCAGTAGGTGCTGTACTGAGGGGGACAGGTGCTGTACCAAGGGCGGTGGGTGCTGTACTGAGGGCTGTGGGTGTCGTATCGAGGGCTGTGGGTGCTGTACCAAGGGTGGTCGGTGCTGTACTGAGGGCAGTGGGTGCCGTACCGAGGTCGATGGGTGCCATACCAAGGGTGGTGGGTGCTGTATTGAGGGCTGTGGGTGCTGTACTGAGGGCGGTGGGTGCTGTATTGAGGGCAGTGGGTGCTGTACCGAGGGCGATGAGTGCCGTACCAAGGGTGATGGGTGCCTTACCAAGGGCGATGGGTGCTGTCCCAAGGGCCGTGGGTGCTCTACTGAGAGCAGTAGGTGCTGTACCGAGGGCGGTGGGTGCTGTACCGAGGGTGGTGGGTGCTCTACCGAGGGTGGCCAAGTCCCCATCATCTCGGCTGCTGTCTTTTCACCCAGAAGAAGAACAGCTGAACCCTGCATCGTCAGAAGACAAATAAAAACCAGCAAATCCGAGACGCACAGCAGGAGTTCTTTACCCAATGCCCTTTGTCAAGCGCCGGCTCAGGATTTGGGGCGGTTTTCCAGGGACTGAGGAACACTGCAGCCCAGCCCTTCTGAAAGCACCCACAGAAACCACCTGCCCCCAGGCTGCTCCATGCCTAAGGGATGTTACTGCCCACTTTCCCCAGCTAAAGAATTACCTTTCAATACTTTCCCAATTCAATATGCATTTTTGAGTTGAAGACGCGTTTATTCTCATTCCTACCCCCGGCTCTGTCTGGAAATTGGGAAGCTCACAAACTTTGTGGTCTCCACGTTGAGCGCAGCAGCCTCATTCCCTGAGACAGCGCAGGGGAAGAAGGGTTGTTCACCTTTCCCGTTCAAAGAGGGGAGAAAAAAGAAAAAGGAAAACAGGTGCTTTAAAATTTTCAAGGTGCCAACTAAATTACAAGGTGCCCAGGAGCATGCAATAGCATTTCATTGTTTGGGTTTGGAATAAAAGACAGATAATTAGGAAATTGGGAGTCTATTAATTTTCCAAATTTACTCATGCAAGAAGCACTGAGCTATGGTGATATTTGCTTACCTCGTCATTATGCAAAAATATATTAGCTAATTATTTTGACTAATGCAATTAAGATATGCATATTTAGCATAAACTATACAATAGAAACGTTACAGTCAGCAGTTGCCGGGTTGCACTCATGGGCAGCAGAGAGGCAAAAGTCTCAGCGCAGTCTCTGATGGTAAACCATAATATTGCTCCTATTCTGCCCGAACTGTTGTTATTCGTTCTGTTGCAGTAATTAATTTACTTTACAGCGTGATTAGGTGGCACAGTTAGCAGTGGTATTAATTTTCGTTACGAGCCACCTGAAGATGTCAGCTTAGGAGCAGCAGAGACGGTGCCTTTAATTGCCCAAATCAGTGGCAGCGCAGTAACTCTCGCCCGGCTCCAATTAGGCCACGAGGACATCTCCGTAGCGGCACCGCGCCACGGAGGTGGGCACGCGTCCTCCCCTGCCGCCTGCTCACCCGTTTGGGACTGGCCCCGCTGTCCCCACGGCGCTGGGGGTGGCTCACGGCCCCGGCTGCTCCTCCTGGGTCCGGAGGAACCGCGGGAGGCTGCCCGGGCGGGGAGCTCCCCTTCGCCGGCCACGGCACGCGCTGCTCTCTCCTTTCCCGTCGCACACGCGTGTAAAGCAGGAAGGGAAACAGCTCGGGACGCTTTGCCTTACGCCCCGGCTTTCCTTGGTGAAAACCGTTGTGCCAGGGACGTGTTTCACTGGGGTAAGATCCCCAAGGTAAGTCCAGCCGCCCATCCTTTCCCCACGCCAGAACAAAATCCTACCAGGAACCAAAAACGGAAGAATTTCAGGCAAAAATGGAAAATTTAGTATTTTGTTACTGTCATATATGGTCCCTAACAAAACGCCTTCTAGCCCGTGGGGAATACAGTGGCAGAGCTTGGGATTGCCGGTACCCCTGTGCTGCCCACTGGTTCCCGGCTCCCGCTGCTCCCCGCGTCCCCTGCCCCGGGCTCAGCCCTTGGCTCGGGGTCTCTGCGGGCTCCTGTCCTGCCCCGGGCTCCGCGTCGGGGTGCCTGCAGGGCTCGACCCCGCAGCCTCCCCAGACCAGCCCTGCGCACCCCCTTTTAGCGCAGCTCGGCGGGCAAACGAGGGAACAGGCAGGATGTGAAAGCGTCAGCTCTTCGGGTCCCAGCGAGGAGTGCCAGCTTTCCGCTCGCAGAAATCCCAGGCTCCCACCCCAACAAATTTCCCAGGGTTGTGCCATATGCCGAGCACTGGGTTAGCGAGCTCCAGGCTCCGCACGGGGGGCGAGGAGACGCAGGCGGGGGGGGAAACGCAAGGGCTCCTCTTGCACAGAGCGCGTGATGAGTCAGCCGCTTTCGGAGGGCGAGAGGGAGCGGAGCCCGGGGGAGGAAGCCCTTCGTGGCTGCGGTTTCCTCTCCCTCTTCCAGCTCTGCCAACCTTGGTGGAGACCGGAGGAGAAATCTGGGGGGGGTTTGGTACCCGGTGGGTTTGAGCGGTCCAGATGCGATCAGCGCGACTCGGGAGCAGCATCCCCAGTGCTCGGAGCTACCGGCATCCCACCCACCCAAGGCGCTGCGGCAGAGCGACGCTGGGTGGGAACGAGGGCCAGGGAGCAGAGCACCGCGCTCGCACCGAACCTCCGCGGGCGTGGGTGCCCGCACCCAGCCGCCTCTCCGGCTTCGCTCAGCGCTGGCTGTGCTTCCAGCGGAGTCGTTCCGGCGAATTCTGCGCTACCCGTGCGGACTGTCAAATGGCTTCTGCTGTATTTGGTTGCCCTTTCAAATATTTCTCGAGGAGTAGGCTGTACCATCTGGTGGACAATCTGCCTGTGCACGCAACAGCAGTGTACCTAGCGCGGCGCTGAGGGGCCCGCGGCACCCATCAGCGAAGGGAGACGGCCGCGCCGGTGCCGGGGTCGGTGCCGAGCGGCCGCTGCCCGCCGGGCTCCGTGCCGGGCCGCGGGGCAGCAGCAGGTCCAGCTCAGGGCTCTGAGCGCTGCCCGCTCTCTGCCCTGAGACCGCTGCCGATGGGTGCTCGGGGAGCGTCCCCGCACAAAAGCCAGTCCCTCCACAGCTGCCCCGCGCTCGGGGTGCCGCGGCCTTCCGACGGCCCCGCTGCCCGCTCCATCCTCAGCCTGCACGGGCGAGATGGAGGGGGTCTTCCCCCTGCTTGAGCACTGTTCTCCCAGAGCCACATCATCAAGTTTTAAATCTCTTTCCTTTCCTTTTTATTGATTTATTTTTACATATTGCGCATTCACAGTTACTGCTGACTCCACACACTGCTCCCTGCGCGCAGCACGCTCGGATGGAAATCGCCAGGCAGGTTAGAGCAGGCGGATTATACATTGCTGACGGTAAATATAAATCCTCATTTATATCTTCCCACAGAAGGAACAGGACAGTCTTAGGAAAATCACTCCAATAATTCCTTGTGGATTGGTCTACATTTTGTTATCTAAAGTAAAAGGCTCGAAGATCATAAGAGGAAACCAATAATATCGACATTCACCTCAAAATATACATCTCAGCTCGGCGTGCTGGATAACAATGTTAAAATAATCACCTTAACTGTAGCAGATCCTCTCCCTCTGAGTAAACACAGACACAGCTACATCATATACGTGTCTGTATAGAATAGGTGTGCAATGTCCATAACACACACACACCAGTCAGTCAAAAACCATTAAGGAACACCAAAGCCAGCTGGTGAGTCACAGAATCACAGAATGGTTGGGGTTGGCAGGGACCTCTGTGGGTCACCCAGTCCAACCCCCTGCCCAAGCAGGGTCACCCACAGCAGGCTGCACAGCACCGCGTCCAGGCGGGGCTGGAATATCTCCAGAGAAGGAGACTCCACAGCCTCCCTGGGTAGCCTGGGCCAGTGCTCCGTCACCCTCAGAGGGAAGAAGTTCTTCCTCATCTTCAGCTGGAGCTTCCTCTGCTCCAGTTTGTGCCCGTTGCCCCTTGTCCTGTCGCTGGGCACCACTGGAAAGAGTCTGGCCCCGTCCTCCTGACCCCCACCCTGAAGATATTTAGAGGCATTTCTAAGGACCCCTCTCAGCCTTCTCTTCTCCAGGCTGAACAAGCCCAGCTCCCTCAGCCTCTCCTCGGAGGAGAGATGCTCCAGTCTCTGTGCTGAGCTGCCTCTAAACCGCGCTGTCCTCTGAAGGCTCCCTGCCTTCTCACAGCCCAGAGTTCGCTCTGTATCTCCAAGAGACTCAATCGCATCGAGGACAAACGGGTTTGGTTTATGGTGTGTTGCCCAGGTAGGAGTCGAAACTGCGCGATGATCCTGTAAAAACTCTCTGTGGGTCTCTCAATTTCTCCTGCGCACTCTTGGAGTTTTCAACCCCACGTTACGTGCAATTTTTTGTCTTGGGAATATGCAATACTGGGAGAATCATTCCTAGCCAGAGCTTCAGGAGTTAGGGAATAGACTTACTAGGGGTTTTAGTAACTATCAGGGGGGTTTAGTAATGTCAGGGCGTGTTCCAGGAAACATGCGGGAAGGTCTCCTGGATGCCAGCGATCCCAGCGCCGCCGACGGAGCGACGGGAGCTGCCCGGGAGCGAAGGCAGAGCTGCTGCACAAACCGTCGGGGACGGCCGCGCTTCTCTCCTCCCACGCAGGAGAAACCAAGTCTTGTTCCCGCTCAGCGTATCTTCCGGAGCAACCCTTCCACCCTCATTTGCTAAGACCTCCACGAAGTCGCCCGCTGCCGACAACTTCCCCGGCGCTTGCCGGAGCGGAGCGGGAGCAGCACCCGCTCCGGTGGGTGCCGTCCCAGCTGCAGCCCCGGGGTCCCCGCGGCCGCGCCGGCCCAGGGCCATCCGGCAGACGCCGGCACCGAGCGCGGTGGGACGCGGGCTGGAGCACATCCCCAGCTGCGGCTGGGTGGGCTCACCCCTCCGAAGGCGATCCCATCCCCCCAGTAAGCTGTCTTCATTCCTTATTGTTTCCTGCATGCTTAATATCAACAGCTTTGGGGGCCAGATTATTTCAGCAATTGCTGGTATGCAAATCCCATTAGGTTCCCCAGGAGTTCTGCCACACATCTGACAAGGCTATCTGGCAGCAGATCTCACCCCTGCTTGCACTCCTACAAGAGATCTCTTCTCTCCTGGAAGCTGGAGTGAAACTTAATAGGGAATTACACAACATGAATGCACACAAAGGAGAGACTGGACTTTTAAAATCACCCTGGCATCCAAAAGCCGTTAATCTTCTTAGGTAATGATGAAAAATGCAGCGGAGATGATGATGTAACTCACCGAGGGAGACCAAGGAGCTGGAGTGAATGGATGGCTGGAGTAAAACTTCTGCTGTTCTTCTGTTTATCCCATTCTCCACTCCATTGCCGTTCCCAAACATTTTTTAAAACACACCCCTGTAAACAGGCTTCTCAGTGCCGAGAAGAGAAAAGCAACACCCACCAGCCGGCAGAGAATGCCTTCTCCTTTCCCTTTTTTCGTCTAATTAATTCCACCAGGAGAGGGGAAGAGAAGGCAACCTTGGGACTGTCGATACGGGGCACCAGGTGGATGGTGTGAGGGATGCTCTCAGGAGATCCCAGTGCTGCTCCGGGCTGGGGAGTGACGGGCGCTTCCCGCCTGCCCCTGCCCCTTCGCCAGCCCTCGCCGGGACCGGTCAGGTCGGTGGGGTCAGCGTTCATTCCCACCAGCCTGCCCAGCAAACCTCCTGAGAAACCTCAGGTTCCCTGAGGACAAAACCACAATTCTCCATTTCTTTAAATTTTTTTTTAAATTCCCCCACATAGAAGGGGGGGTGAGCTCCTCCGGAGAGCTCGCTGTCCATACGGCTCCATATGCCTGCTATACACATACACAAAAGCCCAGGCTGCCCCTCTGCACCCCATCTCCCTGCAGACCGACCCCGGACGGGGAGCACCTTGGCTCGAAACAACTCCGCTTCTGCCGGTGGGAACCCCAGGGACGCGGCTGGAGGAGGGCTCGGGTGCCCTGGCCGGCTCCCCGGGAGGCGGAGGGGAGCACAGGCCCCCTGCGCCGGGCAGGGACCCCCTTTCCCACCCACCGAACGGAGGGGCACCCAGACACCCAAAACCTTGGTCACCAGTTGCAGTCTCCTCCCTGCTTTCTACGATTTAAGAATAAGCAAGAGGAATTTTTCTTTCCGCAGAAGCTGCCGGTGCCATCACCTCCAAGCCTCTCTGCGACCGTTACGTTTCTCTGCCGTAACCGCGAGTGGACGCGTTACGGGGCAATGTCCTGCCCGCGTCGCAGCGGAGCCCGGAGGCAGCGGCCGAGGCTGCAGGCTCCGCCGCGTCGGTGCTGCTACAGCTGGTGGGGAGCGGGGGGCTGCTCCCCACGGACGCACGAGCTCGCCCGTGCCAGCCGCCGCGCGCGGTTCCCTCGGGCTCCCAGCGCCTGCGCACTGCACGGCACCCCGAGAAATATTTATGGTGACGAGAATGTGCTCGGTAATTAAAACTTTCTGCTATTAGGGAGTTTATGATCTAACGACGCTATAGGAAGCAGAGTTTATGGTCACTGAATCAGTGCTTGGTTCTGAGAGTGCAATTACCACATCACAGAGACAGTGCATCACAGCGCGTCGTTAGAGCCAGAGTTGCCCTCCTCTAATGAAATGCTAGCTTTAGTAGTATAATTATTAAGATCACCATTTCACTATTATAGCAGTAACTGTAGATAATTGCACAATATTATCTTTCACAGAATCACCCTCTCCGAATAAATTAGAAGGTTCAAAACACAACTCACAGGGCAAAGCCCTCCCAGGAAACCCGTGGGGAAGACCAGAAACCGGCGGCAGACGCGACGACTTGCCGTGACCGCAGCGCAGACGTGCGGCTCCGTGGCGTGTGCTTTCCGAAGGTGGCTTCTCTGCCTAATTGGCCCACGGGGACAGAGCAGCACTACGGAGGAATAAACTGTTTGGCTGTGTGACCAGAGGTACAGAGAGCCCAACAGAGCTAAATCGTGGTTACAAACAGAAGTAATGGTTACATGACATCTTTGGATCTATTTTTAATTAACTACCAATAAAGCTGCGCGGTAATTATCGGTTGCCCTCAGTCCCTACCATCCATGATGTATAGCTGTTGTTGTTATTACTGTTGGTGCTGTCCTTACTCCATCTTCTGCCGAGGATTTCCAGGAGAACACAGGCGCTGGCTGGGATCTCGGGCAAGCCGCGGCGTTACCGAGCTGGCGACGTTGCAGCTTTCCCCCATACCTGTATGGCAGAAACACAGCCAAAACCAGAAAGGCGATTTGATTTTGCACGCACACAGAAAAAAAGCCCCACCGTCACGAATTTTGAGAATCTTTCTGCCAAAAGCCGAGCTGCCAGCAGGCTTCAGGGCTGGGATTTAGCAGCCTACAGCATCCCAGCTGATCTCATCCGAATGTAGGCATCAAACCACCGCAGATAAAATGAGTTTCAGAAGGACTGCTTCCTTCTCCGCGGATCAGAAATCAAGCTTAGGTGCCTACCAGATCTGCAGATCACAGAATCACAGAATCACAGAATAGTAGGGGTTGGAAGGGACCTCTGTGGGTCATCTAGTCCAACCCTCCTGCCCAAGCAGGGTCACCCACAGCAGGCTGCACAGCACCGCGTCCAGGCAGGTCTTGAATATCTCCAGAGAAGGAGACTCCACAACCTCCCTGGGCAGCCTGGGCCAGGGCTCCATCACCCTCAGAGGGAAGAAGTTCTTCCTCGGGTTCAGCTGGAGCTTCGTCTGCTTCAGTTTGTGCCCATTGCCCCATGTCCTGTCGCTGGGCACCACTGGAAAGAGCTTGGCCCCATCCTCCTGACACCCATCCTGCAGATACTTGTAGGCATTTCTAAGGTCCCCTCTCAGCCTTCTCTTCTCCAGGCTGAACAAGCCCAGCTCCCTCAACCTCTCCTCGTAGGAGAGATGCTCCAGTCCCCTCCTCATCCTCGCAGCCCTCCGCTGGATTCTCTCCAGTAGCTCTTCATCTTTCTTGAACTGGGGAGCCCAGCACTGGACACAGTACTCCAGATGAGGCCTCACCAGGGCAGTGTAGAGGGGAAGGAGAACCTCCCTCACCCTGCTGCCCACACTCCTCTTGATGCACCCCAGGATCCCATTGGCTTTCTTGGCAGCCAGGGCACACTGCTGGCTCATGGTTAACCTGTTGTCCACCAGCACACCTAGGTCCCTCTCCACAGAGCTGCTCTCCAGCAGGTCCACCCCAAGCCTGTACTGGTGCATGAGGTTGTTCCTCCCCAGGTGCAGGACCCTGCACTTGCCTTTGTTGAACCTCATCAGGTTCCTCTCTGCCCAACTTTCCAGCCTGTCCAGGTCTTGCTGGATGGCAGCACAGCCTTCTGGTGTATCCACCACACCTCCCAGTTTGGTGTCGTCAGCAAACTTGCTGAGGGTACGCTCTAACTCTTCATCCAGGTCATTGATGAAGAAGTTAAACAAGACTGGGCCCAGTACTGACCCCTGGGGGACACCACTAGTTACCAGCCTCCAACTAGACTCAGCGCCGCTGATGACAACCCTGTGAGTTCTGCCATTCAGCCAGTTCTCTAACCACTTCGAAGACGGGGTGAAACGCTCCCTGGCCTTGCTGCCCTGGGGAGTCAGCGGGTACCCGGGTGACCGCGCTGCTCCAGCAGTGCCCGCCACCAGACCCGGGCCAGGCCCACCCTGCTCGCAGCGCCGGGCACGACCCCCCGCGTTCCCACTGAGCGCTTCTGGGCGCGTGCTTACAGAAAACACCGCCCGTCTGCTCCGCTCCACGAAATCCCGCAGAGCAGGGAGGCGGGGGGCTCGGGGCCGCACTCTGTGGGGTGACGCGGACTGCAGCCCGCGGGCCGCTGGCATTACCTGTCACCGGTGAAGAGGCCACTGCTGCACTGATTCACATGGACTTCAAAAGAAAGGATTAGAAAGATTTATCAGCACTGAAGTTGCATTCTTGCCTGGAACAAGGACTTCTTTTGATAAAGAATAATTTTTTTATGTCTAAAAGCTGGAAATTTAGAAAGCCTTTTGAAATGCGTTGGCATTATCCAAATAATCAGTAAACTGAGATGTTAATAAATGTGACTTACTGAGAAAATGGGAAAAAATAAGCCACATACAAGGCTGGACCTCTAGCAAAGGTAAAAAGGGGCTGTTCTTTACACTCCCGTAACTTAGTTCCTGCAGAAAGCAACTTCAAGGTTTTTGGCTTTCAACCTGCAAAAATAGGAGCCTGTGCACCAAGGAGCAGCCTGCGAAAACGCCGGAGACGCCGTAGGTGCCGCATCCTTTACAGCAGGGGCTGTCACTTGCGCTAATAATGACGCTACAGGCGGACTTCGCTGCCCCCATTTTACAAACAGGAAAACTGAAGAGCAGCTACATCTGCTTGGCAGCTGTGTCGGCCTGAGGTAGGCACAGCAATCCCAGTTTCCATGTTTATTTTTAGCCAGATGAGATGGAATCAATACGAAAAGCCCGGCGAAATAAATATGGGGACGAGGCCGTCACTGCGATGGCGAGGAACCCGAAGCGCTCTGTGCTGAAGATCATCTCCGCGCGATATTAATGACTACGGATGGTGGGGAAAAATGTTCAGCACTGGAAAAAAAGAAAAAGAAAACTTCAGATGCGCCTCACTGGGAGACTAGAAAGGACACAGCTTCAAGTAATGATTATTTTTATTTAGGAAAACATTATGCAAGGGACTCCTTCCAAGGAAAGCAATCTGGGTTGTGTCTGGGCTGAGTACACAATGTCATCCTGTTGCAAAAAAAGCAACGCTCGTACCGGGATGTGCAAACAGGAGTGCCATGTGTGAGACACATGCAGCGGTCCCCCGCGCCGGGCAGCGGTGCGAAGGTCCCAGCTGGGGAACTGCCTCTGGCCTGGGCACGGCACCCGGAGGAAGCTGGGGACTGACTGGAGACGGTCCCAGGAGAGCAGCAAGGACGAGCGGGGCCAAAAAAAATGACCTAAGAGGAAAGATGGAAAGAGTCGGGCTTGTTTAGTCTGGGGAAGAGATGGGTGAAGGAAGGCGTGCAAAAGATGTGCAAACACGTTAGAGGCTGCTGCAGAGAGGAAGGTGATGGGCTCCTCTCACAAACACAGGGTAAGGTCATGTCTACACTGGCCAACCCACCGTCACCAGGGAACACCTCCAGCTCCCGGTCTCGAAGCTTTCCTGCACAGCCCCGCGCTCTGCAAGGCAATGCCGACCACACCACCCACCTCCAACGCCTCCTCCAGCCAGGATGGCTGCAGGGAGAAGCACCCGCGCAAGGCCACACCACCCACCTCCAACCCCTCCTCCAGGCGGGATGGCTGCGGGGAGAAGAACCTGCGCAAGACCACACCACCCACCTCCAACCCCTTCTCCAGCCGGGATGGCTGCGTGGAGAAGCACCCGTGCAAGACCACACCACCCACCTCCAACCCCTCCTCCAGCCGGGATGACTGCGTGGAGAAGCACCCGTGCAAGACCACACCACCCACCTCCAACCCCTTCTCCAGCCGGGATGGCTGCGGGGAGAAGCACCCGCGCAAGACCACACCACCCACCTTCAACCCCTCCTCCAGCCGGGATGACTGCGTGGAGAAGCACCCGTGCAAGACCACACCACCCACCTCCAACCCCTCCTCCAGCCGGGATGGCTGCAAGGAGAAGCACCCGCGCAAGACCACACCACCCACCTCCAACCCCTTCTCCAGCCGGGATGGCTGCGGGGAGAAGCACCCACGCAAGACCACACCACCCACCTCCAACCCCTTTTCCAGCCAGGATGGCTGCGGGGAGAAGCACCCATGGGAAGCCGCTCTCCAGGAAAGCTGCAGCCCTGGTACACCTCTCCATGGCATTTTCTCAGGGGTTCGCTGCTGTGATGGCCTATACAGCACCGTGATGGGAAAAAGTGGTGTTCAGGTGGACATCACCCCTTCCATTCATCTCAAGCGAGGAAGAGAAACTGCTGCAGATAAGGGGACTTTTCTGTTCAGCAGGCGTCTGTGCTCGTCTTGCCCGCAGTGATATCCGCGTGCTGTTTGTAAGCAGCCTTGAGATCCGTTGACATGTAGGTTCGTATCACTGCCAAGCCAAAATCAGAGATACTGCAAATTAATGGAAATGGATCTGTCATCCAAAAAGGAACACAGTTACCTATTTTCTTTCCCGTTGTTGTACCCCCACGACAGAGCAAGGGAGTTGGCAGAGCACGTTGAGCTGCAGTTCGGCGCGGAGGTGGCTAATGTCCCCTTCATGCTTCTCCAGCCGCCTGGGAGAGCCGGGGGCCGGCCGGAGGGAATCAAAGCCTTCACGGGAATGGGCCACAGGGAGAGGAGAGCCGCACACGGCTACGCCGGAAAACCGCTCGCGCCGTCGGCGGCCCCGCTTCCTCCCAGCCAAGTCTTCTGGGGGTTGGCACCGTCAAACCGGGCGCTCGGAGGAGACCGGGAGCCACAGACACGTGAGCGAGCAAGGACTGCTCCTTGCTGCAAGCCAAAAGTCTCCCTCACTGCAAGGATGCAGCAAGGGGTTTGCAAGACCAGTTTTCATTAGGGTTTACATTGCAATTTCGCCTAATTAGCCTCCAATAATTAATGCTGTGAGCGTAACAGAGATGTAATCAGACAAAATGCTGGTAAGTGAACCCCATGGAAGCCATGCATCTTTTGATAGTAATGATTATGTGCTTTTTTATTATTAAAGATCCCATTAGAAAGAATTTATGATTTTTCCCCTTTGTGAGAGAAATAATAAACATTACATCAGATGCTCTTATTTTTGGTATTGAGCAACCGAGTATATGTAATTAGCCACAGTTAAAAAGAAATTTTGCCTGAATGACTTTTGGGGAACATTACATCCAAATTACAAGCCTGTAGATTTTTTTCATGTGAAAATACACTATCAATAAATAACTCAAACACAGTTTCTCCGAAAAAACATTTCGATCCTGAGGAAAACATGCAGGAAAGGAAAACGACGGAACGGTGGGCCCGAAAACCCACCGGAGAGAGGACTGTGCCAGCTGGGCCTGGTTCAGCGCTGGTGCTTGACCCTTGGTCTGCAGCTTCCACTGCAAGCAACTCGGGCAGAGCAGGCAGCAGCCAGGAGCGCAGACTCCGTCCAGACAAAAATAGCAAATTTGAACGGGACAGAAGCCGTTTCAGCCCGGCAGGACCGTGCTTTTCCAGCTGAAGGTGCGTGCTCATACCTGCCACGGGTGCCATTTCCGCAGCTGCACTTGGAAGTGCTTTTAATGGAAAGCCATTACAGGAGGAAGTAATTTGGAGATCATTCACATGCTAGGAAATTTTGTTTCAGTAGAGATTTAATGCAAATTTCAGTCAGCCTCCACACTGAAGTCTTTGCTTGTTGAGCGTTGATAAATTTAAATGGCGCTTGCCTCAAGTGAAAAGATCTGAGTCTTCTACTGTAGCATTCGCTGCGGATCTTAAAAACAATGCATGCACAACTTACATTTAATGCCTGAATTCATTTTTTTATTTCAAAAACACAGACACTTTCTAAAGTGCCATGCAGCCATGAATTTGGCAGACCGCTTCGTTCCATGTACAGTCAGGATGTAGCAGGGAGCCTTTTCCATTTTGAATCAAATGGAATTTGTGATTTGCATGCACCTTTTGAGTCAAAATCAAACATTTGCCCTGGCTTGGCCCTAGTTTAATTAAAATGATGAGAATGTGTGATATGCTTTTGGTCTAAGGCAAAAAGGATGCACAGCACTGAAATTTGGAACAAACATAAAAAAAATTGAGAAATGCATGGCTGGAAGTGATAAGAAATGCCAAGACTATGTATTACATGGGATCACGGGATGAAAATAGAAAATATCCTAAAAAAATTCTGGCGTACTGTGAAACCGTTGTCGGAAGGTTTGGATAGGATTACATGCTTTATGGATAATGTCCCTGTAACTAGCGCTGTCGAGGTTTGTAATCGTTTCTGTGGTCTTTCCGCAGAGCTGATGGGGATGCTCGTCTGTGCGAGCAGATTTTCCCCTCTCCGTTTGGTCTAAGGGACAGAGATGGGGACTTTATCTTGGACTTGGGCTGGAGGAGCTGGTGGCTGTCTTAACATTTGCATAGATATATTAGTGTATATACATGCATTTCTTTATGTGGTAGGGGGCACGTCTCTCGTGCTTGTAAGCTTTAGAGAACTATTGCTTATTTTTAGTGAGTGACATCCATTCCACAGAATCACAGAATCACAGAATAGTCAGGGTTGGAAGGGACCTCTGTGGGTCACCCAGTCCAACCCCCTGCCCAAGCAGGGTCACCCAGAGCAGGCAATCTGACCTAACTAAGCCATCCGAAAGCTGGTCTCTGGTTTAGCCCAGTCGCTTGGGCTGCTTTTGTAGCCATCAGCAAGCCCCGGGCTCCTCCACGGGACGCTTCACCCCACCGGCCCCGGACACGTGCCCGTGGCGGGGACACGGCGATGCTCTGCCCGCCGTGCTGCCACGCGCAGGCACAGACTGCCCCAAAGCGCCAGCGCTGCGGCAGCTCTTCAGCCGCTCGCGTGCGCGTGAAAGAAGGCAAAGTGAAGATACTAGAATGCTGATATCGGTTAAAAGGGTCATTTTTTACAACCGCCGTTGAAATTCAGTGTTGGCTGCACACAGCAATCTCATACGATAAAATTCCTTCCCATATTAATTTTCCCCTTTTATGAGGAAACCCACATTGGGTCTCCATCAACCCACCCCATTTCCTACAGCACCATGAGAGCCGACTTTATTTTAATTTGTAAATACTTTGATGTCTGTGGACTTGGCTCTTGTACAGTCCTAAACTACCAGCAGGAGGTAATAGTTTCCAGGACTTCACTTTACTTGATTTCCCACTATTCTTCAGGCTCCCTGATTTGCATTCATCTTAAGGGGGAAATACTCATTTTCAAGCTCAATTTTCTTCTGCTATTGGGCTTGCTGCTATTCCAGGAGTCACGCAAGGCTCCCTTCTTGCAAACCAACCCATACATATGGTTTGAGAAGAACGGGTGGAAATCTGAATGGAAGGGGCCAAGCAGCAAAACTCCAGATGATTTGGGAAGGGGAGAGAAGGAAGGAGATAGATCAGAAGCATGAGAGCTGGACTGGGAACGATTTGAAGAAACTGGTGAGGATTTGTCCCACTATCGCTCACCCTGCCCTTTGCGCAGCATCAGAAGGGAGAGGAAAGGGTAAGAAAGCTTCCATTTTTTTCCCTATATCTGCAGCAATTTTTCCAGGGGACCAGTTCTCTCGCCTCCCCCTGCAATATCCCAGGGTCTCACATGGAAACCCACCGGGCAGCCTGCCAGAACTGCTCCTCTCCTCCCATTTTGGTCTGCAGGAGCCACCAGGCTGCACTCCCCAGAAGCCACATAACGCACTGAGGTTAAATCCGAGCAATCAGCTAACGAGGTTAAACCCTGTGTGAGGATGAAGCCCAGCTCAGCCCCGGCTCTTGTCACTTACAGCAGAACGCCCAGGAACTAGAGGAGCAAGAGGAACTGGCGACTGAGAGGAGACGTTCCTGCCCCCGAGAGCATCTTCAACCAGGACAGCAGGGAAACCACGCAAAACAGCTGTGTATGATCGCCTCAGACCCCAAAACAGTGAGGCCAGTGCCCCCCATCAGTACCAAGCACCTTCTTAAAACCCTTAGTGGGTGCATCCACGAAAACATCAGGCAGCTTTGCTGTCATCCTGCTGTGCAAAGCTCTCGCAGCTTTCAGGGCCACCACGAGTGTCCCCTAAGGCGAGGTCATTCCAGCATCCTAGGGACGCCCGGTGCAAAAGCAGCCTTAATGCAGGCACAGCTTATGGCCACGCTGGGTCAGCTGGGGAGAGAGACACGCCTGCACATCCCCCCTCGGAGGAAGATGCCTTCTGCAGCCCCCAGGCTGCCCAGCGTACCCCGAAGGACCGAGCTCTTTGCACAGAGAAGAGACAGCCCCAGGACTCCCCGCGATTTTAGCAGCGCCATCCTGCTCCCCCTCCCTCGCACCGCGTTGGTTCGGTGCCCGGAACATCTGGTCACCCTACAGCCTTTTTTTAATCCAGCAGATACGTTTTCTCAGCACATTGCCGACTGCCAACAGATGAGCTGCAACCGCTGGCACTGGGGAGCCAGCGAGGCGTTCGCCTGCGCGGGGTCTCGGCAGGCAGCCCCCATCCCACGCCGGCACTCCGGGTGCTCTGCCCATCCCCGCACGCTGAATTAAACCCACCCGCTTGGGCACCCTGGTTTCCACTCCAAACGCGAGATGTAGCCCCAGCTGAAGGGAAGGGGGTCTGTGCTATTCCGAGAACGGCGTGGGGTTCGGGGGGTTGCTGCGGGGGGGAGCAGCGGGGAGGCTGCGTGGCTGAGCGACGTGCCCGTGGCAGCGACCCTGCACCCCGCCAGAGCTGGGGGTGGGCACGGGGCTGGGTGCTGCCGCTGGCACCGCGGGGCAGAGAACCCCGCCACCGCGGGTGTGCAGCCCTGCGCTGCTTTGGACCTGACAGGGTCATTGCTGAACTTCTGACACAGAGAGAAATGTATTTTTAAGACTTTTACCTTTTGCTGTTTGTAGAAGGAAGGAAGTCTTCTCCTTTAGAAACCCCCAGCAGCGATGGAGCGGTACTTCGCAAGGTGACCTCTCCAAGGCGTGCGCACTCCCAGGGGCTGAAAACTGCTGACTAAACCCAACCCAAGCAGCTCAGGGTGGGAAAGGAGTGCTGGCTGCTGCTTTGCCGAGGCACAAACGCGGGAGGATGCGCAGAAGTCCTCCAGCACCCTCAGAACCTCCAACAGAGCCCATGGAGAACCCCCGTGAAGCAGCCAATGCCTCTGCCGAAGATCGGCTGAGCCTACGGCCCACGCGCGAGGGTCCTCAGGGCGCCACGGGCAGCTCTGGAGAGCCCCCGCGCTAGTGACAGAGCGGGGGGCGCGGGGACGCCCCGGAGCCATTCCCTCTCCTGCAGCGTGCAGTTCGGGGAAGGAATTTGGATCGTGACAGCTTTCTGCTGGCAGGGTGGCCGTGCCCGGCCTCGCCACCAAGCACTTCTCGCTGGAGGGGTGCGGGGTGCGCTCCCCCAGCTCTTCGGGTCAGCGTTGACCAGGTCAGAGCCCACAGCCGGCTCGGCCCGGGGGTCCCCTGGCACCTGCCCCCCCGAAAGCCTCGCTGCGCGCCGTCAGGCTTCAGCACGCGCTGCCGTCACCTGGCTCTTTCTCCCTCGTGTGTGTTCCCATACAAATCCACTTAAAATGTTGCTGCAGTGTCAAAAGGGACCCTTAGGATCACCAGATTTCAGAGGTCTGACTTGAAATAAATAAATTAATTAATTAATTAATAAAACCACCCGAGGACCTCAGCGCACCCAGCCAAGCAAAATGGGTTAGAGCTGAGGCTAACGATAAATCCAGCCTCTGGCACAGCCCCACCGCTGCTGCTGGCAGTGGCTGCGGGGTGTGAGAACCCAGCGAGGAGCACCCCAGTGCCCTCCGCCACGCCGGGGCCGCGCGGCCCCGGGTCTCCGGGGGGAAGGAGAGGTGCCCGGTCACCGAGAAGCGAGGGGAGAAGCCCAGCCCAGCGCCGCACTGTTTGGGTCGGCAGCACGCTAATATTAGTACCAATCGTAACATTTTTAAAAAGTGTAACAAAATAAGCGAATGTTTATTTCCCAACCTTACCTCAGTCATAACAGAAGCATCTCAAGATGTTCTCCAAAGTATTACAAACCACAGCGTGGGCTATCAATCTGTCAACCAACAGCACAAGCTCTGGTGTTTTCAAGGGATATTTGAAATCCTAACCCCGTCAGAAAACGAAGCCGGGCAGTAACGCCCCGCTCTCCGCTTCCCCAGCAGTGGGAAAAGGCTGCCGGAGCCGCGCTCCTCGCTCCTCAGCAAAGCACGGAACGCAAAGCACCGAGCATTAAGCCCTTCTGTTTTACACCGCACGCTGATCTGGAAGCAAATATTTTTCCAACAACATCACCAAATTGAAAGCGTTTCGCAAATCTGAAACCTTCTCACAATATCGTTTCGGGGGGGGGGGAAGCAAAAACGCTGCCTGAGCGCGCGTCGATCTGGCAGCGACAGAAGCCGCCGCTGACAATTCAGCTGGAAAGCGCTAACCCACCACGCCAACCCGCACGCCCGGGCAGGCTGCGGGCGGGCGCCGAGCCCCCGGCGCTGGGCCGGGGTGGGCCAGCCAAGCCCCGGCACCAGACACGCGGGCTGGCCGCGCAGGAGCCACCAGCCACCCGTCCCATCCAATGGCCCCATCCTGTCCTGTCCCATCCCACGGCCCCATCCTGTCCCATCCCATCCCAACCTGTCCCATCTCACAGCCCCATCCCGTCCCATCCCAACCTATCCCATCTCACGGCCCCATTCCATCCCATCTCCCTGTCCCGTCCTGTCCCATTGCCCCGTCCCTTCCCAAACTGTCCCATCCCACGGCCCTGTCCCATCCCATCGCCCCGTCCCATCCCATGGCCCCATCTCGTCCCATCCCATTCCATCCCATGGCCCTGTCCCGTCCCATCACCCCATCCCCTCCCGAACTGTCCCATCCCACAGCCCTGTCCCATCCCATCACCCCGTCCCATCTCACGGCCCCATCCTGTCCCGTCCCATCCCGACCTGTCCCATCTCACAGCCCCATCCCATCGCCCTGTCCCTTCTCGAATCGTCCCATCCCACGGCCCTGTCCCATCCCATCACCCCGTCACATCTCATGGCCCCATCCCATCCTGTCCCATCCCACAGCCCCATCCTATCCTGTCTCTTCCCAACCTGTCCCATCCCACAGCCTCATCCCATCCCATTGCCCTGTCCTGTCCCATCCCACAGCCCTGTCCCATCCCATGGCCTCATCCCATCCTGTCCCATCCCGTCCCATCGCCCCATCCCATCCCATGGCCCCATCCCATCCTGTCCCATCCCGTCCCATCGCCCCATCCCATCCCATGGCCCCATCCCATCCTGTCCCATCCCGTCCCATCCCATAGCCCCATTCCGTCCCATCCCATAGCCTCGTCCCATCATGTCCCTTCCCGACCTGCCCCATCCCACGGCCCCATCCCATCCATGGCCCCATCCCGGCACAGGGCCCCTCACCCAGCTTTTTTGGGGTGAAACCCAGAAAAGCGGCGTCTCATCCAGCTGTGTCCCCCTCTGCCAAGCCCCCCGCCCTTCGCTCCAGCAGGAGCGATGCCCTGGCACCGCGAGGGCGGCCGGCACTCGCTGCTCACCGCGTCGCGGCTTTATGAGAACGTTTTTCCGAATGGGCACAGAGCGCTACAACTGCAAACACAAAAACCAGAGGCAAAGCCATCGCAGAAAACAGAGAATGACAAGAGTCAGAGGCACAATCCCGTCGCAACCGTGCGACGCCGCAGCGCGGATACAGCGCCTGCGTCGGTGGTGCCCACCCGCCGAGCATCCCCGCTGCGGGCTGGCACCCCCGGGCACCACCGCACCTCCCAAAATGGGCACCGGGCAGCGGGTCCCGGCCAGCCGGGCAGGGTGGCCACAGGGTGCTCTGCAGTCCAGCTGGGGAAGAGCCCTCCCCTCCATGCCACTCGCCTGGGGCGAGCTGGGACCGCAGCCCCGCCGTGGGCACTGTGAGAGATAGATCGTCTCGCAGCAGACACAGGGACGGAGCAGCAAGAAGAAAGGCAGAAAGCAGCAGGTTCTGCCTTGCCAACCCAGCAAGGCAGGCTGGTTCTTTTTTTAGCTGCTTTGTGGCTGAAGGAACTTCCAAGAAAAGCAGGAAGAAAAAAAAAAAAAAAGGCCAACATTTTGATGGAGATTAGCAGAAAGAGAGAATCGTTGAAGGGCCAAGGATGGAGCCTCGAAGGACTGTGACATGTTGGCGGGCAGGGTTTAAATCTAAACCCAGATGATTCTACGATTCACAGCTAATAATAAAAATTATTTAAAAAAATAAAGAAAGAAAAAAGCTTCATACTGCAGAAATACAGAGCCAGACACCCTCAGGAGCAGGAACCGTGCCCGCATCCCGAAGCCCCGCCGTGTGCGGTCACAGGGTGCTGGGGCCAGAGCTGGACCCGGAGCCTCACCCGGGGGGCTGCGCCCGCCCGCCCAGGCCCTCCGCGGAGGGGAGCAGCGGCCCTCCGAGGCGGGAACGAAATATATGACAGATGGTTGGAAAAAAAAAAAAAAAGCAATTATCAAAGGGGAAGATTTTGGAACATATCCTTTGAAATAAAAATTTGTTTAGCATTTCTAGCAGCTGAAATAATTTTCAGAACATCTGATGAGAGATTTAAGTGCTTCATTTCCTCCTCTCACTCGCCAAGCCATCCGTTTGAAGACTGTCTGTGGCACATCTCATTCTCTGTTTTATTGGTATTTCTCATTGGGTAACGGTATTTTCTCTGCTATTGGTATTTTTCATTGGATAATGGTAGAATTAGAGATCAATGGAAGAGAGGTACGAACCACAACATTCCCGTCCGTTTGAATGTGCGGGTGCTTCTGAAACCCTCCGCGGCTTTGCGGAAGATGGAAGAAACGTCTTCTGTGGTTCTTTAAATACAGCTACATGAAAGTACGTCTTATTACATCTCGCCTTTCTTCCCCACTTCTCTCTGTTCTTCTGTTCTCCCTCCACAAAAAAAAAAAAAAAAAAGAAAAAAAAAAGAAAGAAAAGGGAATTAGCCATCTACCTTGTCCGTTATCCATAGGAAGTGCCAGATCGCTGGAAAAATTAATAATATCATGTACCTGAGGGCGAGGAGGTGCCCTTGTACCACAGGCTGCAGCCCGCTGCCCAGCGACGCGGTGGAACTCCCCCTCTGAGCTCTGAGATGTGATCTTCATTTAAAGCAACTGCCACTTCATTATCTGGATGCGAAGGACAAACCACAGTTAAAAATTTGCAATTTCTCTTTAGCCTGAGCATGTTAATTTTCAGTTTCAAACTTTCTGGCATTTTCCTGGCGGCTGCAAGCAGCTCCGGTTGGAGTCGGGGCCATACTGGTGTGTGAATGCCATTGCATTCACCAGAGCTGCCTGCAGCCACCACTCCAGGTGATCAACGGTCAGAGGGCAGTCCAATAAGCATTTTTGTGTTCAGAAGATGCTCCTTAAGAGCAGCAAGAATTTAATACGGAATGCTTGCTAAGTTTTTGAGGACTCAAGTGAAACAAAACAAGGTTTCTGCCCGCTGCACTCGCCCAACGCTGATTTTCAGCATTTTCTGAAACTCAGGACTAATGGCTAAAGTGTCCTGGTGTTCGACAACTGCTCCACAGCATTCCAGCCTGCACAAGGAATCCGGAGCGTAAAGAGTGAATGAAGAGCTTTACGGCCTCAAAGAGTTTCCAGCGAAGCAGACCTGGAGTCACGAAGCGTTCTTCCAGCCTACCCACGCAACCCAGCCATGGGCAAGAGCCAGCTCATCTGTCACAACTTCAGGACTCAGAGTACAAGCAATATTCATAATAAGATACTCACCAATAAAAACCCCGCAGCAGTAGTAGGCACTTTCCCCAAATTCAGGTTCAGTTGCTATGCAAACAACAGCACCCAAGCTCCAGACGAGGTCCCAGCTGCTGCGGATGTTCTGCCCGAAGACGGCGGCCACCTCCCCACGGGGCCCACCCACGGCGGGTGCTGCCCGCCGCGTGAATTGGGACGTGGTGTCGGCAGCGGGCTCCCCGGTTCTCCTGCGCCGTCCGCCTCCGCGCTGGGGATCTCTGGGAAGCGTCTGGAGATGCTTCACGTTCAATGGGATGAGTCTCGGAAAAGAGGATAACAAGGCCCTGAATGAGATTAAAGAACTTTGCTGCTTCTGGTGCGAATTTGGAGGAGAAATACACTCTAATCTCCCACCGAAGGGTGATTCAGCGCCTCTAAGTCTCTTAAGCCGCGTTCGCTCGGGCTCAGCCGCGAAGCCCCTCCAGCTCTGCAGCTCCTTCCCGCGGAGAGGCCGAGGGGAGGGAGGGTGCACCGGGGGCTCTGCGCTGGAGACCCCTGCCCGGCTGAGCACCCTGCGGCACGGCAGAGCTGCTGCACCCCTCCGCTGCTCAAGCCTCGGGGTGCTCGGGGCTGCTCACCGCTCCCGGCCCCCTCCCAGCGCCGCGGGTCCTTCCCGCCCGCAGCCCCGCACCGTGTCCAGGGAATCACCGCCCAAAAAGGGGGGCAAAGCTTGGGGACCACGCGCTGAACCGCCGTGAGCCGCGTGCTCCGACAGGGTCAGCTGCAAAGGCTGCTCTTTGTCTGGGAAAAGGAAGGATAACTGACCTTACAACTGCACATGACTCACGAGAGACGAAGAAGATGCATTTGGAATTCCCAGTGTGGTTATATCGAGGTCGAAGGACTTTTTTCTATTCAATCATTACTCTTGCAGCACAGAGCTGAGTAGAAAAAATCCCAAACGTCAACGGGTGGATCTCAGCACTGTGGAAACCAAAGGAGAGGCCGCGCAGATCAAAACTCACAGCTTATATTTTTTTTTTTTGAGAAATAGTGTACAGGAATCAGAAGGGGCCAAAGCGTGCGATGCCTGCCGGGGTTTGCTCTGGGAGCTGCTGCCGGTGGCTGCGGACCCCCTCGGGGCACGAGGAATCGGTCCTGCTCCTCGCGCTGACCCTCCGGAGGAAATCGCACCGAGTGCTCCTCGCTCCCGGCTACAGCACATGCGATAGGAATTCATCCCCCGGCATGAGAAAAACAGCTTTCCCGGCCGGGCGGGGGGTCAGGATGCGGGGGAGCCCGCAGGAAGCCCGCTCCCCGGCCGGCGGCAGGCGCAGCCCCGCGACGCCGGGGAAACGTGCGAGAGAGATGAAGCAAGCGCTTTCAGGGGAAAAGGGAGGAAACGGCGCGCTGGAGTCCGAGGGATGATTTAGCAACCGCTGAAACGCAGCCATGGCGAGGGGGGGCTGGGGGATGCTGCTCGTCCTCCCGCTCCCTTTCCCGGGCGGACGTGGCGAGGGGCACGCGGGCACATCACGGGAAGGGTCCTGCCACGGAAAAGGAAATCCTATTTTTTTTCCTCCCTGATTTCAGTTAGCTGAGAGTCAGTGCACAGGCAGCGAGGAGCTCCGCGGCCGCAGAATTCAACGCCCTTGCTCTGGCTGAAGGGCTCGCTCGGCATGGCCTGGCCGCAGAGCACGCGGTGCTCCCAGCCCCGCGAGCCACCGCAGCCCTCGCGATCCAGCATCCGCCCCGGGAAAAACTTCACACAGTCTCGGGGCAACCTCCCAGCTCTGGGACTCAGGTTTTTTTCTTTTGTTAGGACTCTGATGTAGGCAAATCTGTGGTTTCCTAGGACTGAGATAAACTAAAGATGATTTAGTCAAGGAGACTCGGTCCTGAAAGATGAGTGCCAAGGGGGGTCATGTCTGGGAGTGCACTAAATCTGTATGGATTGTGCTGTGCAGCTCCAGCGGGACCAGAACAGGCAGAAATGTGAATCACTCCAGGGGCAGGAGGTTCTCATTTAAGGTTTCCACGCCTGTCATCCTTCCCTTCCAATTTTTGATTTTATTTAAATTTTTTCCTGCCATAAAGACTGAAGTGACTGTCTTCATCTATTTCAATCATAGATTTTTCTGATTAGACCCCCAAGGAAAGCAGAAAGTGCACTGGGCATCTAAGAGTGACTCGCGGTTCCTTACCCTGCAGACGTGCGTGCTCGCAGACACGCTGTGGGAAACCAGCGTGGGCTGGAGAAACGCCTCTGCCCGCTGGCAGGAGCGTGCCCATCCTGCACAGGACCGCGCTGGGAAGTTTGAGGGTTCCGGCTCCAGCTCCGTTTTAACCCGACATCCCCGGCAAGTCTGAGGAGGAAAGGGCGTTTGGTGGGCAACGCAGCAGCTGCTGCAGACGCTGCATTTAGGAAACAAGGCGCTGGGCACCAAGCCTGGGCCTCGGTGGGCTGAGGCTGGAGGCACAAGGGGCCACACGGGCCGGTCCTGAGCGCCAAGGTGCAGCCAGGGCTCGCTTTCTTCCGTTGGGAGCTTCCCATCCACCCGAAACTCCCGAGAGGCTGTGAGCATCACCCAAAGAACCCTCCCCATTCCAATGAGCAGCTGCAGGGGATGGAGTGGGGCAACATCTCCTCAACAAGCTTTTAAACTCTTTTTTAAACACTTAGTACTGATTTCCCTATAATTTTGTTTGCCCATTTCTTATTTGTAGATACCAGGGAGGTCTCTGTTTCTCACCCCAGACAACGCCGGCCCCGGCAGAAGCCTTGACCCTCAGCACGTGGTGCCAGCACGGCCGCTGCTGCCACAGCGGTCAGAGGGGCTGCTCGTGGCACCATCCCATGGGAAACACGTCCAGCTTCAGACTCGGTATGACAGCAGAACATAGAATATAGAATAACATAAAATATTAACTGAAAAAAAAAGCATGCCTTTACTGGCAGTGGGGGACTGCCTCCTGGAAGCGGTCGTGGATGTGCTGTAACGCAGTACGGGGGGCACAGAACCGGGCACCCCCCCCCCGACAGCAGCAGGAGATATTAACTGCCCCACTTGGAGAAGTTTTACTGGTTTCTGGTGCCTGACTTGTCCGCAACACTCAGAGCTCTGAATTAAAAATGGAAGTGCTATTAAGCAGTACAGTTGCACATCAGCTTGTTGAATCTAAGATTTCCTTCGTCCCCACATCGTGCAGGACGGTGCGTTCCTCTTCCTCGAGTGTCAGAGGATTTTACGTGCCTTTGAGAGGAAGGGACACGAGGCACAGTGCTCTACCAGGCAAACAATGTGTGTTGCACCCTGTTCCTGAACATTCTCAGAGCCTGGGCTGGGCTACAGCAACCCCAGCGCAGCCCCTCCAGCCCGACCAGCCCGTAACACGCGGTTTAAAGCCCACCAGAGGAATTGCTGCAGACCCCTCGCTGGCGGTCCCACCAACACCCCTCCAACCACAGAGACCATGGAGAAGCATGGAGGTGGTGTGGGGGAAGCTCACCCTCTTGGGAGGTTTTCCCTCTTTTCATGTGTCCAAGGGGTTGACGCACGCGGCATCCCTGCCATGCGGCGCTTCGAGACCTGCCGACGGTGGAACGGGCATCCCTGCACTGCTTTGCCAAGAGCTTCCCGTTCGGACACGGCTACCAGCCCCGGTCTGCTGCTCCTGCAGCCTCCCCAGAGACAGCCGGAGCGGCCCCGGTGGGAAGCAGCCAGCGTGTCCACCCGGGACAACGTCGGCCAGCCCGAGCCAGCCATGCCCAGAAACAAGCGGCTTTGCCCGTGTAAGAGGAACCACTGGGCTGAAAACCAGGGCGCCCGGTGAGAAAGCTGAAAGCTGCTGCCTGGTGTGGGGCTTCCTATCTGCAAACAGGCTGAAAAATAAAAGGGTCTACGAAGAAAATTCGTTGAGCTGAGCCAATATCGGGAGAAGTGAGTCCAAGGAGATGAAGCATGTTTAATGTAATTACACATCCACTCCTTGTGATGTACGAGCATGCGAAGCATTACTAATCCCCAAACAGATACCTGCAGGGAGGACGATCACAAACAGCTGTTTGGGCAACAAGAAGTGAACCACACGAACTCCCAGTTCTGCAGGCTTTCGGCAGAGACGCTCGGGAGTCAGAGCTTGCCCAGTAAGCACAAGATTTGCAAGGAATTAAGCAGTGCTCCGTAAGAAAGTGCACTAGTTCCTTATATAAATCGCACCGCCAGCTCATTTATTATTGCAATAACCTTCAGCATTTCCATTATTGGAGAGGACTTCCCCTGAAATGAAAAATGACTTCCCTAACTCGGCGCGTGGAGCTTGCCGTCATACTTGGTTTGGCTTCCTAGCTCAGATGGCACGGAAGACGACGTAAGCCCTCATGCCCAGAGAGTGCTATTGATTGCAAACTAATGCGTTGTGTGAGCCCATTGTGTATTCAGGAGTTAATAAATAACAGAGATAACAAAGCAAACAGTATCTCTCCTCTTGGCTTACTCAAGGAATCTCCTACTTGGTGGCTGCCGGTACCGTTGTTTACACGTAGGCCATTTAATTACCAGAAGCCATAAGCTTTTACAGAGAAAAGTACTTCAAACCTATGTCTTATTTACACCTAGTTTCCGAGTCCATCACACTTATTATCAAGCATTCACTGAAGTGAATAATTAGAACAACTTACCCGAGTTTTTGTTGCTTGCAGAAAGCTGCCTGGGTGAGGAGCAGCCGCTTCCTCCGCCTGCTACGAGCTGGAGGACGGACAGACGGGGCTGCTGGAAAGGCTCCTCGGAGCACGGAGGGAAACCTCACCGTCATGAAGGGCTGGCAACACACGAGGGCATTTGTCCAAACAGTCTATCCGTGCACATCTGAACGCGTGGGTCGAGGCATGGTCCCGTGTCCCGGCACTGGACCCTCGGGGCATCTGCTGCTGCTTCCCAGGGGGGAAACAGAAAAAGAGCAAAACATTGGTACACATCTCCCAACAGAGACATCCACGGCCCTGGGCCGCAGCGGTCAGACCATCACACGGTTCTACCAAAGGTACTGGAGGCTATTTCACAACTGTTTATAAAACACCTCCCATTTCTGCACACGCAGCAACGCGCAGGACGAGACCCAGGCGACGCACAGCGGTTTCTCTCCTGCACCGTGAGCAACGCAACGTGGGGCCGTGCCCTGGCACCCGGGAATAGCTTTCCTGATGTGTGTATTGGACCAGCTTTGTGTCCCCAGCCGGCAAAACGGGAGCCTTGCTGCTGGGCTGAAGTCCTCAGTTGGTGAGGGTGTAGGCTTTCGATCATTTCTAGCATTATTAAAGTGGTTTTGGAGCACACGAAGCACAGCAATCAAGTTAGCGGCTCTTTGAAACAGGGATGGATCAAGTATGGCTCATACCCATCCAGGACACGCTTGCCACAGCAAACACGTCCCTGTGGCCAGCAAGATTTCCCACAGGGGTTCTTCACCGCCTGGACTTGTTCAAAACGCAGGACTACGGCCGATCATCAGCTTGAACAAGACCACGTACGTTACAACCACCGAGTGCTACGATGGGAACGCGGTCCTGCACGGCGTCGAGCTGGCCGTGCCCCAGCGCTGCCACGTGCCGAAGCGGCTGAGCCCCGCGGCAGCCCGGGCACGTGCAGCCAGCCGCCAGCGTTTCCCCTGCCGCCGCCGTCCGTGCACGCTGTAAGCGGTGGGTACAGGTCAGGGAGCCGTTAGACAGGGGAGAACTCAGAAAATCGGGATTGGTTTCCAAGAGAGAGCTGATCAGTTCAGATAAAAACAAAACCTAGCCACGTTTGTATAAACAACTCGCACGTAATTATTTTTGAACTATTGGCCAATGTACATGAAGCCATGTGTGTCCTGCTTTCAGGAATTAATGTCTTTTACTCGTAAGCCACCTACTGCTGTTTACTTTATTAATGACATTCTGGTCATCTCTCCTGAGGGCAGTAAATGAAAGCTAAATTTGGCTCACTGTCTTCATTTCAGTGATTTAGTCTATCAGGCACTGGCTTTTTATAAAGCTGCACTAAACGTGGACAAATATAAAGAGAATTATTGTTTGCTGCTAATGAGCAATCATGTGGCAACAGCTCTGTTTTGCTGCAGAAATGAAGAGAATTTTCCATTGTTCCTTCCCAAAGGCAGGGCTGGTGTCCTACGTGTCTGGTGGCTCTTAGTCACGGCCTCCAGTAATCGCCGCCGAGCGCAGCCATCGCCCCACACACGTTGCAAAACCCCCAGAACCACCCATCGAGAAGTTTGGGGGAGGCTGGATAGTTTCACTGTGAGCAAAAATCAGCGAGCCCTCCTAAAAGAAAACATATTGGCATCCACTAAACAGGTCACTGCTATGGTAGATGCGAGAATCCGTCTCAAGCTACACATTTTCTCCAGTCCTTTAGATGTTCGATAACGCGTGGACCACCCAAGTTAATTTAATGCAAATGTACTTTAACAGATTCCTTGTGTTTCTCTTCGCAACGTCTCCAGCTCCTTGCAGAGCATCCGTCTATAAAGGAATGGGATCTGACACTACCTCGAGACTTTAAAGACAGGGGTGAAACGTACAGTAAACATGTATTATTTCTTCCTCCCTCCTCACATACTTCTCCGGGCTGAGACGTTGCTAGCGGTTGGATCCTTCCCACCACTGCTGCACGGAGGAGATCCCAGTGGATCCAGGAGTGGGCACCCTCCGGCTGCTGAAGCATCCGGAGCAAGCAAATCACAGCAGCATTTTCACTTCACACAACGGGAACCAGCTTGACTCACCAGAGCAAGCGTTTCAGCTCGAATAATGATTGCCATTAAAGGGATGACAAGCCCGCCGTATAATGCGTGGTGTGTAAAGAAAGGCATTTACAGTATGGAAAACTAATTGGTTCAGGAATCAAATTTGAAAAATGCAACATCTTCATACAGCAGTGGGAGTGCAAACACTCCTATTTTAATGAGCTTCCTCTAAAGGAGGCTAATGTGTAATATTTCTCCGTACGAGTTTGCATTAGAAATCTGCTGAGATGGGAATACTCATTACCTGCCACTATCTGAGCGCCGCACAAAGATGCTGCCTTCTCCCGAGCGACCTGACGTGATGATCAATGGCTTGGGGAAGGCGTCGTGTGATCGAGGCCCGACACAGCCGTCGTGACACACAGGTGTGCGGCGAAATGCGTGCGAAGACGCAAAGGCTCCTTCGAAACTACGCACGGAGAATATTAAACGAATCTGGGAAACGCTTAGTCCCGATGCCTCTGCTCAGCCCCGTCTTTTCCACTTGCTTTCTAACGAGTCTCATCTATACTGTCGCAAACATATTTTTCTCATCACCTCTCTAAATCTGGAGTACGCGCTCCAGGTTCCGTGGGGCTGAGCACCTCCCGCGCCCATGCAAGATGCAGCTGCGCCGGCCGGGCTGACGCTGCCAGCGGGACACCCCAGCCACAGGAACCACCGCGGTCCTCGGGATCCAGCATCCACCCCAGGGAAAATGTCACACAGTCACGGGGCGACTGCCCAGGGCGGGTTCTTTGTTTTGTCGGGACTCCGATGTAGGCAAACCTGTGGTTTCCTGGGACTTCGGCTGCGCGCGACGGGGTAACCGCACCGCCAGAGGCAGGGTGAAACACCAATCGACATCTGAGAATAGATCTCATTAGGGATCGTGCCTACAGGTTACTCGCTCTTATCTTTCCTTGTACAAAACCCCGGGAAGCCAATTTAGACCGACCTTCGAAAAGCATAACTAAGGTTCCACAAACGATACCTTCACAGCCGTACCCTACTGTGGCCAGCCACCTCTCGCTCCAAGGCGATGAGCAGGGGCTTTTGGCGTTACCGGAACCTGCAGCACCTCCCTCCGCGCGGCTGACGAGCCCGCGACGGGCGGCCCTGCCTGCGCGCTTCTCCGCGGGGCTGCCAGGCCGCCGGAGTCGCCGCGGCTGCCCAGGTCGGAGGGCCCGCCGAGAAACCATCAAACCGTTTCTACGCCCAACAGCTCTCTTCAAGCTGATGAATTTCTGAATTTCATTTCTGAAGGCTAACTTTCTGAAGGCTAACTTCCCAGCAACAAACTACAGTCACCCAGCACATGCAAATAAAATGGTTTGAGACAGAGGATGTGAGCACAAAAAGTCCCGCTGTAATTGAGATGTTCATTGCATACAGAAAACACCATAAAAAAGGAACCTTGAATATTTCTGTCGGCCACTTCAGTGGGCATTTATTAAATAAATACTGAAACAATAAACACGAGCTCCTGCTACTCTGACTCTGTAGAGCAAAGTGAGGAACCTGCCCTGCCAAACCCTGGGAAGCCCCTGCCTGACCCCGCTGGCCCAGGGAGACGGCGTGGGGCCACCGCAGGGACCCAGCCCTGCACGTGTCCCCCCACTGCGGCTCTGCTCCCCAGAACCGACGTCAGCGGGACAGTTCGGAGCCGTTAAACATTCTGATCCACTTCAGAGAGATCACAAATCCATCAAGCCGCAAAAACCGCGGGCGTTTTGCCAGCAGGAGAGCGTACAAGGGTGGGAAAGGTTGGTTGCTTCTGGTGGGGCGTTTGCCTGTTGTTGTTTGCTTTACAGCAGGGAGGACCCCAGTGTCCACCCCCATATCGGAGGGGACAAGAGGAGCTGTGCAATGCAGCGGGGCTCTGGCTCTTCCCGCAGCTCCGCCCGCACCCGGAGAAGCGGAAAAGGCGATGTCTGTGCTAGCAGGGCCTCGTACACATTTATATCCCTTGCTATTTAGGACTAAAATCCCCCTCATGGTGATCATACACATTTCCCCAAGTAAAATTTAAGAACTTTTTCCTTACCTTATCTTCAAAAGCTGGAGCCAGAACTATTCATGAATATGCTACCACGCTTATTAGAGTTGTTGTTTGTTTGCATTTAGCTAAAATAAATTTGCAGAAAGGCTTGCCAGATGCTTTTTTTAAAAACAGGGGTAGAAGAAAACCCACTTGAGCACTCATTTGCATGCCTTCATTTGTTTTCCTTTCCAGCTTGCTTTTACAAATGTTGAAAACCACCGAGAAATCTGACTTTGCTAGGGCTCCTTCTCCAACCAGCAGCGCTGCGCCGAGCGGTACGTCATACCCACGTGTCACCACGAGAGCTATTTATTCATCACAATAAACCATGAATTTTTGAGCAATACTTGAGCTTTTCCAAAGCAGACACTGCTCTTTACCCGGACGCGGAGTTTGGAAGTGCTTCTTCCAAACCACGTTGCAAACCCAGCGTAGCTGCTCAGAACCCAGGGGAAAGCCCCGCTGTGAAACGCTCATGGGGCTGCCCGGCTGCCTTACCGGTCACCCCACCCTCACGGGCATGGGAAAGCGCAGTCTTGCCACCCCGCAGCCCCCACCACAGTGATGGGGCTGGGGTCTGCACCAGCCAGCGCTGGCTAGAAGGTGGCCTGGCTCCTTTCCATCACATCTGGCAGTCTGGGGATGGGGGGCACTCGCCTGCCCGCAGCCAGTGGAGCCCCAACTTCTACTCCCCGGAGTGTTGATGGTGCGTGGACAGCGGCGTGGCAGCCTTCATCGAAAACTGGAGCCATCCAGACGAGACACGAGGAAGCATTTCTTTACCAAGAGGGTGGTCAAACCCTGGAACAGGCTTCCTGCAGAAGCGGTTGATGTCCCACACCAGTCAGTGCTGAAGAGGCATTTGGACACTGCCCTTAAGAGCATACTTCAGCTTTTGGTCACCCTGCAGGGGTCAGGCAGCTGGACTGGATGATGGGTGTAGGTCCCTTCCAGCTGAAAACACTCTATTCTATTCTACTCTCTTCTATTCCTGTTGGCAGCCATGACTACAAAAGGCAAGGGAGCATCTGCCAGACGTTTTGGAACGAGGTGACAGTGGCCGTGCTGCCGGCACCGTTCCACAGGCTGCTGCTCCTTCCTTTCTGTCGCTGGTCGGGGAGCCAGGGGCGGCAGCGGCCTCGTCTCCCGGGCAGGGCACAGCGAGGGCCCCCGTCCCTCTCGGGGCAGCAGGCAGCCTCGCAGACGCAGAGCTCAGAAGAGCAATCGGAAAGGTCAGCAGCATACATTAAACCTGCCTCCCGCCGCCTCGGCATATGCCGGTGGGTCTTCTGTGGCTGGTCACCTCGGGCAAAGCTGACCTGGCAGCCGGGACCCGCCGCGTCCCCTCGACTCATCCCCTACCTGCCCGCAGAGCAATGCCAAGAGGGACACCAGAGCGTCAGCCTTCGCGGCAGAGGGAAAACCAGGCATTTTCCTGAGTGGGTGGCAGGAAAAGAGATGAGAAAGAACAAAGACAGGACACTCAGTCCTGAGCGACGGCAGTGGTTGACTGATAGCACCCAGATATGACAC
Source organism: Opisthocomus hoazin (assembly GCF_030867145.1). Lineage (NCBI taxonomy): Eukaryota > Metazoa > Chordata > Aves > Opisthocomiformes > Opisthocomidae > Opisthocomus > Opisthocomus hoazin. The sequence goes on along the minus strand of NC_134453.1, from coordinate 913,497 downwards.
CGCTATGGAGCCCCTGGCATGCATCCTCCCGCACCCCACGGGCACCGCGCTCTGCAGGGCACCATCCCTGCCCACACCAGGGTCCCCCCAGCAGCCCGAGGAGGGGGCTCCGGCCCTGCTGGGACACCCCAGCTCTGCCAGAGAAAGCCCCCTGCACACAGCTGCCAGCACTGTGAAGCAAGAAGCAAACCCATAACACGCTGCAAGGACAGCAGTCTGGGGGGGGGACGGACAGCAAGGCAGCTTTGACAGTGAGAAATACTCATTTAACAAGAAATGGGAGCTCCAGATCCTGCTGCCAGCCAGCATTGGGAATTCACTGAGTTGCAAGGGTTAAGGGAGAGCAGAATTTGGCCAGTGGCTGAAACAGATAAGCCATATGTCTGCACACTCCCGAATGTGGAACAGAAATAATTACGTGACATTCCGGCTGATAATAAACCTACTATATTATCAGCAGAAATTAGAGTTTTTCACGGTATTTATTTCTTCAATGAAACACATTGCAAGAAAATGGGTATTGTGTTGAAGCTTTTTGTTTCATAAGGAAAATGCAAAGAAGCTGCCACTGCGAGGCTCCTGGGCTTTCAGGGCAGCCGAGCCAGCCGGTGTGGCGAGCTCTCCGCCGACGTGGGGCTGGAGCCACGCAGCAGGAGTGCGGGGCTCTGAAAGGTGCCCATGACCAGCCCTGCCTGCCCCCCGGGGCCCGGCTGCCCACCCGGGCGAGGGCTGGCCAGGCTGCGGCAGGGTGCACCCCAAGCCCGCACCCAGCCCCTGCACGCAACGGCGAGGGCATCCTCCGACCGACGTGCAGGGCGGCTCTTTGTGCAGGGCGAGCCGCGCGCCAGCCATCGCCAGCTACACGTGTTTACATTCCTTCTGCTTAATATTTCTGTAATCTTCTCTGGCATCATACGCTAGTAATTTTTCTCCTCCTACTTCACACTTTTGATAAGCCTTCTGGTCCCACAGCAGATGCATTGTGAATCTTCTCCTTCTAAGTATCTTGCATATGTTTCATTAAAAGTGTTTGTTTCTTTGATCAGCTTGAAGTTCTGATGTGAAAAAAAAAAAAAAGAAAACCCAACTTTTTGGACTTAGCTCGGCAGCACCCGGCCCCGAGATGAGTAGCAGCGCCTCGGCGCAGGCCGTCGCTCCGGTGCCGAACGTCAGCCGCTCGCCCTTTGCCCGTGGATCGGCCGGGCCTCCCGCGGCTGGCTACAACGCGCACTGGCACCCGAAGATAGAAAGCGGGCGCTTCATCCGCCACACCGTGCGACTGCACGGGAAAGAACATGGTGGGAGGTGCCAAATGGGAGCAGCAGAAATCGGGAGAGATCTCACCCGCCGTTGCCTAGCGATGGGAAGCGCGGGCAGGCTGGCATCTCCGGCGGCGGGGGCACCAGCCCCCCGCGCTCCCACCCACAGGGGAGAGGGCAGGCGTGGGGCACGCCGGGGGGCTGCCGGCACAGCACCGGGGGCAGGCCCTCTCCCCATCCCCTCCCGCAGCTTTCGGGGCACCTCTCGGGGGTCCTGCCCCGTCCCCCGGCTGTGCCAGCAGCCAGGCTGGGGGCTGCAGGGCCAGCGGCCACCCTCTGCCCCACACCCAGGGGCACAGAAACTCACCCCCGAGTTCCCAACGTGAAGCTGCCACCCAGGCCTTCACACCTCCGCTCCCCAGCGGGAAACAGGAGTAATAATTACAATAATAACAGCAACAATAATATTTCCTTTTACACTCATACCTAGACTAGCGAGTGTGGCGCGTGCAGGTCCCACAGCCACACTGCTGTTTGCCTTCATATCCCTGCCTGCCACTTGCCCCACGTGATTTATTTATTGCCACCTGCATCACCATCCCTGCCACGTGGTGCAGACATGAGTCCTTTCCAAGACAAACCAACTGTAAAAATCAGTTCCTCCAATTATTGCTCAAAAAGGTGCAATTTAAAGGTAAGAAAAGGGTTGCTCCTTCTTTCTGCCTCGCCGGCAGACCCCCACGTCTCCCCGTGCTTTCAGCCAGGAGGAGTCAACGCGCTCTCACCAACCTCCCCTCCGCAGCGGGAGGCCGGATGATCCCACCAGTTTCTGCACGGACACCATGAGAACATCCCCCCCAGATGTCCCCGGCATGTGCCGTCGGGAGAGCCTGGCCGAGCTCCGGGGCCGGTGAGACACCGGCTCGGACAGCGCGAGCACCGAGGACTTCGACTCCGCTCCAGGCAACCCCGCGCAGCGCCGGCAAAATTCCTGCCTGGATTAATAGCACCGCATACGTATTTTTATCGAATCACTCCTAGCACAGCTGCCATTCATAAAATACCTAAGCCTGCACTTTTACTCCTGTTGGAAAACACATTTAGTTACAAATCCTACAAATGTGTGGATGTTATAAATAATGCAGCATCCCACAAGCCCGAACACATACAGTATTTTAACTTCCACCCGTGGGCAGGGGTGCTGAGGGCGAGGACGGGTCCTGTCCTGCGTGGTCTCGGATAGGAACTCGCATTTTTCCCACCTAAACCTGGGACTGCACCTGGCAAAGCCCTGCCCTTCACCCAGCCCTACCAAACCAGCCGGGAGAGACCCGCGGCGTTTGGGCAGGCATCGCCCAGCTCCTCGGGGCACAGCGGGGTCTGCGCCCACCGCCCCGCTCCCTTCCCCAGGGTGGCACGGCCGCTTCTCACGGCAGCTCAACCTCACCTTGGCTTCCTAGCAGTGAGAAGTTCGGAGGGAGCTCTGTCCTTGGCAGTCCATCACGGTGGCTCCAGCGGGGAGGAACAGATGCTACTCGCTGCTCACGCTGTCCTGGAGGTTCCCAAACAATTTGGGTGTGATGGAGGCGGTGCTGCGAGCCGATCTCCAGCCGCGCCGCAGGCAGCCCCGGGAAGGGGCTCCATGCCCTGGCCACTGCCTGCCAGTCTCCCGGTGCGGCTCCTCCAGCCAAAGCCCCCGGTGCGGACCCGTCAGTGGTCCCGGGAGCAGCTCCAGCGCCCGTGTCTGCTCCTCGGTGCAAAGAACGTGGCCTGCTGCAAGCCGTCTGCCCCGCTGAGCCCATCCGGGAGCAGCTCCGGGGGGTCTGCCCTGTCCCCTTCCCACCTGGAAAGGACCATTTTCAGAGAGTGTTGGCTCAGTATTATAAAAACCCCATATGTACTTACCTCACTTACAATATTAAGACCAGTGCAATACTCAAGCTTAAATTTAATTAACCGCAATTCTTTGCACAGAAGTGCAAATCTACTCCCATCCCCAAACACGTGATACAACCCTTGAAGGAAGCGAGGCCTCCATCCGCGCAGCACGTTTCGGCTGGCTCTGGCTTTCAGCTGCCCCTCTTGTCCCCGTGCCCGCTACGGCCACAGGTGGGTTCGTGCAGTGAAGGCTCTCCCACCCGTAGCTACCCCGTTTGCACCCAGGACCGGGCGCCTGCGCCCAAATTGCTGAGGAAGAGGCAGGACAGCGCAGTTTGTCACACGCCGGCGGGCGCAGGCGGAGCCCTCCCTGCCACCGAAAGCCACCATGCCCCTGAATTCAGGAGTTACACACAATTTTTCTGATGCCTTTCATGAAAAATGATGTCTCCTCACCCATCACAGAAGATGTTTTCCCCGGCAGGTACGCTGTCGAACACGTTGCGCTCACAACATGACACACAGCCTAAAAAAAAGTCACAGAGAGACTAATTACTGGAGGAAAATGACACCACAAGACCAATTTCCCGGTGACGGGGATGACAGCGCGGCGCCCGGCCCCCCGGCCGCTCTGGGCAGCGCGCCCGCGAGGTGCCGTCACGGCCCGCGGCTCTGCTCCCCTCCGCAGCGCGGCGCCCGCGCCAGCGAGGCTCCCGCTGCCCCGGCCCCACCGAGCGCTCCGCGGACTCCGAGGTAGGAACGCAGTTGAATTCACGCTGCAATAGCGACAAATACAGTGAAATAATCCTCCAACTGCGAGACTTGGTATGAAAGCAAAAATGCCACAAAGATAATTTACACGGAAGCCGAGGTATGGTTGACTAACTCGTTCATATTTACCTAGATTGTGTATAATAAATGTAATGTACATCATTTATATCTACATAGTTCTAATTTAGCTGGAATCGGAAAATAATGCAACATGAATTCATATAAAAACTATTTTGTACGGGAAAACTCAAATGGTAGAGCATATTGTTTTATATGAAATATTGAGCTGCGCAGTCGTATTTGTTATACGCTTTAAGCAGACTTCAGTAGGAAAAACATATTTGTTCCCTTTGGAGCTTCTTTATAAGTGTATAAAAGCTTTAATTTCATATGGTCATAAACAGTGGAATTTCACAAAAATGCCATGAACATTTTTCTCCCTTTTTCCATCAGCATTGAAATGCGATAAAGAGATCTTCAGGAACGCACACCACCTCACACTTTGTTTCTTTTGGGAGAAGTTACTCAGAGACCTATTCTACCTTGTTAAAAAAAAATAATTTTTAAGAACTACCAACAATTTCCAAGAAACATTTTTGTGGAAAAAAAACCCCAGCACATTCTGCCTGCTCTGCTGCCGCGCCCGAGGCTTTGAGCCCGCGTCCGTGCCCGGGCTGGGCTCCGGCACGTGTTCAGCCCTGATGCGCGCGTTGCACCCAGGGCCGCGGCGGCAGAGCCCAGCCCCGGCACCCAGCGCGCCCGCAGCCCGGCGAGCCCCGGCTCCTGGCCACGGGTTGGCTCCCCCCGCACGCAGCCACTGCAACGCACTTGGGGAGTCCGCAGCTCGGGACAGGGGTGCCAACAGGGACTGCCACCTTTCCTTGCTACAGATAGTAGCAGCACCACGCCGTTACTCCTCAGGGGTTTCCCAGGTGGCTAAATCCCAGCAGACGCGTCCGGGCACCCTGCACCCGTGCATCGCGTCATCCCACCGCGTCCCTCGGCTGTCAGGCGAATGCTGCTGAGCAGAACCTGCTCACCCGCGGGGACGGCTCACACAGAATCACAGGATGGTCGGGTTGGAAGGGACCTCTGTGGGTCACCCAGCCCAACCCCCTGCCCAAGCAGGGTCACCCAGAGCAGGCTGCACAGGACCGCGTCCAGGCGGGGCTTGAATATCTCCAGAGAAGGAGACTCCACAGCCTCCCTGGGCAGCCTGGGCCAGGGCTCCGTCACTCTCAGAGGGAAGAAGTTCTTCCTCCTGTTCAGCTGGAGCTTCCTCTGCTTCAGTTTGTGCCCATTGCCCCTTGTCCTGTCGCTGGGCACCACTGGAAAGAGTCTGGCCCCGTCCTCCTGACCCCCACCCTGCAGATATTTAGAGGCATTTCTAAGGTCCCCTCGCAGCCTTCTCTTCTCCAGGCTGAACAAGCCCAGCTCCCTCAGCCTCTCCTCGCAGGAAAGATGCTCCAGTCCCCTCCTCATCCTCGTAGCCCTCCGCTGGACTCTCTCCAGTAGCTCCTCATCTTTCTTGAACTGGGGAGCCCAGCACTGGACACAGCACTGCAGATGGGGCCTCACCAGGGCAGAGTAGAGGGGAAGGAGAACCTCCCTCGCCCTGCTGCCCACACTCCTCCTAATGCACCCCAGGATCCCATTGCCCTTCTTGGCACCCAGGGCACGCTGCTGGCTCATGGCCAACCTGTCCTCCACCAGCACACCCAGGTCCCTCTCCACAGAGCTGCTCCCCAGCAGGTCAGCCCCAGCCTGTACTGGTGCTGGGGTTGTTCCTCCCCAGGTGCAGGACCCTGCCCTTGCCCTTGTTGAACCTCATCAGGTTCCTCTCTGCCCAACTCCCCAGCCTGTCCAGGTCTCGCTGAATGTCAGCACAGCCTTCTGGTGCATCCACCACTCCTCCCAGCTTTGTGCCATCAGCAAACTTGCTGAGGGTACATTCTAACTCTTTATCCAGGTCATTGATGAAGAAGTTGAACAAGGCTGGGCCCAGTACTGACCCCTGAGGGACACCACTAGTTACCGGTCTCCAACTAGACTCAGCGCCGCTGACGGCAACCCTCTGAGTTCTGCCATTCAGCCACTTCTCAGTCCACCTCAAACATCAGCAGCTCCTGGGACATTTCCAGACTTCAGTAGCCAACACCATCCCCTTCAAGGAGACAAAGTAAAAGCCACCCCTGCGAACACCACCAGCTGCGGACACTCAACAGCCTGCACAACACTGGCCTAGGTATGGCCAGAGCCTCCGCCGCTGCGGATCGGTGGGGACAAAGTCAGTGAAATCCATTGCCTGGAGGAGGATTCTCCCATAAGCTCCATCTTGAAAGGCCTCCTTCTGCCCTGCTGCCTCAAGGGAATACTGCAAGTGCTTTAGAAACCAGTTACGTGGAGGTATCTGAGACAAGGGGTGGCTTCCAGTATCACATGGTGCAAAAAATACCTGAAAGAAAGAGCTGAAGCAAACCGCAGGCCAAATTGACACACAGAAAATGCTAACGAGGCCCAGCGACGGGGCGCGTCGGTCACGCACCCACCCAGCAGACGGCCACGCACCCACCCAGCAGACCGCCTTGGGCTTGCGTCCGGCCAACACACTTCCCAGGTCTGGGAGGTAGACGCACCTCTCTCAGCTCCCGCCGGGGGACGGGGACACCCCAGGGTCCCCAGCCACTGCCGCTCCTGCCCCCGGCCGGCCGACAGCCCCCCGCACCCAGCGGGAAACCCCGACTCCTGCCAGACTGTCGTGTACGCTCGGTAACGCGGTGTTCGGGGGGGGAAGGGAGCTGGTGGCATCGTTACAGCCTGCGCCGCGTGCCAGGCTGCCAGGATGCTGCCAAAGATAACGGAGCCTTTAAGATGTCTATTAAAAACTCCTGGTATTATGAGACGCAACAGAACCAGCCTTGTGCAGAGGTAGAAAGTAATTATGCAATTCTTATGTAAAATATGCATGCTTATTTTCAGGGAATGATGCATGGCCTTAAAATGACGTCTCGATTTCTTCCCGTTCAGGAGCACACCGGAGATGTCTCACTCTTCCAGCTCTCCAGGGCTAGAGCTGGCTTTTCCACCAGTGAAAACCAGAGCCAGGAGGACTTGTCAGAAAAAAAAAAATAATTCATAGATCAAATAAATTTTTAAGCAACCTGCATATCTGCGCGCAGTGCATAGAGCCGATCCAAAACACGTGCATGTAACGCAGACAAAGACTAACGTAAAAAAGAGTAGTTCCATATTAAAAAAATATATATTAATACAGATAAGGTGTGGGACACTGAAACAGCGCCCAGTTCAGAAGTGCCATGAGCAGGGTGCTGTGGCTGCTGCGGGGAAAGGCACAGCGGCCGTTCCGCACCAGACCCCCGGTGCCTCCATCAGTGCAGGGAACCGAAAGCCGTTGCCCATTGCTCACGCCACAGCTGACACCTCGTGCCCAGGCTGCGATGGATTCCCAGCCACCGGCTCAAACCCCCGTCTGCCGCAGCCTGGATTTGCCCACGCTTGAGCCGCTGGGTGAAGCCACCCCTCCGCCAGAAATTCCCATTTTCCAGCCCTTCGGGAACAGCGTCAGAGGGGTCGATAGCTCCTTAACACCCTCTGCTAACAAGTGGGTGATGCCAGGTACAACTCACCGCGGAAACACGTGCCGGACCTGCCCCGGGAGCTTGCAGAGAACGCGCTCTCCCAAGCTATCACTCGTTATTTTACATTATGCATAACATATCACCCGATTGGGAAGAACACGGTTTAGCACACGGCACTAGCTAGAGCCACACGGTGAACTAAAATGATGTATGAAACATGTTTCATAGGGACTTGTAACGCAGATTGCTTGCAGTTACAAGCAAGGTCTAGCTCTTCAGACAAATGGACTGATGAAATACTTATTTTAGATCTCCAGATAGATCTTGCCAGCTCTCATAATAGTCCACAAATTCATCCCACAATTACAAATCTCCCTTTTCTTTGATTTCGCACCATCTCCTTCAGGAAGGAATTTCCCCAGGCTAAAGCACTTCAGCAAATATTCCACAGATGTGCTCACACATCGTTATGTTCTGCTGTCTCCAGTCCCTCCTTCACCCCATGAGTCCTCCTCACCTCACCAGGTTAAGTACTTTCCTCTGTCCAACCTCCCTTTGAAACCCACCTCATCTGAGATGCCAACAGCAAGGAGCAAGGGAAGGACTGGGGGGGAAGCACCGGTGCAGCATACCCGGGCAAGCCATGGCACTGATGATCCCACGAGTGACCAGCCAGCACAGGGTTCGCCACCCAACTCAGCGAAGGTCTGCAGAGAGACCTCGCAGACACGCAAAGCAAACCCCGCCGCAGGCAGGCACAGGGGAGGGGGCTGGGAGTCCTGTACTGGGACATCGGTGGCCACGGGCTCCTCCAGCCCTGCAGCACCCGTCCCATCAGCGTGGCTTGGCAGGCTGCGGCGTCAGCAGGGGGTACCCAGGCACTAGCACAGATGGTTGAGGAAGGGCAAACAGAGCAAAACCGTTAGTTTTCTATTCAGAAAATTAATATAATTCACAGGTGTTAGTTTTAAAACCAAGTACTTGCTGCTTTCATGCTAAAGGTAGGTACTCAACTAAAAACCCTAAATTGTTCCCCTGCTGAATTCATCTCCTCCTCTCGCTCTCTGCCAGTTGTAAGAAGTTTCTTCGTATTCCTTCTCTAGTTGCCACTACTCACAACTCTGCAAGGAGAGAACACAACCCTTATTGTTTCTTGATGGTGTAAGGACTGAATATAAGAATAATTATTTCCACGTACAGCAAGAGTCATAATCACCGCATCTACCTCACAACAGCATTTCTGTTCTGAATAGAGCAGGATGGACACTTACCATTACAACGTTCATTTTCAGTTGTAAACTATCCTTTTCCAAACCACTTTTTTTTGTTTCCTCTCACAAGCAGTTTCCTAGTCTCCAGGTTCCCTTCTCGTTAAAGTCCTGTGGCCCTTCCCAGCCCGGGACAGCGACTCTTTGTCCGTCGGCGGGACTGCGTCGGCTCCGTTTATCGCCTTTCCTGGCTCGGGAAGCAGCCCCAAGACGTCAGGCTTCTGCAGTCACCAGTTTCACACCCAGGTGTATCTTGCAAAGATACAAACCATGAAAAATGAAAGAGCAAAAGATGAAAAATTTTTCCTGAAAGTTCACTTCTGAGAAAAAAAAAAAGGCACTTTCCCCGTCCTTCTAACCTCTCGGTTTTATCGCCTGAGCCCGCGGAGAGGAGAAGCGGTGGTCTTGGTGAGTAAAATACATGTTGCAAAGGTTAGAAAAAGTCACCGAGCAATTTTTATTGTCTGGTTTTTTTGTCAAGATGCTGAAAGTTGAGAATTTCCCCCAGTGCTAACAACACAGTATTAGTTACGCATGACTGCTTTACTGGAGTTAAACCAACGTGACTCCTGCTCACTCAGACCTGACCTTCTCCAGCCGCCAGCTAGTTCAGAAAACCAAAGGCTTCACAACCTGCAATACAGGTCAGTGCTTAACGCAGGCCAAGCGCTGTTTTGAACTCTGAGCATTTGCAAAACATACCACAGGAATATCTGCTCCGTGGGGAAAATTGGGGAAACGGTGGGAGTGGGTGCTGCAGAGGTACAACTACGGAATTCCTGCTCGCCCACAAACCACGTGGCAGCGGCAGGCCGACACCCCGCTGCACAGACACCCACCGGCACGCCAACACCGCTCAGGCGGCTCCGGTGCATTGGCTTTGATACTCTGGGGGTTCCCGAGCGAAAAACCACCACCGAGACTCTGCCTGGGCGGCAAAACACGGCCGGGAGTTTTGCTCTGAACAGCGCTGGAGCTCTGCTTTGCCGACCCGGGATTTGGCAGGAGCTTTCACGCTCAGGAGTCACCCGTTTCCACCCCTCGCACCACACACACCAGCCTTCGCATCCGGTACAACTTTAAAAACACATTTGCTCATCATTAGCCCTGCTATTCCGCGTGGAATCCCTTAAATTACAGCTGCTGCTAGAAAATTAAGATGTATATAGGGAAATCATTCACAAATCCTGTATCTGTTACATCTGGAAGTTCTGGAGTGTTGATTAGTTAAATACATAATTATGAGATAGCCTTAAAGGCAAAAAATTGTAAGCAGTGACTTTGGCTAAGGAGTCTCTTGTTGGTGTTATCATACAAAATATAAAATGCTGCGAGTCTAAAGAAGAAATTTATCTTAAAGAAAAAAAGTTGAAAGGCTTGCACTGAAGATACGACTTCTTCAGAACATTTCTTCACAAGTTAGATAATAATGAAATACAAATTAATTACTCCCACCAAGCATCCCATTTAGGCAAAAGCCTGCGCTGCTGAGGACTGTTAGCACCCTGCTCCCCAGTTACACAGCTTGGCAGCATACCGTTCGGTTCCATTTTTGTGCTACGGTTTCTAGACTCCGCACGCTCGCACCGATTCCCGGAGAAACCACTCATTTCCAGGTCTGACACGCCAGTAACGCAAACAACACCTTGGCACAGGCCAGACCAGGCGGCACTGAAGCCCAGCGACCCAGGCCGGGCGCTGCAAGGCGATCCAGCGCCGGCAGCGCGGCGGAGTCCGGGCCGCAGCTCCCCGAGGGCAGCGGGACTGCCGACCAGCTTGGCGTCACGTCCACGCCGCCGCTCTCCCTCGCCCTGAAACCTACAGCAGCAACAGCAGTCGGATTTGAAGTCCTTCCTGATATATATATACACATATTTTTTTTTTTTTACTAAAAAGCATCTAGCAAGGCAGATATTCTATTTTCCCAAGAGTGCCTGCAGAGGGGGGCTCAGTGACCACCTACGGGCAGCCCACCTCGCGCCCGGCTTCAGAGCGGAGGCCAAGACTCACACAGCGCGTGGATGCCGGGCAGGCAAGGTGACAGCACAGCGACCGAGTGCATCCAGAAAAGTGACATTTTTGCCTTTAGAGGAATTCCTCCATTGCAACATTTGGCTTTGTATTAAATCAGGAAAAACCAAATACTAAAGATATTTGCATAATGGAGACTCCCAAATATTTCAGTTTGAAAATATCAACATAACTTTACAAAAACAAAGCGTTTTGACCATTCTACGCTATTTTAGATAGCACAAATATGCAATCCTAAAATCAATTTGAAAGGTAATATTCCATTTTGTTTGTGCATCCTTCCAAGATTCTTTCACCGAAAATTTTATGAAAAGTGCAGTGTTCCCATAAACTTTCAGCTTCCACAAAAGTATATTTTCCAATGAAAAATTGTTCAGTTCTTTTCTGCCAGCTTTAACCACTCTGACTTGTTGAAAAAAGCCCTGGGAATTTCTAGGGGATAATTGTTTTAACCATTCAGCCTCACAGCTCATTATCACGAGCTCTTTACCTAGAGGAAAATCTCTGCTAACGCGAGGAGTCACTGGGAACTCTCAGGTGCTTTGTGCCTTTGAAAAATCGAGCTCTTTGATTGAATTTCTGAATATGGGGGGGGAAGGTTTCCCCCTCTGCCTCCTGTATTGGAAGCAGAATTCCATTAAATCACATCATATGACAATTTATTGTTTATGCATGATATTGGGAGTGCTGATCCAACACCCGGAGTATGATATTTGAAGTCACATCTTTATTTCACTCCACAGTAATAAGGGACTATCGTACCCTGACACATTTATGGCCTCGAACGGAGGAGTCTGTTAGGTGCCAGGTAACTGTCGGCTCAGTCCGCAGGCCCCGAGACTTAGAGGACAGAAGCCGTGTGGATTAATACGAAGCTGTATCTGATGATCAGCAACCCATCACAAAACCTAGCACACAGACCCCGGCATCAGCCCTCGCCGTGCTCAGCCTCCACCTCCCACCTCCCCACGAGCAGCCGCTCACGCAGCCCCCCAGCAGCAACCCCCTCCGCTCATCACCCCTCTCCCGACGGCGGCAGGCAAAGCTACCCAGCATTTCTCCACCGCACCGAAAGCCGTGCAAAGGGGACACGAGCAGATCCTTGCCAAGAAAAATGAAGATCTCTGCAAAAAGCTTACTCATTTAAACGAATGACTCACAAAATAGAAGTAGTTTCCTGTCCGTATTTTCTTTTTTCTTTCAGGGAAAACTGATTATTGCAGCTTTTTCATACCAACAGCTTTTTAACACATATTTAGTTATAAATTCCTTTTCCCCCTAAAAGTCAAAACTCAAATTAAGTGCTATAGGGTTCACAGAGGAACATTTTGGTAGCTTTCAATGTTTTTTGCTTCACCTTGTCAATCCATAGGATATCCGGGCAGTTTTTGCCCCGATTTGGGCTCAGGGCACGGTTGGAAGCTAGAACGCTGTGGTGGGACCAGGAGTGCGCTCCCTGCCCAGGTCTGAAGGAAGCTCAGGGCTTATGGCTGCAGCCACAGCGGCACTGCCAGCACTCACCGAGCACGAAGAGAGCCAGGACAGGCACCTCCGGCAGCGCGTTGGAAGACGCGGGGCTGCACGCACACGCAGTGAGCTTCCTGCAGCGAACCTGGGGTGGGTGACGTCCCCCTCCCCGGGCCGAGGCTGCTGCTGACCCCTTCGGAGCCGGCCAGGCACAAGGACGCGACGCTTCCACGGGCAAAGGTGCTCCTGCAGTGCTCCACAAGCGAGTGGATGGGAAGGATCCGATGAAGGGCTAGATTAGGGCTTTTAAAATAATTGTGATAAACGATAGCATCTGCATGCACTAATTTCCCTCAAGATGTGTTAGATGAATTTTAAGAGATTAACATCCGGACTAGCAAGCCTTAGCCATTTGCATGACCAACGCTTTGCAGCCAGTTGAGCTCTCGCTGTTTCGCACGTGCTTTCCAGCCTTTAGAAATCCGGGAACAGCTCGGATGTGGGGGGAACACGCGGAGGGAGCCCAACACTGGCCTTTCTGACTCGGGAAATTCATGTTACGTGGGTAAACCGATAACGTGGGCACAGTTCAGTGTCTGCCGGAGCTGAACTGAGCAGCTAACCAGGACACCCAACTCTCGGGGTTTGGCACTAATATTTTATAATATTATTCCTCTGCATCAGCATAGTGCGGTTGCACGCCATGCTGCTCACACCAAGGGCCCAAGGATCCTTTCATCACGTCTGCTGCATGCTGGGAGTGACTCACAGCTGAGGACAGGCAGTTCTCAGAGCTAAGTGGGACCTGACCTGGGCTTTTCAGCACCGCGCACATTACTCACTCCCACATAAGAGACAGCTGAAGGGGATGGTTCACTATCGGTTCACTTTCCTTTTGACAGACTGCAGGGAACAGAAGGTGATTTTTACTGTCCAGAGATGTGTGAAGCGCTGCAATCCACTGCTCCTCCTCTTTCTCAAGATCTGGGACTAAATCTCCAATGCCACCAAGTTGACATGGGTGTTTGAACACACACCGTTTTCTCATCTGGTTCAACGAGCTTCATCACAAGGAACGAGATGTCTGTGAGATACGAGCATCTGGAGGAAGAAAGCTGAGCTGAAATTCAGCCCAGAGGAAATGGAAGTTGGAAGAAATATGGTAACACTTAGCAGAGCAAGCCAAGACCATGACTCTCTCCTCTGCTGAGGGAATCCACACTCCCGCTGCCAAAACCTGGTTACCGCAGGCAGCCTACTCTGCTGGTAGAGCTGGACCGTCAAGGAACAAAGAGCTGATCCGTGTCTTGGTCCTGTCCCTTCCAGATCTACCATCCCCAGCAGCTCACGCAACATCTACAGGATGAATCAGTCCTTCCACCTAACCAACAAACCCATCAGCCCTCTGCTGAACAGCAAGTGCAAGGGAAGCGGAGCAGGTTTCATAACGTTGTCACAGAGGTGCCCGAGGCCTCTTTTGCTGTCCTGCTTCTGGACCTCACCAGATCCTTTCAGACCCTCCGAGGAAGGAGGTTTTGAAAACAGCAAGACTCCCAGGACTCAGAGGAGAGGCTCCAGAGCAGCCACAGTCAGGGCTTCCCGTTAGGCCCGTGGAGAAACAGAGAGCCTTGAGCAAGAGATAAAGCAGGGGTTTCGATGAAGAATGGGAACTTGACCCTGTTACTCTCCAAAATGCCCCTGTACCTGCGTGTACAGGCACTTAGGTTAGGAGGGAGTTACCAGGAGCTCACCTACACCAGTGTGGGCTGCTGGCTCTGCAGAGAGGTGAGCACTTCTGCACGCCCTGCAGCAAGCTGCTTCACCACCACCTTCACACAGTGCTTCCAAATCCAAGGACATCAAAAATTTAGAGGAAAGGGAAAGAGTGAAAAATAAGAAAAGACGTATTCCCATGCCAAGATGAAAGACACTCAATGGCCTTAGCTGCGTACCACAGACCTACCGGCACCTGGAAAGGGCTCCACGTTCCACCCGCTCAGTGTCAAAGGTGTTACGGCCAGGGCCACCTCCTGAATCCCTGCAGGCTTTCCAGCTGGCCACTTTGTTCTGAGGAAGAACAGACACGAGGTACCAGGATGACTCCATCTGCACTCGACTTCACACCTCCAACACAGACCCGACAGGACAGGCCTCAGTTTCAAAACTCGTGTTTTTTTCCTGCCCATTCTGTGCATTTCATCCCGAGTCTCCAGATGAAGCAGACTTCTTGCTCAGGGAGAACTGATGCAGCCCTGAGCCACAGTGTCCAAACATAATGCTTAACTGCAGTTATTGGTGTCCAATAACAATTATCAGCTCGTGTTACATATTCAATGCATTGGGCTTTGTTATAATTTTAAAATATTTCCGTAATTTGACCATAAGGATTTTTATTTTTTATATATATTACACACACACAAACATTTATATAGATGTGTGTATATATGTATACGCACACCACGACTCTCACACCTGTATGAGCACATTACTGAGGTTGCACCAGGGTCCCTGTCAGCTCTCTCTTCAGTGCAGGCTGTGACCCCAGGCCCCGAGCTCACCCTCAATGCCCCTGTGTGGTCCCCAGCAGCTGCAGGGGTGTCACCTCAGAGCTCTCTGCGTACAGAGCTATTCATCAATAAGTCGACAAGATTTGTCAGTAAGTCAGTAAGGGCTCCGCTCTTTGCAAACTCACAGATCTGTACCAAATTAATTGTCATTTTGCTAATTTTGAGGAGAGGAAAGCTGACTTATGTAGAAGAACTTGGGCTTGGGAATGGAAACTGACAGCAGAAGAACGGATTTGTAGAGTTTCGGGGTTTTTTTTTTTGGCCAGATTCAGTCAACAACACACTGACGACAGAACAGAGTGACACAGGTACCTGCCCAGCCCGGCTCAGCAGTGGCCTGATGGGTCATGGGGATGAGCTGGATGAGCAACTAACTGTTAGCAGCAAGAGCATGCTGCAGCGAGCCGCTGGGCCCGGATCCAGCGAGGGCCAGGCGTCCAAAGGAGCAGATCGTTTCACAAGAGGCGAGGCTGGTGTGCAGCAGAAAGCACCGACGCAGTATCAGCAAAGCCCCGTTTGCTCCGCGGCCTGAGGGGCTGAGGTAAGGCAAGTCTGCTTTTCTTCGGCCAGCTTGGGCACGAGAGGAGCTGCAGGGGAGAGAAGTCCCATAAGAGAACTGCACAGGCAGCACACACCAACCAGGAGGATGAGGGGAGGATGCAGACAGCTCGTGTGGAGCAGGGAAAGCTGCAGCCTACAGAATTAATCTTCAGCTTTTGGGATGCTTCTGAGTTTTCTAACAAAATATGTACTTTAACCACAGTCACAGAGGCTTCAGCAAAGTGGATGAGGACAGGAGCCAAGAGAGGGTATCTGGAGCGCCCTCACCAGAGCCAGAAGGATGAGGGTTTTGCAGGAGCAGCAGCACGAGCGCATCGGAACAGTCTCCCTCTGCCTGGTTTTCTAACCTCGCCTCCACAGGTCGCAGCAGTGGAGGCCAGGAGTTACGCCGGAGAAGGCACCAGCACAGCCTTTGCCACTCACAGCTGTGGGGTTTCTCGTACTTGGTGGCCCCGTACAGCCCCAGTTCCTCACATCAAGCCACATTTAACTCCCTCTTTTGGGCTCATGGCCCAAAGAGAACACATGTAGAAATAGAATCTTGTTCTACCTTAAGAGACAGGGCCAAATACATCAGAGCATATGGTTTTTAACTATCACCTCTTATTTATTACCCTATTGCTTTCACGGGAGTACCTCTCACTCAACTTTTGAATGCTGGGAGCAGCAATACTGCAACAGAGAGCTCTCCTACCTGGCCAATGCAAGGAACAACTTTTCCTTCCCCAATGCAATAACAAAGCCAACCCCAGCAGCATCCCCCCAACAGCCTCAGACACACCTCGGAGCCGGGCAGGCGTTGCTGGGAGCCCAGGAAGACCTTCCCCACCCCGCCATCGGTACCAAGGCACTTTACATACCCACCGTCAGAGCAGTCCTGCTGCCACGGAGCTCGCGGAGCACGGGGCTGGGAGCAGGAGATGCCGGCTGCAGGCAGTCGCCCTCCCAAGGAACACACCAGGATGAAGCTGTCGGTCTGAATTAGAAAAAGCAATTAGACAATCTGTCAGAGTGCCTAGTTGAGAGACAGGATTCAAATACCTCTGCAATTTAGGTAAATTAATTTAAAACTACACAGACAGGCAAAACCATACAAGTTAACCTTTCAACCGGATACATATCATTTCCTCTCCTTTGCATGTCTCCAAACCCAGAGGAAATTTCCGGGATCAAATGTAGCTGCCACAGCACAGCCGAAAGGAAACACGATGGTAATGGAGCCAGGGCTATCCACCATCCATCCACTGGCAGCAGTTCTGGCTCTCCCAGTGCTGTATTTTCAAGGAGTTCCAGAGATTTACCCGTGTCTCCCACTGCTTTCACCCCTGCACAGAACGCAGGGCCCTGAAGCAAGCCGCTCCGCCATCTCCCCCTCCTAAACCGAGCCCTTTTTCCTGTCAGAGCAGCAGTGTCGGCTCTTCCTTGTACGCTAAGAATACCGGCAGCATTCAAAACAAGAAATAACACGTTACAGGTGCCATCGGCTCAGTGTCTGTACGTGCTGTCTGCTCCGCTCCTGTCAGCAGCCAGAGCTCAGCACGCGTTTACGAGCGTTTTGATTTGGTTTCTCCACTGCTTTCAATTAGAGGCTTCTTCGCATGTGACCCACCGAGGGAAAAACAACACTTCGAGTCAGAACTAAGGTACTCCCCGAGACAGATATGATTAATGGGATGATCTCGTAGATTACAATAGTTAGAGGCAGTTGCTGCCATCTCCCACTCTCCGAGGACCGGTTCTACTCACATCCAGCACAGACAGCTGCAAATTCCTCGGCACCGTAAGTATCCGATGTAGGACTGCGGTCGACGCTCTCAAACTCCTGTGATGTGCATCTTCCATGATCACGTATTGTCTAGACTGAATTTTACAAATTTAATCTTAAATAAAGGGAATTTTTGTGGAGCTAGTCACGCACATGCTCGCCTTCACATGAACAGATGCACACCCACGGCAGACAGCGTCCCGCAGTGAATCACGGCCTGACGGAACGACGACGGAGCCTCCCCGAGAGCCGCGCGGTCGCCGAGACGGCGTGCGCATACCTGACGGGCAGCGGCTCCCGGCTGCCGCCGGCCATCCCGGGCAAGCAGAGGGCCGCAAGCGCGCGGCAGGAGGCACCGCCTGAACTTCGGGGCAAGCTTCTCCAGCTGCATGAGCGGACACCACAGGGAGGATGAATAGGGATAGCTTCTGTTCAGTTAAAACTCAGGTTTCTACTGGATGAAATACGGCCACAGCCCTCTGCTGCTGGATTTGGGTTATTTTTCTCTGGCTCTTTTCATTCTGCACCACTCTGAAAATGAATGAGAAGATAGAATACGCTTTATCAGGGAGAGATCATTTTGGCAAACATCTGGCAGACCCCCAGTTTCAGATTCTGGCCTAAGAACACAAGATCAGTATTTCCCATCAGGCGATCAGCACGAAGAATCGCCCTGCGAGCACCGGCACCCTGGGCTGCAGTCACGGCACAGCGGAGGGAGCGAAGCCGAGCCCTCGCTCCCAGGGTTTGTTTCCGATGGGCTCGTAACAACTCTGGCAGCACGCGCTGTGGGCAGCCACCCCCAAAAAAGCTTTGGGGCTTTTTTCGTTTTTAGAAGTGTTCAGATCCAGCCATGGGAGGTGGTGGGGAAAGCAGACAGCAAGCCAGGACAAAATTCGGCGCGAGACCAGACGAGCTGCGCAGGGCATTGCCCACTCGCAGAGTGTCAGAAGGCACACGGCTAGGATGACATCTCAAAGGTGGCTGTCAGGAGGATGGGGCCCAACTCCTTTCAGTGGTGCCCAGCGACAGGACAAGGGGCAACGGGCACAAACTGAAGCAGAGGAAGCTCCAGCTGAACATGAGGAAGAACTTCTTCCCTCTGAGGGTGACGGAGCACTGGAACAGGCTGCCCAGGGAGGCTGTGGAGTCTCCTTCTCTGGAGATATTCCAGCCCCGCCTGGACGCGGTGCTGTGCAGCCTGCTGTGGGTGACCCTGCTTGGGCAGGGGGTTGGGCTGGGTGACCCCCAGAGGTCCCTTCCAACCCCTGCCACGCTGGGATTTTGTGACATTTCCAGGTAGCGCAATTGACTGAACCCAGCAAAACCACCCAAACCTCTGCAACGCGTCGCGGCTCTGAGCGCACGCAAACGGACCATGACACATGCGCCAGCCCAGTGGGACACCGAGCAGCCTCCCGACCCGTCCCACCCCTGCGACGAGAACGTGCTGTTCGGTCAGAGAACCGAGCACTGGTTTGGAGCGTTTTGAACTTTTTATTTAGTTATTACTGTGCATGATAAAAAAAAAAACCCTTCACATGTGTTAAGTTATATATGCAGAGTCTTCCTTCAGAGCTACCGGTACCAGCTGTCCCACTGCTCCAGCAGCCACCCCTCCCAGCTCCTGCTCCCCGTGTAGAACCGGGGCATCCTGGAACAGAGCAGCAACACAGAATCACAGGATGGTCGGGGTTGGAAGGGACCTCTGTGGGTCACCCAGCCCAACCCCCTGCCCAAGCAGGGTCACCCACAGCAGGCTGCACAGCACCGCGTCCAGGCGGGGCTGGAATATCTCCAGAGAAGGAGACTCCACAGCCTCCCTGGGCAGCCTGGGCCAGGGCTCCGTCACCCTCAGAGGGAAGAAGTTCTTCCTCGGCTTCAGCTGGAGCTTCCTCTGCTTCAGTTTGTGCCCATTGCCCCTTGTCCTGTCGCTGGGCACCACTGGAAAGAGTCTGGCCCCGTCCTCCTGACACCCACCCTGCAGATATTTAGAGGCATTTCTCAGGTCCCCTCTCAGCCTTCTCTTCTCCAGGCTGAACAAGCCCAGCTCCCTCAGCCTCTCCTCCTAGGAGAGATGCTCCAGTCCCCTCCTCATCCTCGTAGCCCTCCGCTGGACTCTCTCCAGCAGCTCCTCATCTTCCTTGAACTGGGGAGCCCAGCACTAGACACAGCACTGCAGATGGGGCCTCACCAGGGCAGTGTAGAGGGGAAGAACACCCCCGGGGCTCCCCCGTTCCCAGGCCCCCGGCACGGCGGGCCGTCCGCCCGTCGGGAACGCACCCGGGCAGCGCGCTCCCGCGCTGGGCACGCGCGCTCCCGCCACCGCCCGGGCCGCGCCCCGCCGGGCCGGCAGCGCCATCTGCTGGGGGCGGGGGGGGGCAGCGCCCGGGCCGGGCCAGCGCGGCGTGCGGGGTCGCCAGGCGAAGCCCCCGGCCTGCCTTAAAGCGAGCAGAGCCCCGTCCAACGGGGCCTGGCGCGTCCCCAGCGCCGGGGCAGCCACCCCCTCTGCGTTTAGAGCCATTCCCCCTTGCCCCGCGGCCAGCAGGCCCTGCGAAACCGTCCCCAGAAGCGATGTTCTGCGCGCTGCCCGCAGCCAGCGTTGGGCAGGGCCACGAGAACCAGGTCCGTGATGAGGCCCTGGGGCAAACCGTGAGGCTAGGGAAGGGTGACGGGCACCCAGCGCATGCACCCGCACAGCCGGCCTCAACCACCGCGCTGCTCCGGCTGCAACAGGCTGTTCCTTCACACAGGTTTCCAGCACAGAAAAAAATTGTCCTTTCACTTTTAGGCAAGGTCCACCATTATCAGAATGCCACAGCCACTTCGACTTGGAGAAGCGATATCCGCCCAGAGTTACGTGTGGACGAAGGACATCTCGGTCCCGCCAGCCACAGGCAGCAGCGTCCAAGCCGCATTTCAGGGCACGAATTCAACACCGCATCGCCTGCACGCCCGCGCTGGGGCTGTTTCAGCAACGCCCCGCGTTCCAACGAAGGAAAAATCAAGAAGTGAAGAACTTTCAAAACTCTGCTAATACTCATGGCCAACGAAGCGGGAGTCGCTTTGACATCGGTCCTGACGCACAAAGCCCCAGAACAACAGAAGTTTGAGGATTACCTGTACTCCTGCCCCTTGATGATCTTTTGATAGTGCCAGTCACAGTTCTATAAAAAAAAAATTAGGCCTTACCATGCAAATTAGTTCATTTGCACATTGCTTAGCGAGACTGCACGCTCAGGAAGGGAATTCAGGCATCTCTCCAGCCCTGCTCAGCCTTCTGACAAGACCTGCCCTGCTGACAGCAGTGCAGCATTGTAAGCACCTTTAAAACACGTCCCACTGCAACCAGGCTGCCTCCCGGCCCCCCCGTGTGCCCCCCAGCAGCTCAGCTGCGACGGCAGCCCGCGGGCACGGCCGGCGGCGCAGACCAGCGCCCGGGGACGAAGCGCTTCGCAGAAGGATCCGCTCGGCAGCCGGCCATCGCAGCAGAACGCCTCTCCGGACAGCCAGCTCCGACCCAGCCTTCCCCCGGCACGGCTCCCTACCTGCATTCTTATTTCTGAACGACGACCTTGCCCATTTTGTTCTGTTTCGGGCAGAAAGCGCGCGGAGCCTCGACGGTGGCAGCGAGGAAGGGCAGGGGAGCAGCGGTGCACCCGCTCACACCACATCAATCTCATCTCCCGTTCACCGCAAGCCCGACTCCATCGCTCCGCGTTTTCATGTTGCGCAGTTCTTCAGGGGGACTTCAGTGGAGATTCAACGTCAAGACAACCCTTCTGGCGCTGAAGGCTACAGGTGAAAAGAAACGACACCTGCTTGTATGCCCTAAACCACCTCTGCAGCGCGGCGGCATCCAGCAGGGGATGCTTCCCCGAACTGCGAGAGAAGCGCTCGTTTTGAGTGTGACGCGTAGAAGAACAACTCGCTATTTTCAGCGCGTGCGAAAGTGCACGGCGTGAAGGAAGACGCTTTGTTAAGGAACACCCAAGCGGAAAAGACCCTTCCGTTTCAGCCACAGGAAAAGATACAGAGTCAAATGGTTAAGAAACCTAAAAGTGAATAGTTAATAGTCACAGAATGCACTGATTTCACCCCAAACCAGGCCAGGAATTCAATTCAGTGATAAATACTCCTGTTCCCCAACACAAGCGGATTTTACACTACGCAGAGCGCTGATATCCGAGTCAGTACCCAGCTATTTTATTGGCACATCTCAAAGGTACTCTGAAATCCAGTTACAAACGGGCTGTTGAAGAAAAAAAGACCTAACTTTTTCAAAAGTGGAGTTTGCTGGAGGTTAAATTGCTCACCCTGTGGGCATTGGAAGGCCCCTCTCCTTTCATTACTTCTGCGATTCCCTGTAGACACAAAGCATTTGAATGATGTACCTAAAAAAGCCCCGCGTCCACAAAAGCGCCCGCGCAAGTCCCCTCGGGGTACCTCCCCTGCCCAGGACTTTTCGGACCGGACACTTGCCCCAGAGTCAAGCCTGTGTCAGACGTTGGTACGGGAGCATCACGAGAAAGCACCCATGGGTTCTTCACCTACAAATTCCGCTACGGAGCCACTCCACTGCTCCCAGCACTGCAACGCCGACCCAAGCGAAAGGAGGAGAAAAGTCTAAGATTTCTGCTTCTTTGTCACCTCTGATGGTACTCCCCGTTTCCTCCTCACTCCATTTTAAAAGGATGGGTCACATCTGGTCTCCCAGTGCCTACAGAACATCACAAGCATCTCCAGCGAACCGAGCAGTCCAAACTGTGGTGTTTTGAAGGAATCGGGCAGATTAGAGATGTACCTCCTTGACCACAAGCACCTTCTCAGGCTTCAGCTTCTAACCCTTGTTACCTCTTACACTTTCTCCAGTAATTTAGAAGCCAAATGATATTTAGAGGTTAGTCTTCTAACGCCTCAAACCCTTATCAGAAATAAAAACATTGAGGACTATAAACATGAAAATAAACAACCTCCCTGTTTGAGAGAAAGCTGTATTTGCTCTCTCGAGCAGTCTTCAGATCAAGTCCAGCAGCTCTCCGGTAACATATGCTTATTAATCTCCATACCCAAGTAACACGCAGGATGAAGACAAGACAAGCCTACATCAAAGGCTCCCAGTGTACAATCTCTGCTAGCAACCCAAGCCCCCCTCCTCCGCCTTTTCAACGCATCCACGCAGGAACATTATACACGGCAATACTCTAATTACGGCCTCACACTGCGGATTAATCCTGTTACACAATCCCGGACGTGATACCCTGGCCGAGACACTCAGCCCTCGGGAACCCGATGACTACAGAGCTATTTCAGGTTTAAAGCCGCTAAGCAAACCTCACGACCGGCTCGCCAGCCCCAAAGGAAGCGAGAGAAGGCTCCAGGTAAAACTGCTCTTCCCGCTACCAGCTGCGCTGGGACACGTGCTGTACAACACCCGCAGATTTTCAGCCACCTTCCAGTATTTCACCACAAGTTCAACAGCTCAACCTTCGCTAGAAACAAAGTGGCAAGGGGGGGGCACAGCTGAAGGGGGACAAGGTGACGGGACTGCTGGCAAAGCTGGGTCAGACCTTGCCTCTGCACCAAAGCACAGCACTCTGCACACACACACCCCTGGCCTCAGTAGGGCTTCCGAACAACACAACAGCTTATTTCACCCTCCTGCCCCAAACAAGCAACAGCCTTCGGATGTATAAAACGTACGGAACTGAGCAGGGAACAGATTTAACCTAATGACAGAGAACATCAGTCATCTGTAGCACCGACCAGCACCAAACCTCAACTATCACAGCCTCTGCATTACCAGAACATGAGCACATTACGGCCCCCTCCTAGGGCTCCTGTTAGGAAGCCAATCACCTTCTCAGAGCGACTTTACCCATCAAGAACAACACTCAAAAGCCAGAGGCCAAGCAGCTGCATCATGAGCACTCATTCTGCAGGGTCCACACACACCTGGGAACACCATCCAAGAGGAACATCACTCCAAACAGTATTGCATCACAATTTCAGTTCTGTGCTTTTCAGCTCCTTGTGCACAGTTCTACCCATTTTGCATTCAGTGAAACATGTGACAGTTACCTCTAAACATTTATTTAGATCTATGTACATAGAATCATTATGGAAGGTATGCATCATGCAACCAAGGAAATCACAGAAGAGTCTCATAAACAATATAAATTTGACTGATCCTTTACAAAGATGAGAATCACTAGGTTATCAAATCTCTCAGGTATAAATATTATGAGGTAAGCAATACTTAGGATGAGGCACTTCAACAATAACCCAAAAGGTAGTTACTGTACAAAACTATAAACAGGAACAGTTATTCATATTGTCCCAATTATATTTAAAAATGATTTATGTTCTATATACAGTCTGTTACATGCCTTACACCCCCCACTGAAGCAAAACATTAAGGAAGTAGGAAAGAAACCGAATCATCGCATGCCACCGACTATCATACAGGTAGATGACTATCCTAGAGTACGCAGTGATACAGTGGGGGAAAAAAAAAGTGCCTCTAAAAATGTTTTTCTAGACAATCCCCAGTTTTCCATTCGGAGAAAATATCTATGCTAACAGCAAGCTGACTTGGTATTAACATACAAATCTGCCAAGCCAGAAGAGAACCACCCTACTGTGTTCAAGGAAGGAATGCCAATTAGGACAGGATTTAAGCCTTAGTGGGATTTATGGTAATTAGAAATGTAACAAATTTAACTTTACAAAGAAATTAATTATGCCAATTAGAACACTTAGCAAGTTTTACTGGGAATTTATACAGTATTATATGTATATGGTGCTGATCAATGCCCAATTTATTAAAATTACTTAGGGCACACTTCCAAGAAAATTTACCAAAGTAGTACTGGAATTCCAATTAAGATGTAAAATTAGTATTTGCAATAAACATTTCCTTATCAAGATCCAGAGAGAGGAAAAACACCCAATGACAGAAATAAGGAATTTCTGTTCAGGTGGGGTGCACAAACATCTAAATCCTCCTAACTGCACAGCTTGCTAGAGTCTGCCTGGGAAATGAGGTCAATATTTTCTAATATTAAAAAAACCCAAACACTTCACAGACCCAAGAATTCTCCGTGCCGAACAGCTTGCACCAGCATGCCATTTGTGACAAATCTGCAAGTCAATGGAACAGTAACTTAAAATACACTTCCTCCTCCTATGCTTTTTGAAAGGGGAACAGAAGTTTCCAAAACAGGTGAAGCTATTCCTATTTGAGACGTTATCTGTATTTTGTGGGAACAATGATCCTAAGTTCACTCAGTCTAACAATAAAGTAGCTCGGATTTTATTTTTTGATGGCCTCCGAAGGCCATCTATGTTGTACTTACATTTGACATTCTAGTCTCTGAACAAATGCAAGCCACATTATGTCTTCTGTTTCTAAAGATAAGTCAGTCGAGTTTTGGATTTTAACTGGAACAAAGGAAGAGCCACAGTTACTAGAAAAAAAAAATTAATCTTGGCAAAAGTAGTGGATTTTATTTACAAATACATGTACGAGGATTACAACAGAAACACACTAGGGAAACTCCATCTCAACAAAAGCAATGATTTATTGGTAATGGCATTAAATGAAACAGATTGACAGTCTCTGGTTATGGTCAAGCAATTATCCAGGAGTTGTAGGTAAAAGTGAAGATCTCTGATTGCGATAAGGCCTTCCAGTGTCTTTTGCATCCTAGTGGCTCTCTCCTTTTTTGCCAACTACCTGGTAAGAGAAAAAAGAAAAAGAGATAACGTTTAACCAAAAAAGTCCCACCATGGATTTTTTAAATTAAGTCTCAAAATAAACAAGTGCAACTCAATTTTCAACCAAGTTAATGCATTTAAGCATGCATTATTGTAGCACTTACAGAAGCTGTGAATCCCTCTACAGGGTTATGAGAGATGCAAGACACAAGAAACCTTATCTTTAGTACTCATACAGACAGCAAAGCATCAGTCTCACTTTCAGTTATAAGATAGTAACTGCAACAGAACAGACCACACTTCAAAATGTGTTATATACCAAACATTCAACCTTAATAAACTATACAAAATATTATAGTGGGAGGAACACCACTGGGTGCTCATTTGCCTTGGCATCCTTGCCATGTACCTCACTGAGAATGTTTACCTTGCAAATCAGCTCAAACCTATAAAGAAACCTTGCAACCACCTGATTTTCAGTTATTCCTTGTCAAAACATTATTCCTTACCAAGTCTCCTTGCAATCTCCAATTCTGCAAACTCCACCTGGAATCAGAGCCAGCTTAGTGCTTCCCTTTTCTGAAAGGATCACCACTGCCACCAGACTTTGGTGAGTTGATCTGCCAGCCAACAGCGAGTGCAGCTCCAGCACTCTATATACTGCTCTGCAGGTTTAAAGTTAGCTGAGTTCACTGCAGAAGGGTATCCAGTTCCCTTCGTTAACTGAACACAAACTCCTGAGAGCAGAAAACGATGCCATTTCAGTCACTTTTCTGAAAAGATTCAGACATAAATCCAGAGCTCTTGAAGACCCTTGAAAAAATATCCATTTATAAGCTAAACCAAAGTAAAAGAGAAGTAAGTCTTAACATTTAGGACTTCAAACTGCAGGAGGGACCTTGGGCAAGGCACCGATTCCCAGTTCGTTTCCATCTCACTGGAAAGCAGCACTTACAGCTCAGACAAGGTACAGTCAGAATTCACATGACCAGAGATTTGAAGATCACACTAATGGAGCAAATAATATACAATAAAGCTGAAAACGGAGGAGTAAAGCCTCTCTTGTGTTCTAAGCCATTGACTCCTATAGCAAATGTGCTCAGTATTAATCACCTCCACAGTTACGTGACAAAATACCACACAAGATTCACACAGTCAATACTGCAACATAGAACTAGGGGGAAAAAACAAAACAAACAAAAAATGAAACCCCAAAACACCCACAGCCCTGAAATAGGGAAGTCTCACGGACCCCCTGGAAGTATTCTTCCTGACCCTTCCCTTTTTTCATTTCTTGTTGAACTTCAAGAGGGAGAATTTTTCCACTGTCCAGATGCTTTTGGTTAGCCAAGTTACCACCATTACAAAGTAACTGAGATCTACTGATGGAAAGTACTTTTAAAGACCATTCGCACTTCCAAGGAACCCTTGACCAGGAGCATTTACCAAGCTTTAAATTCAACCTAATGCTTAAGAGGTCAGGAAATTTCCAATCTGACAACATGAGGAAAAAAGTAAAAAAAAAATTAGAAGCCAAATCACTTGCATTAAGATCCAATTAATCAAGTTAAAAAAGTTAAACTTGTCAAGAAGCAGTATTTATTCTTTGTGTATTTCCAAAGCACCAAACTGTGTTCACACACAGATTAAGCAAAAGAGAGAGAAAAAAAAACACGATTAAAAGATTAAAGATTAGGTGTTAGCAAGTGTGGAACATCAATGAAAAATATTGCTGTACCAGTCTGAGGCAGAAATGGACAACTCGCCCATGTGTATTATCTGTGAAAATCAACCACACTGATATGGATATTTTGTCACTGCAGGTCAACCCAACCCATTTTCTGACCACCCCACTCCACTTCCCCAAAACCAGCTGCGCTATTTAAACTTAAACCAAACAATCATGATTATTCTTTTCTTAGAAGCAGAACCATTTTCCTTCCTTTTACAGAAAAAACTGCCATCTACTGCATTCTAAGGTAGTGGTTACAGCCTGTAATTCCCACACAAGAGATGATGGTTTTGGAGCAGCCTTTTCTTCAACCATTTGGCTTTTTCCCCAAGCATCAGGCCAGAGCCTGACAGTGAGAAAAACCACAACCAACTCCATGGTTCATTACCAAGAGTAGGATGGGAAACACTTTATTACTGAACCTTCTGGAACAGAGTTGGTCTTGTTTGTTTGTTTCAAACACATATAAAGAGGTCGAGCAAGTAAAATTAGTAGGATGCTGTCAGAGAACTCTAATGAGGCCACACATGTACAAACACTCACCAGCTCCTCACTGCGTCTTCCCTGAGCAGTTACCCAGTGCCACTAAGGGACAACAGAGAGCAGTACTTCACAGCCCTTACTGGCTTGCCTACTCCTTACTGAAGCGTTACAACAAAGAACACGGCGGAGCTCCGCTAAGATATTAAAAAAAAGTCGAGTCTTGGTAGAGCATTTCACAAGCTGCATCTCAAACAGCTTTACAAATCTCAATACAGGCTGAAAAAGGAGTTACAGGAAATCATTTGTAAATGTACTGTATGGTATGCCTTTAAAATGTCAAGTTCAGGCTAACAGTGGGAAAGAAATGTGGTAAGACCGAAAGGTAAAGGTGTTTAAGGTAAGATTTGGAGCGGGCAGTGGAGGGGAAAGATGAGTTGAGGAGTCAGAAGGTAGAGAAGGCTTTTCCTGATGGCAGAAGGTGCAGAGAAGGCAGCTCTTGCATCAGTGCTGAGATTGTGGAAAGGGCGAAAGAGATGCTAGATGAGCAGAGGGAGCAAGGGAGTAGTGTAAGACCGCTTCAATCTTATTATTACTTTTTAATTTCTTCTGCCTTTTTAGTTCTTTAGAAATGGGAAGTTAAGCTGAAAAACAAACAAACAAAATGTTACAAGAGCGAGCAGCAGGATGTAGTGCAATTAAGCAGTTCTGAGTAGAAAGAAAGCCTTCATTCAAAAAGGGACAAAAAAAATCCACACCACCTGTTGATATTCACCTATGCCCCAACCTCAAAACTGAGTGGCACTAAGTTTTATTCATTAGTACCAGAAACAACCAAGAACTAAGTTTTATTCATTAGTACCAGAAACAACCAAGAACTACAATGGACAGCAACAGTTGCATGCTCTTCAACAAACAAAAGCACGTTTCTAAGTTCACCACAAGCTGCACAGGAGCCTACCCAATAGTAAACTATCACTCAATAGTAAAAAACCCATAGAACCCGCACCTTTACTCTACAGTTTAGCTATCTGCCCAAAGCAGTCCAACTGAGCATCACAAGCAAACCTACTACAACCCAAAGTCTCCTACAGCAGCTGGCATGATCAGTTATGCCTGAAGTCAGACCCTGCGTGGCCAAGAAACAGCAGTATGAACACTTCTAGTGTTAAGGATTTTTTTTTTTTTCTTCAAACAAGCATGCCTTTAAATCAAAGCTTTCCCAAAAGCATTTCAGAATATAATAAAAATATCTAGGAAGGGAACATTCATCCTAGTTGCCTGCTGTTGAGGGCCTCCTCATTTAAACAGGGCAAAGAACAGGTCATTCCCACTACTCTCTGTGCTTAGCTCACTACACTGCAGTCAGTTCTAAGCAGACATTTTTTCCTCAGTGTTCCTTTTCCATCACTCCAAAGACGTCCCTCCTTCCCAGAGGATAAAAATCAAGTTGTACAAGGAGAAGAATACACACAACCTGCTAAAGCAAGTTAGAAAGCAGCTTTTGTAACCTTACTCACTCAATCCAGCAATACCAACTACATGCAAGAAAATGAAAGATTTCTTTTTTAACAGTGAGGCCAATCAATTACTGCAACAACCTCCACAGGGACACGGCAGAGACCCCATTGCTGGAGGTTTGCAAGATGCAACTGGGCAGGGGGCTAGACAACCTCATCCAGGCTCCCCTCCCCAGGCAAAGCTGGATCGGGTGATCTTTTCAGGTCCCTTCCAACCTGGGCTGTTCTGTGATTCTATGTATGCCCAAACTAACTTGAAGCCAAAATCACTGAGGAAGCACTGACTTAATTACACCTACTTAGCACTTCTGTTATTTTTCAGAGTAGATGAATTTCAGCTTTCTGTTTGATAGTGCAAGTACTGGAAACAATGCCTCGTTTATATTAAACACACCAACCGACTCCCTGATCAAGAAGTGACTCTCCTTACAGCCCTCTTGGTGTTAGCAGAGCACCACACACACAAACATGAGTCTTCATCAACTGTCTGAAGGACCTGGCAGCTGCAGTTATGCACCTTAATAAGCAACCGCTAAGCAGTAAGCTGCTATAACTAAAAGCAGGCATTCCGATCCCACCCCAGTTAGGAAGCAAAATACATTAGCCAGTTCCTTAGCAGCAGTCATTCCAATGCGTTGGTTTTATTTTTCACTTTGCAACTGAACATGCATACAGTCAACTAAGCAGTGATGTGATCAATCATAAAAACATGACAGGAATCACATTCACATCCACTTTTTAAAGCCCTTCAAATAAGACACCTAACAGATTCTTACAAACGCTTCTCAAACTCAGGGAAAAAAAAAAAAACATTCCCCCATCTTGTTAATCATATTGCAATACTATTGCTATTGTAATTAGAAGAGAAATATGAACAGTAGAGACAGAATGAGATGAGGGAGCAAGACAGATGAGAGCAGTGAGGAGTGGTGTGGGTAACTACTCTAGGAGATGAAAAGAAAAATAAGGTTTCCCAGTTAATCTACAGACCTAAATATAATTAATGCCCAACGCTATATTAAGGTTTCATGACTGACAGGATCACTGGAAGAGAGGAAACAAAAGTTAAAATTCCCAAGAGCACTGCAACTCTGCCAGACTACACATCCCATTTGTTATGATGAAATGTTTTCACAGCCTAATATTAAAACTACATGTTCAGGAAGCAAAACAGGGATATTACATTTAGTATCGATGAGTATCTGAGCGCGGATTAGCCACTTCATAACCCAGTATCGCCTGCTGCTCCATTTCAGGCCATTCTGACCAGTTCGTTAACATCCTGACATGAGCAGTGCGATGCTAACACCACAGGACTCTTCGGTGCATACATCGTCTTGTGGGTTTGCGCCCCTCCCCATCCATTTAAATGGATGTCACAAGACACAAAGGCACTCCTTGGTGGTGCCAAGACATTCACCTGAAAACTCTGAGGAAACCAAAACTGACATAGTATTTACCAGGCCATAGAGCAGCTTCCAAGCACCCACGCTGCATCTAGAACCGAGAGGGATCTCTAAATCCCTTCTAACTGCAGCAGAGGGCTGAGACACCTGGAGACCCATGTTATTTTTAATGCCTTTATAGGCTTGTGTGAGGGCACATCTGAATTAAAGAGCCCACTCTCTGGAGCTCAGATTGTTACAGTCAGCACTTCAGTACTGCGCCCACCAAACTAACATTTTGTCCACGCAACTTAAAACACTGTCTCAAACCCATGTAACACTCTACAGAAACCCTGAATCGCTTTACCAAGTGCACCCCCATCAGGATTATCAACTAAAAAAAAAAAATCACTACTTCAACAATCAGAAGGTCAGCTTTAAAGAGTGCACTTGTTGAAAAAAAGCTTCTGGTTCTTTTGAAAGCAAAACTAATTAACAGAGTTTACAGAGAACTGAAAGTGAGATAGAGCTCAAGTACTGAGTCAAAGTCCCATGCCCCACACTACACTACCAGAAAAATTAAGGATGTTAAAATAGTAATTGCACAGCTTATTGGAGGGGATCCCCTAATACCATAACTACTGACAAAAAAAGCTGTATAGAACAAAAACATAAACAGATTGTAAATCAATTAATATATTTCTAGCTCTGGAAGAATTAGAAGTGCTACCTTAGAAAGGTCTCAAATTGATATCCAATTAGTTTTAGTACATTAGAATAACTTTTTCAATTGCTTCAAGTTTCATTGAAAGGCAGCAAAACCTGTTCAACTTCTGTTTATAAACCTAATTATACCTGCAAAAATATTAAGTTCTACATGTAGAAGTTCAGATCAAGCTCTAACATAAAAATTCCAAGGACGTGACATGTTGGCGAGTGTTAGTCTTTTTAACCTTCTGAAGTTATAGGTAATTCATAGAATAAATTCTGTGGTGCTTTCAATGTTACCGGTCACCTACACAGCAGTTTGTAGGCAGGTGTTACAGCAGTACTTGCCCTTTTACAAAGCCTACTAAGTTTTAAAGCAGTTTATTTTAAAAAGTCTTATTACATTTCACAACAGTTGTAAGTAGCTTTAAAGTTTCAATCCTTTCAAACGCATTTCACCTTCTCAAAAAAAAAAAAAATGACTCCAGTGCCTTTCATACTGTAACAAGTTGTCTGCTTCTTCATTTCCTCTTTATAAAAGAGATGTTTAATAGTAGACATCTTGTGACCAAATATTTTTCAAATCTCAAGCTTACTTAACGCTGCGCAATGAACCAAATTCTTCAAAGGAGAAGTCACATCAATCACACGGAGTCTAATTAATTTGTACATGCAATTGCTTCTCTACTTCCTGAGCACCATCAGAAAAGAAGTTTCAAAATCAAGAGACAAAATCTCACAGCCGCTAAAAACCCCAACATTGTCTATAGCACATATAATTTGACAGTCCCTCAACTTTTCATATATACATTCTTATCAGTTATTTTTACAAAGCTGGTGAACAAAAACTTGTAAGCAAAAGCAAAGATCTTTAACATAAAGCTACACATTTTCTTCTGGACGCCAAAACTACCTTCAGTTGTGGAACTGTAGTAACAACCAAGTGCATTTGTTCTGTCAACCCATTTTTAAGTAGGTTTAAAACATTCAAAAGTGGTTTTAAAAAAGCAGACTCACTCGCTTGAAGTCATTCATATTTGTTGCTTGGACTGGAGTTCCAATAAATGTGAAATAGGTAATTCTTGTTGTCTCTTCATCTCCGTGATTGGATTGGACGAACAACTGAAGAAAAAACCCCAAACACAAAGACTTAAGGTAAACCGTCCATCCCTGAATTAATACATAAAATATTAGGTACCCAGTATTTTCGAACTAACCAAATTAACACTTTTTCCAATTATATAGGCCTGTGAAACCTTTAGAGAAGCTACTGTCCTCTTATTTTAAATAACAATTATACAGAATGCTACTATTTTTCCTGGTAGTTTGTTAAAAAGCCACACAGCTTGGATTTTCCCAGCTTCCACTGTCGACCTGCAACCACATTCAGCAAACAAAAACAGGATCTAGGAAGTCACAATTCACTATTCACTCGAATCTGACTTGCAGTATCAATTTCACCATGCTTGCTGAAGCCCCAAGGACTGTTTACCACCTAATCACAGAATGATTTTTACATGTAAATTACTACTACTACATGCATAATTATGTTTTTTACAGCACGAACACTAGATTCAAGTTATTCTAGAGTTTCAAACAAATATCAAGCT
This sequence comes from Opisthocomus hoazin, assembly GCF_030867145.1. Classification (NCBI taxonomy): domain Eukaryota; kingdom Metazoa; phylum Chordata; class Aves; order Opisthocomiformes; family Opisthocomidae; genus Opisthocomus; species Opisthocomus hoazin. Next base: position 881,177 of record NC_134453.1, on the reverse strand, counting down.
TCTTTTGAAATACAAAGTAAGGAATTGTTGCTGGAACCACTACACTTTGTAGAGCAGACAAATGAGAGAACAATTTCTTTGTGTGAAATAGTATTAGCAAGGAACTTGAAGTCAGAAGAGCAATGAGGTGTTTGTGAATCTTTCCACACTTTATTGTGAGCATGGAGAAAGCAGGAACGAGAAAGAAAGCGAGAAGTGGCATGGGGAGCAGAGGGAGGCCAACAGGTGGGCAAGGGACAGCACGCATCACGCCCTTTCCACACGCCATTGCCAGTATCGATGACGATGCCCGTTCTGCCTCAACCACTGCCTGTGCCACAGACCACTCAATGGTGGCAGGCACGCATCACTACATACAGCCATGGGATGGTGTGGGTGGGAAGGGACCTTCATTTAAAGCGCATGTGCTCCAGCCTCCCTGCCATGTGCAGGGACATCTTCAACCAGATGAGGCTGCTCACAGCCCGATCCAACCTGGCTTGGAGAAGTTCCAGGGATGGGGCATCTCTCACTGCTATGGGCAACCTGTGCCATGGTTTTGCCACCCTCGTCAAAAAAAAAAAATAATCTTCTTCCTTACATCCAGTCTACATCTCCCCTCTTAGTTTAAAACCATTACCCCTTGTCCTATCCCAACAGGCCCTGCTAAAAAGCCTGTCCCCATCTCTTAGAAGCCCCCTTTAAGTACTGGCAGCTGCTCTAAGGTCTCCCCACAGCCTTCTCTTCCCCAGGCTGAACAGCCCCAGCTCTCACAGCAGAGGGGTTCCAGCCCTCGGATCATTGCTGGGGCCTCCTTTGGCCCTGCTCCAACAGCTCCAGGTCTGTCCTGTGCCGAGGGCTCCAGAGCTGGACACAGGACTCCTGGGGGGGGGGGGGGGGGGGGGGGGGGGTGGTGTCTCAGCAGAGCAGAGGGGCAGAATCCCCTCCCTCACTCTGCTGCCCACACTGCTGGGGATGCAGCCCAGAGCACAGTTGGCCTGCTGGGCTGCCAGTGCACATTGCCAGGTCACGTCCAGCTTTTCATCCACCAGTACCCCAAGTCCTTCTCGGCAGGGCTGCTCTCCATCCCTTCATCCCCAGCTTGTACTGGTACCAATGGGTGCCCTGACCCAGATGCAGGACCCTGCACTTGGCCTTGCTGAACCTCATTAGAGTCACACAGTCCCACTTCTTGAGCTTGTCCAGGTCCTTTGCGGGGAGGCAGTACGCTTTCTTTGACCTTCCTCTTCTGGCTGACATACCTGTAGAAGCCCTATACTTAGAATTTTTTTTGTAACAACACTAGTACTTGCAAGTGTGTGATAAACAAGCTGGACTGCTGATCTAGACCAATACAGACATTCACCCCTCCAGGTGGCTTCACCGTAGTTGGAAGACCATGTATTTTCCTACACAAACAACATGTTCGGAAGGTGAGGGTTGAAATGCTGAAGAAAATACTCTTCAGACAGAAACAGAACAGCATGTCAAGGACTGACTTTTGTCAAACAGGTGACCAGCAATGTGTTCAGCAATTCTGTCTCAGCAAGGGTACAAGAAGTTCAACAAGAGCAGAGAAAAACGAATGCCACTGAAGTAGCAGTAATGCAGAGACGCAGACAACAGATGAAGAAAAACAGCATTAGATATGATGAATTATATGGATTAGAAACTGCAATGTATAGAATTACTAATAAAAAAATCCAGCTCAGTTCAGTAACAAACCTAGCAGTGATGTATATAAATGAAGTATGAACTTGCCAATGTTAACATGGAAATGGTCAATAAGTATTTCTGACTACACATGGCAGAAAAGCAGGACAATTTGTGTATATGACAACTGTGCCTCCTCCAGTTCATTAGGAACCAAATGGAAGGTTTTTATCCATAGGACTACATAAGCGAGCAGAACTTCATCATCCGGACTGAAAACACAGGTGGTGGACAAGATGACTGGCCACCTCGTTTTTAGGTCCAGCTTCAGCTAGGAAATTAGGGGGGAGCTACTCTAGTGCCCACATGCAAAGACTGCAAACAAGCAGAACTTCTATTTAATCACCTTATTATTTGTCTGGTGCTTGCACATCATCCTGTCTAAAGCTGACACAGGACTTTATTAAAGAAAAAATATGCAACCTGCACCTGTCAGCACAGCTTTGTAGAAGGTAAGATGAAGTTGGTCACAAAGGTAACTCCATAGAAAGACATGAAGAGCAGTTATTTAGGTTCACCTCCCATTACATTTAAAATAATTGCTCGTAAAACATTGCTAAGTATGAAAGTAGCTGACTGATCTACTATGTGGTCCAACTGTAGTAATTCAGAAATCTACCAGAAACGTTTTCACAGAAGAAAAAGTGTGATGAAAAGACTGAGGGTGGATCAATGTTTTGGAGCTACCTGTAACTCAAACTGGTGATTTCTGTGGCCAGCCCACTCAAATATAGCTTAATTTCATCAGTTGTAAGTCCATACATTTGCAAACGCATAATTCGGGCCACAAAAAGCATTTCCATGGAAAAGAATTCAGGGTTCATATTTGAAAAACAGTTCAACGCAATATTGCAGGAGACAAGGCTAGCACAGTACCAGGATGAAGCCAAGCATAAAGCAATTGCACACCAATTTAGTCATCACATATATTGCACTAGAACCTGTATTTTTAAATTGAAAGAGGAGAAACTGCACCTGCATTTAAGAGCCAAAAAACCTACGTGAAATCTGTGGAAAGTCTCTTAAGAGCAAGAGAATTAGAGAGCTCCTTAAAAGACAAAGGTGCTTTGATTACAGCATTTAAGAACCCTCACAGAAAGCAGGCATGGAGTTTAAAGACACGGCAAGTACTTCACTTGATATTCAGAGAAATCTCTCATTTCTGCAATCAGATTACTGAGAAACTGGATTCCTTGTCTCCTCAACTCTTCAAACGGAGACAAGGTACCTATCAAGAAGATACGTTAGTAACAACACAAGCTGTGTTAAATGGCACACTAGCTCATGAAGAGGTAAAAAGCAAACCTTACGTCTCATACTAGGTCATAAGAGACATGGCACACGCATGGCTTTGCCTCACTTTCGATTACTGAAATGCTTTTGGCATAAACATACAGTTTGCAATCAGCAGAGAGAAGCTAAGAACAGTTGCAGTGAAATCAACAAACATGCACAGCTTTAAAAACCTATGAAGTTCTCAGCCTGCACAGACCTCAGAACAGAAAATTTACTTACAGTTACACTGTTAACATTCTGAAATTTTACATAGCGAAGCTGGACAATGCCATCTTCTTTAATATCATCTGGTGTCAGCTCCAGGGCTTGAGTTGGTTCACTTCTTTCTGCTTCTTCAAAATCCATAGATCGAGGCAGGTTGATAAAGATTTTTATGTACTTTGGACCTTGCCCTGTGTTAAAATATAGGAGTCGTATTCCACTGTTTAAATATACTCTCAAACTGCTTGAGAAGCCCTCGCTTATTGCAGTCTCTAGACAACACAAGGAAAGGTGAGCTTCTACAGTTCTAATATATTATCTGTCAATCCTACATCACCACCCTGGTTACTGAAGGGCATCCATCTGCCTCCATGTCAGAGATGGAATTCCACAGAAAAAAGCCAATAAAAAGTCTAAAAGTAATAGTTTTAATGAGTCATAGCACCCGAACACTTTACGTAATTTTGTAATGTAAACTAAGTCACCATAACAACAAAGTTATGCCTTTCAGTAGCTCTCACATTAATTCCTGAAATAAACACAAGTTTCTCTTTGCAAGGTATCCAACTATAGCAAGTACTCATATTTGTGTCATACCAAATACCCATGCATGAGGTTAGTGAAAAATCAATGAGATCATTTGTTGTCATTCATTTACAGTAAATTTTCTGAAGCTACTGTGGGATTTTCAGAAGGTAAAAGGCTCCAGGAACAACAGTGTTATTTTTAGAAAATTCACCTAAACATAGACAAGGTTTTGGTTTCAAAGATGTGATTAAACAGACACCTCACTCACCATTATCTGGCCCCTGAAGTTTCATAGAATAAAGTTTGACAGGCTGACTAAAAGCTACAGTAATAAGCAGCTGTGGAGAAAAAAAAAGTTGCTGTTAAATAGTGTTTTCCTCATTCTTAAGAACAAACACAGCACAGTAATTAACTAGAAATAAGTTTCAGTTTTGAAATAAAATTAAGTACTTACCTTCACTATATTCCACACATGCACTAACTAGTCTGTCACTTTAAAATATCAGCTAATGCTACTCTGCTTGGAATCTTTTCCATAAATAAAGGGATGTGAAACTGGAAATGCTACAACGACCTCCGAACACTAGTTTTACCTATGGCCTACTACCATCTCCCACTCCTTCTTACACTACCATAACAATATATAGCAGACAAGTTTTTGAAAAATATGTGTGCAGACCAGACCATCATTAAAAATCTCACTTAAATATCTACTGTACCTGCTCATCACAGTCTGATTCCAAGTAGGTAGAGTCTTTACGTAAACAATTGTCAAATCCGTGCTCATCACTCTCATTAAGACATTCACAGCCGGCTTTATTGATAAATGGCATTAAATCCATCTGAAAGTAAAAGCGAGAGCATTGCTGAGTGCATAATAAGTGCGCCATGAACTCATCTGGGATTAGTAAGCACTGGAGTGAATGAAACTCTTCATTCAACAGATTAAAATAACGAGACACAGAAAACCTCAGGGGTTTATATCAAAAGACATTACAAACAAAAACTACAAATACTATAGTACTCAGATGTATCCTGTTCATAACTGAATGACATTTTTTGCCTCCATTCAAAACCCCATACCCCTGCAACACATGCCTGGCATTCTGAGAATAAGAAATTGGGCACAGGGAGAATTTTCAGATACACTTTTGATAAACAAGGCTACATCATCCTAAGTCACAGTACAACACAGACAAACTGACATTAGACTGGAGCTATGATCAACTTAAAAACAAAATGGAAATCAGCCTCCCCACAATTTACCATATATTGCAGAACAAATGAAAAGACCATCACTATAGTTCTTATTGGACTTTATATGCAAGCTAGTCTTACTTTATGTCTTTTTCAGCACTGCATAAAAATTAACTTTATGAAACCTTTTCCTAATCCTTTCTCCCCATACTTCAGTAAAAACACAGAACAACAGAAAACAAAAGCTACACAATTCACCATGAACCAGTTTGTTTTATTGCTCAGCTCTTTGGTAAAAGGTCAAACGAAAAGCTTTACCATATATGCATTCTCAGATTAAAGCAGACTGTTATCCATGCTCCAAGCCTCAACCATTTAAAAGGTAGTATTATTGCAGTGGCAGAATAATCTGTAACAATTTCCAGATAACCAGATTTTTTTGCCTGCAGCTGAAGTAAACCAAGTCCAACTGAAGCATAAGCCAGGCCAAAAATCAAGTATTTCATGTATTTGGGCCTGAAGACAGAGTATTAACATCTCACACCGTAACAGTACAAATACAAGCACAAGCTGCTGAGAGAACAGAACTCATCGCCTGTATCCCACTTCTACATTGCTCTGAGCAAAAACCACTTTCCCCCTCCCAACATCCAAATGCAGGCTTAGCTTGCAACTCACATGCTCAGAAGACACAAGGTAAGAAAAAGGAAGGAACACACAGCTGCACAAGAGGATGAAGATGCTTTCCCGGAGCCAACGGCAGCCCAGTCTGGGTCAAGCATATCCTAAAGCTGCATTTCAACCTACCACTTCCAGGTCAAACAGAATTCCTGCTTGGCTCATACGGCCCTGAAGATACTGAGGCCTAGGTTTGCAGGGGTAAGACACCATCTCCTGCAAGATTAACTTTCAACAGAAGATGGTGTGTTCATCTCAAAACCAATCTAACCAAGCAGACCTCAACTTGCTGCTGGCATGGTTTTCAGTGCGTTTAGGGCTCCAAAGCTAACAAGCTGACCCTTTGTCTTCTGACATTCCCGTAGTGCCACAGAGGATTTCATGATAATTATAAATGTAAAGCGTTCACAGATAAAGCGAAGAGTAACACGTGCCATGGAACAGTTAGGAAGTAGCTGAACTGCTAGAAATTCAAGTGACCTGTGCCCTTGGCAGTTTATTACAATGAGAAATACTCCACTGGATTTGCACCCTGCTTACACTTGCCTGATAGGATATGGCTAGCTATGAATTTAAAATACATCACCTCCAAAAAAATCCGGTTTTACATTTAATAATGCAATCTGGGGTTCTATAGATACTCATCACAGCTAAGTTTAATGTACTAGATTTGCTAATGCAAAGTAGTGTGCACACTACAGCAACTAGCTAAGCACTGAACGGTGACATATGACTTAGGCGAAATGTAATACACCATACAACTAACTGTGTTTATACTTCTGGTAGAACAACAGACAATTGCATTTAAGGAGTAATACTACACCAAGGATTGCTTGGAGAATACCACCTAAGACAACAGCTCTAGTAAAAGTGTTTTGTCACATTAGACTTCTCATTTACATGTGTTTGTTAGTACAGCTGTCAGACAGGCTTATAATTTGAAACGCACAATTGCCTTGAGGTAACACAAAAAACACGCAGAACATGGTGAAAATAATTTCCTTGAGAGCACCAATATTTCTAAGCGGATTGCTCCCTTACTGAGATTTCAGCCAAAAATTCAAGCATCCCTACAAAGTTTTGATTTACCTAGAAGACAGGCAAACCATGCAATGATAAAAAAATCTGTTCATGAATATCAGTTTTTAAATTCTTCAAAAAAGTTAAAAATCAAGCGTTACTTACAAGACATTTTGATGCAAGGTTTAAAAAACATTCAGTCTAAGAACATATATTTAGAAATGTTCACTTTTCTTTTTTGCAAAGTACTAAAAAGTTACAGGTTATTTACTTAGTTTACATTATCTGCGAATGCCTGATCCGTGATCACTGGAGTGATACACAGTACCCCTACAGAAGCAAAATGATACACATTAAGCATTAAATTGAAAGCAAATTCACAGTTGCTCAGACCAGGCACGTAATCTTTTCCAAGTATTCCTCTGACATTTTTTATTTTATATTCTTCTACGAGCAAGAAAAAAAAAATCCGAAGAGAGCACTTTGTAGTACCATCCACTTTTGCAAACATTAGCAATCAGGCAAAAGAAAATATACCAGGAAATATCGCTTATCTAACAATACCCTCCCAAAGGCACTCTGTTTTCAGCTCCATCTTCATCTACAGCAGCTTGCCCTGAACTGTTACAAAGATTAATTCCTTTGGCAACAGAATCTCTCCTCTCCCCGGCCTTTTTTTTTTTTTAAAAAAAAAAAAAGATGAAGCAGAGAGGATTGAAAAACAGGTAAGGAACAAGAAGAAAAAAGGAAAAACCTAAATGAACCTACCACCACATAAATAACAGAGGATTTCTTCAGGAACAAGCAGAGCAACTTTTCAATGTTCTTGACAGCTATGCCTAACAATGTCTTTTCCCCTGGACATTTTTACACTTTAAAAAAATGTTTTGGGAAGACAGGTTGGGAAGTCCGAGAAGAGGAAAGCAGCAGGATAAACAGCTGCAGCAAAAAGTTCATCATAAAACATGAAATTCATTATTTTAATGGCTACGCGTGAAGATTTTTCTTAAAACATTTCACAGTTCTATAACCATACCTACTAAATCCATACCCGTTAATTTCTTACTTGTGTCTGAAAAAGGAAACCCAGACACATGCTCTCTCAAAGCCAAGGGAACTGGCAGTTTTGCCTAAAGTAGTATTGTTTGACTTAGGGTATGTTTCAAAAGCAACAGATTTTTTTTTAAACATTCAAGTTACGTAAACATTAAAAGAAATTAGCTTCAGATAAGAGATGCATACATATCCTTTTGGGATATCTGTATCTTCACTGTTTCCAGGATCATTCTCCAGGTGCTGTTTAATTTTTTCTTCTAAACCTACAGCATCTGCTCCTTGATATTGGTCAATTCGCACTTTGTTTCGGAAAAACAGAAATGTTGGTGTTGCTGATATATTATTGGTAGCTGCTGTTCCCTGGAATGCATAAATTAGTTACAAGTGTTACATAACAGTATTACCAATATTAGGCAGAAATTTTAGCTTGCTTCACGTAGATAAGAAGGCACACACTAGACAATAATCAAGCTACATCACCTCAAACATCACAAACAATCTCTTCTTTTATAAACAGCTTTCACTCAGATAACAATTGTAAGTTAATTTAAATTCTTCAGATCCTCCTAATCCTTTACACATTTGGGCATTCTTTGAATGCACTTTGTGTTGTTAGTAGATTTGTTGGTACACCGTAAAAATCACATTACTCATTGGCTCTCGCAAATGGAGGGTGGCTTTGTTTACCGCTTATTTTACAAGTTGGTTTTTTGTTTGTTTTACACCTGCACTTCTTCCTCTCCCAAGCCACATTCATGCACACCCAGGAACTGCAGCCTGCTGCTGTAGAAGTCAAACTCCATCTGACTTCTACCAGTGCTCAGACCTGTTATCCACTCATAGCAGTTCTTCCAAAACTCTCCACAATTTAGTGTCATTTGCAACCATTGTTACCACTTTAATGTTCATCTCTCTCCATTACAATATGCAGTAATTCAAGACACTTCCTTCCAACCTGCCGTTCTTAATTTTTGTTAACAGCCCTGAAGTCAACCAATAGCTCATCTGCAACACTGTCTGTTAAAAACACTTGAGTAGTACTCAGGAGGAATCTAGGCCCACTAATCATATCAGTTCACCGCATTTTTCATTTTGCTCAATAATTATGCCAATATTTGTTTGGAAAGACTTACTCTTTTTAATACATACTAGTGCTATCTTCTACATTTAGCAGTATTATCTAAACTGCACAGGCAGGAGGAACTGTTAAACTGTCTGTACACAGCTTAAATGAAGGACATCACAGTGGTAATTACAAGAATATTCTTCTAAACAAAAGCGTTGTTTGTTCGCATCTTTGAGCATATTCTAATTTTGGAGAATTTCACAATATGGCTATTTGTGATTCACCAAACATGCCAATCATCACAGGATACTACCCTTGGTATACTGTCTGAACAGTTTTTGTTCAAGTTTCCCATTCACTACATTACCTGCTCTTTCTCTTAAAACTGAAAATATGTTTTTGAATACCAACCTGGCATTGATGTACATCTACTTCCAAAAAAGTTGCCTGGGGGTATTTGTTACTCAGAGCATTGAAAGCTGGGGCTATCCTTAAACAAGGGCCACATCTGTGAAAACAAAGTACAGTTTAAGTTAACTCAATTTTTTCTGAAAAATGGCTGCCCCAAATAGAATTAGCACATTCACATTCTCACCGATATCCTTGATACACATAAAAATAACCTTCCTACCTGGCTGACAGATGGTGAACAATCCTGGTGATACAATTAAGAATGACATTTAGAAACACATCACCAAGTGTTAATTCCCACTTCCTCAGACAGCTTCAATGTCACATGATTAGCTATTAATTAATACTAGCCTCACATTTTCATCTAATAGGTTTAGCTCCAGCACCTTTTACCACAAGCCAAAGTCCTGCTAACTAAAGTGACATAAAGGAGGACAGAGTTGACTGCTTTTCCTGGAACAGCAAAAAAATCTCTTAACAGAAAACTAGTACTAGCTCTTCACCTTACCTCCTGTGAAAGCATAGTATCTATAGGGAAATCTCGACATAGGACTTGAAATATCTAGCAGTAATAATGTATCAAACCCTTAGCAGGAATCACTAAACTCTCACTGCCTTAAGTCTCACTCACTACAACTGTAACCAGTTGCTACCATACTTATTCGACCCTGGTAGAACAGACCTGACTTCCGCTGATGTAGCTGTATCGCCTTGGCTGAAAATATGTATTTGTTCATTATTATACCTTTGCTGGCATATATGAAGTGTACAGACACAAGTATTCCTGCAAAGGAATATTCTCACAACTCAGCTTGCTGTGAAAGAAACAATTAAGTAACAAAACAGCAAAAAATCCCCAGTGGAAACTCCCTCCAACAGTATATCAGCTTAGGCCGTATCTAAACCCGAGAGCTCTGTCAGCACTAATCAGCCAACTCATATGGCTGCAGAACAGCACCAACGAGATCTGCTCCACCTTCCCTACTCTCTCGACAGCGAGGGTACAGACTCACAGCAGCGCAGCCAGCCAAACTCATATGTATCTACACACTAAGACATCAGGCCATTAATCTAACTGGAACCACATATATTGGGTTGTCCATAACCAAAATATTTTCATGCACGCGGTATTACTAAGATCACTAACAACTTCACAGTTATCGGTGAAGTTGACTGACCTTAGAAAAAACAACCACCCCAGCCCCATAACTAAGCAGCAGTAATCAGACATCTGATGTGTGTATATCGATGCTTCTCCCAGCACCCATTCAGACACACAGCTAGTGACTGCCGGGGCCTCTTCTACCCCAGCATAACTCCTTCCACAACACCAGACCTGAAGCCTCCTGAGCTCCAAACAGCTATTGGAAGTGGAATGGTTCAACTGTACATTGAAATATGGGGTGGAAAGATGAGGAAAAAGAATATAGTCACTAAGATGTAGGACTTCAACAATAACAAGGTGCACTTCGAAGCTCAGGACCACCAACACAACCACCACTCTCCCAAATTCGGCAGGTTACTGTGAATAACTGAATTGTGATGAGCTCCTCTGGTCACCAAGTCAGCCAGATGACACCACAGCTGTACTTCAAATCCCCACTCCGTGGGGGAAAAAGGGCACCTGCTTGCCCTGGGCAAAAAGGACAAGGATTCAGCAAAGCTTTAATAAAGCAAAGATGTTTTTAACAGGAACCGAGCAAGACGCAGCTGTCTGCGCCCTGTTAACGGGGCCTCTCTGACCTGCAACCGGCTTGTGAGCCAGCGCAGTGCCCGGCCCCCTCAGCACACCCGAACAGCGGCAGGTCCAGAGAGCAGGGGAAGGTGGCTCCGCTGCCAAAAGGTGAATTTCACAGCAGAAATGGGAAACATCACCCTGACGCCGCGACTATATTCACACGCTACAGACAGGGAGGGGCACTACCGCTAAAAAAATAATTAGTTCCGAGTTCTCACCGGCAGCAGCTGGCTAGGGACCGAGGCGACACAGCATTTCGCCAGCTAACTGCGCTTCTGAAGTTTAAACTCTGCCTCGCTTTGAAAAAAATAAATAAAACCACCAAAGCTCCCTCCAGGGCCGCAGCGGTTCCCCGGGCCCCAGGCAGCCTCCTCAGCCCCAGGGCGGGGCGGAGCGGTGAGGCCCAGCGCCCGCTCTCCGCCGCCCCAGCGGGAACGAGGCCGCGGTGGGGAGCGGCCCCCGCCCGCCGCGAATAGAACCGGGCGCCCGCGTCCCGCCCGCACTCACCCCCGCATGGTGAACTTCACCACGGCCAGGCGGGAGCCGGCAGCGCTGAGCTCGGGCTGGAACTCGGTGTCGTTGGCGATCACCTTCACGCCCACCATCCTCGCCGGGCGGCGGCGGCGCCGGTGCCGGCCTCGCTATCTGCAGCGTCACGGCGGGAAGCTGCGCCCGGCATGCACCGCTCGGCTCAGGGCGCAGGCGCGCCCGCCACGCCGCTCCCCGGCCGAGCCTGCCGGGCGGACACTTAAAGGGCGGGGCGGGGGCGCGGCCTCTCGCGAGAGCCGCCACGCCGCCATTTTGGGAGCGGCGCGGTGAAGCCGCCGCCCGGCTGTCAGCCATTTCAGTTAGGGGCAGGCGCGGCGAATGGCGGGAGTGGAGGTGCGCCATGTTGGTCTGAGGTGGTCATAGAGGAAATTGTAAGAAACGTGAAACTGTAACAAAACAGCCTTAATATTTTCTAGTTTTTAAGTAGTCCTTAGTACTGTAACTTGTATTCCTGCATGCACAGTGATCTAATGATATAACTGTTACGCTAATTCCTGTTTTCTCATTAAGGAATATAGCGGATGAACATAGGCACAAGCTATCACTTAGTCGTTAGACAAAATAATTAAGTGAAACAAAAGTGGTCTTGGTTCTCAGCAAATAATTGGGATAATTGTGGGATAAAAAGAGACTCCTAAATAATTCTACTCCAGACAGCTTGGCCTTGGGAGGGCAAATACACCAAGCTCCAGAGATAAGGAGGCACCCAGAGAGCAACAAGACCAGAGCCAAACAACCTGAAGGACACGATGGACGTGATCCTAGAGCTGAGTCTGCGCAGAAACAAAGGTCAATCAGTGACCAGCGTGATGAAGAGGATGGGCCTTCATCTTGGGACCCCCGAAGACCACCCAAAGATGCTAACAGACATGCGTGAAAAATATTTACATATGCTAACTAGTTCTTAGAAATACAATTAATATTTACATGTGTGATTGTATTTAACCTGAAGTAATAGGGTGGCTGGCGCACACATTTGGAGGAGAAATCCCCCGTGTGCCCGGCGCCGCAATAAAGAATCCCTGCTCAACAGTGTACATTGTGCTGTTAGGATTTTCCTACCGGATCTTCGAATCAGCGGGAGGTGGCGGAGAACGGTGGTGGCAGCCGCTGCCCAGGCGCAGGCCCTGCCAGTGGGAGAAGGGTCACGTACCGCAGGGAGGAGCAGCTGCTGAGCTTGGTTGGGCTGTCGAGGTGCTGGCTGCCATCCCCTCGCAGGAAGAGGGAGGAGAACCTGCGCACAGCCTTCCTGCTCCGGGGCCCACACCAGCACTCTGGCTGGGACTCGTTCTAGAAACATGGGAATTAAAAATAAGCCGTGTTTTATCCTTCAGGACTACCGTTAACAAGAGCTGAAGCAGAGGAAAAGAGATCGTGCTGCTCTGCTGTGGTTTCTGAGGATGAGCGGAGCAGTGCTAGCTGCTGAAGCTGCCTTTGAGACTGCTAGTACCAGGTGTACAAAATCGGCAAAGGAACTCACTTGGTTGTCCAGGTACCCCATCCCACCTCTCCAGCAAGCGTTGCCTGCTGCGCCTGAAGCTCATGAACTTGTTGTGTATTGTAACAACGCAGAACCGAGGAACTGCTGCCGCTGGAAGGCACCCCGGGAGGCTGTTCTTGCCCTGGCAACTGTGGGCCTGCCCAGGCGGCTCCGAGCATCTCCAAGCACAGGTTCTCTCTGGGAAACCTGTCCCAGTCCCTGACCACCCTCAAGGTAAAGCAGCTCCCCTACTGTAAAGAAGGTCCCCCCTGAGCCTTCTCAGTGTGTACACTGGTGACACAGATAAAACAGTATAATTGTTTAAAGTAACATAATTAAAATGTTTAACGCTTTTATTAGCACCTTATTTTAAGAAAAGTTAATGCTTTCCGTAATTCAAACAACATTTATAGCAGCTAGTTTAAAACAATCCCTCTAAACGTGAGAGCACGAAAAATAATATAAAGATGTATCATTGATATGATATATAATTGATATGATATATAATTGATATAATGATATATAATTGATATATAATATCATTGATATAATGATACATCATTGGTATAATGCCGTATGACTTTGACCAACATTGGCTTCAGGCATTTATTACCATAGGACAACTGGAGAATCTCCATTCTCCCAGCTGAAAGTAATTCACATGCTAAATGGGCTGCTGTTACAGACAGGCATCTGTTCTTCTTGGATGGTGGGGTAGCCATAGTCACTTGCCAGGAGTCACGTGGCTGCATGTCATTTGCATATCTCTATAGAGATGTATTGATATATCTCAGCACTAGTTTTATCACCAAGAATACACCAACATAGTAACAACATTTATCCATACTTTTTATGTTTCGCAGTTGAACTGAAATGGCTTACTAATTCAACAGCAATAAAAATTTGGAGTTGCTTTCTCTTTAGGGAACTGGTGGTATGGGACATATCTGATACCACGTCCCCATATAGGTAATGTGTTACTTGCCAACACACAGTACAGCAAGTTGTGAACTAATTTCACTATTTTAATTACTTCTAGCCAAGAGATAATGACCTCTCTGGTTTCAACTGCAGAAATAACTTTTCCTTTCTGTCCTAAGCAGCTGGGATGTATTGATGTGTGCTGTTAAACAGCTGATAGGAAAAAGAAAACCATCATTGCACTGCTGTTAGAATCAGCACCTTTGATGATTTGTGTGTAACTAAACCCAAGTATTCACACATACAAAAACCTAACAGTAAAAATCTTGTTTCAGTTGCAAAGACAATAAAAAAATCAAGTCAGTAACCTACCACACCTCCTTAGCACGATCCACTGACTAGGCCCAGAGAACAAATCCAGCTTATGTAGGTTGCTGTCTCCAAGACCTCTCCTTTGTTTCACCTAAAAGTTAGAAAATGTGTAGGATAGGAATTCCCTCATGCTAACTTATTTATTGTCCTAGTTTTGTCATTGACTATTTTTTGTGACATGGGACTCTTTTTTTTTTCCCAAGTTTCTTGATGCTATGTTTTTTTTAATAAAGCAAAGTGAGCGTGATAACAGCTGAAAAAATTAGGAGGCCTAAAAGCTCAGCAGCAGTAAGCGGCAAAAATAGGGACGGATTAGTGACATCTTTGTATTAACCCCGCTCGAGGATAAACTAAGTAAAACCAGAAGTTAAACCCGCAACTTTCTCGACCCCGCTCTGTCACGCTCAAGCCCGGACGTATTTCCGAGATAACACCCCACAGCTGCTGGCATTTACGAAGCCCTCTCATAAGCCGCTCCTCCCAGCTCTCCCCTCAGGGCCGCGCCCTTCTGCGGGGCTGGCCCGGTCCTTCTGCGGGGCCCGCCGTGGGTCCAGGCCGCTGCGGTGGGGCCCGCGCTGCCCGGCCCGGTCCAGGCAGCCCCTCCCGCCGCGGCCCGGCCCCCTTCGCCGTGCTTAGGCCCGCCTCCCTCTCCCGGCCTCGCCACAAGGCCCGGCCCGGCCCGCCTCCCGCCCGGCACCCCGCCGCCGCCGCGCCCACCGGCTCCGCCGCCCGGTTTCCATGACGACGCCGGCTGCCTCTGCGTGCCGTCAGTGACGACAGCTGGCGGCTTTGCGACAGTGGCGGCAGCCGGCCGTGTCAGCTGGTCGGCGCGCCGGGCGCGGGTGTGGGAGCGCGGCGGGGGCGCGGCGCCCGGGGACGGGACCGTGCCCACCGCCCCGGCGGGGACAGGTGAGTGCCCGCCGGCAGCCTTCGGGTAGAGGGCACCCTCCCCCGTCGGCAGGCGGGTGGCGGCGCCGGTGCCCGGCAGGGCTCGCTGCCGGCCCCCGCACTGCCCCGGCCCCCGCACTGCCCCGGCCCCCGGCGGGCGGCGGCTCTCGCCACCCCCATCCCCGTGGCGGAGCGGTGACGGGGGCCGCCATGTTGTGCGGGGGCTGCGGCAGCCTCCGGCCCGACGGGGGGAGCCCGGGGGGCGGTAGCAGGTGGCGGCCCCGCGGCGGCCTGCGGGCTCCCGGCCCCCACCGGCTGAGGCCCGGGGCGGAGGCGGGCCCGGCCGCAGGGTCGTGCGCTGGGAGGAGGGGCCCTTCCCGCCGCATCCCCGCCCGCGCCCTGCGGCGGGAGGCCGGGGCGGCTGCAGCAGCGCGGGCAGCGCTGGGTGCCGGCTCCGCACCGTAAGGCTTGCGGGGCTTGGGCTTGTGCTGTCAACAAGTTCCAACCCAGAATGCACCGCCGGCCGGTGCACGCCGCGGGCTTGCGCCGTGTGTGCTGCCGTGGATGTGTCACGGGAGTCGGTCGTGGGCGGCCGGGCACGAGTGAGGTGGAGAGCGGGCTCTGTGAGCGGGAACTTACCCACGGAGTGACTCTGCACAGGGGGGTAATGCTGTGTGGGAACGGCGGTTTCTTTTAATGCCACGTTTTCGTGGCCCCTCTATAATAATCTCTTTCCTTTTTCCATGACAGCCGTGATATTATTGGCAGCTAGGGATATGGTTTAGAGTTTCCTTTGCAACTGCTTTGGATAACTGTCCTTCATGTGATTGTGATGGTTTGAAACGGGAAAAATGTATGTGGATTTAATGTGTCATCAAATGAAGCGCCACAAAAACCTCCAAATGGCTTTCCAAGGTGTCTGCTAACTATAATGAAGGAGTTAGAGTCCCAAATTATTATTTCCTCTTCCTTCTTGTTTACAACCTTCTACATATACAGGGAGTGGTGGATTTGGTTTTTTTTGGGGGGGAGGGTGAGATAACCAGTCTTTCCTTTGTTAAATATTTTTAGATCAGATGTTTGCAGTCATTCACTCAGCTGGGGCAAGGGGCAAGCAATAACCTTTTATTGGATTGTAGCTGTTGTTATTGCCACCTGAAGGTTAAGGAAGAGTTTATGTCTTAACTAGTTACTTTTCAGTTTCTATTTTGGAAAACAAGTTTGTATTTGTTGAATTATTTTTGATCTTGAGTGTATTAGGAAGGTTTAACAGTGACGTTTACTATGCTTTTATTTAGATTGCTGTAATGCCTAATGGCCAGCTCAAGACAGAGACACCTGTGACAAGTGTTGCCTCAGGGTGCTTGAAATACAGTTATGTTTGGAGATCGTGGTTATAGATAAATTGACTTAGAGGGATGTAGAGATACCTGCTTCACGGTGTTATGCAGAAGCTCCTGATTTAGGGGAAAAAGCAAAGATGAAGTGAGGTGATGAATTTTTGAACAAAGTACATGGGGATTAAAGGCCAGGTGCCATTAATTTTTTAATCCTTAATCAGCATAATGAGAACCACGGTCTGGTTTGTTAACGGTTATTATCTGGATTGAAATCACCTTTTCACCTCATATAAACTTCCAAGTAGCCTAACGGTTGAGACCAAGTTGGAAATAGTAGGTTAGTACTCTCCTGCAGGTATGCTTAGTTCTGTTTGAATGAGCGGGGTTGGTGAGGTCAGTGTGAATATTCATAACAGTATGATGGAGTGTGCTGTGCTTACGAAAGTGGGGCCTTTGAAAAGTCCTTGCACCTCCTTGGTTACGCAGGGCTGAGTCTCTTCTCGTTGGTAGCTGGTGGGGGCTTTTTTGTGTGTATTGAAACAGGTAAAGTGGAGTATGAAATGAATGGGGTTGCCACTTTAACCCTCCAGCTGCTATCCCGTTTTGTGTGTGCATGGGGATGACGTTAAACCTAATGGTTTACCTGTCTTTTTGCTAAGTCAGTTTCCTGACTTTGCTGTCATCATGAACAAATTGTTTGTTGGTTGTACAGCTAACAAAATTGATTGCATTCCTCACCTGTTTCCTCATAATACTCTCTTAGTGAAAAAATACATTTCTTCTTTTCATCAGTAGTTTTTAGCATAGTGTTGCAATAATCTTTTTGTAATTGCAAGTCAGAAACCTGTACTGTTAATTGGATAAAAATAAAAGTATGGTTGTTGTTCTCTAAGTTTTGTGTTCAGTACTTATCAGATGCAAGCTGAAATGATAAGGATTTACTACATGTGTCAGTGTAAGACCTGACCTAGTAGATTGTTTCATAGTATTTTGTGTCCTGCAGATACAGTCCAAAATTTTTTAGCTTAAAAAGAAAAATATCAGGGATTTGTGTGCTGGAAAAGTATTACCTTTTTAAAAGCTTTCTCAGACGTCTTGGTTGGCATGGATTTACAAAGGGCAAGTTGTGTGTGCTGGAAAAGTATTACCTTTTTAAAAGCTTTCTCAGACGTCTTGGTTGGCATGGATTTACAAAGGGCAAGTTGTGTGTAACAGCCCTGATGGCCTCCCACGATGAGACGACAGGCTTGGTGATGCGGGAGAGCAGTGAGTGTTGCCGCGCTGGCAGCGTGAAGCCCAGCTGGAGGGTGGTTGAGCACTGGAACGAATTGCACAGGGCGGCGAGGCTGTGGAGCCTCCGTCCTTGGAGATACCCAGAACTCCAGCTGGACACGGTCTAGGGCAACCTGCTGTAGCTGACCTGGCTTTTGCAGGGCCTTGGAGGGTGTGACCTCCCGAGGTGCCTGCCAGGCTCGGCTGTTTGGTGATGCAACCTCGTTTTGTTAGATTCATCATAGCTGAAGAAAGCAAATGTATTTTGCATTTGATCCCTTTGTAGTGTGTCAAAACTAATTCCAGAAGACTCTGAAAATTACTGACAGGCCTTCAGAAACAAGTGGAATGTAATTGACATAGCAAACTTTACTGACCATTTGTATTTAATAATGGAATTGTTTGTTTATTCACTGTCCATTGAGAGAAAGGTGTAATTGTCTAAATATGTGGGTTCTGATAGTGAAAGATTTCTGCAACTCTGAGTAAAGCACTTAATTTTCTTCTTCCTACCTCGTTAATACTTTTTCTACATCCCCAAGTATTAAATGGAAAAGGCATTTGTAATTAAATTTCAAATAATCAGATTTTTATAAAATGCATTGGATAGCTTAAATGGAAACAGTGATGTAACAGAAATGAGCCTTTACCATAAATATATGATTATCTTTATGTAAATGGTTTTAGGAGGGCTGTTACAATGCTTGACTAATGTCTTGGAATGAAAGATCCTGTATGCATGACAAATATTAGGCGTAAAAATTGCTGTTCACTTGAAAATATGGAATCCACTTAGAAGGTTTGTCCTGATGTCATGGATGGCAGCCATCTCTGTACTTATTGGTGGCAAATCTGAATAATAACGTAATTTAAATTCTGCTGAAAATACAGAAAAATGGCATTAACATGTGGTAAACATTGATAGGGAAAGGAATGATTTATTCTTAACCTTTCTGTGTTGCTTTGTTTGAACATAAGCGCAGTTACCTTTTTTTAAAAGCAAATGTTCATTTGGCAGGCTTTAATGGTTCATTTTGGAGCTGTTACATGCTGAGAGCATATATGATAAAGAAACAGTCAATTCACATATGATATTTTTTTTTGGCAGATTATTTTAGTGTCCACACATATCCTAAGATTATTCATGCACGTGCTTTGATTGAAATAAATGTGTTTGGAAAAAGCTCTTCTTGGCTTTTGCTGTGCTCTGTTAAGACAAAGATAGATTTACTTGCCTTTTTTACTTCTTTCCCAAAAGAAGCGTTTCTTTCTCCTGGCCTGCCTCGCATCTTCCCTGTGTGCCTGGTGTCTGTGGATCCGTCTCCTCCAGGCAACGGGCTCGAGCGCAGCACGGGGCTCGCTGAGCTCGGTCCGGGCAGCGTCGTGCCACAGTGCTGCGATGGGACATGAAAGTGCTGAAGAGTTCCACGACTCTGGCAGGGTCTGTGTGTGGCTGGTACTCTGTCTCTGTGAGACACCAGCGGGACCACTCCAGACCAGAGCGATCCGTAGCACCTAGGGGTGCAGTGCTTCCCGAAGCGCCCAGGTACCTGTGAGTTCCGGTGAGGTCGCACGTGGCAGATCAGCAGTGTGGTGGTTTGTGCACATCGAATAAACATAACCAAGTTTCTTTTTGGTGACAGAACTGAAGTTACTCTCCTGTTTTTGTACTTCTAGGAATATTACCAATGTTTTAAAGTAGTGTGTGCAAACTGTTAGGGCTGAGCCGTATAAGGGGGCAGGGAATTTGTGTGCTTCTGTCTGCCTCATCGGTGCTTTGAAAGTCACCAGCAGATCAAAGGAGTTGGGTAGTGTGGTTGGTCAAACGACAATGCTGATGATCTTCAGTCCTACGTTCTGTTCTTCCTTCCTTCCCGTTGGCTTTGTTTTCTACTTGTGCAGTCTGCAGCATCACTGTCCCTGCTTCTTAAACCTTTCCTCATGCATCTACCCACTGAAATATTTGAGGGCAAGGAAATCTGTATACGTACCAAATGCTGTACTGGCCACAACTGTTTCCCTGCATGTAGGGCATGGAAGTAATACCAGCTAGAGGATTATATCCACTCGCTAGTGATCAGCATGGAAGGAACCTGGTTTGAGTGTCTCAGGGCAGTGCAGAGGGGAAATGTCACTCTCTGTAGCTGCTGGGCTTCTTCCCGTAAGTTAATTTTGTTTGAGTGCTTATTCTAGCCGTAAAAATCCTTATTATGGATGCTGTTTTGGGGTGAGTGACTTGAGGCTTAGAAGGTTTAATGAGGTCTTGAGGCTTCCCATCATGACTGAAAGCTGTGGGAAAACTTGAGGAAATTGCAAATAAAATGTTCCTGTTGCAGGAGCAGTTTGTATACAGGAGGAGGAAGGCTTGTGGATGTTTTCCTGTCTGTTGCTGTCACTTGGAAAGATAAAAGTGTATGCAAAAACTGGACGGACAGGAATGCTAATGATTTTTAAAAATACTGGAATTAGTTTCCAAGCCTGATTTGTGGCAGAAGTTGGTAACCCGTATGATAAAGGCTTGGAGTCCTGCTGTGGTTTGTATGCAGAATGTTTTTGTTTAGGTATTATTCTGATTTGCTGCTGTTAGGTTTATTTTATGTTGCAGATGAAGCTGAGGATGAGAATCATTGCATGACTCTACCTTTAATCTGTTACAGAAACAATTGTTATAAAGCTTTCTGACCAAGCATCTGGCCTTTGTCTTTGTGGCTGTGACTGTCCTCCCTGGTCATCCCCCTGACTGTACTGAACAGTAAGCTGCTGTTAACTGCAACATTTTCTGTGCATCTGCCTTGGACCTTCATCATCAGACTTTGATTTGAAATTGCTGTTATGTTTTCTGATTGTAATTTGGTTCAGCAAGTTAGCTGCAAATAATTTACCATAGTTCACCAGTCCTGAAAGTGTTAGTTAGTGTTTAGAAGACTATGGCTTGGTAAAGGTGTTCATGTGAGTCTTTGATTTAGTATTTAATACATTGTACTGAAGAAATCAGTTTCATAGCTTTACTCAAATAGCAATTTATCCCAGATTATGAAATTTTCCTAAATATCAGTCGTAAGCAGTGCAGCTGAAAGTCACTTGACTATTCTACTAGATTAGCATATTATTTTTAATTTTTTGGATCATCTGCTAATCTAAAGAATCGCTCTCGATTTAAATACAAAGACCATAACTGAGATGTATGTGTATATAACTCTAACTGGATTGTATTTCGATGATACAGCAGACCTAGTAACAAAAGCCTGAAAAAGGCTGCGGTACCATTTTTGCCTTGTTTGTTATGGGGAAATATAAAAATCCGTAGGACCAGACAGTGGCCAATGTGGCTGAGGGACTGCTCTCTGTGGTTGGAAGGTGGTGATGATGGGAGGAATTTCCTGATCACTGCGGGAACTCCTGCATCTGAAGTGGCCCCCCAGGCTGGGGGACGAGGGCTGGGGAGCAGCTGGGGGGGTCGGGAGCTGGGCGTCCTGGTGGGTCCGGGGCTGTGTCTCCGCACGGCCGTGGGAGCTGCATGCTCGACTGTGCTGGCAAGGCTGTAGGCAGTGGGCCAAGAAAAGGAATCACTGAGTAGAGGGGAAGGTTACGAGGCCGCGCTGCAGTTCTGCGTGCGGTCTGGGGCTGCCTGGCACCAGGAAGCCATCGACATGTTGGAGTGAGCCATGGAGGGCTGTCGGGGTGGCTCAGCGCTTGTGTCTGCAGTTAGGTAAAGATACAGCGTCAGGAACGTGGAGACCTGAGATAATTTAGGTCGAATGAAAAAAATACATCATATTTTATGTTTCTGTAGTCACTGTGTCTGGTGAAACATGGCCTGCTGTTCTGGTGCCTCCTCAGAGAGGCGGTGGCTTACAGCTAGACGCAGCGGTTATCCGCTGGAGGCGAACCGCGAGGAGCCAGCTGTGTTCAGAGGGACTGTGGGAGACTGGGTTTGGGATACGGAGTGGCACCTGTCAGGGTTGTGCAAAGGAGCTGAAGAAGAGGAGCTTGGACTCCAAAAAAGTGAGTGGAAATAACTTCTTAAGGCCCTGCAAATGATAGTGATGCTACGATTTACATTGCAACTCTCACCTTATGAAAAAGCAAATGTTAGGAAGAGAAAAGATCCTTTGTGGTGGGGCAGGGAACAAAAGAGAGCCTCTGCTTTTGTCGAGTCTTTTTGGGAAGGACTTTTCCCACATCCCTGCATCCATGCATTTGTTGTCTCTTTTGAGAGAAGTAATTTGAGAGTGAAGCAAAATAAATACAAGCATGCTTTTGTACATAATATACGTATACACACGCACCCCCCTACATACCCACAGTAACGGTAACTCATTCTTTTATTGGGTGTTTGGAGGAAGGAAACTGGGATTCTGGCACTTGTGGAAGTGATACAGCAAAACTTAACAGGCACAAAGAAGTCAGAGGGCTATTAAGCGGGAAGAACTCTCCTCAGTTTGGTGTCTCCATTCTCCAGTTCAAAGTTCCAGTTCCCTTTTCTGCAAAAATAGTTTATTCTAGCGAGGTATAGATAACTAAAACGTGGGATTTCATTTGTAATGGTTCACTGCGTGCTTTTTGACCGTTTGTCAATGGTACAGTGTTTATTTGCTGCTGTAGTTTGTCATCATTGATGTAAAAAAATTATTGATTGTTTACAGACAATAAGTGAGTTTTGTTTTTTGCAGGGGATACATTCAGTGGTTGCTAGTGATAGAGGAGGGTTGTTCTTTGTAGACTGAATTCCTGAACTGTTAAAATGAACTTGTGGTATTTTCTGAAAATGAAGTTTTTAATGAAGGCATTGCGGTACCATAATAAAAAACTAGAAGGAAAGAGGTAGTTTTTCTTTTTGCTCTCTCTCCTAATGATTGGTATGAAATATTCTAGGATTTCTGTTTCTCTTGGAGGAAAGTTTTGAAATGTGAATATCTGTAGTGCTTTAGAAAGTATTTTGCTGTTAATGTTTTCAGTGCTTTCTCTCACATTTTTCTGCATGGAAATGTAAAATACATTGGGTTACTTGTATGTGCTAGTATATTTGCATGTTGTAATACACTTTGCATTTGTTTTGAAAATTCCGTTTGTTCAGTATGTATTTATAGTGCTGCCGATTTTACAGTGTTTATAAGTAGTCTGGAATAGCATTTAAACTGACTGCAGTATTTCAAGTAACAATTTCAATTTTGTGCCCTGCTAGGGACATTCTTGAGTTGTTCAAAAGTGCAGCCGTTTGCATTACCAAAACAAGCAGGTGACGGGTAAATACTGTGCCTTGGTCCCTGAGCTGTGAGCAGGAGGAGATGAGAGGAATGAGAGAGATTTTTATGTTCCTTATCAGCATTTTTACCCCTAGATTTTTCAGCTCTGACATTATTGATGGATTGCTTGATTCATCATTAAAATTTAGTTCATAGATTACACTGATCAAATATTATTTACTGTCATGAAATAAGCCGTGGTGGCGGTGTGGTCAGACAAGTACTTGGAGCTCCCTGCGAGCCGGGTGCCTGCTGGTCGGGGCGAGAGGGGTGCTTGGAGTGCGTTACCTGCGGGGCTGCCGGCCGGGCGTCTGTCGGGATTCATTTGGGCTCAGTTCTGCATTTCCCATCCACGGTAGTGGAGCTGCCGAAGGGAGCTTTTTGCAGGTAGCGAGGGAAGAAAGCTTTGTGAAGGATGTGTACTCTGATGGGTATTCGAGTGCTATAATATATACAAAGGAAAGAAATTTCCATCTCTCCCCACCTTTCCCAGCGTGCCTTTCATTTTATTTCACAAGTGGGTGGAGAAGGAGTTAAATGGGTCGTTTTGTTTATTCATTTTGATGGGGTTTTTTTGACTGTTTTTTGTAGTACATCTAGACATTTTATTTCTGGTTTTCACTATATTTTTATGATCATTTCACTATAAATCAAGTATTTTTAGAATCGTAGCTCTTCAGTAAGGTCACTGTATTCTTTAAATTTTCTAAATTATTCTGCAGTTCTGTATTGTGGTCATGCAGACAGAACAATTGATCTACCGTTGCATAACAATTAACACTACGTTTACAGGCATGTTTTACAGCAGCTAATTCCAGGGTACCTTGTAGCATGTTGATTAAGTGTTTGATTGTTGGTCTTTATATTTGTTCATTAAATAATAACACTTAATAAAATAAGTAGTTGGTAATAGAGATAGTCCAGCTGGGTGGAAGAAGTGAGTTGGCATAAAGTGGCACTTTGTAGTAAGTGATATTACCATGTTGATCGTACTGATTTTGTGAAAAACTGTAATGCATCTCTTGCTTTTCGGACGTTGGAGGCTTGGTACGTCCAGCTGGCCCTGTGAGCTGTTGTACAGTTTGTAATACTTAGCTATGCATTATTCGGCTCTTGCTGTCTTCCCTTCCCCCATTTTTCCATGTACATTATCAGGTTCGATTTCTCTGCCTGCAGAGTTGCTTCCTGTAGGAGCATAGGCAGCCTTTGTCTAAAAAGAAACTACTTTCTTGAAGAAATTGCATTGTAATTTTTATGTAGATGAGAGCTAACATTAATCTGTGTTGAACTCTGTGGAATCACGTAGGTTGGAAGTATAGTAAAAACCAAAGTTTTGCAACGGAAGGTGTTTTTGATGCGGAAAGCACTTCTTGGGGTGTGGGAGTCACCACTGGGGATGGCCAGGGTAACGTAAGATCGAAAAGCCAACTTTGTGGTTGATGCAGGCAAGATCTCTGTGGTTGCCCGTGTTTATATGAAACGGGAGTTTGTCTCCAAGGGGAAGCACTAAGCCTTGCGTGATAGTTTTCAGTAGACCTGCAGGTTAGGGAATTAAATTCTCACAGCCTCCGTGGAAACCTGGAGCTGGTGTTTGTCCTTGCTTTGGCAGGAGGACAGGGGGGATTGTTCTGTGGCGTGGTGTCCAGCAGCAGCCGGGCAGGGGGTCAGCGTGAGTCTCCTCGTTTCCCGGGTAGTTCCTTACAGCCCTGGCCGTTGTCTGGTCGGGGTGTCGGGGACGCGGAGGGGACCTGCGGTTATCGCAGTGGGGAAGTGGAGTTGTAGTGAGCGTGGCTTACAGTCAGGATGACCTTTACTTTTTTTCCGCTTGTCGTAACTCAGAATTTTTTTCCCTCTCTTGAAATGCTGTAAAATAAGTTGACATGTCTGTGAACAAATGCAAATATTGCTGGATTGCTCATGTATCTATGATAGGCATCTATAGAAAGACAGCAAAATATTCATTTTGAAAAATATTTCTTGAATGAATCCTCCCTGTGTTTGTTGTGTTTATACTCCTCTAAATCAGAAATTCTGCTCTGGTTTGGGCTATGGTAAGTTCAGAACATAACCCTCTACAAGATAATATATAAGGAGCATTTATTTATTTCACACGACCATTTTGCCCACTCATTTATCACAAAATGCTCCAAGCAATAGCTTTCCATAACTCAAACTTTTACCGCTGCGTAGTAGAGCAACTCTTACAACTCCAAATCCAGAATAAGAGACCAATAAGAAAATAGCAGTTATTCTGGCATATTTTCTTCATAGTTAAACATACAATTTTTCAGTTGTTTGAGAGTGTAATAGTAACTGGAATGGGTCTTGCATACGTCTTATATAGATTAGCCATTGGTACAATTGAAATATAACTTAAATTCCAGCATTTTTATTTATGAAGTGCAGGGTATACCCACAAAGGATCTCCAGAATAATCATGAGCTCAATCGGTTACCTGGAAAGCAAAAGAAAGTCTTGTATTTGCAGTTTCCTCTTCCTGCGCGGGACCTTGTCGTGCCCCCTGCCCTGGGGGGTGCAGGCAGGCGGGGGGGCAGCGGGCAGGGGTGCAGGCAGCCCCCAGCGCTGCTGCTTGCGTCGGCCCCTGCCCAGCCGGAGCGCTGACGCTATGCTGACAAGCTCAGTGTGCGCAACCTCAGCTTCGAGGATCTTACGTTATGGAAACATTGAAGTGGTTGGCAAGCTCGGAATGTTTCTAACAAAAACAGTGGTTTGTTTTGGTGTTTAAGTCTTACGCTAATCCTCCTAACTGTGTTTTATTACTACAGCTTCAGTTTCTGTGAGGTTTTCTTTCTCTCTGAAGTTACAATTCAGCCACCTTTGTTCTCTGTTTCCCAGTCACCAAGAAAGTCTTGGCTTTGTGACAGATGAAAACTTCTCCATGTCAGTTGTGTCAATATATTCCTAAGATAATAAACATTGCTACAAAGATAGTGTTGCATCTATTTCTCGTTGGATAATGGCCAGGATCAAGTTGGTATGGCAAACCATGGTGATCAGAACTACAGAATCACAGAATGGTCGGGGTTGGCAGGGACCTCTGTGGGTCACCCAGCCCAACCCCCTGCCCAAGCAGGGTCACCCAGAGCAGGCTGCACAGCACCGCGTCCAGGCAGGCCTTGATGCAGATGCTGCGTAAGCACATCTAGTGCTACCGGAGTTCCTCAGCAGCCCGCTGTTGGGGTACCTGCCTGGTCCCTTGTTGCTTTCTATTTCAATACAAATTGAGTTTGTTTGTGTGTTTGTTTAAATAAAGGCATTTTGGGTCCACAGCTGAACTTGACAAAACTTGTCGAATCTGCTGAACCAGCAAGTTTGCCCGAAGTCGTACTGCAGTGCCACGGAGTTTTATTTGCAGGGCTTTTTTTCTTGTTTGGGTTTCAGCAGTGCAGCAGAGCTCGCACAACACCAGGCTCGATGCCCGCTGTGCTGTGCCACGCGTCCCCGTCGGTGGGAGCTGAGGTCGGTCTGTGGGGAAACGGGTCACTGGGCAGCTTAAAGCTGGCTGGGGCATGGGGAACCTGGGGAGGGGAGAAGGGGTGTCCATTGTCACAAAATCATCAGCATCAAAATGACTGGATTACGTGAGACTGTCAGCATTTATGCAGAATAAATAAAAATGCAACCTTTATTGAATAGAAGATGACAGCATGGATCCTGCAGTGCCGTGAAGCAGGGGGTCACAGAAATAAGTCAGTGCCTACTTGTCAAGTCTCGGTCTCTAAAGCCCTTCTGTTCTGGTTTGGGATCCAGCTTGTGGTGCTTGGAAGCAGTAGAGAAATGAGAGAGCATAAGAAATAATCTGTACTTGCTGTATTTATTCCTTTCCTAGCTTGCTTTAGCTCTAAATAGCGTTGATAATTCTAGTGAGGATTTTTCCCCTCAAACCACGTCTCCTGAGATTGCATGTTCTAATTCCTTTTCCATCACCCTGTCTAAGCATCTTTTGCTTGCTTGTGGCTCTGCCTGCTGTAGAAGGCAAGCTGTAGAAGTAAATCTTAAGCCACCAGTATTAGAAAGGTGACACTGAAAATATTTACTACTCAGGCTTAGCAACTAGAAGCTGAAAGGTTCGAAACTAACATAGGTTTTAGTGAGGCTGTTTCTAATTAGTTTTTGTTTGCTTAGTTAGCCTCTTTAGCTGTGTGTGTGAGGTGGTATGAACTATCAGAGCAAGAGTATGAATTAGGGAATGGCATTAACCTTAAAACGGTTTTCTGCCTCTAATTTCACCTGATGCAGGATACTACATGTTCCGACATAAATACACATTTGAAAAAAAGATGTCCCTGTAGCACTGTCCTAACAGAACAGTATTTTTGAAAAGCACGTAGTCACCCGTGGAAAGCTCCGGAGCCTATATTTGACTAAAGGTGGTTGCATTAGCAAATGAGGATGAACTCTACTCTCAGGCATGTAATAGTTGCCGTAGCCCTGGGACTTAAAGCATTTGTTACTTCAAAATTCCCAGCAAAGGAATGACTTTGGCAAAAGTACCTGTGTGCCTAGGGAGGTGCTCGTGGTGAAAGTGCTTATACATGTAGCGAAATGCCACTTTGAAAAACGTCTTTTGCAAAATGTGCAAGAAATCCAAACTGTGAAGTTATAATACTACCACAGTTCACTGTACTGTTCCAGTGACTCTTAAAGAATGTTATTTAATCCATATATGAAAATAATGCATTCTCTGATGAGAGATGATTGTATACAGTATTCTATTTGAAGAATGGCACACAGAGTGACTATGTGTCTTTTGTGTAAAACGTTTATGAAGTCGCTTTGGACTAATACTTTAAGGTTTTGTGAGGAGAACGTGCGAAGTGCGGGAATGGCATATCTGCTGAGACGTAATATTTATTATCTTGGTTAAATTGGCAGGTGTGAAAGCAAAATGGCGGGGAACAGCCTTGTCCTGCCCATCGTCCTGTGGGGCCGGAAAGCCCCCACGCACTGCATATCCACCCTGCTGCTCATGGAGGACGCCTCAATGATCGTCACGGGCTGCCACGACGGACAAATATGTCTCTGGGACCTGTCCTTAGATTTAGAGGTAAGACGAAAGTCTGCATGACCGTAATTTTCTCTGTGTTTCAAGTATGTACTGGTGTTGCCAGTGTGATTTTATTCTTTGATATTGTAGTCTCCGTTCTGGTCTTCAGCTCTTTCTACACCCCATTTGCTTGTCCTGTCTGCCTCTCTCTCACAAGGCCTGGATGTGACACTACATGCTTCCCGTAGTGGGTATTTCATATTAGAGACATTTTTGCTCTTGAACTTTGCTGCTTCTGCAGAAATTTTTTTTAGCAATTACTTCCTCTTTTCTGGAGCTGCTCTGGACGAGTCATTACTTTCAAGTTTAGCTGCTTCATGTTGTTTTGTGAAAACAGATTCCAGTGATCAGAGGACTGTACTTGGAGAACTCTTTCAAGTTATTATTTTATTCAACCATTGGGTTTTTTTCTGTGAAAACTGAAAGGGAAAAAAGGCTGGTGGCAGAGATAAAGGTTGATGATGAATTGCTTTATGCCAGTGACTGCCCTAGAGTTGAAATCTGCTAGTGTCTATTTTGAATGTCATCCTGTAGTTTGCCTTGGTACAAAGAGTTTTAATCTCTTGGAATGGAATAGCAAAACAATCCTTTCTTGTAAAAAAAGCAGTTCAGGAAAAGCTTGTACTGAAAACCTAAAAATCTCAGTGTCTGTGAGTTACCCCCATAAATTGTGTTTATCTCTGGTGTATTTAAAAGAAGGAATGTGAGAAAGTGACTGGTCCTTTCTAGAAAGGACAAACAAAGGGCAGTCATCTTTTTTATCTTTAATCTGTGCATGGGCTTTATGTAAACTTCTTTAAGTATGTACAGTGTTATGAACTGTACTTGATTGGGGGGAGGCTATTGTTGCAGTAAAACACATTTTTTTCATTCAGGGTTTAAAATTATTGATAGTACGAGTTTGATGCAAAATGCATTTTTTCACAAATTTGCATTACAGTATTAGGTAGAAGCTCTTTTTTGCATAGTGTAGCAGAGTTCTCTGCAAACGCTTTCAAGATTATATATCTGCTGCTATGCTAATTGAATGTGTCTGTGTATATACATTAACACATATGTTTGTGTAATACTTAAAATGGAAATCTGAAATATGTATGTTCTGGTGAAGTAATAGTGCCATTGTTATGTTTACTTCACGTTTTGTTTCCCTGATTCTAGATTAATCCCAGAGCTCTGTTGTTTGGTCATACAGCCTCAATTACTTGTTTGTCAAAGGCCTCTGCTTCCAGTGAAAAGCAGTATATAGTGAGCGCATCAGAAAGCGGGTGAGTTTCCTGGGGATTTATTAATATGCAGATCCGTTAAACAACGGAAATTGAGGGTGGAGGAGAGATCACAGTACACGGTATTTTTTTACTTAATCTGTAGTCTATAGATATTCCAAATGATGGGACTTCGCCACTGTAGATAGTGAGCGTGGTGTGAATTTTGGGTTCATGGCCTGAAAGGAGCCTGGGGAAGTGCCCGAGGTCCTGGGGGGTTTCCTCTGTCGCTTCTTGCACCCTGGCAGTCGGTGGCCGGACGCTGCACAGTTGTACGAAAGCAGTGTGTGGAGCACTGGGTGTGATTTACCTCTGGATGGGCGATGAGATGTGTGACGTTGCTTCTTTCAGCCAAGGCACTTCTGTGCTTTCCATCAGCTCTTTTCTCGTGTGAGTTTGTCGATTCAGCTGACGGTAGATCCGAGTTTTGCTCCTTTTTGTCTGCTTATCCAAGATCTGTTTCTGGAGTGGAAGCAAGCTGGAGTTGCACCTTGTTGGCAGGAAATTATGCCCAGTACATGTTTTGAAACTTGGAAACTTGTCACACAATTTATCGGTATTTCTGTTGCAGTGTTTGATTTTTATCCTTAAGAAAAAATACATCAGAAATACATTTACTGTTTTAAGAGGTTTTATTTACTAATTGGAGCAACTGTTTAGAGGGCAGAAGGGGCAAGAATTTCTCGTGCGATTGACATTAATGGGGATTTCCGTCGGGTAATTCAAAGGAATAAAAGTCATACTCCGTAACTTT
This sequence comes from Opisthocomus hoazin, assembly GCF_030867145.1. NCBI lineage: Eukaryota > Metazoa > Chordata > Aves > Opisthocomiformes > Opisthocomidae > Opisthocomus > Opisthocomus hoazin. The sequence continues at coordinate 851,142 of NC_134453.1, read as the reverse complement.
TTGGTGAAATGTACTTTGTACACTCACATTGTAGCCTAGATTTTGGGCTAATTTATTGAAAAGATACACAATTTGATAAATTATAGGCCAAAGCTTTGGAGCCAACTAATTTTGTCATCCATAACTCCCACCCACCTCTTCTCCTTCCTATCCTCTGCTTTGGGCTGAGTCTGTGATGAGCCTTGGCATTTCACTGGTTTCCCTCTACCTTTGTAGGGAAGAAGAGGTTGTGTAGATTCAGATAGAAGGACTGGAAATTCAAGTGGATTTTGAGTTTCCTTTATCTAAATATAATTTGAATAGTCAGTAACCAATGGTTAAGTTTTTCCCCAATGTAAATGATTTGTAAAGCCTTGGAAGATTGAAGTAGTTTCCATGTAGTTTTAGTCTGCCTTTTATATTTTAGGGAGATGTGTCTGTGGGACGTGAACGATGGGAGGTGCATAGAGTTTACTAAACTAGCCTGCACACATACTGGCATACAGGTTAGTACCTTGCATATGTTCCAGAGGTCCTGTTCTATACTGCGAAGCGTGGATGACTATAGAGCAGTTATCAAAGCAAGGCAGTTTTTTGTTTCTTTTTAAGCTTATTAATGACATTGCATGCATACTGAAGTGTGTCATAAATAGTTTATGTTGTATCATCAAATGCCCCGGAGCTGGAAGTATGTGCTGTGCTTCAGGATTTGAAAAAAATGTATCACGATTAATGAGAGAGGCTGGAAAGAAGGGAGGAAAAGGAGATGATTTCTGGAGGCAAACTGCCAGGGGAGGTGGGAGGGTGAGGATGAGCCTAGCAGGGCAGGCTGAGGCAGGTTTCCATCAGCTGAGGGAGCTGGGTGTGCAGGACAAGGATTGCCTTGGGAAGATAACAGCTCCCTCTCTCCTCATCAATGCAGAGTAGTCATTTTTACACATACAGGCATTAGAATATATTTACAAATTTATGGTTGTGATTAAAAAAGAAGTAATCGATGCCTCACATGGCGTGTAACTTCTGTATTTTGTTTCTATCCATTTAGTTCTATCAGTTTACAGTTGGGACACAGCGAGAAGGGAGGCTATTATGCCATGGACATTATCCAGAAATTCTTGTTGTGGATGCTACCAGCCTTGAAGTTCTTTATTCTTTATTATCAAAGATATCTCCTGACTGGATCAGCTCCATGACTATCATTCGATCCAATAGAACACAAGGTAATTATTTTTGTTGCTTTTATTATGGCTTTGCCTGGCTGTAAGAGAAACACTGTTTTCGACTTTTTCAAGAACCTGGGGAGGAACTGGAATGTTGCTTCTTGTGATCTTGGCCAACACCCAGCAAGCACTAACCTTTCTGAAAAGCAAAGCATGCATGGTTGTTTGTAGTCCCTGAAAAATAGGCTAGGTTGACATCTATGCAGTGTTGTCTCTGCTGTTCTGTCAGATGGGAGTTCTGACTCTGGCTAAAATATAACTGCTTTCTCATGAGCAGAACCTAACATCTAGCCAAATCACTGAGTGTGCGTGCTCGGCAGGATCCAGGCTCGCCTATGAAATGGATTCAGTTCTGTCATCTTCAGTGTGTGTGTGTGCTGAAACCTGAAGGACAAGGAACCTTCTTGCAGAAAGAGTGATTTTTTTTTTTTTAATTTTTTTTTTCTTTTTTCTTTTGCATAAAAGCACATCCCACTAGGGTGATAACTTGTTTTCTCTAAGAGAATTGCAGAAGAGTTCTGGAGAGCGCTCTGACAGCGAGAGCCTGGAAACTGGCACAAGAGTGAAGGAAGGGGTGCAAGAACTTTAAATGCTAAGGCTGTCATCTGCGTTACTAAAGTGACGTGTAGTGTACATACACATAGAGATCATTTGGCAAGCTATACATTGTAACTTTTGACAAGATCTATATGTGCACGAGTATTTCATGTGATTAATAGCTTTACAAAAAGCGCTGTCATAACATTTTCAAAGCTGTTATTATAGGAAATGTGTTTAAGGAATGTGCTGATTAAAGTACACAATAGGATTAAAACACCTGAAGACTGTAGAGGGAGGAACTTCTAAAAGTGATGACAGTCGATTTAGTGGAGAGGTGTGGGAGTAGGCTCAGGTTCAATGGTGGATTCGTTGACATGGGTTGAAGCGATTCCTGTCCGTGCATCTGTGTTGCTCTGCTAGGTTGTCTTAATTTGCTAGACTTTAAATTCTGGCAGCCGAGGCAGAGAGGTGGCTCGTTCGGGTTGTCCTGTTGTGGAGACTGTGATTCCTTGGAGGTTTGGGAAACACTAAGGAAGAAGGTCCTGACAAAAGGAGAGGCTTTTACCTGGAGTTAAGGCTGCCAGCAGTTGGTAAACTGAGGATTCCCAAAGTCCTGGAGTGGGAAAGCTCAGTTGCTATCCCCACAACATCTAAGCTGCTGGAACAACTGGAAGTGAACTCTGGTATTACGTGTTTCCTGATACTGCCTTTATTTCTTTTGTAATCCTTTTTATCTTGTTATCAAGAAATTACCCCTTGGGTTTTGGCCTTGCACCAGACTAGTCTGGTAGAAACACGAGTGTCTCGAAAGTTTGTCTAGCACTCCATATACTTTGTTTTTTGTGGAGGCTATGACTCTAATGGAGTCCTTCCGCAGGGATGCGCTTTGGGAAGCCGCTGCCCCGAGATGCCTGGGCAGCTGTACAGCTGGGGCGTGCTCCCCACCGCGCCGGCGTGTCCTCGCGGGCTGCTGCGGGCAGGCACCGCGTGTCCCTCCTCCTGGCAGAGCAGCCCCTTCCTTCAGGGACAGCGATGGGACAACCCGCAGTGTCCGACAGCAGTACTGGAAACCACTGTGACTTCCCTTCCCCCCATTTAATTTAAGCCCTCGTGTTAATTAAGAGAGATGGGAATGAGACTAAAACCGTGGAATCTGTGTTTGTGTGTATGTGCTTCTGGAATACCACTTTGCAAAGAGAGGTTTGATTTTGAAGCAAACACTTCAGGAATGTTTTGATAAACTTTAATGTTGAGGTACTCTCGGTATATTTTTCTACTTGGATATGCACAAGCGTACAACAAAATGAAGACGTCCTTATACTTATCAGTCTAATGTTTGTTTCTCCCCAGAGGATACTGTTGTAGCAGTTTCAGTGACTGGCATCCTGAAAGTATGGATAATAACCTCTGAAGTTAGTCGGATGCAGGTAAACAAAGGCTTCTGAATTAATGATATTTCCTGTTGTGATGAAGGCAGAGCTTCTATTAATGCTGTTTCCTGTTCTTCCAGCTACCTAATGATATTACAGTTTTTTTCCTCTTTGCCATTTGACAATCAGCTTCCCTAATTTTGCTCTACTGATTCTTGAGGGTACCAGCAGAACTCAAATCGTTCTCGTGTTTGACTCTGCGAACTGATTTCAAAATTAAGAGTAGGATAATCTCTGATTTCTACAAATCTGTGTTTTTATTTGTACCATGTAATGATTGATGTTAATATACAAATATTCTTGTTAACATAGAACATGCTTATTTCCAGATGAACATGCTTATTTCCAGATGAACATGCTTATTTCCAGAATATTTATAATGCAAAAGGAACGTGGGTTGCATTAGCTTGGAAGATCAGTGTAATGGAATTCTGTGCTTTTGACCCCATCAGGGGACAGAGGGGGTATTCACATTTTTTTGTTTCATAGTTTCAAACTTGATGAAATTATGTTTGTTCTCAAAGCGTTTTCTGGAAACCCTTGTCATGCAGCTAATAATGTTTTAGCTAACATCACCTTGCACAGTTACACTTAAAAAGGGAGCTGTGAGCAATGGAAAGTGTTGGCTGTTATGAAAGTAAGAAACAGAAAGATGTAACTAAACAGGAGCTTACAGTCTAGTCTGTTTGGGACATGGGGAACCTTCAGAGAATGAAATGTGAGCTGAATCTGCTTGGGTGTCTGGGTGCAAGGTGGTTCATTGGCAGTGATGATACTAACTGGGCACTGTTAATCTGTCCAGCCAGGGAATTTGTTAGACTGAAGTGACAAAAGGGGATACCACGTGCTCTTGCAGATCTTTATATGAGGAGCAGTAGGATAAGAACTGCTACCAGCGTGTTTGGGTTTTCCTTGGAAGTTGGCCAGCTGGTGCCTCATGAAATAGTGTAGTCCCTTTCCTATCACGTGGCCTCTGTCATGTTTCTAAGTTCAAAGTGAGCGAGAAAACAAATCAGCTGGGTGTTCTCTTGTTATCTGATTTCGATCTGCAGGTTGTTCTGTGTAGAGACTCTCAGTTTCAGACTGGGGTGGTGGTCACGCTGTCTGAGCACTTCAATGGTGTCTGTGTAGCACAGAGTGCTTATTGCCCACCTTGAAGATGAGGAAATAATAATTCGGGAAAATACTGTATTGCCAGAGATCTATAACAGAATAAGGAGTTGTGATCTAGGATGTCCGAGTCCCCACTTCTGCCTTCATTGCCTGGCTGTCCTGATTTGCTCTGCCCTGTCTCAATAAGGTTTTTTGTGAAAGCGAAGAGCCCTGTGAAATGGGTTAAAGCAGCTGGCATTGCAGATAGGTCCTTCTGTAGGTCTCCTGTTTGTACCCGCAGCAGGGTATCTGCAGCCTTCGCGTTGTTTCAGCCAAGTTTTTGTAACTGTAAGCCAGAATTTTCAAATGATGAATGGCTGGCTGTCCCTCCTTCCTTCAGGGTGTCCCAAGTCAGGGTGAAGATGGATAGTCCATCAGATGGACAGCTCACAAGGGAGGATTAGCTCACAAGGGAGGATTAGCTAGGGAGCTGGTTCATGCGTGTTCTGGATCTGGACAGCTTGGCAGTCACCACTGTCAACACAACCAGAAGAGAAGGCTTTGCTGTGGATGGGCCCAGATTAATCAAGGTTCAGCACCGATGTGATAGACCCGTCTGATACTCAGACTCAGGAGAGGGTGTTTGGCCAAATGGTGAAGATCCTGTGCTATTGGACAGTGCTAGACTGATCTCAGAAGAACGTGGTCAGCAGTGGCTGAAGCTTAACCTCTGGCCAGGGGTCGGTCGACAGCTGGAAACTTTGAGACATGATCATGCTGGTTGATGTGAGGAAGGGAACAGGCTCAGGTGTTCAGCAGTTCAGCTCTGTGACTCCGCTGACGTGCTGGTTGGTACTTGCACCTGATTATGGCTATATACATACGCTCGCTAAATAAAAGCGATAACCTCTTGTTGGCGTCACTTTTGTCTGTCCCTACAGGTCAGTTTCTTACCTATCACTTCTTTAGTTCTGCTCTGCTGCATATGTGCTACCCTGGTACTTGTGACAGTTTGCAGACTTGACTCTCACAGGACAGTTGATATTCAACATAGGATATACCCATAGGAGTATCAAAATAAAACAGAAGTATTTTTTTTTAAGTTAAAATTTACAGAAACACTGACAAGCTCTTGACTTGAGCAAATTTAAAACCATAAAGAAATGCCATTTTTGAAGATGTTGTTATTACGGAAGGTAGTATGCCTCTGTTTAATTTCAGAGTTCTAAATTTGAATAAAATGCCGTTAATTTATTGTTGATTTTTGTTTGCTTGTTTAGGATACAACACCAGTGTTTGAAGAGGAGTCAAAACCTATTTATTGTCAAAACTGTCAGAGCATTTCCTTCTGCGGGTTTACCCAGCGGTCGTTGTTGGTAGTGTGCTCCAAGTACTGGAGGGTAAGGCGAGCTAGTGGAACGACACCTGGCTGCTTTTCTCTGTAGAAGCTGATCTGGTTAAACTGCCAGTCAGACATTTAGATCAGGATGCTCAGAGTGCTTTTAGTGTGGCTAGACTGAAACCAAAATTAGCCGCTCTCTGGGCACTTTAATCTGTAATTGCTTAATGACAACAGACTTTTCTGTTTCTTTTCAGGTTTTTGATGCTGGAGATTATTCCCTCTTATGTTCGGTCCCTAGTGAAAACGATCAGACCTGGACTGGTGGCGACTTTGTGTCAGCTGATAAAGTGATCGTATGGACGGAAGATGGACAAAGCTTCATATATAAGTTACCAGCCAGGTAGTCAACAATCAAATACTCCATTTATTTGTTTTTTTGAAATAAAAACATGAGAGACTTTGAAGAAATATTGAGTATCTTTGGCTTTTGTTTTGCTACAAAACCATGTGGATGTTGCACAAACTAGTATTCCATGAGATACTTTAAAGTGCGTGTCCCCTAAATGTATCGGTGCTCAGTAATTTGGGTTGCCTCAACCAAGCTTGCTTCACTATTTTCTGGTATTACACTAACTCTTTTTCACTTCCTCGTGGAGCTGTGTGATGGGAAGAGGTACATTTTCTGTTGGGCAAGAGTCATACGTTAAAATAAAATGTGGTTGAACTATTTCCTTAACCAAAATCAGGTCCAAATCAGGAAGAGGTAAGATTTTGCTATATGGAGTAGAACATAAATGATGATTGTATTATTGTAACAGAGTACTCTTTCAGCCCTTTAAGGGAAGGCATGAACAGCTGAGTGTGCACGTGTAAATGTCAAAACATAAAATTAATTTAAAATTGGGTATCAAAGAGGTTAAATAAATGTGGAACAACAAAAGTAAAATAAAAAACTTTTCTAGTTTTCTTCTGACGTTTTCATGACATGCAGCCATCTCTCTGTTCTGGGTAGAGATGCAGCTTCATCTTGGAGATCCTTAAATGGGATCAATACAAATCAGGCGAGGACTCTTTCCTCACGCTCTGCTGTGATTAGAGCATAAGAACGAGAGCAAATTTTTCTGGTGATCTGTCAGCGGAATCCTTGGGTTTGGTGTGTGTTGATCCTGAGTCTGAGGCCACATGTTGAGTCCAAAGCAGAGCTAAAGCCAGGCTTCCTTCGTTCTGTTTTCCTTCTGTTCTGAATCCGGGGGGAAACGGAGCTGGACACATTTGGAGCAGCTAGTAATTGACACAGCGTACCCTGTACATTAAAATTAGAGTAATGATCTGCTATACACTGTATTAACAATTGAAAAAATATAACATTTAAGGGCTTGGGGGTTGTTTTTGCTTAGTATTATTTAGTTAGCTAGTGATGTAATAGTCACTCTCTAGTAATACAAGGAATTTCATTCCTTTCTCTTTGTTCTTAAACCCAGCTGTCTACCAGCTAGTGATTCATTTCGCAGAGATGTGGGGAAAGCAGTGGAAAACTTAATTCCACCCTTATTGTACAGTGTGTTGGACAGAGCAGATAAACAGGTAAAATGTTTTTTTGAGCTTTCTTTTATGGACTGCATTTCTCTTTTAGAGTGTGGAAACATGCATACGTCATGACCAGTTCTTCTCTTCCAAAGCAGGCCTTTAGGATTCCTTCTCTTCCTAGAGCAGGCAGACAGATGCAGTTTCCCTGCTGTTTGGTTTGGTTCTCATTGGTTTTCAGATAAATGCAGAGGTTAGTCTCTGGTCAAGTGACTCTTCAGCTCCTGTGTACTAACAGTTTATCCTGCATCAATGCCTGGGGAATCAGAAGCCAAGTTGTGATGTGCGTGAGATTAGGCAATAACTGAGCAAGAGCTTTCAGAATCACAACTTTGAATTTGAAAGCTTAAATCCTTGCAAAGTAAAGGAAATCAGATTTGGTAGGCCAAAGTCCTCTTTGAGCTGTATTTCATTTTTGCATTGTACTGTGAACTGTGTCTGCTATAAACTAATGTATCTAAGACTGCTGTATGATACACGTAGTACTTACACCTGTACTACTAGGCATAAGTAACTGTCCTATTTACAAATGCTGTTACTGTAAGACTGTTGTAGAAATCCTTTTTTATTGTAACCATTTAAAGTGTTGCCAAATTTGGACATTGAAACCTTTTTTTTTCCACTATGTTGTCCATCAATATTAATATTTTTTTGCTTCTGTTGTGACCAGTGTTCCTTACTGTGTAGTGGAACTTCAGCTCACCATTGCCATTAAAATGTTAACATTTTTAGAATACAGACACATAAATAAAATATTCTAAATATGAATATATTCAGAACAAATCCAAATTGATATAAAAATCTTTTTTCCTTTCCCCTAAACCTGTGACTTGTTTTGTAACTACCCACAGCTGCTTCCAGTTTGTGTTGCTATATTTATTCTTTCTGCTGTATGAAAGATAAAGCATAAAGTAGCTACTTTTTGTCCTGCTTTTAAAAAGGTGTAGTGGATTGTGTGGGGAAGGTAAATTTTGAGATTAGTACATGGTTTGCATGTGTTCTGAAGTTGCTAATTTTTTTTTTTTTCCCAGCTACTAATATGTCCTCCAGTTACTCGATTCTTCTATGGACACAGGGAGTTTTCCTATAAGCTGCTAATCCAAGGAGACTCTTCAGGGAGACTGTGTATTTGGAGTGTGCCTGATACTCTTGAACAACAAGACAGTGCAAAAGGTATATCTAATTAACAGGCTTGTGGCCAGGTCTTTTAGCAGGCATCTCTATTTTTTGTTATGTATTTGGTTGCTGGATAAAGCACTGCTGCTTTTCCTGCAGATCCACAAAGTTGTCTTTTTTAATCGGTAGCTTCTCGTAAGAGTTATAGTAATTTAATATTTTCATATGTGATCAAAATCTTCATTTACTCTCAGTATTTTTCAGGTATTAAGTTTTACTGCTTTATTCCAAAGACTAGCTCTGGTCATTGCTGTCTGCCTGTGTAACTTCCTCTGGTAGTTTAAAGCATACGCTTTCCAGTTCTCACGTGTATTGTTTCCATGTGGTGCTGCAGCTGTGCTCATGTAGTCAGTAAATTAATCTCCAGTATGTACCTTTTACTTTGTTCAAAGTGTTGTAACATGGTGTATTTAATCTTTGAGATCTTTTCAGAAGAGCATTCCTAATTTTCATTCTTGATTTTTGGGGGTGTTTGTTTTTTTTTTCTTTTAAATTCTCCTCCTACCTCACCCCTTCCTCTTTTTTTTTTTTTTTTTTTTTCTTTTCGAGCAGGACTGCAAACAACAACTTCAGTATCCCTCCAAGAAGCTTTTGATAAACTGACTCCTCGCCCTGCTGGGATTATAGACCAGCTAAGCTTAATACCAAACATCAACGAACCGCTGAAAGTTACAGCCAGCGTGTATATCCCGGCCCATGGGCGGCTGGTTTGTGGCCGTGAAGATGGGAGCATTGTGATTGTGCCGGCCACACAAACTGCTATCGTCCAGCTGCTGCAGGGAGAGCATACGCTGCGGAGAGGTATGCAAACAGCTTTTGCAAAGCACGGCTGGATTACAGGGGGCACCTGTCCTGAGACTTGCTGAAGTAAGAAATCACAGAATCACAGAATAGTAGGGGTTGGAAGGGACCTCTGTGGGTCATCTAGTCCAACCCTCCTGCCGAAGCAGGGTCACCTACAGTTTCACGAAGAGAACCTTGAGTCATTTTATGGGTGGAAATCATAGAACATCAGACTTGTTAAGAAAATGGTTATATTATGTAATTAGAAACCCAAGTAATAAATGAACTGTGGCCGGCTTGCGTCTGTTCTGGGGGAGGTCCCTCCACTGGAAAGTCCTGGATATTCCTCCTGGGTTTTTGAGAGGCAGCAGCAAAGATTTGGTGGGGGACGTGTCCTGGGCAGTGCCTTTATCCCTGGGTATTGGTGTGCCTGTGGAGGTCTCCTTGGGAAAATAATGCATCTAATAGGGAATTCCTCTTTGTGTATGGTGGAGCTAGTGGAGTGTTATATGTTGGCCTGCTGTTGTATATTTTGGTTCCAGATAATGTTACTTTAATACTTTGTGGTCATAGTTGCAGGACAAATATTTGTGTTTTTCTTTTTACAATTGCTGATAAATGAAAAAGACATGTAAATATTTTTCTGTAAATATAGGTATGAGTTTGTCAGTTACATACAAGGCTGTCAGTTGTACTCTTTCCTTTATATAACTGATTTACTTCATACAACTTTATACAAATGATTTTTTTTCTTAATGTGAAGTTGGATTGCTTCGAAGTTGATACGTTATTCTGCAAATAAGTGTTTGTGATTCGTACCCTCATAAAAATGCAGAAGTGCCTGTGCATGTTCTACATAAGGTTTGCTGTGCTTGCTAGAAGGCATAATCATGTAGAGCAAAAAAGTTCAACTGTATCATGCAGGTGTTGCATAGAATACTTGATTCTGGTATTTAATTTACTGGGCCCACTCTTTCAAATTTGCCATCTAAAAAGACAATTTTTCGAAGCATCTTTTGCAATAGTTTGAAGGTTAGAATGAGAACGATTTCACTCATGTGTTTGATCTCAGTGAACAGAAGGCTTGCTGTTCTTGCTCTGTGTTCACAGAAATTGTTTTCCTTTCTAAAAACCTATTCTGTGCAAGCACCAAATGCGTAACACTCCAGACTTGCATGCCACTGTTGTGGCCAGTGCAGAGTAAGAGTACGTGATTTTCCTGGTACTGGTCTTTTTGGTTAAAACCTTGGATGAATTCATGTTTGATGGGGAAGGGAATTTATTTTCTCACATCTTCATGGCCTTTTAAATTTTTTTTTTTAATGGGATTTTGCAGGGGGGGAAGCTGTTTTAAGACAGCTGGATTACTTTAGAGTGAGATTGTACAGCAAGACAAAAGGAGTTATGCAGTCTAGTGAAAAAAAATGAGCCATTCAAAAAAAAAAGACAGGGCTCCTTTGATAAGAACTTCTGTCAAGAATTGCAGTACATCTGTATTTTTTTTTTTTAATCAAGGACAGTGTTCTGGATTGTTAACTGCTCTAGTGAATTGTATTTTTTTTTTCTCTCCTTTTCTTTTCTTACCCCTGTCACCCATTGCCCAATTTCTCAGGTTGGCCACCTCACCGGACTCTACGAGGCCATCGAAACAAAATTACATGCTTACTGTATCCTCATCAGGTTTCTTCTCGTTATGATCAAAGGTATTTGATCTCAGGTGGTGTGGATTTCTCAGTCATCATATGGGATATATTTTCTGGAGAGATGAAACATATCTTCTGTGTACATGGTGGAGAAATTACGCAGCTTCTAGTTCCACCAGAAAACTGTAGCGTAAGTTTTACGTAATGTGTCTGATAAACTGTCTCACACTTCCTGTAAATGGTACAGCTCTTCAAATCCTTGAGAATGTGAATGTGATAGGAAACACTGAAGATGTAACCCTGCCCCGATCTGTAACTCTCGCAGACGCTTAAAAGGAGCTGAATTGTTCTGTTAATCTTGGTTTTGCTCGCATCATGTTTTAGCTACGTAAAACATAAAAAATTGTGGAAAAACTGGACATTAAAACCTAGCTAGCTAGGGGAATACTTGGCATTTTATGATATGCAGCATTAACAGTGGGAGAGGATTTCCAGGACCTGGAAGCCGTCTTTCCCCTGCAGGTGCTTAGCGAATGTGATAGGCAAGCATTCCCCACCAGTTAGCCCAAAGGCAATTTTGTCTCTCATAACTTGGATGAGTGGGTAGAATTTAATGAACAAAATGACATTGATTTACTTGAGAACCGTGGTTTCTCTTTTTCGCTTAACAAAACAGTTTCTAATACCTGTTTGCTCTTTATGATGTGCAAGAGGTTGGACTCACGAGAATTGCTGCAAGTGCAATTCTGTTTCTAGGGCCCGCAGTGAATTTAGGCATAGACTTATGTGCCTGGTTTTTGGTTATAAAATAGGTTGTTGGTCACCATGCTTGGTCCAGTGAAGAAGAGACAATTAAATGTAAACTCTCTGCATTGTGTTAAAGATTTATTTTTTTTTTTTCCCCTTGTTTTCTTTTATTAGGCAAGAGTCCAGCACTGTATTTGCTCTGTTGCCAGTGATCACTCGGTAGGTCTTCTGAGTCTGCGGGAGAAAAAATGCATCATGCTGGCATCCCGTCACCTTTTCCCGATTCAAGTCATAAAATGGAGGCCTTCCGATGACTATCTGGTAGTAGGATGTTCAGATGGGTCTGTGTACGTCTGGCAAATGGATACTGGTAAGGTTAAGTTCAAAGACGTTGATTAAACAATTTTTTAATACATCTGTATTTGGTTATAGTTCTGTATAAGTTGCATCTGAGATGAGAGTTAAATTTTTTTGCACATTTGTATATGGAAACTTAGCACTCCACTATTCCCAAAATTTGTAGATTATATAAGCTTTTGTTAGATACATATTTTAGTATTGGGTCCTCTCAGTTTATTAGCATCCGTGCTTCCTCGGTGACATTCTTGAAACGTTGGTGTGAAGTGCCGCACCTCAAATCTACAACAGTTTCCTCATCTGCGGAGTGAAGGAATTGTTTGGGTTTTTGTATTGTTTGGTTTGTTGTTTGGTGTGGTTTTTTAAAAAGGGACTAGTGCTTAGTTTAGAAGAAACCAAAAACGAGCCTTAACAGAATGGGCAACAAGGCATAAAATAAAACCAGCTTTGTAGAAAATTTTGTGATATTTGAAAAGGAGAAAGTGAGGAAAAAATGCATCAGAATATATGTAGTATGTTATTACCTGTTAATTCCTTAACTGACTTAAGAAAAAAACCACAAACCTGCAATAATGTCTGAATATTATTTTCAGCTTATTTTGAAAACTAGAGCAGAAATGTTTTTTATTGAAGCTCTAGGAAGCAGAGAGGAATCTGAGATTCATCGCGGAAAATTCAGTCTGCACTGGTAGTTGGGTGGGAGGGGGAACTCGAAATGGTTGGGAACAGCCTGCCACTAAAAACGCTGAGCAGCTGCAGTCGTCGTGCTCTGATCATACAGAATCACATTGTTGGTTTTCTAAACTTGTCTTGACTTCTGTCAGCGTGGTTTTTCCTTGCACACTTCATCTTCATGAAAATCTAGGAAAATTCCATCCCTTTAGGAATATTAGTTCTAAAATAGCTATTTACACAATGGAAAGTTTTATGCATTGCATCCTGTAGTGTAAATTCTTCTGGCCCATTGTTGTGATATTTTGGAGGTTCTGAATTGTTTCTGCTTAAACCCATGCTTTTCCAAATATTTGCAGGTGCGCTGGACAGGTGTGTGATGGGAATAACGGCGGTGGAAATCCTGAACGCCTGCGACGAGGCAGTCCCGGCGGCTGTGGACTCCCTGAGCCATCCCGCCGTCAACCTGAAGCAGGCCATGACTCGGCGTAGCCTGGCTGCGCTGAAAAACGTGGCGCATCAGAAACTGCAGACTCTTGCCACTAACCTGCTCGCTTCCGAAGCATCGGACAAGGCGAGTTGTGCTTCAGTTTGTGCAGTACCTCAAACTTTTATTTCCATAAGGAATTGAATAAAATACGGGAAGCCTCTGATGTTGGAACTGAAAGGGCCTTATCCAAAGCTCTCTGAAATTTTAATAGGAAGATCTAAACTGGCTTTATCTGGCCTTAGGTCGGTCCTAGGAGCTTACTTTCCTGGAACCAGAAGTATCAGCCTGCTTCAGCATCATTGTGCAGTTTCTAATGCAGGTGGTGTTATCTAGAGTTACATTTTAAAAATACATTTAATTTATGGGTTGTTTTCTGGTTTGTGCTCTCAGTGGTAGTGGTTTTCCTTGCTGGAGTCTAAGGCTTCTAAACTTCCTCTTCACTGCCTATAACTGGACTGCTTTCACTGTCCTTTACTCTAGGTTCAGTAAGAGCAAAGGTTATGCACCAAATAAACTTATCTGTTTCCAGATAGGTAGTAATATATTTTTAGTATCAACCAACACAATCCCTTCCATGTCTCGTGAGACGTCTTTCCCAATTTGTGTTACTGTTTATGATGCTACCGCCCACTTCAGCATGCATTCTACTGTTGGGTTTTTTAGGCCGAGTTCATTTGAGATCTGGATTTAGCTGCATTTCATAGAATCTGGAGTATTTGCTCAGTTGTGTATGTTCTGTTAATTTGTAGTATTGATGGGTAGACAAGGAACCAGCCTGTGTGATCCGCATCCATCAGAAGCCAATCTCCCCCTTTTTGTTTTGTCGTGACTTTGAGGAACGGAATCGGCATTGATCTGTTTTTTCTTTCTTCCCCCCATATTGAACATGTTTTATAGGTTCCTGCAGCTCTTGCTAAAGGTGGAGCTAGAGCTTGATTTTCTTTTATTTTGGTAGTAGTTGCTGTGTGACAGTTCAGAAAAAGTATTACTAAAATATATGTACAAATGGATATAAATGGAGCCAAAGTAACTTGAAATATTTCTCAAACCAAAATTAATTTTCAGCATTTAAGTGTTCAATGCTAGAAGATATTAATGGGCTTAGCTGATTCCTAAATATTTCAATGCTTAATGTTTAAGGACTTTTAAATTGTATTTTGTGATTTAAGTGGTGAATTCAGATAGAACTGGCTGTAGTAACTTGCTGAAAGCATTCATTACTGTTCCGGAGTGCGGTGTGTCTGTGAACAGAGAGAGTGCGTGAGCCACGGCGCGTTTACGCCTGTTCATTTAGAAACACAACTTTGATTTGTGTGGATGTTGCTGAGTACAACAACAGGCTGCTTACCAAGCTGAGCAAGAAGTGAGTGCTCATGTTAGGAACCCCGCTAAGCAGACCTGTCTGATAATATCACGATGGTGAGAGTTCTTCAGGTGTTGGAGCAGTAGCTGGATGGTGAGCTTGCTCTGTGGTCCCCAGAGTCAGAGGGTGACTTTTCTCCATCCTGGTTGGTACTGCATAAACTGGAAGCACCTTAAATATTCTGAGATGTGGGGAAGTTCCTTTTTTAGCAACTAGTAATTGAGCTCTTCTGTATCGATATCTCGCAATAAGAAATAACTTGGATGTCAGACTGTGTAAAGAGTAGTTTTTACGTTTTAGCGTGGATTTGATTGTTCTGAAGAGCAGATGGGGTACAATATGGCATGCATCCCAAGAAAAGCTAGTACAGTGTAAAAATTTGAAGGAATTCCAGTGTGGAGGGTAGAACGGTACAAGAATTGGTTCTGAATAGCCTGTTAATTTTGATGTGCCTAATTATTGTGAAGTCTGACGGATTTGGACTGACCGTAAGAGGTGGCAAACAGCATCACGTTGTAGAGATGGAGTGAAAAAGCAAGCAGTGCATTTCAGATGCAGGCTGTGTTATTGGTGGTGGGTTAGGCGGTGGGCTCAGCAGCACGTCAGCGCCGGCTGCCAGAGGAGAGCTGGAAGGAAGAGCTTGCTCCTGGGCTTTGCGTCGTGCGGTTCTGTTTTGGCCAGACGCAGGGGAAAGGTGTCCTGACCTCGTGTGAGGGGTTGGTGAACTTCGGCGCAGAAAGAATATGACCCCTGACTTTTAAATTCTTATCGTTCTGTTAAAGATTAATGGAAGGAAGTGCAAAATTGTCTTTCTGCTTGCCCCCAGCAGCTGGCTCTAGCGGATGCTGCTTTGAGCAGGGGGTTGGGTTAGGGGATCGCCGGCCGGAGCGATTCCGTGGCTGTGTCCTGCTTGCCTTTGCCCTTCCAGCACTCCACCGCTCATCATCACCTTTTCCCTAATAAAGACCCGTCAGAATAGGCAGGTATTAAATCTGTTCAGCCTGTTGGCACCGCTCGGAAGCGTTACCCGCGCCCGAGCAGGAGGTGCCCGCGTTTGGGTTGCGCTGGGGCAGGCGGCTGGTGCTCGGCAGCCTGGGCCGTCACCGGCAGAGAGCGGCAGAGCCCCGCGCCGCACGCCCGCTGCCGCCGCCGCCTCTGCCCTGCGTGGAGGCATCTGCCCTGCTCCGCCTGGATTCTGTCTGGAACAGAAATGTCACCTGCAGACATTTAGAAGGTTCCTTAGAACAACACCATGGTGTTTCTGCCAACACACGGGCGCGGCTGTTTCCGCCGCCTCCGGCGTGGCGGTTGGCGTCCGTCGGGACGAAGGCTGCGCTCGTGCGTGCTGTGCGCGTGGCCGTGCTTCACGCGCAGGTGCCTCGCAGCTGCTGGAGGGGTTGCTGCCTACGCAGGCATCATACATAGCACAGCAAAACCTCTTCTGTACCGGAGGTCAGCGATGATTTATAGCCGAAATATTTTGGGTTTATTGTTGCTTTTAGTTTTACCACTGTGACCACTGCCAGAGACTATTTCATAATCAATTAGCTACGTTACATTCTGAGGAAATAACTAGATTTTTTTAAATAAGGAAAATGTGAATAAATCAGTGCATTGCACAACACAATTTGCAACTCTAATTTATTGACATTTAATAATTGCTATTCTGGTTTCAGTTATCCATTATTTGCTTCTCACGGCAAATTTATTTAGTGAGCATAGTTTCTGCGTTCTCAGAGTCGACCACAGGGAAAGGAGCAGAATGTGGCTGATGGCTGTAGCGCTGGTTACGTTAGGCCCTGGCTGTCTGTCAGGTGAGCTAGCCACTGCTGCAGCTCCTCCGAGAAACGCAAGAGCAGGGAGCCAGGAGGATGCTCTCTGCTTAATTTTTCTTTCAAAATCCCCGTGACCAGATGTGAATTTTCCTTCTGGTAGTGCCCTAACTTTGTTACGTGAGTGAAATGAATTTTAATTTGAGGAAAGACAGGAATTAAAAAATATTTGATTCTAGTGAAATAGTAGATGGTATTGAAGATTTTGCCAGGTCTGCATTTCATTGTTGCAGAATCTTTTCATGTTTGGAATATTGCGTCCTGTGTGTGCTTTTGGTATCTGGTTTGTTTGTTTGGTATGGAACGAGTGCATTGGAATAACATAAAATATTTATGTGTATTTATTGAGATGTGTGTATTTGTTGAGGAACTAGTGAGTGCAGCAAGCAAACCAGTAATTGTACTTGCTCTTCTCAATTTTAACACCATACAGTAAAACATACGTGGGTATTCATTCCAACCAAGTGAAATATTAACAGCCTTAAATGAAGAGTCTGTAAATGAAATAAAGTATTAGTGTGCTAGAAAAATGAAGATTAGAGTTTCGGGTAAGACTAACGTGGTGGGTTGCTTGCAATAAATACACTTCCTGCATGTTGTATGTAGACGGATTGGAGGAGCGGTTTCTTACTCTGTTGGTTCCCCTGGCCTCTGGCTGTGAAACAGTCCAGGGGAGAGGCTCTCCCTGGGTTGCTCCAAAGTAGCACTCGGAAATGAACTGCGAAGCAGCCGTGGCTGGACAGTCAGCGGAGGGCAGGTGAGGGTCCTGAGCATCTTCTGGACAGATCAGTTTCCAAATACAAAGCTCATGTAAAACTTTGGAGAGGTCTGTTTTGCTCTGAAGACTTTTACTGTAAAAAGCAATCTTATGCTCTGCAGGGATGTACGGTAATTAATAGCCACAGAAAAAGCAGAGTGCTTCAGGAGAGACAAATCTGTCTAAATGAGAACCTTGAGAATTAAAATAATATGCTAGTTTCAAAGCCAGGTTCATTCAGTAGTACAGTAATTGAACGTGTTGTGGTGGATATTGTATTCTTTCATGCCAACAGCATTTTGGGGGTCTTTACAGCTGTAATGGAAAAGGACTATAAGGAAAATTATTTCAGTTTTCGAACACATGCTATGACATTTATGCAAAACTGAAAGCAGCCGAGTAGTTGTAGGTCTAGAAATGCCTACTATCTTGAAAAAAAGTCCTTGAGAGAAGGTCAATGGTACGTATGCATGTCCAGTTTTCCAATTAAGAGATGTTAAAGAGAATATACATTTGTTTCTCTGATTTAGTGATAAATACATTTGTTAGTGTTCAGAAGTATAACGGAAAGGGGTTAAAAAATGCAAGATAATGAGCGCTGGTAGAAATAACGTAGTTTTACAGCTCGGCAGATGTTCAGTGGTGACCACTCCTATGGCCCAGGGTATTTAAGGCTTCATAAGATGCACTCATTCCTTCAAGTCAGTGAACAAAGGAAGCAGTCCATCAGGATGTGTATAGGATAGGGTAAAAACCTGTTAAAAGTTAGTGTACGTATACAGAATGTTCAAATTTTTGGATGATATATAGAGTGTATGCTATTTGTATACTCTGTATATATTTATAGTGTTAAGTGTGGGTATGTATGTGCATACCTATTTGTATATATATACAGTGTATATAAAAAAACTGTACGCCTTGCTGATTTCTAAATAACTATCCTGCTGTAAAATGTGGTTTAAAAAAGGCCACAGAGAATGAAGATTTTGGAGACTACCAAACTGGAGGAGTTTGTATTAATGTAAGGCTGTTGAGTTATAGAAAAGACCTAGGAGCCTCGACTGTATTGCTTTTATTGATCATGTATTAAGAACTTTCGGGTTAATTCTGCGTTCAGTAAAGGTTGATATTTTCTGAAGAAACCCTTCAGCCTGTATCAGCTGTGGAAAAAATACCTTTTCTCCTGCCGCCTTTCTCAGACTTGTGCAGGGTGATAGTTTTTCTGTGCTCCCTTAGACTTAGCTGTCAGCTGAGCACAGGGTTTAACTTCTGCAGGGACTCGCACAAGCGTCAGGAGTGCCTCCCCATCGCCTGCTTCTCCTGGAGGTTTGTGGTGCTGTGCATCAAACGTGACTATTCAACCTTACGTCGTTCAGGCTGTTAATTAAATTGTAGAAGAGGAGAAATAATATTTTACTTACATTTGAACAGGGTTTATTTCTGTTTAAAGATTCTCTTTTTCACTTGTTTGAGGAAACAAAGTACTTGAGCATAATTTTGTGTTGGTTATGGAGAGAATGAAGTTCAATGTATTTTAAGTTTGATAACAAAATATTGAAATTTTATTGTTCCTTGGAGTATACCTATTATATTTTAGAACTCACGAGGAAGAAATGTGAACTTCTGTCTTATCTGGAGAGCTCTAGCTGGTAAACTTCTGTAAGTGAAATTTCTGTATTTTTAGGGGTGCAACACTTGATCACAAGTCTGGCATTCCTGACGTTGTGAAAAGTGCTGTGAAATTCTTCACTGGTATTTTCATAATGTTTATTATAACATGCTTTGTACCCACGTGAGTTTCCCAACTTTGACTATCCAAAGCTTCCTCAGTTTGTGAATTCACTTTGTGCAAAGTGTTGAAGTACTGCAATTAAAATTTCAAAACTCTTTTTTTTCTTTTTTTCAGGGGAATTTACCTAAATATTCGCATAACTCCCTGATGGTTCAAGCTATAAAGACTAACTTAACAGATCCAGATATACATGTGCTCTTCTTTGACGTGGAAGCCCTGATTATTCAGCTGCTGACTGAGGAGGCCTCCAGACCCAACACGGCGCTCATTTCTCCGGAGAATCTACAGAAAGCCTCTGGCGGGTCTGACAAAGGAGGCTCCTTTTTGACTGGCAAACGAGCAGCCGTCCTCTTCCAGCAGGTCAAGGAAACTATCAAAGAGAATATAAAAGAGCATCTTCTCGATGATGATGATGAGGATGAAGAATCAGTAAGACAGAGAAGAGAAGACGGTGACCCAGAATATCGCTCTAGCAAATCTAAACCGTTAACGTTATTAGAATATAACCTAACCATGGACACAGCAAAGCTTTTTATGTCCTGTCTTCATGCCTGGGGCCTGAATTCTGTTCTAGATGAGCTTTGCCTTGATCGCCTTGGGATGCTTAAGCCACACTGTTCAGTGTCCTTTGGCCTGCTGTCTAGAGGAGGCCACATGTCTCTGATGCTTCCTGGCTATAACCAGCCCGTAGGCAAACCAGCGTATGACAGCGTGGAGTTAGGAAGGAAAATGTCCATTACAGAGGGACTGGGAAAGGGGACGTATGGCGTGTCACGTGCCGTCACCACGCAGCATCTCCTGTCTGTTATCTCGCTGGCCAACACGCTGATGAGTATGACCAATGCGACCTTCATCGGAGACCACATGAAGAAAGCTCCGACCAGGTACGGCAAATACGCACTGGAACTTGTGGTAACTTGGTTTCAGAGTCTCTCTTTTGATACAGCATTTTAATTTGTTTATTAACGTGGGGTTTGATGTATTTAATGGCTATGAAAACCTTTGGTAGCTAGATGGAACCAAGTGTATTTCTTCTTTCTCGAGTGTAGTATTTTTGTATGCCAAGATAACTGTATTGCTTTGAATGGAGTTAGGTGACTTGCAGTCTTAATAGAACAAGGAGTTGTGTGAACACATGCGCCAGTAGGTCTGAGGCCATGTTTGTCCTCCTTTTTAGTGCTTGTTGTCTTTAAAGAGTTTTTATAATGTGTAGGTGAAATTTTAAATAAACGAAAACTTACAGATGAACTTTTTATCACCAAAAAAATAAGCTTACTTAGGAATTGTAAATGCGAGACTTTATTTTTTTCTCTCCTGTCAAAGTGACTTTTTTATAGGATTGCTTTTCAAAGCTTGTTTGGTCACAGTATCTTTAGCAAATAATTTTTTTTTTCTTCTTTTTCCCTATCCTCCTCCTTCTCCCCCATCATATACATTTTGTGTTTAGACCGCCTAGGCCAGGCACTCCTGAGATGTCGAAAGCGAAGGCACCCCCTTCAATTTCGAGTCATGCAGCCCAAGGACAAATTAAGCAAGGTAAAAATTCACTTGCTTTGGGACAGTTGGATACAGCATTTCAGCTCTTAAGACTGAGGTTATCACTTTCCTGTGAAGTGATAAAAATATTGCTAGCTTCTGCGTGGGAAGAAAAAGTAGTGTAATATTCAAGATAAAAAATTTTAATCACGAAGAGCTATTTAAGAATCAGGATGCTAATATGGTAATGACGTCGTTCTCTGACAATGAATTGTTGCATATTTTAAGGGCTCCCAAACATTCTGGTGCTGAGGTGATGGTAAGAGGTTTGAAGTCTGTAACTGTGGGCTACGCAGACTAATACAAAAATGTTTGTGTGTTATAAGCTAATGCATAAAGGTAAACACGTCTGGTACATATACATTTCCTCCCCTTTTTATGAAGGAGGAAGATAATTTAACTCTACTGCTGCGATTTTCATCGCTTGCCATTATGAAAGATGGCAGTGGGTGACACTGAAAGATCCTTGATCAGTTTGCATTGTGTCTTTCATAAGTATGATGGTGAAATACAAGACACAGAAGAACACGTGATGTCAAAGAAGGGTATACACAAGATTAGACATGAATTTTCTGCTGGAGTGGAGTGGAGCCGGGGAGAAGAGCTCTCTCCAGGCAGCAGGAGCACACAGAAATGGTCCTTCTGGGACTGGAGAGGTGGAGCAGGTGATGGCGATGCCTTCCTGCTCGCTCTTTAAATTACAGCTGCTGTGTGATGGGGAAAAGGAGCTGCTACTCTGAATGCCAAAGCGATTGTAAATGTAAACCAGCGTGATGTGGCCCGTTCTGACTCGAGCTGAGAGCTAAGGAGCAAGTGAGCTGTTGGGAGGCTTGTGGGGCGACTGGTGGGGAGGCAGCGAAGGCAGGGCAGTCTGTCAGCAGGGCCTGGAGGAGGAGGAGCAGTGCTCGCCCCCGGGATACCAGGGTCCCCTTCGGCGTGGGACCAGTGGAAGGCTGTGTGTGGCTTGAGGGGAGCCTATGTCTGCAGCCTTGGTCATACCTGTTTTGCTGGGTGAGAAAATGAAGAGGGGAGGTACACACATTGCTGCTCTCTTTACAGTTCTGTGGGATTTTTATGAATGTGAGCCCAGCTGCGTGCATGTACTGTAGGGCAGAAGAGGAAGGGTTTCTCTTATTTTCCATGTGTTTGGCATTGTAGTTTTGGGTTTTTTTTTAATTAGTCTATAAAGCAGATATCCTTCAGTACTTACTTAAAATTTCCTTTGAAGATGGCAATTGTCTTTCTTTTTTGCCTGTGAACTATTAAGACTTTGTCTTTTCAAGCCATAGGAACATGGAGAAAGTTGCGTTTTGTAAAAGGATTGCATTTTGCAGAATACAAACGCTTTGTGGTAGTAAATCCCACCGTGTACAGTGATCAGAGGTACACTGAAGGTGTATGTACATCCTGAAATATATCTGTAAACTGGAACTGCTCTTGTATTAGAGAGCTGGTAAGCACAGCAGGTAACTCGCACATCATCTGTGTGACTTTATTCAGTCCTGTGCACAAAAGGGTGGTGTTTATGTCTGAGGAGGAAACTTGCCCAACCGCAACGTTTCTGTGTATTTATTATTTTCATAAGTACAAGTATTAATTTACTGTGATCTGTGGTTGGAAAGGGAAAATTGGTTTCAGGAGTGATATGTGTCAAGCTTTTTTCGTGATCAAGGCTGCTACATGAATAAAGAAGTAGCAGTCAGTAACAAAAAACAGAAAGAAGAAAAATCAGGGCTTTTGTCTCTACATGTGGGGCTGTTTTGTTTGGGTTTTGTTTTGGGTTTTTTTACAGCCATTGACTCTTCCTCTTTGAAAGATAATTATTTGAAAGGCTAGGATTTCTCAGAGATGGTGTCTATATGGCAAATTCCATTCAAGAAAAAACAGATTCATCACAGAGAGAGTCTGTGCCTGTGCTTGGTTTTTAAAGCTATAGTGCCATTATGGTTTTTCTTTCCCAATTGACAACTATGTAATTGTTCTTTGAAACAGCTTTGCTACTGTTGGTGAGAGACACACTTTAGTTACCAGTGGAAATATTTAGAACTTCATGAGAAATAAGTGATAAAAATGAAATTGTTGCTGTCAAAAATACAGAAAAATACTCCAGTTCCTAACCGGTTGCCCCTTTGTGTGCCTGGTGGCATGTCTGGCATGCTCCTGGGGGAAGGTGGGTTTGTTTCTCAGGGGTACTCTACACAGGTAGTAAGTTTGCTCAGTGTTTTACCTTTACATCCCATTGTGCACTACTTGCAGTATCTTGCTACTCATAAATTTCTAGTGCTGTTGTTCTTAAAAATCAATTAGCAATACAATTACTGCATTTTATGACGTACTTGATCTCCATCAATTTGACCTGTATTGGTCCTGAGATGAGCACAGCTCTGTGCTACCCAGCCCTGGGCCAGCTGCCTCCATTACAGTGACTGTTGTAATCTCTGGCCTTGGAAGAACGCAGACAACTACAACGAAAGGAGGCAAAAAACCCATTCGGAGTAAGATTTTAGTTTCAGTATGGGGTGGGTTTGTGTCTTTGCAAACAATCACAAAATAAATAGCTTTTTTATCCATCTACTGAAACTATGTTTTGCTGCCATGAAGTGATGTCCGCTGGTCATCCTGTCACTGTGCGCGTGCCATCGTGATGCGTTTGTGTGGAAAGCATGGAAGAAGTAGTTTGGATGCAGATGTCCCACAGTGACAAAAGAAGTTCACCGCGTGAAAAGCAAACAGACCATTCAGAAGACAACGCTTAATCGGTTCAGGAGCTTGAACCCATTGTTGTTCTGCAACGGAATAAGAGAGGGGGATTAATTTGAAGATGCTTGTGCATGACATATGGTAATTTCTCTGTGGGGAGGAAGTGTCAGATAGTGACCTCTAAATGTCCACGTTGACCTCGGGCTGTAGCATGTGTATGCCATAAGGTCTGCGCAGCTTTTCATGTGATAATATTAAGTCCTGAAGCATTAGGGGAAGTACAATGTTTAGAACTGCTTTTAAATTACATTTGCACCAAGAAATGATGCAGTTTACAAAATAAACGTCACGGATACTGCTTTGAGTCGCCTGCTGGAACAGCGCTCGCCTGTACTTGCTTGCCTGTAGCCTTACGGGGAATGCTGTGTATGCTGCGGCTTTAGATTCTTAGTGCTTTCTCTGGTGTAGGTTTAAAATTATTGGAATGGGGGCACATATAAAATGAATGTATATTAGAACTAACCATCAGTAACACATTCTGTGACATGTCAGAGTGACAGGTGGGGCAGCCCAGGTTTAAGAGGGGTGATTTCTGGGGTTATTAAGGAGTAGTGCGAATTTCAAAAATCTGTCTAAATATAGGAAAAGCACAAGAAGCGGTGAAACTCCTGTTTTTAAAATTCATAGTCAACCGTGCTGTCAACCCAAATCTTTCTATCTAAAGACACGTTTGTAATTGCTGTGTTTACGGGCACGTTTGTCTTTCAGAAGGTGCAAGTTTCTGTTGGTGTATCTGTGTTTCTCTGCAGCCGCATGTCTTCCTCTCACTGGCATTGCACTTCTTGTAAAACCTAGAATTTTTTTTAAGTTTAATACTATCACAGTTTCCTCCAGTTTTGTTTTTCATTCTTCAGTAATACTAATCTGTTTTTCAGAAGCTGCTATCCTCACTCTCCTATTTTTTCTCTTTATTTCTTCTTCTTTCCTCTGCAAGTCGCTCCTGCTGTTTCTTCTAGCACTGAAGCTGGGCACTCTGGCTCTGACACTGCTCCTACCTTACATACCTGTTTCTTAGTCAATGAAGGTATTCTTTCCTCACTTTTCTATCTATTTGTCTTTTACTTTCAACTGATGTCCCTTATCATTGTTATGACATGACTTTAATTTGATCTATGTAGGAATTTTTTTCTTTGCAGAAGAGAGAGGCAGTGAGTTGTTTGTATGCTTTGCCCTTAACGCTGGCAGAGGGTGGGCAGACCCAGTTTGTGTGCCTTCAACTGTCGGTAAATTCAGTTTTCAAATAGCATGTCGGAGATGTTTCGGGTCTGCTTTGGGTGTAAGGTTGTCTTCTGGCAACAAAACCTCAGCCCCTGCTCAGTGGGGAGAGCAGCCGTGCCGCTGCCCCTCGGCAGGGTACGGCGGGGCGCAGCGGCCGTGCGCGGGGCCGCGGGCCCGCTCCCTGCTGCTCAGCACCGGGGCCCAGCCCCGGCTGGAGCCTTCGCGGGCCCGCCGGGATGAGCGCGGGACAGCCTTCCGCTGCGGCGGGGCGTCAGCCCCGTAGTCCGCGTCGCAAACGGGGAGACTGAAAATGCAATGCTCTGCTTAAAAGGAATCAAACGAAATCAGTTTCATGGCATGTACATTTTATTTTTGGTGCTTATGGAAACTTGGTGTTTCTTTAAACCACTTGGGGTTTGTGTTGGGGATGATTTTTTTTCTAGTAAATAATTATGAAGAATGTCTTTCTGCCAAAAAGACTGGCACAAAAACAAACAAGCAAACAAACCCTCTTGTATCCCTGTAGGCAAGTTGCTTCAAATCAGAATTTTTATGTCTTTGTTACTAAGCCATAAATTCCTGCTTTCATGCATCTCAAGTGGTAGAAACGTTGCACTCTTAAATTTGAATTTCCTCTTTCTAATCCATTTTTCTTTAAGGAAAATTGATGTAATGATATCTTTGCTTGTAGCACCATGAAGAGCTTAATTAGTTAAAATATTTAGGTTTTTATGCTCAGTATTGCTGACAATCTAAAAATATGGATCTATATGCTCACCTGAAGTATTTCTCCAGTTTGTCAAGTCAGTGTAGAGCATAATACTGAAGGAATTCTTTTGCATAGAGCACTTTCCGAGCATTTTTACAAGCTCTGTTGTTTGAGCTGGATATGCTTATCTTTACTGGATTTACCTAAGCGATATTGCAGCCCGTAGTGTGAATGCACCTGAAGTGAGCACGCTGAAGTCAGGTTTGGATGGGAAGATAAGGACAGACAAACTGTGCTTGTACATATTCGCACAGCCTTTCAAACAGGACAGAAAATTCTGTGTCATCTTTCTAGTGGTAATTCATACGCTGAGTTTCCTGTAATTGAATTACATCACACTTTCATGTAGGGCATTAAATATCATGCCAAGTAATGCGAATTATTGTTTGAACAGGCCATCTAAATCTTGAGCACAGAACCAGGTTTATGCTTTTGAAAAAAGTTGGCCGTTATGCTTTTGGGGATTTTTTTTTTTGTATTTAGTATGTATGTGGAGTATATTCTGAAGGCTGCAAGTTTAAAATCCAAGCATGCGACTAGATCCTGGAGCCTTTTTGAGAGGGGATGGGGAGGAAGAGGGATGTTTGTGTTTAATCAGGACTGGTTTGAGGCAGTCTGCTGCTGATGTCTCGTTTGACCCTGGCGTGTGTCTAAGAGATCAGAGCAGCGAGTTGACGAGGTGTGATTTATGCCGGGAAGAGCTCATTCCCGTCGGAAGCAGAAAGCGCGTGCCCTGTGCAGCCTGACCGGCGGGCAGCCGGCGTCGGGGACGCCGGGGTGGGCCCGAGTTCCCGTGGCAGAAGAAACATTTCTGTTGTTCTGCTGCAAAATTGGTTCTGGTTTTGTTTCGTTTTTTCTCATCTCCCTCTTCGTCCCACCTTCTCCTGAAGACCTACTGCATACCAGGCCAGTGGCCAGTGTAGATTTAGTGGATGGCATTTTGAACTTAAAATTTTGCTTCAGTGTTCAGTATGTTTATCTTGCTGTCGTGCTGTGTTTTAACAGGGTGGAGCCAGCTGGCTGCTATGCACTGTGTGATGCTCCCCGACCTGTTGGGACTGGATAAATTCAGACCTCCTCTTCTGGAGATGCTGGCCCGCAGGTGGCAGGATCGATGCTTGGAGGTGATTTCAGCAGTAATTTTGTACAATGTTTGGGTCTTACATTGTCTTTTACTAATCATATTTTCCATTAATATAAAAAAAAAAGATTTCTGACACAAGTTTCTGCAGTTCTTATTTCAGATTTAGTAAGTTAATTTTCCAGGTAACCTGTCAAATGTTGGAAGAATTTTTTTTTAACGTTTTGGATGCTGTACATATTTTTTAAAAGAAATTATTGGATTAAAAACTTTCATTATTCCATTAAGAATCTTACTAGGATTAAAAAACCCCTACCCTATATTTTTCAAGAGACTGCTGAGTTGCTTTATTTTTTGGAGCATGTATACAGTAGTCAGTAAATGGTTTGTCACCTAGCAGTTTGATAAATGACTAGTGGGCCTTAACACCGCACCTGTGCTGCTGTGGCAAAAAATTCGTTGACTGTGCAGCTTTCCAAGTAGGAACGGAGTAACAGAGCTGGGTCGTAGATGGTGGGTCCTCCGCGGGCCTGCGACTTCGTGGGGAAGAAGTTTTTTGCTACCTGGTAGCCTGTTCTTTTGCTAGCTAGGGTGTACGGCGAGGTGGCTACCGGAGAGGGTCATCGCTTTGAAACTCATTAAAATTTGTAAGCAACGGAAGTCTGGTTACGGGGCATCCTTAGGTGTCCACAATTTTTTATCTTACCATGTGAGATCACTGAACTTCTTTGTGCATGAAGTCTTTTAACCCAAAAATAAGGTGTGTGTTTATGAGTGTGTGTTTATGAAGGCTTCAGGTGGAACAAGTGGTATTCATGGTGAACAGATAGCACATGATGGTATTTTGTATTTGTGGGTTTAAAAGCCCAGATTTTTTTTTAATCTTTGGGAAAACGTTGTATGTGTTTACTTTGGCTTTCCTTTGCCGGCCTCGGTCGGCGCTGCTGTCCGTGCTGAGCAAGGCCCGGCTGTGGAGGCTGCGAGGAGGTGGGACGCGGGTTGGCTTGTGCCGGGGGCTGCCTTGCGACGTTCCTCCCCTCGGTTTCTCGAGGGGCAGCACAGCTTTGCTGTGTCCTGAGCACGTCCCGTCCATGGTTCTTTTGCTTCTGGGTTTATGGTGGAGAGGGCTGGGGAAAAAGGAGGGTCTTTAGAAGCTTAGTTTAATTTTCTGTAGAAGTTTTTTTCTTTTGTTCTTGCTGAATTCCACTGAAAGCATACTGATAAATATTTGATCTTTGTGTCTGTATGTCATTCCTGTTGGCTTTACAGGTACGAGAAGCTGCCCAGGCCTTGTTGCTAGCAGAGCTGAGGAGGATCGAGCAGGCAGGTCGGAAAGAAACCATTGACGCGTGGGCTCCTTATTTACCACAGTACATAGACAGCGTTATATCACGTGAGTAATGCTGTGTTAAACCTGAGAATTACTTGGTTGCTAGACGAAAGAAAAAAGGCATTTTTTACACAAAATTACGAACAGTACTACCAATCTAGGGGAAAATTCTGTATAACCCTGGATTTTTCCCCTAGAAAAGTGTCTTGAAATTTTCAAAGTAATTCCACAATCATGAAATCACTTAAGGTCACTAGTGTTAATCAGGTAAATGGAACAGTTCAGTACATCTCACTGGGACTGGAGTGTCTCTTGCAGAGGCTGTCCCTGCTGTTGAGGGTCTTGGCTGCAGTTTAGAGGTTTGGAGGAAGAAATCTGCTATGAAAAGGGCTGATAAAATTACAATGTGGCGAAGCACAGACATGCCTTTATAATTAGATTATAGAAATTGGTGTAAAGGGATCCTTAGGCATCGCAAGAGTAGAAAAGGGTTCTGAAGGGAGCTAATGCAGAGGTGTGCAGTTATGTCCGTCAGTGTCTGCTAAACGCTTGATGCAGGGCCTGCCCAGTCGGGTGTTCAAAGCCATCGGTTACCAAGGGCTGCAAGGAGATACTGCATAAAGATTGTTCTCCAAATAAGCAAAATAGCTGCTGACCACAATTTAATCTGCTGGGTTTTCCTCCAAAATAGCTGTTTTCATTCTGTTTGTTGTTATTAAAGCAGGAGTTGTGCAGACGCGATAAGAGTATATTCTTGGAAGATCTGTCAGCGTCACGAGATACTCCATTCAGTTATCCATCTAGAAGCCTGACTTTATAGAATAAAGTCTAAATGCATCTGCCTTATATAACAAACCAGTAAAATAATATTTTCATGAATGAGAATGTTTGCTTTTAAGTTGTAGGTGTTCATCTTCCTTACAATGAGATCCTTTTTTCTGCTGAAGAAAAGTGCTTTCTATTCAGAGAAAGATCTCTATTAAATACCCATTGATTTTTGAGAGATGTGTAATAAGCTTATTAAATCTAAATTGAATGCATAAATTACATGGAACACAGTCCTTTAAAGCGATGTTGAGAATTTGTTGGCAGGACTAAGCTGTTGTTAATGACAGCCTTTAGCCATGTAGCATTTGCCTTATTACGGGATGTTGTTGCAGTGTTAGATGTGCAGCCAAGCAGTGAATAATAAGTGAAAGTATGTTGTATGTACGTGTCAGAGAGCCTTGACTGGTACTGGTAAATGTTTGTGCCATTGGTATGTTAGGATGGGATTTTTTTAATTGATCTTCTTCGGAGGTCAGTTATACTCGGTTTGTAGAACACGGCTATAGTTGCCCTTTACTCTCAGGAGTAGCTGCTATAGCAACTGTTGATGGTTGCTAATTTCTCTTCTCTGGAGTGATACGGAATGACCTTGCTGGGTACGAGGTTATGGACATAGTTGTGTTGGTGAAGTGTATGTAAACCACTCTGTGTGCCTGCTGTAGCCAGCTGACTGCTTCCAAAAAAACGAACTTCTTTTTCACATAGTTGGAAACAACTGGTAATTCACGTTAGTTCCAGTAATTTGCTGTTTCTGGTATTCCTCATTGCTTAAACAACTGCATTTGAAAGTTTTAGAGAAGAGTATGCAATTCTGTTTTACATGTGCATTAGTTGGAAGCATAATATTTTGCTCTGCCTCTTGTCCTTATGTTTGTGCTCAGGTTAGAAGCAGGGCTTGCATTTTTACAGCAATCGTCAGGGACTGACTGGTTTAAGAAAAAAAATTGAGTATTTTGTAAACATTCCATTCAAGTATGCATACAGCAGTATTTTGGCCTTTATGTTAGTCATGAGCAAATCAAAGCATAGTATTTGTTTTACCTCTAAATTAGGATGGGCTTATCTATCAGATCAAGGGGGTTTTAAAACGCAGGAAGAAACATAAAATAGAGAAATCAGCTGAGCATGGCTGAATGAATGACTGGAATGTAAATGTTCAATATTGTGAAAGCACTGATACTGAAAACCTTTCAAACAGCTCATGACTAGCAAATAGGAATAATTTGTTTTATATTAATAGTGTTGAAATCTGTATGAATTAAGGTTTGTGGTTCTCCTGAACGACAGGGCTGAAAAGGCGTTTAATAGTGTTATTGTCTGTCTGAACATACATGAGGATGCTGACACCCTGACGAAGAATAATTCTGATGTCAGAAAGGAGGAACAAAATAAGGAGCTAAAAATGTTGCTGTTGTGGGTAAAGAGTAAAGCGTATATACTAGTTACATTGTAAGACATGATTGAAAAGTTATGTGTTTTTTAAGGTCTGGGGAGGAGTTGAAGGGGAGAACAGTTATTTAGGATGGCCAAAATGGATGCAGTGGACTTGCTGAAATGTAGAGTTTTATGCTAGAAGATAAGGAGAAGAAATATGAAAGATAAAGAAATACTGCTTTGATTACCTCATCCTCCACTTCTCCTGATTTTGTCTCTTGATATAGGGCCATAAATTATTAGCAGCACATTTTTGTGTCCAGCGTATGTTGTTACTCTGCAGTTGTTCTTTACATGCATGATGTAGAAGCAATGCTTCTCTTGCACATTCACAGGTTTGTTTTGCTTAAAGCAAGTGGTAATCGCTAGTAGAAGCTTGCTGCTGGTATAAGATGCTTTGTCACGTGCATGTAGTTGGCTCTGGAACGAATCAGGTGTGTGGCACCAGCAGACAGAGATGAAATCTTTCTGCGTTTGTGCATTCAGTGTGCAGATCCAACAGCAATTTTGGGACATGACCTTACTGGCACGGATCAAGCGACTGGCGTGTCTCCCAGCGTTTTGATGAGATGCGTGCAGGAGACTTGAAAGACGGGCAGCCTTGCACAGGGTTATCTCTTAATAATCTTTTAACTGATGCGAGAGAGATTATTGTCTCCCTGTAGACGGTGGGGTGGAGGAGCAGGGAGAAAGCCAAGCAGATCTCATTTTCTCCTTTGCGGGTCTGCCAGCACGCTGCTGGGCCCGATGCGCTGCCGCCGCTCCGAGCTGCCTGCTCACAGCTGCCTGCACGGCTCCGCGTCGCACCGTCTGCGGCTCGCATGTTTGGGCACAGGAGGCTTCGTTTCACAGTGCCTTGTGGGGGGAACAATAAATCTTCGTTTTTATTTGGGCCTTCAGCTCCAAAACGGGCATGTTGGCTTGTTGACCCGGCATCGAATGGGAATGGATGTATAAGTGATGCTGTGAATTAAACCTAGGGGAGATGTTGCAGGTGTCGGTGTTTTTCAGGCTCCCCCAGGGAGGAGAACAGTGAAGCTTTCAAAGCTTCATCTTGTATCTGCTAAGATTGTCATGCGACTGTAAATATTTGCCATGACCTTGCCTGCTCCTCATTTTCACAGCGTACAGTTGTTTCTGAAATGCTGCGTGGTCCGTGGGGCGTTTGCCTCGAGGATGTGTTTTCAGGTGGAGGTCAAAAAGGGAATCACAGAACCACAGAATGTTCCGGGTTGGAAGGGCCCTCTGTGGGTCACCCAGCCCAACCTCCTGCCCAAGCAGGGTCACCCACAGCAGGCTGCACAGCACCGCAGCCAGGCAGGGCTGGAATATCTCCAGAGAAGGAGACTCCACAGCCTCCCTGGGCAGCCTGGGCCAGGGCTCCGTCACCCTCAGAGGGAAGAAGTTCTTCCTCATCTTCAGCTGGAGCTTCCTCTGCTTCAGTTTGTGCCCGTTGCCCCTTGTCCTGTCGCTGGGCACCACTGAACAGAGTCTGGCCCCGTCCTCCTGACCCCCACCTTGCAGATATTTAGAGGCATTTCTAAGGTCCCCTCTCAGCCTTCTCTTCTCCAGGCTGAACAAGCCCAGCTCCCTCAGCCTCTCCTCGTAGGAGAGATGCTCCAGTCCCCTCCTCATCCTTGTAGCCCTCCGCTGGACTCTGGAAAAATGCTACTGCCTCTTCCTACCTGCTTATTTTTAAGAGCAAAGGCGATCTTCAAACGGATTCTGCAAATTAAATTCTCTTTTTAAAGGGTTTCCTTTGCTGAATATTGTGTTTCTATTTTGTTTATTTACTGATTTTCTGTAGGCCAGTGTAATGTGTGCTTAAAATGCTGAAGGCATCAGTGTGGGGCTCCGTGCAGTGGGACACCCGCAAGCTCTTGGCGATGGGTCTGTGCGCCAAGCCCGGAAGGACAGATAGCTTTTTTTAAAGATGTGATGTTACTGCAGTGGAAAAATGGCCACTATGGCTTTAATGGAAAGCAAAAGGTTATCTTGCCCCGGCCTTTGTGCGCGTGTGGGATGCGGATGGAGCCGGCACGCAGGCAGCGCGCGGGGCGGCTGGGAGCTGCCCGGATCGATCGCAGCGGTGTGGAGTGAATTAATGCGAGGCAGGCAGGCTGCCTGTCGCGGGCTGCGGGGCGCGGGGCGGTCTCGGCAGAAATCTGTTCTCCATATATTCTGCCCCGAAATGAAGTAGAGGCACTGCTCTTGCTTCCCGTGTTGCTAAACCCCAGTTCTTTCGGGTAAATGTTTGTGCCAAGTTACTGTTTCTTTTTAAGTGAAAATCTTAAATGTGGCAGCATGAAATTAAAGAAATTTAAATAGATATCCTTAAATTGTGTCTATCTTTAAACTACTTCAAGTAATAATCCATGTTATCCCTGGAAAGCAAAATGAATATGGAAAGTCTATAATAAGGAATATGCAATTGTCAGTTTTCATGAATGCATTCCTCGTAGGCTTATATTTCTGTTAGAGAGTTTTATTTAAAGCCAGATTAATTGAGTAAAACTTAATTAAACTTACATCGATTTAAATGGAAGTCTTCATTGAGTAAGGATAGTTTGATTGGACCCCAAAGACTGCTATTTATGTATGTGGTTGATCTTACCCGTGCAAGGTTTGACTAAAAAGAGCACAAGGAAGTAAAGCAAATAATTTTCTGCTGCAACATTTTAATGTATTAAATGAATAATGAGTTTAGGATGCTGCAGTAAATAGTAAATGGTAATAATGGTGTAAGTTTCTAATACAAGTATATCTCACTTAATTTTCTAGCATTTTCTAATAGGTCAACTGGCTTATTTCTAATATATTCAGGGTTTTAGGATCTTTTCACTTCCAAAATGTGGTTCTAAGAGATATTTGGTGAATTGTGTAGAAAAAACTTGAGGCCGGGAATATGTGTTTCTTCTTACTGGATTTTCATTGGGAGGAAATGATAGTTTATTGCTTCAATAGTTGTGTGATGGCTGTTTTGTCCCCCTCTTTTGGCTTTATCCATTTGCTGTTTTTGGGGGTAAGTTTAATCAGTGTGATTTAAATAGATTTCTACTTCGGTTTTTATTTTAATTGTAGAAAATTGTAATGAACTTTTTTATACACTGTACTTAGAATTGACTCATGCAAAGGCCCTTATTTCCTTCCACTGCGTTATAACTAGTTTTGCTCAGCCCTTTAGAAAAGTGTAGCACACCTAATTTGGAAAATCAGCCTCTTTTCAGCAACTCAGGGCTAGAAAGCAGGGAAGGAGGTGAGGTGATAATTAAATGAATGAAAGGCTTTTAATTTTTGCCTAGCCTAAGCCTACCATTTAGGCACTGCTAGACCCTTGGCTTCTACTGCATTTGGGTGTGCAACCACAGAAAATCCTCACTCCGAGATGAAAGCTCATCAGTCGGAGCCTTCATCCCATGCTGTTCAAAAGGCACACAAACCCTTCCCCCTTCTCTGGGGGTGGAAAGAAGTCGAAGCATTTGAAAGGGTGGAAGTGATATTTAGGGAACAGCTAGGTGCTTGAGACTGGCAGCTGATTGTACTAACTGCAGTGCAAAATGTAAAGCAGTGCTTAAAAAATAACCTCCCTCCCTCCCCCCCCACCCCACTGGCTGACCCCGGTGGGTGCGCACAAGTGAATAGTCGTGTTGGGACATCGTCGGTGCTTGAAGATGCAGACCAAGAAGTGTTTTGGCAAAGTGGTGCTGGAATCCGAGAAGTTGCCCCCTCCCTGGCAGGGCTCAAGGCCAGGTTGGACGGGGGTCTGAGCACGCTGGGCTGGTGGAAGGGGTCCCTGCCCATGGCCGGGGGGTGGAACCAGATGATCTATGAGGTGCCTGCCAAGCCAAACCTCTGTGAGTCTGTGATCCTGCTGTCTGTCCGGAAGCTGGTGAAGACCCCACGGAGAGATGCCCGCGGGCTGCAACAGCTGCACCAGAGCAGTGAACTCCTTATTTTTAGAGATGTCCAGAATAAGGTTCAGGTGCAATTTGTAATTGTATGTGATGGCTGTGCAGTCATGCCAGCTAGCTTAATGAAGTGAGATGCTATTGATTCGGCAGTGTATTCCAGTCTGGTTGTGTATTTGTTGTCACTGGTTTTTATACGTGTTGACACGAGAAGGACGTTCAGAAAGTTATTAAAAGGTACTAGTTTCCTTATGAAGAGGTTACGCCAGAAGAAGGTTAGAAATTGCTCTCAGACAGTCACTGTGTTATCACAAGGTGTGAGTAATTACTTTGCTGTGAATACTTGGTATTTTAAAACAGTACTGAAGTAAGTACAATCTGGAATACTTGCGAGCGTGCTAACGTTTCTGGACTGGTTTAAAGATGACCCAGAGCTGAATGGCTTTCAGGTGTGGATTCACAAACCTTGTACGCAGCCAACAGATTCCCCCCCGGTGATTTATTACGATACCATCATCTTTTCATTAGTCAATGACATCCATATGTTTGGAGAAGGCTAGGAAGTTGCTAGACGAACTGAAGTAATGCACGTTAGTGATTTCGTGAAGGCGAGCTAAGAGCAGGAGAGGAGCAGCAGCAGGGGCAGCGGCCGTGCCCGGTGCCAAGCCGTTGCTTGGGGCTTGTGTTGGTCAGCTGGAGCTGTCTGCCTTCCGCAAGGCAGAGTGGGTTACAGAGACTGGATTCCTTGCTGAAATTGGGGTGGTGCTGACAAGGGGCCAGGGCCCTTTTCCCAGCAGGGCCTTAATGCCCCCATGGACTGCAAACCCGATGCCACGGTCGGTAAGGCAGCAATCTTCTGTAGTATAGGCTGACACAGGGAATGTACTGGGAGGAGAGAAATCTTAGCAGGACATCCCTTCAGTCTGCTCTTCAGCTTTGCTGAAGCTCTTTGGGGAGACTGTTGGTGAGGCTGTTCTTTTTCACCCATAGCAAAACATTTCTTTTGATGACGCTTTGACTGGATCGTGGTAAGGCTCAACTGCTAGATACCAGGGAATTATAACTTTAATCATGTGGCACCATTTAGTCTTTGTGATGTAGTTTCCAATAGCAACTGACAGATGCGTCCCAACCCAAATGACGTGGAATGAGTCAGCTGAATTAATGCGCTCTGAAAGTGGCGTAGAAAAACTGCACTTTTTTTGGTGAGAGAGGCGAACTATGGAGAGATGTAAGACAAGTTCTGCTGGAACTCTGTATTTTGTGGCTGAATAAGTCGTTAGTGTGCAATATATGTGCCTAATATTTTTAAGGATGCAAGAAGATGGCAGCGAAAGAGGAAAATACAAATTTTACTGTTTGGAAAAGACTTTTAAAGGATAGGTTTGTGAAAGGTCTGCATGCAGTACGAAGGGAAACCAGAAAGTAGTCACTCTGTGCTTTATCTGTGTTGCATAGAGTTACATTGCATGGTTTAGAATACCAAAAGATAACTACTGTTCTTTTTCCCTGATCTCAGGATGTTACCTACCAAAGTCGCTGACTTCTGTGGGTTTCCGGTTGTTTCTTTCAGCTGGAGTAACCACGGAAGCCATTCAGGCTGGCAGCGCAAGCCCAGATTCGTTGGGAACAGAAGCAAAAGTTCAGGAAGAAGATCATGATCTGGCGGATGATGACATCGCGGCAGGTGAGCATTAATCTAATGAATATGTTATTTTTTGACATACCAGGAACTGTGCAGAGGAGATGGAACGCTTTCTGCCAAACAGCATATTTTTCATGAGAAAATAAAATACTAAGGCTGCTTATGAATACGTGTGTGCCATTAGACATGAAGTTATTCAAAAGTGGAAAAGAGCTGTAGACAAACTGAACACCTGCTTAACTGTTACTGCTGTAATATTCCTGTTACTTCTGAATCATTACCTGTATTTGAATAGATGTGTCTTGAGCTTTTAAGTCGGCCTGCAGCCAACATGTTTAGCTTGCAGTTCTTGAGTATAAAGGCATTTCTATGATCCTTTCTAGTTATCCCTTAAATTATTTACCTTGGTGAAAGATCTGATATAAGGGTGCTACCGTCAGTCTGCTTGACCAAACTGAGGTTTCTTTCAGCAAGTAAGGGCCTCTAGTTTTCACACATAGAATTGGAGTGTGTTTCATTTCTGCAATATTCGTATAGCTTTCTACTGTTGTTGTAGCTTACTCTAGACTGCCAGATAAGGCCAAGAGTTCTGGTCCATCAAGGCATATTCTGAAATGACAGATCATACAAAAATATGCATTTAATTATAAGCAGTTATCTTTTGATTCTTTATTTGTGCTTATTTATGCAGTGTCATAAGGAAACCATGTTTGATATAAATATCCTTGGAATTTGAATGACTACAGCATGTATTTTAGCATAGCATACTGCAGATTATAGAGCGTGAAAGCAGTCTCTCTTTTATTTTTTTTGACTGAGCTTTGTATAGATTTTTGTGAAAGTCTAAAAGAAAACTGGTTATTTCTATTGACTTGCAGAGGGTTAGTATGGCAGGTCTAGTTCTGGGTCAAGTCTCTGGTTGAAGGTGCCTGACACAGGGGTGCTGCTGGCGGAAGAACAGCCTGTCTTGAGCAGGGAGCATGAACACAGGCTGGGAGTGAAAGGCTGGCTGGGAACAGCCAAGAGGGAGGTAGGATGCTGGGGACGTCTTTAGCAGCTGGGGGACGATGCCAGACTTGTCAAGAAAAAGTAACAAATAGAGCATGGACCCTCGGAAGAAATCAGTGAATGAATGGGCTCGGCATACCCTGGAACACCGATTTCCGCAGCGTACTCAGGTCAGTGTTCCCTTCGGAGCGTTACACCGTCTCCTTGGCTCCACATCTGTTAGAGGCCTTCTGGCTCTTTTTCTGAAGCTGTAGCAACAGCAGAGTTACAACACATGCTTGTTTGTATCTGGGACAGCTTTCTGCCCTTCGATGTCATCTGCTCTTTTCACGGGAAAGAGACTGAAGCTGGGATGCTTGAACGGAGTAAGCTCCAAATTCGGTGCGGTGTGCGCGAGGCGGTTGGCTTCTGAGGTTTTGGGGAAGGCGTCCGCTACGTTGCCACAGTCTGCTGGTGCCAACAGCTTTATTTACAGAGAAAGCGGTTCTCTTACGAAAAGCAGTTGAGCTTTGAAAAAGTATCTTCAGTAAAGATGACATTTTGGTCTACAACTGAATACAACTAGTTTTGTGCTGGTAGAATAAAAAAAAAAGTTTTGAGACAATTTAAACTTAACCTTATCTTCAAAAAATGGTGCAGCTTGTTTCGACAGTGGTCCTACTAAGGTAATATTTATTGATTGACTGCACAAAGTACTGCTGGTGTGCAGTGGTCAACAGGATTTTTTCAGTTCAAATTGAAATTCACCAAATGCTTTCATTTATCCAAACAATTTTTTAAAAGGATCACTTTCACTTCGGTCCTTTTAGAGATTAAAGCATTTTAGCTTAGCTGGCTGAAAAGCACTGAAGCCTGTTTCTGGAAGATACTTCAGTAATACACTACGGTGCCTCTTAAGCATTTTAAAATACACACAGAGGAGGTATTTAGAAAATTGGGTCTGTCTTCAAATGCACTGAAAACACGTTCAAGAATAGTCTTGTGATGTAGTAGGAGTATTTATTGCTGTCTGTAATGCCTGAAAGGCTTTTCTGGATAACTGAAAGTAGAGCAAATGTGCGTAAATAATTCACATGTGAACAGCAGCACTTTTTCCTAGTTGGGCATAAGATCTACTGGCTTCAGTGGTCAACATTTGCAATTAATCACGATCATAAATTGGATTTTTCAAATTTTTTTTTCATCCTGTAATTTGCAATCTGCTTTATTTTCAGTGCGATTTTAGGATCCAAGATAGCATCTAAATTTTATTTTAGAAATCCAAATTTCCTTTATTTACTGGAAAAAAGATGAGCAAGATACAAGAAAAGAAAACAAACACCACTAACACAGTACTGTTGCATATTTGGAAATACAGAGATCTGTCTTTGTGTTTCGACACAAGTGCCGCAGCACCTATGGGGGTCGTGTGACACGGGCATGGCTGAGGTGGCAGGGATAAATGGCCCAATGTCACGGAGGCTGTGGAAAAGGCAGCCCTGTAGTGCAGCACTACCTTTATGGACAGATTTTTTTACTTACAAAGAAAATGAGAGGACAGCATAAACAGACTGTCTTTAAAAATCCACCGAGTTTACCCTGTGGAGCTGGTCTGGACATGAAGAACTTCCAGGACGTAACTTTTAGGTTGCAGAAGTGCTTGCCTCTGAGCTGTGCAACGTTAGCTTAGTAATGGAAATAAATAATGTATTGGGGCACAATATGATATAGATATTCTGAATATTGTATGGGTTGCTCTTATCCCTAATCAAGAGAAACTTGTAGCAAGTTGAGGATTGCTTCAGTTGTAATGAATTCCCAGGGTACCTGTAGGCGTTCCCAGGCTTACGCGCGTGCCCCGTGGGTGCCGTTCGGTATTGCTGGGGTAGGAATGCCAGGTTTCGCTGAAGACCTTGCTGCTGATGGTGCCATGCACAATGAAAGAAGGCTCGCCATGAAGAGCTGATTCTCAGCTCTGTTCTGTGAGTTTAGACAACACCGCCAGCCTCTTCGGCGTTGCGTAATCACATTTTGTAGCGATGACCTTATTCGCATCAGTATTGACAATGACACTTGCAAAGCACAAACCCACTCCTGGTGCTAATTAAACAGTGGATTTTTTTAAATACTTTTTCCCCTTCTGTGAACTCTGAATGGCATGTACAGCCAGCTCAGCTGCAAAGGCTGGAGAAGTACAGTCTGCCTTGGTTTTCTAGATACAAGTTTTTCGAAATACACCTCTCTGACTGTTAAATCTGCACGTGGACGGCTTCATCGCCCGTGCTTCGCCCCGCAGCGAGCTCAGCCGAGCCGCTGCTGCTGCTGTGGTGGGAGAGAAGGTACGTGCTGGAACTCGTTTGGGCCTTGCTCTCGCCATGGTTCGAAGCAGCGGTGCCCCGTGCGTGTGTGCGAGGCGGAAGCGGTCGCCAGCCCCAGGAGTTGTGCTGGAGGGTTTGGTCTGCTTCTGAGAGAGTTGGGGGAGTTTTGTGTAAGACATGGGAGAGAGGGTTAGATGTCCTTGGAGTGTTGTTCTGACCTTAGCCAACAGATTTTGTGCCCCTTGGTTGGTTTGGTTACAAAATCTGTTGTCTGCTATTAAACAGTAAACAGTTTATGTTTTTTCTATGCTTTGTTTTGAATAGCTGTATGAAAATAAAATGTCGGTGGGTGGGAAATTCAAGGCACAGGCTGCTGTGACTGCTCTTGTGCCTGCTCCTAGGAGGGAGCTCTGCCCCGAGGAACAGAAACCTAGCACTGACAGCTCCCTTTGACAACACTCCCGCAGGTGGCCTGACAGGTAACCAAACGAAGTTAAATACACTGTTACTGGACCAGTTATTCTGTTTTGGTATTTCTAGAAATAAAAGCAGTAACAGATACAATGTTCATTCTATTCCACTTGAGCCAACATAAACATTTATCGTGTTAGGAAGCGCTGTGATGTGGCATAGTCAGTCAGTGGGAACTGAGTTGAAATGCAGTTTATTCCGAAGGATCTGCCAGTCCGAAAAGGTGGGAGACAGGGAATGTGACCTGCTTTAGCTACAGAGATGAGGCTCACTGTCTGGTCCAGCCTGTCTTCTCCTGCATGCTGCTGTGACACAGCAGTGCACAGAATGAGAGGAAAGAATGGTCAGCCTGCTCCTTGTCCCTTGGTGATCCCTTGCACAGAGAGAGAAAGATCTGTTTGAAAATGTCTTGTGGCGGGGTAAGGCAGCAGACAGATGCTTTAAAAATACTCTTTGTTTGGCTGTGTAACCAAGAGGGGTCTCGGTCAAGCAGACTCTTACGTCTGACTTGTGCATTGTACAGACGCTGCGATGGCTGATACGAGAGGGTGCCAGCAGTCAGTAGTGCACAATGGGAGGAAAGAAAAAAAATCTAGGAATGCTACTGATTAATGTTCATCAACTTGAAAATTTAATCTTTTAAATCTCTTCTGCCAATATTCACAGATCTATTTTTGTGCATAATGAGTAGTATTTTTTAAGCAATAATTATCCTTTAACTGGCAAAGTCAGAAGCAAGAAATATTGCTGGATTAACCTGTACTCTGAACTGAAAAATGGCTCTTTAATCGGTGACAGCACTTGTGTGTGTGTGTGTCTGTTTGAAGTAGTTTTAAATTAGGTGATGTCTTATTTTTCTCTGTGTGTTATTACAATTTTTTATTCAAAGGCCTACACTGGAGTAGGAGAAGATATTTCAACCAACTGTGAACTGGAAGTTGGGGACAGTCATCTGTGAAGTCATACACTAGGCTTTCTTTTCTTTTGTTAAATTTTTGAGGATATATTGAGCTTCTGTACTACTTTGGTGATTCATTTTCATCCTCTTTCTTGCTGCTGGAGCTGGACTTCTTTGAAGCAGGAGCGACAGGTGCCGTTGCCCACTGTGTCCCTCCCGTTACCAGCCAGACTTCCACTGAAAACTTGGGGTGGAGTGGAGGTACCCAACAAACGCAGCCATCTGCCATCCCCAGCAAACACGCCAGTGGCCCGCTGTTCAGCACAATGCGGGTGCCAAAAGAGTCAGTCGCTGGACAAGGCTCCTGCTGGGTTTCTTTTAAGTAGGTTGGACTGAACCTAGGCACCTTCCACAAACCCTGTCCCCATACATTTTTGTATCTCCAAAGCCCACCGTTGAGAGATCAAAGAAGCTTTTAATTTATATTTAATCACTCACTGGAAAACTGTCTACCGTATCATGCACTGACTGTTGTGTAAAACTCCAGAAAAGTGAGGTTTTATCATCTAAAGCAAACTTTATCCCTTTCAGATGCTAATTACGAAAACAGAGAGAATACACCCTGACTCATTTCTGTCACTCGGTCTTTTCTGTTACAATGAAAAATGGAATGTGAATTCACAGATACAGGTTATTTAACATGTAAAGGTTGTTTTTTAATGGGAGTTTTTGCGTGTACTAACAGGAATTTTGAAGCACCTTGAGAAATGTGTCTAATAGATAAATGTATACCCAGTTAATTGGGAATCTCGGTTCCTACAATTTGTAATAGTCCACAAGGAGGCATGAAGTTATGGGTGGTAAAATTCTGTTCCTTTTTTTTCCCCCTTAAAAAAAGGAAACGTAATTCATGTAAAAACACGGGGTTTTTTTCAGCCAAGTTGCATGTGTTTGAAAAGATACGGGCATCTGCCAGTCAAGCAGATGTCGCCCCGTAAGCGCCATGAAGAGCCCTGCTCTCTGTGAGGGGGTTGTGGGCTTGACATCTGTCTGAGCGGCATCTGTCAGCGCTGGGAGAGCGCTCGGGTCGTTGTTAGGGAAGAGCTAATCCGCGCAGGCGGGGTTCTCGGGGGGCTGGCGGGGTGGCTTCCCGTGAGCGGAGCGGAGCAGAGCGCTGCGGTGCCCGGCGGCAGTGCCCGTCCCAGCCGGGGCTGGGTGAGGGCTGCCAGCCGCGCTTCAGCTACAGCGCTTCTACCCGGCACTTCTAAAATGACCGTAGACTGAAAAAGAGAAAAAATAATTCAGAGTGCCTGGGGTGAAAAAGCAAGCAGACTTGCATAAAAATTTCAATATTAGTTGCTTAACAAAAGGCAATATAGGTAGGTTTTAAGCTCCAACTCGGATTGCAGCGTCGTTACAGATCCTTGTCCCCCGTGGGGAAGCAGCATCCGTTCTCCTTCAGCTTGAGCTGAGCGCAGCAGAGCCCGGCCGGGCGTGCCAGCGCGGTGCCCTTCAGCAGCGGGCTGCCAGCTGGAAGGGGTCGTCGCGGGAGCTCCTTCGCAGGGGGTGTGCAGACCCCGGACTGCGGTCGCTGGTCTGCAGCAGGTGATGTGTAGCCGAGGTTGAGACATTAGAGCTGCTGGCCGGTGCTGGGACAGCCCAGCCCCTCTGCCTGCCTCCATGACAGCCCCAGTCCGCGGAGGGTGCAAACCGGGCCCAGCTGCTGTGCCTGGAGAGCAGGCATTTCTCTGTGCTAATTGCATTTACTATCTCTCTATTCTTACGTGTTTACAGAATCACAGCATGGTTGGGGTTGGCAGGGCCCTCTGTGGGTCACCCAGTCCAACCCCCTGCCCAAGCAGGGTCACCCAGAGCAGGCTGCACAGCACCGCGTCCAGGCGGGGCTGGAATATCTCCAGAGAAGGAGACTCCACAGCCTCCCTGGGCAGCCTGGGCCAGGGCTCCGTCACCCTCAGAGGGAAGAAGTTCTTCCTCATCTTCAGCTGGAACTTCCTCTGCTTCTGGTTGTGGTGTGGTGTACTAATTTAGAGGCCACAACTTATATCACGGGAGCGAGAAAGCGGTATATTGCATGAAAGCTGCGCTTGCAGACAGGGTGGTTTTGAAGAAAGGCTGTGTTGGATGTTGGTCTCTTTAGTGGAGCACAAGAAGCGCTCTTTAACACGCATTCATCTACAAATGCTTACTTCTGCATTTGAAAGAGAACTTTTTTCATTTAGTTTTGTACACTTTCAGATACCTGGACTTGTTTGGTGGTATACAGCTTAATACAAAGCTTTGCATGGTGTGTCTAAGTGGTATCAGTCCTTACACTGCCGTATTTTGTGTGGGAAAGTGGGAAGTCGGGGTCAGCGTGTGCGTGGTATGTCAGTACGTTGTGAAAATCCATCTGGGACTCTTGTCTGAACTTCTTTTGTTGTCTTGGTGGCAGATGTCTTCTTCCAGCACTGTGCAGTCTCCCTTTGTGCCACCGTGACTCTGAAAAATCGTATTAACTTGGGAAAAGTTGGTTCT
Organism: Opisthocomus hoazin; assembly: GCF_030867145.1. Classification (NCBI taxonomy): domain Eukaryota; kingdom Metazoa; phylum Chordata; class Aves; order Opisthocomiformes; family Opisthocomidae; genus Opisthocomus; species Opisthocomus hoazin. The sequence continues at coordinate 808,625 of NC_134453.1, read as the reverse complement.
CTTTGTCTTAGAAAAACATTTATACCTTAATTGTGGTGTTCTGGCTGCTCATCTTTTCTCAGTGACGTGGGGCAGAAATGCTTCAGTGTGATGTTTTCACTTGGTCAAAGACTTTTGAACTGTTACTACAGTCAAAAAAATTATTTAGAATAATCCCTTCAGGCACAGAAGGGGAGTTTTAGAGAGGCATAGGTGGCAAAAGCAATGCCTTAAAATGGGTTTTTTTCTACTGTTCTGGAGAGTCCTCATATTTTGGGTTTTTTATTCTGTTACATTTCATGTTTGGCTAGCGTTGCAACCAAAAACTTCGTAAGTCTCCCACATTTTGGCTTTTCTTTTTTTGGTTGTGATCGTAGCGTAATGACGTTGAAGTGTGTAGCAGGGAGATGCTTCCATCCGTACTCCAGCCCCGCAGAGCCCGAGCAGTCGCCGTAGCAGTGGCCGCTTCCTCCTGAGCAGCAGCTTGGTTAAAGGCAGCCGTGAAAGGAGAGGTGTAGTTGTGACCACAGCATTCCTTTACCTGCGGTCTCTTCCAGTGCTGGGAGAGTAAACTTTTCCATCACTGGCAGATCTTTTTCACAAGTTCTCAATAATTTTTCTGAAGGCGTTTTTTAGATAGACACAATTCTTCAGTTTTTACGTGCAAACCACGCTACTTCACGCAGGTTTTGCAGGGCCTGATGACAGGAGGAACATAAAACATGGAGGGTGTGGACTGAGGTTGCTATTGAGTGGATCAGGGAGCTGCTACCACAATTTTAGATGGTGAATCTTCCCCTGGGGTGACAGCAGCAGTGAAAAGCCAAAGCTGTACGAGGTGCCAGGCTGGCATTTAGAACAGCAAGCGGTGGGTACCAGTCTGCACCTGTAGGCTCCTGGCTTTGGGCCGCTGATTGATGAAAACAACTTGGAAGTTCTGAAGACCCGTTCCTGTGGGTGCTGTCTGATGGCAGTTTATTCTGAACGAAAGTATTTTTCGTGAAGATAGACATCTGGTTTGAAATTTATAGTGGGTTTTTGTAACATGTTTTATTAGCAGCTGATTTTGTAGCATTTTTCTATACCTTCTTCTGGATAGTCAGGTTTTCAAGCTAGCAGGTTCAAAACATCAATTGTCTACGTTGTATATGAAAAACCTGATGGAGGTTTAGAAAAAAAAAAGCAATACCTTATTGCTTAGGAAATTGTTTTCATATTTCAGCTGTAGTTTGGACAGCTGTAACTATTAAAAAATGAAACATAATGCAAACGTATTGAACTGTTAAAAGATTATAATTTCAATAGTACTTTTTATATGCACAAACTTTAGCTACTTAAGCAAGGGGGAAGGTGATTAAAGTTCATACATTTTGTTCTTTTATCGGTCTTTGCACTTTGATAAATAAATAGATCATCGCGGATTCAATAGGCCAATTGCAGCATATAATAGCTATTCAGAGGCAATTAAATTGCCTTTTTTCATGCCGGCGTGTGAGCGTGCCCTTTCACAACCTTCAACTTGATTCGTGGTGATTCAAAATTAACTGAAAAGTCTTGTTTGCTGACAGCTTAAAGCTTAATTGACTGAAAGCCAAATAGAGTGTGTTCTGTATTCAGCGCCGGAGCGTGTGCTGGAAGGCAGCGCCGGGGCCCCCTTGGCCCGTGCCAGGGTGGGGACCCCTTCGCGGCGCCGCGCATCGCGCCGACCGTGGTGGATGGCCTGCGGTGGATGGCCTGCGGTGGATGGCCTTCAGCTTGTGGGTGGCCGGCGCGGTTCCGGCACTGCCCCGGGGCTTCCTCCCTCCCGCACAAACCTGCCTTTCAAGGAGCTGCTTGGCTTTCCCGTTTGTAGCTGTGAGAGGGGACAGTGAACCAGAAAACGAGAAATGCCTCGTGTTGCTTTCACTGTTTGGTTGAAATGATCCACCGAAAGGTAAAGTCTGCTATAGCTTGAATAAAATTTTTGTGCCTGTTAAAGAATATTCGTATAAAGACTCTCTAGATGGCTAAACAAGCAACAAATAAATATTAAAATGTGTCTTAGTGGAATTCCTGTCCATCCGTAGGCGCAGGGGGAGATCTGAAATGTGTTGGTGTAGCTATCCTGCTGTATCAGGGCATACCTGGAGCGCAGAGCCTGTACGGGGGGCTCTGGACTGGGGCTGGAAGCCTTTCAGTGTGGGTTAACCTGGGGGAAAATTCCTGATGAATTGTAACCTCAGCTCAGTCCGAATCCTCTTTGTGATGCTGCTGAAGGCTTTCCTTTTTCCCTCAATACTTCTGTCTAGAAGAACTGGTTTTGTTGAGGGGTGCTGCTCAACGCGACCTGCCGTCCTTCCACCAGTCCCCCACCTGCAGGCTGGGGCCTGAAAGCCCCCCCTGCCCCTCCCAGGGACGGCGGGGGCGAAGCAGCACAGGAGATGCCTGCAAATAAACGTTTGGTGGAGGTTTTTTGTGTTGTAGAATGTCCTTAAGTATGTATTAAATACTTTCAAATTCAATAATGTCTTTAAGCATTGGGAACGCTTTTTCATCTGTCAAAATCAGAAAGGTCTTAAAAGCAAAATGCCTCCAATTGTCAGACAAGATATGATAGGTAAGTTAGAAAAATATAATGGCCCCTCACGTGGTTTCTCCTGTAAATTCTTAAAGTTCTGTTCATATCCATGTCAAATTTTAATATGTAGAAGTTAAAGAACGTGGGTTCTGATGTTGCTCTATTTCTTATTGATTTCTTGGCAAATCATAGCTATCTAATTTCTTCTGCCTTCCTATTGATTTCCAGTAGGAACAACATCTTTTCATAAAGCATCAGAAAAGTTGCCATTCGGTTTCAAAGTGACTGTAATGTAAAAGAGCTTTACTCTTAACGTTCCTTTCAATAAAATAATCATCATACTTCCGAACGCGAAGTCCGGATCGGCACCGGTTTTACTGAAGCCCTACTTCTATCTAGGGAGAGATGAAACTCAACAATAAATTTCTTTAATGTCTCTTATTAGCAGCCTATTAAATGCTGTTGAATAAAATATATCTGACGTTTACATTTAGCTGGCTTCACTTCTGTGCAAATTGGTTACATCCCAGTGTTAGCAGTGCAGCCTTCCACTGTTCTGTGAGATTTGGTTTCCCCGGTGGAATTACAAATTGCATATAATTTAATGGTGGAATTATTTAAATGCTCAGAGTTGTCATATGTTTAGAAAGCTTTCAGACAGACATCACTCCAGTTTTTCATAAGGCTGCTGGGCTCGGGAAGAAAACGTGCTTTTCTACATAGAATAAGTACTTTTGCAGCCACCAGTCTGATCTGTTGCCATTTACTGGAATTTTCTCTGCTGCTGTGCTGTTCCTTTTATGACAGAATATTTCACAGTGCTGCAGGTCTGGGAGCACAAAATGGGTGAGGATGCTGCTTCCTCGCAGAGCCGAGAGCAGGGAGACAGTCAAAGACAAAATGGATTCTCTGCTGTGCAGGTGGGGGGGGTCGGGCACCTCTGATTTGGGGTGACTCGCTGGTTTTAGATTGCTGACTAAATGTATCAAAACTTCCCTTATCAGAAGTGATATCTGAGAGATTATAATCAAAAATTTGAAGAGGTATGCTGAACATTTAAAATGCTTTTGTTTATGACTCGTTTATGTAGACAGTAATGAAAAGAAATAGAGTTCTGGAAATTATGGCACAAAATTACATCTAAAAATTGAAATAGCAAGGTTAGAGGACAACCAATATTTACATCGCTGATTTCTGTGGTTTTCGGATGTGGTATGAAACAATGAAATGTCACTGTGGTAAAATTTATTCTCAAGTTACTAGATACTTTGGGCTATATGGCTTTCGACAGAATTAAATCAGTTTAAGATAATGATTGCTTAGTCGAGGTCATTGGTGAAAACCCACGCGTACCGAAGAGAACAGCTAATCTGTTTGCGTGCTGTTTGAAAGCAAACGGACATTTTCAGCGCAGAGTTCACGAAGCGTTGGGGAAAAAAGGAACATTTATTGCTAGGAGAAAACAGGGTAACCTCTATGCCTCTGTTTTCCGGAATGAAATTTATTGTTGCTTAACTTGCTTCAGGTATTCAGTAACTGTTGGATGTTTTGGTGGGGTTTTCTCGTTAGCACCTTACAGCCAGGCAGTGACTGACGACGGCAGCTTCGGCATTTGCAGTTGCGTAGGTGAAATCGGTTTGCTGCTGGCGTCGTGCAGCCCCGTTACCAAGGAAGAACTGGCGCTCAAGTTGATGTTTCCTACTGCAGAAGAAGTTGCAGCGAGGCCAGATGAGAACCTGTAACTGTATGAGAGTAATTAATGCGTGCCACCTCTCGCTAGTAGGAATCTGCCCGCATGGAGAAGCAGTGGGGCTTTAGGCAGCGCAGCTCAGCATTGCGGGGTGCAGAACGTGTGTGGTAAGTCCTGTGCGCGTGGGTAAGCACGAGTAGAGCTGCACTACGCACCTGGCTTTTGCCTTGTTGCAAGATAAAGCCGAGTCACTTACACACTGTGTGTAAACCTTGCGGTGTGCTCGGTGCCCGCGCCGGGCTTGTCCGGCGGGGAGCGGTGTTCCCAGGCGCGCTGGGCCGCGGCGGCACGGTGCGGCAGAGCCGGGAGGTCCCGGGGCGCGGGGGCCCGCAGCGATGCCTGGTGGCTGCCCGGCAAGCTCAGGCGTTCAGCTTTTTAGGAAGAATGAGTGATGGCTAATGATTATTTAATGGCAGATCTCTGGGCTGAGAGGCACTTAGCGCTCGGTGCGTCCTGCAAAGCCTATTTCTCAGCGCTTCCGACAGGTTCATTTGGTCTCACCTTGAGTAGAGCAGTGCTGTATTGATCTCATTGGGGTGGATTTAAACACACTATCGGCTTAAAATAGCACCACCTATGCAGAAGAACATCAGGGCCTTAACCCTTCAGGCTGTCGATAGCTGCTGTGTGATGCTTTGGTTGGAGGCTAACAGATTCCTGGCGGGTTTCCTTCTCCTGAAAACTGCTGGGTTTAATTAACAAGCACGCCGCGATGCTTCGGTAGCGCGTGTTGCGCGGTGCCCTGTGGGGCTAAGCCCTGTGGGGCTAAGCCCTGTGGGGCTAAGCGCCGGGGAGTTACGCGTGGGCTCTGACCGCCCCGGGGGTCTGACCGGGGGTCAGCCGAGGGGTCAGGCCCTGGGGTTTGAGAGAGGGGTTGAAATGACACGTTCAACGAAGATGAGCTGTTTGTCTTTTTTTCAGTTTTTGTAAGTGTTTGGATGGCTGCAACAGTCTTTTCTGAAAAGAATGCTCTGCACTCCCCTAATACGAATTATTATTCACCGTGGGAGGCTTTATGATTCTCCTCTTTGTCAGAGTTGCTGCAGCTGGCTACCTGCGTAAACCACATTACTGATATTACACAGGGAATAGGTTATCAGCCAGCAAACCAGGAAACATCCTCCCTTTAATCATACAGCGCTATGTGACATGCTGGTATTTAGTTATTAAAATTGTCTGTTGTAAGATCTCCTATGAAATATTGAAAAAAATAAGGTTTAAACGCTTCACGTTTGTAGAGTAGTAACAAAGCTCCGTTATTCCAAATACTTTGCTGCAGACACGAGAAGAAAATACCAAGCCAGGCATTATGAAACAAATCAGCTCAGCATGCCAGTAGGGAGGAGACCTTTGGGGAGGAAAACCAAAAAAAACCCACAGCCCCCCGAGAAACAGCATTTGCTGTTATTCCAGAGCAGTTCTTTTGCTCATCCTCACCTAAATTTATTTTCAAATGGTGTTATCAAGTCCTCTGTCACTATCTAAGCACGTACCTATCTCTTTTTAAAACATGTACCTTATCAGTGAGAACAATAAAGTGCAGGGAATTTTCATGGAACGTATTGGGTGTTTTCTTGCGTAGCACTCTGCCCTGTATAGTAGTTATTTAGCAGATATCTTTATAAAACACAGCAAGAGATTGAATTTAGAAATATGAATTGTTACGGCACTAAAATGCTTACACTTCTTTTCATGAGTAAATTTTATTCAAACAGTGTGCATCTCAACTACATATGGACAATGCTGTGGTGCAGTTTGTTTTTTAATCTTTTCTAGTTCTCAGTTACAGGAATAGTAAAAAGATTGATTACCCAAGGTGTGATGCCTTAATCGACAAGCTGCTGCTTGAGATCGTGCTTGCTTTTCCCCTCTCCTGTGTGCTTGCTGGAACAGCCCAATTGGAAGTACTATGAAAACAGCAAAAATGAAAATGATAAAAAATGCTTAATAAGCATGGAAGATAAATACCAGGTTTTGGAGTTGGCCATCGCAGGTAGTCTCCTTACCCGCTGTCCCACTGTGGTGCCAGATTTCTGTGTGGTGTTCACCTGCCACATATTGACTGTCATGGCGGCAGTCATGGAATTTTATTTTTTTTTTAATGTGAGAGGGGAATAATATTAGTTTTGCAAAATATGTGAGCTTTCAGTCTGCGCTCATGTAAATCTCATCACTATAGTGAAGACACTGGAACTGCTCTGGCTTACGAGAGGTAAGGGTGACAGCTTCAGGAATGTGTCACTTTTCCGTATTCACAGATATTTTTTCACTGTCAATGAACAAAAGGCTGAAAATAGCAAGAAGTTTCTCCGCAGAGAAAAGCTTTTGGACTAGATGACCCACAGGGGTCCCTTCCAGCCCCTACCATTCTGTGATTCTGTGATTTGTGTTTTTCTTGTAAGAGGCAGGAGAATGAGTGCAGAAGTTACAGCTTGACAAAGGTAGCTTTGGCTTTGGCACGCACCTGGTGACGCATCTCGCCTCGGCGTGCGTGCCTTCTCAGCTTGTCTTTGTACGATGTTCTACGTGAAGAGGTTTCTCCCTGGGATTTAGCACTGTCCTCAGCACAGGTGATCGGAATGTGTCTGGTGAGGGGACTGGAGCATCTCTCCTAAGAGGAGAGGCTGAGGGAGCTGGGCTTGTTCAGCCTGGAGAAGAGAAGGCTGAGAGGGGACCTTAGAAATGCCTCTAAATATCTGCAGGGTGGGTGTCAGGAGGACAGGGCCAGACTCTTTCCAGTGGTGCCCAGCGACAGGACAAGGGGCAATGGGCACAAACTGAAGCAGAGGAAGCTCCAGCTGAAGATGAGGAAGAACTTCTTCCCTCTGAGGGTGACGGAGCCCTGGCCCAGGCTGCCCAGGGAGGCTGTGGAGTCTCCTTCTCTGGAGATATTCCAGCCCCGCCTGGCCGCGGTGCTGTGCAGCCTGCGCTGGGTGACCCTGCTTGGGCAGGGGGTTGGACTGGGTGACCCACAGAGGTCCCTTCCAATCCCTGCCATTCTGTGATTCTGTGAAATAGGGAAAGGCACTGTGAGAATTCACTGTGCTGGCACTGGGCTGGCAGAGCTCGCCCGGAGAAGTTCCCGACCCTCCGCTGGTGTTGGCACGTCCGGGCAGGAGCTCTGGCTCCCGCAGGGAGGCTGCACGCTCGGAAGGGCTCGCAGGGAAGGTGGCCGGGGGCACAGGTTTACTTTTCCTGCTGTTGGACCAGATTTTCTCACGCGTGTTGCGTTTATGCTGTGATAGTAGGAACAGATAATATTTAGGAAAATGTATCTGGAGTTACCAGCCTGTGTCGGAAAGACCTGTGCCCAAAAGCCATGGGGGTTTTTTGGGGGGGTTTGGGTGTGCTGGTGGTTTGGTTTGTGTTGCTGCTCTTGCTGTGATGGGAAGGTGCTTGGTTTTTTTATACAAAACCAGGTGGTTATTCTGAACTAAGCCAAACTGTTGAGAGGAGAAGTGACCATATGGAGTGACTTCACGTTTTTCTCGCGGTGCGTTGGGGGTAAGCTGGCGGGAGCTGGGCCAGGCAAGGCGGCCGGAGCCCCCGGCAGCACCCCCGGTCCCCGGCAGCACCCCCGGCCGAGCGGGGCTGGCGGCGGGCCCTGCGCGGCGGGGCCGGAGGAGGGAGCTGCGCGTGCAGGAATGGCTGCGCTGCGCGGCCAGCTTGGCGATCGGTCAGCGCAGGTCGCAAAGGGTGAGGTGATGGACGTTGTTTCCTCTCTTCCCACCTTATCCCCCCGGTCACTTTGAGTGGTGTTAGTCCTTCAGAACGTTTTTCAGTTTGGGTTTGTTGAGCTCTCTGGCTTTGTAAGCTGTCAGGAGGTGCAGATGTGACTGTAATTATTTTTCTGTGTATAATATTAAGAACTAGAAATGCAGACAAGCTCATAGCATGGCCTTGGCTGGTTGAAGAATCCCAGACAGTTAAGGGTGAGTATCTCTGAGGCACGTTTAGGATTTAGTTTTCTTAAAGTGTTTTGCTTTTTCCTTTTTAGGTTACAAACAGAACATTATACAAATTTATTTAGTGTAGGAAAACAGTCAATTGACACGAAGAAATATTTTAAATTGTTGACAGCCAAGATGAATGTAAGCAGAACTGCATTCCCCCCCGCAGCCCTTGTGCGGTCTGGTATAATATCCCGTATAGCGCAGAGGAGCGATTACCGTTCCAAACGCGAGCAGTTTCAGTGGCCGTTGCCAGAAGTCCTGTCCCTGCCACAGTCTGGTGTGTGTTCACTTCCTCCCTGGCATCTGGGAAAGGACTGTGAGGATTTTCTGTATTATCTAACTGTATGTTTTTTTAGGCATGAAAGAGAGGAAAAGGAAGGAGAACAGAAATCCTCATCCCAGCCTGCCCGGTTACAAACCTCCGCTCCATGTATAAATGGAAACCTCGACAAAAGCAGGGCAGAGAGGGGGACCTGGCAGGCAGGAGGGAAAGGTGATGGTGCCCTTCATGGAGTTCAGTGTGCAAGCTTTCATCTACAGATAGCAACTTCTGAGTGTGTCCGTTCGGCGCTGGGAAATGTGAGCTGTGACAGCAGTCGAGAGGGCTTTGGTTGTCAGTTTTCTTCGTACCCTCCAGACAGCAGATTGGGATGCGAGGTCTGAGTTCTATGCCATGCTTAGTATGAAGTACATTTGTGGTCTCGAGCAAATTACTTGATTCATTTCAAATATGTTCTATATTTTCAAAGTATTCTCGGTTTGAAGAGCTTACCGCCACCGACAGCCCGCAGAGCCTTGCTGTGGCACGCTTGACGTGGTTCGTCTGTGCTGTCTTGGAGCAGCTCTCGGCTGTCGGAGCGTATGGCCGTGGAAGTGGGGCTGCTGCAACATCTTTCCTGGGTTTTTTTCACTTTAAAGAACATTATGCACATGAAATGTCGTGAGTAAATCTCAGGGATGACACATTGAAATTACTGGGCGTAATCGCAACCCCGTAGTTAACTGTGGTGGGCTGTGGTTCTGCACGCTGGGGCTGGGTGGCTCGCCGTGGTGGTGGCCCTTTGATGGAGAGGGCTGGGGCTGCCTCAGGCTGCCCTTCTGTGCTGAAACGCATTCAGGCAATGTGTTTGGTGATAATAAATGGGTCTGGCACCTACTTCTGCAGGCTTTAGTTCCTACTACAGTACGGGAGCCCCATCAGCACGCGCCTAAGAGCAGATCTGAAGTACCTGGTAGCAGTCCATCTCTCATAAAACCGCCTGCAGCCTTAATTCAAATCCATCGATTCCTATTCCAGTTAAACCTGGAGAACTTAATTTGTCTTTTAATCCTTTTATTGTAAGCTAGGATAAAATTAATTTTACCCAAGAACTGTGCAAAGCCAATTAACATGATCTTTAGAGTTATTTAGTAAAGTGCTTCAAACTGTTAAATTTATCCTGACCTCGTGGCTGCACTCTCTGACTGCTTTTTAAATGAAGTAATCAATATCTCGCAGCCTTTTAAACAATTTGAACTTCTGAAATATTTTACCTATATTTTAAACACTTCATAAATACGCTTCGTGGGATCTGTGAAGCTGTCTCCTCTGAGCAGCAGCGTGTGTGTTTCAAAAACTGATATATTTTGAAATATTTCATGCTTTCGTTGTGCCTGAAGAAAACCCCAGCGGGGCGAACGCATGGGCATGATCGGTTTCTCCGTTGGCGCGGATCCGGAAGGGTGGTATTGTTACAACTAAAATGCAGAACGTTTTTGTCCTTTCATCAGTGCAGCTTCTGTTTTCCACACAGAGCTCTTTGAGGTTATTAATTTTCTTACTGTGATAGGGTGATCAACCGTCCTGTCAAGAAAATGGATCTCTGTGTCACCCTTTCGCATGATTAAATGGAGGCACGTCGCTGTGAGAAAATACCAAATTTTCATGAGACAAATGAAACTGTAGAAAGGACTGCTTCTGTAGACGTTATTTCATTTTAAAATCTCCCAAATGGCTGTCAGTTTATTTGTAGGAAAACATTGCAATTAATTGCGCTTCCACCAGTAATGGGGGGGAAGGCAAAAATATTTAAGGTGGTCTTTTTCCCCCTCCCACCTGGAGATTCTGAGGAGGGATGTTGCTGGGGGGGGCGACGGGTGGAATGTTGTTGGTTTGGGGTTTTTTTTTTTTGTTGGTGGTGGTTTGGGTTTTTTTTTTGGTGGTGGTGGTGGTTTGGGGTTGATTTTTTTTTTGGTGGTGGTGGTTTGGGGTTGTTTTTTTTTTTTTTGTGGTGGTGGTTTGGGGTTTGTTTTTTTTGGTGGTGGTGGTTTGGGGTTTTCTTTTTGGTGGTGGTGGTTTGGGGTGGGTTTTTTTGGTGGTGGTGGTTTGGGGTGGGTTTTTTTGGTGGTGGTGGTTTGGGGTTTTCTTTTTGGTGGTGGTGGTTTGGGGTTTTCTTTTTGGTGGTGGTGGTTTGGGGTTTTCTTTTTGGTGGTGGTGGTTTGGGGTTTTTTTTTTTTTTGTGGTGGTGGTTTGGGGGTTTTTTAGTTTCTTGGTTTTCAGGTTTTTTTGAGGTGGAAAACCGTACGCTGCAGCAGTGAGTCGGAGAGCGACTGCCGTGCGCCAGATTGCGAATGCAACTCTGTAAGAACATTTCCCACCCTGTTCTGGCTGGAGCGTGTTGTGTGGTTAACAAAGCCTTAGCTCCTCGACATCTGGGTGCCGGCGCAGCAGGGTCAGCGCTCGGCGTTCGCCCGGCTGCGAGCCTGCACGTCAAGGCACCGCTGCCGCGCTGGCTCCGGGGTTGCTGGTGGCCCAAGGTGTCGCCGCGTGCTGCCAGCAACGCCGCTCGTCCCCGCGCGGGACGGGGCCAGAGCTGCGGGCGCCCGCTGGTTCGGGGCGCGCTGGTTCGGGTTGGGACGTGGAAGTTCTGCTGAGCCAGGCGGGTGGTGTGAAGGATGCTCCAAGATTGGGGTTCTAGCGAAGGGTTAACGTCATAACGCTGTCGTCAACGGCACGGCGGGCCCCCCGGTTTAATTTCCTCCTGGAAGCAGCACCTGTGTTCGCTCTTCCTTTCTTCCTCGCCTGGGAGCCGTGGCTGGCGTGGACAGCGCGGCCGGGGTCAGCGCCTCGCCTATTGATCAGCATCCCGCCGTCCCCTGCTCCAGCATCTGCTCCGCCGGCCGCTCCGGCGCCTGCTGCCGCGCGGCGGAATGGAAATCCATAACCAGAGCTGTGCTCATCCAAGCAGGGGAAGAAACTAAATTAAATGGTATAAAACCATCTTGGATCAGGAGTTGGTGCCAATTCATCTTGATCCGAGATGTCACAGCGGGCTCCGTGCGAGCACCTGGGCCGGGAGCTGCCATCAGTCACCGGCAGCGATGCCCCTCGGCAGGGGCACCCCGGGAAGCGGGGCTGCCGGGCACCCGCTGGCGGCCCTCGGGTGCCGGGGCAGAGGCTGCTGCAGCCGGGCGCAGCGCGCAGGGCGGCCGTATGCAAATGCTAACGAGAAGCTGGGGGCTGCAGATGGCGGGAGGGGGACGAGCCCTGGCTGAGCAATTAAAACTGTTACGTTTCTTGCTTTGTCTGTTACAGCCCGTTTTCATCCCCCTTCCTCTGAAGGCAGTTACTATTGATTTTTTTTCTTTCTTTTTCTCTCCTCCCCCACCACTGTTAAGCTTTCTGTTGTTTTTCTTTCCTTTTGGCCGGCACATCGCTGTCACAGCCGCAGCGTGGTTGCCCGGACAAGGATGGTCTCCTAACGCAGCTTCTGAAATCTGGGGAAGGTTTCGCCTGCTGTCGAGCCACGTGAATGTCATTAGCAGAGCGCGCCGTAGTGTGACTCCCTAATTCACCCGGCATTAATCTCCCGGGCCGAGAAGTCTCGCTCAGTGCCGGGTGGTGCCTTCCGACTTCTCGGCAAAGGCTGAGCAGCGGCGTGCGGTACGGAGGATTAGGGCTTCAGTATTTTTGTAGGATGTGTAGCAGGGCGTTTCCTAGTATGCTCTGAATTTGCGTTGTAGGTAAAAGTGAACTCTGCTTGTCAGAGTAAATGAACACAGTATTTTCATTGCAGTCAATTTCTTCTAATATTTTGTTTCTTTACTGAAAAAAAAAAAAACCCAAACTTCATCTGCTTAGTGAAATTAAAAATCCCTGGGCTGTATTAGTCTAATGAGGTAAATTTCAGCTTTGTTTAAAATCCATAAAACAGTGGGCTTTTTCCACTGTTTTTGAGAATGTTTGTTAAAATACTGTATGTGGTGTTGTAACGTACAAAAACACTATTTCTGTTTAATGGCATACACTGTTGTGCTGAAATTCAGTAAGAATTTGAATGTGATGGTAGCTCCTAAACCAAAAAGATGATTTTATATAATACAAATAAGTTATCCTAAAAATTTTTTTATTTTTTTTTTAAATACAACTTGTTATGCAAATTCAAAATTAACAAGAAGCAAACCAAAAACCAGCCTTCACAGAAAGGAGACAGGCACAGAATTCCACAGATCTGTTATCAAGCGAGCAAATGAAACCGTGAAATGGGACAGTTTTCTGGTGGCTCTTTTCTCTGAGATCTTCACCGGTTTTGAAGGGTGGGATTGGTTGAAGACAGATTGTCCAGTGGGGGGGTGTTTATATTTTTCCCATGCATTGTAGGCTTGCAGAAGTGGAATGGAATCATCTCCAGCAGCCGAAAATCCTGGCAACAGCAGGAACAGTCCTGAAGACGTGATTTCAGTTAAACGGAAACGTCTTTTGTTTTCTCTGGGAAACATGGTGTTGTTTGGAGTATTAAAGAACAATCCCTCCTTTTGATTTTTATCATATTTCTTACTTTTCATTTTAGGTTGTCTCTCTGGTCTCCCACAAACAAAAAAGATATCTACGTCCTATGAAGAGAGGCGGAAGCAAGCCACGGCCATCGTCCTGCTGGGGGTGATCGGAGCAGAATTTGGAGCTGAAATCGAACCTCCAAAACTTCTCACTCGGCCACGTAGTTCCAGTCAAATTCCCGAGGGATTTGGACTGACTAGCGGTGGATCGAACTATTCCTTGGCAAGACACACGTGTGAGTATCCTGAGCAGTGGTTTCCCTTGCTCTGCTGCTGGGGCCAGACAGGCAGGAAGGGGTGTGGTGTTATCAGCTCAGTTCATTTAAAATATCCCGTCACTGGAAAAGATCAAGATTAGGAGTTCTGAACACACAATGAGCAACGCTATAATCGGAGGCTGCCAAGAAGTCAGTGCTGGTGGAGCGAGCGGTGGAGCTGGTGACTGGGCGTGGGATTTGCAGTGGTGCTGCTGGGAGGGAGGCACTGACCGTGGGCAAACCGGTCCGGCACCGGCTGGCATGGGCCAGCTCTTCAGCTGCAATTCTGACGTCCTTTATTCGTCTCCCAGTTAAACCGAAACACTTGCATTTAAGACTGCATTTATGTAATTGTTTCTCTTTGTTTTTGTAATCCTGAAAACATTCCTTGGGTTAGTTGAGAGAGAGGGAGGAGACCGTCAGCGCTAGTCCTGCCTGCTCCTTTGATGAGGCTTCGTTTTCAGCACTTGGGAGGTCTTGCTCTGAGTGGAGTCGTTCTCCAAGTAACTGAGCACTGGCGAGTTTGCTGTCTTCCCACACGCGCCTTGGGGGGTGTGGGTCCGCAGGCTGGAGACAAACATACTTGGTGATGAGGGTGGGGGAACCATGCAAGGTGTCTGATGTAAAAATCAGACAGGTGAATTTAATAGAAAATGGTGGAATTCGAGGTGTGCTCTACACAGTGTTACATTGTGGTCCTCTGCCAGGATTAGTACCGTGGTGTTGCTGTAAATATCCTTAGTAAATGCGACCTTGTCAAAGGTGCTTGCATGCCTGTGCGTTGGTTATTCAATGTTAGCACTGAAAAATCTAGTAGAAGCAAACGCAAGTGCAGTGCCCTGTGCTCATACGATGCTTGTGGCCAGGTTCCTGAGCACGCTGGTGTGTGTGTGTTTTATGTTGAGTCTGGCAGAAGTCCCCTGTGTCATCTCTGTAAGATCTCTCTGAAGTGCTGCCGGTATTGCTTGGAAAGCCATCCACTATCTGATTAGCTATAAAACAATTCCACAGCAGTGGATTTCTCCTCCTGCACTAGTTCAGTCTTCACCCAACACCCAAGTGCCTTTGAGAAGTGGAAAAAAAAAATGATTGCAAGCCAGTGTATTGTGTGGGCTCAGAGCTGTTACGGGGGGAGCGCTGGTAGTAACGATGAGAGGGGACCGTCCTGCTGTCGGGAGCCCTGGTCACACGAGCTGCAACGCTTCCTTCCAAGGAGCACTGTGCAGTGCATCAAGGCTGAGAAGGGGTTGGAGGAACGCTGACGGTCTCACAGAGCAGCGTTCTGTCTGTTGAGCACCAGGAGTCTTGAAGGCCTCATCCAGCACACTGTGCTTTGGGCTGGTTCTGTTTCTTACCTTTCTGCTGCTTGTACTGGAGAGTAGTCTCACTCCAGTGTCAGTACCAGGCTGCAAAGACGTCTGGTCAGAAAAAGTGCAAAATTTATTCTGTTTTTTTTTCCTAGTCATTTTTTACTCCAACTCATTTTCCTACAAAATATGCAGATTGTGAGTTTCATAATGGTGACAGATTTTGTATTTTTGTTTTAATGAAGTGCAGGGAAGGTGCTGCCTGCTTACTTACACATTAGCGTAGTACCATAGCAGGGTAGGTAAGCGTAGCTTCGTTACTGTACCTACTGCTCAAACGCATCGTGGGCCGTGCCCTTTTGGGCTTGTTCAGCCTGAAGAGGAGAAGGCTGAGAGGGGACCTAATATATACTTAGAAATGTCTGCAGGGTGGGTGTCAGGAGGACGGGGCCAGACTCTTTCCAGTGGTGCCCAGCGACAGGACAAGGGGCAATGGGCACAAACTGAAGCAGAGGAAGCTCCAGCTGAAGATGAGGAAGAACTTCTTCCCTCTGAGGGTGACGGAGCCCTGGCCCAGGCTGCCCAGGGAGGCTGTGGAGTCTCCTTCTCTGGAGATATTCCAGCCCCGCCTGGACGCGGTGCTGTGCAGCCTGCTGTGGGTGACCCTGCTTGGGCAGGAGGTTGGGCTGGGTGACCCACAGAGGTCCCTTCCAACCCCTGCCATGCTGTGATTCTGCTGAGGCCTGTGGCATGGGGTGGTGTGCACCCGTGTGGATTGACTCCCTTAGCCTCGAGGAAGGGTGGTGGGGAGCAGCCTGCCCACAGGGAGCGGGCCCGTGCCCACGCAGCTCCGCGCCATGCCCGGGGCTTGGCCGGGAGGGAGGGTGTTAGCTGGCACCAGCAGCACGGGGCTAGCAGCCGTTTCCACTGGGTTGCAGAAGGTCATGCTCAGAAGCTCAAGAGCTTCGTGGAGCACTGCTGAAGTCACTGGTGTAGGCACAACCTCCATCTTCCACGCAGTACATGGCCGGAATTCATCTTCCGTGGAGCGTGGCGCTGCTTCCGCTGACTTTGGAACGGCAAAGGAAAGGCCCCGCACGGTGCTCGCTCCTGAGAAGCGTGCAGTGCTGGCTGGGACGGTGTGGCCGTGCAGGGCTGGCTGTGCAGCGCTGCACAGACCGAGCCGTGTTTCTCAGAAGCCTGGGGACAGGCCGTGCTGGGTGGCTGCCCTGGAGCCCCTCTCGAGCAGTGCGTCCTTGCCTCGGCGCCCTGCCAGGGGCTGCTGGTGTGGGCAGAGCCGGGGGCTGCTGCCCGCCGGTGTGACAGCGTTCCCGGGAGCCGCGGCTCGGGGTGCCGCTCCTCCCAGTCGGCCGAAGGCGGGATACTGTTTAGGAATCATATTTTGTTATTATAAACTGAAGCTGTATGCTGTGAGGGGTCCGGAGTGATGGGGGAGATGGCACAAAGCCTAAAGCCACAATATTTTCCGTTTCAAAAGAAGTTATCAAAATGAATTGCTTCATTTACACTGTTAAAATATACAGAGTTTTTGCTGTACAAATCATGCACGTTGTGCTGTACTGTATTTACAAAAATAATAGTTGTGATAGTGCCTTTTTGAGAGGGTGGAATTCTCTAGAAATCCACGTGGTGACCTTGCCTGACATCCCGCATTAATCTCTGTTGACCTTACAAATAGTTCATGAGATATTTAATTATAAAATGGCACCCAAAGAATATCTCATTACGGATGCACCACATCGCGCTTAAACTGCAGCTAATGCTGTGTTTATGAAGTTAATGGGCTGATAAATCTGAATGACTGCTCTGTCCTGAATATGAAAATACCTGATTCTGTTGTTACTGCGGCGTATTTTTCAAAGCATCTGCCATCAGTGTAGTTATTAATGAGAAGCGTGTTGCCCTTTCGCGCAGCCGGTCTCACGTGCGACAGCGCGTTCCCGGCGTGACGGCAGTGATACCGCTTTTGCAGGCTGTGTGTGCGAGCTTCATCCGCAGCCGGTGCTGGGGCTTCCATGTCCCGGAACCCGCGGCAGTCGCCCGGGTTCTGCTGCTTGCTGGGGTAAGGCAGCTCGCCAGTGGCTGGGTTCCCGGCGCAGGCTCAGGGAACCGTTGTTCATTTTTTAATTATAATGTCTCAAATTCAACGCAGCTGACCGCCTTGGCTGTTGGGCCAGGGGGAAACCAAGTGAAATTTTGTAATAGAAATACACCCATCTGCATAATTGTGTAGGGGTGCCTGGTGGTGGGATGCTTTTTCCGTTACAGAGCCACTTTTGTGTAGTGTCCCAAACGTATTTAATCTGAAAATAGAATTTAACGCGGGCTAAACTTGGAGCTCTTGGGGAACATAGGATATTTTTACTCGGTCAGCTACCCTGTAACAGTTTCAGATGTCTCTTGATCCATTAGTTCCGTATGGTGACAATATTGAAATCGCCGCTCCCGGCGAGGAGGAGAGAAGCCCTGTGAGGAGGAGGTGGCTCCCGCGGGCTGCGGAGCCGACGGGCTGAGCTGGCAGCGGCGGTTAGCACGGGCGCGCGCGGCGTCACCGCGTCCAGCAGCAATAAATCAGCGGAGCACCTCAACAGCAGCCTTTCGGAGCACATTAGGCACACTGGCTCGGTAACTTAATTTAAACAAAACCACAACAGCGTGATTAAAGCGAAGAACTGATTTTATTGCTCACAGTGAGCCTGCTAGCCCTGCGTGCCATTTTGTTGGCTGTGATTTTATGCTACTCAGATTTGCATGGATCCTGTGGTTCGTGGCGTTATTCTCCTTATTCGGGGCCGTACGGTTCAGTCAGCATGCTGTGAAATTCAGTGTACTCGTAGGTCTAAAGCGTGCTATTTCCTGAGTTGGTGTGATTAGATCAGTGTCTTGAGCAGAATTTTGTCCCTGAAGGGGGGAAAAAAAAAAAAGGAAAAATGGTGCTTTATGAAAATCTATATCTTAGCCTCAGAGATTATATTTAGAAAAAATAGTCAGTCTGCGTGGCAGAAAACGGTCAATCTTTGTGGCAGATATTATGCCCGAATTTAAATCTGTTTTTTGGATTCAGCAACAAAATCAAATCTTAAAAATGAAGTTCAGCTTTTTCCCCAAATCTTACAGAAGGTGAGTGACATGAATTCTATTTTTTTAATCAGAGATTTCCTTCCTGTGTTTTTAACATCCCAGCTGGTGTAGCGGGTTGGGTCTCGGTGAACGGAAACCTCTCTCTGTTGGGTTTGGGCTATGGGGAAGGCTCAGCACCAGACGAGACCCCTCAGTTATGTTTCCCATCCGTCTGGATGCCTCCGTAAGCGAAGGCTCGGCTTGGTGACTGGTACCCCGTTTGGGGTAATAAAAATTCCAGTTCCTGTGTTTGTCCTCCACCGTCAGCTTTCCAGAGGCTGCAGGCTGCTCGGATGAGCCTGCCGAGAAGGGTCTTGGTGATGGCCGGCCGTAACCACGTTTGTGTTCATCGGCCTTTGTCGGCTTTCTGTTTCCAAACGGTCAAGCGCGGCCTCTCGTATCAAATACTGGGCAAAACGAGACCCCATCCACCCGAGAACACTTGCGGTTTTGTCTAAACCAGCCCAGGCTTGTCGCCTGACGCACACCGAGGTGGTAAATCCAGGCAGTTCAAGC
Source organism: Opisthocomus hoazin (assembly GCF_030867145.1). Lineage (NCBI taxonomy): Eukaryota > Metazoa > Chordata > Aves > Opisthocomiformes > Opisthocomidae > Opisthocomus > Opisthocomus hoazin. The sequence continues at coordinate 790,350 of NC_134453.1, read as the reverse complement.
TCAGCCTTCAGCACCGCTCCTCCGCGGGTCGCACCGGTCGCAGGCTGCGGTTTCACGGTGATCCCCACGCTCACGCCGTTAAGCGAGCGGAGAGGGCCCGTCCTCGGGGCGAGCCGGCGCCGTGCCACGAAGCGGGCTTTATGCTGGGTGGGCAGGCGCGTGCGTGTCCCGCCGTGCCTGGAGCTGGTGCCCGCTGCCCACGGGCCCCGCGCCGAGCACCGCGGGTCCATCCCTGTCTCCCACGCTCTTCCTTGGTGAGGCTCGGGTCCGCTTTGCCAGCAGCTGAGCGTTTGCAGGAGCAGCAGGTCTTCGGGGAAGCTGATTTACAGAATCACAGAATAGTAGGGGTTGGAAGGGACCTCTGTGGGTCATCTAGTCCAACCCTCCTGCCGAAGCAGGGTCACCTACAGCAGGCTGCACAGGACCACGTCCAGGTGGGTCTTGAATATCTCCAGAGAAGGAGACTCCACAACCTCCCTGGGCAGCCTGGGCCAGGGCTCCATCACCCTCAGAGGGAAGAAGTTCTTCCTCATGTTCAGACGGAACTTCCTGTGCCTCAGTTTGTGCCCACTGCCCCTTGTCCTGAAAGGTGCAAGGTTGGGTGTAGTGCCAAATATCCTGAAAAATCTGCTCTACAAATGTCAGATACGAGTGTGGTTTTTTTAAGCTTAAAGGGACAATGTTATTCCCATTTTACAGATGAGGAACAGAAGGCTTGCTTGTAGAAAGATGTGAGGATGACTCCTCAGATACTTGATATCATGAAGATGTAACAGAGCATCGCAGGCTTTGAAGACACTGCTGCTGCCAGCACAGTCAAGAGATGGTTGTTTTCTGCAGTTGTTGGGAAAATGGGTGGTCGGGCGGGTGCAGGGACCGTGTAATGTCCGATGGAGAGGTACGGAGAGCACAGGCGTGGTGGCGTTGGTGGTGTGGATTTATGGTGGTGGACGGCTGAGAGACAGTTCAAGTGGGATTCGCTCGTTTTGGTCCGGACACAAGAGCTCCCTGCTGATGTCCCAGAACCCCTTCCCTGCTCCAGTCGTGTCTGACTTGAGCCCCCCGTGCTCCGAAATGTGCCTGGAGTGCCTCGTGCTGCACCGGGACCCGAGGGATCAGCCTTGTGGGGTCAGGTCCAGCCCCCTGCTCTCCGCAGCCCTTCCTCGAGCCGAGTGAGACACGTAACGTTGCTGGAAGCCGCACGGCTTTGTGGGGTGTGTAATTCCTGCTTTACACTTTTATAACTTCTGGCTTACAGCCACGCGTTTCCATGTCCTGAGGGACATGTGTGTACGGGAAGCGGCCGTGGTTCAAGAGGAGAGTACCTGCCCCAGTAAACGTAACGTCAGGCTAGCGGGGCGCACCACGAGTAATTGGAATGCTTTTTTATTTCCACATTTTATGTCTGTGTGTCTGGACTGCTTGGCAGCAGGAGTTCTGTGGAGATGGCAGCCCCGTGGCGAGCGGTTCTCCCGACCTGCCAGGCTTGCTCTGTGTGCCACCCCAAGGCAGTAGCAGAGGTGCCCACCCCGTCAGCGGGGCTCCCCGCTCCTTCCTGTCTCCCCAGGGACTGTCTTCATCAGCAGTCCTTGCCTCGGAGCAGCTGAACATTTAAAAGCTGTTTCTGTGATCCCAATTTTTGCATTTAGGTAGGAAATTCAGAAAAATTCATACTTTTTGTGGTGTGTGTTTTTTTTTTTTTTTTTTTACTTGCACAGCTTTTTTGCTTATTTTTTGTTGAGAAGTTTATTCTCTAAGAAACAGAACTGATGCTGCCAGTACTGTGCGCAGCTGGAGGAAGGTACGGCTGCAGCGCCAGGGACAGGTAACACAGGTAAGCAAAGCAGGGGTGCTTACCTGTTGTCTGTGCTAGGTCACAGAATATCACAGAATAGTAGGGGTTGGAAGGGACCTCTGTGGGTCATCTAGTCCAACCCTCCTGCCGAAGCAGGGTCACCTACAGCAGGCTGCACAGGACCTCGTCGTTTTTAGGTTTTGCAGCCGTGGTTCATAATTGCAATAGATGTTTTCTGGCCGCAGAGTGCCGTGATCGGGTGTATCAGCTGAGATTCATTCTTTCCTTCCTGAGGTGGGTGGTGAAAGGTCCTCTCTAGTGGAATCTGATTACAATTTCCATTTTGCACAAACAGCCAGCCGGCTGGGAGGCTGATGAAATGCACTGAGTGCTGTCAATGGCACAACAAGCAATAACAGTCCTCAGTAAGACAGATCATGTGCAGAGTCTAGGTTACCATTCCATACTGGTCACACGTGTTCTAGCTGGCGTAGCTGTCCTAAAGGGAAAAGAAGAATTCTTTCCCTGAAAAAATCGTTGGTTTATTTTGCTGTGTTTTGTGTGGCTGATACGTGCTCTTAAATTAATGTCACATTTAAAGATGGTGTCTGTCACGGCAGGTGAGTTGTATTTAAATGTTGCAGAGGGCTTAAACAACCAGCAAGCAAGACTGTGTTTGAAGATTCAATTACACCGTCTACGTGCAATATTACCAACTGAAAATATGTTTTCTTCATATGCCAAATAGGAAAACCAAACTACGTATGCTTTTGGCTGTTCAGTGTCTGCATCTAAGAAAACAGTGCCCAAACATTGTCAGTCAATAGTCTGCATGTTTCAAAAGAACACTTTAGAGTAACTTTTTTATGAACTGCTGCTTCATAAGCTGTGACAAGTCAATATATCAGTCTGTGTTCGCCTTTGTAATGAGCGAGATGAAGAGAAACTGAGAAACTGATTGAATTCACCGTACGAATTAACATTACTGCCTCATTAGGGTTGCAGGCGCCAAGCTAAGCATCCTTACCTTAAAAAAACAGGAGAGGAATCGGAGTTGTACTGTCTTAGAGATGTGTGATAAGAATAACCTCAAACCCAGGAAAACACCTGTGAGACATTAGACTTACTCATTTTAGGACAGAGAAATTTGGAGAAGATGTACGAAAATAATCAGCATGTTGTTGTTTTTGAGGCAGCCAGCAGGGATTTGGGTTTACAATGGGTGGATGGATTAGTGCTTAGTATTAGAAACCTTGGAAATCATTTCTCTTAACTGTTTTGGAGTTTCCCTGGACCTTTTCTTTAATACATAGCCTTTGCTGAGAGGTTTTGCTTTCATTGGGAAGAAGGTGGGATTTGCTGAGTAGGAAAGGTGCGAGTATCGTAGCTGTCGTGTTGTTGCCCTTGTCCCTCAGGGCGGCACCAGCCGGGTGTCAGCAGGAGGGCTCTGGTGCCAAGCTGTGCTCCTGCTGCCGGAGCCCCGCCAGCGCTAGGGACGCGGTCACTTCAGGGGGCTGCCGCCTCTCCCCTCTTGCTTCTCCAGCTCTTCACCCAGGTCACTGCACTGCTCCAGCACCGAGCACGTGGGTCTGGCCTGGGGAGCTCGTTGCTAGAAGGTGTCAGCAGGGTTGGGCATTGATGGACTAACAAGAAGTAGTGAAAACTCCAGTAGATGTAGGAGATGCTGGAGCTTATAAGCCTTCATGCAGTCCAGCCTGCTGACCAGCAGGGAATGGGAGCCCAGGGGTTTGGGGCAGTTCCCCCCTCTGCTTGTCTGCAGCAGGGCCTGTTTCAATATCAGTGGCTTACGGCGATAATCCTGGATGAGCAGTCTTTCCAGTCATCCAAAGTGGCACGTCTTGTCTTTGTGCGTATGCGAGTGCATATGTGTGACTGTAAATTTTGAAGTGTTTTATTTTACACGTAGTGTATCAGTGTTAGTTTCCAACTTTTCATCGTGTATGTGCTCTTCCCAGGTAGGCAGCAGAGTTGCATCGTTGTGCAGCTGGCTGTACTAAGCACTTATGGGCTTGTTTAAGTGTATACATCCCTTGTTCACTTCGAACTTCTTAAATTTTATGTTTCATAAGCGTTTGCATTTATCTCTGTGAAATGTCATAGCCTAAGAGCACACAGTCAACTCAAACGTGTGTGACGTGAGTGTCATGTTGGGCATCATCTCCGAGGTGATGGCTCACAGCTGCTTGGAGTAAATTGCTGTCAAGAACAGCAGTAAAAATTAGAGAATCATAGAACAGCCCAGACTGGAAGGGACCTTGGAAGAGCATCTGGTCCAACCTTTTGTGGGAAAAGGAGCCTAGATGCGACTATCTAGCACCCTGTCCAGCTGTATCTTGAAAACCTCTGGCAATGGGGACTCCACTGTGTCCCTGTGGAGGTTGTTCCAGTGAAGGATTTTTCTCATTTTTTTTTTTTTTTAAAAAAAAAAGGTCTGTTTTATGTCACTATAAAACCTCTCATGGTGCAACTTGTACCTGTTGCCTCTTGCCTTCTCCATGTGGCTCCCTGTGAAGAGAGACCTTCTGTCCTCTTTGTAGCCACCCTTTGAGTACTGGAACGTTGTGATGAGGTCCCCCTGAGCCTGCTCATCTCCAGGGAGAAGAGACCCGACTCCTTCAGCCAGTCCTTCACCTAGCCCTTGTGTCCCTCGCGGCGTAAAGAGGATGGCTCGTTGTCTAGGAGTACAATTTCAACTGAGCAATCCACCAGCACTGGCACGGGGTGACACCGCGGTGAGCTCTTTGGGAGATGGGTGTGTTGGACAGCTGATCGCTGCGTTTGCCGTTACCTTTCTGTTGCTGTAGTTACTGGTTTAGCATAAGAGATGTTATTGCCAGCATCTTTGTTTCAGGCTGTGGCTTGGACAGGTGGTAATGTAAAATGTGCTACAATAGCCAAAAAAACCCAGGAACCCTTGGAGAGCTTTGATTTCAGCTTCCAAACTACTCAGGTACACACAGACGTAACCCCTTGCTCCAGGAATGCCCGGGCACTCAGACTTTATTTTGTCCAAAAAGAAATCTGGTTGCATCAATTAGAGTTGCCCTGTAAAGACCCTGGTGACGATGGCATCGGCCGCAACGTGGACCTGCTGTAGGCGTGCTGCCAAAAGTGAGGGGACAGGCACCTCTGGGGTGGCAGAGCCTGGGGAGAGGGAGCAGCCGAAAACAGCCGGGCTGCCACGTAGGGCTCATGTGGCTTGGCCGTAGCTGAGAGTAAAATACACATCGGTGTTGGTACGGGTACGTTTAGGTATCGGACACGGGTGCTGTGGAGAAGGTTAGGTTGTGATCCCTGACTCCTACAAGTTGTTGCGTTGACTTGACTGATTTTCTTGTCCTTGTGCATCTTCCACTGTCGTGTAGGTCACAGGTTGTCCAGACTGCTTACGAAAATTCATTACAATTGTGTGTAACAGGAGAAAACTTCTGAGGTTTGGTCATCATTGTGATGGAAAAAAACAGCTACTTCCTATGAAATGATGGTCATTTTTATGGAAATAGCTTTATTTAGAAAACATTATGTAATTTAGGTTAAAATAAATAGCGTGGTTTAATGGAATTACGCAATTAACAGGAATGAAAATACAAAGTTTAATGCACCGTTATGACCCAAGTCATATTGGCTTTCTCCTTCCTGCTAGATTATAAACAAATTTTGGATTAAAATAACGATAGTTTACTCTTTCTATAGCACTGTAATACAATTTCATAGTTAGAGGAAGAATGCATTTGAGCCAGCGTAGTTGGGTTTTCTCTGTAAATTGAAACAAGTCTGATCTGAAACTCATTTACTGTCTTGGAACAGAATTGATCTTGCTTTCACCTTTGATTCCCCCACTGCAGATTCTGAGAGGAAGAAAAATGGCGTTGTTAGGCCAGTTTAACTGGGCCGGAGTGAGACTGGAAAGGCTGGGAAACCAGCGCTTAGAAACACTTGCTGCTTTTTGCTCTGCCTGCCTTCCTAATGCATTCTGTAAAATCTTGCAGAATTTTGAGAGGGGCAGCGTTCGTCTGGCCCCACTCACAAATATTCTTTGCTGTCTGCTCGCTTAATGCAAAAAAAGCAATATGTATTACGCTGTTTAATAGAAATGCTGGGGATTTACTGCGTGTAGGATTGGTTCTTCTGACCTGTTAAACCTTGGGTAAATTTATGGAATTTACATAGATCATTAACGCGGAGAGGAGGTTCCCCTTACTGCTAAATAACATTACTGATGTGTTTAGGTCTTCTCAGTGGATGGACGCTTCCGTTCTGATCAGAGACGAGGCAAAGAAAATGAATTTTTTTTTTCTTATATTGTTAAAAAGTGACATCTTAACTGTCCCCTAAAGCACCAAGTTGTCTGTCTGCTGTGGATCCATACCATTTTCAAAACCATGCGAGGTTGTGATAGATTCCAGGGCAAACTTTGCATCCTCGTGGGGATGGAGGGCGGGCAGGGAGCCGGAGGCACGGTGGGACGGCAGCGTGGGCGTAGGGGCTGCAGAATCATCTCTGCTCCAGCTACCCGTCTTCCAGCATCTGTACCTCTGCAGACATTCACCTTTTCGATCCAAGTGAGAAAAAGGACTTGCAGCAGGAGATAAATATCATCTTAAATGTACGTTTTTGCTAATTCCAGCTTTTTCTCGTTTTTCAGCTCGTGAGAGCCTCAAGTAACAACGTAGGTTTCCCAACAAAAGAAGCAGGGATTCCTTTAGCTATTTTTCCAACTCTGTTACTTCTTGCATGTTCCTGATGGAAGGGTCTGTCCCTCGGCCCCGCACAAAGCCGAAGCTCCGGCGGCTGCGTGCGGAGCGGCGAGCCCGGGAGCGGGAGCTGTGTCTCTCCCTTGGCGGTGGCTATCGATCGCCGGCACGGCGAATGTCCGATTGTGCTCGGCCGCCCCGGGAAACCTCACCGCGTCGGGAATATTCAGCATTAATTCCGAGTCGTTGCCCAGCGGGTGAAGCAGCGCCGGGCGACCAGCCGGCCCCGGGATCCAGCAAGCCGCCCGGAGAAGCCTGGCCGCTGCCCTGGCCGCTGCGCAGGACACAACGGCTGCGAGGTCCCTGCTGCTCCCGCCCGGGCAGCACTGCCGGGCTTCGGCGCTGTCCCTCGGGCTGGCCGGGACCAACCAGTTATTTCTTTTATTATTTTTCAGCCTCTTTCTATTTCTCCTTTTATCCAGGAGCAACTCAAATGCATTTCTAAATTGTTTTTTTTTTACTTTGAATAAAATGCAGTCTCGTTGCTGTCATCTGCAGTAGCTGCTCAGCTTCCGAGCGTACGGTGAGACCCTGCTTTTGCCGAGAAGCTCCTGACTACTGACTCCTGGCAGTCCTGGCATTGCCCTTAGAAGTTGCAGGCACTGCATCTGTTGTGAGAGTGGTGCTTAACTGGCTGGAGGGGGTCGTCAGCAAAAGGGAAGCCTCTCCTAACCCTAGTTCAGCTGAAAAAATGGAAGCGTCAGAATTATATTCAAGACCAGGAAAAATGCTGAAATTGAATTCTGTAAAAATTGGGAAATTTGACATCGTGATTGGGGGAAGAAAAAAATCTTTTCATCATTACTTCTTTAGAAAAACTTCTTCAAATAATATGACTAGCTGATTTTTAATTTAGGCCTAAAAATATCCTCTGGTTTTATACCTGTCTGAAAGATGAGAGAAGATGCATAATAAAAATTTACTGTGCTAGAAGTAGGAAGGGATTCAGGGATACTTTAACCCAGTTGTCCAAATTTTTTATATTTCTGTCTTTCTGTGGACATTTCACACAGATATACGTCAAATCAGGAAAAAAACCTCCAGAAAGGGTCACAATTGGGTTTAATTTCTTGTAGAAAAATGTTGTGCCCACAGACACACGGAGAGAGGGCAGACTGAAAAAAAATAGAGCTATGATTCTTCTTTTTTTTTTAATAAAATTGGAGCAAGATGCAAAGCAAGTTAAATCATGTTCTTGGAGTCCATCATTTAGTTGGAACTTGATCTCGTGGCAAATTACAAGAGTGGGAATCAGAGTTATCAGTGTCTCGTTCATGCCTGCGCTATTGATTTTCCTGAGCAAATTATTTAATTTTTTTAAATCTATCGGCAAAATGGGGATAACGATGCTGACTGATGTAATATGGTCGAAGCTCTTGAGACTCAGCAAGGGAAGACTTTTTGGAAACGCAAGGGACTACGTGCATTGAAAATAACGGATAAGCTTTAGTATTCATATCGCATTTTCATTAATGAGAAGGACAGAAGGATCAAAGCCTCTTCAAGTAGTTCTTTCTGGTAAGTTGCACCCTGATTTTTAACAAAAGGAGCTTTTTTCGGTTTGTTTTTTAATGACTTTTTCTAACAGAAGGTACATGTAAATCATCCAAACTTAGTCTTTGCTAGGGCAGATTTTTAATTATTTTTTTTCAAAGACTCTGATGGTGGTTTCCAGCAAGAAGGACAGCCCCCCTGCTTATAGGGGTCTGGGTACGCATGGAGTAGCCGAGCCCTTCCGCAGGCAGGCGGAGCAGTCCGGCTCTGCGTTGGCAGGGTCCCTGCCGTCGCACCACCACGCTGGCCCGGGCTGCTGCCGAAAGCCCTCGACGCGGTGGGGCCCTTGCCGGTCTGAGGGCAGCACGGGCGGGTGGGTTCGCTGGAGGGTGCCGTGCCAGCGCCCGGCGTGAGCGGGGGCCCTGCCCTGGGCGCCTGCGAGCCCCGGCTGCGCCCGGTCCTGCTCCGGCTGGGCCACTCGGAGGTGACGAGCGAAGGCTCTCGGCAGCCCCGCTCCGCAGAGCTTTTCCGGGGCTAATTACCTCTTTACTGCGCTGACTCTCATGTGACGTGTTTATTGCCTTAACTAACAACTCATTAGCTTAGTTGATGTTTTTGTCAATATTAATTCGTTCATTTAAGCCAAGTCAAAGCTTAAACAAAGATGTCCGGGCTGAGAAACGGGCAGCAGAAGGACTTTTGTTTTGTTCATCTTTTGCCTTAGCTCCGTTTTCACCAGGTAGGTGTGAGCAGGAGCAGTGCTAGGAGGATCTTATGAGAAAGGTAGGCGTATTTCATTCTAGTAACGCCTGGGGAGTCACGCTTTTTAAGAAGGTTCTTATATTTGGGATGTAAAATTCACACAAGTTAGAGCTTCGTGGCTTGCTATACACTTGGGAAAGAACCTTTCAGGTTTTTTGTTGCACTTGTGTAAGGGGTTAGTGTGAATGGACTGGAAAAGCGTGTGTGTCATTGGCTTTTCTGAGTGCTAAAAATGCCAGGCAGTTTATTTAGAAAATAAAATGAGCAACTCATACCGGACAGTTCTGAAAACTGGAGAAAAAGAGAGACCTCACCTGGAGTCCTGCGTTCAGCTCTGGAGCCCTCAGCACAAGAAGGACATGGAGCTGTTGGAGCGGGTCCAAAGGAGGGCTACAAAAATGGTCCGAGGGCTGGAGCACCTCTCCTATGAGGACAGGCTGAGAGAGTTGGGCTTGTTCAGCCTGGAGAAGAGAAGGCTGCGGGGAGACCTGACTGCAGCCTTTCAGTGCTTAAAGGGAGCCGACAGGAAAGATGGGGACAATCTGTTTAGTAGAGACAGCAGTGACAGGACGAGGGGTAATGGTTTTAAACTAAAACAGGGTAGGTTTAGGCTGGATATAAGGAAGAAATTCTTTACAATGAGGGTGGTGAAACACTGGAACGGGTTGCCCAGAGAGGTAGTGGAGGCCCCATCCCTGGAAACATTCAAGACCAGGTTGGACAGGGCTCTGAGCAACCTGAGTTAGCAGTGTCCCTGCTCACTGCGGGGGGGTTGGACTAGATGAGCTCTAGGGGTCCCTTCCGACCCAAAACTTTCTATGATTCTGTGATTCTATGAAAACCTGTTGAAATCAGTAGGTTATCTTTATCACAATAGCAAGCTACATGAACATTATTAAGAGGTAAAAAAGAATTATGTAGAGGTAATGATGAATTATCTTTATCTGGGAGCATTGCTTGTTGTAGCCGTCCTTTGCATTTTTGTGTGTCTAATTATTGAAAAACTAGTCTATTAAATGAAATAATTAATTGCATTTCCTCAATGCACAGAACCTGGGTCAGAACTCAGTATGCTGGAGTTGTCCGAGACATCGTTTCTCTCGCTCTCCCACCCCCCGTACGCTTTCAGCAGGGAGGGGGATCATTGCCAGCTTCTGTTTGCTTGCAGGAGGTGACGTGAGGGGACAGTGCTGATGGCAGAGACTCTCTTCTCCAGAAATGTCTGAATGGGCAGGACTCAGATGTGACAGAAATGACCCAAAATTCAGTTCCTTCACCTGCAGGAGATAAGTGTTTGCGCTTACATCTCTAACTGACCTTATACTGAGTCCTTCAAAGGTGGAGATGTGTCCAGCAGTGCTTATTCTTTAAAAATGCAGAGTGCAACTCTTCAGTCTGGAGGTCTGGAGCCTCCCCCAGTACAGGGCGTGCTCTGCCCTTTCCCGAGAGCTGCCTGCTTTATCCACCGGTGCTGGGTATCGCTGGGACAGGGAAATGGCACGGCTCAAAACAAACCACAGCGCTGCAGCTGCCTTGCCCAGAACCCGGAGAGCACTGCATCGCTAATGACAACTTTAAAAACTCTTCAGGACGTGCTTCGTGTAAGATGTGTGTGAGACCAGACTGGCAGTGGGCCTGTAAAAAATGGGCTAAGTGCATCTCCAGTTTGAATGCAGGGGCATGGCACATTGGGGAACGACAGCAGTTGGTTTGGTGACTTATTTTTGCTGTTTCTCACTCAGTTAAGCACATCTAACATGAGCTGCTTCGAGCTGTAGCCAAGATACTGATTAGAGTGTCATCTCAGCATTGTTTATTTTAACTGATTTTCCCAAGTTTGATCTTTTAAGCTTGTTTTTTTTCTTGGACATCCTTTCAAAATCACAGAATCACAGAATGGTCAGGGTTGGAAGGGACCTCTGTGGGTCACCCAGTCCAACCCCCTGCCCAAGCAGGGTCACCCAGAGCAGGCTGCACAGGACCTTGTGGACCTTTTTTTCTGAAGACCTTTTATTACCTATGTTAATATCACTACAGATTTTCACCATTTCTCAGCAAGTGTCGACTGAAGAGGGAATTTTTTTATCATTCTTTCCGTTTTGATTTGTTCTCCCTTCTTTGGACGGTGTTCAGGCATGGGCCTGTTTGATTTGGATCACTGTGCCGTGTAGCCTGGTTGTTCCGGTGTCAGGCTGCCCTCGCTGCCGCTGAGAACGCCGTGAAATTCTCCCAGGCAGCGACCGGCAGGGTTGCAGCGTCGCTAACGGGGTGCACGCTTCCCATCCAGAACGGCCCCCCTGCGTTCTGCTGCTTGTGGAGCTGCGCGTGGTGACGGGGAGCGTGGATACCGTTGGTCCGAGACAGCTCATGGCATCCCCTGCCTGTCCAAGTGGCGTTGGTGTCCGTGTCGGAGGACTGCTGTGGGCCGCCGTCCTGGGTTCTGTAAGAAACCTATGGCCCAGGGAGTCTCTGGGCATCACCTGAATTTCTTCCTTCTGAGGGTGACGGAGCCCTGGCCCAGGCTGCCCAGGGAGGCTGTGGAGTCTCCTTCTCTGGAGATATTCCAGCCCCGCCTGGCCGCGGTGCTGTGCAGCCTGCTCTGGGTGACCCTGCTTGGGCAGGGGGTTGGGCTGGGTGACCCCCAGAGGTCCCTTCCAACCCCGACCATTCTGTGATTCTGTGATACCCGCAGAACCACGCCTTGCTGTGCTCACTGGCTTTGGAGAGGCCCTGCAGTTGCAAGCAAGCTTCTGCTCTGTCTGGGTGAGATAGAGCCTGAGTATGGTGACTTCGGCCCAGGTTTCCATACTGTGCATTCCTCAGCAGCAAGCGTCCGGAAACAGCAAGGCAAACCCGGTTCTGCCGCTCCCTGCTCACTGTCGCGCTCTCTCCCGCTCTGCCCGGCAGGCAAGGCGCTGACGTTCCTGCTGCTGCAGCCGCCCAGCCCCAAGCTGCCCGCGCACAGCACCATCCGCCGAACCGCCATCGACCTCATCGGCCGCGGCTTCACCGTCTGGGAGCCCTACATGGACGTCTCCGCCGTGCTGATGGGCCTGCTGGAGCTCTGCGCGGACGCCGAGAAACAGCTTGCGAAGTAGGTGCCTCGTTTAATCACTGGCAAACGCTTCCTTGCGTCGTTTCCGACCCGTGGCTCTAGGTTTTGCAGCAGCTCCTTCAAATCCTGACGGCCGTGGTTCTTGGCGAGAAGGTGGGACAAGGGATAACTCCCTGCTTCAGGTCTGGCACTCGAACCAGTCCCACCTACCGGCGCATTTCGGGTCTGCTGTGGTCTGGCTCCGTGCGCCGTCTCGGGCGGCTCCGGTGGGCGGTCTCAGGAAGGAGACAGCTCAGCCATGGCGGGAGAGGTGCTGTCCCTCATGTGCCGTGGCACTGCCGAGCCGGCTTCTCCTGGAACAGGGAGTCACCCCCTCTAACACTGGGAGACGCTGAGCGCTCGGTGGGCATTGCCTGGGACCACGCGGCGTTGATCTGGTCACGTTGCTTGTGATTTTGAGAGCAGAAGCTAGTCAAACATTTTTATATCTAAAATACGTCTGTCTCATCTTTAACACGCTATTTTTTTACCCTTTCTTAACTATGAAAATAGTGTTCTCAGAAGGTATTTTCCACCTGCGTGTCTGAACACGTGGATTTTTGTTCCATGGTTTCACAAGCCGTCCCGTCAGGGTGTGAGCTGTTTCGCAGAGGCGGTTATTTTAGCAACAGCATCGCTATTCGTAGCGGCAAGGTAACTTGTAGGTTTAAGGGCTGCGAAGAAATCATAAACTCAATAGACCACAGCCTGTCTCCAGGGTCAGAGAACAACTTATTAAAGTGTCCTGAATCACGATTTATATGCTATGCTGTCTTGTACCTCTGTTCTAACCTCTTTGAAAGAAAATCTTCTTTCAATTAGGTATTTGTAATTGAGGTTGGGGGAGGCAGGATGGCTGACGCTTTGACGCAAAATGCACGGAAAAAATGTAATTTGGGGGGTTTTGTGGGGGTTTTTTTGGTGCGTGGAACTCCACGTGCATATTGGTTCCATTTCTGAAAAATTACTACAACTGTATGACTCCCAGTTATATATACACAAGTATGCATGCAGTTGTTACACCTGATAGTGCCAGGTATTATCAATCACATCATCAAATAATTATGGCCACATCAAATAATTACAGCTAAATGCATGAAGTCATTAAGACATGTGTAATAAAGGTAGCGTCTGGCCGGATTTTTAATGCATTTTGTGTGCAGATAATGGGATTCTTGGATATTAGCGTTTGGGAGTTATTCAATGTGTGTAACTTTGCAGGGCATGAGCAGCGTTTTTGTTGAGTAGCCGCAGATTTTGTGATCTGAGGCCTCAATGCAGCAGATCTCAGGCGGGGCCCCGACTCTCAGGCGAACAGTCTGTACTCACACCGTTCGTCTGATTAATGAGAGCAGGGCTGTTGGCACAGGAAAAGCCTTTGCAGTGTAGTCCTTGGTTTTATTATTGTTTGTTATAAAATTGATCATCTCGTCTGAAACTTATTCTAAATCTCTCTCTGAACAATTTTTTCGCTATGTAGTTTTTATTAAAAAAAAGCAAACCAGTTGAACTTGCAAAAGGAGAGGCTCTGATTTCTATGTATTATTAAAGAAAAAAAAAAAAGTCACTGTAAAAAGCAACCATAGTAGGCTGTTTATATGAAATAAAACAATGATGCTATTCTTTTTGTAATTGGCTTTGAAGGCTATTTCAAGCTTCCTGCTTTTAATGGCAAACATTGACTAATATAAAGGGGCAGACATTGGTGCCACGGAGACAAGATTTTCATGTGTAGGTGCAGGGCTCTTGCATAGGAACGAATTAGTCCCCGGTTAGGACACAGGAAACGTGTTGCTCCTGCTCCAGGTGGAGGATTGCCCTCAGCAAGTAGAGATTCCCTATTTATTTGGCTGTCAGTATCAATTAGGACTGTACTACTAAGGTTCTGCAGGCATCCGTTTGGAAAATGACTTACTAAAAATATTTAAATTTCATAATAATTTTCATCACATGAAATATAGAAATCGTCGATGGTGGCTGTTGTTAAGCGACTCTGTGTTCCTGAACGCATCGGCTGTTGGCGCGTTCGCCGTTCTGCGGTTTGGCTCTGTCCTGGCGGGCTCAGCTTCGGCGCAGAACAGAAACGGAACGGTCAGCCCGTGCGCACCGCAGCGTCTGGAATCGCTGAGGTCATCAGAATTGATTATTTAGGTGTTAATTTTCCTGCATTTCTTTGCCCAAAGCGCAGGGGTTCGTTTTTCAGCAGGTGGCATTTTGCATGATGGCGTTGCTGATCACAGAATCACAGAATAGTAGGGGTTGGAAGGGACCTCTGTGGGTCACCCAGCCCAGCCCCCTGCCCAAGCAGGGTCACCCAGAGCAGGCTGTAGAGGACCTTGTCCAGGCAGGTCTGGAATATCTCCAGAGAAGGAGACTCCACAGCCTCCCTGGGCAGCCTGTTCCAGGGCTCCGTCACCCTCAGAGGGAAGAAGTTCTTCCTCATCTTCAGACAGAACTTCCTGTGCCTCAGTTTGTGCCCGTTGCCCCTTGTCCTGTTGCTGGGCACCACTGAAAAGAGCTTGGCCCCATCCTCCTGACACCCACCCTTCAGATATTTATAAGCATTTATTAGGTCCCCTTGCAACCTTCTCTTCTTCCTCCTTCTTGCCCTTTTTGAAGACTGGAGTGACATTGGCCTTTCTCCAGTCCTCGGGCACCTCTCCTGTCCTCCAGGACCTCTCAAAGATGATGTCCATCGAGCGGTCTGGCTCGGTCCCGACGCGGGCGGGCGAGGAGGCGGCAGCGTCTGCAGGGCTGGAGAACGGCTGCAGAGCGGCGGTGGCCAGGCGGCTGCTCGTCTGCCCCTAACGCACGCTGCTCAGCGGGCCAGGGGCTTGGCTCAGCCCACAGCTTGTTAACAGCCTTGCAGTAAGAATATTATTTTAGGTATTAAAAACCAGTCCTTAAGCAATTAACGGGTTTTCTGGTTTGGTCTGAGGCTATTGTTTGCTAAATTGTAGTGAACACTGGTCTTTTCTGTCTCACTATACAAAACTGTAGAATACCCTTAAAATTAGAATTAGTCAGGTGTTTGAACTATGTATTTATATACCTAAATATATTTTTAGTTACTTTGCTATTTTAATCAATTTCTTTTGCTTGTAGCAATAACATTTAAAGCCATGAGCACTTTTACACGCCCGTAGCATTTGAGCTTAGAATTCAGTTTCAAATCTTACACTTCTGAAAACTGGTCTGTTATGAATGAATCACGCTTTACAAATGTATCTACAAATGTTTGTTTATAAACACACCCACTTGAAAGGCCAGAAGCAATAAGGAACTGACCGGGGCTGTCTTCGTGCCATCTGTGGAGGTGTTAAGGCTTCGGGCTTTCTTTCGCATCATACTGCGGCAGATGTTGCCCATTTTATAGAACAGTTTTAATTCCCTCAAGATTTAAAGAATGAGTGAATGACCGCCGTGTGTTGGGGCGGTGTTAATGGAGAAATGTGTCCACACTGGATGAATATTGTTATTTGTCTGGACTTCAGTTATTTCTTGTAGTGTGACAAAAGAAGCCAGGATGTCGTGCCTGCGCAGAGGCTCTCCGGAGCCCCACTGTATGTAAATGCAGACTTACAGAAGCCGAGCGACCGCCGTTCTTCAGAAAGTCATTTTCATCTTGCCATTACATCCTTAGCTGTCATAAAGATTAGTATGGCTCTCTCTCCACAGAGCACTGAATAAATGAATGTATCAGCATGTAGCCTTGAGGAGCCCAATGCAATTTTCATCATGATAAATTGTATAATAAGCGAGAAAGTGTTTGCTTATTAATCCATAACAAGATTTAGATTGAAAATGGCCTGTTACCTTCGTGACAGATACAGTACCGACTGCAGACAGCCGAAGATGGAAAGAAACAGAGCAGCAACGTGTGCAGGGGGTTAAGTGTGCATCTTACCCTCCCGGTGCCCTGCTGAGCTGCCTCTTTTTGTGCCTGATTTACCGTGTACACAATAACAGCGCACAGCTGCCTGGCTTCTCTCCCTGATGTTAAGAACGTTGTATGAAAGAGCTTTTATGTCAGGCTTCTGCTTTAAAAGAAAAAAAAATCGCTTTACATTTATTGACCAAAAAAAAATAATAGCTCTGTTTTTCTTTTTTCCCTTCTGAATTGAATGAATATCTGAGCTGTTATCCAAAACTCTGGTATTTATAACTCCTCCGCTCTCCCAGTTCATCCTGGTCCCCGAAGATTATCCTGCGCTAGCCTGCCATGCAGAATGAAACTGCTCAGTGGTGAAGATTAAGAGTATTTCTCTAGCATTTATTAGGCTTTGATTTCTTGGCGTGGATGACGATAGGGATCAGTGCTGGCCGTTATCTTTGCTCTTTGCGTTACAAGTTACAGTTTGATATAGATGAAGATACAATATACCAGAATTAGCAAATTTCGATCTAATCAATCCATGTGTTTTTATGTATGTGTGTAGGTACTAAAATAATTGGGCTAAATCTCTTCAGTTTGGGTTGTGTTTAGTGGAAAACTGTACTATACTTTTATATTCTTATGGCTTCTGTGGGGCTGTGGGATATATAGTAGGGGCATCCCTAGTTTCCAAGTACGGTGCAACATTTTTCGAAGATTGCCTGAGCAGTTGCTGCAAGTGAGGGTTTGAAAGGAGAAACGTGAGCTGGGTGCTCGGTCCTAGAGCTGACGTGGCAAGTTAGCGCACAGAAACGGTGCAACCCTGGAAACAGCGGGGTTTGTGTCAGTTCTGGGTGAGAGCTCTGGTGCCGGGCGGCTGGAGCCCAGGCTGGATGCGTGGCAGCTGTGTCCCAGCAAGGGCAGTGGGCCGGCGGCACCTGCGGCCTCTCGCCGAGCCCGAGGAGGAGGAGGAGGAGCACCGCGCTCGCCGGCTTTGTGCTGCAGGGGCAGTTTGGTTCCTCCCGTTCATGCAGCCATCGCTCCAAGGCTGCCTGTACCAACAGGAGCGTTGCTGAGCTGTACTGATGCAAAGGGTTCTGTTAAGTAAGATGGGATGTACCCAGCTTCCCTTTTTCCCCCTCCCTCTGAACTCAGAGCATGAAAGCGCAGTCTCCCAGCAGAGGAGGGAAGGGCGGCTGAAGGTCCATTGGGAGAGCAGCGGCTTTCCCCGGAAGGCGAGATGGCCCCAGCTCTGCGCCCTTCAGCAGATCCCTGGGGTATGTGTGAGGGCTCTCTTGGATCTCCGCGCGACCGCTGCGTCAGCGCTCAGCTGCCTGCTCACAGTCCAGTTAGTGGAGAGATACCGGTCAGGATCGTTACCTTTTATGCAGAGAATTCCCATTCTTGGTCCCGTGAAGTTTTCATCTGGCATTGCTTTATGGAAGTCAAGAAACGTAGAGATCCAGGTGCTACATTTTCCCTTCATCGCCATCAAAACCTTTTCCATCTGCCTTTTTCCTAGGTGTGACCTACAGCTCTGCCCTGGTAGCTTGTTCCTTTCCACTTGTTTTAAGAATCCTAGGTGTGACCTATAGCTCTGCCCTGGTAGCTTGTGTTTTTCCACTTCTTTTGAGAATCCTAGGTGTGACCTACAGCTCTGCCCTGGTAGCTTGTTCTCCTCCACTTGTTTTAAGAATCAGAACTGGCTGTAGAACTCGATGCCTCCGTGCCAGCCGGCTGGTGCTGCTCCCTTCGACGTGTTGGGGAGCAGCAATCCTCCTGTGCGGCGTGGGAGGCTCCGCTCCCTCTCCGAGCCTCGGGAACAGCGATTGCTGCGCGTCGTCGTGTGCAGAAAAGTGCTGCACCTCTGCAGAAAGAAAATAAACGTGTAGGTGTTGTTTACAGGCTGATACTTGTTACCTGAGCTCTGAAGTGGCCAAGAGAAGGGGTAGCCGAGGGGGGGTTTCAGTGCCTTCCCAAACATAATTTTTCATGACTTGGCAAAATCCATGAGGAATTGCGGCGTACTCAGAGGACCAATACCAGGAATGACCAAAAGAACCAGTCTTTCTTTGGTTTTGTCTTTTTTTATATTTAAAAAGGCTTGAAGTGCTGCTGCGTGGTGGAGGGGTGGTCACAGCAGCAGGGTTGCTCAGACTGTTCACTGTGACAGGTTCACAGGAAAAGTTTCAAATGTTTTCGAGCTGGTTTGGGGCTTTCCCCACCGTTTCTTCCCGCTGTACTGCTGCCACTTCCCCTTGGCGAAGCGTCCTGGCCCGGGGAGCCCTGCGTGCCGGCCGTGCTGCGTGCGTGTCGGAGCCAGCGCTGCCACGCTGCCTGGCCCCAGCGCTGCTCTTCCCTCGGCCGTGAGCCTCGTGGTCCCGGTGCCTTCTGCACACTGGTGTTCCGGCACGGATCGGGTATCTGTGCGTGTGCTGGGTGGCTGACCGAAGGCACGAAGCTGTCAGCCCGGAGAGGGGCCTGTGGCTCTGGGCCCGTGGGTGGGAGCGCAGGAAGGGTTTTGGAGTTGCTGGAGAATGGACAACCAGCCCAGCAAAGCTGGGCTCTGCTGTGACGTGCACAGCAGTGGTCATTCAAATAGTACACTTTTAAGAAAGGAAGTTTTCAGATAGAAGTTAGCCTGTGCATCGTCTTTATCAAGTACATATGCCCTTGATTACTAAATACTAGATTTTATTTTTGCTTAATGTAGTTATTGGGTACTGACTACCATATTGTTTCTTGCTTTTATCTTGTCATAGCAAATAAGAATTGTGTATGGAAAATTGAGATGCTGGTTAATCCCTTACTGTTATTCAGAGAATTGTAGTTAGAACCTCAGTGTTAGAAATTCTAAAGAGCTTTTAAAGAATTTCAGTAATTAGAAAGCAGAAGGTGCGGGGCTGCCTGTCATCTCGTCATGCTGCTGCAACTGAGTCACGCAGCAAAGAAAATCAAACTGAATAGATTTGGTGGGTTTAGTTCTTCAAGAAGCTTCTTGCTTTTCTCTCCTATAACCAGAGCTTAGCCAAATTAAGGAGAATTACCATGAACAGGGTATTTTTCAGCCTGCTTTTGAAATGTTGTAAACGAATAAACCATAAATTCGTAGGAAGACATTCTGTGTTTGCCTTGTCCTCCGTTGGGTGATATGTATTCAGCACATACAGATAATTTGTTAACAAGGCCTCTTTAACACTTTGGACAGATGCACATACTGTTTCCAATCTTCATGGTTAATTATTCGATTTTGTATTTGATGACAGAACACCCTGACTCCTAATCACTGCTCATTGTTGGGAGTCCATTATATTCTAACTGTCGGAGTGCTCCCGTTGACCTTGAACTGACATTATAAGCTGTTTCTAATCTTTTCACTCTATATTTCTAATGCTCCTTTTCTTTCTCCCCTCTTTGTCTGGTGCCCGTTTAGCATCACAATGGGGCTGCCCCTGAGCCCAGCCGCCGACTCGGCCCGCTCGGCGCGGCACGCGCTCTCCCTCATCGCCACCGCCAGACCACCCGCCTTCATCACCACCATCGCCAAGGAGGTGAGCGGGCCGGGCGGCCCGGAGCGCGGGCGCTTGCGGACAGACAGAGAGGATCAGACGGCCCTCCCTTCCTCCCCAAAACGGGAGCCAGCAAGTGCGATAGCCGGATGCCTGCGGGTATCCAGATCACCCCTCGTTAGTGGCAGGAGCAATATTTAGCCGAGTCCGATGAGGTTGGTCTGTCTGAATGTGGTGTTTCCTGGCTGTGTACACTTCCAGCAGCAGCGTGTAAAATCCTGCCTTCTCTATGCCAGGCAGACACGACCCCATGAAGTACGAATTAAAGCGGAGTGGAGACGTAGGCTGGCGGCTGGGAGGGGGAGGAGGAAGGGACGCTGCGGTGAGGGTGGGGTGAGCCGGGCACGGTCGGTCTCAGCGACCCCGGGTACAGCCTGGAGCTTCGGCTGAGCTAACGCAATAGGACGGGCCACGTTCAGTGGCTGGCCAAGAAAAGCCCGTTAGAAAGGAGCCATCTAATGCCTAAAGATACACGAGTACCTGGAAATTATGTAATCAAACCCAGGCATTTGCTTATCTCGACCTTTAGTTTTATGAGATTAGAAATTACTTAAAGCAGGCAAGCCCTTGTTCAAAAACTAAATCACAGATAACTGTTACTGGCTCTGCTGATGCTGAGTAGTGGGGGAGGGAGAAGTAATCCCTAGGTCTGACAGTGAAGCCAAGCCTTCTGCACAGTACAGACTCTCTTAACGTAACGTATGCGTATGACTAAGCGCAGACGGAGGGTGTTTGGAGAGTCTGCGTCCCCGTGTGTAACCCTGCTCGTTGGTAGGTGCACAGGCACACTGCCCTCGCGGCGAACACGCAGTCTCAGCAGAACATTCACACCACCACTCTTGCCCGGGCTAAAGGAGAGATCTTGAGAGTCATTGAGATACTTATCGAGAAGATGCCTACCGACGTCGTGGACCTGCTTGTGGAGGTAAGGCGCTGCTGCCCTGTCTGCTTTGGGTTTGATGCAGCAGTGAATAGCGTGTTGGCCTGGAGTCAAACTGTAGAAGTTCTTTCTGCGTGGACCAGAAACCTTTTTGTCTGCGAAGAGGGTTTGCCTTACACCACCTAGCTCGTTTTTGGAACTTTAAAAGCTTAAATTGCCTTCAATTTCATTGGTGGGGAAAAAACCCCAAGCCAGAGAAATTGCTGAAGTACGGTGTGCTCATCACGCTGGTGCTTGGATGCACTGGGGGGTCGCATCGATGGCTTCATCTCTTGTGTCTGTTGGTGCTGAGGAATATTGCTGAAGAATGGTACAGATGATGTAACAGAGTTGTAACTTGGATACTGATGCCCAGAGGCCTTTTTCACACCTGAACTACTTGCAGAGCTCCACCAGCTTATGTTTACTAGTAGTTTGTTGGTTTATAGCAGTTTTTGGGTACTCTGAATGGTTCCAGTTGCCAGTACCATTGCTGTTTTAAACTCTGTCATGTGCTAGACAGTTTTTCTTTGTTTTTAATTTCAAAGTTAGATGTCAAAGATACGGTCAGCACAGAAATTCTCTAGTTTTGCCTGTTAGAGCTTTTATTACAAAACATGAAATATGGTGCATCAAATGATTCTAACTTTTGTTTCGCAGGTGATGGACATCATCATGTACTGCCTTGAAGGATCTTTAGTTAAGAAAAAGGGTCTTCAGGAATGCTTTCCAGCCATCTGCAGGTGAGCTCTTCCTCCAGCAATACTGTGAAGTGAATTGTAAGGTCACCAGCAGGGTATATTTCGTACTTAACAGTGGAACAGTCTTTTACCCGATGCTCGCCCCTTAAAACAACAGATGTGAAGAGTGTGTTTAGCTCACCTGCAAGCCCTCCTAGGCTCTTAGTTCTCTGGGCATCCAACAGAGATGTGGATCAGCAAAGAAAAGCGTGAACAACTCCTTTAAGTCTGGATATTTTCAAAGTCCAGAAAGAGGAAGATGTTGTGTAATCTCGTGGACCCAGGGTGCTGAGGACCCAGGGCTTGTCAAAGCAGGAGCTCTTTACTTGCGTTTCGTGATCTGTTGTCAGCAGCGTGGTCCTTCAGCAAAGCATGCTCTCACACCAGCAGTTCAGCCAAAGAGCACGTAAACTTTTCATTCTCTGGAAGCCTAAGCCTGGCTTCGTTTTGTTCTCCAAAACATCCTCTACTACTGGAGAATTTTGAGAAGAAATATTACTTCCTTTATGGTAATAGCTGAGTGCTATAATCTACCTAGTAGCTGGCAGTAGAGCGTAGTTATTGGAGATTGTCTCCTGAGCAGGCACTTCCAAGTCCTTCTGAGCTTTCACAGAGGTGCGGAGCAGTGCATCCCCCGGGAAGGGTCGGAGAAACGCAGATGATAAGCAAGAGAAAGTACCTTCCTGGAGTAGGTGCCTTCCTGGAGTAGAGCCGTGCTTTCTCTGCCCCGTGACTGGCTCCATGGCTGGCACCACGGGAGCAGGGTGCGCTCCAGAATTGTCGTCACAGGCAGCAAACGTCACCCTCTGCCTCGTGGTAGGAGGCTGTCCTCCCAGTGGTTTGAGAAACTGTTTTGGGGTGCTTACACTGGGCGCAGGAGATGCCACAGCAATTAAACCTCACCAAGTGTAGGGAGCCCTGCTGCTAGCTTAGAGCTGCCCCACGCTCTGCAGCGCGTGGAAACGTCGTAGGCAGCGTTTAAAGCTCTCCGTCTGTGGCAACAGGCAGCTTGGTGAGATAACAAGTGTGGATTTGCACAAAACCACAGGGAGACACAAGCGTGGTGGCTGTCTGGTGCTGGCGTGGTCGGTGGCTTGGCAGCTGGGAGCACGCCGAGAGGCACGAGAGGCGGTTCAGCCGCCGGCTCCCGCTGCCCCTCGGCGGGAGCTCAGCAGCATCAGCTGCCTTTGTCTTGGGCCAGTTCTGCTGCACCGGTGAGGTGGAGCTTTGACACAGTGAGATCTGATTTATAAAATGGGAACATTTACAGCATCTTTAGACTAAGATAAGTATCCCAGGTATACCATTAAACTGGTCAATAAGTTATAATAATCATCTGTCGACCATTAAATTTTAATTTAAGAAGCTATTAAAATATTGAATAGTTTCAAGACGAGACCGATTATCCTGTTGACAGGTAGCATACTGGCAGAGGTAACCTGCCTTCTTCCTGATGCTTTAAAAGGCTTACCTTAAAACGTAAATGCAAGGGTAAGTGGGAATTAGTGCAAAAAGCTCCCTATTCCTGCTGTATTTTTATAGTGATACGTTATCTTAAAATGTTGTTAAATTACTAGTAATATTTCCTATTCTACATAGTTATAGCCATTGTAAAAATGATACAGCACCCCTCCGATGCGATCATTCAGCTCAGTGGCAATTTTCATGAGATTTTAGCAAATGGTTGAATCTCTGGAGAGCTTCCAAGTGGAAGCACTTTGACAGAGTCCTGTTAATTCTTTTAATATCGCAGCGCTCTCGCTGCTGTGCTGCCTTCTGCGCGCCCCGGTTGGGGCAGAATCCTTCGGGTGTCTCGGGGCTTGGTCTGCAAGCCCTGCTTCCTCGGAGGGCGTTACGGAGGAACCCACTCGGGGCTTTAACGGCAAATGTTTGCTGGTGCCTCTGCCGTCTCTTGGAAGCGACGTTCCTCCTTCAGCAGAACGTTCGACGCGGGGCTGGGAGGAGCGGGGCGCTGGGCTGAAGTACCTGGTGATTATTCCTCTCGGGTAACTCCATCGCTGTGGGTGGGTTTGGATAGCGTGTTCTTACAGCATACAATTATGGTGTCTATTTGTTTTTCCCAGAAGTGTTCTTCTTTATAGAGGGTCGTAATACCTTGTGGTGTGCTCTGCGCAAACCCGTTTCTTATCAAAATAAAACAAGTATTGAAGTACAATGCAACAAATATGAAATATTTCCGAATTTCTTTAACGTTGTGAAGGATAATATTGAGGGCTGCAGAATTCTGTTTGGCTTGAGCATTTCCCAGATGCCGCTGGTGCGTTACAGGTGAAGGGTCCCTGGTGGGCTCTGCCTGATCGGGTCGTGTGCTTGGTACAGGCCGCGGAGTCAGAGCGGTCTGTGTAACGGTGCAGTCTCGCACGGGAAGCTAGGTTAAATTCAGAATAACAAGTGGTTTATATGGCTGTATTCAGGCTTTAAAACTGTTGGTGGGCCTTCACTGAACCACAGTGTTGGTCTTGCCGAGGGCCTGAAGGCACGTGTGGGAGAGGCTGGTGAGGGTGGTCACAGCGGGAGGCCCGGCCATCCTTCTCGTTTGGTACCCAGTTGTCATTTGGAGAAGGTAGGAGGGCAGGGTCATCCTTTCGTGGGGAGGGTTAGCTGGTACCAGCAACAGCAGCACAATCCTGCTGGTCCCAGCGGAGTTCCTCCGAGAGCTGGAAGAAGTCTGCTGGCCGACAGACGTCTCTCCGCAGAGCGGTAACGGGGCGGCACCCGGAGCAGGGTCTGCATGAAGGTACTGAGGATGGATACAGACACCCCAGCTGGGCTTGCAAAAATGCGTTGGTATGGTAGTCTGAATCACAGAATCACAGAATAGTAGGGGTTGAAAGGGACCTCTGTGGGTCATCTAGTCCAACCCTCCTGCTGAAGCAGGGTCACCCAGAGCAGGCTGCACAGGACCTTGTCCAGATGGGTCTCCAGAGAAGCAGACTCCACAGCCTCCCTGGGCAGCCTGTTCCAGTGCTCTGTCACCCTCAGAGAGAAGAAGTTCTTCCTCATGTTCAGACGGAACTTCCTGTGCCTCAGTTTGTGCCCATTGCCCCTTGTCCTGTCACTGGGCACCACTGAAAAGAGCTTGGCCTCATCCTCCTGACACCCACCCTGCAGATATTTATAAGCATTTATTAGGTCTCCTGGCAGCCTTCTCTTCTTCAGGCTGAACAAGCCCAGCTCCCTCAGCCTCTCCTCGTAGGGGAGATGCTCCAGTCCCCTCACCATCCTCGTAGCCCTCCGCTGGACTCTCTCCAGTAGCTCCTCATCTTTCTTGAACTGGGGAGCCCAGAACTGGACACAGTACTCCAGATGAGGCCTCACCAGGGCAGTGTAGAGGGGAAGAAGAACCTCCCTCGTCCTGCTGGCCACACTCTTCTTGATGCACCCCAGGATGCCATTGGTCTTCTTGGCAGCCAGGGCACACTGCTGGCTCGCGGTCACCCTGTCGTCCCCCAGCACACCCAGGTCCCTCTCCGCAGAGGTGCTCTCCAGCAGGTCCACCCCAAGCCTGTACTGGTGCTTGGGGTTGTTCCTCCCCAGGTGCAGGACCCTGCATTTGCCTTTGTTGAACCTCATCAGGTTCCTCTCTGCCCAGCTCTCCAGCCTGTCCAGGTCATGCTGAATGGCAGCACAGCCTTATATATATGAATATGTGCTGGCGTAGCATTCTCTGTTGGACTTGGCGGTATAGAGATTTAGAAAGGGATGCAAAGAATTAAAACATTCAAATCTGTGTGTGGTTGTAACAGTGCTAAGCTAACTGCAAGGTAAAGAATGAGGCTAGAGAGCTGACAACTGAAGGTCCGCTTAAGGAGTAATGTTTTTTAGAAAATTAAACTCAAAAGCTGCAGTTTCCTTGAAGCCTTTTTCCCCCAGACCCTCTGTTGTTATGTAGTCTGATGGATTCTTCTTTTCAAAGAAAAACACTGACTCGGCACTCTGTCTAAATGGGCATTTAAATGCAGTAAGGAGGGAAATGCTGTTTGCTTACATATAGTAGTGTGTGGTGTTCTCTTTCTAGATCTGTTGGAGGAGACAAGTGGACTGTGCCCGTTCAGCAGTGTGATAGAATTAATGGGCATATAAAACATTTTTTATAGAAACTTTCTGTTCTTGTAGTCCATTCTAGCCGTGATGATTAAGCAGCCTGCGGTTTTTTACTAGTTTGTATATAAAACCTGAGTTTGCTGGTTATAGAAAATAGCCTTAAAAATAACCCCCTCCCTGTTCACCTGAGGCACCACTTTAACTGTGCGGGTGATGGCAGTTTGGCACGAAATGCTGAGAAATGGGCCCGCTGTCCTCTTGGGGCCCGTGCCCCCTGCAGCGGGCATGGTGGGCGTCAGACCCTGCGGGCCCCCGCCTGCCCCCACCCTTAGCGCTTTGCTTTTTGCTGGTGACCAGCTCCTGCCTCTCCTGCTCCCTATTTCCCAGCCGCTTCTGGGTTGGTTCCTGAGCGCTCCTTTTTGTCGTCTTAACAATAAATGAGAAACTATTATTATTATTATAATTATTCGGTAATAAATAAGTTGTATGGCCGCCACTGACCAGGAATGTGAAAAGCAGATGGATGAGGCAGACGCTGGCAGGGAAAGAAAGTAACAGAGGCGGTACGTGGCTGGAAATATTTCCCTCTCCCAAGAAAAGGGGGTGTTAAAAAGCTGCCCGTCGCCCTACTCGTGTGCTTTGGGAAGGCTCAACCTGAGCTGCCAGGTCTTTCACAGCAGGCACACCTGGGGCTGTTGGGAGAGGGCAGGGGACCGTGCCAAAGGGCGAGGGAAAATATTTCGTGGACGGTGCCCCGAGAGCGACGCTGGAAGCGGCGAGCCGGGGGGATGATGGGCACGGCAGGCGGCCTCGGGGGTGCGAAAGCGCATCCCAGCTGCTTAGTCTCGCCCTTGCTCCTGCAGAACAGCTAGTGATTTTCTTCCTTTTTCCTGTGACACCGTGTTTCTTGCTGGTTTTCTTCGTGACTGCCATCCCGCGCTGTAGAAACAAGTGTATCATACCTGTGTGAGAGCGGTTGCTATGGCACTCTGGGAACGCTGAAGAACAAGGAGAGAGATCATTGTAAGATGTGTTGTTTGAAGCCAGGAATATGGTCAGCAAGATGTTTTTATAGAGTGATTCTAGAAATCTCTGGCAGATGTGACAGCAAAATTAAAATGTAATTGGAAATGCAGTTGGCAGCGTCACAGGTCTGCTCCCCCTTTTAGAAGAAAGGCACGATGGTATTCCCAAATATTTGAATTTGATATTAGGATTTTAATTCTCTTGTATTTCAAGGTGTAGAAATTCCTTGAATTTTGCAGTTGTTTGGGTTGAGACTGATGCCTGAACGTTAAGGACTGTTGCGTGCGTCTCGGTTCCCCTTCACCTGAGGATGCTGTTAGACTGGCGAGTGTTTGAGAAAGTTGCCTCTTTTTTTTTTTCCCCTAATGCCAAACGACAGTTTGTGAGTCTGCATATTGTTCCCTGTGCTCTCCCTCGTTCTTCCCGATTCGATTCCCAAGGAGAAGTGCTCTTGAAGCATTCGGGGTGTTGGGATTGTCTTGTTTAACCCCTTGACACGCAGCGTTGCGGCGGTGTTCGGCTGTGAGCACGGCACGCACGCGGACAGGCAGTGTCACACAGGCTATCCCCAAACTTGGTGGAAGTGCTGGACACCGTGTAACAGAAATAAATAAATCTGCTCTGATTCTGCAGTAACCTATCGAGCATCGGTGTGCTCTGTTTGCTGAATGCCAACTGTGAAACCTGGCAGCTGATGGATTTTTAGATCAAATCTCTGTTCTAGCGCTGATGTTAATTACCCAGTGGCATTGCAAATTAATTTGAACATCATGCAAGCAGCTCATATCTCACCTGTTACTTGTTATAATGTTCAATTCAGGTTCTACATGGTCAGCTATTACGAGCGGAGTCACAGAATAGCAGTGGGAGCTCGCCATGGTTCAGTGGCCCTCTACGACATCCGGACTGGGAAATGTCAGGTAAATAAATCATTGTGACTTCCTCCCCATAAAGTGTGGAAGTTATTGAAAGGAAAGAGCAGCGAGCTCTGCATCAGTTGACATGCTGAGCTGCTGGAACATTATGGATAACGCTGAGGGGATCAATAGTTTAATGAAGGGCTCAAAGTATATAGAGCCCTACTGTCTTCATTCACTGGAACTGAATGGGTGCCACAGATGGGTTAATAATGAAAGCCTAAAGATACCCCTGGTCTGAAAGAAATGAAAAATCTGATTTTCAGAAGTTAGTTATTCCTTCTACTATGTGATCAGCTATTATTTCTTATCGAATTTCGATAGTCTGTATGTAAAGCTCGGATAAAATACCTGTATTTTGAATCTGCCTTATTCTTTTTGTGTGTGTAAATATAATTTGTTTTGTTGTTTCTGAAAGCTGTTATCAGTAGTCCATACAAAGTGTGCATGGTAGAGAAGGCAGCATAGGCATCTTCCTGCTAGATCTGCAGTGTCAGTACTCTGCTGGCAGAACCACGTGCTTAGCTATACACGGCTCGTTCCTTTTCTCTTCTGAAGTTCTGCGGTTCGTTTTCCAAATCTAGTAGCTGACAACATGGTACGTGCTGGTATTTATTGTTTGGACTGCTGTCTTATGGAAGCCAAGATGGCCAGATTTATTTTATAAATAGCTGTATAATGCAGGCAAATAGGAAGTGAGGACTGCTTTATCTTGTTTTAGCTGAAGTCATTTGGATCATGATTTATTAATTTAACTATAAAACGGGTGCACAAGAACTGCCGCATATTGACGTATCCGATGTCACTGAGCATTTTTGCGGTCCTGCAGTCCTACGAGGATGACCTCCGTGCTGCAGGGCTCTGCACATCCCTCTTTCCAGCTACGTTCCCGTGATTGCCTGCGCGTGTTGCCTGACTGCTCCCCTCCCCGTTCGGCAGCCGGCGCGAGGAGCCAGCTGGACATCTCCCACCAGCCATTAGGAGACGCTGACCACAGCCCCTTTCAGTGTGCGTCATCGCGCTGAAAATGGAGGCTGCAGAGTCCAGATGGGTCTGCAGGTCTTGGCATCTCAAACCGATCGCGAGCTCCTGATGCTGTTGGCGAGGGAGAGGGGAAGAGCGCGGCTGTACGCTTCCTTGTGTCTCTCTTTCCAGAGCGCACGGGGAGCGGTGACCAAACCTGTCCTCTGTTTAGCAGCAGCATCTAACCCCTGCTGGCAGCCTCGCGCTTGGGTCCAGCTCCTGAGCTGGCTCCCGGGGGAGCCGAGGAGTTTGTCGGTGCACAGGGTGATGCCGGCACGTCTGGCTTCGCCGCGTGAGCTCCGTGTGGGTCTGCAACACGTCTCGCACATCCCGGTGATCCGCAGCGGGTCTGCGGAAGCCCGGAGGTGTCTGTGTGCCTGGGGCTCAACCTCCCGTGAAAATCACCCCTCTGGCTTGACCTACCCTTGGTGTGGCAGGCGTGCTGAAATACCCAACTTTTCTTGTCTCTACTTTTTCCTTTGGTTCGTTTAAAGCGGGTTCAGTGTGATACCTGCCCGCTGTCCGACGGGGGTTGTGCGTCGCTGACGTTGCCAGCCTTTTCCCCGAAGCGCGCTCTCCTCCGTGTCGGCTGGCAGCCTGTTCTCTGGGGCTCCTGGAACTGGCTCCAGGTTTCTACCAGTAAATTATCCAAATAACTTGCTTGGTTAATTTGATGTGTTGGGGAATGTTCACAGGACTTGGTTTCTTACTTAATAAGCTTCCACGTAGATCATGGAAAGCGGAGATGGGGGTGGCTGAAGGGGCTTTTGGGATAATTAGGGCAGGGTCCTTTGCAGAATTTATCATTATTTGTAAGATGGAAAAATTTGATGAGGGCCAGATATGATTATTAGGGGGCAACGCCATCTATTGGATACAGGTTTCTTATTCCAGATCCCATCTTTTAAGTTATTTCTCACAGCTGCAGATTTCAGGCTGCTCGGAAGACACGGAATAACTTCAGGATTGTGTAGAAGAAAAAGTTTTGAAATGGGCAAAAAGCTCAAATTTTTAATTTTACTTTCTTCCAGAAGTTAAAACCTTTCAGAATGTTTACCAAAATAGTTGAATTGCCTCGGTATGTTTGAATGGAGCTTGAATTAGGACACGTACCGGGGGAGAGCCCATGGGGTCGGGGCGGAGCGGGGGCTGGGGGAGCAGGCGGGACGGCGTGCTGGAGCCCCGGGGCAGCCCCCCGCCCTCCTGCCCTCCCCTTGGCACCTGCCCACTCGCTGGACCCATTCCCGCTTCCGCTCTGCCGAGGGCAGGGTTTGTCTGGCACAGGCCATTGCCGGCCTTGAGCTCGTTCTGTTTCTGTCTGTAGCGGGTCTTCAACAGTGCTCCCAGAAAAGTAGTATCAAAAAATTGCTTAGTCATTCACCCTTTAAAAAAGAGGTGATGCTTTGAATCTTTTGCTGAAGCCATACACATAATTTTGCGTTTAGCAAAGATCTTAGTGTTTTGAAAGTGAAAGTTAGCGATATCACAGAATCACAGAATAGTAGGGGCTGGAAGGGACCTCTGTGGGTCACCCAGCCCAACCCCCTGCCCAAGCAGGGTCACCCAGAGCAGGCTGCACAGGACCTTGTCCAGGCGGGGCTGGAATATCTCCAGAGAAGGAGACTCCAGAGCCTCCCTGGGCAGCCTGGGCCAGGGCTCCGTCACCCTCAGAGGGAAGAAGTTCTTCCTCATCTTCAGCTGGAGCTTCCTCTGCTTCAGTTTGTGCCCATTGGCCCTTGTCCTGTCGCTGGGCACCACTGAAAAGAGTCTGGCCCCGTCCTCCTGACACCCACCCTGCAGATATTTGTAGGCATTTCTAAGGTCCCCTCGCAGCCTTCCCTTCTCCAGGCTGAACAAGCCCAGTTCCCTCAGCCTCTCCTCGTAGGGGAGATGCTCCAGTCCCCTCACCATCCTCGTAGCCCTAGTGTGAAAGTTTTTATTAGTTGCCCCATCATAACTCACACATAAGCTGTTTTTAATCAGGCATCAGAATTGCTTATCGGATAAGAAGAGGGGGAGCTGCTGCCCCCCCCCCCTTTATACTCATCATTAAGGGTAGGTGTTAATTGGGATTAAGGCCGAGATGAGCAGCAGGGGAGAGCAGCAACCTGTGGGTGCTGCAGGTGGGGCCTCCCTGGGCCAAGGCTCGTTCCTGCTGCAGCCGGCGTTGTGTGTTCTCCCGCAGCAGCTGAGCAGGCACCCTCTGCCAGGCCTGGGGCTTCTCGACACCCAGTGGGAGGTTGTTCCAGAATAGTGATGCGTTGAAATATCAAGGGTTAGAAAGCTTTTATTTTTCATTCCCACACCAATATAGTTATGGCTATCTGAGCCTTTGTACCACCGCTGACCTTCAGTTTAAATAACTGGTTCCTCTCCTTGGTTTTTACCCTTCTGCCTTATTTATAGGCAGCCTTAACGCTCGCTTTCACCCTTTGTTTTGAAAGGTGGGAAGAGCAGAGGGCTCTAAAAACTCTGTGATGTGCTCTCTCCTTCATCCTACTTCGGCAAAACACTTATTTGTGTCACGTGCCAAGGTAGCCATCCCTCTGGAGACGGAGGAGGGCTTTCTGCCTGCCTTTTCCCAGAACTGAACATGTTTTCCTTCCTAGTCCAGTCTGTGCAGCATCTCCGCCCCGGCGCGTCACACTGGAAACGTGCGGTTCGGGGCGACGCTTTCCATCTCTGAGCTGAGGAGAGCGAGCTCAGGTGAGCTGTGGTAGCTCAGGGACCCCTGTGGCAATGGGGCGTTGGAGCTGCGTCTGCTGGAGCTGCTGGGTTCCCCCCGCGGGGCTGGGCAGCGGGCCCGAGCTCGGCGCAGGAGCCAGAGGTGCCCCTGGCTCCCAAGCCGCGGGGGGCGAAGCCGGCGGGCGTCGGGGCGTCCCTGGCACCGGCCGGCGCTGCGCCCAAGCCGCGCTGCGCTGGAGAGGCCCGACAGCAGAAATCCGCCTCAGAGGAAGAGATTTCTTTGTTTGTGGTTGCTTTGGGTTTCGTGATGTTTGCGTTGAATAATTCATGACAATATTATCTGGTGACTGGGCACTGCGCGTGCTGGCATCGTTCTGGGGAGGAAAATAACGCTGAAAACGCTGGGTTTCCTGTCACGCAGCCACGCTCAGAAACATTAAAACCCTTTTGAAGTTCAGTGCTGGCAGGATCCGAGCGTGTGGGGTTTTGTGTTACTGAAATTATGTCGTAGATTTAACGCAGGTTATAGTTGGTGGAAAAATTTGTAGTCCTTGTCAGCAGCGGAGCAAACTGCTGGCGAAATCTGGGCTCTGGATGCGGTTCGTTTATTTTTGCACTATAGGTGAAGTAGGGTGCTGATTGACAGGAATTTTATCATCAGCTTAAACAAAAAAGGGAGGCTTTTTAACTGAAATAATAGGAAACAAAAACATTTTGTGTGGGTTTTTTTTCCTTCCAGCACAGTTTTATTTTGGTTTCAAGAAAGTGGTTGTATGTACTGACTGAGAAATTAGATGTAATTATTAATAGAATGATGGATGTCAAGAATCACCTTTTTTAACAAATAATAAATCAACATTTATATATGATAGGTTTTTTCCAGTAAAATTTACAATATTAGTATCACTTATTTAACAAGCTGTCAGTTATTACTACTACCAGTAAATGTTGCCTCAAAGCCAAAGTTGTCTCCGTTTCAGCATTTTGCTTTAGGTTTGCATTAGTGCTGTTGTACAGATCTGCCTGTTAACATGTGGGCTCTTCCTGATGGTTTTTACAGATGGTTTATCAGTTATAATGTTTAAACTGTTCTACATTTAATCTTACTTTCAAGCAAATATCTGCTTGCAGGGGGTTTGGGTATTCGTTTATTTTTAAAACATCAACTTGGAATGAAAATTGCAGCCCTTTTGTATTACATCAGGAGAATTCCAAACACATATCTCTTTTTACCTATTTTCTGTCGTAATTTAACCCAGTGATTCGGTTCTTTGTCATTTTCTCTTTCCTGTTCAGTGATTGATGAAGCGTTGTCCGAGCGTTCCTCGGCGTCCCCACCCTAGGCAGAAGCGACGCTGGGATTCGCGGGGGCTCGGGCTGCGATCCCGCGGCGGCATGGGGAGCGGGGCCGGGCAGTGCCCTCCCCGTGGCGGTATCGATTTGCCCTTCAGCTGTGCGCAGCGCGCAGGGAACCCGGGGCCGGGCGGTTGATTATCCACACCACGTCTCGGGGAACAGTATTGACCCACGGCCGCGCGCTGCCTATGGCTCTTGATTTTTCACGCCGTCTCCATGACACTGGTAATAAAACATCGCATCTTACTGCTCGGCAGCTCGGGAAGCCAGCCCACCCGGCCGGGGAGCGCGGCCGCCGTTCCGGAGAGCGTTTCGTTGCGGGGGGAGAGGCGGCGGGGCTGGCTTTGGGCCCCAGCCCTGCACTGGGCTCCATCCTGCCCGGTGGCCCCGGGCTTGTGGGAGGGGGCTGGTTCGGCGGTGCCTCGCTGCCGCAAATCCCAGAGAAGAAGGTTATGTGAGGCTCCGTCAGCACGGCGTTTGAAATGTTTGGAGAATTAAAAGAATCCGTGTGGGTTTCAAGGAAAAAAACCAAACCGAACAACCCTGTTATGACAAGTGAGACAATGTAAAATGTCAAGGTCACTTTTAAAATTCTAAATGCTTTCATAGTAAGTTCTAAAATAATTATGACAAATAGAAATATCAACAGTTTAGCTGCTTTGTTTTAGCTAGTAAGTATAATGGTATAATTATTATATTATATTATGGTATAATTTACTGTTAAATGGCCATATCTTGAAGGAGATTATGGAGTGGAATGCTTTGCAATAGTTTAATCTTTTACACTGATATTATATTAGTATATTACACTGTGCTTTAGATTATTACTGCGAACTGCTGCTATGGGGGGACTTCTTTGTTTTTCCCATAAGAACTGTTCCACAATGAGCAATTTCCTAGTATTAAGCCGCACTGGGAACTCCGTTCTGAAGTTTGAATTAGAATTATTTCAAATTCTAGCTCAACTTCGGTGTATTTTCATACAGTATTTGCTGTTGAATCCGCGTAGCGTTTTCCGTTGTTGCTGAAGTAGTGGGTTTGTGACCAGAATGTCTCAACTCCTCCAAGCCACGGAATGCCGGGGCAGGTGACGGCTCGGCGGAGGCTTTCCCGGGCCGGCGGTGAGCGGAGCAGCCCTCGGGGAGATGCCGAGCCCCCTCCACGCCGAGCGAGGACGATGGCCCAAAGCTCCCTGTCAGAGCAGAGGGTTTATTTTTGCGTAGCGCCTGGTGCCGCGTCCGTCAGCGTGACACCAGCGGTCTCCGGAGCGGCCTCCAGCAGCTCGGTGTGTGTTCATCACAGGTGATGGTCTCTCTTGGGAAAGCAAACTGGCAATGGAGGGAGCTGCTGAGGGTCTCTGCGGTCGCCAGGTCTGACCCCCTACACCTGAATCCCGCACCGCTGGGCGATGGGTGTCTTCAGGGCATCGTCTCGTCCTGAGCTTAAATCTGCCAGTAATGGAAAATCTGCCAGAATGATCATACTTTGTTTCAGTAATCAGTTGTTTTCGTTATTAAAGCTCTATTTTGTTTCCAGTCTGACTTTGCTTGAGCCTAAAATTCTGAGCAGTAGGTCCTGTTTCACACTGAACTATTAATTTGCAGAAGAAACTGTTGGTTTATTTTCTGCACGCGGCTGCTGCGGACCGTGGGTGAAGTCCCGCCATGGTACGTGACCAAGCGCCCCGCTGGGGCCCCTCCGGGCTGCAGGGACGCTGGCCGGCCCCCCCAGCCCCGCGTGCTCTCGGGGGTTGCGCCCTTCGGGTTTTCTTGCCCAGCCCCAGCCCCTCGCCGTGCTCTCCTCGGGCTCTAGCAGCAGCCTTTAGGATAGGACGGGCCCTTGTGGGGCTCCAGGAGAAGGGCACCAGGTCAGCAGTTCTTCTGTTTGCGGCTGCATTCCACACGACAGCGATGAACCAACGGTTAGTCCGTCTGTCAGCCAGCCTGGTCCGTGAGTCGTGTTTGCCTTTCTCACAGGAATGTATGAGGCTGCGCCAAACACCGTCCAGAAGTCTTCTGCGTCAGGGTGTGGACTTTTATCGTCAAACCCAGACATTTCAGTCAGCTGGCTTGATACGGCCGCTTTTCTGTAAAGCTACACGGTGGACAGTGTTTACCTTATTTATATTATATATATTAATATAGCTTATATTTATATAAATGTTTAGTTAGTATCAATTCATATGAAACACGCCCTTCTCTGTGGGGTTTCACATCAGGTAAATAAGGCTGTAATTCTTCAGGTCTTTGTCTTTGCTCTTTAAGGTACAAGCAATACCAGAAGCTCTCTTGGTTTCCGTGGAACCTCCTTGTTTTTCTGACGTTCGTGGGAGTCTGTGTTAACAGCCCATGGGCTCTCGGGCTGCTTCGCTCAAAGCTCCTACGTTTGGCTACGACTATCAGCGTGCATCTTACTCGTGAGGTTTTTATTTGCAGATTATTCTGTTGCAGTGTGTTCTTTTGTGTGAAGAGAAAGCTCAGCAGTTCTAGGCCAGGTTCTGAGAATACCTGGCAGCGGGTATGAAGAAGTCTTTCATCTTGCACGTCGGCTCTGGTTTTGCCAGCAGAAAGACATGAATTATCGTTTTAGTCCTCCGGTGTCTGCGTGTGTCGCTGAGAGGTTGGGACTGAGACCTTGAAAGGAGCGAAGCGATGTGACAGGGACTGGGTGTAGGGAAGGGACCACAGGTCTGGCGGTTTGGCAGCGGCTTCCTGAGTGGAAATGCAGATGTGTTCTGAACTGGTGGCTGGATTGGCATCAGGTCTCGTGGCCAGAGAAACCTGAGGAGTTAATGCCCAAGAGGCATGTATTTTTTTTCTCCTGCGGGGTGCCAGTGACTGGTTTTGAGCTGAGCTGCAGTCCTGCGTGGGCAGGCAGGGTCGCTGCCTCCCCTGCAGCTGGGGCGGGCAAAGGCTTCCCCGGCTGCGGAGCTCGGGAGCCCTGGCTGAGTTTCCCTGCTCGAGAGCTGGTGGGATTGCCCTGGGAGCAGCTGGGACTCGCTGCGAGCGAGGCAGTGTGAGGGCCACCTCATCCCATCGGGCGCCTTGGGGTGGCCCGGAGCTTTACGGCCGGTTTTCCAGTGCTAATGCTGAAACTTTGCGCTTACGCGTGGTTGTCTGGTAGAGCTTCAGTTTCCACGCTCTACCTAAACACTGTTCCAGCCCGGAAAATCAGAAAGGTACGCTCTGCCCAAAATTCCCATTCTGCTTGTTCGTGTGACTTTGGACAAATTTCCTCCCATTTCCATTTCTAAACTGATGGATGGCTGCAAGGGAAGAGCGTATGGCTGCATCACCTCTCCGCTCCTCCCGGGGAGCTCACGTCCAGGTTGCTTGTGCTACACTCAGAAATGAAAACCCAATGCGAAATGTTTCCAGCCTCATTCTGTGCCTTATTTCTATTTCAAAAAGAAATTACCATAAGGGCTGAATAACAGCTCTAACAGAAAGGCTGCTGTGCAGTTAGCCTAACGCGTGTGTGTGTTTGTACTTTTTTTTTTCCTGTACCTGTGTGATCTCCTCCCACTTCTGTTCTGGCTAGTGGAAAGCTGTGTCCGTTTCAACAGACAAATACTCGCTGGCGATTTTTCTCCTGTTGCTGTTCGTTGTTACGTACCGGTGTCCTTGCTAGGCTGACCTTTTCCCGGTGCTGCGTTAGGCCCGCGTGTGGCTCGCCCTGGGTGGGAGCTGGGGGGTGCAGAGGTCTCCCCGCCGCGGGGGCTGTGTCTGCTGAGTGGCTCGCTGCGATGAGGGGTGTCTGAAGGTGCTGCCTGCCGCGGCCCGGCGACTCCCGCCGTCGCGGGTTTTACGTCTACGCGGAGCTGCCTTCAACCGAGTCACAGAATCACAGAATAGTAGGGGTTGGAAGGGACCTCTGTGGGTCACCCAGTCCAACCCTCCTGCCGAAGCAGGGTCACCTACAGCAGGCTGTAGAGGACCTTGTCCCGGTGGGTCTTGAATATCTCCAGAGAAGGAGACTCCACAGCCTCCCTGGGCAGCCTCTTCCAGTGCTCCGTCACCCTCAGAGGGAAGAAGTTCTTCCTCATGTTCAGACGGAACTTCCTGTCGCAGTTACCAGGTATTGCAAAGGTTAAGCTTTATCAGCTGCGCGAAAAAAGGTTGAGGGCTCATCAAAAACTTCCATCCTCACAACCTGTCGACCACAATTTGATGATGATTATTGATTATTTCGCAGCCTTTCACTCACTCTGGCACTGCGGCCAGCCTTGATATACAGATAGGGCTGCGGTCCGGCTAAAATAAGACTCCATCTTGATAATGGACTGAGATGAGATACTGTTATTTGATAAAGATAATTGATGTTTCGCAGTGAATTGGAAAACAGCTGGGAGTGCAGCAGGTCGGCGGCTGCTCCACCTGCGAGCGTGGCCGCTGTTCACCGACCATCGCAGCGGATGCGCTCGGCCGCGGGGCTCTGCAGGCAGCACGCCGGTTCAGCGTGGCTGGCAGCTCCGAACCAAAAAGAAAAGACTTGCCCCGAGAAGCACAGCTCGATTTTGCAGTCACGATGGAGTTTCTCAAACCCATCTCTAGCTTAGCTTAGCATGCTTTTGCTGAGACACCCTGGAGATTTTGGTTCTGCTGCTTGGGATGTGCTTGATAATTTATTTCAGGTGAGCTGGTAGCTTAAAATCCTTCTTTTTTTTGAGTATTTATGCATGGCATTTGAATTGGGCAAAACGCTACTGGAAAAAGTTGAAATTTGCTAAGGGAAAATAAGGCGTAGCATGTGTCCAGATTTCTTCGTTCTCCTGAAGTTTTAGCTCATTAACTGAGAACACAGCGCATGCTTATGGTCTCCCATCTCTGCGCCTCTGTTGGCTACGCCTGTGCAGCCCCCGGTTTTGAATTGATCAAGGTATCACTCACGGCGAGCTCTGTTTGCCCGAGTTCCTTTAGTCCTATTAGAACCTGTGTAACCTCTAATTAAGCAATAGGAGATGGCAGGGAGGGGGTTATCGTGAGCTAATGACAGCCCAAGTGTGTTGTGTGGCAGAGGGTTCATCTGTGTGCGGCTAATCCTCGCGGGGAGTGATTATCTCCTGATAAACGTGCCACGCCGCCGCGTCTGCTCCTGCCGCTGCCGGCGTGGCGGAGGTAGGCTTCCATCCCCAACGTCGTTTTTACCATCGATTTCTACAAACTGACAGTTTTGAGGTTTTCTGGAGCGACTTACATACAAAGTCGTGACCCAGGAGACGTGCTTCTTGCTTTTTTGTTTTTAAATAAATGTATTTATTAAGAATATGCGAACCAAGAAAAAATGCAGAGTCATTTTTGCCAGGCTAGAAGCAGTCTCAGCAGGTTGAGTGCAACTGAAGGTTCGTGTTCAATTTAAAAGAATATTTTGCATAAGACTGTAAATTACCATCAACATGCAGTTGAAATTCCTTTCTGTGGAGGCACATTACATTAGAGACAGCAGTGACAGGATGAGGGGTAATGGTTTTAAACTAAAACAGGGTAGGTTTAGGCTGGATATAAGGAAGAAATTCTTTACAATGAGGGTGGTGAAACCCTGGCAGAGGTTGCCCAGAGAGGTAGTGGAGGCCCCAGCCCTGGAAACATTCAAGACCAGGTTGGACAGGGCTCTGAGCACCCTGATCTCGTTAGCGGTGTCCCTGCTCGCTGCGGGGGCGTTGGACTAGATGAGCTCTAGGGGTCCCTTGCGACCCAAACCAGTCTATGATTCTATGCTACAGAAAGAGAGTGATACTCTGCTCCTTTTTTCCAAATTGAACCAGAAATCAGTGTTGTCAGACTAGAGGAATACTTCAGGTGACTAGATTTTACGATACGTGATTGTCGTTAACTTTGGAATGATGGGACAATATTCCTATCTGAAAGCTGCCTAATAATATTTTGCTGATCAGAGTCTCTAGCACTGTTTTAAAGCCAAACCAGAGTTAGTGTCATTAGTCGTTACTTCTACTCGTGATGATCCATAAGCATTATCTCCCGCACCCTCTCTCTTCGGGGGTTTTCCCCGTTGTGCAGGTCAGCAGCAGGCATTTCGTGTACTCGTGCGAGGCATCGACCGCAGAGGGACGCGTGAGCTCCGGCACGAGGTCTTGGAGTTTCTCTGCCTCTCCCCGGCTGTACGTGAAGCCCAGAAACCTGGGTCGTTATCTCTGTGTGAAGTTACGTTGGGTAAATTCTTGCTGGGTAACAAGAGTCCACCCAAAAATCCCTCGATTCCTCCATCCCTGCAGGCCATCCGATAGGTTTTTCTTTTCGCTTAGGAGTGTGTTTGGGCGTCTAATGAGAGCCTGGCCCTGACGGAGTCACTGGTCAAAGGCGTTAAAGCGTGAGCAGCGAAGCTGCCGGCTGCTGTTACATCTCCCGTGCCTCGTAGCAGCGTAGGAGCTGGAGCCTCTTCCAGAAAATACAGCCGCTGTTCTTCCCCCCGAGAGGGCTCCTGCTGAGCAGGTCCGGGGATGTTATGGGAAGAGAGCAGCCTACCTCCAGTCCTGTGCTCGGTTTTAGGGGATTTTGGGCTGGTGACCTCAGCCTGGGTACTCTTCGTGCCTGGTGGCTCCGCTCTTGGAAGCGTGGAGAATTCTCTCCGCAGACAGAAGCTCTTCACCAGCATTGAGCCATGGATGTGACAGGGTTGTATATGCAGCTGTATATTTTGATGTGTAATGTGTGAAAACTTTGTCTTCAGTAAAGAAACCTGCTGAAGCCAGTGTCATTGCTGTCCCCGACAGGGTTCCAAGTACACGAGGGGTTCCCAGGGTCTGGACGCCAGCTGGGACTTGTGTCCCCTGCACATAGAGAATGGCTTGGTAAAGTGCATGCAGGGAAAAGCACACAGTCAAGGAAGCCCTAAAATGCTCTTTATTCATTGATTAAATCCTGGTTTTCATCGTAAATATTAGAATTGCATTTCATAGAGATACTTGTAACTGATACTGAAGTGAGCCGTGCTTAGTGTAAACCTCCTGCACACCTGTAGTACTGGATGTGTAAAGGGCTTGTCATGAAAAGAAGTGGTTCGTTTAGCTGAGTAGTGTCTCATCCTTTAGAAGCTTTCCTCTGTCGTTGCTCCTCGCCCTGGCGCTGGCTCCTGCCGGGGCGGTGGCTGCGGGGAGAGCGGCCGGAGGAGCAGGCGTAGCTGGGGAGCCCCAGCCCCTCCGTGGCATCGCTGCAGTGAGCATCCCTGCTGGACGTAAAAACTGGCATTTTCATTGCAGGATTAAAGAGAAGCCTGAGTTTTGGTCCGGTTTATTTCAAAGCAAAAGATGCTTGTTAAACATCGGCTACAATCAATACTGTTTGGTCCGGGATACTTAATGTGGCTCACTGCAGAATGAAAATCAGAG
Organism: Opisthocomus hoazin; assembly: GCF_030867145.1. Taxonomy (NCBI): domain Eukaryota; kingdom Metazoa; phylum Chordata; class Aves; order Opisthocomiformes; family Opisthocomidae; genus Opisthocomus; species Opisthocomus hoazin. The sequence goes on along the minus strand of NC_134453.1, from coordinate 750,911 downwards.
CTTCAGCAGTCAAAGCAGTAATTGAATTGTGCGTAGTATTATTTTATTTTGGTACCTAGATGCCTTTGCAAATTTTTATTCTTAAATAAGGCACAAAATGATTTCATGTTGTATTTGGAATGAAGAGTTGCTGATGTCACGTGGCTCGTTTTGGTTAAATTTGATTACTGAATTAAAGAACCGTTCTCAAATACGGTATTTTAAAGGGAGGAAAAGAAACATAGCTATCCTGCAACTGAAGCTCTAAGTGCCTGTACTGGCACTGTCGCGCTGACAAGCTCAGATGCGGCAGGAAAACTCATCAGTGGAAACACATCCTCAAACCACAGGTATGAGATAATTAGCGAGTGTAACCTTTTAAACAGGCCCAAATCCTTTCCTCGCTGGAGTTGGGAAGGGAAGCCGTCAGGCTGCGGAGCCAGTGCCACCGTGCTGTCCCCCAGGCCCGCAGCCCCCGCGCCCCGGGGGCGGCGTGCTCCTGCTCGGAGCACGTTACTCTGTAGTAACGTACACACGGTGGTAACAAGCGCTTTGCTGGCAAGCGGGGCAGGGGTTGAAGGGGCCGTGCTGCGGCTGCCCCGGGGCTTGTGTTTTCATGTCCTCGTCGATACGGAGGCAAGCCTATAGCCTGCAGTAGCTTTATCCCGGTTTTCCGAACATGCCCCATAATACAGTGGAGGGATTTTAGTCTTTTTTGTTGGAACAAGAAATGGGCTTATCCCATCAACAGCAAATCCCAGGTATGCAATAACAACATAGCCACTTCTTGCAAGCTTCTCAGCTGTCTTTTAAGAGCAGTGTTTAATTACGCCCCGCTGGTTAGCTGCTGGTAATTTAGCAGCACACTGGATGAGAGTAAACCGTGCTGACGCGCTGCGGCGCGGGAGGCTGACGGGGATTTAGCCAAGGTGTGAATTTCCAGCACGCTGACTCCTCCGCATTAACTCTGCGCTTGGATGTTGTTGATTTGCGCCAAATCTGCCTCTGAGTGTTGCAGATAAATCTACTTTGCACATATAAATATATGCATTAAGCTGCGAGGAACACACGCAGACGGGGAGTCCTGAGTACAGCCTAGCGAGTGCGCTGGAAATTCACGCTGTAACTCCACTCCGGCCTCCCAGCCGCAGCTGGCCGAGTAATGAGGCCTCGGGAATCACTAAATTTGCTTTTTAGGTCACGCTCATCGGCAACACTAGTTTGCTAAAAGGCAGGTTTTTCTCTTTCTGTACTTTTTTCTCGTTGGTTTGGAGGCTGGTTCAAAGCAGCTCGCCTGTTCCGCCTTTGCGGGCGTGCTGCGCTTGCAGGTGCAGGGACATCTTGTTGGCAGCGGGAGGGCAGGGACAGATGCCAGGGGAGGACTGCGAGTCCAGGCGCAGGCATCGGGAGTGCTCCTGAATAATCAAAGTTAGTAAAAATGAAATTATAAAGCGATTCAGCTGCAGCTTTCTGTGCAACTCTTACGCCTCAGCTGCCGGCTTCCACAGTGGAGAGCCAACAGCGTAATCCGTTCCACTAAGGGTTTTTTCCTTTTTGAAGTGGTACAATTCTGTATACAAAAGTCAAATAGACTGGAAAAAGGTATTAAACTTGCTGACCGGCCTCAGCGGCCACAAGGCTCCCGCTGCGTTACAGATTTATTACAGCGCTGAGTTGGTAGCATCCCTTTGAGCAGGGACAGAAAAGTAGGGATACGGATTTTATACCAACGTCTGTAAAGAAAATTGAGTTTCCATGTATCTAAAATTAGATCTAATTTAGCTGTTACTTCCTATTCAGGCACTGTTTCCCCCACAAAAAGTGGCCTCGACTCTGCTTTTTCCCCTGTACAGAACGCTTTTTTCTTCAGGTGCTGCTAAAGGAGATCTCTGGAGCTGCCCGAGGAACCATCCAGCTGGGAAAGGGAATTAGGATATATATATATATATATTTTTTTTTTTTTTACATTGTTCTAATAACTTTTGTGAGAAATAATTTCTCAGAAATGCTGTTTTTGGTAAAGAGAGAATCCCTAGGTTCCCCTGTGCAGACTTGGCAGCGTTTAGCCAGAGCGTTTGTTGTCAGTCCCCTCTGCGTGTAAGAACTGTCGTCCTTTTTCCTAAGGGACTGTCACTGCCTTTGAAGAAAAGCTGGAACAAGAGCGTATGCAAATACCGTTGAGAAACAAAGTGTAAGTCTGATGTTCATAACTTTCAAAAATCACATTTCATTTTTTTTCCATATTTTCAGTAGAAATAGAGCACTAATGTGCATTAAATGGCGATGGTCGAGCCGGGGTTTCTCCCCGTAGGGCTGCCCGTGGCCAACAAGCACGTATTTAAACACGAGTCTCTCGCTGTAAACGTGCAGAACTGTTTAAAATCCTGTTGCCAACACGTTTTTTTTTTTTAGCTAACCTATTTCTCCAAGCTAGACGTGACCTTTGTGAATGCGTTTTTGCTTTCAGGGGTTTGTTGTCTGTTAGGGAAAAACATGGTGCTGAGCTCAGGCTTTGTGCCTGACTGCTTTCGGCTTTGCTTCTCACAGCCGTGAGCACCAGAGCGGTGGGTGTCCCACCACGGGGACGGCCGTACGCCGACGGAGCAGGGACTCGGCGAGACCCGCTGAAGCCGGGGAGAACGCTGCTGCCGGGGCACCAAGCAAGGAAAAGCTGTATCCCTAACGTATTTAATAACTCATAACCAGAAAAATTTGTGAACATATTGTCTCTTATACTTTGTCAGTTATTTGGTAGTTGTTCATCATTAATTGTTTTAAGATTTCATAGCTGTAAAACAGCATCTAATGCTCCAGGGAGGTTGTGGAGGCTCCTTCTCTGGAGATATTCCAGCCCCGCCTGGACGCGGTGCTGTGCAGCCTGCTGTGGGTGACCCTGCTTGGGCAGGGGGTTGGGCTGGGTGACCCACAGGGGGCCCTGCCAACCCCTGCCATGCTGGGATTCTGGGATTACTGTTACCATGAGTGAATTTTCCTAAAATGTAGAGCAGTTGTGTGAATTAAGCAGCCCTGATAGTATTCACAGAACACCCAGCTGCATTTTGGCTACAAGGCCCAGAGCACTTCATCCTCTTAACTTTCCACCCATCCCAACCATTGTTTAGTGATGTTTTAATTGCAAAATATTGTGGAATATGCTAATGTCCATGGTCTTTGTAGTATGAAAATACATGCTTGCTTGATGGTAGAGGAGTGAAATGGTTGTTAGTTGGAGGACTGTTGTCTCAGTGACCTGGGAGGTGCCGGCGAGGAGGGCGAGTCCCTACGCACTGCGTTCCTGTCTAACACCACTGCAGGGCCGAGCGGGCGGCACGGCGTCCTCGGGGAGATCCCTGGCCGTGCGTATTGCACTGGGAGCCTCGCCAGTCTTCCCAGTTAGGTAAGGCATAAACAATTTAAAAACCAAAGTCAGAAAGCTGCTGTGTTTTTCAAATACGATGGCACTGAATCACCACGTGTCAGCCATCGTACACAAACTGCTCCGTGTAGATTTAGACTTGTGAGAAAAAGTTTTCCAAAAATTTTTGAATTGAGGACTGCGATTGCCAAGTTTCCACTCGTTTTGATAATCCTGCTGCTGATGCTTGTGACCCTTGGAAGAGGATGTGAATGGTAACTGTGGAAAGAACCAGCAGCATCGGGGAGTTCTGCAGCAGGTGACGGTTTGCCGAGGATCCCCTGAAGATCTGGAAATACGGCCGGTGCTGATGAGAAAATCAGAGCGAGGAGCGCTGAGAGTCGGAAGGCTGGCTTCAAAATGACAGCAGAGTTGCTTTCCTAGAGTCTGCAGGGCAGAAGACACTTCTAGAAGGATAACGAAGTCCCCAAACCCCACTGTCCTGGCGGGAAGCACTGATCTCGTTAGCTTTTCCGACTCCGCTGGAGTTGCTGAACACGTTTCTTTAGTCTCGGGTCACTTGAGGGTTACGGATTTGTGTGTTTTGCAAATGCATTGAGGGTCTGAAGTCAAAGGTTAAAAATACTCTGGTGCTCCAAATACGACCGTGACATTGTTCTAACTGGTTTTTCTTTAAAATTTGGGTGACTAAAGCTGGAACTGGAAGGGAAGAGCTGCATCTTCACGGAACTGTTTGAGGACGAGCGCTTCTCGCTGTGCCAAGAATCCCATAGCTCTCACAGCTCCGTCTCGGCCACAGCTGAGAGGAATTTTGGCCAAAGGGTACTGAGCAAAATGCACTTTGACTGGAAAGAGTGGGAAACTTATGGGAACGTTGTGCCTGGCTGCAGATCTTGTGATGGTTCCTCGAATACAAAAGGAGACCACCTGGGATTGCTGCGACCACGTCTAGCTCGGCACCGGAGAATTTTCGGGGGCTGGAAATGCGTCGTGCTCCAGCGGCTATGTACTCTGATCATCAGCTGTCAGATAGAAGTCAGTGTGTGTAGGCAGGGGAAAAGCAGATTTTTGATGGGTTTAACTCTCTTTATGAAGCAGTAGTTCCCCAACGGTGAGTAACTGCGTAGGAAGAGGGGATGCCTGGTGTATTCCCGTCTCCTGTTAACTCACTGTAGGGCAGCGTCTCGTCCTTGGTCCAGTTAGATTTTATAACAGCTTTTTCTTTCAATAGAGGCTGGTTTTTGATGAGAATTACGAGGTTTTGACAAACAGTATCTGTAAGAGAGCACATTCTTTGTCTGTCTGATCACTGGCTGGTGCTGTGAGCCATCCAGGGTTATCTGGGTGACCGTTTATTTCTTCACCGAAGTTTCTTACGTTTGAACAAGGCTGCTCTGTGAGCTCGGCTGTTTCAGCACAGTTCCCTGGTAAGAGTCGTATCAGACTGCTGTGCTTGCTAGGAAAAGAAGGCCACCTCTCCGTTCTGCTCCCGAAATCTGTTTTAATAATTCTGATTTTCACTCTCACTTTTTAAAATCGCGGCTCACGCGTGAGCCGCGTGGCCGGGATCATCGCTGTGCTCGGTTCCCGTCGCTGGGCTGTGTTCCCCGTGGCTGAGCAGCCGTGCTGGCAGGGTGTTGCTGGGAGCGCTGTTTCCCCAAAATTAACTAAATGAACTTACTTTGCCTTTAAAATTGAAAAGCTGTTACATTAATTTCACCAAGCATTTCTCACGCTCCCTCGGACCAGCGCGCTGCTACCCTGGGCTCTCTCCACACGGGGCTCTGCTGTGATGCACCCTCTGATCACCCCTACACCACGCGGCCTGGATTGCTGTCATTTATTGTGGTTTAATCTTGTCTTTTAACAATTTCTACGGCCATTCCCACTACGGATGTGATTTGCATTTTGGTAGTTGGTTAGATGCAGTCTGTGTAACAACTGGTAAATCTGGTCCACGCTGGGGTTTTTTGGGGAGCGTTCAATGTCTCTCCTCCCTGTAAAGTGCTCTCTGGCCCCGGGGCAGGAGCCCAAACGTCCTCGCTGCCACTGAATGTCGGCCTTCAGAGATTTGTGGTTCGAGATCTAAAGCTTTCCGGGGCTTCCCGCAGTGAGCCTGTGCAAATCCGGAGGCCTGGGGTTTGTCCAGTGTGAATGTTGTCTAGGTTCCTACCTATGGTTGTGGGGTTTTTTTTACATAAACTGCTTGTAGTTATTGTTATACCCCTTTGAGTAGGGATTTAAATCAGTTCTTTTAAATCCCACAAAATACTCTTTAAAAACCTAGAAAAAACAGCAAGCACTTTCTTCTTCCATTTTCTTTGGTGAGAACATCTGAATCATACTCAGAATTCATGTTTTAAATTATTTTCCTAGCAGCTAAAGCATAAAGCTGAGCCTATGGGCTGCTGAAATCTCTTTTAAAACGGTGATTGTCGAGGAGGTGTGGATCTCCGTCACAACACCAAGCTGTCTCGCGCACACTCACGTGGAATATTCTGAGGTCACATCACAGCGTTCTAAACCTTTCGATGAAGCACAGCGGCGTGAGTTTCGGAGGAGAAACCCCTGCTGATACTGCGGAGTGGCCGGGTGGTGTGTTTGGGGGGGGCAGTTCACAGGCGTGCGGGTTTTGGTGGTCCACGTGCAAGTCGTTCCTGCGGTGGGAGCGTAGCAGCGTCGTGAAGTGGCTTGGGGCTGGAGCCGGACGGTTTGGGGACGGTTTCAAACCGTCCCGTGACACTCGGGTGGCTCCAGCTGTCGCCTGATTTCTTCTGGATTAAGTTCGGTGGAGAAAGGAGCTGCCTTATTTTCTGGTTGTCATTTGCCCAGGAAGTAGAAGCAAATTGTAACGAGGGGCTCGCAGCGGGCGAGCCTCCTAACAAATGAGAGGCAGATATTGACTGACAGCCGGCCTGCCGCTCCGTGATAAATGTGTTTTCGTAGATGGCCGTTCAAGGGCACTTTCTGCTCCCGTCGAGTGCTGCCGTCAGATCACGCACGCTGCGTTTGAACACTGAGCAACTGTAATGGCTGATGCACGACTGTGTTACTGTAAGGTTAAAAATTAAGTTATATATTTTACTAAGCTTAAAAAATGCAATACGTATGCTAGGACTTTATCTTGATATTATTGAGAAGCCACTTAAAGGAGAGGAAGAAATTAATTGAAAGATGCAAATATACTCTTTTTCTCAGTACCATCCTGAAATTTTTACTGCAGTTATTAGTATTCCCAGAACTAACAGAGAAATTAAGTTATTAAAGATACTGAAACTGTTTTAAGTTAATAGTATTTCAGATATTTCCACTAAATTGCTTGGAAAGTAGGGATCTTTTTTTTTTAAAGAATTCATAAAAGCCTTTGAAGGGCTATCTTGAAAGAATTTACTTTTGGTATGAAAAGTGAAGCAATATTTTCAAGTGAAGCCGTTTAGTTTTGCATCGCTTTGTTTCTCCACAACCTGCTGCTGCAGGCAAAGAGGAGATGCACGTTCGGGGAAGCAAACAGACAAATGGGTCCCGGGCATCGTTGGGCGCAGCCCGGCGAAGGGGCTGTTCATCGCCTCGCGGCTGGAGTGAGAGCAGCCGAGCCGGCGCCCGGGGCTTGGGCTCCCCTTTGGGGCACTGCTCCGGAGCGTTGATTTGGATAGAGTCACTCCGTAGTCTGGTTTTCTGGTCAGCTCAGAGGCTGATACTAATTCCTCTGCACCGTTTGGGCTCTGTATATGTTCTGCAGGGTTTTGCACCCTACGTTAGCATTAAAATCCAACTTGTAACTTTTAATTAAAGAAATAAAAAAGGCCAAGTTATGTTTGCCTGATGTGGAATCCCGCGGTGCATGCCACTGGTAGGGAACCTAGAGAGGTACGTGCGTGTCAGTGCGGCGCTGCCAGCCTGGTTTTCTTCGTGGCTCGTTTCTAAGGATGGCTGATCCGTCAGACCGAGCTCTGCTTAGTAAGATCTCTTCTAAAAGTGCATGATCTTTGATTTAGTTGGGGGAGGGGGAAGTGTTCTCAGTAGTGCCATCAAGACCAATGATTCTCAGCTTAATATTTCAGTTGTTATCTGTCTTAAATTAAGCTTTGCCTTTAGCGTGAGGAGCTTTAGATCTGTGATGTGTTTATGTTCTCGTATAAAGTTGCATTTGTACCTGCTTTGGAGAACACTTCTGGGAGGTGGCTGCAGCAGATGGCCCCGGCTTGGCTGCTGAAGCTGCCCCTGAAGCCACTGCCAGTGGCTGCTCGCTGATCCACCGAGGAGTCACAGAATCGCCGCCTCCTCCGTTTTCAGGTAGCAGCTCCTTGCCCAGGGGTGGTTTGTGTCCCATGCAAAAGTTGGAGCTGATCCTTTCGTACTGCTCCACGCTAAAAGCAGGCCCATCTCTTTAAGGGCGTTGCTTGGCCGTGGCAGACCTCTGCCGTTGAAGGTCTTTCGCGTGGTGGGTGCTGGCAGGGCAGTGCTGCTGGGGGGTGCGTTAGGCACGTGGCTTTCTCCGTAAGAGGGTGGTTTGTTTTGCTTTAGTGAAGGTAACCCTAGAGATTGGGGTTATCAGTATCTAATAATAAAGACAGTAAAATATTAGTATGTCTCTATAGCAGTACATCAGTTACTTTATCAATTTAGAGTATGCATTTCAGTATATTTATGAAAATAAAATTGCTGCAGTGAAACAGTATTTGTTTTTTATGACACCTTTAACAGAATATTGCAGCGCAACGTAGAGTTCACCAAATATTGGACTTAGAATTAGATTGTCATAGCTTCGGTATATCATGTGTTACAGGACAGTGATGGTGGCAGGTGCAGAAGTCAAATGGTCTCCCAGGAGCATCCGCCCATTAAAAACCAATTGCTTGGGCAGAGGGGAGCTGCAAACAGCTGCACGCCGTCCCACCCTCTCTGCCGTGCAGGATTAAGACCATTTCCACGCTGGTATCGCACAGATTTTTTGCCTACTTTTCGTTGTGTGCTAATATAACCGTTTTGGAGCTGAAAAATTGCGAATAGTAACTTGGTAGCAGTGCCAAAGAGCCCGCATTCTGTGTGGAGGCGTTGGTGCTGTAATCCCGTCCTGCCGCGCTCAGCACCGCAGCAGAACGGTGCCAGCCAGGGCAGCCTGAGCACCAAAGGTACGCGGGCAAGCAGAATATTTTGAAGGAGCAGCAATCATTTGTTTTCGATACGCTTACTCGCTGGCCTCGGAAGTGCAAGATGAGCATTGCAAAGCAGACGTTTAGATAGTGCACTAAAAAATAAATCTTGGCTTGAAAGGATTAGCATCAATTAGAGAAGCCTTTCCTTTAAATAACAAAGCAGATTAATTCCCTCAAGGATCGTACTTATTGGAACACATTTTCAGTTGTAAAAGAGCAACAAGTGTGCTAGTGCTATTGATTTTCTACCTTTGTATTACCAAAACATATTTTATTGACAAGTATTACTTGCTTGTTAAGTGCTAAAGAGTTTGATGGGTCTAAACATCGGATCATCTAATTAATTGCCCTTTCAAACTTTCAGCCTAAGCTGTGGTGATTACATTCAAGAGGTAGGTTTGGGGTTCTGTTGAAGCTCACTCGCCTTTTAGGTGATGAACAAGGGGTGGATATATTGATGGGTTCCTCGTAGATACGGCCAGCTTCAGATGCGCTGTGCCGTTCTGAGCAGGTCTCCATCTCCAGCGTCCCGGTGATGGGCACAGGAGCACTGCTGCTAATTTCGCAGCCCAGTTAAGCCCTGCCAAGTCAAAGCTGGCCCGGAGCCTCCTAATGCAGAAAGAGCTGCTGCTGGGTGTTTTGGAAGAAGCGCTTCGTGCGCTTCTGATGGCAGCCCGTCCTGGGGAGCCACGCTGCTGCTGGGGGGGGGACCAGCCCTGGGTGCTGGGCAGAGCGGGGTCCCAGCCGTGGGAGGGGCTCGCATCGCTGGGCTGGGGCTGCGAGGGGGGGCGAGCTGCCGGGGTTTGCCCGTTGTAAGATGGGCAAAGTGCTAGAGAAGATGTGATACAAATGAGTCTGTCTCATGACAAGCATCCTTGCCTTGTGCCGTTGTTAAGAGGTAACCTCAGGTAACGAGCAAATGAGATCTTAGCGGTGAGTCTGACCATGGAACAGGTGAGTTATTTTTCATGGTGTTTCTGGCATACACGTTTATATTGTTGGACATTGCACAAAACAAGTATTTAATGCTGGTGAGACCAGGGCTGTGAGTGTTGTGCGTGAGAAGGCCCTGTGGCTTGTGGAGCTGGCAGAAGCGGCCAGCGGCACCGGCAGAGCCGGGGGGGGGTGCCGATCCCCTGCCTGGCCTGTGAGGACCCTGCCGCTGCCGTAGCGCTGCGCAGAAGCGGGTGGTACTGGGCTGGGTGGCGTTAAATATCGTCGGTGGTCGTCCAGAGCTCGGAGTCCCTTCCTTGGCCTCGGAAAATCTTGTGGTGGCAAAAGGTGTGCTGGTGAAGGCAGGGGTTGGGTTTGTGCCGCTGGCGTTCCCTGCCCACTGCCGAGCCAGCTGGAGGCTCCTGGGCATCCCACTTACAGCCTGCTCTGGGGAGGGCCAGTATTATGGTTTTTATAATTTCCCGTTACAGACACATTGATGTTCATATACCTGACAGATTACTTTGATTGAAAAACTGGGTTTGGCAGGGAGTGTGCTCACATGATGATTTAATTCTGGTTTATTGGCGAAGCAGCTATTAGAACACTTAGAAGAAACTGCCGTGGTATTTAAGACTGAGCGGCGTGTGCCTGGGTCCCAGCTGATCGGACGTTCCAGTGACGTGCGTTCGTGTGGCGGGTCATCCGGAGGCACGCAAGTGCTGTGCAGAAAGGGCCTCCTCCGTATTTATTAGTATTTAATTTTTACTGACAGTAATGGTCACCCTCAGCTTTCCAAAAAAGGCTTCATGGACATGTGCGTTTGTGTCACTGAGAAGTCTGTTCCGCACCGTTGCGGTGCCGGGCACTGAACCCTCTGCGGTGCTGTTCTCTCCCTCTTGCCAGACCATCCTTGGCCACAAAGGACCCATCACTGCGGTGGCGTTCGCCCCCGACGGCCGGTACCTCGCCACGTACTCCAACTCCGACAGCCACCTCTCCTTCTGGCAGGTAAGGGAGCGTGACCGGCCGGCCGGCTGCGCCCACGTCGTTAACGAGCTCACGGCTGGGACTTCCTTTAATTGTTCAGTAATGGTGCGGTACGTAAGGACATACTGACAACAGGCAGGTCCCAGAAGCAAAGGCAGAAGCTGAAACCTCAGTGTGGAGTTCTGTCACTCACCCATCAATTCCAACAGAGAACGAGCTTTGTGAACACCTCTTTTTTTAATTTATTCTTCTGTTTGTTTTGGTAAGCCTGATGCAGAAGTCTCGGGGCAAACACTGGCTCCCAGTACCTACGTTCCCTAACCACACTGACAGCAGGGAAGCCAAGGTACAAACAGCAGAAAGAGAGTCTGAAACAGAAGCAGAAACGGAGAGTCAGCCCACCGTTTTGTGAAGTGTCTAGAGGTTTCTTTTTTGTAAAATATGAGCAGTCATCGTCTTTGTAATCTCACGTCAGTAGGAGTACATTTTGTTAGTTGTAGGCTGCTGTCTACATCCCCTAAGCAGGATTTATTTTTCTTTCTTCAAATGGCTTTAGACTTAAAAATTTGTTATTTGGAAGCAACTGATCCGCTGAAGCGATGCGTGCTATGGAAATCATGGAGTCTCACAGCAATCAGACTACAAAACAGAACTGGGTGTCCCCAGAAGTCCCAGCCGTGCTCTTTAACATGCCTCCCCAGTTTTCGGTGTCATTCGGGAGTTCTACAGGTGCCATAAAAAATTACTAAATTATTATCCATCACTATATCGTGCGCTTTCAGAAACAGTAAATGAGAACAGCAAGAATCTTCATCCATCAGCTGCGTTTATGCAATTGAAGTACTCGGGGAAGATCTGGAAAGCAATCAGAGCAGATCTTTTAGAATTGGCAGGAAAAAAAGTCAGGCGTGAGTTTTAAATTGTGACCTGCCACACTCTGCTGGGTGTAGGAATGGTCACTTTCAAGTGGCTTTTACATGAAGAGTTAAATATTACCTACACATTTAGTTTTAAAATGTGACCTCGTGCACTAGTGATTTTTCCCTTCTGTGTTCTATTTGGCACTATTATTAATGCAGGAAAATCAGTAACATTAGTCATCTTAAAAGGGTTATTACTCAAGATGATTTAAATTGTGAAAATGTCAGCGGTGCTTGCATGCTCCCTGCTAGAGATGCCGTGATTTACACTCTCTGACACCGCGCTGCTGCCGAGAAGAGCCAGGAAAAAGTAATGGCTTCTGCTGTGCCCTGCTCAGAATTCAGGACGTGGCGTCAGCAAGAACGCGCCTTAAATGTCCCCGGATTTGCCAAGGCTCCGTGGGGCGCGTCTCGGGGATGCGGCCGCCTGCGGATGGGAGTCCTAGGCTGGCGATGCGTGCCGCTGGGAAGGTTTGCCAGAGCACAGCAGCGCTGCGGGAAGTGGGGGAGTTTGTGTGTCTGGGTGGGTTAGATCAGAGCCTCTCATATTTAAAAACGTGGAGCTAGACAAGATGCATCAGCAATAACCGGCCTGCTCTCCGAAGAGTGTCACTCGGCAGATCGCTGGAATGGCCTCCAGGTCTACCAGACAGCAGAAGAGCTCTTGCTGTGGGGTTTTTTCTGTTCGTACCTATCGTGACGACTGCTCTCTATTCTGCATATCTTACTCTGGTGTTTTTATGATTTTGATAAATAATATTCTAGCATAAATATAGTCTTCACAGAATCACAGAATGTTCGGGGTTGGCAGGGACCTCTGTGGGTCACCCAGCCCAGCCCCCTGCCCAAGCAGGGTCACCCACAGCAGGCTGCACAGCACCGCGTCCAGGCGGGTCTTGAATATCTCCAGAGAAGGAGACTCCACAGCCTCCCTGGGCAGCCTGGGCCAGGGCTCCGTCACCCTCAGAGGGAAGAAGTTCTTCCTCATCTTCAGCTGGAACTTCCTCTGCTTCAGTTTGTGCCCGTTGCCCCTTGTCCTGTCGCTGGGCACCCCTGGAAAGAGTCTGGCCCCATTCTCCTGACACCCACCCTGCAGATATTTAGAGGCATTTCTAAGGTCCCCTCTCAGCCTTCTCTTCTCCAGGCTGAACAAGCCTAGCTCCCTCAGCCTCTCCTCGTAGGAGAGATGCTCCAGTCCCCTCCTCATCCTCGCAGCCCTGCGCTGGACTCTCTCCAGTAGCTCCTCATCTTTCTTGAACTGGGGAGCCCAGCACTGGACACAGCACTGCAGATGGGGCCTCACCAGGGCAGAGTAGAGGGGAAGGAGAACCTCCCTCACCCTGCTGGCCACACTCCTCCTCATGCACCCCATAGTCTTGTTAATATTTCATGGGTTCTCATTAAATTCTGATTGTGCACGCTTATGTTTAGCGTGGCTTTATCGCTTCCCCCCAGGGAGCGCAGTGAGGTCTGATCCCTGAGCCCATCAGATCTGCCGTTGTGCCTGGTTGTGCGTCGTGGTCATGGACCACCAGCCAGACCACCCAGAGCTGCTGGGCCCCGCTCTAATGACTGTAACGAAGCCTGGTTAGAGGCAGCCCGGTCCTGGGGATGGCGGGGATGCTGAAGTCCGGGAGGAGGTGCGGGCGCGTGTCGCGGGTGGTGACCCTCCGCGGGAGCCACGGGCAGGGTGGCTCACCTGCGGGTGTCTCTGCAGATGAACACCTCTCTCCTGGGGAGCATCGGCATGCTGAACTCCGCGCCCCAGCTCCGCTGCATCAAAACCTACCAGGTGCCCCCCGTCCAGCCGGCCTCGCCGGGCTCCCACAACGCCCTCCGGCTGGCGCGGCTCATCTGGACCTCCAACCGCAACGTCATCCTCATGGCCCACGACGGCAAGGAGCATCGCTTCATGGTCTAGGGTAAAGTTCCTCCTGGCTGTCCCTCTGTCTTGTCCCTCTGCTCCTCACACGGGGTGCCCGCGGACTGGGTGGGCTCGGCCGGGCTCTGCGGGGCGGCTGCGCTGACGCCGGCCGCTTTCTCCTTGCAGCCGGGAGGAGGAAGGCGACGGCGCGGGGGGAACGTGCTCCGTGCGTGGCGCAGCAGGGCGGGGGATCGGCGGCACGGCGACGGCGCTCCTCGGCCGGACCCGCGGCGGCAGGGATCAAACCAGGCTTTGCAGCCGGGCTGAACCCGGCCCGTCCGCGCTGGGCGCGGGCTTGGCGCAGCAGCCCTCGCGGGACGCCTTTTCCCTGCGGAGACTCTCACGGAATCCCGGTGTTTACCAAAAAGGCTCGTGTTTACATGGACTTTTTCCTAGTGCCCACTGAACGGTGGCGGGTGAGGTGTCTTGGAGCGAGGCGCTTGGGTTTCGTAAGGAGGGGCTGATTGCCTCGGCCGGGGAGGGTGGAGTGCCCAGGGCGGCCGGCCTGTGTTCGGGTCTGAAGGGGACGTGTCCTCGGCAAAGGCTCAGTCTCCAAGAGAACTGGGAGTGCTGCTGTGCCCAGTCGCTGTTTGCTGTAGTCTGGAAGGAAGAACAGTAGTCCACATGTAAATAAAATAAACAAAAAAATCTCTTTAAGATGGAATAGCAAACTTGAAAAAAAGAAGTATTTATATATAAAGGTGTTTTTCGCTACCAAGGCAGGTATTTATTTAACAAAATAAAAGACACAAAGCTTTTTCTTCCTAAAGCTGCTCCCATCGGTGCCGGGAGGTGCAGGGCAGCGAGAGCGTGCCCCCCGCCGTGCCCCCTGCGCCGGTGCCGCGGCCGCAGCTCCTGCCGTGCCCGCACCGGGGGCTCTGGCTGCAGGAACGGCGGCCAGCGTGTGGGCGGCGAGTTGTTCGAGCGGACGTGCTGGAACGTTTTCTTCAGTGGGAATATTTCTGTGTAACGGTAGCTGTGACTGTGTTCCCCTCCTCTTACATATCTAATTTTGTGACATATTTAATAGTGTGGAAGTATGCTGGTTTATGCTCACAGTAAAGAAAAAAAGTCTATAAAATACCATTTTATTTAAACATATTGATGTATATGTTTGTATAGCTTTTTCTTTGCCGTTTTTGTCTGAAGAGCTTGCAGAAGTAAGAAGGCTGTCTTTACACAACAGAGTAAAAATGGTACTTATAGCATCTTCCCTTCCCCAAAAAGGAATAAGTGAATTTTTAAAATGCCTTCTAAATATCAAAAGCATTGATTTTTTTTTTTTTTGGTGGTCTGTGTAGTACACTGTATATGAAAGTGAGATTTGCGCTCCAGAAGCTACATATCTGTTTGCTGTTTAAAAATAATTAAAAAAAAAATAAATCTAAGAGCAAGAAATTAAGACCATTAGGAATGTTCAAGGCAAACTGCCGTAACGTTTCATCTTTTTCTCTGGCGGGGATGTAGCGTGGAGTGGAGAGCTCTGTCGCAGAACAGCGGGACCTTGTCTCAGCGAACTAATGCAGCGTGCACGTACGTTGTGTTCGTGCGGACCTCCGTGTCACCTGGGAGATCTGGAGAGCCAACAGGGACTTCTCGTCTGCGGGACGCCGCCTGCCGTGCTCAGCGTAGGCTGCCGAGGGGAGCGCGGCGGCACCCGTACGGACACCGCGGTGTGGCGGGACCCTGTGCCCCGGGGTGCGGCGCACGCCGCGGGTACGCGTGGGTGCGTGCTGGCGAAGCGCGGCCCGCGCCCCTGCAGTGATTTCCTTGGCAGCACGGTGAGCAAACGTCTCGAATTATGGATGCTTTGAAATGTTTGGTTTGAGCTGGCAGCGCAGCGGGTCTGCTCAGATGCCCGAGGGAGCGGGCAGCTTTCCTCCCGGGCCTGAGAGCCAGCCCCGGAGGCAGGAGCGGTCGGTGTGCCCGGGGGCTGCGCGGCTCTGGCCGCGTTTGGGCGGGGGGCCGGGGTGTGACCAAGAGAGACGCCTTCTCCTCTCGCTGGTACCTGTGTGCTGCTTAAACCCGAGCCCCGCCTCGGCGGCTCCGCTAAACCCTGTCCTGAACTTCCGCCCAGCCTCGCGCGCTCAGCGCTGCCGCGAAATGTGTATTGTCACTCCAGTGTGGGCTTCGAGCGCTTTATTGATCTGTTAGTACTGTGTTTGGACTTGTCCTTGTAAATGTGGAGACGTATGTGGCTTGGCTGGCAGTTTACAAGCGGCAGATGACACGACGAGGCACCCGTGTGAAAGCGCTGTGGTGATGGCCGTCGCCATGTCTGGTGGCTGGTCCGCGGGTCTGCCTCTCCAGCATCTCCGTGGCAAATCCCCAGCCCCTGGATGTACTCAACGTCCCGCTGTCAATACGCTTGTGAAATAAAACTGAGTTGTACTGGAGAGGGTTGGTTTCGTGGCATCAGCCTGGTGGCATGTCAATGATTTCCTGCTGCGGGGCGCCTTGCCGCCACCCGGGAGTTTTCTCACCGTGGCAGGGGCTGCGTTCTGTTCGTTTGTCCATCAGCGCGAGCGAGGCAGAGCCAGTCGCTGTCGGAGTGGGCAGGGGTCGCGGCGAAGGGACTTCAGCCATCGTCACGAACCACAAAGGCAGGAGATGGCAGAGAGCAAAGCTGCGTTAGGTCCCAGAGCGGTGTGCCCAGGCAAACACGGGGATGCTCGTCGTCCCGAACCCAGCAGCACAGCCGTGTGCGGGGGGCTGCCCCTTCCTGTCCCCTGCTGTGCATTCCCTCCGGGAAGGTCGGTGGAATAAATTCAAGACGGGGATTTTTCTGAGCTGCAATGCAGGATTGCCAGAAGTATTTAGCGTGACGCTGTCCCTGGGCTGGGATTTGCCATCTCTGTTATTTTTGCAGTGCAGCTGTGTTTGCCGGCAGCAGAAGCTGCAGAGAGGCGGGGGGTGAGCCCGGGAGGGTCAGACGTGACCTCATCTGCCTCCGCGACGCAAAACCCACCAAGGAATGGTGTGACTGCCCGATTTTTGAGGTATGTGGGTTGAAACGCCAGCGGCTCCGGCGTCGCCTGCCGGGTAAGGCACGCGGGGGGTGGGCGACGCGGGGCCGCGGGCGCGGCGGTGCGGCAGGCACGGCCAGCGCCGGGTGAACTCTCGCCTCTTGCCGCCTCGGCTGACAGGCAGAGCTGAGCCTCGGAAAATCAATACGTGGGAGCCAGGAGGGAAATATTTCCAACCTCTAACTAGGGAATGTATTTTGACAAGGCCAAGATAATCCAAGCTGCACGGGAGAAAGAGAAAAGAAGACTCATTTTTAAAGCTTGACACTTCAAGGTGGTTTTGTGCGGTGGTTTAGAGGGAGCGTCGATACATACAAATACCAGAGGTCAAAAAGAGAAGCCAGAAGAATTTCAAAAATCGGATGCGCTGGTTTTGCTGTTTACTTCGCAGCGTAGAAACTGTTTGATGTGTGTGGGGAGATGGGCAGATGCAGGCAGCTCGGTGTTTGCTGCCTTCTCCTCGCTTAATGGGAATGAAAACCTACTGAAGCCTCGTTACGCCTTAAGCAGTTTACCTAGAAAAAGTATGTGCCCATTTCCTCCTATGTATCTGCGTTCAAGGACGTTCATTGGTTTTGATTTGGCATGATTGCATTTTGTTGCAAAAAGATCAATATTTTTTTCATTTAGGCAGCATAATTTTTTGCTAATTAGATATCTGGCAGTGTGCTTGGGTCCGACACGAAGTGGTTAAAAGCTCTTGGGCCCTTCTTTCACTCCTCGACCGAGGTTTCGCTGGCGCCGAGCACCTGCGATTTCTGCTGGGTGAGTTGGGTCTGACCAAGCCGTGTCAGCACCGGCAGTGCTGCCGGCATCCCTGCGGTGCCCGGCGCTGCTGCCCGCGTCCCTGCGGTGCCCGGTGCTGCTGCCCGCGTCCCTGCGGTGCCCGGTGCTGCTGCCGGTGTCCCTGCGGTGCCCGGCACTGCTGCCGGTGTCCCTGTGGTGCCCGGTGCTGCTGCCCGCGTCCCTGCGGTGCCCGGTGCTGCTGGTGTCCTTGCAGTGCCCGGCACTGCTGCCGGCATTGGCTGCGGTGCCCTGCGGTGCCCTGTGCTGCTGCTGCCGGTGTCACTGCGGTGCCCGGCGCTGCTGCCAGTGTCCCTGCGGTGCCTGGGCTGCTGCTGGCATCCCTGCGGTGCCCGGCACTGCTGCTGGCGTTGGCTGCGGTGCCTGGCATTGCTGCTGGCATCCCTGCGGTGCCTGGGCTGCTGCTGGCATCCCTGCGGTGCCCGGCACTGCTGCTGGCGTTGGCTGTGGTGCCTGGCATTGCTGCTGGCATCCCTGCGGTGCCCAGCGCTGCAGGCACCTCCGCCTTTGGTACACGGCACGGGCAAAGCGAGCGAGCGGGGCAGACTCCCCGGGTGCCCGGTGCTGGCCCCTTTTCGGCTGCGGCTCCGGGCAGGGCGCGGGCGGCGGAGCTCGCCCTGCGTGGCTTCACGCCATGCTGGCTGGGAATGCCCGTCCTGTCCTGGCGCTGGGCACGAACGCGCCTTCGGCCGAGAGGCGTGAAACCCTGGCAAGGCGGCTCTGTGTGATGAGCATCGCCGGGGACGGAGCGGCGGTACCCGCCTTCGGAAGGCGGCGTGCGGGGCACAGGCTGACGGACGGCCCTGGCAGAGCAGAGCGGAGGGAGAGGCAGACAAGATGGAAGGGGAAGGGGCTCCCTTCCCCGGCTGGAAGAGCGGGCATTAAGGCCGAGGGGAGCGAGCGATCCCTCCGCGCTCCATCCCGAGAGCCAGGCTGCCCGTCCCGCGGCGAGGGACCCGCGCTCGGGCGGCTCCTCGGGGCACGCCTCGCGTGCTGGACATGGCCCCGCCGATGCGGGCAGGGTAAGGCCAGCGCTCGGAACACGGGAGGTTTGCGAGTGGACTGGATTTGGTTTCAAATAGTGATTTTTTTTTTTTTGTGGCCAGAATGCTTTCTCAAATTGACAGGTCGTACGCGAGTGAAGAAGTGCGAGCGGAAGGCCTTTAGCGTGCTCACCCGGAGCTTACATATTTAAAAACCAATGCATTAAGAGCAGGAATTGGAGAGAACCCAATTTTGTCCTCTGGATGCTGCAGGAACTTCCGTGAGCAGCCAACGTGCAGAAGAACCCAAAGGCGGATTTATCTTCCGAACATCACCCCGCAGGCTCCCGAAGCTCTGGGTCCCTTCTCCCCTTGGAAAGGAGACCTCCTGGCCAGCTGCAGCCCTGGCATCTCTCCCTTGGGCTCCAGCGCTGGGAAAGCCCGCCCGGGGACAAAGCTCCTCTTCCTCCTTGCCTCCCGTGGACAGGCAGCGAAAGCGATGGCCAGGTTTGTCTCGGGAGCTGCGGGAGGCTGGCGGGCACCGGGGAGCACGCGGCAAACCCAGACGGGCGGTGGCGGGCATCCAGTCCCCGGTCACAG
Source organism: Opisthocomus hoazin (assembly GCF_030867145.1). NCBI lineage: Eukaryota > Metazoa > Chordata > Aves > Opisthocomiformes > Opisthocomidae > Opisthocomus > Opisthocomus hoazin. Next base: position 732,220 of record NC_134453.1, on the reverse strand, counting down.
AATCCCAGAATGGTCGGGCTTGGAAGGGACCTCTGTGGGTCACCCAGCCCAGCCCCCCTGGGTCAGGACCCGTCGCGGGACGTCAGCTCTGTGAAAGTCAAGAGCATCTCAGTCGGCAAATCAAGCTTCTCAGATGGTCCTTGGTGTGTTTGGGGTCTGGAAGGAGGACGCGGGCGGTAGCATCCGTGCCGCTGGGATTTCAGAGCGGCGTTTCCCGGCACGCCGTGTGCCGAGGGAGCTGGGAAGGCCCCCCGTGCCCGGCCGGTGTTCGGAGGAGAGAGGGAGATGGGGGTCTCTGCTGTTCACCCCACCAGCTGCCCGGGCTGTGCCCGGCTCTTGGCAACCAGCGGAACTTCAGCAGCGCTAACGCTTTTTGTCTGAACGAAAAACACCAGCAGGAATCTGCGTCGGAGCCGTCAGCGTGATGAATTGACACTTGATGGCAATAGCTGCCTGGAGTGCTCTTTGAACGGGAGGGCTCCTGGGGAACTTCCCTCGGTCTCTGATGTCTGAAAATTAAAAATTAATCCTGTATGAAAAATTAAAAGGTGAAACTTTCTGCTGCAGCAGCATAGCTTTTTGAATGTTGATTTTCAAACGAAGGCTGAATGACATCTCCAGGAAGATCGTTGTTGGTTGTCATTTTTGAAATACGCGATCTTAATTGATTTTCGTAAATTGGAAACCTGTTTGCAAAGGGCTGGAGCAGCTTAAAATGGGGGGTGGGGGGATGAGTATTTATTTACCGAAGTAACTGACTTGAAGCAGGCGTTTATTTGCTGCTGTAGAGCTACTCCCAATTTACAGTACGCTAAAAGAAAACTGACGTTTTTATCCTAAAAATGAGGGTGGAATTTGCACTCTTGAAAGCTTAAATTTGATTTTTTGGATTTTTTTTCTGACAGCTGACATGCAGGAGAGCCTCCTGCCCCTCGCTGTGGTGGCACCCTCTCGGGAGCCGGCTCGTGGCCAAGCCAGGGTCCCACTGTCCCGGGTGGGGCTGCCCACTGGGGAAAGCTTCCGTGCCTGTCCCCCCCCGGGATCAGTCTCCCTCTGCGGGCAAAGCAAACGCTGAGGTCAAGTCTGAGCGATTTTAGCAAGAATATTTCTTCCTATGAGCTTATCCAGAGCCGAGAGCGAGAGAAGCTGTCTGCAGTGCTGGTCTTACCGGCATCCGCGTTCTGATCTCGCCCATCGCAAGGTTCTTTTAGAAGATCGTTTCTTCAGCTTCTGCGCGGCCCAGGGCTCCGAAGGCGCCGGCGGCTGGCTCGGGCAGCGGGCTGCTCTCCAGGCAGTCCGGCTGACTCCGTCCTCGCAGGGCTCGCGTCCCGTCTGCAGAGACACAGCCGAGGAGAAGACACCCGAGTGACAGAGCTCTGACGCCGTGGGGGGAGCAGCTGGACCCAAGGTGCCCTGCAGGAACCCGCGCAGGACCCGGCGCGGCGTTACAGAACTGACATCTTCAATATCTCAGAGGTTCCTGGCTTTATTTTTTCTGTTCCTCACTAACAGACCCTGTTCTTACACCTTGGTGTCTGTGAGCGTTACCTGCGTTGCCGGCTGGGATCTGGGAGCAGCGGGAGCAGCACGGCAGCTGCGTGCGGAGCCAGCCGGGAGCGTGCTCAGCAACACACAGCGCTGGTGCACAGTCCCAAAAAACACTGATTTCTGCTGTAAGGGCAGAGAAGTTGCTAAGAGGGGCTGCATATTGTCGCCGTGTTGGCAGTTTGGCCAGGCAGTGGATGAAAATCCATTTTGGGGCAGTCCCGGGTTTATTGCAGCAATAAACGCAGCGGTGGTTCTGCCCGCGGCCGGGGTGCCCGGTGCCAGGGGAGGGAAGGCGGGAGGGAGGTGGACGGGAGCAGGGGCAGCCCTGGCAGCCAGCGCCCGTGTGAGAGGGACCCGGACCATCGGAGAGCGGCTGCCGAGCGTGCGTGGCTGAGCAGGAGCCTTTGGAGCGAGCGCCGGACGCTCCGGGGCCAAACCCAACCCCAGCACGCTCTGCCGAGACACGCGGAGCCCTTTCCCCGGGCTCGCGGAGCCGTGGTTTCAAACGTGGGTCATGGTTATTTTATGAGAGCGGACTGCTGGGCCTCCTGCGAGCTCTGCCAAAGGGCTCGGGCCAGGCAAAGGCGTTTCAGCAAATTGCTGTTTTTCTGGAAAACGCGGTTCAGCGCAGCCAGGCCGTGCGCGCTGGCAAAGGGCGCTCGCCATCGGCACCGGAGGCGGAGGGGTGCCCAGGGGCGCTGGGGAGGGGTCTCTATGAGAGGCTGGCGAGGGGCTGGGATGCTCTGGGCTGGGGATGGCAGCCCTCAGCCTCCCCGAATTCGGAGAGGACGCTGGGACTGCGACGTCTGTGCGGCAGGGCGGGAAGAAGCTTTCACTCATTTTGCGTGGCTGGAACGTTTTTTGGAGAAAAGACCGGCAAATATGCTCTGAAGAAAACCTTGCCCAGTGCTTGCTGTCCCCAGTGCTCTGAGACAACAGGCAGCCCAGTTTGTTGGTGTGCCCGAGCAGGGCCCTGGGCGTCCGAGCCCGGGTTTCACGTTGGTGCCACCTTTCCGACCAGAGCGCGGCAGCCGAAAGCGGGGAGCAAGGGGCAGGAGGCGGCTGGGGGGAGCGCAGTGCCCGTCTGCCGGGAGGCCGTGCCCTCTCCATCCCCAGAGACGCGCCAGACCCTCTGCCGGGGTCCCAGCGGGCAGCCCCAGCGCTGGGTGTCGGGGCCGGTGGCTCCGGGGCGGCCGAGCCTGGGGAAGGGGTCTCTGAGGGCAGCGGGGGAGCTGGGATGGGCAAGGTGGGGGCAAAGCGCAGAAGGAGACGAGGCAGCTTCTGGGTAAGGACGTGCTTGGCTCTGCCGGGGACGGCGGCTCGAGGGACACCCTCGCTCACACGAGGCGCGTGCGTGAATGTGGTGCGGTGGCACTGCGGGGTGCGGGGCCGTGGGAGAGGGTGGGCGGTGGGGGCTGCCCATGGTCAGGCAGCGGGAGGGCAGGAGTTGCCGTGAGAGCCCGGGCAGCATCCGTCGCAGAGGGGCGAGCCGCAGGTCGGATCCCAAGGTGATGGTCACCCCTGACCTCCCCTGGTCCTCTGCCACCAGCCGTCCATCTCCCCAGCAGCCCCTGCTCCATTCTGCAGCCCGTCAGCGTTCGCCATCGCTCTCCTTGATCACAATCTGCATCTGCCCCGGAGTGAAGGGACCCATCGGTGGGCCCAGGCGTTTTCTTTCCCCTCCTGGTGTGTTGGTGAAGAACAGGTCTGTTTTCTGCACGGAGGCTACATCTGAAGAAAATTCATTTTGGGGGTGTGAAAGATGCGGTACGTTGGGGGGTCTCTGCGATGCCGGGGGCCGAGGAGAGGCACAGCAGCCTGCAGCACCCTCTCCCAAAGGCTGCTCAGCGCCAAGGGGTGCGGGGAGGGTCTTACGCCCCGAAACCATCACTCCCAACTCTTCCCAGTGCGTGCTGGTGTTGAGCCATGCGTGTGCCCAAGGCTGCATCCTGCTCTGCCTGGGCAGAGGCAGGGGTGGGGAGCTCAGCCCCGAGCAGCAGCATGCTCTGCCCGTCGGGCCCCACAGCCCGTGAAACACGCGCTGGGGACCCGGGCGAGCCCAGCCAGGCTGGGAGCACAGGGCCTGCTCCTGGGGTGGGGATGGCGTGGGAGGAGGCGGGAGGTGGGAGACAGAGCTGGAGGAGCATCGCTGGAGGAGCATCGCTGGAGGAGCAGCATCGTCCGCCGTACCGCGGTGCAGTGCTGGTGCCCGGCTGTTTGACTGCAGGGACCTGGAAAACGGAGCTGGGCGCGCGGCGGCAGTTGGAGAGGATGCACCAGCGCCTGAGAGTCCTCTGAACTGGTAGGGGAACGGGGACTGGGAGCGGAGGGGGACCGTGGCGGGGATGGGCCAACACCGGGGTGGGCAGGGTGGGCAGGTGGCGAGGCCGTGCCTGGGGGGGTGCCCCTCCCTGGGGTGGGGGTACAGCTCCCCGCACATTGCAGAGCAGTAGCGGTCGGTGTCTCTGCTCCCGCTTCCACCCAGACAGGTTTCCTTCCTCCGAGGCCGTCCCGCTGTCCTTCCTCGGGAGGAGCGGTGCCGAGGCGTGATCCCGGCCGGAACGCGGGGCAGGGAGGGCAGCAGGCGGGAGCCATCCGCCCGCACGCCAGCGCCATGCTGGAACGGCATCCCTGAATCGCAGAATTAGTTAACGAAGCGGACCAGAGCAGAGATTAAAAGCTAACCTGACACGAAACCAATCAAAGCTATCAGCAAACCATTAAATTGCTTCCAGAAATAAAACCCCGCTCGTCTCAGCCGGGAGAGAGGTGAGATGGAGGTGCCTCCCTGCTCCTGTCCCTGCCACCGTGGCCGGGGATGCTCCCACCTCCCGCCAGCGCACACCGGGACCCCAGCCCCAGCCACCCACCGGCGCGGCCGCCTCGGCTCCCGGCTGCAGCGAGGTCGTGCTTTCGGCTGGGTCTCGGTGCGGTTTGCTCCTCGCAGGCAGCATCCCCGCTCCCCGAGGAGCCGCTGGGAAAGCCGTTCTCCCCAGGTCGTGGCTCTGTGGCCCCGGAGCTGCGCGGCACAGCCTGATGCCCAGCCATGGCACGGCTCGCCGGGCGCTTTTGGGTTTTTAATGCTTGAGCTCTGCCGAGCCCGGAGAGCGCGGGTCGGGGACCTGTGCAGCATCCCCAGCCGGGCTTCGCTCCCCGCCTCGGCACGCCGAGCTGCCCGCGTGCCGCTGCGCTGCGGATGGAGCCGCCGGGAGAATCCGGATGGCCACACGCGTCTGTGGAGCTGCTGCTGGCGCTTGCTGGCATCGCCAGGGCTGGGTACAGGCACACCATGGCCCGGCGGCAGCAAAGACCCAACCGGGCAGAGGAAGAAGCCGAAGCGCCGGGATCCCGGTCTGCTGCGGCGCTCAGCGCTCCGGAGAGACCCTCCGCGAGCCCGTTGATCATCCAGGGGAGGTGAGGTGGCGTGCAGATGGGAACACAGGCCTATCGATCTTTACTAGCTTGCTAAAAATTGAAAAGGGGGGCAAAACCCCTTAAAAAGCTGGCACTAAAGCGTCGTCTCCGGAGCGGTCGTTCCCCAACGTGGGTTTGTTTTAAAGGAAACTGAAGATGTGTATCTGTGTCTTCCGTGAGGGCAACGCCGAACGGCATTTATTTCACCGGCGAGGTCCAAGGAGCAGAACCGAACAAATCAAGCCCAGAGCCCAAACCCAGCCTGCAGAAAGCTGCATGAGGGGATCGGATTCGGGCAGCGGTCCCAGCCCTGGAGACCCGCGGGGTACGCAGGCGGGGGGAGAGCGGCGAGATGAGTTCCCATCAAGTGCACTGGCTTGGAAAATGGGGAAAGTTTAGGGTCAGGCGCACGTCTTCCCGGGGGAAATGGGGAGCGGAGCGAGCTTCAGCCTGCGCCGCAGGGATTGCTCGTTCCAGTGTCAATTTTCTGTGCTTCTCCGCGTGCTGCAGGCATCCACCTGCTCACGAGGTGCTGCGGGAGGGAGACGCTTCCCTTCCGCGAACCGAGCGTTGGTGAGCAAAGCCTGCCCAACGTCACCGTGGCCTACGTGCGTGTCCCGCCCCAGCCCGCAGCTCCTGGCAGCGCATCGCACCGTCTGCGGATAAATTCAATGAAAGCATCACTCGGCGTTCTCATTGTCCTCGCTTGTACCCCGGTGTTGTTTTTCCCGCAGAAGCGATACTTTGGCTATGTACAGCAATTCATCTTCGCGTATAAGCCTGCAGGTAAGGATAATACCAACTCCCTACCGGCCTGCTGTCTTACAAATGACACAGGGCATTTGGAAGGAGCAGAAACGGGTCTCGTGAACGTGGAACCCTGAGCCGCCTATCAGGGACAGCTCATTTATTCCGCCTGCGATCACTGGTAATTATTCTGCTGGGGAGGGAGCGATGGCTCTGGCTGCGTACCTGCCTGTGGCAGCGCTGGCAGACCCTCAGCACCCCAACCCTCACCATCCCCAGGGCGTGGAGCGATGGCTCCGTACCTGCCTGTGGCAGCGCTGGCAGACCCTCGGCACCCCAACCCTCACCATCCCCAGGGCGTGGAGCGATGGCTCCGTACCTGCCTGTCACAGAGCTGGCAGACCCTCGGCACCCCAACCCTCACCATCCCTGGGGCGTGGAGTGATGGCTCCGTACCTGCCTGTCACAGAGCTGGCAGACCCTCAGCACCCCAACCCTCACCATCCCTGGGGCGTGGAGTGATGGCTCCGTACCTGCCTGTCACAGAGCTGGCAGACCCTCAGCACCCCAACCCTCACCATCCCCGGGGCGTGGAGTGATGGCTCCGTACCTGCCTGTCACAGAGCTGGCAGACCCTCAGCACCCCAACCCTCACCATCCCTGGGGCGTGGAGCGATGGCTCCGTACCTGCCTGTCACAGTGTTACAGACCCTCAGCACCCTAACCCTCACCATCCCTGGGGCGTGGAGCGATGGCTCCGTACCTGCCTGTCACAGTGTTACAGACCCTCAGCACCCCAACCCTCACCATCCCCGGGGCGTGGAGTGATGGCTCCGTACCTGCCTGTCACAGAGCTGGCAGACCCTCAGCACCCCAACCCTCACCATCCCCAGGGCGTGGAGCGATGGCTCCGTACCTGCCTCTGGCAGTGCTGGCAGACCCTCGGCACCCCAACCCTCACCATCCCTGGGGCGTGGAATTATGGCTCCGTACCTGCCTGTCACAGTGTTACAGACCCTCAGCACCCCAACCCTCACCATCCCTGGGGCGTGGGTCGGGCGCCAGCGAGTCTCTCCCAGCAGCTGTGGGCAAAATCCCCTTTCCTGCAGCTTCGGGTGCGCTGGTGCCACGAGGATGCAGGGAAAAATATACAGGAGAGACACCAGATCGTGCCACCTTTTGCTATTTTGAAAGAGATTAGCCTAAAATTTGAGCGTTTTTCCAGATTTCTGTTGGGGTTTTCCTTCCAGAGCTTTTACAATCATTCACCAAAGTCTGTGTTCACCCAACAACAAATAGTAAGGTGAGTTTTAGTAAGCTAAAGGAGCAGCAGGCAAGCCAAGGGCTGGGCTCGCAGATGCGCGGCAGCCCCCACGCAGCTGTACCTGGGTTTATTTTGCACAAGGTAACGTCAGCTTTGAACTACGCAGGCGAGGGACAGTCCGAGTCGTCAGAATTGATGTCAGTGACACATCTGATGACGTGCTGCGAGCAAGGCGTACGCAGCACCCATCGGGGTCTGACGGCCGCTGGCTGCAGCAGCTGAGCCCGGGCTCTGGGATGCAGCGGGGGCTGCCGTGCCCCAAGCCGCCTGCGCCCACGGTCGGTTTCCCAGAGCCCATCCTGGGAGAGCTTTCCTGGGCAGCGCTGCCTGGGATCTATGGAAGGGCTGTGTACGAAACAGCGGCCCTGGCTCGGCTCTGTCCCGAGGGAGGCAGCGGGGGATGCTGAAGGTCATCGTTTTCAGGTCAGAGGTCGGAGTCACGAGGGATTAAAAGAGATTAAATATCTTCTTCTCTAAAACTGGAGGTTTGGATAATTAATTGCTCCCTAAACATGAAAGCTTTAAATGATTGCCCTCCGTATATGCCAGATTCATTCTCCTGCCCTCGTTATTTGTCTCTGCGGGGACAACGCCTGCAGATGTTGAAAAACATTTCTCTTTTTGTAAAACGTGCTCGGCGTTATTTAGAACAGTGGCTGACTCTAAAAAGTTAAAGTATTGCTAGTTACATTTACTTGATTTTCCAGGTAAACCAATACTGTGCTTAAAATTAAGAATTCCTACAAATTCTGCCCGACCTGCTCAGCGCTGCTGCAGCGGAGCCGTGCCCTGTGAAGGACAAAGGCCGGCAACCCCCGGCCCCGCTGCCCTCCCCAGCACCACCGCCTTGGACCCAACGCACCCCTTCCCTCAGGGAAAAAAAGACACAATCCCCCCAAAGGCACATCGGTGCTGCGGGCTGAGCTCTCGAGGGTGCCAGCGTCCTCGGGGACCGGCCGCGTGCCGGGTGGGAGCTCTCCAGTGACACCATGCGATGCCCGGCGTGGACGTGGACCCGCTCTCACCCAGCCGAGCTCGGTGCCGGTCAGAGGTGGGTGCCCGGCTGATGGGCTTCCCCCTCCGGGTCTGCTGGGCAGGGCGAGGGAGCAGGCAGGGCGGCCGTCCCCGCGGCTTTGCCGCTGAGCATCTCGTCCAGCTCCGCTACGGATTTAAACACACTTTGAAATTAATCTGCTGGATAAAACCTTTTCTTCGTAGTCTTTCATTAATCACCCATCCTTCCCTTATTTCCTTGTAGGAAAATAGATTTTTAAACCTGTCACATGTGGTTTTGCGGGATTCGTTTTGTGCCTTCTCTGTCTGTTCTTCTGCGCTGCCAGGGAGGAGGGAGACAATTAACTGATGTTTTAAAAATGCAGAGCACTCATTACTGTACTTAGCTAATAGACGTGAATTATGTAACTATTGGATGCGCTTAGGGGATTAAATATAGATTTTTATTTTGGGATGTTAGGCTTCCCAGCAAGGCAGGGGATTGACACAGCTGAAAATTCAGTTCCCGGTCGTATAGAAAATAGGGAGCTGCAAGATCTGGGCCCAAATTTGGGAAATAAGAAGGACAACCAGCAGCAAAACCGGCGTTCGAAAGCCGTCTTGGCTTTTTTTTCAGCCAGGGCAGCCCTGCCGCCTGCGCTGGGGTAGCTGTGCTGGGCGTTCGCGACGCAACCATTTTTAGACCAAAGTTGATAGTTTGCAGCTAAACGCCCTAATTCCGCGCTCTCAATTTGTCCCCTCTTCTTTCTGGGTTAATCTAAATCCCGGCAGGGGCTTAAACTGCCCCGACCAAATGCCGTCTGCCCCGCTCGGCGGGGCCCCGGGGCTTTGGCGGGCGCGGCGCTGGTGGCAGCGGGACGTGGAGGGGGACCCGTCCCAGGGCCACCTTCCCCAGAGACGGCGGGGACGCTGCCAGCGCCGCGTCCTCACGTGCCAGCGGCCGGGACGGAGGGAGTCGGGGTCTCCCTGGCAGCCCCGGCCGCCTGCCCGAGCCCTTTTCAAGCCTGTTCTAAGCTGTCGCAGCATCCCTGGGAAGCGAGAGCCAAGGTTTCATTCTTTTTTGGTTGCTTACAGCCTGCTATCTGCTGAGCTCCCCGAGGAGCGGCCACCGGTGCTCCCCGTGCCGACGCTCTGGCCAGCAGCCGTGTCCCCACTGCCCCGTGCCGGAGCCTTCCTCCCCAGCACCAGCTCCGCATCCCCGGGTCAGGCTTGGGCCAGGCGCCGCAGCCGCGTCCCTCAGGCACGCCGGGGGCTCTGCTGGCGTCCGCCGCCACCACCCGCAGCTCGCTCGCCGGCCGCCTGGACGTGCCGTCTCGCAGCGAAGCCGCTCCGGTCGCCGAGCCTCGCCGTTCGCGTCGCTCTGCGCGCAGCGGGCGCACCGGACGCAGGTTTCTGTTCAGAGATGCGCATGTACGTATCGCCCAGGTGTGTAAAACGGGCATGGGGGGAGGGCTGCGCGGGTGGTGTCAGGACGCGGTCCTTCATCACCGCTTCCATGGCATGGTGGCACCTCCGAACGAGTCACACCTTGGGATCAGTGATGGGTGGATGCGAAAACGCGGGGCTCAGGGGATGAAAAGCTTCCAGGAAGGGCGGCTGCGGAGCCCCTGGGGAGGGGTGCGACATGAGGGGAGGGAGGCTGTCGCTCCCTAACGAACCGGGAGCGATTAGCGGCTGCCGCTGACGGGAAGGGCGGCTGCTCTGCCAAGCTGGCACGGCATCAAGCGCTGTCGTCTGTCGGGAGGGCGAAGCCATCCCCCAAAGAAGCTGCTGGGGAGTCGGGGGGAAGGCAGAGGGACGGAGCGGGTCCCGGAGGGTGCAGAGTGGGGTGACCGGGGGGCTGACAGAGGCACCTCGCTGCCAGCCCCCTGCACGGGGTCTCGCCCACCTCGCTCCAGCCCCGGTTCTGGTTTGGATACCGCGCGTTGCACGGCTGCGTGTTAACCTAGGTGGTCACATTTCTGCAAAGTAAAGCTGAATCTGCGTTTTCTGGAGAAAAAAAGCCCAACTTTTTGGTCAAGAAAAGGCTTTGGGGTGTTGGTCAGCGTTGCTGTCACGCTGCATGCCCTGCAGCCAAGCTCTGCTGTGCTGCTGGCTTGGGAGGGCCCTCATCGCCCGGGGCAGCCCTAACGAACGAAGACCCTAATGATGCCAGCTGAGAGCTGGAAGTACTGGAGGGATGGAGCAGGCAGGGGGTAACAGAGGCTCCGCAGGGCCCCGGGGCCGCAGCGATTAACGGGACTGGGAGCTAAAACAACACAGAACGAAACGAAACCTGGCTGGGAGAAAAAAGCAGCCGAGGATCCAACAGAGCTGGAGAACGTGTCCAGCTTGGGCTCGGAGCCGCGACAGAGCGACGCAGAGGCTGGCACGCACCACGACAGCCAGGACGAGTCGGGAGAGCGTGTCGCGAGAGGGGAGATGCTGGGAGTGCCTGGTAGAGGTCTGGGAGCGTCTTGCAAGAGGAAAAACGACGTTGCAGCATGAGGGTTTGCTGCTGTACGCAGCCGCAGGCGGACGGGAGCATCCCTGTGGAAGCAAAGGGATCGTGTGTTCATCTCAGCAAGCCCCCGGGCTGGCAGGAGCAGCAGTGCTGTCGGGAAAGGAAGAGCTGTAGGTAGCCAGAGTCCAGCGGAGGGCTACGAGGATGAGGAGGGGACTGGAGCATCTCTCCTACGAGGAGAGGCTGAGGGAGCTGGGCTTGTTCAGCCTGGAGAAGAGAAGGCTGAGAGGGGACCTTAGAAATGCCTCAAAATATCTGCAGGGTGGGTGTCAGGAGGACGGGGCCAAACTCTTTTCAGTGGTGCCCAGCAACAGGACAAGGGGCAACGGGCACAAACTGAAGCAGAGGAAGTTCCAGCTGAAGATGAGGAAGAACTTCTTCCCTCTGAGGGTGACGGAGCCCTGGCCCAGGCTGCCCAGGGAGGCTGTAGAGTCTCCTTCTCTGCAGATATTCGGCATAAAAATCAACATCAGAACCAAGGGCAAAGCACCTGCGGCAAAGAAAGTCAAAGCCCCAGCCAGAGTGACTCTCCTCAGGGAGAACCATCACGGAGGAACACGGGGGCAGCCCTCAGCCGATGACCCCATGCTCCCGCCCGTGGGAACTCCTGCCCCGTGTCCGGGGCTGCGGGAGGGCTGGCACCAGTGCGTTGGAACCAACACAGCGGGCCGCGCTGGGCTGTACTGGGCTGTGCTGGGCAGTCTCTACACCCCACCAGGGCCAGGAGAAAGAGCAGACCCTTCCCTCGGCCGCGTTCCGAGCAGCGTGCGGTGGCCGTGCCGGAGGAGGCGTTCCCCAAGGCTTACGGGCAGCTTCAGATATCGTCTGTGCCGGTGCTCCGGAGCCGTGTCCCGAGCTGCCGGTGCCATCGCTGCCGCCCAGGACCCTGTCACACCGCCAGGTCCTGCCTTGCTCAGTGCTGTTGTCCGCGGTGGGGGGGACCAGGTCCACCCCCCATGCTGAGCCGCTTTTATTCACTTTAAAATCCAGAGCGTGAGGTAGAATCTTGATGTGTTTATTTTCACCCCGCCGCAGGAAGCGCAGGCGGTGGGGAGCATCCCCCGGGCTTGGCTACTGCACGGTGAAGGCGTCCAAAAAAATGAAGCAGTTTTACCCTAATTACCACCCTTCTGGCACAGCTCTATTAACTCGCACACGTTACTCCCCGCTTACTGTCCTAGGTGGGAGAGGGGGTCCAAAGCCTGGGCAGGAGCAGTCTGAAAACAGGAGCAGTCAGAACTTGCCAGATCATCAGCGATTGGGAGTTATTTGTTCGGCTTCGCTGACCTCGCCGGCGCAGCCCGGGACAACGCTCCGCACGGAGGCGCAGGAATGAGGATCAGAAGGGCAGAGGAGTCGGGAGCCCTTTTCGGATCTGACCCGTTCTGGCTACGGAAAAGGCAGAGGCTTCTAACACAGTCTGCGATCTGGAACCAAAGGAGATGAAAAAACGTAGATCTTGAGTTGTAAATTGGCAAAAGGGCACGCGTGGCTGTCGATGCGTCCGCCCTGCGGCTGCGTTTGGGGAGCCCGACGTCGGGCAGCGGAGCGTGCACGTCGCTTGCGAGCGCGCTCCCTAGCAGGGGGGCTCTCGGCGGTGCTGGGGTGGGGTGGGGGCTGGCCCCATGGCAGCGCTGGGAGGGGGCAGCTGGTGTGCCCACGGCCGAAGCTCCAACGCTGGCCCCGCTCGGGGGGAGCACGGCCGCTCTCACCCGGGGCAGGGGTTCGGGCATCTCAGCAGCTTTCGGACTGCAGGGTCACCCCTGGGCGGCCCAGGCATGGCTGGGTCTAGGCCAGCCCTGCTCTGAGCGGGCGGTTGGGCTGGAGACCACCAGAAATCCCCACCAGCCTTGATGGGTCAGGAATCTGCGATTTCAGCCTTGCTGCGAACCCGTGCCTCTCCGCAGTTCTGCTTCGGCAGAGGGCTGGGGGTGGCCATCTCCCCTGCTCCGCGGTTCTTCCGGCGGGCACATCCTGCTCCCTGGGCTGCGAGACGGTCCCTGGCGCGGGCGCAGGTGGAGCTGCAGCCTGCACCCCGAGAGCAGAGACCACGCAGGGTTATCTGCCCCGTGGGTGCGGGAGTGAGCTCTCGGGTGCAAAGCGTCCTTGCGCCCGCAGCGGGACTCGGGGCCACGCAGCCACCGCGCGCGCAGCAGCTTCTGCCCCATCATCTCCCCTACGAGGAGAGGCTGAGGGAGCTGGGCTTGTTCAGCCTGAAGAAGAGAAGGCTGAGAGGGTACCTAATAAATGCTTACAAATATCTGAAGGGTGGGTGTCAGGAGGATGGGGCCAGACTCTTTCCAGTGGTGCCCAGAGACAGGACAAGGGGCAATGGGCACAAACTGAGGCACAGGAAGTTCCGTCTGAACATGAGGAAGAACTTCTTCCCTCTGAGGGTGACAGAGCCCTGGCCCAGGCTGCCCAGGGAGGCTGTGGAGTCTCCTGCTCTGGAGATATTCAAGACCCACCTGGACAAGGTCCTGTGCAGCCTGCTCTGGGTGACCCTGCTTCGGCAGGAGGGTTGGGCTGGGTGATCCACAGTGGTCCCTGCCAACCCCTACTATTCTGTGATTCTGTGATCTGCACCCAGGACGGGCACGGTGCCCCAAGAGAATGGCTGGAGGCACGGACCCCGCTCCGGGCACGCTGCTCAGCCCCAGTTACTACAAAAGGAATTTCAGATGCTCCCAGCAACGCTAGATTCCATGTTACATCCCCTGTGAACCTTCCAGCAGGGTCTGCCGGAGCGGGCCGCGGGCAGCGGAACAGCGGGCGGCTGTGCCGGCGAGGCACGGAGCGCCTGGAACGCTGCGACGCGGCTCTGCAGACCGGGCAGCGGAAAGGGCGTAAAGAAAAACCCCACTGGCATCGCTGGTGCTGGGGGATGAACTGCGCCGTGTGCTGACACCCCTGCTGCGATGTCAGTTGGCGGAGGGGCTCAGTGGTGAAGAAAGTGCCATGATTCAAAAGCTGTCACCGCGAGGACCCTCCGCTCCGTATAAACAGCGCACAAGTCACCTGCTGTATTGGGATGCAAACAACGCTGTCGGGTACCAGATGAGGCAGGTCGCGAGGCGAGCTGTCATATGCTGGGACAACGGAATTGATTTGTGTTTGCTATCTTGTTTTGTTCCTAAACGGTTTGCATGGGGAAAAAACCTGAAGATAGCGAAGCTGCCGCACATCGCAGCGTTGGCCTTTGCAGCCAGCGGCCGCGGCAGGGTTTGTCGTGCCCGCTGAAGCCACGGCCACGTCACTGGGCCTCCCCGTTGCCTTTAAATCCAGCGTTTGGCCAGTGCTAAAATATGATAGGGGAGAGGGGGGGAAAAAGGGTGCACAGAATTAATCCGGAGAAACCTGCCCCGCTTTTCGCTGTCTGAAGAATAAATGTAGATCATGCTTTGTTTCAGAGGCTGCGGCGTCGAGGAAGAGGAGAAGACGCGCTGCAGGCAGAGAGCAGCGAGGAGACCCCCGGAGCAGGGAACGCCGTGGGCTAGGGGCTCCTGGGCACAGTCCATGGGTACGCTGCCTTCGGATCCCGCGTTCTTGAGACAGATCCCTGAGGTCCTCAGCCTGAGGTCCGCACGTGAGACTACCCGGGAGAAGGCTGAAAGCCAGGAGGGTTTTCCAGAAGCAGTGGTGCCATGTAACGCGGCGGCAAACCCCACCACGGCCCGTGGCGAATCCGCTGGGGTTTGTGCGGCCGCTCGTTCCTCGGTCCCTGGGAAGCGTGGGGAGGACGGGAGACGGTGAGAGCCGACAGACGGCTCCTGGGGCGGGCGTGCGGGGGGACGACGCGGGGAGGGAGCCCAGGGGTGCACAGTGTTTTGAACCGAGCTGGCTTTGTGGCTGTTCTTCCCACCTCGGCGTGGTGCTCCGGCGAGGGGACAGCCCGCAGCGAGAGGCGGGCTCTGGGGAGTGGTATCTGCAGCCTGACCTTGCACTCTATTTCCTATTTATAATCTATTTTCTGCCCTAGGTAAATACGGTCTGCAAAAATCTGACGGCGGGTAATCCCACCCGAGCCCCCTCTCCTTCTGCTGGAGGTGGGACGGTGGATCACGCTGTCTGTCCGTGTCCATCTCCAGGGGTCTAGAGGTTCCTGGCCGGGAGTCCCAGGCCCCCTCGCTCCGGAGGACGAGCCTGGGAAGGCTCCGGGCGGCTCTGGGAGAGAAGCAGGTGATCGCTGCGCTCGTTTTCAGCAGGGAGAAATCTATACACGCACGGTGACATTTTTAGGGCACGCTATTTTTGCCTTATGAGTGGGCTGGAAAAATCAGAGTAGCTTTCAAGAAATGAAAGCACCTTATTTATTCTGAGAAAATAGCTTTTGCTGATTAACCTCAAGCTTTTCCACGGTGTCTCTCGTAAGACTTAATCCCACGAGAGGGAAGGTTAAAAGGACGGGTTTAGGGGAGAAGGTTGAAGGCGGTGTGCTGGAGAGCCAGAATGGGTTTTGCAACAGAAAACCTCTTGCAGGTGCTGAATGTGGAGATGTATTGTAACGCTGTAAAGCGCTTACCCTGAAGAGTAACCACCCCAAAGCTGAGTTCAGTAGCTGTTCACCAGCAAAGAGCAGTGTGACAAGAGAAGTTATAAAAATATATTCTCCAGTGGAAACCAACTAGGGATTTAGACGGACCACTGAAAATGGGCAGCGGGGCAAAAGGCAGAAAATAAATTACCCCAAACTTCTCCTCCTGATACTTCATTTGCTCCAGAGTTTGCAAAATTTCTCATGTGCATTGATTTTTTTATGCATGAAATTCCATGAAATTTATGACAATCCTGGGAAGTGAAAAATGGCGCGGATCGCCCATCTCTGGGGGCATATATACGGTGAGGGGAATTTAACTCTTCCAGCCTTCTCGCGACGCAGAGCCATACAAACTGCAGTGCGGAGAGGCTCCTAGACTTTCTTTTTTCTTTCTTCCTTTCTTTTTTTTTTTTTTTTTTTTCAGTGGGGATAATAATAACAGTGTCAAGGACACCATTCAAGTTGATGCCTGGAGAGCTATTCAGTATAGACCTATTTACGGCCATTATAAAATGCCTGTGGATAGTTCAACGACCGATTTTCAAGAGTCTTTTTCTACCTTTTGAAGGATCAGGAAAATCTATCAAACTGGAGAAATTAAGCTATTTTTCTTCAGGGAAGAGAAACAGAGTAGGGAGCTTCTCACATTAAAATGCTGCCGTAGATTCCCGATGAATGAAAAATTGGTCTGCATAATAATGAGCCGGAAGATGGATTTTTAAACGGCTTAAACCCACTCTTCACAGCTGCTGCGGCGGGGTGGGGGATTTGGGGCGACCTGCCTGGCTTTTGCGTTATGAAGTTGAAAGATCGCCCTTTTCCGGGCGGCTGGCAGTGGATTTTTCTGCTCCCGCAGCCTGTCCGGGCGGGCAAGGAGCAGGCAGGGGAGCAGGCAGCACTCGGGGGATGCGGGCAGGCGTGGGCTGGGCTTCAAGCGAGCATCAAACATCGAGTGCGGTGTGGCCGGGGCCGTCCTTCACACGGCGCAGGGCGAAGGGCAGCTTCTGCCGCGGAGGATGCCTCTCGGCTTCGGTGGCGGCTGAGCTGTTGTCCCCATGAGCTGGCTACCGCCTGGCTCCACCGACACAGACTCATGGACCCGGTAAGAAGGAAGCACGCCTGTGCGTGCACGTGGCTGGGTCTTACGAGGGGCGAGAGTCCCGAAAAACAGAAAGCTGCTGGGGTGGGAGCACACCTCGGCGTGTCCTTGTGCCGCCCTGCCCGCCTCGCAGCTCTCTCCTCGCCGCTGCTGTTCCCCTCCAGCTCTTTGCCAGTGCTGCCAGCCGCTAACACGCGTCGCTTGAAAATATCATCGGAAGTGGCTTGCTTCAGAAAAATGCAGAGTTTGAGTAATGCGCGCTAATTACTTGCGCGATAAAAGTCAATCGATATGCTAAACAAACAACTCTCTGCTCAAATGGGCTCCCGTCACAATTTTGTTATCAAGTGCTTGCCCTCCTGCCATCCCGAAGCCATAAATGGAAGCCCATTTTCTTTTCCAATGCCTTAAGTTGCATTTAATTGAGTGGGAAAGACACTTATTTTTTCCCCTTAAAAGACACCATCTCCCTCCTGCACGTAACCGCAAAGAGCATCATCTCCCCATCCTCCGGGCAGGCGGGAGCTCTGCTGAGCCAGCGCCGAGCCCCAGCCCTGGCCTGCCTCCCTCGGGCTGGGGCAGCTCCCGGGGGAGCGCAGTGGGGGGCTGCACTTGAAGGATCGCGGGAGACCTCCTCCCCTGCGTGTACAGCACGTGCTGCTTCCCCCCGGGTGCTCAGGCGGTGGGCAGGATGGTCCCAGCGCCCCCGACCCTTCCTTTCCTTGCTGCTTTCTGAGACGCAGCTGCCTGGCTAGTGCTCAGGGACTCCCCACCATCCAGTCTGCTGCTTGGGCCACGGCGAGCCGAGCGGGGCCGCAGGGGACAGCCGGTCACCCCAGAGAGGTGGCGTGTCCCTGCCTCCGAGGGTGTGCTGCTCTATGGTACTCAGGGCTGGGCGGTGCTGCGGTGCCTGCTGTGTGGTACCCGCATGTGGGTGATGGTGCGGTGTGTGCTGTGTGGTACCCGCATCCAGGCGATGCTGCGGTGCGTGCTGCGTGGTACCCACGTCTGGGTGATGGTGCGTGGTACCCACGTCTGGGTGATGCTGTGGTGTGTGCTGCATGGTACCCGCGTCCGGGTGATGCTGCGTGGTACCCGCATGCGGGTGATGCTGCAGTATGTGCTGTGTGGTATCTGTGTCCAGGCGATGCTGCGGTGCGTGCTGTGTGGTACCCGTGTCTGGGTGATGCTGCAGTGCGTGCTGTGTGGTACCCGACTCCGGGTGATGCTGCGGTGTGTGCTGAGTGGTACCCGCATCCGGGCGATGCTGCATGGTACTCGAGGCTGGGCGATGCTGCGATGTGTGCTGCCTGGTACCTGCACCCGGGCGATGCTGCAGTGCTTGCTGTGTGGTATCCACGTCCGGGCGATGCTACGGTGCGTGCTGCCTGGTACTCACACCCGGGTGATGCTGCGGTGCGTGCTGTGCGGTACCCACACCCGGGCGATGCTGCTGTGCGTGCTGTGCGGTACCCGCACCCGGGCGATGCTGCGGTGCGTGTGTGTGCTCCCGCCCCATGGGCTGGGTGTGCTGCCGTGCGGCGGAGGGGCTCTACCCGCAGCCCCAGGCTGACCCTGCCGCACTGAGGGGACCAGCACACCACAAGGAAGGTGCTATTTGCAGACTGGATTTGACTGCAGGCTGTAGAAGAACAGCTCTCGTGGTTATTCTTTTCAATTTTTACAACACTTCAGTCATCATTCACATTTCTTTTTTTGCGGAAAATCTGAAATTTCACTTTCAGTTTCCAGCGCCTGGTTTGCAAGCTCTCCTTGCCATTTCTCCTTCGTTTTCCAGCCTAATCCTGCAGAGCAGGTTTCCTTTTTTTGTGCTTTGTGAGAGGTAGCAATCGATTGCGTCTCTCTTACAAATCAACAGTATGTACAATGTGAATATTAATAAATAATGACGTTTGGATGAAGGGGATTTGGATCTGCCACATGCTCTTTGGGTAAAATTCTTTACTTTAAACATTAGCCTTTGCATGTGCCAATTCTGCATTTTATTTTCTGCTGCGGAGGATATTGCTTCCCGTTAGACTGTGTCTAGGAAACATTTTCAAGGCATTCCTGTGGGACGATAACTTGGACGGTGAATTTCCACAGCTGACATTATGCTGTAAGTGCTCCAGGACCCGCAGCCTGATCTTCGTTTGCTCGCTGTGCCGTAGTGATGGCTCCGGCCGGCCGCCCGCGAGCGCCGAGCCCCGGGCCCTGGGCTGGCACGGCGCGTGGCAAGCCCCGTACCGGAGGGGAACGCAGAGGGGAGCATCCTTGCCTGGGGCCACGCTGCAGGGCGATGCTTAGCTGCAGGGGCTGGGGTTTGCATCAGGCCAGCGTGCGTTTGCACCAGTGTGGGTAACAGGGACGCCGAGATGCTCTGCCGGGGCGTATCTGGTTGCCCAAATGTGGCGGTGGCAGGGGCTGGAGCAACCATCACCTGCTGGGGCGGGTGTCTGGGGCAGAGCGGCGGCACGGCCACAGGACGAGGTGCCTGCGGGAAGGGGCTGAGCTGGGCTGACTCCGTACTCATTTTTCTTTCTCCTTTTGTCATTTTTCATGGGCCGGTGCCCTGCAGAACCGTTCTGGGGAGAGGAGCGTTCCCGTCCCACCGGACCAGTGTGCTGCATCCCGCCCGGCAGCGTCCTTCTGCAGCACAGGGCTCCCAGGGACTGCTGTCCCAGCCCGAGAGCCCTTGCCAAGGGCGCAGAAAAGCTTTTAGCTCCTGGCAAGGTGAGGTTGTCTTTTCTTTACTGTGATTTCTGTCACTGCTTGCGCAGCCTCCGGATGCGTTTTCTCCAGGGGAAAGTCCAAGCGCCGCGACGGGGAGGGCTGGGCTGGGTACCCTGGGGAGGGACGAGGCGTTGCAGCCCAGCGGCTGGCAGCGCAACGAGCTTTCCTCCAGCTTTGCACCCTCTCCCAGCTCCTGAGCGGCTTGTCCAGGATCTCCAGCGGCGATGCGGACACTTCTACCTTGTC
Source organism: Opisthocomus hoazin (assembly GCF_030867145.1). Lineage (NCBI taxonomy): Eukaryota > Metazoa > Chordata > Aves > Opisthocomiformes > Opisthocomidae > Opisthocomus > Opisthocomus hoazin. The sequence continues at coordinate 713,055 of NC_134453.1, read as the reverse complement.
TTAACCTGTAAAACAAAGGGAAAACCCCTTGGCTTCTCGGGGTCAGGCAACAGAATGTCATCGTCACCAGCTGTCGGCTGGGTGCGATGCAGCAGCAGCCGGGGCAGATCTTCCTACTCCTGCACCCAGCCTGCCTCAGGAGCAGGTTTCAAAGCCCTTCATGGAGCTACATCTGTCCAACAGCTGGGGAAACCGGGGCTCAGGGCAGGGCTCTGGCTTTCCTGGGGACCAGGGGGGCTGAAAAATCTCCGGTGCCTGGCAGCCAGCCGCGCCGCAGCGAGGGGTGGGCGAGGGCTGGGGCAGGGCAGGGGCTGCACCGGGGAGCGGGTCGGGGCCCCCCGGGGCAGCGCAGCTCCGAGGAGCCTTGGCCGGTCCCCGCGGGGCAGCAGCTGGCCGCTCCCGTGGGAAAGGCACGCTGGCGCGCGGCCGCCTCGGCCGCCGTCCCCTTTTCTGCCGCCCTCCCGTCGCACGACTTTGTTCTTTGTTAAAAGACACGCAGTTGAGGAGATGCAGCCGCTCTTTGTGCCGGCAATTTGAATTTGACCCTTTCCAACACCAAAAAATCAATACTCCCGTGGAGAAGCAGTGGGTGCTATTTTTCTAAACCCTGTTTACAGCAGTACAGTCCTTGAAGGCAGATGTTATCTGCTCCGGAGTCCGCTGCATACTTTACCAAATTTTACAAAGCATTTTCTGAGCACATAATGACAGTATTATCTTTGTCCACCTGCTGAGAATAGCAGTGGGCTTACAATAAATATCTGCTTCCAAGACGTACAAGTAAGAGTCCATCTTATCTGTCCAGATGGGGAAGAAAAGCCCCTAATTTACATCCCAGAAAGCACTGGGGTGTGACAAAGGTCATCGGCTGACACTGTACCCTCAACTGGGATGAAAAATATATGAGCCAGGGCTGCATTGTTTGAAGGGGAGATAACCGACGCCGACCGCTCCTGCCGGCTCTCCTGCCTGGCGACGCCAGCCCCGTGCCCGTGTGCCGCCCGACCCAGCAAAGTCTGGGGACACGTCCCTGGGAGCATCATCCTCGCTCAGGACATGTCCCCAGGGCTGCCCCGTGACGGGGGTGACGGGGAGCCGAAGGCAGCCCCACGCAGCTCTGCCCGCATCCCTCCGGCACTGCACGCCCCGCAGCATCCCTGGTCTTCCTTCTGGAAGCCACTTGGTGCTCTAGCAGCGTTGCTTCACTGAAAGCCCAGCTGGGTTGGGTTTCGGGGTGGCGATGCCGACAGGAGGGAGGGAGCTCCGACCTGCCGGAGGATTGCCACCCCTTGCACTTGGTTTAGCAGAAAAGCGCAAGTGCAAAGGGCTTGAGCGTGACCAAACCAGCGTTCCTGCAGCACACAGCTCAGCTCCGAGCACCCTCTTTCATTCCTCCCCTTGATTCCTTATGACATGCCATGTCTTGCACAGGTCCTTTCCCGCGAGGACCCCGGGACACCTCTACGCGTCAGCAACGGCGGAGCAGAGAGCAGGTTCGTGCTTCTGCCCATGGGAGGGGACCGGCCGAGCTGTTGGTATCTGCACCATGTTTAGCTGGTCGGAGCATGGACCGCGGGCGGACCCAGCCCTCCTCCCAGCAGTGACAACAAGGTACGATTCGGGCAGTGCCTTCCCCTTTTTGGGGTAGAGAAGACCTCTTCAGACCTTTCCAGCACAGGTGCCACCTCCTGTGGAGGACACGGGACCTTGTTCCTCCGAGCTGGGCTACTCCCTCCATTTCCTCCCTTTCCAGGAAATTTTCTGGGCTTTACCAAATACCCCACGATTAGCCAGTTAATGAGCTAACGAGGCGACTCTGGCCGGCGTCCCCCGCGTCTGAAAGCCCGGCAGCATCCTCCCCCTGCGGAGGCAGACCCCCCTGTTCTGCCTCTCAGCGCCAGACCGAGGAGAACCGCCCCAGCGAGCCCCGGGAGGCCGCAGCCCATTACGGCGCGGCCGGGTTCCTGGAATTAGTCGTGAGATTAAGAAACGCGGCCCCGGAATTAGCGACGGCGCGTGTGGTGCCGAGGCGGGGCAGCGCGGCGGCTCCCGCGGGGCCCGGAGGAGCGGAGGGAGCCACGGCACGCTGTCCGGCAGAGCCGGCGACACCGGGGCGGGCGGTGGGTGCTTGGCCCCGGGGGCCACCGAGCCTCCGGCCGCTGGGGCGTCGCTGCGGGAGCGCGTCCGCCACCCCATTAAAAATGACAAAAGGACAAAGAAAAATGAGTACGGAGCCAGGGCGGATACGGAATCATTAACAAAACTGCTAATACGGTGGGAGAAATGTCAATACGGACGCTGAACTAATGGGCCAGTCTCCTCAAAAATTTTATTATCTCTGAAGTTTTAAATAATGCATTGCGTTCAGATTGCTTGATGTCCCTCCTGACATTAATCTTTGATCTTCCAATTCAGCACAAGGAAAGTGGTAAATCAGAGACACTGACCCTTGTCTACACATTTTGAGGGTAGTAATTGATCAAAGATTTATTTATTAGCCAAGTCATGATTGATTTATAGGAGTTTTTCTTGATCGAGTTAATTACAAACAGTAAGCTACCGTCCGGGCTGCCTGGGAAGCCCGGCAGCCAGGCCCCGCTCGCGCTAGCGCCGGCAGAGCGATGAGACGCTGGCTCGGCTCCGGTTCACCCCAGGGCTCGGGAGCTGTTCCCCGCGGCAGATAAAATAGCGATCACCATCAGTGATCGACCGGAGGTGGAGCCGGAGGACGTAGCAGGGTCAGAGTTGGAGCATTACTTCCTTGGGATGGGCTTCAGGACTTCATTTTCAGACAATAGAAGGAGATGGTTAAATGGTGACTTATTCGAAAGGGGAAAAAAACCTCTGTGAGGTTATTCTACTCCACAAGAAAAATTAGCCCACAGTGTCCCCTTTTCAGAAGCTGGCTGAGACCGCGGCTTAGCAGGATGGCTGGCCTCCTGCGTTCCACCCTGCAGCACGACTGCCAGCCCACCAAGCACATCTGCGGGCCTGTGGTGTCCCCCCCTGGGGACCCCGGCTGGGGGGGCAGGGAAGCCCCACCAGGACCAGGGTGCTGTGCTGAGGGCACCCAGTCGCAGCGAGGAGGATGCACCCGCGGCAGAGACCCCGGGCAGGCTCCCTTCCCCGGGGAAGAGGGGCAGGAGGAGAAAGGAAAGGAACCGCCTTGTTTCTGGGCCAGTGCACATCTGAAAAATTTATTTGGGGCTGGGATTTTCATGATCCTGTGGGAGCCAGGCACTTAACCCAAGTGAAACGCTGGCGGCTTTGACATCTAAAAGCTCTTTTAAAGATCCTAGTCTTAACTGTTGGGATTTTTGTCCTACCTGCCAGCTGTAATTCAGACTTCCAGCCTTTTCCAAACAAGTTTATCCATCCCTAATTACTGCTAAGAAAATGACCCCGCGCGAGCCCTGCCACCGCGCTCCCCTTGGCTGACAGACAACTGCCAGCCAGGCAAGAGCTACTAATTAGTAACTGATAAATATAAGCGTGCTGTCTTCCCCGGGCAGAGTCCCGCTTGATGACAGTAATTAATTGTTCATTGATCCCCCCCAGGTTGACGGCAGAGGTGCTTCCCAGCCGCCGCAGCTGGAGGTGAGGGCTGCCAGCGAGGGTGCCCGGGGTGCCCAGCCCCGCGGTGGGAGCAGGGCCACCAGCCCTGCCCGCCCTGCCTGCAGTGCCCACCCTGCCTGCCCTGCCTGCTGGGCTTCTCTGGCCGCTGGCTGTAACCAGAAGCGCGTGGGCCAAGCGAGGATGCTGAGGAGCATCAGCGATCGAAACAGCGATGCCAGAGGACACTCCCACAGCGCGGGGACGCAGTTCATCGCAGAATCGTGGTAAAGCTTAAAGCGGGCACTTATTTTAATTCTTCACCTTTCTTCCAGCCCTTCATCATCGCATGTATTGAAACAATGAAAAATTAAAACCACTCAAAAAATGGACAGGGATGTTAGAAAGGACAAAAGAGGCCCTGGGCATGCTCAGAGCTCGCTGGGTGCGTGCGAGCAGCCCCAGCATGGCCTCCTGCGTTCGCAGAACCTGCGGTGATGGGAGGTGAGCAGGAGGGAGGAGAGCACCCGTCTGAAGAGCAGCTATTCCTGTGCCCGCCGCGCTCACCGGGCATCTGCTCGCAGCAGGAACAGAAAGGAGGCCCAAAATGCTGACCTGAAAACGGGTCTGCGTTTTGTCAGGACCCAAACACATTTTTTTCCAAGAGGAAAAACAATCAAATCACTTAAAAAAAAAACAAAACAAAAAAAAAAAAAAAAAAAAAAAAAAAAACACCACACCCAGCTTAACTAGATCTTTAAATTACATCTCCCAAGGCAAATACTTGAATGTCAAGTATCGATCCCGAGGTTTTCCTGACCCTCGTTATCACCCCATAAACCCCCTGCAAGAGGGGCTGTTTCCTGGCCGGGCACTGGGGTTGGCCATGGAAAAGCCGACGCAGCCGAGCAGGAGCGGACGGAGAGCCGTGCACCGCGCACTGTCCGGCTGGGACACCCTCCCGGTGTGTGGCTGCTGGGGACGTCGCCCCTGACAGCACCCGAGGGAGCTCGCTCCTTCCCCGGAGAGCTTTCGCCATTCCACCGAGGTCCGGCACCCCGCAGCCCGGCTGCAGCGCCCGGGTGCCTCAGCGCGGCTCGGGACCACCCGAAGCGCACCCCGGGGTGCCCTCGAGAGCGGCACGTGCACGGCCGCCGCGCCTGGGTGCGTCCCCTCCCGCGGCTCTCGCGGGATGTCGCGCTCTCAGGATTTAATTAATTGTCTTTCTTTTATTTTTTTTTTTTGCCGTTTGGGTCAGGCTCCCAAGCGCCGATCTGCTTGATGACACCCCGGGGAGCCTTTTGTTCCGAATAGGTGAAAAATTGTACCCACAAAAAGAGTTCCCCCTCCGATCAATTCCCTCTAACAACTTTATTGATTAGCTGCAGTAACGTTTTTCATTTATTAATTATGAAGAAGATGTTCCAGTGATTTCTTAAAGTTAACCGTTGTGCTGTTTGCCCTCCCTCAGCCCTCGCAGCCCGGCCGGGGCGGCCGCGGGGAGCCCGTCGCTGCGGGGACGGACACCTCTCCTGCGCACAGACCTGCTCGGCAGCACTCAGCCTGCTCAGCCTCAAAAAGCAGCAGCGGCTTTGGGGGCTTTTCTTGGCGTGGGTCAGCCAGATCCCCCCCGTCCCGAAGGCAGCCGGCACCGGCTGCGAGCCCGGAGCGGGCATCCCTCCGGTGGGACTTGCCCCGGGACAGAGCAGGGCAGCCCGTGCTGCGGCAGCCTGGAGGGAGAAAAGCAGGAGGAAAAATCCAGCCGCGGTGGTTGAGGCGTGCAGAATCAGCTGGGGACATGGGGGTGGGGGACAGAGGCGTGATGGCAGCCCTGGCCATCTCCGCAATCCGCTGCTGCGCTCTGCTCGGGTTTTTGCTGCTCTGGGGGTCCTGGGCTAGGTCAGCACGCGACAAAAAGTAGCATCAGAAGACGAGCTCCACCCAGGAGCATGTACCATCACTTGGACACGGCAGAGAGAACGGCTGGCACCGTTTTATAGCTACATTAGGACTACAGAAAGGGGACATAGAATGGTTTGGTTTGGAAGGGACCTTAAAGATCATTGAGTTCCAACCTCCCTGACATGGGCAGGGACATCTTCCACTAGACCAGGTTGCTCGAAGTCCCATCCAACCTGGCGTTGAACACTGCCAGGGAGGGCGGGCAGCCACAGCTTCTCTGGGAAACCTGTGCCAGGGCCTCACCACCCTCACAGTAAAGAATTGTTTCCTAATACCTAATCTAAATCTGCCCTCTTTCAGCTCGAAGTTATTACCCCTTGTCCTATCACTCCATGCCCTTCTAAAAAGTCCCTCTCCAGCTTTCCTATAGGCCCCCTTTCAGGTACTGGAAGGCTGCTGTAAGGTCTCCCTGGAGCCTTCTCTTCTCCAGGCTGAATCACAGCATCAGAATGGTAGGGGTTGGAAGGGACCTCTTGGGTCCTCTAGTCCAAAAACAACCCCAACTCTCTCAGCCTGTCCTCATAGGAGAGGTGCTCCATCCCTCTGATCATCTTTGTGTCCTCCTCTGGACCCGCTCCAACAGGTCCATAGACATGCATTGGCCAGTGTCACACAGGAGGTCTGAGTTAGGGCTACAGATGAAAGTTCTGCCCCACGTCTGCAGCCTAATGATTTAATTACCACGCTCTCGCCGGGCAGCCTTGGAAAACCAGTTTTGTCTCCGTGCTTTGAGGGTTTCCGCTGGGTGAACATAGAGGGAAGGAAACTCAGCTTGATAAAACCAAGCGACCCGTTCGGCGCAGGGGGGACAGCCAGCGCTGGAGCCCTCCGCAGCCGCGGTGGCTTCAAGGACCCCAATGAGTGATTCTCCATGTCCTTTGCTGCGGGTCTTTGTCAAGCATCGTGCCCGGCTCCAGCCCGGCAAGGGGCTGCTCCCGCCTCCGCTCCAGCCTCGGGAACACGCCGTCCCCCAAACCCCAACGTCACCGGGGCTCGAGGGCGTTCACAAACCATGCTCACACCATAGGTCGAGAGAAGGATCCAAGTGAGGGCAAGGAAGACCAAGAGCAAGCTGGAAGAGGGATAAGGAAGGAAAAGGAAGGTCAGAAAGAGGGCAATTAAGGAAATGCAGCAAGGAGAGATTATGCAAGAGAGGATTAGAAACGTACAATTGGTGTCAGTACCTGGGAACATAAATCACAAGGAGCTGGAAGGAGATCACACAGTGCTGAAAGAAACCTAAGGGTGATAGTGGACTGATTATGAGTTTGAAATATGGCATGCTGGCAAAAAATCTGCGATGATTTATCTTCTGTCACGGGCTGCCCTGGGAAAGTGGCAGGCCTTTCCCATATAGCTCTTCCGAGACTGAAGCTCCAGCGCTGAATTGATTTCTGAGTCTACCAGTCTGTGCTCGGCTGAAGATGGTAACAAATAACACAGAGAAGAGAAGAGAAGGAAAAATTAGGAAATCAAAAAGGAGATTACAGTCACGGGAAAACAAATGCATCAAGCGCACCCTCGGCGTACGAGATGGAGGACAGAGATTTGGGTACCAGTTTGCCATTGACACCCCTATAAACAAACCCAACCCAGGTGATTACCCAGAGTTATCCTTTAACCTGGTACCGTGGGTATAGGAAGGTTTAAGAACTCCGTTTTGCAGCCCCAGGCAAATGCACCAGTGATTACCGGTCCATATGAAAGTCCAAGGTAAAAATCTATACTTTTTGCAAATATCTATATCTAAAAATAAAACCAGAATACAGATCCAAGTAATAGTGATACGGAAGAGCTAGTTACAAGATGAATTAGGTATCTGGATTACAATATGAAAGGCTGTGTGAGCACGTGCCGTGCTGTAATTCCAACTTGGAGGCACCAGCAGCACAAACCCGCGCCGTTCGCAGCTTGTCGGCACGGTCTGGGACCTGAACCCGAGCGGCCGGGGCCAGGCCTGCACGGGGAGCTGGCAAGGAGGACCGGGAAAGGGCTATCAGATGCTGCAGTGATGGTGGGAGGCAAATCAGGAGCCTGAGAAAAGCTTCAGAAGGAGCTGCTGGCAAGAAGCATAAACCAAAAATACGCAGTGGCAGGAATAAAGCTGAGAGTGGGGAAAATGGAGAAGACGATCAATACCTGAGGACCAGAAACAAAAAGAGAACCGTGAACAATTTTTATTCCTGACCTATGCAACCAGGGGCCTGAACAGCAGACCCGTTTTCTCTCAGAGAAACTGTAGGCATAGTCAAAAAACAAGAGAGATGTGGGCATCGACTTGGCTGCTCCTCCAGCACTTCTGAACCGCTCACGCGGCCACCCTGGATGGGGACCTGGCACGACAGCAACGAGCCCCCAGCCCAAACCAGTGACCCGCTGATGGCTGCTGCCAAGCATCGCCGTTGTGAGAATTCCCCACATTTCCCAGAAAATTAACCTAAATCTTCCCTGCACCTCATTAGCAGCAGTGCAGCATCCCAGTTTCTGTGCTGCCCCACTTCCATGCTGGCCCCGTCTGGGTGACAAGAAGGTCAAGGGACCGGCTCGTTCAGCGTCACCGAGCGCCTCGTTGGCACGGTCAGGATTAGAGTCGGCGAGTCCCAGGGTTCACGGTCTGCTCCTGAACCAGCCTAAGCACGGGACTCCTGCTGCAAAACAGATGGTAAGGAAAAATGATTGGAGGAGATTAATAATAATACTGATAGAAAACTAGATCAAAGGGATCAGGACATAACAGAGGGGCTGAACGATAATTTGATGCCTCTGCAGTAAATGAAGAGGACAGATGCTTGCTTAAATTTGTGGATTAGATTTCGTAGACTAAAGAAGATAATAAATGCAATGATTACGGTATTAAAAGGTTGGCCTTCCAGTGGACAAGCAGTTTAGAAAGACCCTTGTCATCAGGAGCTGGGGATGAGGGGACAGGTCCTTGGGAAAGGCAGGGCTGAGTCTGAGGGCACTGCCGGCGGGTGCGGTGGCAGAGCCGGCATCCCCCGCCCAGCCGCTCAGACCCCGGCAGCCGGGAAATGCCGAGGGACAGCAGCAGCCTCCCGTGCTCCCCACTCTGCTCCCCACCGGCAGCACCCCAATGCTCGCTGCCTTCCTGCCTGGGGTTTTGTAGAGGGATTTGCCAGGAAAGCGTCCTGAGCCACCCCTGGCCCCTCTCTCCTCCCTTCTCCTGGGTCCCAAAATCCGCCCACCGACCTGCACCTTCCACCCAAAGCCGGGGAATCTGGGCCCGAGGTGGAGCGTCTCCGCACTTGGAGGATGCTCGTGCCCTGGGCTGCTGTCAGGCGAGGCAGACAGCCATTAAACGCTGCTTGCTTTGAAGGGAGTCCGATCGCGGGAATGGTTTGAGCTGAATGTGTAAAACTCCACAGCTTGGGCTGGGTTCTGCAGTTGTTTGTTCAGCGAATTGCTTGAATATTCATGCAAAGAGTAAATTAATAAATGAGAGACATGAGAGAGGTACTTTAGCCCAGAAAACTCATTCTTCAAGGGTTCCCTGCGGCGTGGGAAGAGGATCCAGGCACCCGGCCCCCTGCTCCCAGCAAAGCGAGCCTCCGGGGAACAGGCAGGGCACAGCCAGCTCGGCTGGCTTTAGGCTCAAAGAGGTGCCCTAAAGAAATAGGTGCTTTCAGGGTGGTTTTTTTCGTTTTCCTCGCTTTTGTCACAAGCTTTGGGCAAGGAAATGGCCCGAGTGTCATCACTTCCCATCAGAGCTAGACCCAGGGTGGGAACCCAGCCCCAGGCCCGTGCAGCTCCCTTCCAGGGGTGCCTGGACAGCGGTGGGGGTCTGGGGAGGCTCCCACAGGCTGGGGAAGGCAGCCCCGCTCTCGCTGCCGTGCCTGGGAAGGCTGGTGCTGCCCCCGAGATCGGGAGGGATGGCTGCTTAATCCCTCTTGTGTTCTCCTTTTTGGCTCTCTGCTCATTGTTCGTCTAATTGGTACATCGAGGTTTATGATAAAGATCAAGCCCACCGGGTAATGGCAAGTGCTGTAGCTGCCTGGGGTTCATTTGCTGCAGTTCCTGTGTTTATTATTGCTAGAATTAAAGAGTTTCCCGTGGAGAAATGGCTAATGATGTCACTAAAATATGAGGAGGGAGGAGGCAATTACAGCCGCTCCCCACCTAGCTGTTCTTGCTCAGGCAAACAAAACCGCCTGGCTGGCCGCGCGCGGTGGAGGAGGCTGCGGCGGTGGGTTTCTCCTGGGGGCAGGAGGCGGCGAGGGAAGTGCTTTACGAGGGGAGAGTCTCCTCTGCGCGCACAAATATCTAAAAACTATTAATTTCGGGCAGCAGCTAGGAAGAAATACATGAGAGGGAAATTGATTTCTATTTAAATGGTATGTTTTCATCACCTTTTTCCAGAGCACGAACATTCGTCTTTGAGTATCTGTGCTAATTGATTTCGAATGCAATTCAACACAATCGCTGTAGAATAATAAATCTGGGGGCGAAGCAGCAAAAGGAGGGGCATCAGCGAGGCGCGCGGGCAGCAGGTATGTCGGCCAGCCCCTCTTCCAGGCAAACGGTGCGCGGGCAGCCTGCGGAAGGCGGGTGCAGTCCCGTTAGAGGAGCCCTTCGGGGACCAAGGAGGTTTGTGGCCAATGCGAAGGTCCCTGCTAACCCACGTAAGCTCTCGGAGAGAGAGGAGGTTTCGAGGGAGATGGGCACAGAGCTGAAATGAGGAACCGGAGCCTGAGCTGGCCAGGCGGTGCCCAGGCTGCAGAGAGCTGAGCATCCCCGGGCACGGCAGTCCCCCAGCCCCGGCCTCGGCACGGGGAAGGAGGAATGGCAGGGCTGGGAGAGGGCCTGGCCACGCAGGGAGGCAGAGGGGACGGGCAGATGGCAGAGGGGTCTGAACCACTGCCAACTCCTGGAAATGGTCTTTCTTCCATTCAGGGGTTTGTGTGCTCCTGCGCGCTCCTCGGCCACGCCGCTCCGTGTCACACTGGGTGCTGGCACACTGGGATGTAAAATGCCGTGAGGCAAGCCGCTGCCAGATGGAGAGCGTCAAAAGGAGCCCTTTGAGCACTCACCCCATGAGCTGCTCCTCTCAGGAGCACCGTTAGTCCTTGCAAACACCTGAATTTAATTTATTGCTGGGGAAATCGGCTACAGTGTCTCCCCGTGCAGGAGAAAAAGTAAATAAAATTTCCTTCAGGCACATTGATTTTCACCATGAGCCGTCTGGTGGTTACAGAGCAGGTAAGAAACGAGATGAGGCACCGACCCGCGGGCTAGACGGCGGCCGTCAGGGCAGGGGAGCGGGCTCTGCCCTCCCACCAGCACCCAGCCAAGGAGAGGAGAAGCAGGGAGGGAGCTGGAGAGCTGCAAGGCAAGAGGTAAGACCCGAAGATGAAAATAAGCGGTACGCGCCGTTAAACATTTACAACACACCCCAGTGAGGGCTCCCGGCAGGCACGCAGGGTGCCAGGCACGGCACAGGGCTGGGCTCTGGTTTCTTTTCTCATGGGCTTAGGAAGAAACCTAACGTAAGGACTGGAGCCGTGTCAAAGCGCGGATCTCCTGCCATGGCAGGGTCACTCGGACCGACGCGTTTCAACGTCCTCTACCGCAGAGGACGCGAGCAGGAGTGTACGCGGAGGCAAGGACTCTGGGGAGCAATGGCTCTGAAAAACACCTAGCTTTTAGGTGTTTATCCTCAAATAAATAATGGAACATGATACCCAAAAAGCTGCTGTGGAAAAATGGGCTAATGGAAGCCCTGGCTAAATGTGAGCACGGTGGGTGAGCAGGAGGTGAGCTGCTCCTATCTCAGCATGTGGCACTTGTAGGCAGATATTGCAGTGCTACAGCCTGTTGTGGTGCTTATGTCCCAAAAGGATGTTGAGAAATTGGGGAGGGAACAGAAAATAGCCATAAATATTTCTTGCAAGCCAAAAATACACTGCAGAGAAACCAGCTAAAAGAGTCTGGCATGTCGAGCTTGTCAAGAAGAGAGTGAACGATGCCCTGAGTACAGAATATGGGAACTTCTGCAGGAAAAAATGATGGAATAACATCTGTAACCTGGGCCAGCTCCACAAGGAAAGAGGGCCCCAAATTAAAGCCGTGGGGACAAACAGCCCGAGGGGGTGGTAGCCTTGGTGTCTTCTGCCAGGCTGGATGCCCTCCCCCACAGACCACCTACACGGGCACAAGCTGTTGGGCACGCCATAGGATTAAGGAGTGAAACTCAAAGACTTTTCATAAACGAACAATCTATGAACTTCTGTACGGCATTGTAGTGCAGAAGCTCGATAGCAATATTCATATTGAGTTATCTCCCAATTTATGGTGCGTAAGATTGACTGGTTTGACTCTCATTTAATCTGAGTCATTTCATACATCCTTGGAAGCAGACGTATGTAGCAACTGCCCAAAATTGGGATTATGCTGCAAATTATCTTCTCTTTCGCGCTCTCCGCTGCTGGGAGGGAGACGTGCGTTTTCACCCACATAGTAGCTGGCCCATTATGAAGCAGTATTGTGTGGGCATCATCTTTTCCAAATCTACTTGTCCCGTTCGTTCCCATGCCCCGTGACTGCAGCGAGGAGCGGCGCCGGGCGAGGCGAGTGGAGCCAGGGCTGTGAGGAGCCGCGGCGGCAGGAGGAGGCTGGTGCTTCCAGGGATGAGGAGCCACGGTGCGGCAGGACAAAGCTCGGGGAGTGCGTTGCTCCCTCCTTTCCACAGCCTCCTTCTCTCTAGATGAAGGACCTGTAACCTTGCCACGGAGAGGGTTAGAGCCTAAATAAAAACCTCAAACCACCCTGATCGCTGCTCTACCGCAATTAAGCCTGGAAACAGCTGGAATGCTTGTATGGAGGCAGCTGGGATGATAAGCAAAATAAAACCAGTAAAATAATGGTGAGTGGACAGTCGGAGACCATGGAAAGTCTATTGATTGCAACAGGGTGTCTTTTCTGTACGGCAGAGTGATCTCAGAAGAGCGGAGCTTCGGGTAATTTCCAGCGAACAATGTACTGAGCACCATTATCTGTGGATCCTGGAAATCGAACCGGAGCACCTGGGTCTCGCTAGCGCCTGCTTATTGAGGAGCAGGCTCTGGTGACAAGGAGCTTGTCGCTGCCAGAGCGCCTTGGCTTGCTCTCTTGGTGCACAAACGCTTCTGGTCGCTTTGCCGGGCGGATCGGGCGGAGGGGGCACACGGAGGGAAGCAGAGCCCCGTTGGAGCTGCCGCCGTGCCCAGGGGCTCTGGGGCAGCAGGACCAGGAGCAGGAGCAGCCCGAGAGGTTGCCTGGAGTTTAAAACAAAATCCTCATCCTCTGTTTTACGTGAGAACTGGGAATAATGAGGACTGTTTTCCTTGATGCTGCGTATTAGTTCAGGAGGGTTTCATTGATTATCGTGAGACAAACAGCATCCCCCGCTAGCTCTGGCTCCTCGCTTCATCCCTGGAAATAAAAGAGGGGAAACGCTTGGGCCACCTGGACACGACCCGATCCGGGGTCCAGCCCCGATGCCCTGCGGGGACTGGGACAGCCCTCCCTGCACACGGGGTGCGTTTAATTTGAAAGGGGGCTTGCCCTGATGTGTCTGCCGGAAAGGTGTATCCGTCACCCAACGCTGCAGCATTCGTCGCACGCCGACCACCGGCACGAGCTCACCGTTCAGCCGGGGCTGCTTGCACAGCTTGGGGACCCCCCAACGGAGGACTCGAGAGAACGGGGTGGTACAAAACAGAGGGAGGGACGTGTTAAAGACTGGACTAGACAGATGCGGCCCCATGCCCACCAGCATGGCCCCACACCAGCCAAACAACGTTGGGTAAAACTTGTTTATGGCTTCACGCCACCAGTCAGTACAGAGGAGGCCAGCACAAATTTACGGTGACAAAAGAGAGGACCTAAACCAGAGTGAAAAGGCAGGGGTAACAGTGTCAGCGAAATGAAAAAGCCCAGACCAGGAATTCACGCCGTTATCGTTCCCTGTGTCAACAGAGGGAAGAGTCTGACAATTAATTTGTACACCTGACCGTGGGTGCCAGGGACAGCACAAAACCACCAAAGACAACCTCAGGATCAGCACAGAGAACGCTTATAAATTGCCGAGCGAAAACTCCGGTGCGATCTGTGCACCACCGACCACGTTCTCTGTTTTCTGCAAAATCCATGATCAGTTCAAGCCATTAGCTCCGTATTCTTTAGGTCTCCGTGACAGCCCGACCGAAGCTCCCACCACGCCGCAGGGCTGTCCCAGGATGCTCGCAGGGCCCGGCACAACGCGAGCCGTCGCTCACGGTGCGGCCAGTGGCCGTTCCCCAGTGTGCGCTGTGCCGGGGAGGGGACTGCTTGCGGCTGCTCCGTGCCGGCTCAGAGCGATGATGTATCCGCGAGGTCTGCTTGGGACGGTTATATACGAGCAGTTGTCTAACGGGTCTCTGTAGTTACAGCTGGTAACCGGTGCCTTGAGAAAAGGCATAAAAGCAACAAATCAACCTTGAAACAGAATTAAAACCAGCGTGCTTCGTGGCCCGGCGTGGGCTGTGCACGGCAGAGGGGATGGGGCATCGGGGTGACAGTGGCAACCTCCCCTAGCTCTGTATGCCAGACTCTGCCCCACAAAACCTTCGTCAAATCATAAGCGAAGCGAAGTTACTGGGCCACGGAAGCTCGAGGAAGGGCTGCTGGGAAGCGGCAGGCTGGGAGGTGGGACAGCCGGGAGCAGCCGTTCCCAACCGCGAACCTTCCTGGGGTCCCTACACCAGCACGATGGAAGCAGATGTATTTATTTATAATATTTACCCAAGCTGCTGACATCTCCTGCCAGAGGGTTTTGTAGGTTGAATACGTCTGTCCGTGTGGGAAAGGCTGCCAGCAGCATCGCTAACGCCCGGTCCCAGCACAAGCCCTTCACACCAGCTACCCCCCGCCCCGCGGGTAACAAAGAGATTTCGCTGCCAGTTCAGAGGTTGTGAATTTGATAAACTGTCTCATATTTTTAAATGAAAAAATGATACTTCATCTTTCTCGTGACAGAAAACTTGGAGGTGGTTTACAGTAATATATGCCTCTTTTAATACATGGCTTGCAATCTCAGGCCAGCGGCTGTATGAAGAATGGAGTAGCAGGCAAAAGGTTAATAGAGCATTGGTCCTTTTTTAATTGAAAAAATGACTGAGGGACCACATAGCAGACCGAGCAGTAATATTATTACAGGCTGTAAGTACTGTTCCAGAGACTTACTGTCCATCTGGGAGCAGAGTAATGAGCGCCGGGCTGGGTGTCCTGCCTCGGCAGGAATGCGGGCTCGCTCGCAAACAGCTTGCCTTCGAAAGTGGAGATTATTTCACAAATGTTTGTCTTCCTTAGCGAACTTTGCACGTGGCACGGTCCCACGGAAAGAAGCGTGCGGGATCCCTGGCAAAACGGACTCCCCAGATCACACCTCGGCAGCATCGCGCCCGACCTGCCCCGGCGTGAGCAGGGGCTGGGCTGGGCTTTGCGCTCACGGGCCAAGAGGATGCAGCGGGGCGCCTGCTGATCTAGCGTATTTGGCAACGCTCTCCTGGGTGTAAATCAGCGTGGCTGTATTGATTTCAGGCGAACTACGGTGATTTACACCGCCTGTGGATTTGGCCCGCTGCCCTTCCCTGGCACTGCCCACCCTCGCTGCCAGGAGCCCGGCACGGTGCCCGGCATCAGCAGCATCCCCACGGCACATGCAGACCCTCCTGCAGCTCTGCCAGGGCTCCTCGAGTGGCTCTGGACCGCTCTTCAAGGTGACCCCTGGATTTTAGCTGCAAATTCACCCTGCTGGGTACCTGAACGCGTGCTGTGGGCGATGCTGGCAGAGCCCCCGCGGCCCCCGCAGCCATGCGCCTCGTGGGCTTCGGCTCCTCTCCTCCGCGGAGGGAAGGGGCTTGGTTCGCACGGACAAAATAGAATCGCTTTGCTTTTCCGCTCTAAAACATTTACGAAGCTTTTACACACCAGTCTTATCAGGCTTGATGCGTCTCGTAGAGCAGGAAAAGCACGGCAGCGGTTTGGCTGGTAGAGCAGCCGGCGCGGTGCAGGTCGCAACCCGGGTACCGGTGCAGGGTGGGAGAGGCGACGCGTGGTCCCTCAGCGGGCACCCGCAGCCCCGGGGGCAGGCACCCGGCTGGCTCCTCGCTGCACGGACCCACCGCCACGCAAGGCAGGGTGCACAGCTATAGGTGACGCGTGCCCACAGCCCACGTGTACCTGTGCTGGAAGAGGTGACCTCGGTGCGTGAACCAGAGGTTTCTGCTCCAGCGGCTGGGTTTGAGGCCCCAGGGAAAATCTGTGCACACCAACAGAAGAACCGAAAATAATACATGAAGCCAATAACAATGGGAAAGCCCTCTGAAATCCTGCAAAATTGGGTCTTGAGACTAAAACTGACCAGAAATCCTCTGGGGGAAAGATGCTCAAACAATAAACAAAAGCCGAAACTTGTATAAATTATGGCATTTAATTATAATGTGAGGAAATACTGAGCTTAGTGTCCTGCTTAGGCTACAAAGGGGAGGAGCAGGGCTGAGGGTCACTAGCTGCTGAGCCCCCCGAAGCTGGGGGTGTTGCTGAAGGCATTGAAGACAGAGGAGCCGGTGAGGATGTAGAACCAGAGGAGGTGGTAGGGGACAGGGATTTCCTTTTAAATACATGGATGCAGCAGAAAGCCAGAAGGTTGAGGTCTGTAGGGAGGGTGGGGGTCTCTGCTGCGAGGGCACCCGACCCTGAGCTGGGGCATCCCTGTCCCCACCGCCCCACGGCAAGGGAATGCGGTGGAGGCAGAGCCTGGAGAAGTCAGACAGCAGTGGCGGAGGGCTTTGGTGCTGACCCCGGTCCCTCGGTGGCGGCTGGCACAGGGCTGGCCAGAGGAAGGGATGGGTAACCCTCGGCGGATGTTTATTCGGGAGCTGGGGTCAGCACCCAGCTCAAGCCACGGCGAGTCCCGAAGCAGCGGCTGCGGACGGGGCTAATGGATGAGGAACTGCCGTCCAAGTCAGCGCCCTGTCACCCAGAGGAGCTGAACTGCCGGCTGGCTGGGCAGCAAGGCTGTAGAACAGGTTGTGGCCGTACTTTGGGCTGGGGAGGATTTATTCCACGGAGGAGCAGCTCTATCCGTCATCTGTGAAAAGCCTCATTTACAGAGAGACACCATGAGGAAAGGCAATCAGCTTGAAACCTGCTAAGCCGGGAATTTATAACTGCTTGGCAAGGGAGAGCTGGTCCCTCCGCTCAGCAGGAGCCGCAGAAGCCGCAACGGGAGGCAGCCCGGGAGCTGCAGGGATCCCCGGGCACGGTCCCCCGGGAGCTCGCCGGTCCCCCAGCAGCCCCCTCCAAGGACCTCTAAGGCCAGGCAGCAAAAAAAGGCGCTGGGCTTCCTAACCAGCCTCTGCTGGGAGACGGCCATCTGTGGAAATGGCTGGGACCACCTCCACTAGGAATACGCCTTCCTGTCTGCAGCCGGCAAAAGGGAATTCTGACGGAAAAAAGAGGGAAAAGGTGCATTTGGGAGGTGCTGTGTAGCCCTTGGGCTCGGTGGTACCACTTGGGCTGTTGCCCCGGAGAGCGATCTGGCATGGGGTTGCCCCCCCGGAACAAGTCCTGACAAAACCCTGGCCCTGTCCCCTCGCTGCCGGGCTGACAGCCTGGCCCCGGACGTCGACGCTGTGGGGAGAGCGAGGGGACCGGGAGCAGGCAGCCCGCTTCCCCCAAAAACCCTGTGGGGTCTGAAGTCTTTTACCATCTGTGAATATTTGCTGGCAACGGATTATTAAGGTTGCACAGGCACCTGCATTAGCAGAGCCCACGCTCATCCCACGCTCGAGTCCTCCTGTGATGGACCTCCATCTAAAACCCCTGACTGAAGGATGGATAGCTAACACCGTCATTTGTGCGGCATTTTTCTCCCCCGTGGAGGATGAGCTCCAGTTACTCCCATCCATCTCATTCTTTCAAGTCATCTTCATTCTGCAATTTCCCCTCACCCCGAAAACAGTAAAAAATCGATCCATTTCTTTCCAATTTCAGACCGGGAGAGGGAAGGAGCGCGGTGAGAGGCAGCGGATGCCCGTCGCCTCTCCCCCGGCGCGGTCCCCGCTCGCAGCGTGCGAGAGCGGCTGGGCAGCGGTGCCGAGCCCTCCCCGCAGAGCGCGGGCGGCAGCGCTCGCACCCTGACCCCTGGCTCACAACGCGCAGCCTCAGCTCGCTGCCAGACAGAAAACCGTGGTTTCTCTGCCCGAGGAGGGGACGGCTGTCCCAGCCAGGACAGGAGCTCGAGAGCGTGCGGCTGTGCGTGCCCCGCGGGATTGCCACCGACACCGGTGACACGGGCCACGGCCAGAACCACACTTCTGTCTTTCCTCTATGTCCTCACTCCAGTGACATCCCCCATCACATCTTCCTGGGGCGCAGGGCAGCGACCGCAGCACCGCGGAGAGGAGTTGGCAGGCACATCGCAAGGAGAAGGACGGGCCCCAGCCCTGGCTTCAGTGCCTCGTGTTTGATTTCAGCCCGCGAGACGGGCCCTCTGCTCACGCCAGCAGCGTGTGCTCTGGCAGACCCCACGGCGTACGCTTCTTCGAGGGTTGATGAACTAAAAGTCAAATACGTGCCAGCAGAACACTCTGGAGGCAAACGTCTTTGCCATAGCGCCATCGCTCTTACATGAAATTTACGCTATAATACATCACTATTGTGCCCTGTGCCATGTCTGACAGCAAATATGATTTTCGGTGTCATGCAGCAGGCATTTAATTACGGGAGACATGGGCTTAACGGTATTTGTGTCACAGGAGCGAGCGGTGCAGATGTGTCTCGACTCCAGGAGACTGAAGTGCTGGCTTCAAAGCTACCTCTGCTGATTTTACAAAAATGATTTTACAAAAATGATTTTACAAAAATGGTTAAATGAATCAGATTCAAACAAGGTCTGTTTTTTTCATCTGATCAATAGATCCGAAAGAAACAATGCCAAATATCAGGAGTTATTGTGCAGCACTGACGACTGTCAGGACAACGGGAATAGCCAAGACAAATACACACCTCTTCCTCGGTTATTACTTTAAGCCTTTTATTATCATTATTATGGGTGATTAAAAATCCCATTAATCAGATGCTAAACAGATTAAGCTCTATGAATTAATTTTCTGGAAATAACTAAGACAAACATTCTGCACAGAGCTCATTTAATGAAATAGAAGCTGTTTGTCTGCAAAACGAGGGCTCTCGCGTATCTGAGCTTCAGCTGGAAAAATCCACTGCCGTGTGGGCACGGCGGGTGCAGGCTGGAGGCACCACCTATTTTTTACCCATTCTAAGTAAAAGAAAGATCTTGCTCTAAGTAATTTATGATTCATTACACAAAGAGCTCATTAGCTAGGACTAGAAAATAGAATTACAGTCATTTAAGAAATAATTCCGTGATTTAGTGTTTCAGACAGGGAGGCTGCAGGACAGAGGAAGCGTGTGCTGCCCGACGGGGACGGCGGAGCTGTGCCGGGGAGCGGGCTCGGCGCGGGGTTTGTGCCGCCCTGGCACAGCTCAGCCCCACGGTCGCCGCGTCCCTGCCCGGTGCCGCGCTGTGCGGCTGGCGTGCGATGGGACGGCGCCGGGCACGCTGGCCGGTGTCCCAGGGAGCATCGTGTGCTGGGGGAGGGGTGGGTCCCCTGGGCACGTGCTGGGCATGCCAGTGCACGGGTAAAAGCCAGCGCCAGGCATTGCCGCGGGACCAACGGCGGCTGAGGCAGCGCCAGCCCCAGCTCCAAAGTCCTCCTAACTGGGAGCCCTGTCGTGGCTCGCCAGCGCCAGAACCTGAAGCCTCTGCTTTATTTCACCTTTGCACTTACCTGTGCTATAAAACTACCATAAATAATTTGTTAAAAGTCGTGGGTAATAATAGGTAATGTTTTAATTGCACGGCCATATCTCTGCGGGTTGAAGTTTGGCCTGTTATTCACAAATGTAAACAGGAAGGTGGGGAGCAATCACAGCAGCCGCCCAGGAGCCCACGGAGATGCCCGTTGCCTCATCCAGGACCGTTGGTGCCTTCGGTGCCGCCACGGTCGAAATCCCCTCTCTCCGCACTGCCCTGACGGTCCCAGCGCGTTCTCAGTGCGGGGCATCCCAGCGTCCCCAGAGCGGCTGCCTGGCGGGACTGGCAGCCGAGGGAGGGCTCAGCAGAAGGCATCTCCAAGGCAAGTTATGTTGTCTTGGAAGCAAGTTCGTAATCATGTTCTTTCATTCTCGTGAATAATTGCTGGCATCTTTTTAACGTGATCGTACCTCGCACAGGCCCTCCCCATGCCCCTGCTGCTGCGCCCGCACAACGTTCTGCCTGGTGCTGCGATGGGGGCCAGGAAGGATGACCTTGAAGGAGCACCCCAAAAATAAGATGTCTTCTTCTGGTACGCCAGCAAAACAGAGGTTGAGGTTTACATAAAAGGCAACATGTTTTTCTCTAGGCTGCAGTGCTGAAGGGAGTTGGAGGCACGCAGTTTCATCAGATTAAATTGCTCAGCAGTCTCAGCTCAGCCCCTGAAGCCCACTGACTGGAGAGCGGTGAGGTCTGAAGTCAACCGGAGGAGTTTCTTGTTGGTTTAGCTACGTCTGCACTCCTGTGCTAGTCACATCCTCAACCTTTACCCTGTAAAAGAAAGCACGGAAGGAGCTTTGAAATCCAGTACCCAACTCTCAAAGCATCGTCAGGGACAAGCGGACCTTCTGTTTGCATTCGTTTATAGCCCTCTCTAGAAATTGCCTATTGAATTGCTATTTCTTGTGCCTGTTTAAATAAACAGGCATATTTGTAATTGCTGTTGAAAGTTCCATGTTTGGCCTTTTTAAGTCATTTGATTAGGAAATAGAGAGAGTATTTTAGCAGCAAAGGCAGCACTGACAATCAGCACTAGTAGGAATAATCCAATTCTCTTTGCGAAGAGGGGCAAAGGGTCCTCCTAGGAGGTCAAAGCTCCCTTAGCACAATTAGAACTTAAATTAATGAAATTGGCTGAGCCTCGGCCAGCAGAGGCATCATGTTTGTCCCTGACCGGCAGAGCTCGGTGAGGGGAGACGCCAGCTCCCCGTGCCGCGGGGCGGTGGGCTCGCCTGGCCGGCACAGCCGTGGGCAGAGCCCTGCAGACTCCCCGCTCCCCCCCAAAGGCTGCCGGACCCCCCGCCCCGCCGTGGTGGCTGTTTGCTCTAGAGATGCCTCTTTTGGGCTCTTCGTCTGACGTCAAGAGCAAAATTGGCTTTCTTCAGCGGCTTTGTGGCGAGCGGCACGACTCTCGGTATGTCGTGCTGTTCAGACACGCTGTCTGCAATTAATATTGCATAACGGCCTCCTGCTTCCTAAATTATGTATTTCTCTTTCTCAGCATCGTGTGTTTTTGTGTAGGGTTAATTATTTTCCCTTGTTTTGTCTTTAGCAATAGTTATCTTAATTAAAGGGCCAAGTTCCGCTCTCATTTCTGCCTGGCACATCCTAATGAAATCAATGGAGCCACACCGTGTAAATGGGAGAGGAACAACAGCCATCTACCTCAAAACAAAACGTTCCCTCTCTTGTTGATTAATGTGTAAAATTAAACCGAGGCATCATCTCCAACTTCTGACTAAATGTCACAGAGCAAATTACTGCAGAAGCCCCACTTGGCGTAGCTTCTCCACGCGCAGTTCAGCTCTTGCCCGCTCTCCTCCCACCGCCCTGGAGCACCGCGGCGGGGGACCGAACCGCACCGGGACGCTCGGGTGAAACCCCGCCTCTGTGGAGACCAGCAGCAGCTCTGCCATCGTGCCGGCATCTCAGGGGCTTCTGGGGACTGAGAACGATTGCAGAAGCTTGCGGTGAGACGCTGAGGTCCCTGTCACCTCTTCTCCCTGAGCTGCTGGACACTCAGCCCTGGGTGCTGCGGTGGGGGCCACACTGGACCCCTCCCTCGGTCCCACCCAGGCTGTGCCATGGCTCCGGGCAGCACCGCGCTGGGCGTCCCTGGCCCCCGCTCATGCCCAGGGCTCTGCCAGCAGGCAGCCCTCCAGACCAGTGCCCTGGCTTGCTTCAAGGCCAGGAATCACACAGCTGGGGGGAAAAGGGTTTTGAAAGGACCAAGGGCGCCCATGCCTGCCAGTGTGCCCCCCGGGCTCAGCACGACGGGTAACCCGTGGTCTGCCCTTCCCCACCTCTGAGCAGCCCCCCGCTGCTGGCAGCAAAAGGGCTTACCTCGAGCTATTCCTCCCTCGCTCGCATTTCCTGACAGCCGCCGGTTAAAGCAGACCCGGGCATCCACGCCGCGGAGGCTCCAGTAAGTGGATCCCCATGCAATATTGATGGCTGGCTTCAGAATAGTTACAGATCCATCACGCTCGGCAGCGGGACGGCGCGCGCTCCTAATGCTGGGCTTGAACCGGAGCCCTGAGGATGCCCACGCAGCTCGGCCCGGAGAGCGATGGCGGCAGGGGCCAGGGGCACGAGGAGCCCAGAGCCTCCTCTCACGGTGCCAGCGTGAGACGCCAGGGTCCTTCCTGCCATCCTTGCCCTAAGAAAAGGCACAGGTCTCCGGGAGGGGACGAGGGCCACCAGACAGTGCCACCAGCCTGTCTCGCCTGTGTCCCCATGGACACCGCACTCAGCACTGGGGTGCCCCGCGCCGTCCCCACCGGCGGGCATGGCTTGTCCCTGTCAAAGCCCCCTGCCCGCCCTGCAGCCCCCCTGCCTCCATCGCAGCCTCCGGGGAAGCCCTGGGAAGCCCTTTGGAGGCCTGGGGTGGTGGGGTGTCCCCGGCCAGCCCCATGAAGCCATCAGCCAAGCCTCCACCGCGTGCCGAAACCAAGGGAGACCCTCGGAGCTCAGCTCCTCGCCCTGGGAGAGGTTTGTTTACCGACTTCTGACACGTCTGGCCAGCACCACACCGCAGCTCCAAACCCGACCTCATCCCCCAAGATTAATTTTTCCACAATCATTCCAGAGCCCGTGATAATCGCTCCATAAAAAAATGAGGAGATTTGGGATTTTTTTCAACGCAGAGGATTAGCTCTAAATACGAGCAATCTGCAGGAAGCTCCGCTGCATGCACACCACTAATCACTCCCTGACTCTCCCCAGCTTCAGCCCTTTCACCAGTGTTTTCCGACGCTGGGCTGTTTGTCCTTGGTGAGGTCAGGCCGACGCAAACAGCCGGACGCGTCCCCGGGGGCCACGGCCGCGTGCCAGCTCACGGGGGCTTGCACGGGGGGCAGGGGACAGAGTCCACAGAGCAGCTTGGGCAAGCGGCAGCGCCGCGTGTTGCTTCGGCGCCACGCATCGCTGCAGTGCTGGGCATCACTGCAGTGCCATGCATCGCTGCAGTGCTGGGCATCACTGCAGTGCCACGCATCGCTGCAGTGCTGGGCATTGCTGCAGTGCCATGCATCGCTGCAGTGCCACGCATCGCTGCAGTGCTGGGCATCGCTGCAGACCCACGCATCGCTGCAGTGCTGGGCATCGCTGCAGTGCTGGGCATCGCTGCAGTCCCACGCACCGCTGCAGTGCTGGGCATCGCTGCAGTGCCACGCATCACTGCAGTGCTGGGCATCGCTGCAGTGTCATGCATCACTGCAGTGCTGCGTATTGCTGCGGTCCCATGCATCGCTGCAGTCCCATGCATCACTGCAGGGCCATGCATCATGGCAGGGCTGTGCATCACTGCAGGGCTGTGCATCACTGCAGGGCCATGCATCGTGGCAGGGCTGTGCATCACTGCAGTGCCACGCATCACTGCAGTGCTGGGCATCGCTGCAGTGTCATGCATCACTGCAGTGCTGCGTATTGCTGCGGTCCCATGCATCGCTGCAGTCCCATGCATCACTGCAGGGCCATGCATCATGGCAGGGCCATGCATCACTGCAGGGCTGTGCATCACTGCAGGGCCATGCATCGTGGCAGGGCTGTGCATCACTGCAGGGCCATGCATCACTGCAGGGCCATGCATTGCGGCAGGGCCATGCATCACTGCAGGGCCATGCATCACTGCAGGGCTGTGCATCACTGCAGGGCCATGCATCGCGGCAGGGCGGTGCATCACTGCAGGGCCCTGCATCACAGCAGGGCTGTGCATCACTGCAGGGCCATGCATCGCGGCAGGGCGGTGCATCACTGCAGCATGAAGTGGAGCGGGGCCAGGGGCACGTCTGGGCTCGCTGCATCCTCCTGCGCCCCAGAGAGGAACCTCTGATGTGTGACCGCTGGCGCTCTCCGCTCGGGGATCTTTCCGGTTTGCTTTGGGAGGGAGGTGCAGTAATTAGCACGGGAAACTTCTGACGCAGTGCCACAAACCAGCTGGTGGGATCTTTTTAAAGCACAGCAACAAAAAGAGATGACTAGCTTAAATCCTGAAGCCTTCAGTAAATTCCTGGTGGCTTAACTAGGCGAAGCGTGAATAACAATCTGGGCGCTGGCGATTTTCCCAGGCCCGGGGCAGCTGTCCCCGCGGTCCCCGGAGCCCCCAGGAACCTCCTGCGGTCACAGCAGCCTGTCCGCCTGCCCACGCCGCCTCCGGCGCTGCGCCTGGCTTCGGAGCTGGAGGTGGGGACGAGGAGACGGAGCCCACCACGCTGGCGCAGACATCCACAGCCTTGCTTTCCCATGCCTGGCGTGCCCGTGAGCTTCCCCCCACTGCGGGGCTGCCGCTCCTGCCCAGCTTTCACCCTGCAGGCTTGCGGAGCCCCGCTCCACCAGCCCCTGCCTCGCCTTTATAGCAGCGGTGGGTGGAGGAGGCAGCTGCACGCACACCGCTCCCTCCCCGTCGGCACACCGGGATTATTCCCGGGTTTTGACGTTGTTTCCCGCTGAGGCTTGAGGCTGAATTCCCGCAGGTTCCCGGTGGGATGCGAGCAGCGCGTGGGCTGGTCGTGCCTGGGGCTGGGGGGGATGGGGAGAGGGCTCCTGGGGCTGCCAGAAAAGTGAGGGCTCAAAGGCTGAAAGAAGATACTGTACGTAGCAAAGTCAGAAAGAGATGCGTGCCCTTTATGTCCAGCAAGCGTTTTTGCAAATATAATTAAAACAAATACATATCTGGGACTGATCTGACCGCAGGTATAGGGATGCAGTGCCAGATTTTTAAAACAAACTAACTTAAGCACTTAGAAAAGGACTCGAGCAGACTTTGGGTACTTATGTTCAAAATAATTGTCCCAGGAAACCCAATTCAGCAGCCACCCAGGCTGAAAGCACTTAGGCACACTCGGGCAGGCGTTCAACAAAGCATTTAGCCACCCCGGCGCTGCATCAGCAGAAACCTCGGGGCCCTCGCTCCGGGGAGTGACTCAGGGAAAGCACGGGGGCTTGGTGCTCAGGGGGTCCTGCCGGGGTCCCACCAGGCTCCAGCCCGGGTCCCACTGGGGTCCTACCAGGGTCCAGAGCACCCGGCGTGGTGCTGTCCCCTGCACCGCTCTGTCTGCATCCGGCCCCTGCCTCTCTCCACTGCTGGAACTGCTTTAGGACGTGGGGAGAGGGCGGCTGGTCGGCACGGCAGCGTGACGGAGCCGCAGGGGCCTCGCTCCTCACCGCCTTCCCCTGGGAACGCATTCTAAGTGCGAGCGGAGATGCTGCAAAGCGGCAGCCTTGGCTGCTAAACGCGGCGGAGGAGGGAGAACGCTGCTGATAATAAATTCATAGATCTTCACACACCAGCAGGCTGACAAGCACCTGGTTTTAAAGAGACTTTAAAACTATTTTGGGTGCAGTCCATCAGACCGAGACCTCCTCATGCTTGGAGACCCCAGACCCCAGCTTCAAAGAAGGGAGGGAAACCGCAAAGCTAGCCCAGCAAAGGTCGATTTCTTCAAAGCACAACCTTCCTGTAGAGTTAAAAACACCATATCCCGTTTCCATGAAGAAGTCAAAAAGTGGGAACCTTTCCTAAGCGCCCACCCGACCCAACGGGTGTTGCCTCCGTCGGGCTTGGAAGCGAATCCATGGTCCTGGTTTCTTTTCTGTGGTGTGACTGTGCAGCTTCTCCGCTGCAAGGCCATCTCTCCTCTGCTCCGGCCGATTGGATCCTTGTTCCTGTCTCAAACACATTTCTTTCCTAGCAGAGGTATAAATCCCGTCAGATGCATCTGCTGGAGGTTGTTTTCTTACCAGCAACCGGGCAAAGGCTGCTTGTGACGGGTGGCTGGTGTGGACTGCAGGCTGGTCCTCCCGCCCTGCCCGGCACCCACCGCTCCCTGCAGCTGCCCCGAGCACGACGCTGACGCCGCTCGCAGTCACAGCCAGACCGTCTCCCTCTCCCAAGGCCCTGCTCTCTGCAGCCAGGGGTGGAAGCTGCAGCAAGGCACCGACCGCGACCGCGGGCTCCATCTCCTTGCGACAAGCAGCCCCGGGGCTGTGCCGGCGGTGCCAGCCCTGCCCGCCCGGGATGGCCACGGGAGGTCCCACGGGCCGCTCTCCTCCTTCGGGCACAGGGAGGGAAGTCATGGCCGGGTTGTGTTTCACTGCAGCAGATTTGATGTTTTCATGACTTGGAAGCAGTCTGGAGGAATACTCCATGCAGCGCTTTCCAGGGACGCATCGGCTGCAGGGAAATCCAGCTCCTCCTCGTGGGGCCAAGCCCACGGAGCACACCAGACCCACTGGGAAGATCGCTCAGCCCTTACCATCAGTCGCTCCGGGCCGGCGGTGGCATCCCCGCTCAGCATCCCCCAGCCCGGGCGCTGGCCACCGAGCGCCCAGGGAGCAGGGTCTGTCCCACTGCCCGTGCTGGGGCACGGCTGCTGCAGGCGGAGAGGTTTCCTGCAGAAGGCTCGTTCCTCCTTGGAGACCCTCAAATCTATCCCGAGCAGCAATTCCGACAAATTTCCTGCTGCGTGCCGCTGTTGTGTTTTCTAGCAAACAGGCTCACTTCAGGACAGTTATTTGTCTCCAGCCAAGGATTTGGTGCAGCCTGCGTGCTGGGGCTGTCACCGGGGCTGCAGGGGCGGCAGGAAGGAGCTGGCACCATGAAGGCGCGGGACACGTCCTGCTCTGCCCCTTGTCTGCAGCGCGGCTTGCAAAGCACCCTGCGAACAGTGAAAACACTGGCTCACCAACCCAGCACTTCCTCTAAAGCTTCACATGAAAAACAAGCCTCCTAACCGAGGAGGAATGTTCCCGGGATCCGGGGCAGGGAGCTCTGTACCTGGGCCTCCCCGCTCCTCTCGCCCGCAGCCTCCGGCGAGCCGAGCTGCCGTGTCAATTACGGGAAAATCAATGAAGATACTGTTCAGGACTCCTTTTCACCATTCAGCGCGGATGATATCCTTCACTTTCTAGCACTGATTCATTTACTTTCGGCCTCTCCAGGGGCTCCTGACATATTGCTATCTCTGAAGAATCTGAAGCAAGAACTGCCTTTGTTTCCACCGCAACTTGTTGGCGTGCACAGGCTCCAGGGACGGTGCTGCCGGCGCTGGGGCTCGCACCGGGGTCAAAAGGAGAGCGGCTGCGGCGTGCAGCAGGGTTTTTCAGCGTATCTTGCCAGAGCACCTTTCCAGTGTCCTCTCGGATCTCATTTGCACAGAAAGATTGAGCAGGGGGAAAATGGGTCCAAACCCGGGGCTGGCGTGCCACCGAGCCCCTTCCCCGGGCTCCGCGCTGTGCTGTCCCCAGCAGCGGTGACCCAGAGCACGCTGCCTCTCCCGCCACCCTGCCGTCACCGGCACGTCCCTCTCCCAGCACCAAAGGCAGCGGCTCCTGGCAGGGTTCAACTCTCTGCTGCCGGGGGCTTTGCCCGGGCCACCGGGACAGTGCGCAGCGTCCCCGTGCCGCTCGCCCGCTCACGACAAAAAGCCTCTGACCCACCTACGGCTTGTGACACATCCAGTGGGCTCCAGGACACCGCAGGGCCAGCGGCGGAGCTGGGGAAGCCCCACTTGCCCAGCAGCCTGCTGGCCGTAAATGCTCTGCTCTCGCTCATTAACTTTCACGGAGGCAGCTGGCAGTTTTGTACAAAACGCCACGGCTGGGAGCCCTTCTGCCTGAGGAGTGCCAGAGGAGTGGAAAAGTGTGTGACACGAGGGCTGTACGGCCTTACTCTGGGGTTATAGCCAGCCCCAGGGTGCACGGTCAGAAACTGCACAAGACGATGTTGAGTACCACAGAATTGATTTCCAAAATACGTGAAGGTGAGAAGTTGTGGGTGGTGCATCCTGGGACACCGGGGCGGACGTGTTGATGCTGGTGACACCATGCTCTGGGTGGACGACGACAGAAACCATGCAAAGAGTCAAGTAAGAAATCTGTCTTCTATATCAAAACAGTGTTATTTCCTACATTCCCATCCTTTTCTCTCTCCACCACAGCCACAGGCATCCCGCTGGACTGGGATGTAGACCTCCAGGCCATACTCAGGCCGAACTCCCACTGAAGGCTGAAGAACCACGCTGTGACGTAAAGCCCAACCCTGCAAGCTCCTCATGTTCCTCCTCTTCAAAGAGAGCTTCATGCATGGAGAGTTTGCAGGATATAGCCCAGAGCAAGGATGGTGCTACAAAGACAGTATTTATTATTTATAAGGCACTTCTGTGAACTCAGGGCTCCGAGGCAGAGCTGTCTATAGGGGCAAGCTTTGTAAGGGAAAAAAACATCGCTTGAAGAAACACTGAATGCATTGCAGCGTGCAGAAGTCATGTTCGTAAGAGACGTTCCTCGGATTACAGAAGTCAGGATCTCTTGGAGCTCACGTGAGATCTGCTGTGTGATTTACGGGGCAGTTTAATTAACGGTAGGGTTCTTTTAGGTGGTAGTGTGCCCGAAACGCCAGGCCGTTAAAGAACGAGGGGTCTGCTGAGCCAGCATCGGGCTTGGCACTGCCTGGGTGCGGGCTGTGGCGTGGGCTCCCGCAGCGCTCTGTGTGCCACATGGAGATCTACAGGGCGACAGGGACACGCTGCGGCCCTGTGCTGGGGAGCAGGGGGATGTTGTGCACCCACCCGAACACTGGTGCCCCAGTGAAGGCGTGCTGGGCTCCCCACTGCCCAGCCACGGAGCTCGGGGCTCACCACGGCTCTGGGGCTGCTGGGGGGTCACTGTGGCCGCCAGGCTCAGCCACCCCCCGTCTTTTGGGGAGCAGCTTCAGGGCACCCCAAGGCAGTGGGAAGGGCACTCCGGGCACCCCAGGGCTGTCAGGGGCACCCCAGGGATGTCAGGGTGGGCACGCTTGGGATGCCAGGTCATGTACCCAGTGCTACTGGGGGGCACACCCGGGGGCTCTCGCGGAGGAACCCTGGGGCTATCGGGGGGCCCACCAGGGCTATCGGGGGGAACGCCGGGGCTGCTGGGGGCCACGCTAGGGCTACTGGGGGCACACCGGGGCTATCAGGGGGCACAAGAGGGATGTTCGAGGAATGCCGGGGCTATCGGGGGGCACACTGGGGCTGTTGGGGGGCATGTTGGGGCTATTGGGGGCACACTGGGACTATCGGGGGGCACACCGGGGCTATCAGGGAGAATATCAGGGCTATCGGGGGGCACGCTGGGGCTATTGGGGGGCACACTGGGGCTATCGGGGAGAATACCAGGGCTATCGGGGAGCACGCTGGGGCTATCAGGGGGCACACTGGGGCTATCGGGGGGCACACCGGGGCTGTTAGAGGAATGCCGGGGCAACCGGGGGGCACACCGGGGCTGTCGGCGGGCACACCGGGGCTGTTAGAGGAATATCGGGGCTACTGGGGGGCACACCGGGGCTGTCGGGGGGCTGCTGGGGCGTCACAGGAGCTGTCGGGGGGCCCGGGGGCTGCCGGGGGTTGGCCGGGGGGGGCCCGCCGGCGCTGCCGGGGTTGCCGGGGTTGCCGGGGCTGCGGGGCGGCCGCTCCCGGCTGCCATTTCATCGCTCCGCCGCTCGGTCCCTCCATTTTCTCTCCGGCTGCCGGCGGTGCGGGCCCGGTCCCCACCGCCGTCCCGCCGCCCACCCCCCCCCCATGTAGCCCAGCGGCAGCCCCCCCCCCCCCGCACACGCCCAGCCGCGGGGCCGCCTCCCGGCATGAGGAGCTGCAAGATGGTGCGGGTGGCCAGCGTGCTGGGGCTGGTGATGCTGAGCATCGCGCTGCTCATCCTCTCCCTCATCAGCTACGTCTCGCTGAAGAAGGACAACATCTTCGGCGCGCCCCGCGCCGCCGGCCCGGGGGGACCCCGCATGTACATGTTCCACGCGGGATTCAGGTGAGGGCGCGGCCCGGCGCGGCTCGGGGACGGGGCCCGCGCATCCCTTCCCTTCCCTCCCCGCCCCTCCCGCACCCCCAGGCCCGCTCCCGCCGAGACCCCCGCCCCGGCGGGCAGCCTGGGCAGGCCCCGCCGCCGCTGTCCGAGCGCTCGCCCGCACCGGAGATGCGGCTCCCGCCGCGCCCAGCCCCGCCGGGGCGTCCCGGGGGGGCGGGAGGGACGGCGGTACCGGGGCGGGGGTCCCGGCCAGATGCGGGAACCGCGATGCCCCGGGGGTGCTGAAAGGCGGGGAGCAGCCCCGCCCCACACCCTGCCCGGCGAGGCCCGGCCCGGTACGGCCTGGTACTGCCCGGTACGGCCCGGTACAGCCCGGTACAGCCCGGTAGAGCCCGGCACAGCCCGGTACAGCCCGGCAGAGCCCGGCAGAGCCCGGCAGAGCCCGGCGCGGCGGGGAGCGGGGAGGCGCGGCCGGCGCTGTCCGTGGTGCTGATGCCGGGCGCGGCGGGGGCGCGGCGGGCAGGGCCAGTAACGGGCTGCGGGTCTGTGCGTGGGTGTCTCTCTGCGTGGGTCTGTGCGTGGGTCTGTGCGTGGGTGTCTGCCTGCCTGCGTGGGTCTGCGCGTGGGTGTCTGCGTGGGTGTCTGCCTGCCCGCGTGGGTCTGAGCGCTCGCTTCCAGGTCCCAGTTCGCACTGAAGTTCCTGGACCCCTCGTTCGTGCCCATCACCAACTCCCTGACCCACGAGCTGCAGGAGAAGCCCTCCAAGTGGGCCTTCAACCGGACCGCGTTCGCACATCAGAGGTGAGCGCGCGGCCGGGCCTCCCCTTCGTGTCCTCCCTGAGGCTGTCCCCTTCCCCCCAGGATTTAAGAAAATACAATCAGGGGCTGCTAAATACGCTGAGCTTGGAGTAATTTGCCAGCGGTGAGAGACAAAGGCTGAATCAGAGCATTTCCCCAGATGGTCACAGCTATCTGGGAAGAATTAATTGTTTCAGAGCAGGGCACCAGGCTGCAGCACGCACTATTTTACCAAACAGAACATGACCCAGTTTCCCGGAGTGCAAGTGAGATTGTCATTACTTCGAGATAAACGGCTGGGTTTTTAAAACTCGAAACAGATCAGGCTGTGGCAGCCATGAAACGCCGTGTTCATGGAGGCCAAAACACGCCCAGCTGAACTTGCCAGCTAACGGCAGTTCTGAGCAAGTGCAGTGCCGCTCTGCCTTCCAGCACCGCGCTGGGCGAGGGGCGGGCGGAGCGAGGGCTGCGGATGGGGGGCTTCCCGCCCGCGTCTGCCGGAGACGCTCTCCTTGCGCGTCGCCTCCTGCCTCCTGTCCGCAGGCTGCGCTGGCTTCCCTGCTCTGTGGCAATGGAAGGGGCTTCTGGGTTCCGTCAGCTTCCTCAGGGCTGCTCCGCGCTTAACGAGAAGTAAAATGGGCTTTCATTTTTCTCACTGTGACGCGAACTTGGTGATGTCTCCCCAGCCTCTTTTGTTTGTTTGCTTTGCTGAGATAGATATATATGTATATCAGTAAATACATACTTTGTAAATTTATAAATATATTTTTTTTACTGATATATATATATATAAAGTTTCTATAAAAGAAAAACAAAGCATTTAGCCACCTGAGCTTGCTACTAGCATCTTGGAGCGACAGTGCCTGCTGTTTCTGAGACCGCCTTCTGACGCCGCTCACACGTCCCACAGCAGGAACCCAGGCCCTCGGCTCTGCAGCTGCGCAGCTGCCAGAGCCGGGACAGGGCTGCTGCACCCCTCGGTGCTGCCCGGCGTGGCTCAGGCTTCTCTCCTCCCTTCTGGTCGCTTTGCAGGCACAGGTCAGTGCTGCTCCCAGCACAGCGGGCAAATAATGCCCTACTAGTGCTGACAAACGCTGCCCGCTGCCCCAAGAAGCCATGGGCCACAGAGAGGAGACAGCACTTTGCCCGCCCCGTCCTTTCCCCGGTGTGACAGTGGCCACCCCTCAGTCTTGCTTCGTTCCTGGCACCACCGGCTCGTCCTTCACAAGTCTAGCTCTGTGCCACCCCTCTGAAGACTTTAGCTAATGCCTCAGGATCTGCCTTCGCGCTTGTCCGTTAGCCATAACCCATAATTAGGGCACCCAGTGGGACTCCATTAATGCTTAGACATTGGAGGATGCAAGCTGGAAGAAAGGTTGTTTGTTTTCCATAAACATGAGCAAACAAAGTGGTATTGGTTTTCTAATTTTATGCCCTGCAAGGGAAATTCCTGAGCAGGGTAGGTTTTGTTTGGTTTTTAAGTATCCCTAATAACTTTTGAAAAAATGCCAGCGTGCTTGCCCAAGTAAGACTTTAAGGAATTATATTTACATAAATGGAGGCAGCGACTGTCGCTTGCTTTTCTGATTCAAAGCTTCTTAATGAGAACACAAAAAATACATGTATTTTAAAAATCAGCTACTGTTGATTCAGCTGAATACCCTGGACTGCTTGGTTTTGCTTCACCACCTCACGGCAGAACCCGTCACTGCCAAAGGTCCGCAGTCCCATACCAAGAGCGAGGCGGAGGTGGAGAGCACCGGCAGCAGGCTTGCCCGCCGGGCCTGTCCCACAGCACAGGCCGAACAGCGTCGCGTACCTCCCCTCGGCAGGGTGACTTACGCCCTGGGTCCAGGCGTTTCATCCTGCCCCTGTTCCAGGAGACACGGACGCACCCTTAGCGTCCATCAGTACCGACCCGTAAAACCAAGCGGAGCGCTAGGTGAGGAGCCAGCTCCGTAATTCCTGCCTGTTGGTATTAATTTAGAAGTCACTGCAGCACACTGCCCAGGAAGGTACTTTACTACTTTTTTTAAAAAAAGAGAAATGTAAGTTTAGCTGGAAAGAAAATCTCTCCACCACAGAAAGAGGGGAAATATAACTCCGTGTTTTCCTTTCCTTTTCTGTTTTATTTTAGGCAAGAAATTCTTCAGCACGTCGACGTAATAAAAAATTTTTCTTTGACCAAGAACAGCGTTCGGATCGGGCAGCTGATGCATTACGATTATTCCAGCCATAAGTATGTTTTCTCCATCAGCAATAACTTCAGGTCGCTGCTTCCCGATGTGTCGCCGATCCTGAACAAGCATTACAACGTCTGCGCCGTGGTTGGAAACAGTGGGATTCTGACCGGGAGTCAGTGCGGGCAGGAAATAGATAAATCCGATTTTGTTTTTCGCTGCAATTTTGCTCCAACTGAGGCTTTCCAAAAAGATGTCGGAAGGAAAACCAATCTTACGACCTTCAACCCCAGCATCCTGGAAAAGTATTACAACAACCTTTTGACCATTCAGGATCGAAACAACTTCTTTTTAAGTCTGAAAAAGCTTGATGGGGCCATTCTTTGGATCCCCGCTTTTTTCTTCCACACGTCAGCAACGGTCACGAGAACACTGGTTGACTTCTTTGTCGAGCACAGAGGGCAGCTGAAGGTCCAGCTGGCTTGGCCAGGAAATATCATGCAGCACGTGAACAGGTGCGTGGCTGTGCCTTGCGTTTAACTTGTCGAAAGACATTTTTGTATTTTGTGTTCTCCCTCTGTACAAAGACAGCTCTAGTTTTCTATTCATGCCTGGTCTGGTCGGCACCGTCTAGCGAGTCAGGACCTTGGCACTGCTCCTTGTCAGAGCAAACGCAGTTTTGTTACTGCTTCGGTGAGTACGTCGGCTATGTCTTCGCAGGCGTGTACACGGCGCAGCGGAGGTGGGCTGGCTGCGCGCGCCGGGGCTCGGGCCGTCCCCGGGCTCTGCTCCTGCCGCCACTTCGGCAGCCGGGAGGAGCACGGGGAGCCGAGCGAGAGGCTGCGGGCGAAGCACGGCTCATGGAAAGGCTTGCTCTGCTCAGCCAGCGAAGGGGGATGCTGGCAGGCAGCTGCAGGGCGCTCCAAGGAAAACTGTAATGAACCAAAGGAGGGCGAGGGTGCCACCTCCTCAGCAACCGCGCGTGCGAGCAGGAGCCAGTGACCCGTGCTGCTCTGGAGAAGGCACTGCCTCTCCTTGGTGAAAACCCAGAAGGGGACCGCACCACAAGACGTGGTTGATCAGAGTGCTGCGAGGGGGGTTCTGCGCTTGCAGACTGACCTGAGGAGCAGCCTTGGCCTTGTGCAGGCTGTCGGCTGTCAGCACTGACGCTCTCCAGGCAGTGATTTTTTTTTCTTCGAGCAGACCTGTGGCACTGCCCACTCCCCAGACTAACGCGCCTTTATTTTTTTCACAGATACTGGAAGAACAAACACTTGTCGCCCAAGCGGCTGAGCACAGGTATTCTCATGTACACCCTGGCTTCTGCCATATGCGAAGAGATTCACTTGTACGGATTCTGGCCCTTCGGGTTCGACCCCAACACGAGGGAGGACCTCCCGTACCACTACTACGATAAGAAGGGAACAAAGTTCACGACCAAGTGGCAGGAGTCCCACCAGCTGCCTGCAGAGTTCCAGCTGCTCTACAGGATGCACGGTGAAGGACTGGCCAAACTCACCTTGTCGCATTGTGCCTAAGAACCCAAATCTTGAAGTGCCAAATGATTGTCTAAAAAGTGCCCAAAACCGAATTAAACGTTCTTCAGATATAATTCTAAAAAAAAACCCCAAACCCCACCCTAAAATATTTTCCATAATAATAAGATGCTTTTTAGTCGCCCTTGTCACTGCTCATCAAAGGGTTTAAGCATAGTTAGCAGTGAGGAAGCATTTCTCAATTTCTGTGGATGCTGTTCATGCAGCAGCAAAGTTGAAATATTTTGCATTTATAGATATGCTACTAAGTATGTTTTAAGGTATTTTCATATTTTAGCATTCCACTAAATGCCCTAAATCTCTTAATTTTATTGTCCCTTCCCAATTAGAGTTAGAAATGCTAAGTTTCAAAGGTTTTGCTTCTCTGGTATATGTTGCTATCAGTAGCCCAGCATACCGATATCGCCGTGGCCAGCCGAGCAAGCCACTCGGAATTCCAGCTCATCGTCACTTGCAAGTTCTTCGGTGTGGATCCCGATTTCCACCGCTTGCGTATTTTCGTATTTACCGAATTTTACATTTTTTTAAGAATAACGTGCAGAAGAAGGTCACGATACGGCTCGTACCTTAGCTAGGCGTTTCTGTCGCTCTCAGAATGCTTCAGCGTTGTAACTCAGAGTGGGCCAAATCCTAGTCCTGGTTAGCCGGGCTGAAGCGTGGTCGTTCCCATCCCCGTGGTACTGTTCGGTCTTTTGGTTTCAAAGCCACGTCACCAGGACAAGGTTTCGCTGGAGATGTGGTGGGGGAGACGAGCCCCAGGCCCCCCTGCGCCGGCTCTCGGCACCCTCCGACGATGAGGGCTCCTTCGGGAGGGCGATCCCCCCGAGCTCCCGCCCGTCCCTGTGGCCCCACCGACCCCGTCAGCCCTCCCCGTCCCCCCTCCCACGGCCGCCCGGGTTCCGGTATGTCCCAAAGTGCCCTCCAGCCCGCGGTGGCCGTGAGGAGCGTCACCCAGCGATGCCGGCTCTGCAGGGAGCGGCAACAGCCTTCGTTAGCCCAATTAACAGCGCTGGGGCAGGCGGGTCGGCGAGGCTCTGGGTGTCCCCCACCACAGCCCGGGGGTCTCGCTGAGGGGCAGGGGTGCGAGCCTGGCAAGCGGGGCTGGCTGGGCAGGGACCAACTGGCAGCAGGGTGTTTAAAAACATTTTTTAAAGGGAAGTGAGCACGGCAGGAGGGCAGGGAAGAGGAAATACAGCTACCAGATTTCCCCACTGACAGCTCCAAACCCACGCTAAATTGGCAGCCCCGTTTTCTGGTACCGGCAGCCGTCCAAGGCAGCCAAAGGAAGGCACGGCTTCCTGGGTGCCGCTGGGAGCCAGGCTGCGTGCGGAGAGGACAATCCTTGGGGTCACCTACAGTTTGAAAATGTTGGCCGTTACGTCTCAGGATAAAGGAGCCTGTGAAAGAATTGGGTTTCTTGTTACAACGAGTATGGTTACAAGTATTTTAACATTTTTCTACTATTCTCTATGATGCTGAGAACTGACTATACACTGAAAGAAGATGCAAAATCCAATTTAAAATGATACTTTAAAATGGCACATTGCGATTTTTCTCAGCCTCTTCACCTCCAAGCAGACGTAGGAGGTGAGGAAGGAGATCTCGAGTACCACACCAAACCCGAGCAGCCCGGAGCATCTCTCGGTGCCTGCCACCGCCCCACCATGGCACCGCAGCTCCGCCGGCGCCCGAAGCTGGGTCCTCGCTCTCCACCATGCCCTGGGTGGAGAAGGAGCTGGCAGCTTTCTTCCCTGTTTTAATTATCCCCCATTTTCTGGCTTTTGCTTTCTCAAAGGCTGTTTAGGGCTGGGGGCGTGGGTCTGCACGGACCGCAGCGCTCCCCTCCCCAGCTCCCGGGGCTCCGGCTCTCCGTGCTGCCGTGTCGGTCCTGCGCTCATCACCGCTCCCGCAGCAGAGTACGACCTCTAGCAACTGCTGTTCCGAAGACATAGTCGTGCAGTGGTGGTGGTGTCTCATGCCATACGGTGCCGTATGAGTTGTTCTCGATGTTATCACGTCTTGTTTGTGTCGTAGTCGTGCGTGAGGGCCGGGGCCAGCGAGCGGTTTGGCTGTGCTGGGCCACAAAAGACCATCCTGCTTCGATGGCTGCCTGTGTCCCAGGGCAAGGACCGAGCCCCCGACCCCTGCGGGCCCTGGTGCCGGGGTTGCAGGATGGCAGGGGAGCTCCGGCCCCGACCGAGTCCTGCGGGAACCCTGCTCGCAGTGCTGGAGCACGCAGATCGGTTTTGCCCAAAACTAGAAAGAAAGAAGTTGCAGAGGGAAGGAGGAGCTCTGCACTAGTTGTTAGTGAAGTGCCGTAATTAATCATTTCTGATACCTTTTTGTATTGAGCTGCCCAGCAGCTGCGTGTTCGCTAAGGCAGGTCCCCGAGGTGCGTGGGGAAGGGGTGCCCAGCGGCCAGCAGCCAGCTCGGCCAGGAGCCCACCGGGCTGCAGGGCTCACCCCGAACCCCGAGTGACGCCTGCTGGCTTGTGGTTAATGCCAGGTATTGCAATTAAGAGGCTTTTTATCAATTTCATGTGAGGAGTGGTCATTTTTAATCAGCAAATTAGAGAAATGTGAACTATTATCTTTATATTGGCATGAAAGCGGAGGCCAATGTGCTCTGTACAGTTTTTGCTGCGGGCTCCCAGCGGGAGAACGCACTGCTGGACCCGGCGTGGCTGCTGCTGCACGGCGCTTACGTGACACAACTACTTTAAATCAGACGGCGTCGCAAGTAAACATTGCTTAGCCTAAGCAAACGTGTTCCCGTCCGTGCCCCTCGTCCGTCTCCAGGAGGCCGTGTCCGCAGCGGGGATGCTCAGCCCGGGGCGCGGTGGTTCTCCGCGCATCTCCCCGGCGATGCCGCGCGCCTCGTCGGGGTAGTTTTTTAATTTGTCATAATTTATTTTTTTAAATTTGATTTCCCTTCATAAGCACAACGAACTTGGGAAGTTGCCCACAGCTGGAATTTCTGTTCTCCCCACGACTTGCCTCCCCAGCCCGTTTCCCACGGCTGTGCTCGGGGGGGTCTGTGACACCCCCCTCGCCCCCAGCCCCAAGGGCACCGGGGACGCAGCGCTGCGTGTGCCCCCAGGTTGTGGAGGGGATGGCGACGGAAAGGTGCTTTAACGCCCGGTATCTTAATTTGGTCTTGCTTAATTTAAACAAACGGATCGTCCCTCTCAGTCCACCCCGCTCGCAGCGAGGTCCTGTTATGGCTGAAGGCAGCAGACCCTGCTGGGTGGTCTCTGGGGGGGCCCCCCAGAGCTCTGCAGCCCCCTCTACCCCCAGAGAGGGCCGGGACCCCCGTCAGCCCCGGGGCAGAGCCCTGGCAGCGCAACTGGAACTTTCCAGAGGCACAAAGAGGCAGAGGAGTGCAGAGGAGGAAGCACAAAAACAACTGCAAAGGTTCGGAAATGGGAATACAGAAAAATTACTGACAGAGCGCCATATTATATCATTGATTTTTAAGCAAAACTCCCCATCGATTTTTCAGAACCACATTGAACATTTCAGAATCATTGATTTTAATAGGGAGTTCTGCCCCAAAATCGATGGTGCGATACAGCCCAAAGTAAATTGCTTCTTGGTATCAATATTTTTGGTCCGAGCAGTTGCAATGTGGAAAACCATCTTAAAATGTGCATCTTTTGGTTTTGCCTGTTTTCTTAGACGCTCTTTGGATTCTGCTTTCACAGAGAGCCCAGAGGGGAAGGGCAGCTTGTGCCGAGTGGCGGGACCAGCAGCGACCCGGGGTGGGCTCTGCTCCCCCGGGCCGGGAAAGACCCTCCTGACGCCTCGCGGTCAGACCGGGCTCTTCCCCAAACCCCCAGTTTCAGGCTGGTGGTCTTTGTAGAACCTCGTGTGAGGGGCACCGTGCATCCCAGAGTGGCGAAGCGGGGTGACCCCCCGACCCCACTCCGCGTTCGCTCTGACAGGTCTGGGCTCGGCGTCCTTTTCCCACCACGCTGGGGTTCTGGCACGTCTAAATGTGGCTTTGCAGAAAGCCAGGTCTGAGCTGGAGGTGGCACTGGCTGCCCCGAGGAGGGGTCCCCGGCGCTGGCTGGGGTCCCTCGGCTCAGCCTAGCGTGCCCTCGGAGCAGCTCCAGGCTGGGCTGCCCGCGGTGGGCTGCTGCACCCCGGGGGAACGCGTCGGCCTGTGCTGGGGTCTGGTGGAGGGGTGAGGGCGAAGGGGGCAGCCAGGACAGCGGCTGGGGGGAGAGACCCTTGGGACCTGTCTCTCTCCAGCCGAAAACGCCTTGCCACAGAGCACACGAGCTGCTCTCGTCTGGCAAATGCGGGTCCCCATGCTGGGGGGTGCCGCAAACGGCACCCGTGTTCGGCATCGCCTTGGCTGGACTCGTCCTTCCCTTCTGTCCCACCCCAAATGTCCCTGCCTCTGCTCCCCAAACCGATACCTGGCGGTTCAGGGAGCACCCTCGCTGCCCTCACTGAATGTCCCGGCAAGCAAGCACAGCGAGAGGAAAGCACGCGTAATGCAGCCCGATCAATATTGGTAAGGACAAAACGTTGCAGTTTACAAAACCAAGAGACATCTTCCTGGCGAGCTCCACGGGAAGGGGCCGGCGGGACGCAGAGCCCACTCGGCCCGGGGCTGCCGGGACAGCATCCCACACGCCGCGGGCAGCCGACGGCCGCATCCCGCTCCGGCCCCTCTGCCGCCGGGATGGGCGCCGGGACCCGCAGCCGGGGGCACCCACGGGAGCCAGGCAGGGGCTGCGGGGAGGGGGGGACGTAGGGGGGGACGTACCCACGTTACCTTCTCCGCTGTTGTACGTCGTGGGTTCGTGTTTTGTTGCTTGCATCTTTTCAGTGAAGGGTAGCAAGATGCATTAAAACAAAGCCATTTGGGGTCCCGGTTGTAGCTGTGGAGCGTACCATAAAGCAAGCGTCTGTGAAGCAGAACTGACTGCGAATGGAGGCTGTGGGAAGAGACGGGTTAGAAAAAAGCCGGTTTTCTGTAAATGAATGTGTCTTTATTCTAATGGCTATACAGTTCAATGCCTGATGGAGTTGTTTTCAATTAAAAAAAAAGATAAATATTTTAAAAAAAAGAAAAAAAAATGCCATTATTGTAATAAAGGATTCGTTGTTTAACAGCCATACTAAAAGCATTATTTATTTTTAAA
The DNA here is from genome assembly GCF_030867145.1 of Opisthocomus hoazin. Taxonomy (NCBI): domain Eukaryota; kingdom Metazoa; phylum Chordata; class Aves; order Opisthocomiformes; family Opisthocomidae; genus Opisthocomus; species Opisthocomus hoazin. The sequence continues at coordinate 673,682 of NC_134453.1, read as the reverse complement.
TGGCTAATGTTCACAAGGGGCCAGGGCGCAGTCTCAGGTGGACGGCAGAGCAGCGCGTGGTGTGGAACACCCCGCGAGCCAAGCCGGCGTTCAGCCCGGCTCCCACGAGAGCCTCCGCGGCGCCGGGGGTCCGGGACGGGCTGGCGTGCGTCGCAGAGCGGGGCCCTAGCTCCTCTGGTGACGGAGTACCACGTCCTCGTCGTGAGCATCGTTTGCGGAGAACAACGCGACAACCCATTCGGGATCTCTCGGCAATGTGATTCTTTGGTGTGAATGTGCCTGCAACCGTTGACTCCTGTGCCAAAACACAGCATTGAATGCGTTGTTTTTAAATAAAATGTTTTACTGTGCATTGAAAGTCTGTAAAACTCAGCTGCGTCCGCTTCTTCCTTCTTATGATTTCCTGAACTCTTTATTGCTGATAAAATAGCGACCGGCCGGCACCGGGAGGGTTTCTGCGCTGTCGGCACGCTCTGCTGAGCACCAGAGCGTCGTTTTAACCAGAAAACCTTCCGTATTTTGAAGGATACGCTGTGGGGTGGGAAACGTGCTCAAACTGCATCAGAGCATGCCCCGGGTGCTGCACCCTAGCAGCATCTGAGCACAGCCTCACGCCGCCCGGGTTTGATTTCAGGTGCTGGACTAACCGGAGTCGAGGCGAGAGAGGTTGGGGTCTGGTGCTGCGCCCCGCCGTCGGTTGCTCTCAGGACACCGGTGACGGATGCTCCGCAGTCGACGTGGCGTGTGCCTCGCTCAGCCCCGCGTCTGGCATGCGGGTCTCCACGCAGGGCCCCGGCACTGCCCGAGCTGCACCCCAACGCCCGCCCGGACCGGCTCACCCGCTCCATCCCCTGGCCTCAGCCCCGCGTCGTCCCCGCGCTGCGATGGCGGGCTGCCGAGGCCGGAGGAACACTGGGGTAGAGCTGGCGTGGATGGGGCTGACCGAGACCTCCCGTGCGCCCTGGCCCGAGTCCTGTTTCTCGGAGCTTTTCCGCTCTCTGGATGTGGCTGGTGCTCAAAGCCACCCCAGGACATCTGTCTCCGGGACAGCTTGCTCTGGGCTTGCTCTGGCACGCGTCAGGCACCCTCACCACCAAAACAGATTGAAACCCCACACTTGCGCATAAACAGGGCGGATCGCTGTGCTGCTGCACCTGGGTGGGTGTTTCCAGAGCAGGGCGAAAAGCCTGGGCAACCAGTCGCTCATCTTTGGAAAGTGTTTTAGCAGGTAATATTCAGTGCCATACAAATGAAAAACCATTTTCTTCCCGTGTGACTTGCGTGCTTCCTACCACCAGGACGCGCGCAAATAAATCCCTCGACATATCTATCCTTGAAGCGGTGGTGGGAGAGCGGCAGGTGCCCTGTCCCCATCCAGGAGGCAGGACACCGCGCACAGCGGGGGGAGCAGCCACGTCCTCACCCAGGGGTGCACCCGCCGGCGCGGGACCCTCCCTTGGGCTGCCCCCCATCCTGCCCACGTCCCAGGGCCGCCGCGTCGCCCGCTCGCCGTGCAGGGACCCCCGGGACCCCGCGTCCCCAGCCCTGCCGGGTCTCTCCACGCCGGCGTCGCCGTTTCCCAACACTTCCCACAAACCAAACAAGCCGGGGCCCTCCTGCTCCCAAGACAAATATTGCAAACTGGGTCCGGTTTTAATCGTTAACCACGGTCTTCGCCAGCCAAGTGTGCCATCAGCCACGCCGGGACGGCCCCGACACCCCTCTTGCAGCCGGGGCGCACCGAGCCGGGGCTGTCCCACGAGAGGGGCAGAGCAGAGACCCCCGAGCAAGCAGCCCCCCTCCTCCCCAGCACCTCCAGCTTCCCCATCCTGTGCCTCGGGGGCTGCGACCCCCATCCCCAATGGGGCTGCTGCTTCTGCTGGGCAGGGATTCCCAAGGGGCAACGGGGCTGGCGGCCGCTCGGGGAACCCCTGGCAAGAGCAGCCTTCTCGGGCTGGGATTCATTGCCCCATAACCCGACTTCTAGCGTACTGATGGGGGAGGAAAAACCCTTTGCTCCATCTTCCCACTGATAAATCCAAGGAAGGCTCCCCAGAGCCTCTGCCCCTCGGTGCCGGGGCTGGAGGGTGCCGGCGGCGGGGGCAAGCAGCCCAGCCGGGGTCTCGCTTCCCCTGGGCAGCCCCCGAGCCCTTTTTCCTGTTTATCAGTTCACGCTGGTAAAGCTGGATTCAGCTTTCTGAGGCCTGTTCTGCCCTCTAAACTGCCCCCTGGCAAACCCAGGGGGAAAATCCCGTATTGTCCGACTTGCCTTTAACTACTACGTAAGTGAAATCCTGCCTGGGAGGAGAAAAATCACCAGGAAGGTTGGTTCTGCTTCCCGTGAGCAAAGCGTAGTCCCCGGGTAGCAGATACACCCGGGGCCAATGTAGGATGAAGTCCCCTCTGGACCCACGTCCCGCCGCGCTGCCGTCACGGGGGGCCGGAGCCAGCCCCTCTGCCCTCCGCAGAGAGGAAAGGACTTGCGAGAGCAATTTCAAAACACCGAAAGAAAACACTTGCAATATTTGTTTAAAAGCAGGTTAAAATTCTGTGTGCTGTCGCCAGTCGGTTTGCGCTCGCTGCTCGAAGGGGCAGCCGCCCCGTGCCTGTGCCACGGCCCACCCCAGCGTGAGCGGGGCGTGCGGGCTGTGGGCGCGGGTGATGCACCCCTGGACGTGCCCTTCCGCGGGCGCTCGGGGTCAGCCAGCCGGCGTTGCAGCCCTTCTCATCCCCACGCTCAGAGGTGCGGGTGGGTGCTGGGGGAAACGGCGGAGTCGAACCCCTGGTGAACAAAAGCGGAGAGGAATTGAAACTCAGACAGCCAGGGGGGCCTCAGAATCACAGAATCCCAGCATGGTCGGGGTTGGCAGGGACCTCTGTGGGTCATCCAGCCCAACCCCCTGCCCAAGCAGGGTCACCCAGAGCCGGCTGCACAGCACCGCGGCCAGGCGGGGCTGGAATATCTCCAGAGAAGGAGACTCCACAGCCTCCCTGGGCAGCCTGGGCCAGGGCTCCGTCACCCTCAGAGCCAGAAAAAAAAGAGGGATGCTGAGCAAGAAAGCCTGGGGTGAACCCAGCCAGGCCAGGTCAGCCCCCGGGTCCGTCCCATCCCACCGGCCCCTCGGGCACTGCACGGCTGCTTGGCCCAGGGGAAGGGGCAGCGAGGGCACCTGCAGCGTCTCGCGAAGTCCAGGCGGCGGGAAGGGAGCAGGAGGCAAGCTAAGAAAGAAACCTCCCTCCTCCCTCCCTCAAGAGCGGAGGCAGAGGGAAAACCTCTGGCAAAGGCAGCTGTGCCGGCCGGGAACGCCGCTTCACCGAATCACCAAATCACAGAATCATTGAGGATGGAAAAGACCTCCAAGATCACCAAGTCCAACCATCACCCCAACACCCCCATGGCTGCTGAACCACGTCCTGAAGTGCCACATCTACACAGGTTTTGAACCCCTCCAGGGATGGGGACTCCACCACCACCCCGAGCAGCCAAAGCCCGCCAGGCTGGGAGCAGCCACCGGCCGCCCCGGCTCGGCTCCCACCAGCCCTGCCCGCGCCTGCTGTCGGCAGGGGTTCGGTTTGCCGGTGTACCACACGACACCCGAGCACCCTCCATCGCACCGGGGGACAGGTCTGGCAGGCACAGGGGCCTCGGGGAGCCCGGTGGAGGACGCCGAAGCAGGCTTCGCAGCCCCCGCCACGACGACGCAGCACCCGGAGGGTGGGCGCCGCGGCACGCGAGCAGCGTCGCGGCACGACGTACCCGCCGCGTCGGTCACAACCGCGCCGCGCGCTGGTATTGGTAGGGTTGTGAGTTGACCACCGAGAAGGTTTGGACATCAATTTGGCGAGGGTCAGCGTTCGACACTGCCGCGGGCAATCCAACACAACGACGGAGCGCAAGGGGCAGGCGCAGGTTGGAAAGAAAAGGCCAAAGCCAGGCCTTCTCTCCTGAATCTTGAAAACATCATTTTGTCAGAAAAAATAATCAATTTCCCACCTTTCCCACATTAATTTAAAGAGAGCGTAATGGAGCGAGACGACTGGTGCGGCCGAGCCCTGGGAACGCGCCCCGTCCTGCAGCCAGCCTGCAGCCCCCCGGGTGGGCACACGGCCGCAGGAGCCTCCATTTCTTCATTTTTAGGAGAGAAAACTCTGCAGCACTTTGAAGCAAATGAAGTAACCCAAAGACAGGCAAAATGCACCCTGCAGCGAACAGTCCCAGTAACAGCAACCAGTTCGCACAGGGAGCAGCTGCCCAGTCCGACTCCTGATGCTCAGCAAACCAGCTCGGTTCCGTCATCCCCACCTTGGGGCTGGGGGAGGCTTCGGCTCAGAAAGCTGGGAGCGACGGTCCCCGCCACCAAGCGATCCGTGTTCACCTGCGATTGCAATAAGCCACCAGGCCATCCACAAATCTCAGGGTTCCTGCTGGGCTATGGAAGTTCCAATCCCACGCCCGCCGGCACAGACCCCACGAGAGCCAAGCACCACCCCGCCAGCAAACAGGGGTCCACGTGCCCACCGGGAGAGCCGGACGCAGATGCCTTTTGGGAAGAAAAGGGGATCAACGCACAGTGAAGTTAAACAGTGCAGTTCATTTCTTGTGCAACCAAAAAGCTGTAGTTCGTTGAAGTTACGAAACGTGTCAGAAGATCTTTGCAAACGTGTGGAGCTAAAATTCAAAGCGTGATTAATCTGATTGTTTGAGTAACCGTTCCCACTCTGTAGGAGAGCACTGGTAGCTCCCAGGAACGGCGGGAAGGGACTTAGTTCAGTCCCTAAAAAGGCACATCCCACCGCAGCTCACATCACGAGGCACGGCTTGGGCAGGGGCTGGCGTGCCGGGTGGCCAGGGGCACCTTCCAACCTCCGCTCCTCTGGGAAGGGGAAGGAGGCAGAGGATGCCAGCCGGCACCCGGCTGCCAGGGGGGTCTGCCCACCCTCTCCCCTCCCGCCTGCCCGCCCCGGCACCTCCGCCTCCGGAGGGCTGCACTTGCCTCTCTTCCCCCCGGATCAACCCAACTTTTGCCTTCCTTTAGGAAGGACAAAAAGATTTCACGCATAACTTGCCCTGAACAAAGGCACCTCACGGCAGGGCTTTCTTTTTCTTCTCCCTTCCTTTCTCCTTTCCCACCACAGGCTGGCGACGGGCAGGGGTAGCCGGGCTAGGGGGAGCTTCATTTTATACCCACCTGGCTGGAACTGAAGAGCAGCTTGGAAGAGACCTGAGCTCCAGAGGCGCACAGGGATGGCAGCGTGGAGAGAAACGGGCCGTCAGCCTTTGGGATGCATAGGGGAAACCTGTAGGAAAACTGGGTGCTATCACACGCAACCTGTTTGCAGGAGACTCTGAGTGCCCTGGAGAGGGGCCTGCTTACCTTGGACGAATATAAAATACAGCCATTTCTGGACTGAGCTCAGCTGTTTTCAGTCACCAGCTGCATTTCTGTGCAAGCCCCACGGTATTTTTGCCTGTCCCGATGCAGAGGGATGCCCAGCACCCATCCCTGCCTGCACCCGGGCCCGGGCGGGCTGGCTCGGCACGCTGCCCACCCCGCACTGCCCACCCTGCCCATGGCTCCCCGCAGCCCCCTGCCACACCTCCCCGCACACCCCTCGCCCTTGGCCCTGCTCAGAATTTTTCTCCCCAGTGCCCAGCCCAGGCTGAACTCTCGCTATCAAGAAGGTGACATTTCTCCCCGCTTTCCCCCCCGCTCTGTGACCGGAAAGACACCGTGGGGGTGGGACCTTCACAAACACAGCGATGGTTATCGGGGCCCGAGATAAGGACGACATAAAACGCAAGTCTCTGCGTTACTGATTAAAGTGGAAGCGGGGGGGTAGCGGAGGGAACCACGCTGCCAGGAGCACCTGCACGGCCTGGCACGGGATGGCACAGCACAGCATGACGCGGCGCAGCCCGACAGCCAGGCACAGCGTGGCACGGCACAGCCCAACACTGTCGGGCATGGCATGGCTCAGCACGGCACGGCGCAGCCCAACACTGTTGGGCACGGCATGGCTTGGTGTGGCACGGCACAGCCCACACAGCCTGCATGGCACAGCCCAACACTGCCCGGCACAGCGTGGCACGGCACGGCGCAGCCACGCAGCATGGCACAGCCCAACACCATTGGGCACAGCGTGGCTCAGCACGGCGCAGCCACGCAGCATGGCACAGCCCAACACCATTGGGCACAGCGTGGCTCAGCACGGCGCAGCCACGCAGCATGGCACAGCCCAACACTATTGGGCACAGCGTGGCACGGCACAGCGCAGCCACGCAGCACGCCACAGCCCAACACCGTTGGGCACAGCGTGGCTCAGCATGGCACAGCCCAACACCATTGGGCACAGCGTGGCACAGCATGGCGCAGCCACGCAGCATGGCACAGCCCAACACCATTGGGCACAGCGTGGCTCAGCATGGCACAGCCCAACACCATTGGGCACGGCGTGGCTCAGCATGGCACAGCCCAATGCCATCAGCCATGGCGTGGCTCAGCACCGCACGGCACTCTCCAGCTCAGCGCAGGAGCCAGCCCGGCTGACGCAGGTGCCCGGCAGCAGGGTCCGTGGAAGGCGCAGGGCCTGCCCGGAGCAGCTCCATAACAGGGGCTCCTGCCCCCACGGGCACCGCTCCGAGCCGAGCCGGCTGCCAGCAATGCACCGGGTCGGTGTGGAGCCCGCGGCGCCGGATCGATGGCCCCGCCATCACGCGCCGATGGCTTCGGCAAGGGCAAACGCGCCAGCCCCCAAAGCCGCTCGCTGTGGTGGTGCGGGTTGGTGCCTCCGGGCTGGAGGCGCGAGGGTCCCGGGGGGCCGAGTCGCCCGCAGAGCGATGGAGAGGTGCGCGGCGGGGGGAGGACGCGGGCCTGGTGTGCGGGCAGGCCGGCGCGGGGACGCTCCGTCCTTTTGTCACCGGCCGCCATGGGCTTGGCGGTGCGTGCTCCCCGAGCCGCGCTCCCCGCCGCCTGCAACGCCACCGGCACCGCGACCAGCGCCGCGCCCCGGTGCAACGCAACGAGCGGGCGGGCGGCGGGGACCGCGCGGCTCTGCCCGCACCCCGCGCGCAGCCCCGCCGCGACAGCGCGGCCTCCCCGGGGCGCGGCGGGACCGTGCGGCCGGGCCCCCCGCCCGGCAGCCAAGCGGGACACGAACGGGTCACAACAGCTGCGGGGCCCGGGCCGGCTCCTCCCGCCGGGCTCCCAGGGCCGGGGGTCCCCTCCGCTGCGCCCGCGCGGCTACAAAGGCCCGCGGCGCCTTTAAGGGCCCGGCCGGTCCCCGCCGCCCCGCCCCGCCCTGCGCCGCCATTGGCCGGCCGGCGCGGCCCCGCCCCGCCCCGCGCCGCCATTGGCCGGCCGGCGCGGCCCCGCCCCGCCCCGCGGCCCCGCGGGCGCGCCCTGGACAGCTCCCGCCGCCCGCAGACCGGCGGCGGCGGCGGCGGGGCGAGGACATGGCGCGGGGCGGGCGCGCCCCCGGCTGAGCCCCCGCTGCCCGGCGGAGCGGGCGGCCCCGGGCCCCGCCGCCGCCCCCCCCCCCCCCCATGGGTGAATGAGGAGCGGCCGCAGCGCCCGTCGATGCCTCGCCGGGGAGCCGGGTGCCTGCGCCATGAACCCCGAGATGGCGATGGAGCCGCTGGGCAGCCTGCACGGGGGGGCCGGCCATGAGCCGGAGCTGATGGGCAGCCCCAGCCCGCACCACGGCGGCCGCGGCGCCGGGCCGCTCCGGGTGCCCCCCCCCCCGCCGCCGCCGCCTCCGCCGCCGCCGCACCAGGATCTGGGCCCCGCCGGCGCCCGGCCGGCCATGGTGCCCGGCATGGCCTCGCTGCTGGACGGCGCCGCCGAGTACCGGCCCGAGCTCTCCATCCCGCTGCACCACGCCATGAGCGTCCCCTGCGAGTCCTCGCCGCCCGGCATGGGCATGAGCGGCACCTACACCACCCTGACGCCGCTCCAGCCCCTGCCGCCCATCTCCACCGTCTCCGACAAGTTCCACCACCCGCACGCCCACCCGCACGCCCACCACCACCACCACCACCACCACCACCAGCGCCTCTCGGGCAACGTCGGCGGAGGCTTCGCCCTCATGCGGGACGAGCGCGGGCTGCCCGCCGTCAACAACCTCTACGGGCCCTACAAGGAGATGCCCGGCATGGGGCAGAGCCTCTCGCCGCTGGGCAACGGGCTGGGCCCCCTCCACGGCGCGCAGCAGGGCCTCCACGGCTACGGGCCGCCGGGCCCCGACAAGATGCTCGGCCCCAACTTCGACGCCCACGCGGCCATGCTGGCGCGGGGGGGGGGCGGCGGCGGGGCGGGGGGCGGGGAGCAGCACCTCTCCCGGGGGCTGGGGACGCCCCCCGCCATGCTGCCCCACCTGAACGGCGTCCCGCACCCCGGCCACGGGCCCGCGCTGCCGGGCGGGCGGGAGCGGCCGCCCTCCTCGTCCTCGTCGGGCTCGCAGGCGGGCGGCCCGGGGCAGCTGGAGGAGATCAACACCAAGGAGGTGGCACAAAGGATCACGGCGGAGCTGAAGCGCTACAGCATCCCGCAGGCCATCTTCGCCCAGCGGGTGCTGTGCCGCTCGCAGGGGACCCTCTCGGACTTGCTGCGGAACCCCAAGCCGTGGAGTAAACTCAAGTCCGGCCGGGAGACCTTCCGCAGGATGTGGAAGTGGCTGCAGGAGCCCGAGTTCCAGAGGATGTCGGCGCTGCGGCTGGCGGGTAGGTGCGGGGGGCGGCGGGCGGACCGCGGCACACACCCCCCCCCCAGCCCCTGCCGGCTCCGCAGGCCGCTTCGCGCCGCCGGTACCGGCACGGCGGGGACCAGGGTTCTGGGCCGGCCCGTCCCCCGCCTCCCCCCGCTGCCCGCAGCCGGCGGGGCGCGGGGCTGGCGGCCGGGCCGGGCCCTGCTGAAGGGCCTCCCGCACCGCTCCGCGCTCCCGGCGTTGCGGGGGATGGCGGGGGGGGGGGCCGGGCGGAGGGGGGGGGGACAGTCCTGGCCGCATTGTCCGGTGCGGGCGCTCGGGCGCCCCCTGGCGCGGCCGCGGGGCGCCGCAGCCCCCATTGTTCTGCGGGCGCGGCGGGGGGGGGAGGGGGGGTGTCCGTGTTTTCCCCCCAAACGCAGCCCCGGGGTCAGCACCGGCGGCGCAGGGGGGGGGGGCTGGGGGTGGCCCCGCCGGCGCGCGCCGTGACGTCGCCTTCCCCTCCGAGCGCGGGTCCCGGGGGGGGGGGAAATCCCTGCGGGTGGTGCTGGGACGGGGAACGGGGCTCCAAGGCTGGCGGAGGGAGAGCGGGGCCGGAGCCGGCTGGTTGCCAGCAGCGCTGCGGGGGTTTCCCTTCCCCGCACCGGTCCCGCGGGGGGGGTTCCCGCCCGGCGGGCGCGTAGGGCCGATCTCTGGGTGTCCGCCGCGCACACGGGGTTTACGCACAGGTTACTCCGCGTTCTCCTCCTCCCCGGTTCCCCCCGAGCGCCTCTGCAGCCGGGAGTAAAGTTGGGGGGAGCTCGGTGGCCGAGCGGGCGCGGGTTCCCCGTGGGGCGGGAGCCGGAGCGGGAAAGACCTTGGCAAATTACCATCCCCTTTGGAAAATCGATTTTTTTTTTCTTTGTTATTATTTATGATTACCACGTGTAAATATGCAGCCTCACTGCCTCGGTGGTTCCCGCTTCCCCGCTACTCCCCTGCTGAGACCCCTCTCGGCGAGGGGAAGAAGCCGAAAGCGCTTCGGGCTGCTGACAGCCGGCCGGTTTGCCCCCTGCTCCTGTGAGTTTTGTCCCGAACGGGACGCAGATCTGCTGCCCTTTGAGGGAAATCCCCCCTCTCCCCGTGGGAGCTGCGGCAGCGGGGTGTGCTGATTATTTCTTCTTCTTCTAGAAGATACCTAATAATATTCTATATTCTGTATATAATATTCTGTTCCACGCTATTCTGTGCTATTCCGTTCTGTGCTATTCCGTTCGTTCCCGTTATTTCTGTGCTGATTATCCCCTCCCGGGAGTCTGTGAGAGCCTGGAAGGGGCCCCTGAGCCGGCGGATGGTGCTCCGGGGTCCCGGTGCCGCAGCCACGGCGGGTGCTTGGAGCGGGGGGGGGTCACTGGGGGGCTGCCCGGGGCTGCGGACCGACGACAGGCGAGAAGCCCCGCCGCTCCCCGCGTTCTGCGGCTGCCCCGGCGGCGGCATCCCCCCCGGGACCCGGTGAGCCCGCACCCGGCAGGGCTCGGCGCCGCTCTCCCGGGCCGAGCGCACTGCGGGTTCGCGTTTCCCGAGCGCTGAATTGCGTCGTTGGCGGTCAAACGTTTCTGTCCCGAGAAACGGGGGGGGGGGCGTCAAACCCCCCCTGCGGAGCGGCGGGCGGGGCCCCGGGGGCGGCGGCGGCGGGGCCGTCAGCACCACGGACAGCGGCGGGGTGCGGGATGGGAGCGGGAGGGGAGCGGGAGGGATGGCGGGGTTGGAGGGGAACGGGGGGATGGAGGGGAACGGGGGGATGGAGGGGAGCGGGGGGGATGGAGGGGAACGGGAGAGAGATGGAGGGAGCGGGAGAGGGATGGAGGGAGCGGGAGAGGGATGGAGGGCAGCAGGAGAGGGATGGAGGGAGCGGGAGAGGGATGGAGGGAGCGGGAGAGGGATGGAGGGCAGCAGGAGGGCTGGGAGGGCAGGGCGAAGGAGCAGCGAGGGCAGCAGGGCCAGGCAGCCCGGGGCAGGCGGTGGCCGTGGCCTGTCCCTGGCCCAGCCCCTGGTCAGCCATGGGGGGCCGTAGGAGAGGGGCGAGGGGTGGGGGCTCCGTCCCACCAGGGCCAGGGCTGCAGCAGCGCAGCTGACCCCCCCGCGGCCTCCGGCCTCCAGCGCCTGGGAGAGCCCTGTGCTGCAGGGACTGCGAGGGGTGGCTGTCTGCAGGCGGGCTGTTGTCCGTCTGTCCTCCGCCTCCTCGTGGCCTGCCTTAACGCTGCTTTCCCTGGGTTCTGAGGGTATTTTCTCGTCTGTAGCTACAGCTAAAAATTGAAGGCGTAGTAACATCTCTTATCAAGTGCGTTACCTAGTTAGAAAACTATTTCTTCGTGTTGAACTGAATATACAGGTACATAAAGCTTCTCTGAAAGGTGCTTAGCGGCTTGAAATATTAGTACTCTCTTTAGCGGTTATGTTTGAACAATCCATGCGCTAAATTGTGGTGCTGGGTGATAAATTATATTTCTCGTGTACCAACTTTCCAAAATAATATCCCACCCTATCTTTTTGTTCCACGTTATTTCTGAAGGCATTTCTGCCCTGCAGAAGTTTGAATACCGTTTTTGTTTAACAAGCAGCTTTTATCAGTTTCTTGATCGGCTGATAAAGATAAATCTGACCACGTGTGTCATTAAATGCGTTTCTGTCTTTTTTTTCCTCTACTTTTTTCAAGAAACAATTAGTCGATCAACGTGTGTTACTCATTCTGAGCTTTCCCAGTCTGTTCTTCACTATTGCCCTATTGGATTTTTTTCCAGCATCTCATTTTTTCCTAGTATCTCTTGGCCATCACCATTTGAACTGAAATATCGCAAACTCGTATATTCCTCTGCATCTGAAAGTTGCCAGAATTTATTTGCAGCGAGGAACACGTAAAGGAGAGGGTTTTTACCAGAAGGATTATTTTCCAGTAACTGGTGCTGTTTCTTCCCTCCCTCTTTACAGGGGCCTTTTGACTCAACCTTTGCACTTTTTTTTCTGCACCCTGGCCCCGGTTGCTCATCCTAAGTGCTCCTCCCTTGTATTATTCACAAAATCTTGCCCTAGATATCCCCGCCATCCACCAGTTGCAAGTGGCTTTTTCATCCCTTCCAGTTAGACGTTGCTCGGAGATGACAAGCTTCTTGCCAGTAACCCAACGCCTCTGTTCTGAGTCTCCAAGCACTGAAAGTAACAGGCTCCTCGCATCAGAGGAGCTCCCCTGTGGCTGCCTTCAGAGTGGAAACAGGGCTCTGCAGGTGTACGGAGAATTACTCGAACAGGGAAAGCAGGGCTGAAAAGGACCTGAGACATCGCTTGTCCTGACAGCCTGCCCCCTTCTTCAAGAATCCCCAGTGATGGGGGTTTCTCAGGCTACCTAGGCAATCTCTTCCAGGGCTTACAGGTACAAAAAAACCCTTAATGACTAGCCTTAATCTCCCTTTTTGTCTTTTAAATCCTCTGCTTCTCATCTTATCCTCACTAGACACAGCAAAAAAATTGCTCCCTTTCTTCTGATAGCAATCTGTTGTATTTAAGACTCCTATCTCGTCTCCTGTCTTCTCTAGAAAAAGCCACATCATACTTTGGAGATGAATATGCAGAGAGAGCATTACGTCCAATGGGACAGATAATACATCTCTTTTTCCAAGGTAAAAGATTTTGTATCCAGCTCTATCAATCTTGCAGACTTTTTCATAAAAGACTCTCTGATTTATAGAGGGTTTTTGTACGCAGAAATCATACAAAACAGACTCGTCTCAAATGGGTTCAGTGGTCAGATCAACCAGACAGCTCACTGATGGCAGATAGGAATGCAATCAGGCAAGATATTGGAGTGTTTTGGGGGTTGTTTGGGGTTTTTGAGTGATGAAATCAAACTACTCCGTTGTGAAAAAGGGGGACTCAAACCACTGGTAAATGCTGCACAAAGGAATTATTAGACAAGCGATAGAGGCTGGCAGTTTCCCAAAACGCAAATTGTCTCTGAGACCAAAATATCTCTAAGTAAGCAGGGAACGTATTTATGAGTAGTGGTGATTTTCCAGCAGATCTCATCTGGTCGTAATGGGCATTTAGGAGCGGGGGCCCGCGCTGAGGCATTAAGCTTTGGCAAGCAGCGCCCGGCTGAAGAAGATAAAGGAAGAGCGTGAGGAAGTCTTCCTCGGAGAGCTTCCCACACACCTCCTCGTCCCTTCTCCTTCTCCTCTGTGCTTGTCGTGCCCACTTGCTCCCGTGTCGGGTGAGGACGCTGCTGCTTTCCTGGGCAGCCGGTGTCACCGCACATCTGTCCTCCGGCTGCTGCTGGCGAGGGCTGGTGGCACCACGGCACCGTGTCGGCCCCGACCGCAGGCTCCCAGTGTGGAGAGGCTCACACAAATTAGGTATAAGCTCCCAAAGCTTTCCCGCTGTCCTTCCGGCATCTTCAGTGCCGAATTTCTCCTCCATCACGCCCGAATCCTGCCAGGGTGCAGGTCCAGCCCTGACCACGCGCGGCAGAAGAAGTGTCCTGCGGGGCACGGCCGCGCGGACCCGACGCCAGGCGTCAGCTGGCTCGTACCCCCGGGGTGACAGGGGCACCTCTTGCTGCCACTGCTGTCACCCACCTCGCCCGCTGAAGAGCCGCCCGTCTCCCACCCACCAGCTGCATGGCGGCACGTTCGCTGCGGAGCTGGGAGACCCCCGGCCCCCTCCTTCCTCGCCTCCCCACGCCACCATGCTGGTGCTCGGGGAGGAGGGACGCTCGCCTCTCCGGCTGACGAAAGCCCCTGGGAAGAAGGAGGTGGGAACCGGACCGGACGGCAAAGAGCATCGCTCCTCGCAGGCCTGCTCTGGCGTTCCGCGCTCGGCGGTCGCCGTCTGCGGTGCCAGCAGAGCTGGGAGAGCAGCACGGGTCTGGCTTTCCCAGATCAGGGTCAGGATCCCTGATCCCAGATCAGATCAGGAAAGCTGCGCTCCTGTCCCCTCCTGCTCTCTGCAGTCATGCCCTGTCCGTAACAGCCGTCAGAAGGAAGGAGTCGTGTCCTGCTTTCTCCCGCCAGCCAGGATTTCTGAACCCAAGCTGATGCTGGGGGCACACAGCAAGCACTCGGCAGAGCCACGCTTTCCCTTGCGGTAGGGCCCGTGGGGCTCGGCTCGCCACTCCGGCTCGTCGGTGTGAGGTGCCGGGAGGGAGCCGCAGCGCGGGAGCGTGTCAGAGGGACGGAGCTCGGGGAACGCTGCCAGCTGCGAGCAGCAGAAAGCAGGGCAGCGCGCTTCAAAGTCTGATCCGCTCTAAGGTGTCAGGCTCCCGTTCAGTGCTTGCTCGCCTACCTTTAAATTCCCAGTCACAGAATCACAGAATCCCAGCATGGTCGGGGTTGGCAGGGACCTCTGTGGGTCACCCAGCCCAACCCCCTGCCCAAGCAGGGTCACCCAGAGCAGGCTGCACAGCACTGCATCCAGGTGGGGCTGGAATATCTCCAGAGAAGGAGACTCCACAGCCTCCCTGGGCAGCCTGTGCCAGGGCTCCGTCACCCTCAGAGGGAAGAAGTTCTTCCTCATGTTCAGACGGAACTTCCTGTCCTTCCTTGGAAAAGATGCCTGAAGCGCTTCCCTTCTCCCCGGGGAGAAGGTCCCCGCCGTGTGCTGGTACCCGAGGGGACGTGCCGGTGCATCGCGTGCGGATGCTGCTTCAGCACGCGGGGCGCTCGGTGTGGGGACCGCCTGGCCTCGTGCCCTGGCGAGGGCCACATAAATCCTTGTTACGGAAAAGTGTTGTAGCTCAGCTGGAAGATATTCTGGGATTCAGCAGGGAGGCTCTCCAGAACAAGAGGAGACATCCATCTCCCAGGCGCTAGAAGGGCTTGCAGGGTGCAGTGTGGAGGCTCCAGCGTTCCTTGCTGCTGCGAGGGCTGGCGGTGCCGGCAGCGGCGTGTCACCGCGCAGACGGGGTGACACCGCCGTCGGGGGGGATGCCGTCCCCCTGCTGCTGCTTCGATGGCTTCCCTTGGCCAGAGAGCCGCTGGGTCTCCGAGCCGGCGTGAGGGTATCTCGACACCTTGACGGGGCTGGTTGCAGCCATGCAGGGCGTGCGTCCGTCTGTCCCTGCAGCCCCGCAACGTCCCTGGTGCCAGCGGGGTACCCACGGCTGCGTTGCCCCCGGGGCCAGGGGTCTTGCCGGGAGCTGCGGGCGGTCGCACCCCTTCTTGTGCAAACAGGGGTCCGCGGAGGGGAGGCCGATGCCGTCGGTGCCTGCCCTGCAGCAAGGCTGCCGGCGGGGTGGAGATCCCGGCGGGAGCGACGGCTCGCGCGTCCGCCGGCGGCACGAGCTCACGGTCAGCTCAAACACAAGTCTGTCAGAAATCGGGTCTGTTCCTTCTGCGGCTGGCAGAAAGGCTTCTTTGTAAAGAGGGCTGGATGGCGGGGGCCGGGGGACACCCCCTGCCTCGCCGTGGCAGAGGAGCCGGGGGGCTGCCCGGCGGGAGCTGCTCCGGTGCGCGGTCAGAGCTCGCAGCGCTCGGTGGCGAGGAGCGGGCTGGAACTGCGCTGCCCGCTCACCGAGCCTCCGCTGCGCTCGCCCTGGAGTGCAGTAAATTGGCCCTATCCCATCTATTATTTATGATTCTGTATTAATGATGGAAGCGTGTTACAGTGGTACTGAGAGGCCTTTGTCAGAGACCCCGCGCTGAGACGGGTGTCGCAGCCCCGCGCGGGAGGAGGCAGCCCCCGCCCCGCAGAATTTACAGCCCGGTTTCAGCCACCCGGCAGATTGACAGGAGATTTGACGCAAATAGCCTGAGACCTCCTGCATGCCAAAAATAAATATAGAAGAACCAGGTCCCCAAACCCCTTCATCTTCTCTTCTCAGCTAGCTGAAGGAGGCAAGACCCAGAGGGGGGAAGGCGTTCGCTCCGTGGAAGAACGAAGAGGGAGGAAAATCGGGTGGAGCGCCCAGAAAACCCCGTCCTGGCAGGAGGCGGCGAGGCCGTGTGCTCCGTTCCCGGGGCGTTGTAGGAATCCCCGTGGCTCCAAGCAGGAATCGTGGTGT
Organism: Opisthocomus hoazin; assembly: GCF_030867145.1. Lineage (NCBI taxonomy): Eukaryota > Metazoa > Chordata > Aves > Opisthocomiformes > Opisthocomidae > Opisthocomus > Opisthocomus hoazin. Next base: position 657,952 of record NC_134453.1, on the reverse strand, counting down.
AGGGAGCATCTTGCTGGTACAGGAGGGTTGGCTTGGGCGAGCAGAGATCTTCTTCCACAACGGCAAATCTTCTCTGGAGGAACAGGCTTAACGCTTTGTGCTGCACTTCTCATTTGCGGGCATGTCCTGTTCTGCTGGATAAACACCGTCAGCGGGCATTCACGGGGATGGCGAAGCCCGGGGGGGTTTCGTGCGCGTGCGGCCGGTGGCAGTGGGCAGGTGACGGCGCGCCGGCTGCACGCCCCGACGACGTGGTTATTTGCATCTGCATTCAAATTGTTTCGTGTTACATAATGATTTGGTACACGGCGGAGTACTTAACCTAATTTGTATTGATCTCAGTTGCTTTCATTTGTGCATACTTAATTCAGAGAGGTAATCAAATTGATTTTTGAGGCCTAGTTTTTAAGAGATTGTAGTAACACAGATATGCAAGAGGTTGCTTTAAGTGAATCATCGCGAAAGAAAAACATTTTAAGCCTTTGGAAAACGTTCCGATGGTCATTTCATTGTGTTCAGTATTACTAGCGTAATTAAATTTCCCTCACATTGAGTTCTCTCCGGAATCAGATTGAGGGACATTTTTTAGTTCCATCAGACAGATAACTGGGTTTAGTTGACTTTGTGCTACACCCGTATGAAACCGCATACGAGGGATCAATATTCATGGCTTATCCTTACGAACGATGGAGAGCAATGACTCACTGCTGGGTTGAGGGAGTGTTGTTCTGCGCTTGGCTCCTTCCTAACGTCTGCCGTTCGTTTCGTACATCCCGAGGCACTTTTGCCCTTAGAGTCAAAACGCCATAAAACCAGCGACTGTCTGAGGGCCTTGGGTATCTTGAGAAACTGCAGGGAACCAAATTTAGAGGAGGTGAGGGCAAAGGGAGGCTTTTTTTGGCAAAAGGAGACCACGAAGTGTGGCCTTGAGAGATTTCAGACTGCTAAATAGTCCTCCAGGATTTCTTGATAAAACCCCCTCGCTGAATTGGTTTAAAAGTGGCGATGCCTGAGTGGGGAGACGGACTGACGTCAGGCTTGTGTCGGGGGTTGGTTTGCGTCAGGAGCCGGGCTGGCACAGTCTGTGCGCTTCCCGGGACACAAAGTCACACGAGCCCTTGCTTCAACACTTCCAGTGCCCACAGGAAAGTGCTGTCCGGACGCGGGATGCAGCGGGGAGGGTCTGTCATCTCCACGGGACCCTCTGCACCTGCCTCTGCAGCTCGTGGCGTTAAAGCCTGGGTGGCAGAGCCCCTCGGCCACGGCCGTCACCGCCCAGGGCCCCTGGCAGACCAGCTCCCACGCTGCTGGACGTCGCTGTCCTGACTCGGAATCACAGAATCAGAGAATGGCAGGGGTTGGCAGGGACCTCTGTGGGTCACCCAGTCCAACCCCCTGCCCAAGCAGGGTCACCCAGAGCAGGGGGCACAGCACCGCGGCCAGGCGGGGCTGGAATATCTCCAGAGAAGGAGACTCCACAGCCTCCCTGGGCAGCCTGGGCCAGGGCTCCGTCACCCTCAGAGGGAAGAAGTTCTTCCTCCTGTTCAGCTGGAGCTTCCTCTGCTTCAGTTTGTGCCCATTGCCCCTTGTCCTGTCGCTGGGCACCACTGGAAAGAGTCTGGCCCCATCCTCCTGACACCCACCCTGCAGATATTTATAAGCATTTCTAAGGTCCCCTCTCAGCCTTCTCTTCAGGCTGAACAAGCCCAGCTCCTTCAGCCTCTCCTCATAGGGGAGATGCTCCAGTCCCCTCACCATCCTCGTAGCCCTCCGCTGGACTCTCTCCAGTAGCTCCTCGTCTTTCTTGAACTGGGGAGCCCAGCACTGGACAGAGTACTCCAAAAGCAGTTCGTACAAGAAGGACGGGTCTTCCTGTGCGTGCACAAAGAGCTGACGGGCGCTGCCGCTGCCTACAGGGGTACGACACGCTGCTGCTGGCGTTCGTCAGGCCGGCGTTACGCACTGCGGCTGGGTTGCTCTGAGCCGCGCGCTGTTTCAGCCATCAGCGACGGAGCCCGGTGGGTGTCTGTCGGCGGAAAAAACTGCGATGAGAAAATGCCAAATCCTCTGAGCTGAACCGCTGCGTCTCACCGAGCCTCCGCCAGCTCCGCGGAGGGCTTGCTCCAACCCCGCAGGGACCCACCGGCACTGGCAGCTCTGCTGCGTGGGACCCCCAGCATGCTGGCAGCGAGGCAGGGCCGGACTGGGGTGCTCTGGGTGCTGGGGACCACGGCAGCTCCTGGGGGATGAGCGCTTCTGCGGCAGAAGGGGGGTGGCAATGAATCCACCGCCTTGCCGGTAGTTGCCATGCGTTCGTTAATGACAGAGCAGAGTTCCCAGTGCTTCAGTCTCCATAAACAGACGTTTTAAACACAATGCTTACCGACTGAAATGCTGCTAGATATTTTCCAGGATTTATAGCGATTTGTAATGCACGGGCTGGCGAGGTGGTTCTCTTCTGATGAAGAAAATGGAAAATCGGAGTTATTGTTGCAGAAAATAAGACAAATGAACTATCAGTAGGAATATTCAATTTAATGATACTATGTGACAAAAAAAAAATTGAGCTTAAACTAGAAGCACGCGAAGTTCACAAGGAAACCAAAGCTCAGACAGTCTTGCAGAAATAAAATTGTAAAAATCGCCCCTGTTCTGTGGGTGCCTGTCGAGCAGGTGGGGTTCCCGACGCTGGAGCTGACACAGTTCGCGTCCGTCACTGCAGCTCCTGGGTACAGCGGGGTCCTGGTTCTTCTGCAGCGCTGTGATCTGATTCTTTTCCGCACGTGAATGATATTGGAAGCTATAAAACGTGGGCAGCCTAGAGCGTCTTTTCTTTGAGAAAGAGTTGCGTCCCGAGACGCGGTGGAGTCTGTGGCAGGCACAAGCGGAGGCCGTGTCCTTCCCCACTGCCACGCGCTCGCAGCGAGGAGTCTGCCCGCAGGAGGGGGTGCAGCCAGAGGCATCCCACGCTGCGCCCGGCTGCATCCCACGCTGCGCCCGGCTGCATCCCACGCTGTGCCCGGCTGCATCCCATGCTGCGCCCGGTGGCATCCCACGCTGCGCCCGGCTGCATCCCACGCTGCGCCCGGCGGCATCCCACGCTGCGCCCGGCTGCATCCCACGCTGCGCCCGGCTGCATCCCACGCTGCGCCCGGCTGCATCCCACGCTGCGCCAGGCTGCATCCCACGCTGCGCCCGGCTGCATCCCATGCTGCGCCCGGCTGCATCCCACGCTGTGCCCGGCTGCATCCCACGCTGCGCCCGGCTGCATCCCACGCTGCGCCCGGCTGCATCCCACGCTGCGCCCGGCGGCATCCCACGCTGTGCCCAGCAGCATCCTACACTGTGCCCAGTGGCATCCCACGCTGCGCCCGGCTGCATCCCACGCTGCGCCCGGCTGCATCCCACGCTGCGCCCGGCTGCATCCCACGCTGCGCCCGGCAGCATCCCACACTGTGCCCGGCTGCATCCCATGCTGCGCCCGGTGGCATCCCACGCTGCGCCCGGCTGCATCCCACGCTGCGCCCAGCTGCATCCCACGCTGCGCCCGGCTGCATCCCACGCTGCGCCCGGAGGCAGGGGAAGCCGGGACGGGGGATGCCCGGCTGTGCCCTGGCTAAGGTCAGGTGAAACGGGTGCCAGCCTTGGTGAGGGGGGAGCTGGCTCATGGGCGCAGGGGGTTCGGGGAGGCAGACCCGCAGCCAAGCTCTGCGCAGACAGAGGCGGCCGAGCCGGGAGCAGTGGGGTTTTACCCGGTTCCCAGGGCAGCCTGGAGTGGTGGCTGGGTTTTGCTCCCCTGGGTGGCAAACAGGGCACGGCGCTTGGCCGGCGCGTTTCCCGACTGCCGAACGCTGGCGCGGAAAGGTGGGGTTGGGTGAGACTCTCTGGGCGCTGCCGTACCTGCTGGCCGGGAGGGACGCCTGCCTGCCCGGCTGCCTGCCCCGCGCTCACCCTCTCCGCAGCTCGCAAAACATCCCGCACGTGCTCGGCCTCAGGCTGGCGAACACGCTGATACAAACATCGATGGCGCTGAACATCCGAAGAGTTGTTGTCTTTGCGGAGAGGAACCCGCCGGGCGCTGAGAACGGCGGGGCTTCTGGGGCTCGTCCCCGCCGTCTCCCGGTGCCGGATGCTTGGTTTGGTTTTCATTTATCGTGTCGTGTTTCTGAGCAATGCCTAATTCAGTCTTAAAGCAACATTTTTTTAAACGTTGCCTTAGTTTTGGCCGCGGGGCAAGCCCGCCCTCGCTGAAGAGGGCCTGTCGCTCCCCGGGGACGCAGCCCTGCGCTGCGGTCTGGGGTCTCCGCGCCCCTCGTCGTGCCCTGCAGACCCCTCTTCGCTCCGCGTTGACGGGGGAAGTCCTGAAGCCGTTTCTGAGCTGGTTCCGTGCTGTTGCTGTGTAAAGCGTCTTTAGTCTGGTGCAGAAGAAAAGGGAAGATTATTTTTCCCCCCACACAGTTATGGCTCTCGATTCTTGCCCGTTGTCCATTTTCTTCCATAGAATATGTTCAGTGCTAACTGCAGTTAATAAATCAAAATGTTCTGAGAATCAAGATGGCTGCTTCCCTTCCCTCTACTACTAAAACGTTTCTCTTTCTGTGGGCAGGTTTCCTGGATAATAACTTTATTTTATTAGAATGCTCACTCTGTTCCTCTCTTCTGATAAATGCACGTCAAGGAACAACATTTGCCTTTATGGTGCCTTTTCAAGAGCAAACCTAACAGTTCAAGGAAAGTATTTACTGAATGCATTGAAAAGCACATACCTTTGCATTATTTATTATAAGATACCAATAACTGTAAAACGCAGAGCATCTCTGGACATAAATTAGTGCTCTTAGGAAACACTAGACTCTTCCCAGTGTCCCGGAACCTATTAGAAACTGCAGCAAAGAGGCAGGCGCTCGTCCCATCCCCAGTGCCGGGGGTACCGCCGCATGGATTCCCGACAAAACGTGAAGCAAAGCCTCCAATGCACGAATCCAGCCTAAGATCTGCTTTTTCATCTCAGGCAGGCAGTAGAACGTCACCTGTGGAGTGTCTGAGAGGTGCAGTCGGAGAGCCCCGGTTCTTCCCGTGTGACGCCTCTGGGCTACCCACCTCCGGAGACCGGGGTCCAGCCGTGGGGCCGCGGTTACGGGCGCACCCTGAAGCCTCCGACGTGCCCACGCAGGAGCTCCTCGCTGCCGCCCTGCTCCCACGGGTGCTGGTGCCGCGGTCTCCGGGGATGCCGTGCTGTGAACCGCTCCCGGGACGGTCGCCCGTGACCCCGAGTCTGGGGTCGGACCCGACTCTCCGGAGCATCCTCCTCTTGCGCTTTGGCCCACCGGGGGTGCTTCGAGCGGTCCGACCCTGGTCTTCCTCAATATCCCAGTCTCCTGCGGAGATGCTGTCCTGTGCACAGAACTACACCGATGGGTGTAGCCCGTTACGCACCCGCCGGGGCCGGGCTCCCGGTGGGGCCGCGCTCAGGCACAGGTAGACAGGAATGGGCCTGACTTGGGGTTAAGCACAGACATTTCCACAGTTTTACTTTTGGGGGCAGGTTCTCATTTTGCATTCTAGACCCGCAGAATTATTTAATAGGGCTGCTTAAAAACCCGTCCGCTTGTCAATTCACTCTACTTATTTTGTCCCAGCACATTACCTAACCATGTCAACATATGGATTTTTTTTATCTTACTGCCCTGTGTAGACAGCCTTATCAGGCTATTTTTAAATCTGGGTATGCTACAGCAGCGGTATCGGTTTCAGCACTTGATGTTCTCTCTGTGCTAATAAATACAGACCAGCTATTAATACGGATTTTTTTTTTTAGGATCCATTAGCATCACTTGGCACAGCGATGGTCCGGCGCTGCTGCCCCGCCTGACCTGAGCTCTGACGGGCATTCGTGGCTGTCTCTTAAAAGAGATTTGCGATCCAGGGTGGTTCAGACTATTTTGTCCTCCTGGAAGGAGCTTCAAAAAGCACGCTGTGAACCCAGACGCAGATCAGCCCAGGTTCCCAGGCAGCTCGGCTGACTTTGTGCCTGGAGCCCGCTGCACAGCCCTGCCGCGCCGTGGCTGGAGCAGCATCTCCCGGGGTGCCGCGGTCGCTGCGTGGGGTGCAGGGAGGAGGGAACGGTGCCGCGGGGTGGTGGCACTGCCGGGAGCCGGGCTGGGGCAAAAACCCTGGGGCAGGAGGGGGAGAAGGTCCCAGGTCGACCAGTGTGTCTCAGCAAAGCTGCGCGTTCGTAGAGCATCTCCGTGGCTCCACGTGCGTCGGGTGGCAGCTGCCCGCGGCTTTGGAGCGGGGCTGCCTGGGTGTCCGGGCGACCCTGGGGCGCGTGGAGGGCTGGTTGCTGGCGAGGGACGTTGTCTGAACAGCAGGCACTGCTTCCGTTTCACCTCCGAAAGCTGCGGTTTCACCTCTTGCTTATTTTCCATAGCTTTTCAACTTTGTTGTCTGTGAGACACCACAACTTAGAGAGCTGTAGAACTGGAGACACGCTAGTTGGTCTGGTGATGTCTACACCAGGCCGTAAGCGAACGGTCTCGCAGCAGAAGCGATGAGTTTGTCTCACAGCAGATGTCAGAAATTTTGGCAGCCTTTTCAGGCAGCGGCTGTTGCAGCAGCGGACAGAAATCACAAATAAATCGGTAAATGGCTGACAAGTGGCCACAGAGGTCTCCTTCCGGAGAGAAGCAGCAAACGGAAGGGTCAGCCGGGCGATGGCAGTTGGTGCGGTCGAATGTGGTTTTTCCTTCATGGTCACACGAAGTTGCTGCCGCAGGAGCTTTGACCGGGGTTTGCTTTGGGGTGTTTAAAGCAACAAAACCCCTGTAGAGGCGTTAGACCTGGCTGCTGGGGAGGTGGAACCCAACTTCCTTTGGGGATCATAGAATCGTAGAATCAGAATGGTTTGGGTTGGAAGGGCCCTTAAAGATCATCTGGTTCCAACCCCCTGCCATCAGCAGGGACATCTTCCACCAGACCAGGGTGCTCAGAGCTCCATCCAACCTGGCCTTGAGGTTGCTCAGAGCTCCATCCGACCTGGATGGAGGAGATGACAGCGGGGAGCGGAGCAGCCCGTCCTGGGTCAGGCAGAGCAGAGCTGGGAGCGCAGTCCCACCGCGCGCAGGGAGCGGGGACACGGGTTCTGCTTGCTCAGCTGTTCTTGCCCCTGTACCAAGAAAGCTGCTTTGGGGGGTGCCTGCCTTCGCGTTCTGCCCACGGTAATTGTTCCAAGTGTGTGTTTGGAATGGCAGATCAAAGAAAAGGCTCGCTGTCCCAAAATATGGAGAGATTTTAAATGCAGGAACAGGCATTTCCAGTTGTGTTTCTGCTGTCCTGTGCCTTGCCCAGGGATTGCAGCTGACATTATGGAATAGTGGCCAGCACAATTTTGCTGAAAAATACTAATCTGCAGTTGTTCTATGCTACGGCACATGAGAAGTTTCTGCAAAGAATCTTTGTGTTAGCTATTGAGGGGAAACAAAGGATGTGCTTTGCATTTTCTTTCTTAGACTGACACCAGATAAGCTAAATTGATTCTGATGCTGCTGTAACAGAAAAGCATCGCGTTTCTCAGACAGTGGCCTTACAAAAAGCGTGCGAAAGCTCAAAGCTGTGCCCTGCCCAGAAATGGCACCTGAATCCGGGGGCTCTGCCTGGGGGTGGTCGGGGGGAGTGCCCAGGTGCCCATCGGAAATGGTCTCTGAACATGTGGAGGTCTGTGGGGTGTGAGCGCGGACCCCGGCGTAGCCCGTGGGCATTCCTCCACAAGCCCTGGGGTGGGGGCCATGGCCGGGGGCTCCGCGGGCAGCCACGCGCGCCCTGACGCCCGCTCCCTCTCTGTCTCTGCCCAGCCTGCAAGCGCAAAGAGCAAGAGCCGAACAAAGAGCGGAGCAGCTCCCAGAAGAAGTCTCGCCTGGTCTTCACGGACCTCCAGCGCCGAACGCTCTTCGCCATCTTCAAGGAGAACAAGCGGCCCTCCAAAGAGATGCAGATCACCATCTCCCAGCAGCTGGGCCTGGAGCTCACCACCGTCAGCAACTTCTTCATGAACGCCCGGCGGCGCAGCCTGGAGAAGTGGCAGGACGACCTGAGCTCCGGGGGCTCCTCCTCGGCGCCCAGCACCTGTACCAAAGCGTGATGGCGAGTGGCCGGCGCGGCGCGGCACGGTGCGGCAGAGAGAGCGGCTTCGCGGCGGGGCCCTTCACTGGTGACTTAAAGCACAATCCTCCCGGCAACGAACCCCAGCCCAGCTGTACCAGAGGACACTTCTTACGGCTTTTAGTCAGTCTCGGCAGGCGCAGGTTAGGAATCCACCTCCCTCCACACAACGCTACGCTCAGGACAGGCGAAGCAGGTCCGAAACCTTGGGGAGCCGTCCGTGAGGCGAGTTTCTCCGAGCCCCAAAGAGCCCCGTTCGCTGGCAGGGCGCCGGTGCTGGCCACACCGCCCTGCACCAGAGCTCGCCGCCGTGGCGCGGCCGCGCGGGACGCAGCACAAAGTCTGACATGTAGACGCTAAAGAATCCGAGAACCTGTTTTTTAAACTCAGGCATGGTTTTGTTTTAAGCATTTTAGGGAACAAAAAAAAGATCAAATTTAAGTTTTTGGTTGGGTTTGGGTTTTTTTTTTTTCGGTTGTTTAATTTAATCCGTGAGCATAGCTTGATCTTGGATCAGAAGCATTCAGTTCACTTGAGCTCAAAGTATCAAGCACAAAGTCAGCAGCCGTAGGCGCAGGCTCGATCCCGGCCGCGCTGCGGCGATGGTTTCCAGGTGCAGTCCAGCTTCCAAGGTCGGTCGGGAACACCTCCGGGACCAGACGAGCCCCAAGCACAGCCTGCGGTTTGTCACAAGTTCTGTGTTTGTACCTGGTGCAGATGCACACTCAGGAGGTCAATTTGACTGCTACAGTACGTGGAGCAAACACAACGTTTTGAAAGATCTAGATTTTTTTAGGTCATTACTACGTCCGCTTTAGTTACCAGGAATCTAGTTTCTCCTCGACAACGTCCTTGTTACTGAAACGTATTTAGCGTTTAATGTAATTTTGTTCATTTTTTCGGTATTTTATGGTACTTTTGAGCAGGAAAAAAAACAGAAACAAGCCCTTCAGATGCCACTGACCAGTTTAGATGTGCCGCATACAGCTTCAATACGCCATGTAGGTCTATCGCATCCCTCAGTTCCTTCTATCCACCAGTTGCCCAAGCTGGCGGGAACACAGCACACCAAAGAGACAGGATTACTGCAAGCCAAAGATGTTGATAACTTGCCATTTTCCTTCCGTCATCGCTGGTGCGGGTGGTCGTTTGGCGCTGGGGAAGCCTCGCAAACTCCAAGCCCTCTCTCCAGCTCCGGCGACGGCCGCGCAGCGCAGCGGGCAGGCAGCGCGGGCAGCCGGCGTGAGCAGAGCCCCGGCCGCAGCCGCCGCGCTCGCCGCCGCGCCAACGCCGCACTTCCCGGCGAACGGCCCGTCCCGGAGCACCGGCCGAGGCCCCGGCAGCGAGCCAAGCGCGGTCGTGGTTCTTTAGAGTCACTTGAGACTTTTTTTATGTACTCCTTAATCGAAACCAAAGAAACGTTTTCTGCACCTACTTCTTCTGCAACAAACTGTTCCGTTTAAAAATGAAAGAAAAATAAAGAAACCAAGGAAGCACGTCAGGAAGCAAACGAGTAACACACTGTGTTTTGACAGACATCTTGGACATTTTAGGAAGCAGATCTCAAAGAAAGGGTTGACAAGAACGAGAACAAAGCAAAGCCAGTACAATTGCTGCTTCATTTGACAACTCGGTAGTCTTAAAGTTGAAGATTGTCTTTAATTTGTGCCTATGCAGTTTTTTCAAAAGAACAAGGAACAGAGCAACCAAAACCTCAACAGCTACAATACCAAAGATGAGGATCCTCACTACTTGTGTTTCAGTTCGTTGTCTCCTCTTGCACGACTGAATGCGTATAGCACCGTTGATCTGTGTACAGGTAACCACTTCTGTTTCTCCAAGCAACCAAAAGGGTGGGTTTATTTATGTTTTTCCTGTTTCTGCCTCACACGGGATCTCTCCAAGAGCTGCATGGACTCCACATGCAAGATGCTGGGATACTACGCTGGTACGCCTCCTCTCTCCAGAGCCACGTAGGGAAAACGTGTCCGTTGGGTATGAATTGTTTTGTCGGGTAGAGCTGGTCTCCTGTATGTCTAGAGCTTTGAACACCCATCCTTCTGTATGTGAAATCGATGGAGTAACCTACACCCTTCTTTCTCTTCCCCAGGGATAAAACTTGCAATACGTGTACCGATGTATGTCACTGTAGGTGCTGAGCACCGCCACAGCCTGGCTCACCGAATCAGACCCCGACCTGAACCGAAACTGAGGTTTCAGCGGTTCGTGTGGCAGTTCGGTAGTTTGTTTTGATGTACTAGACACGTGGTGTTGGTTGGTCAAAGTCACGGTGATCCGAGTCCGGACACACAGACCTAGCTCCAAATTCGCCTTCAGAGCAGGAGCGCCACGCTACCATTTTGCTCCATCTCTGTGTTTAAATGAAGGCTTCTTTTTAACTACTCTGCGAAACTGCTGCAGTCATCTTCTGATTTTTACATTTAAAAAAAAGAAAGAAAATCAAAAAAGCCTTGCCTGCTCAGGACAGGAAAGATTTCTGAAAAGTAAATTCAGGATCCGCGCAGCAACTAAGCTGACAACACGTACTCGCTCTGGGAATCAAAACATCCTTCAGCACAGATTTCCCAGGCAGGTTGTGCGTGATTCAAAAACGACCCAAAGAAACCTCGTAATCAGACGTGCAATAAAGCTGCCGTAAAATGGTTCAGGTCTGGGCTGATGCGTACCGACACCTCCGGGTGCTCGAGTGAGCCGCTCTGAGTCAGCTCGCTGTGGAGCAGGGCCCCGCGGAGGCGGGGTGGTCGCGTTGACGTTTCACCCTCATTCCCACCCAGGGGGGACCATGTGCATTTTGGACGTGGCCTTGTCCCTGTTGGGCAGCGTCTCATTGTGAAAGTGTCCTCCCGCAGTCTGCAGCAGCGTCGGGCGAGGCCGGGTTTCAGCCGCTTTTCTCACTCTCCATTCCCTGGTGCCCTCGAGCCGCAGCAGGAGATGACACAGTGCCAGGGACCCCAGCCTGTGACCTGTGCCTGGGGCCAGGAGCCTCCCCGGTGTCCTCGGCGGCGGGCGCTCGGCAGTTGGGGTCCCGCCGCAGAGAGGGACACGGGTGACGCTCCCCGCTGGGGACGTCCGCAGACTGCTCGTACCACTGTCCCCAGGGGCCGCGAGGAGCCACTCCTGAAGTCGGTGCACAAAGACCTGGGCTTTCGACTTCTGTTCAGGGATCATCCTGATAGCCGTAACAAAGTAAGTCCAGATCAACTACTGAGTTTTAAAAATATGTATATTCAATGAAATCATTAATTTTCTCCAAATTGTGGAGGTTCTTTTTATGCAATGTTACGGCTTAAGCTCTTCCCTCCATCTTTCAAACACTGATCTGCAGTCTCGCGCTGGGAGCAGTAGAATTACTGAGCGGTACCGAGCCTGATGTCGCTGCCCGCACTGCATCATTTGTTTAGCAAAACACGTGAAGCTTCTCCGTGCTGGGGACTGCAAATATATCAACGCCCGTGTTTCCTCCGTATCTGACAAAAATCATTTTCATCTGAACATCTGAAAATACCGCTGCATTTTTTATCCCTGCATCTTTCATGGCCCTGTGTTACGTCTTCCATTCCTCTGTCAACTCGTGTAGGCTTTTATGTAGCAGCTTTCTCAGAAGAGGAGTGTCGACAGCATATACTGTGGCTAGATATATTTGTATGTACATGTATGAGCAGAATATATGCTATATTCTGCCCATACTAAAAAAAAAACTCAAATAGATATGTTATGTTTATATACCGTATATTTATGAATCTGTAGAGCCGTATAATGTAACTTGTTCCTTTTATTTATTCCGATACGAAAGACTAGTATGTACGGATAGTATCCCAGCATCTGCTGTACCATGTGCTTGGAGTTACTACCATGGGCACATCCAAGATGAATTCAACTTTCAAGAAACCTTGGATATTGCTTAATCATCCGTGAAGGAACAAAGAATGTGCTTGATGACTTCGGTTGAATAGCTTTACTCTGGATCTCTCTTACCTAAAGCTGAATCCAAAGACCTGAGAAGGACTAAACCAGCAAACTGCGCTCAAACCTGCATGAGGGAATAGGGATCTCCTCTTCCAAAGCAAGACACGGTAACGACATGGTATTGCAAAGGGTGTGCTAGCTTCGGACAAAACCCAATGTTTTTCTTGCTTGTCACAATACCTGAGTATTTTCAAGACATGGGGAAACTTTATACTTGGCCTCCTTTATATTTATTGAGGGGAATTTTTATGGTTTAAATTTTTTAAAAAAGGCAAAGCTTAAAATGGTTTTATTTTTTTCCAGACACTTGTGGGGTTTAACCCAATATATTATCTATCAATAATGTAATTTATTTAATTTAGTCTTAGAGTAGGTCCCAAAATCTCTGTTCAGTCTAAATCACGTTGAGTTTCATTTTAGCTTTAAAATTCAATGGGAGTTTTGCCTGAATACAGACTGCGGGATCAGGCTCCAATGGTAGTTGTTTGTAACTATTTAATGCAATGATTTATGAATTAATTTGGGATTCATTTTGCTTATTTATCCATTTTAGTGTTGTAGCGCATCAGAGATGCGAAGCCTATGTTAGTAGATACACTTAAAAGTTAAGATTGCTTCATAGAGCAGCCAGGTTCTGTTACAGGTGGGAGAAAAATAACAAGCTACATAAAACAAGAGTCTAGTTTTAATTTCTTCTTTTAATTGATTTTAATAGTTTAAATATCAAAGATTAAATTATTTAAGTTAATCTCTTCCCATCTGATTAGAAAGTGCGACATACCTTTATAATGGCACATAAAGCCTTCATAATATAACTTATTTATTTAACTTATTCATCATCATCTGAGGATACCCTTGTATAGTTTTTATTTTTTATTTAGAATTACGTTTAAAGCACTACAGCTGATTTTCTGTAAGAACAACAGAGCGAATTTTGAGGACAAGCAATGAATATTCAACCCCAAACTGTGCATTCAGAAACAACAGGAAAAAAAGACACTGGGATACTTTGCCTGAACTTTGTGGCTTCTTAAGCTGGGGGAAAAAATAATACATGCCAAGCAAAAAGAAAGAAACCCTTAAACTAGCTGCTTCCAAGAATGAACTTCTGTGTGTGTAAAAAAAAAAAAGAAAGAAAAAAAAGAAAAAAAAAAAGGAAAAAAAGAAAAAAAAAGAAAAAAACCTTTCTATTCCTAGTGAGAACCAAAGAGGCTACCTCACTGACTTTTTCCATTTGTAATTTTAATCGTGTTGATGATACCAAAGATACCAAAGATTTCTTTCTCTGTGCGGTCTGCATTTTGCTTGTGCTCTTTTCTAGTTTCGACTGTTCTCTCGTACACACGGCAATGTACAGTTGCAACCCAGACACCCAAAGAAATACTTCTCGTGGAAGCTGCCAGCTCTGGTGATGACGTTTTCTGTGTTTCCCTTATGCCTTCCTGCCAGCCGACCATGTCTGGAGGCGTGAAACCACCTCACGTCCTTCCCCACGCCAAATTCCAGCCGATGGAGCCTCTGCGTTGAGCGGGAGGCGGACGCGGGCTCCGTCCGCCAGCCGCTTCCTTGGGGAAAGGCCACCCGCGCCAGCCCTGCGTCGGGATTCGTGGGCGCGCGTTGGCACCCGCAGCGGGCAGTAGCACCCGCCATGACAGTTGCCACGTGACGCCGCGCTTGGCTGGTCCCCGTGGGGTGGTCCTGGGCCCCCGCCAGCCGAGCCCTGCCGGCAGCTGGCCGGGCGCGGGGTCGTGCTGGTGCTGCCCGTCCAGGCAGCGAGCAGCGAGCCCCTCGCGCGGGCAGGGCCCGGCACGCGCGGCGACGGACGAGCCCGGCGGGCACTGCGGCTGCTCGCTGCCGCCGGCGTTTGGGGCTGTTGTTTGCAGTTGCAGTTTTCCTATGAAAATCAATTATTTTTCTCGAGTTAGCGGTGGAACCGAGCTACATGAAGCTCCGTCAGTATCGTGTTCCTAAGTGATGACCTGAAAGCTGGCTGTCCGCCTGTCGGGAGTTAGCGGTGCCCCTTGGCGTCCGTTGCTTTTGCCCTGTCTCAGCCTGTCGGTACGACCCAGCCAGACGCGCTGGTGAGCCGAACCCACCCCGGACACCCCTTGCTCTTCCCACCGCTCCGCACCGCGGCAGCCTCCCGGCCAGCTCAGCTTCTCTTTGGGATCCCCCCAGTCCTGCCGTTAGCGGAGCCTAAAAACAGCAAGCGGGTGAGTGCGGGCTGGCCGGTAAATTTAAAAGAGCGCGAAGCCCCTCGGATTGCGCTTTTGGCCGAGCCCACAAGCTGGCTTATGACCTCTGGACCCAACCGGCACGGGTACGAACGCCGTGACTGAGGGATGATGGAGGCGGGTGGTGCTCGCCCCGGCGCGGCGTCTCCTGCCTTGGCGAGACCCCGCGGCGGTGCGGAGCCCAGCTCGAGCACAGCCCCAGGGGCCGCAAGCCGGCGTCTGCTGCAGGGACCTGAGCCTTTCCCCAAGGAATCCGCCCGAGCAATGCCTTCGGGTTCACGCGGGCGCCTCAGCAACAGCTCAACGCAGAAGCTCCACTCTGAGTAAATGTTGCCTTTTATTTCATATTTCTTTTTGGTTTGAAGTCCGTATCGGAAAAGATAGGGACTTGACAAGTGTGCTTTTTATATCTATATAGATATATATTCCTTCAATAAAAAGCTATAATGATTCTCAGGATGCCTTCTGGGCGTGGCGGAGCCGACCTGTTCCCCGCGCCAGGCGAAACCCTCCCGCCGGCCCTCGGCACCCCTGCGCGGCACGGCGGGCAGCAGGCTGGGCACAGAGATCCCGGAGCTGGCAGGCTCCTCCGCAGCAGCCGCGGGGCTCGCCGGGCTCCCGCTGCACTTGCAAAGCGTGACGTTACCACGGGACGAGTGCCTTGCTTGAACCAAAGCAACGATTTTGCCAGTCTAGACCTCTCTGTGCTTTTTTTTTAATTCTTCCTGTGAATACCTCAGCTTCAACTGGGCCGCCGAATCGTACCTGGTGGGCTTTTTGTACTGTGGTGCTTTGCAATGCAGCCCTGCAAAGAGCAGAACTTCTAATAATACCAAAGGCTCCTCTCCTGCCTCTTCTTCTCCTTCGCCTTCTCCTTCTCCTTTGCCTTCTCCTTCGCCTTCTCCTTCTCCTTTGCCTTCTCCTTCACCTTCTCCTTCTCCTTCGCCTTCTCCTTTGCCTTTCTCCTCTCCTCTCCTCTCCTCTCCTCTCCTCTCCTCTCCTCTCCTCTCCTCTCCTCTCCTCTCCTCTCCTCTCCTCTCCTCTCCCCTCCCCTCCTCTCCCTCTCCTCCTTCTCTATTTCTTCATGGTTCCAAAGCTTTAATATAAAACTGGGCATGTTGGCAACGCAGACCGTGCAATCCCTTACCGAATTTTCTCAGATATACCTCATAGAGAATAGTTGTTTAGAGTAACGTTATTATAGCGTATGTAATAAATTATTCACTGTTTCTTTTCGGTAACTGTGATTTAAAAAAGAAAAAAGCTTTATACGTTTTAGGTTGTGCTTTTGTAATAGACGGAAAAGGTGCGCTTAAAAATGTACGTCAGTCTTTCTTCCCGTTGGGATTTTTTGTTTGTTACGGATTGGGGAAAAGTTGCAGAATGAGCCCAAAGTTTACAGTTTCATATTTTGCTGAAGAAACAATCTGTGTTAATTTGCTCTGTTGAAAAAAAAAAAAAAAGAAAAAAAAAAAGATTATTTTCTACATTTGTGCTACTTGGTCTGAACAGCTGATTGTTCTGTGTGACGGTGTAGTATTATAATTAGCAGCTGCCAATCAGCGCTACCCATTTTATGCATGAGGCAAAACCGTAGCAGTGTGACGCATCGTGGTTCTTGATGGCAACTTCCTTTGTTGGGTTCGCAGGTAGGCCTTTTGGTTGGGTGGTGTTTATTTGTGCATGGAGCCCGTTACCCGGGGGCAGCTGCGGCGCAGTCGTGTGTACGTCCAGGCTGTGAAAACACGCGCAGGTTTGCCTCGTACGATTAGGTACCGACAAGAACGGATGCTCAGACCAGTTCTCATCGAGCGAGTCTTAAACAGAGACTCGGAGTGAGTTCCGGTGAAACCGAGCAGTCAGCTGGGGAGAGCTTGGCCGACCGGCCGCCCTGTCCTGGCCACTTCGGTTCGTCAGCCCGGAAAACACACGTCTCGCTCAGAGCGGGGCCAACGGGGCGTTTTTTCCCAGGAACAGGAGTTCCTTTGGCTTTACGGCAGACATGGCGTGGGCTCCGGCAGCCCCGTCCGTCGCTGCCGCCTGCCACTCCGGGTCCGGCTTTCCTCCGACGTTTGACACCCCCTTTAATTTACCCCGCGTGCCACTCACAGTGCCGCGAGCGGATGGGCGGACCGACCGCCTTTTGTAGCCGCGTCCAGGTCCCGGCTCTTCGGGTAGCCCCGGCTCGCCGATCGCGCCGGGCGGAAAGCCGGATCAGCCGCTGAGCGTGTTTGCTCGGCGTAGGGGAGCCGCTCGGGGAGCAGGAGGGCGAAAGTCGCAGTCTTCTGCCAAGGCATCGGGAGTAACGTTGGTAGAGTGTTTATATTGTCTGTCATTAAGGATATATTAGAGATGTGCTTTCATTAGTGCAAAGAAACATCTTTTTATTTGGCCTTATACGGTAGATTGTGGTAATGAAAGCTTTGTAATATAGTCTGTTTATTTTTCTTCTTCTTTATCTGCCAAAGACGGTAACGGATACAAGGATTTTGAATAGGTTTTTTGTAAGACAGTTAATGATTGTAATAGTGTTTAATCTTCCAGAAAGCTTTCTATGTTCTTCCGCAATAAGCAGACTCGCTATTTGTTTCGGCAGCCTCCGCTCGTGCTAGCAGATCCCACGCACCACTCCGCCGCCGCGCAGCCGTCGTAACACCACGCGCTGAGCTCGCCGGCGCTTGTCAGTCCAAAGGCAACAAGGGGTATGAGACGATGACAATGTTCGCTACTGTGGCCAACAGTAGGTGGTCCAGCTTGCTAAAATTTGCCAAGGTACTTGTATTATGAAATTTAAGGTATATTTTATTATGTCCTTTTATGTCATTTTTTAACTTTGTGGAAGGTGATACGTTGAACTGAGTGTAAGCTGAGTTTTTCAGACAAATAAAGTAGCTAAAGAGTGAATGTTATTTTATCATTAAAGGGTTTTTACTCAATGATTTGTGCCAATAGATGTCCTTTATCTTAATGACAAGTATTACGTTGCTTTCAAATTTTTATTTATAGCTATTGATGTAAAACCCACACACACATATTATTTGCCAAAGTTCAATAAAGCAGGAAAACAACGCTTTTGCTTCCTTGTGCGGTGAGAAGTTGCTGTTTCTTTCCGGGTGCCTTCCCCGCGTCCGCTCCCCACCGGCTGCTCGGCCCCGGCACGGGCTGCTGCCACGGCCAGCGGTACGGCCGGGCGAAGCAGGGCCAGCACAGTCCCGCCGAGCGGGACCACGTCCCGAAGGCACCGCGTAGGAGAAAAAGGCCCTTGCTGAAGGATCTGGCACATCCTTCCACGAGCGCAGCTCGTGCGGCTGGTGCCGGGTATGGATTGTAACGGCACAGGGAGAAACCAGAGCACGGAGGGAAGCAGCTTCGTTACCCCGCGGGTGGTGTCTCAGGTGCAGGGTTCTGCAGAGCTGCTCTCGCAGGTCTCCGGTGCTGAGCTTGCAGTGCGTTAACCTTTACTCCTGCTTATCATGAGCAGGATGGTGCCAGGGCATTGACCTCGGTGCCACTGCTCAGGGGTCTTGGCACAGCAGGGATGGGGGGCTCTGGCATGGGACTGTTCAAGGTCTTCTGTAAAGAAAAATCCTACCATCACAGAATCACAGAATGGTAGGGGTTGGAAGGGACCTCTGTGGGTCATCTAGTCCAACCCCCTGCCGAAGCAGGGTCACCTACAGTAGGTACATCATGATGCAGGCTGACTGAAAAGGAAACGGAGCCTGCATTCGCAGCTGGTGACGCCAGAGCTCCCGAGCCGAGGTGACCACACGGCTTTGCTGGAGAGGCTGAGAGCAAGAGAAGAGACTGGGATGAGCATCCTTCTCCTCCCGCCCCGAAAGGGCCTTGGCCCCTGGGGCAGGGGGTGACAGCACGGACAGTGACAGTGGAAGCGATGGGATCGCGGGCGGTCTCCCCTCTGCTGTGCCGGCACCTGCGTGCAGGACCCACGTGCTCCCACCGCCCTCCCCAGGCGCTTTAATCTCAGCGCTGGTTTGGGGGAGGGCATTGGGTTTGGGTCTCGCAGGTGGGACAAGCTGGAGCAAAGGTGTTTAGAAGCCGAGCTGAATTACTTGTGTTCGAGATCCTGTCTCAGCCCGGCCAGGACGCCTCAGGCCCCGTTCCGTGAGGGAACTCCTCTGAGGAACCACCCGTCCTTCAGCAACAGTCACCAGCATCGCTGCCGGAGGGGCCCGGGCCGCTCCCCGGGGTCAGCCAGCCGAGCGAGGGACCAGCAAAGACCGACACCATCAACCACAGCTTCTTCATCCCTCGCCTTTTCCAGCGGCCTCTGGTTTTCCCAAGAAAATTCCCCCGATCAGTTCAGTCAGTGGTCGCTCCCTGTCTGTGTTACAGCAGTGAAGATGCTTGCGAAAGAGGAAGTCGCCTTCTGCTTACAGGAATCGTGGAATTGCATGATCTTAACTTACCACAAAACGAAGCAGATGATCACCCTTTCCTCCCCCGCAGCAGCTCTACCGGAGGCGGCGGGAGGCTCCTCGAGCTGAAATTTCGTGGCAGGGAGAATGGAGCAGGTTTGCAGTCACTCATTCTTTCACTCCAGCTCTGGGCAAGCCTTTTTTGGTTTTCCTCCTCCAGTAATCTCATCCGAAGCAGATCAAGTGCACGACGAAACGAACAAGGAAAGGCACGCTCCTCTGTTTAGCTCTTAAAAAAAAATCCCACGAAAACGGCGCTCTCCTTCCTTCGCCCTTGGTGACCCTCCAGACACGGCTCCTCTCCGTGTCCCCGCGCCAGGGAGGGGGCTGCCACGGGGCAGGGGCTCAGCAGCCCCCGGCAGCCCCCTCCCCGGGCGAGCACCGTGTGCCGAGCCGGGGGCCGCAGCACCGTTGCCTCTAAAGAGGCGACGTGGGTTTTATTATCTTAAATCCAGCCTTAGCACCGGTTTTTAACCTTGGGGTTAATGAAATCACTGAAGAATTCGTTTTCGTGCTCATTCTCTTCATATCCCTCTCTCGACACGTTCTGCCGTTAATTAAATTTACGCTGCTTCATTTAACTTTGCTGAGTGGCTACCGGTGCAAATAAAGGCAGAGCCGCCTCCTCAGCGTCCTGCGCCGAAGAGCCCGGAGCGCTGCGGTGAGAGGCTCCTCCGCCTTCACCCTCCGGCTGGGGTCGGTGGGGACGCCAAGGACGGGGGGAGCCGAGCCCCTCTGAGCCCCACGCTCCCCAGGGCCGGGCATGGGGCTGAGCGTCTCTCGGAGCTCCCTGCTCCCCTCGCACGGCCGCACCGGCTGGTCCACGCACAGCAGCGATGGAGGCGGCGGTGCAGCCTCACCCCAAGCGCCCCGTCCCCACGCACTCAGGGAGAGGAGCCCACCCGCTCAGATTTGGCTTCGACCCCCCCAGATCCCGGTGCTCGGGCTCTGCGGTGAGAGCGAGAGGGAAGAAGCGGCGATGACGCTGAGACCAATGCAGCCCACGCAGGCCGTTTCCATCTCACTTGCGGGATCGCTCCCCCGGGACTGCGTTTTCCAGGCACTCAGCGGCGGGCACATCTGGCAGCAGGAACCGGGGCCGCTTCAAAATGCCGAGGGACGGCGGGATCTCAGCAGGGCCGCGGTGCCGTGTCGGCACGGCACGCTGCTCCGCTCCTCCCGCCAGCGCTCCGACTGCGGAAAATCCCCTGGATGCCTCCAGCCCTGCCCATGCCCAGCTGCGCCAACGCTGGAGCCGCTGGCCTTGGTGGGCACCGGGCTGTGCCGTCACCCCTCAACCCATCAAACGGGGCCCCCGGCAGAGCTGCCGGGCATCCCCGGCACAGCCCACACGCAGCTGCGGGCAGGGCCCCCGCGCACAGCGACGGGCGCTGCTGGGGCACCGAGCAGCGGCCGCGCTCGGCTGAGGAACCCAAAGGGGATTCGGTGCTCCAGGTCCTCCCGGGGGAAGGTCCTGCCCGCACGGGGCAGCCGTGGTGGGCACCCATGGGCTTTGTCACCAGTGTTAAAAACATCCAAACCAGCGACACACGGCACTTGTGTGGTGGGGACGCAGGGGCAGCCCGGCCAGCTGTGTCCCTGCTCCTGGCTGGGCCCCACGGTGTGTGATGGGGAGCCCGGGGTGCTCCCCGAAACGCTCGCCCCTCTGCCTCCTCCTCATCCCGGGGCAGGCGGCGTGCCGCGGCGCAGGACGGCAGCGCGGCCGTCGGGCTGTGCCAACAGTGACGACCCGCAGCGCCGGACCCCGCGGCGGCGGTGGCTCGGGTCCCTGCCCAGCGCAGACGGGGCGCTGGCGATGGGCGTGCTGATGCGCGGCGGGGCCGTCTGCTCTGCCCCGAAGGCTCAGCCCCGCTCCGAGGGCTGCTGGGGATTCCCTGGGGAAAAGCCCGGCACCAGCACACGCCCCGGTACGAGGGTCGTTATGAGGCAGCCGGCTCCCTTTGGGGGAAACAGCAGAAGCTTTTGCAATGCCACCGCCACGTATTTTTAGCGTATGTGGCACAGAGCAGCTTAACCAAAACAACCAGGAGGACGAAGCGCTTGTGCCAGGCAGCGTGGCGGGACGCCGCAGCGGCGTGGCCGATGTTCAGGTGGAAGCCACCAGCATCGGTGCGCACGCACAGAGGGGAGAAAGCTACGGCCAGCTCTGCCCGCCCCGAGACGTACCCCCCGGAGAAACGCCTTCCGGCTTCTGCACACATCAAACCTCCGCCAGTGACTCCAGGGTCCATCGCAGAGAGGCGTGATGGCAGGCAGCCATAATGTATTAAAACAGTAGATTAAAACAAACAAGAGCACTTTGGATCACGTTACACATCGCTTCCCTCGCGCCTGACACCAGGAGGAATCAAAGGCAGTAAAAGACAACCGTAGACCGTAATGGCCTCATAACCGGGCGATAAAAGCGCTTGTGGGAGTTGGCTGCGAGGAGCCGCAGGGTGCGGAGCCAGCCCTGGACATCGCCCTGTAAGTGCTCGTTGGAGCCTTCCCTGACAAGGCAGCGAGCTCGCCCGAGCCGCGCGGTCAGGCCTCGACCGCGGGCATGTTGACGCGCCGTGGGGCATCCTGACCAACGACAGGAGGAGGACGGGCGAGGGCTCTGGGTTCTGCGTTACCGCTGCCTCTCCATCAGCCCGGGAGACAAGCCAAGCCCCGGCAGCGCACGCACCGCTCCCCGAAGGGCTGGCCCAGGGCGGCAGGGACCGGGGCTGCTCCGTGGAGCACGGCCACTTTGCTCCCCGGCCCTTCCATGAGCAAGAGCCGAGCACAAACCCTCGCCTCGCCGCACACGCGCAGCCAGGAGGAGCTCCAGCCTGGCCCCGGCCCCTCCACGCACACACCGACGCTGCAGAACGGCTTCGGGCGCCAGCCGCCATTGCGTTCTTGCCCCCTCCAGCACTGCACGCCTCACACCACGGCCTCTCCGCGCTCGCCTGGCCCAGCAGCTGCCATCGCACTGCTAAGCTGTCTTGGGCCACTGGGTCCCCGGTGAGCAGTAAATCGTTCCAAGACTCTGCCCTGCCAGCTGAAGGCAGATTTTACAGCCACGCGCTCCGTGCCGTGCTTCCCTGAGCTCCAGCTGGGACCAACATGCGGAGGCAGAGCCGCGCTGCTGGGGAACCGCACGCCGTTCGGCAGGACCACGTCAGATACCGTGAGTCTAAACCACGCTCAGCAATCCCCAGGTCTCCCTGAAGCCCTTCAGCTCCGCTCTGTTGCGGAAGGACGGCGCTGCGGTTCAGCGTAAGAGGCCGTCTGCCGACGGGAGCTATGCCGACACGATTACTGCAGCAGCTATACCGGCCCCAAGTCATTCACCCCAGCCAAAATTAACAGCAGTTCATTATCTCAAACACCGGCACAAACTCTGGAGGCCTCGAGCCGTGCTCAGTGAAGCTCAGCCATCACCGGCTCTCGGGCAGGCTCCCCTCTGCCAGCGCTGTGCCCGCAGCCCGCGGTGCGTCCCCGGCCGGCTGCAGCATCCCCAGCGCCCGGCCCCAGCCGCTGCCCGGAGGACACCACCTCATCCACCCCTCTCCCATCGGCTGCACCCAGCCGCTCCACGGCTCGAGATCTTTCGGAGCCTTCCCGGCGCTGCGTCAGCGCCCCAGCATCCCAGCCCGCCAGCGTTTGGGGAGAGGCTGCTGTTTATAACGGCTTTTTGCAGGCGCTGCAGCGTGTGTGCGGCCGTGATGCTTCCAGCCCCGCCGCCGTGTCAGGCTCCCCTCGCCCCCAGGGAGGGTAAATGTGTCTTCGCATGCATTTCTGAGAGACCCTGGGAACCTCGCCATCAATCAGCGGGAGGTAATGTCGCTCTTTAGTGCTTTGCGGGTAACGTGTTTTGACATGGAGGTAACGAGGCAGAGGTTGGACCTGGGACTCCGCATCCTTCGCAGTGGGCCCGGGAGGGACGAGCCCCGCAGCCATCCGTGGGGCCAGGGACAGACACCCGTCGCTGCCGGGCACCACGAAACGCAGCGGGGCGTCCCGTCCCCGTCCCCGTCCCCGTGACGCTCGGCCCTCTCCCCTGCCCACCAGCAGTGTGACGGCAGGCACGGCCCCCTCCTCCCGGGGCCGCGAGCGCGTCTCCCCGTGTTACAGCCTCGCGATCTCGGGGCTGTTCAGTGCAGGTGTCAGCGGGCAGCTGCTCCCGCCGCGGCCGCTCAGCCCCAGGGAAAAGAGGCCGCGCGCCTTACAGGCGATCCCCCGCTGGACAAACCATCTCCAGGGAGTCACGTAAAGGACGCCGTTCAGCCAGGTCAGCGGGTGCAAATTAAATACCCTTTTCCTGGTATTTACTGATGAGCACAAATTCAGCAGGAAAACAAAACGCGGGTTTTGGTCCAAATTAACGCATCCCTGCGCTCTACGCGCAAGAGCGGAACTTGCCTGCGAGGGATTGAAAGTGGTGAATTTATAAACGCGTCGCTCGCCCGGCGCAGCACGGGCGGTATGGCCAAGAGAGCTTCTCTCAGAGGACGAAGACGCAGCGCAGCCCCTGCGTGCCCGGCCGGCCCCGAGCCCGGAGGCACAAATCCGTGCCAGCCTTTGACCAGCCCGTGCTGAGCACAAAGGTGCAAGGACCCCGCTGTCGGCCACGGTTTCAGGGTCTGCCCGCCCTCCATGGGCAACGCGGCGAAGCGGGGGGCCCTGGTACCCCCGCAGCGACTGGCAAACCCGTGGGCCTCTTCCGCGGACCCTGCGGATGCGCCCGCAGCAGGCGTGCCGGGTTTGTTTCCGAGGGGCTGCTGCAGGGCAGGGCGAGCTCGGCCTGCCTGCTGTGCCAGGACACGAGCACCCAGCCTCCTGCAGCCCAGAGCTCAGCGACGCTCTGCGGACGCCCTTGCCGCCGGTGCCAGCCGGGCTCCGCGTGCCGGGAGCCCACCGCAGCCGCAGAGGGACCGGCAGCTCCCCCCGAGGCCACCATTCCCGGTAGGAATCTCAGCGGAAAGCAGCAGCAGGCGGATTTACCACAGGGTGAGAAGGTGCCAAAGTCAGCTTCCCTGCCGTGAGAGCCGAGTACAGAGGAGCTGCTCTCCGCGCTACCACATCTGGGAAACGAAAAGGTAAAAGCCAGCAGGCAGGCAATCGATCGCCACAGACAATTTGATGCTTGGTGATTTTCGACCCTACAACAACTTTCTAAAGGGAGAGTGAGCCAGTGCTTCCACACTGTCAGAGAGATGCTTTCTGGATTCAAAGAAATGTGACATTGCTCAAGTTCCTCCATGCTTATGCGGCCAAATCTCCATTCGGACGCAAAATGGCAAAGCTACCGACTGAAATCCCGGAGGAAAGAAAGGAGGTGAAATCACCGCTCTCCTTCATCCTTCCCATCTTCCACCCACTCGCCTCTCTCCCCCATCGCAACCCAGTAATGAGAGCTCACTAATGGATCAGCTGAAGTATACAATAACTCTCATCACTGTTCTGGAAAATAATCAATCAAGCACTTAATTTTTTACATAAGAAACAAGCTGCCTAGAGACCGTTAATAGATAACTGAATAAATTAAGTCACAGGTGGGATTCAAAACTAGCACAAGTCTTTTACTCACCACCTTCCTGCGCCTGTTCTTCCAGAAAGCACGCGAACCCCCCTTTCCCCAGAAAGCAGACTGACCCTCAGTTCCACACCTCCTCCGAGCGTGCAGCTGGACCTGGGCGTGAGGAAGCCACGCCACGCGCACCCATGTACCCGCTACCCCCCGCCACACCCTGCAGCACCCCGACGCTCGGCGAGACCGCGGCACGCGGCGCTGAAGAGGCAGGGCGAGGCGCAGCTCCCCGCAGCCTGCACACGCTCACCGGCACGGGGCAGACTGCGCCTCGCGAACAGCGGCCCAGGCTGAATCTGACCCCTGACAGAGAACCCGGCAGGCGAAGGCGCTGCTCTCCGAGCCGCAGGCAGGCGGGTGCCCGTGTGAAAGCCTCGCTGTGCAACTGCCACCACCACCAAGGGACCAGTTTAACCAGTCCTGGAGTCTCTCAGCCCAGCTGGGAAGTCACGGAGGTGAGGGCAGTGTGAAATTATCACGTCCAGCACTGCATTAACTGCAAGGTTCGCACACAGACATTCCTGCATGAGCAGCACAAGCAGCTTTGACTGCTGAGGACACCCGTTTCCAAGAACACGCATCAACAGGCAGATGAAGGCTCCTGCCCGCAGACCTCCACCCGCAAACTCTGCCCTCGCGCCCACCCGACGTGGCCCCGCCGGCCTGCGAGCCGTCATTTCGCCCGCGCACCCAAGGGACCGCCCTGCCGCGGCTCAGCCACCGCAGCGAGGAATCTGCCCATCAGGAGCAGAGCAGGACGTCTCCGAGGGCGCCGAGGCCCTGCTCCAGGCAGCATCGCTCTGGCTCCTCGGAGCAGGCGTTCAGACAGGATTCCAGGCGGGCTCTGGCCGAGACGCGCTGCCAGTGGCAGTGTTGGGAGGGCTCCTGCCCGGGGAACATGGAGCCGGAGCCCCTCGTGAGACGGGCGCGCCGAGGGAACCAGCTCTGTCGGGTGGGAGCAACGCAGTCACCGCTCACTGCCGATCCGCTGCCCGGCACACGCCCAAAGGCTTCTGCCTTCTGGTGCAGAGCAAAGGAACAGAGGGGACATCAGATGCCATTGGAAAGGGCCCTTACTAAAGACACACAGCTCAGTTATTTCTTCCAAAAAATTTAATTGAAATTCCATCTTTATGGCAACTGATACACAGTAAGATTATACAAATTGTTTGTGTTACATTAAATGGAAGTCCTTATTCAATCTGAAATACGGTTGGACCAAACGCAAGCGTGTGCACACAGCTGGCATTAAAAAACAAAAGGAACTTCTCTCTTTCTCGCATCTTACGCTTCGTACTGATTTCCAGCTCTCTAGGTGTGTTAGAAAGGGCAAATAAAGTAAGCTTTTGGATATTCCTAGGAAAGTCCCAGCCCCACTGAACTCAACCGCAAGCTCCTCTTGCCCAGGGGGAGCAGGAGGTTGGCTCAGACTCTTCCCACACACCTCTCCGTACCACAGCACCACTTCTGGAAGCTATCGCAGATGCTAAGATGCAGCCAGTAATAACAGAGATTTTATAAACTCCAAAAGAGAAAAACTTCAGCTAAACAAAGAAAGAAAAAAGCAAAATTGCAGAGAGTTAAATCAGGAGAACAGCCTAATGACAAGCAAAGTCTTCAAAACATTCCATCTGCAAAGACCTTTCCTTCCCGCTTTACTTTGCTTGGGACACCAAGAGCTCTGTTTCTGAGCTCCTCGATTTTTCCATCGCTATCCTCAGGCCAGAGCTCCATGGCACCGGCACGGGGAAGCCGAAGCAGCCTGGGCAAGGGGACTATGACACCGCAGCGTCCCCAAAACCCACCCTGCTTGGGGCCAGCCCGCAGACTCGGCTCTTACCAGCGAGAACTCGGGACACGGCACCGCCCCGACACATCCCTTCAGCTCACTTCCAACCGGCTGCCTTTTGTCAGGGCGCACGTAAACGAGGAACACTTGCAAAGGAAATCAAGCACTGCAAGAAGACTATAACTGATAATGAAACAACCAAACTAGATTAATTCCGTGGACGAGAGCCTCCCCAGATGCTGACGCTTCCACCTGCTCAGACCCACTCAGCCGGAGCAGCGAGTGCTCGGGATCCGGCGAGGCCGGGTCCTGCCTTTGTAGCACCAAGAGCTGAACGCCTGCCAGGGGGGCAAACTGAACGCGGGCCTGTGGCGTTGGGACTGCAGCCTCCCGAACGCAGCGGCTACGCACCCCTGGCAGGGAGCCAGAGAAGAAGGCACATCAATGGGTGGGATTCATCTCTCCTCATGTCAGACGTGTGCAGCGTAGCCAGCGGCCTCCGAGTTAGGGCACCACGCTCCCTTCACCCTCAGAGGCAGCAACGGAACGAGACTCCTCCGACCTGCTCCGGGCATCTGCTTCGACAGGCGAGTGATTTCTCAGCAACACCCACTGAAACGATCTTTTGACCATCAATAGCACCTAGGAGACCAGCTCAGATGTCGACATCGAGATCGGAAGCATCTAAAATCAGGTCAGATGAATTCCACCGTTAGTTAGCATAGTCAGAAACGCTCCCAAACAGAAAACTCAGGATTAGAAGATTTCAATGGCAGCAGAGTTCCCACTGTTCCCAGTCTCACTGTTATCTTTATTAAAAATTTTAAGCAGAGCTCCTAGCTAGCTTGCTCAGGTAGTTTTTCAACAGGCTTTTGATGCTGTGCTAAGACAAAATAATGTGTGTTACATAGCAGGACAGGGTGATGTTACACAATCTGTTCTGTGAAATGAAGAACCTCACTAACTATGAGACAAGATCCATCTACTAAAAGTTAGAAAATGAAGCGATTTCTACATTACGGCCTAATAGCAGCAACAAGAGTAGTGATTATCCCACTTGTGGTTAGCATACTAAAAAGTGAATTTTAAATACCTTTTATTACTGGGGACAAACATAATGCTTCACAATTAGTGCTGGCTAATATTTTCAGTACTCTCTCCAGTACGGAAATAAAAAGCCAATCTATATTTATAGTATCACAACGTTCACATGAAGTTAATGTTCACTTTCCAGCTTCTGCCACACTTCTAAACATGCTGGTCACAACCTGGATGTGAAGGCAAACATACCCTTCCTTCAGCTGGCTGGAAAGAGGTACAAGGAGGAAGATTTTACAAAACAGATTGCTTTCCACCGACCTGTAAATGTCAAGCAGAGAATGGGAAGGGAGAAAGTTCTTTGTCCAATGAGAGACATAAGGCCAGCGCTCCCTTCCCAGACATACTGCTGACATTTTTATTCTTTTGACACTGATTCAAAGCTTTTCCATGAAAATTTCACCCTTCCACACACACGTGATAACCCTACCTACTCCACCTGAGCACGGGCAGGAATCAGCTCGGCGTTCCTTTTTCCTGCCAAGGCAGTGAGCAGGGCCCAGAACGGAGCAAGAAAGGGAGAACAGAAGCCCCGGCTTCTGGCTCCGGCCGCTGAACCAGGCACAGGTAGGAAGGGTCAAGGAAGACTTCTTTCTGCTCAAGCAACGAGGGACAGCAGTCGAGCAGCAGGTCCCGGCACTGAAGGAATTTCAGTCTGTCTCAGCGTAATCACACTGGGACGCTGCAGTATGGCAGTGGAGAGATGTCAGTCAGCTCTCACGATGTACGGGGCCACGGGCCCCAGCGAGGCTGTACAGCAGGATTTACACCGCTCCGTGGCAGCACCTGGCCCACTGGCTGATCGACACAGCACCCATTCACTCCTGTGGTATCCCACGAGTAGTTCTTTCAGCATAAAACAGGACAAGACAAGCCCAAGTTCTACCGACAGAGGCCCGTTTTCCTGTTCAACAGCCCTATGCTTGAAAGGTCAGGGGTTCCAGCTGCCCACGCCTCGCAGCGACGCCAGCAAGCAGGACCGTCTGAGCAGCACGGCATCCGCTTCGCGAACCTCGCGATCAGCTGGACCCTCAGCGCGCAGAGTGCAGCCTGCACCGCCGAGGTGCCGGCATTTCAGTGCTAACGACATCAGGTAAACATCGACACCCCGCAGCCGGACTACAGACGTATGGCTCAGTCCCACAGAACACTGTCACAGCTTTGCTCCTCCGTCGTCGCGCCCTGGAGGAGAGGTCCCTGGGCGAGAGGACCCCGACGGAGGTGCTGTGGTACTTCTGCCCCGAACTACTTCAAGTGCCAAGCGCAGGCACGCTGGGCGGTGGCCAGCCTTTCAGCAAAGCCCCCTCCTACCCCAGACTAACCCGGACACCGGTCCCGGTGCCGACAGCGAGGGAATATGGCCCTAATAAGGTTTTTCACTCTGCAAAACTACCACTACTTAGGAGCGGACTCGGCAGTCCGGGTGCACCCAAATGCCTGCCAAAACAAGCCAGAAGTTTCGCTGGGTCACGAGTGCGTACTCCTGGCCCACGACCAGGGCCAAAAGTCTAACGGACAAGACTGGGCTTTTGGCAAAGGTGTGCGTAAGCACACAGCTGCCAGCCTGCGGGGCTGCCTGCTCCAGGCAGCTGCAATGCAAATGACACCCGACTTGTCATCTCAGTTCCAAGTAACACCAGTGAAGCCAGATCAATTGTACCCATGGAACTCCACAGGTATCCCACACAACCACAGCACTGTGGCACAGTAGAGAGCACAGAGCAGATCTATAAACCTTCTGGAGAGCAAGCCTGACTTCCTAAATTTACTTCACCAAACACAGAAAGCCCTTTTTCATATTAATCTTAAAAAGCTGTTTTGCTTAGAAGATAGACCAACATGTTTCCATACATGCTGCTGACCACTGCTCGATTTGAAACATACACAGCTTGTCTCAGTCGAGCACATTCTTCAGCATCACCCGAGCAGGCTTATTCCTTTCATTTTACACTCTACAAATGCAGAGGCTTTCCTCCAGATAATGACAGTGTTTTTTCTAGAAAATGTAAACAAATCTTGTGCGTTCCACTATCTCAGCTAAGCCTTCACTGGAAGTTTCTGGCAGGAGAAAAAAAAAAAACAAAACACAAAAACCAAAACAAACCAAAGCCTTATCTTTACCTTCTAAAAAAAAATATATCTATTATTTAAAAAGCATTAGAAGTCACTCGATCTTCAAACCCATCTGAAAAATCACCCTCAGAAGAGACAATCGGTGACTATGCTGGTTACACCACACCTCAAGCATAAACAAAACAAGTAACTGTGCACTTGACCTGAAAAGCTGAAATTAATGCACTCATGACAAAACTGCACATAAATAAATCCCTGCATAGGAAATAGAAGCTAATTTGTAGAAATGTTTTTTTACGTTTTTCAGTGTGTACTTGTGGGCTCATGCTAAGTCCAACCAGAACCAGACAAAACGCGATCTTTTCACATCTCACAGGATCAACGCCCCTATTTCCCTACTTCCTACAAACTCTCCTCAAAGAAAACGTAAGAAAAAATACAACAAACCAGTCCAGTTCCCCTCACTGCTGCGTGAGGCTAACATCACAGACCGCGCGCCTGTCGGCACGTAACAGCAGAGAGCTGGAGAAGCGGCTTCTCGCCCCTGCACTGCTTCAGCGGGGCGGCTTCCCGGCGCGACCGCCCGTCACGGCTGCTGGCCAGTGAAGAAGGCCTTCGTCTCCCTGCAGACGGGGTTCACGCAGAGCGGGCAGCACAGGGTTAACTGCCTGGAGCAGACTTCGTTCGACTGGATGTGCGAGCAGACCAAGTCTGCCAGAGCCTGCAAGACAGTGGATTAAAAATCACAAGTGAGCAAACCTGTCTGCAGAGAACACAAAAATGCTTCACCGTGCGCCACACTGACTGACGAGACTGCCAAACCATGCATCCAGCAGACCACACTTCTTCAGCACTACCCTCCTCTAATTCAGGGGGAAAGCCTGCTTTAAAACTGCACCGGCATCGTATCTTCAGAGAAGTACTTCATTAAAAGATTACTACAAATGAATACAAAACTGGATTTCTTTTTTTGTCAAACCAAACTTTTAAACTCCTTTTCTTAAAAAAAAACCCAAACACAACCACAAACTGTGGTACAAGAAAACACTTTGTGGTATACAGATTAATTAATTACAGGTATTACAGCTCTTCAACTCAAAATACTTTAAAGCTACAAGAAGACATCCATAACCTAGCAGGAAACACAAAACTGCACACTTTTACAACTATTGCGACAAAGAAAATACCTTGGAGAACAGTGGATTTCCATTAAGAGACTCTGCTCTTCTGATATTTTCAACTCCACACTGAATCAAAAATAAGGAGGAAAAAAAGTTAAGTCTGCTAGATCCTTCACTAGTTAGCCTTCAAAATCTTCCTTCCTACCTAATTTAGAAGTTGCCCCCAAACGACAGAATTAGATGCAGTACTATGTTTTTTAACACAGCAAAAATAATTTCACTTTGATGCCAAAAATCGATGATTCTTTTTAGTACGGATAGTAGCAGCTTACAGAGTTAAATGTAGAAAGACAAATTCCCTCCTGCTTTGTGCTGCTAAAAATTAATATGAGTTAAGCCAGTTCAGATTAATTTTCAATTTACAGAAAAATAAAATTTGCTCCAAATCATACCGCAAGAAGCTACTACACAGCAAATCTGAAAACAGGAAAAGTAATTTCAGAGCCCCGCTATCCAAACAGTTAGAAAAACGATAAAACATTCACCTCATTCGCTAAAACCTGGGCATACTCAATATCCAGTTCATAAAGCGTTTCAATGTGGTCACTTGTAAACGCTATGGGGACCAACAACATGTTCTTCTTTCCTCTTTGGCACAGTCCTTTAATGGTCTCATCGGTCTGTGGACCAAGCCAAGGCATCGGTCCAACCTGTAAGAAAAGGGGAGGGAAATAAAGAAAATAAGGTCATTCAATCATTCTTACAAAGAACACCCACATTTTCTTGAGCAGGACAACACAGGCCAGATCATGTTTAAGATGGAGCCTGCTCATTTCCCTGCTTTTGATAGTACCTCTCACTTTCTCCATTAATTTTTCTATGAAGATGTACTGTCCCATCATTTAAATCCCAAAGAAACAAAACCTGGGTTGGCCTAAACAAGACTCTCATTAAAGTAAATGAAAATTTAAACAAAGGTCTTCTGTTTTCAGTGCAACAAACCCCTGATCACTACTGCCCAGGGTTTAAAGCCTTTTCGAGCAGTCAGCATTCTGCAGCCAGCTGTCCTTACCCCTCTCCCATCCACGCAGCGCGCGGTGCTGATGCTCCGTAACACGCAGCCTTAAGAACCAGACAGCAACGGCACGGCAGGTGCAACGCCCCTGGGACATAAGGTTACTCGTACTACAGAATTCTGGTAAAAGCTCTGCTCCTTGCTACTTGCAGTAGTAATAAGAAGTACTAAGCAATGCAAGCAGTCTTTGTCACGAATAATGAAGCCTGTTCAGATTAGGCTCGTATTATCATTCAGAACGCCTGTTTCACAGCGATGACTTCAGAAAAATTGCTCAAAGATCCTCAAACAGCAACACCTTAAAAACCCAGTGAGTGCTCAATTCTTCCTTCTGACAGAAAGAGGTGAATGCCAAACTAGACGCTATGAGATCACAGGTTTTCTAATGGACACATCAAAAAACTACTTTAAAAAAATGCAATATACAAAACAGGTGAGAACCTGTGGATAAAGAGTATCTGGGAAGACTGAGCAAAATGTTCCGGATTCTGTTCCAACTGAAAATGGGAAAAAGGCACTGAGGTTACGATCTGAAGCTGGCAGATCCTAAACTCCATCACCTGCAGAGCTTCACAGCGGCAGGCGGCGTTACCGCTTCCCTGAGCACGCACCTTGGACTGCCACACAAGCCTGTAAGGGTTGGAGTAGTTCAGCTTCTCCATGACTCTCTGGACAGTAGCTCCCACTTCCTGAGGATACGGATCGCCGCGGTTCACGACCTTCAACACAAAAACACCAGACCTTTTTCTTCCAGGGAACACGTTCGTGCAAAGGCCACCTACAGACTGGGGAAGGTGAGAGCTGCACGTGATGCGGCTGCGCCCGGGCCGGGCTGTATAAAGCACCTGGCTCATCCAAAACAGGGAAGAAAAACTGTGTTCTTGCCCGCAAAACCTGTGATGAAGCCGCTTTACCAGAACATCTACTCCTCCTCCTTTGCAAGATAAAAGATAAATTCCTCTGCCGTCACATATAGATACGGTTACATATTGGTAACAGCACTGCATTTCTGAAAAATGATCCAAGAGCCATTTTACTGCAGTTGCTGGTTGCTGACAGAGGATCAAGTCATTTATTGCAACCTTGCAAAGACTTTGCTTTCGTTCCTTCAGGGAAAGTATTATTACTGCTTTCCAGAGGTGAGAAAACAACCAAGTTTTCCCCTCCATCACCATCCGGGTTTGAGCTGGCAAGCTCGTGAGGCCATGAAAGCAGCCATACCGAGCCTGACCCAACTCAGCTCCCCATCTTCAGCGGTGGCCGAGAGCGCGGATCTGAGGCAGCGTGCGGGAGAGTAATGGCAGCTCACGTGCCTGGCCTTCAGCTCCGCGTCACGCTTCCAGCTGCCACTCACTAACTCACCTTCGTATTTCTCTCTTCTATTCGCCTGGCACTTCCACAACCGTGGCCCTACCCCGCAGCAGTGCGGCCGCGTTCCCTTCCCTTCAGCCCAGCCGTCAGAACGACGACAGAAGTGCCCTGAGGTAACTCACAGACATGGGCAGCGAGTGAGCCGAGAAGAGGATGACAACATCTTTCCTTTTGTCGGGTGGAAACAGGTTCAGTTCCTTCTGTATGTGATCGGTGAAGCACTGTTCAGAAAAAGAAAGCAAAGCCCTGAACCAGAAACAGAGAGGCAGCGTGTGCTCCCAAACGACCCGAGACGGGCAGCTGCCACGCTCCAGCCTGCCTCAAGGACCTCACAACGGCCCTTTCGGTATGCGTGGGGCAGTACCGAGACAGCACGCACCGCACAGCGCCAGGCACACAGCGTCACGCAGTGCCCGACACACCAAAGACCCCTGTGAGCTTGTGATCGTCCCAGCTTTTAAAAAAAGCCTAAATCCGCAAATCAGTTCGTTTGCTTCTAGCACATTCTATAGCTAAAAATCTTGTAAGTTTTGTTAGAAGCTAAGACTTCATCTAAGTGAAGTGTTTCCTCAGAATGTTTCCGTTGCTTAACATTATACTGTGTTTTTACGAATATTTCTAAAAAGGAAACAAAATAAACATCTGTGTTTACTTAGTTCTTTGTTGTTTTAAAGTCAGCTGGCAATGCAGAGACACCAAGTTTCTCCTACACCAACAAGTTTAAGAAAGCCCCAGGGAATGCCAGTCTGGTAACTTACCAGACCTGCTCAGTTCGCACCTCTCGTTCTGACTGCTCACTTCGCAGGCGTTCACACAAATCCATACCTGAATTAGCAGGGGATGTGTGGGCCATCGGTCAATTATACTCCACTTCATCTTCGGCTTCTCCGCTTTTTTATTGTAGTAGCGATAGATGGCATTTAAACTGCTGCCTGAGACACAGAGAATCAAGAACATCAGCTCAGCCAAGGCATTAGCAACCTGGCAGATGAGAACGGTTTTATAGCAAGGTATTATAATAGCTTAAAACGCTACATATTTAAAATGCAACCGTAAATCAGAACTAAGAGACTCAAATGGGAACAATTATACCAAAGTTCATACAACGTACCAGCCAAGGACAGTTTGCTAAACCATTCTTTAGCCGGAGAACAATTATGACTCTAGTTTCCATGAAGAAAGCTTGCTCAGTCGTGTTCCTGAGCCTGCCGTTTACAGAATGTTGGGGGTTGCGAGGGCCCTCTGTGGGTCACCCAGCCCAACCCCCTGCCCAAGCAGGGTCACCCACAGCAGGCTGCACAGCACCTTGTCCAGGCGGGGCTGGAATATCTCCAGAGAAGGAGACTCCACAGCCTCCCTGGGCATCCTGGGCCAGGGCTCCGTCACCCTCAGAGGGAAGAAGTTCCTCCTCATCTTCAGCTGGAGCTTCCTCTGCTTCCGTTTACATTCTCTCACAGTAACAACGGTAACGTCAAGCTATCCCAAGTTAAGACATTTCTACCCACAACTGGACTTACAGAAAGGGCCTCGAGCTGGCGCCGACGCCAATGGGAAGGGGCACTCCGAGGAGGGCCGCAGAGCCCACCCCGACACTCCGCACGCTCCCTGCGCCCGCCGACAGCCGCCTACGCTCGCCTCTGCCCGCGCTCGGTGCCGGCACGGGCACTCACCTGTGGTGGAACAGCTGTACTGGGGGTACTGCGTGAAGGCGATAGCCCTTTCAATGCCGTCCTTCTCCATCTCCTCAATCGCTTCTTCCGTCAGAGGATGCACGTACCGGAAGCCGATGTAGTATTTGTGAGGCGCTGCCAGCCAAAGCACAGGAAAAGAAATTGCAGAAAAAAACCTGAGAACTCTCAACAACACAAGCACAAAGCACAGAACCAGACAGACTGCAACTGCTGAAATAAACTTGCTGGTAATTTTCTGACTACTTTTCTAAACCACTCTCATTTAAATACATCTTTCTTTGGCCAAGTACTTTTCTGGTAACTCACTTTGCTGTTGCTAGAATTTAAAAGAGTTTTACACCATTGTTTGTCTCTGCAGGAAGCACGACTCTTCTGCTTTTACTCAGCTGAGCAGAGGAATGGTTTCCAGACTGCACAGCGCTCTGACGTTTCACTGGGCGAGTTCTGATCTAAAGGATGTCTTGGCAAAAAAGTGTCACTACGAGATGCTAAACGAACACTACTATGCCCTACCTCAGACCACACTTACAGACGTGCTAGGGGCTTTCTAACAGCACAGCTCAACCCGTCCACTGAAGTCAGATGTTTTAAATACACCACTGTAATTAAAACACAAAACCTCAGGAAAGACAAGGCTTTCTTCATTCTGCCATACCAAAGGAAACGCACCGCTTAAGCGGTTTGCACATTCAAGGGAATTTTATTTACCTAAACTTTCAAATACAATTAAGCTGCAATTTTGTGTGCCAGCACCGACACATTCTGCTCTACAGGGATCAGCTTCAAACAAGGAAAGGCCCTGCACCTCACAGACATTCGCTGCCTATAAGGCATTTCAAGAAAATCAGATCATTTTGCCCCTTTCGTGCTCCAGGTGCCAACAGAGAAGTCATCAAAACACGACCCCCTCAGTGCACGGAAGATCCCAATGCCTTGGCTGGATCGGGGCCTCGGTCCCAGCACCACGGGGCATTCAGGCAGAATTCCCCGGTACCAGCCGTTTGCTCCACATGCCCTCCAACTCCTACCTCAGCTTCAGCTCCCTTGCATCTCCCTCGCCTCCTCTAGCTTTTCCTTCACCGTTATAGCAGATGTAAAGCTGTTTCACTTCCTTCCAATTCCTTGCCTCCAGCTAACCACACTAAAAAACAAAGCTAAAAACAAGACCAGGTGCAACCGTCGTTTGACGTAGCTGCTCTGGTCACCGTCCTCGAGAGAAGATGCCCTCCCCGACCTGGGAAGCCTGCTCCGTTTGCACACAAACCCCCAGGGACCGGGACGGTTGTCTGGGGCAGGAGATCAGTGCTACGGAGGCAGGGACACACGGTCTTTCCTTCTGGGTGTTTTTTCACAGAAATCTTCCTGCCTTTAAACACTTGATTTTGGAGACAATATCGTTCTCTCCAAGGACAACATTTGAGGTTTTTCCATTTTTCACCTCTGATCTCTTGGGCGTCAGCTTTGAGGTTTGGGGAGTATGGTGTGGTTAGGGGGAGGGGGGAAGGGGAGGTTTGTTGTTTTATTTTGTTTTTTCAAGGGGAGGACAGGGGTTCTTAGGAGAACAAAAGCAGAGTTTCTTTTTCAGCATTTCCGGGTCACTGGCTCTGAAATAACATTTAACAGGTTTCTGGGGGAAGCAGATGTCCCATGCTTGGTCTCCGCTCCATACATTTACGCAGGATTCAGAAAACAGGTTTAGTCAGGCCCAGTTCTCTGCAGGAGGCAAGAGAGCTCCCAGCTGGGAGCAGCAGCGAATAATCACCCAACTTCAGGAGCCAGTAACCTCACTAGCATTTTTAAATGGCATTAAAAACAAAAGTCTGACTAACCGGAGCAAGGACAGTAAGGGTTTAACCTGGGAAAGGACATACTGGGAAAAAACATGGCCAGCCTGGAAACTTCCTGCCACACTCTCGTAGTTTTATGCTCTGTCCTGGGTCACAGGCAGCGAAGGCGAGATTTTCGTGTCTGTATACATATTCATCTTGTTGTTAAGTGACACCTCCTTCCACGAAGAGCTGCCAATCTAAAGAAACAACGTGGCCCCCTCACCCTGTGAGCTTTGCTTCTGCTGACAAGTGAAGCTCAGGTGAAATACAGCTTGTAAGAAATACTAAGAACCGCTATAATTAAAACCAATAAAAAGCAAGATAGGCCTTCTTAAAATGTCATTACCATTGCAAGACATCAGCCTATTTGATGCCAGCACCAAAAAACAACCCCAACAACAGAAATGGGTTTTCCTATCATCATGTCTGGGTGATTTATTCTTACAGACCACTAAGCCTACCCAAACCCACTCATTCAGAAAGGGAGAACTCTTGTTCATCTTCACACAGCAGCCTGCAACCGTAAAGCTTCATTTTAAAATTATCTTGTTCCCAGATGACGCGGGTGAGGCTGTTTGTTTGCTGCCTTGCATTGGTCCCATTGCCAAGTGCGTGGTACAGGTCAGTAAATCAGCAGCTTGAGTAATTTACGCAGGAGGGGATTTCACAGGTGGTTACTGATACTGCCTAACATCAGCTCTTCACCAACTGCAAATGCACAGCAACCATAAACTCTACACCCCCGAAGTGCCGATCAAGCTAAAACGAGTACACAAAGTGTTTCTTCTTTGCCATGTGCTTCAAGTCTTATCACCACAACCTGCGAGTTACTCATTAACAGGGCTCAGCGCTCCCAAAGCGTCACCTGCGAGCGCACGATATTCCAAAACGCGGAGCCCAGCCTGGCAGCACATCCGACTGCTTCAAGCTATTCTGAAGCAACACAGTGCTCTGCATCGCTGCAAGGTCACTTGAAATGCTTAAGGCAGTGGTCAGCACTTGATTCAATTCTTAACAGTGGTTAGCATGCTCCATTTTTAATACTGCAGCTACTGTTAGGAAAAAAAGGAGGTCCCTAAGTGACTTATCAGGTGCAAGAACTGCACAGAGCCGGGCGTGACTCCACAGCAAGCATCACCAAACAAAAGCAAGCGGAGCAGTACACTGACAACAGCAGATAAGCTTTCTAAGCTTTATCTTCAGAACCTGTTGCAAGCCTGACCCTTCAGGGGCTACTGCTGCTAAAACCACTGCTGCCTTGGATGCTGCAGCCCGGTGCCATTTTGGCTTCAGGCTTTGACTATACCTGCAGTGACCACAGCTGGAAATAAGCTAGAGAGTAGCATCTGTGGAAAAAAGGATCAAACATCACCTGAATGAAGGCATCAGCAACAGGTTACATGCTGAACAAATGAAATAAATTTGGTTCTATCCTTCCAAGAGCAGTGCTTTTCACCTTCCAGAGCCTGTTAGCAGTCTTCTACCTCTAGGCCTTTCCAACCCAAGTCTGAAGCAGATTCCACAAAGAACTACAAAATGGCCAGGAATCAAAGAACGTGTATTATCACACGTGGAGGGGGATTCCCTGACACACCAGCCCCACATCAGCAAAGGTCACGGCAACTGCAGGGAGCAGGCGGCTTGCAGCGCCACGTGTTGTGAAGCTGCTGAGCCGATGAGAACGGAGAGCTCTCCTCTTCGGCACCTCTTACTCCAGCAGTTTTTCTATTACAAATGTTCAGTGTTCCTACTGGAGTGGACAGATGAGGAGTATCACCTGCAGCTAACACCTCGGTGAGGAATTCAGCAGGCAGCTTAGGGATTTCGTTAATTCCTTCTACTCATAGTCTGCTGCTTCAAGAACAAAAAGCTAACGCAGAGAAAAGCCTCAGTGGGACAAAGGTGACCCCCAGACAGGTCATTTCAGACACACCAACCATCACATCGCTGCTTCCCCTGGCTTCTGTCAACGCAGTGGTGATTCTCTGCCTTTTGTCTGTCTGTCCCATGAGAGGCAAGACACAGAAGATGGCCACCACCCCTGTGCTGCTACGTGAACGTGGAATTTGATTTCTAGTGCTGCCACCCATGTTTATTAATGCCATGGTTTTAATGTCATGTAGCAAGAAACCGTAGCATCAAAGGTACTGTAAGCAAACGATCTCTCACCTTCAGCAAGCGGCAGAAGAGGAACAAAGGCTTCTCGTCCACCATAGCTGCTAACTGAGCAATACAAGTTGAAGTCAAATTCGACCAACAACCAATCTAAAAGCAGTTTAGCTAAACTGGTGGAAATTCCACCATGAACACATTTAACCTGGGTGAAAAATGACTCATGTATCAACTTGCTTGGGGGCTTTAGGAGAGAGATTGAACATGGCTGAATCACAGCAAGCTAACGTTCTGCGAACGACCGCAGTTTGGTGTTTGCACACCCAGCCCATTGCACTTGCACTGTTGGCTGAAGCCCTTAGCACGAGGACATTCACACAAGCACCTCCACCCACTTCCCACCACACCAGTGCTACCAGGTAGCTTGGCACAGGGTAATCCATACAAGTCACAGCTCCTTGCTGTGAGGGAGCAAGGTTCAGAGACATTCTGTGATCTGGAGAGGGGGGATGGAGGTTGCATTCACCTTTCAAATTTCCTTATCACCAAGGAAGAACTGGCAAAGACAGTGTCTACTTCCACCCAAGCCAAACGGTTGGGCCTTATCTCCTGCCCATGTCCTCGGGTGGGGCTCCCTGCTATCACTCAGTCAGGCCCTGCAGTGCTCAGCCACGAAACACGGCCTTTTCCTCTGACCAACCTCCTCTTCAGTCCTGACATCAGGCCTAATTCATCCATTATTGACAGATTCAGACACGGTTCCAAAAGCTTTGGATGGGTCCAAGCGATGATTGCAGAGGGACGAAAGACACCTGCGCCTCAGGAGACCGGTCAGACCCCGACACCCTCCCGCGCAGTGACCTATTCTTCAGGCTCAGGCTGGCACGGGCAAGGCAAACGCAACAGGCTTCCCAGAGCTGAGTTCTGGCGGCGAGCTGCTCTGTATCAGACAGCCCCTGCACAGCGTCCCGGCCGAGCTGGCCCTGACCAGGGCCGGGCGCTCGCGGGAAGCAGAGGAGCAGGCAACGCCGCGCCGCGCTCCCAGCCCCAGCTGCGGGCTGCTGCGAGCGTGCGGCGGCCACGAGCAGGCGGGGTGCATTTTACAGCAGGAGATCCCACCCCACCGTGAAGCCCCGCAGCAGCGCTGTGCAGAACGCGAACCACCAGGGAACCCCGGGTTCCACTCGGTGTGTGCACGCACACGCGCAGCCCAGAGGAGCATCACTCCACCTCTTCACAACAGGTGAGAGAAGGGCATGAGCTCGTACTGCCGCTGCCAAGGTCACAGATCTCCACCTCACTTACGCCAGTGCGAACGCCACTCTGAACACCCTCTCCCATGCCTGTCTTATTTGTTTGCATGAAGTATGTTCCTCTTTCTTATCATCTAAGGCCCAGTCGCTTGTCTTCAGCACAGACTTCTTCAAGCTCACGTAGTGGAGACTCCTGCCACCCAGCTTTAGCCATCTGAAAACAAGATACTTTGTCTACCGTAGCCATCTAGATTTCTCCCCACAGTCAAAGGAGAGACCAGCACACCTTTGGAGGGTGACACCCCTTGCCTTTGATAAGAACCTTAGGATCAACTGAATCACCTTCTCTCCAAGCCCTACTCTCTCACCACCAGTTTAGGCCCGATGCCCAACTTCCTGATGGCTGAAGTTACGCAAGATGAAACATCCCAAAAGCATCTGTGGGTGGACACACACAGGGCAGCTGTTACGCTCGGGCACAGACGGAGGTGGCAGCCGCACCACAGCACGCACTGGGTCCAGCCTGAGGCAGCGGGTGAACGTCCGGTCGTTGGCTTTCGGTGCCGCGCTGTTACTGCAGGCTGAACGAGTACCGACAGCACTCTCCGAGAGCAAAGCCGTTCCCCAGCGCAGCCACAGAAGTGGCCACAGCACCAAAACACATTTGCATGAGTGGGAACCCCATGCTTTTGTATGTGCTGAGTTTTTAACGACTAAGAACTTCTGCAGTATCTTTGTCATGATCTAGCAGGACTGCGAACTCTGTCCACACTCACAGTAAAAACTGAGAAGCAAAAACCGCTGTACAAGCCTATACTTTTAACACAGGAGACAAACCAGCTTGGAACAAGCAGAGCAGAGCAAAGCAGTACCGGTGCAAGGAGACATGCTGTCCAGCAGCTTCACCATGCCTTCTCCCTGCACCGCCGTCCACTTCTTGATCGGTGATCCACCTCCAATCCTGCTGTACTGCTCCTGGATTTTCGGTGTCCGGCGTTTGGCAATGAACGGTGCTAATTTACTAAAGCATTCAAAAGACACACGTATTAATATCATAATCCAAATCACCACCCCTTTCCCCAAATCCCTCCACTGCAGTGGGTCTTCCGTGGCAATCTCCTCAAACTACAGCAAACCAGCACCGCACGGTTTGCTGAACGTTACATTCCACCACCCTTCCCAAACTGACTAGGTGACAGGAAACCACAAGCGGCAATTCGAAGGGAACGCTCTTGGCACGCCTGTCTCCAGAGAACTGTAACACCGCTTCTGGCACGGGCTGGTCCCAAGACGGAACAGTCTTCAGAAATGCTGACACACGCAGAAGTTCAACGCCCGAGCCTACAGCTACGACAGCGACACCCAACACTGGCTGTAACACAGGAATTCACAGCGTTCCTCACTTTTGGGCTGGAAGCGTCATTAGATCTCTGTCCAGGAAGAGACGAAGTAAGAAATCATGCACGTCGTCCAGCCTTTCCGGACCTCCCATGTTTAACATCAAGATTCCTGTTTTAGGTTTCCTGTGGAAGCGAGAGATATTTCAAATCCTAATGACATACTGCATTATTTTAATTATTATTATTATTACAAAACAATCAGCTTATCCTTCTGTCTTTTGCAAAAGCAGCATTCTATTTAGAAGCTCATCCTGCTTCTGTGAAAATACGAACTACAAGCACGAATAGCCAGAGAACAAGTATCTACATGATCTTTACTTTTTTTTTAAAAAGTAATCGCTTCACAACACAGAGTTTAACTGGAAGCACGCTGAGAAAATTCTCTCTGAAGGCTGTAAGGGAGGTTATAAAACAGGGTCTAAGGAGCTCTCTCAGCTGAACGCCAGCTGCAGGTTCCAACCAAAGCAAGCAGCAGCTTCCACGCAAACAGATGAGGGACCCATACAGGACTCTGTCTTCATTACCTTGGAGACACATCTCACCTCCTGAAGCAGGGACAGCAGCCAAGAGCATTTCTACACATAGAATAGGTGCAGGGTTGGTTTTGCTCGGGTTGTTGGTTTCCCACCCCCCCCAACGGGTTTTCTGTCCAGCTGCAGGCCCGGCACACCGTTCCACAGGTAACAGCGGAGCGGCGGCACCACCTCTTACAGAAACGCCTGCTGCTCACCACGCTCACCCCAGAGGTGGATCTCCCCAAACGCCTGCTGCTCACCACGCTCACCCCAGAGGTGGATCTCCCCAAACGCCTGCTGCTCACCACGCTCACCCCAGAGGTGGATCTCCCCAAACGCCTGCTGCTCACCACGCTCACCCCAGAGGTGGATCTCCCCATCGCATGGTTCCCCTGCCCGAGGGCGCCCGGCGACCAGGATCTCTCGCCTCCCGAGGCTGCACGGGCACCCTTGCTCTCCTCTCGTTAAAGCCAAAGTCTTACAAGTGAAAGGGGCACCGAGAGGAGCCTAGACCTGCCCGGACGGGCTGGGACCTCAGTTTCCATTCCCTCCCTCCTGGAGTGTCTATCCGGAGGCTGCCGAATCAAACCCAGGAAGCAGGAGCCAGAACCTCAGATAACGATGTCCTACTGTCTGCTCTTCTATTGCCTCTGCACTGCCTCCGGCCGTACCGTGGGCCGCTGCGTCCTGCGGAGAACAAGGCAGCCATCCCTGCCCCCCAGAACTATGGAAACAAAAGGCTTGGTGAATGCAGCCAGCCAGATAAAAGCAATCACACACACACACACACACAGAAATGGCATCAAGCCCCGTGGCTGCCGCGTTACCCAGCTTTGCTCTGCAGGTAAAGCAGCACACCGTATCAGAGAGGGGCAGCGGGCAAGGCGCACGGGTCACACCCAGCCAGAGCTGACTGCAAACGTACCGCACTGCTGGCTCAGTTTGAGGTTTTGTGCTCTCTGTCACCACGGCCGCAGTCGCCTGACCTCTCCATCGTAGTGGGACCCTCAGCTGGCTGCTGCTTTTTACAACTGGAAGAAAGATAACAGCACATTGATAACCTTGCACCGGGCTGAGGGGCCTCTTCACCAGACAGACACTAATCCCTCGACAGCTACACAAACACACTTGGCAGTACTGCGCTGCTTGGCATTTTCTCCCTTAAGCTCCGGGTCCTGGAATCAAAGAAAATCATGAAATTGCAAGCCTCTGCCTTTCTTTAAACACTCTGTATACTGACAGCTTTTCCAGCAGTAACCTAAAACCAAAGAAAAGCCTCACTAATCTTTAAGTTCCAATCATAAGGCCAAAATAACTGGCGACAACACAAGAGAAACCACGCAGCGCTGGCACACTGAGGAAGTACCTCCAGCTACATACCTCCTCGTGGTACAGACATACCGGGGCTAATTCTAGACAGGCAAAATATTTCTACACCACCTCTACAACGCACGCTAGACATTCATTAACGCAGGGTCCCCAGCGAACTTCAGCAACGGAGCCATAAGCACACAGCTCCTCAGTTTGACCCTGCACCGGGTACACTGAGCAGCAATTTCAGACTCCATTTACCCAGGGACACGGCAGCCTTCTCTCTCGCTACCCAGCTAGGCGACTTCTATTATTCCTGGTTTCCAGCAGCAGCCGAAACCCAGGATGCTTTACTTCCCACATGCTGGTTACCGTTTGCTTTTTCAAAAGCGCGCTTTGTTTTCCTTAGGAGTTCATAGTCATTACATGGTATTTTTTAGTGCAACAATAGTGTGAATTGCCCAAGATGAAAAAAATTGTTGAATTCTGCATCCCCGGCTCTCCAGCAATCATTTGGTGCGACACTTCCCGCGCCAGACTGCAGGAGTTCGGCAGCAATTGAGCCCCAATAGCACAGAGCTCGGCGGCCGAGCCACCCGCTGAGAAGAGCGTCTTAGGCTTCACAGCTCCCTAATGACATCCTGAACAGACGCTGAACGCCCTCAAAGCCTGCTGAAATCAATGACAGTGAAAAGCACCCTGCAAATCCAGCTCCTTACGCGAGACTGAGAGTGCGTAGCTGTGGATGCCCGTGCCTGCAGTGACATAAAAGGCTGCAAACTGAAGAACTTCAATTCAAGCCCTGCCGATGCCTGGAAGACTCTTTCCAAATATTTACATTCTTCTTCCAGTTCTTAGGTTACTGCTTTCTGAAGCACTGACACTATGCGTTAATTATATAGAGCAAAAAAGAGAGAGGTTTCAATGGCTGTATTGACTGTTCTGTGCTGTAAATAATGCTGGAAAGCGTTTGTTTTACTTCAGGTGAGGTCTGGCCACATCTGCCTGCCCCATACAGCACGTGACGCAGAACATGCAGGATCCGCGACAACGATGACTCCAGCCTGATGGAAACGGATCGAGGCGTTCTTTCAGTAGTTTCAGAAACAGCGTTACCACCTTCACCTCTGGAGCCAAGGGCCGATAAAGCTGGTCCCCGGCACGCGCCCGCGCCTCGCCCGGCGCGGCCCCAGGGCAGGCACACCGCTGCCTCTCCGCAGGCACGCGAAGCCGCCCTGCGCTGCGGCAGGGACTGCCACAATACATAGCTTACCGTAAGCGTGTGCTGTAATACATAGCTCAACACACGGCCTAACACTGGCCTTGGCTTCGCAGCAGGTCAGGAGCAGAGATCCCACCGCAGGAGCACGGCGAGCGGCTGCGCACTGACACCCGCACACCGCGCGGGCTCCGCGAGGCGGCCCACGGGCTGGGCAGCGATCACAGAATCACAGAATGGTTTGGTTGGAAGGGACCTTAAAGATCATCTGGTTCCAATGCCCTACCATGGGCAGGGACCCCTCTCACCAGCCCAGGGTGCTCAGAGCTCCATCCAACCTGGCCTTGAGCACTGCCAGGGAGGGGGCAGCCACAGCTTCTATGGGCAGCCTGGGCCAGGGCCTCACCGCCCTCATGGGGAAGAATTTCTTCTGAATATCTCATCTAAATCTGCCCTCTTTTAGTTTAGAGCCTTTCGCCCTTGTCCTATCCCTACACACCCTTGTGAAAAGCCCCTCTCCACCCTTCCTGTAGCCCCTCCAGGCACTGGCAGCTGCTCTGAGGTCTCCCCGCAGCCTTCCCTTCTCCAGGCTGAGCAGCCCCAGCTCCCCCAG
Source organism: Opisthocomus hoazin (assembly GCF_030867145.1). Classification (NCBI taxonomy): domain Eukaryota; kingdom Metazoa; phylum Chordata; class Aves; order Opisthocomiformes; family Opisthocomidae; genus Opisthocomus; species Opisthocomus hoazin. The sequence goes on along the minus strand of NC_134453.1, from coordinate 613,087 downwards.
CCTGTCCTCGCAGAGGTGCTCCCGCCCTCGGACCATCTCCGTGGCCCTGGCGATGCTGGACACGAACGCTCGCTGAGGAGGAACGCGGCTCGTTCAGAACGGAACTCCCGAGAGGGAAGGGCAGGAGGGGAGAGGAGAGGGAAACCAGCGCAGGCAGCGGAGAGCCGAGCCCGCCGGCCACCAGGGCTCCTCGGCCGAGCGAGCCCCGCGGCGGGCGTCCCCCCGCGCCCCCGGCCCCCGCGCCGAGGCCCCGCCGCGTTACGCAAAGGCAGCTCCGCGCGTTGCGTAACGCGCTCCCGCCGCCCGCCGGTCCCGCGGCGGGACCGCAGCCCCCCCCGCCCCGCCGCTCCCGCCGCCGGCGCCCGCAGACTCACGCTGACGCGCCGCCCGCCCGGCGGCGGCGGCACCCGCGGCGGCCATCTTGGCGGCGGCCGCCCGCATTCCCTCAGACGGCCCCGCCGCCGCCCCTCGGCCTCCGCCGCCGGCCGCCGGCCCCCGGCACCGCCCCGCGCGGCAGCGGCACCGCCCCGGGCCGGCTGCGCTCCCCGCCCCCCCGCGGGACCGCTACCGCGGGAGAGGCGACGGGGCCCGCGTTGCCTTCGGGTGCTGAGCCCGTCCTGGGGCACGTCTCGGCGCCGGGATCCTTTCAAACAAATGAAACCCCTCGGAAAGGCCGCAGAGCAGCTGGTCTCGGTCAGCCAGGACCCGCACCCGCCTCCCCGCCTCACGCAGAGCCTGGGGCCATCCCCACGGCCCCTTGCACCGCCCGGCCCCGCGTCTGCCCCGGCCCCGCTCCGGGGACAGCCCCGCAGCGTCAGGGCGGGAGCGAGAAGGACGAGGCCCAGGACACGGCCCTGCGGTCCGGACACAGCCGCACCAACGCCCAGACGCGGGGCAGGGGGTACCGCAGCCGCCCGGGACCGGGGGGTGTCCGCACCCACGGCCTTACCGGGAGAGAAGGGTGACGGCGGGCGGCGGGGCTGGCTGAAGCCGGGGCCGGACACCCGGCGGGGGTCTGGGGACTGGTCCCCAGCGCCGGGCGCAGCGGCAGGGCGGGCAGTGGGCAGCACTGGCGGTGCCAGCGCACCCGCACACAGACCGCGGGGCGATGGCTACCCGGAGCACGGTACCTGCTTCGACGCCGACGACGGCGTGGCAGCGACCGGAGCGGCACGGGGAAGCGCGGAGCTCGAATTCTGCAGCGGGGCTGCACCCCGCAGACGGGGACGCGCGCTGGGGCTGCGGTGTGCGTCGTTCACCAGGAGATCTCCTTGGCGCGCTGGGAACAACGGTGCTCCTCGGCTGGGGGCAGGTACCCGCAGACCTGGACCTGGCACCAGCAGCGCCTCTGCACACCGGCACAGCAGGAGCTGGGCTTCTCCATCCCGGTTCCGGTCACAGCCCGCGGCGGTCTGCGGCTGCAGGAGGGTGGGAGAGGGAGGCACGGCTGGCCCTGCTCCCCGCGCTCCGGGGCTCTCGCTGCCAGCCCTCGCCCCTCTCCTGCACGCCATGAATTCAGGCAGCAGCACGGCAGGACCTGTGCCCGAGGAGCGGGACGGCCAAAGAGCTCCGGCTCGGGTGGAAGGAGGACGAAGGGCAGCGCACAGAAGCGCCCTGCTTCTCCTCGCCCCTCCGGCGAGCGGCGGCTGGTTCGGTCCCCACTGCCTGGTGGGGAAGGGACCCAAGAGGAGAAACGCGGCATTCCTGAAGGATGCTGGGCTCTCTGGGATAGCTGGTGCCACGCCACTGCTGAGGAACTTCAGAAAGTCCTTACAAAGGGTGGCCACATGAGTTCTAACGCAGATAAATATAAAATAACGCATGTAAGGAGATGTAATCTAAACAAAGCAGCACGATAATGATCTCAAAGCCGCCAGTTACAAGGCTGAAAGGGCCTTGGAGCCAGTGCTGGCAGTCCGGTTCACCAGTTCCCAATCCAATTACCAACCTGACCGTGCGGAGACACCTTGAGGCAAAATGAAGGCGCGTGAGGGAGCCCTGAGGAAGCTGATGCTCCCTCTAGTCCCTGCAGTCCTGACGGCCGGTGAGACCCACGATCTGCTTCGCTTCCCCCAGCGTCTGACCAGTATCGCCCACATATACAAACTAGTTGTGTCAGGCACGAGGACTTAAACATCAAACTCGGATGGGAAGGACCTGGGAACGCTGCTCCCCCAAAGAGCATGTTTAGCAGCAAACGTGATTGCATCAGCCCTGAACAAGAACTTCGAATCGAAACGCTTTACTGCCGGAGAGCTTGGAAACCAGCTGCCAGAAACACCCGGGATCAGCGTCAGTTTTAAATCTCTGGAGATATAATCAAACAGCAGGTCTTGTAGGAACACAATAAAAAAACAGAAATAAAGACACCGTACAAAACCACAACTGACGGGACACAGCAATAAAACCAAAACACATTTGTCATTCTTCAATCGCTAAAAGCCACTTTTTTTCTTCATGATCAAAAACTTGAACGGAGCCTCGATGACAAACGCGGAGCTACGCCAACCCTATTTAACATAGCGGAGGTTTGCTCGGGGCAGCATTCAGCACGACCCCGCTCTGTCGGCCAGGTTTCAGCGGCTGCCGAGGAATTTCACCTCTCCACCGGCAGCTTTGCGCTGGCTTTGGTTTCACTCAGGGCTTTTCCCCGCGCAGGTGGCTGGCCCAGCACCACCTCTGCTCCGCGAGCAGATTATGGAACTGCACAGCCGCCTCTGTTAAGTTCCACTCGACAGCATCTTTCATCCCAGTCACCTCTTAAGCTCCTTATCTGATCTGCCTCTTCCACGAGCACCTCTTAAGTCCTCAGACCTTCCTCTAGTAGCTCCCCTGACACCAAGGCTTTTAACCTTTACAACGCAGCTCCGCCCTGACAGTTTTAAGGACAGAAAACTGATGGCAAACGAGTGGCAATTATCCAGTAGTATCTTTTCCCAACCTTTCTCCTCCCTTCCCATCACTTCAGGCACTTGAAGGAAGTTTTTTTTCATAAAAAGTCTTGACATGCTCATAAATTCCTCAACATTCTGAATTACAAAAGCCTCCTCAGCTCTCCTCCCGCCCCAAAACACCCAGCCCCCCCAACACTAACAACAACAACAGCATCTCACCACAGCAGAAGCCCAAGGGGTGCGATTACTATTTGGTAGCGTGGTCAACTGTCGGACTGGGGTGACTTTTCCTGTAGCTTGCTGTCAGTAAGTCGTCATGAAAGAAGTAAGAAACTGCGAGCATTTCATTGCAGTCAAGCTCATTAATCTTCCTCCTCTTCCTCTAGCTTATGTACTTAACAGGTATGCAGCAATACCCCAAATCACATGACAGGTACAGTTGACTACACTTTGGCAGACATTTAAAAGCATCTTTTGAGTTCTACGTTCAGACAAAGAACAACCTATCAAAAACATGAGAGAGCGCTGCGTCACGTTACTGTACATGATTTTCTTCTATTGTGGCGACAAAAGGAAAATAGGTGAAAAGAGTGAACTCAAAGAGAGGCGGGTAGGAAAGCAAAGCATCCTAGCAATGCCCGTTTCTTCGAGCATCTTTCAGTCATCCTGACGCAGCCCCCACCCGCCTACCCTTCAAAGGGGCACCCCTCAGGTGGCACAGCAACGCCACAGCGCTGCCCCACAAACCCCAAGACGTTACATCCAGACGCTCAAGAGCTCTGGAAATAACCTCACACCTTCCTTCCAGCTGTATCAGCTGGCGAGGCGGAGATTGACTCTGCTGACAAACCCGGCCCCAGCCAGGAGTCACGGCCTGCTCCCCCTGGAGCTGCTGCCTTGGCAACCAATTACTCAGCGCTGCGTTTCTCCTTTCTCCTCTCCAGGATGTTCCAGCTGGCTGGCTGAGGTGGTCTATCCAAATTATAAAAATCCACACCTTTAAGTTAATGAATGGGGATTTAGTTAAAAAGAAAAAAGCTAGTTCCATTTTTCGGAATGCGTTTACTGCACTTGAAAATTCCCTTTTCCTGTGCTTTTGCCCACATGGGTATTGCCCATGCCAGGACAGACTGTGTGAAGCAAGCGAGCTATAAAAGCCAAGTGGAAGGAAAGAAACAGACATTACAGGTCAAGAACTACTGTCTTGCACGCCAGCTTACGTTGCCATAATTTATTGGTTGCTGATTTAGACCAGTTTATATATGTAACATGCAAGATGAAGAAACCCAGTCATTTACTACAAAAATATGGGTATCACACAGCTCAGCATTCTGTGAATGGCAAATCTGGATCAAGCCTCAGTGCAGGTAGCAAACGATGCACCTACCAATTTATTTTCTTTTTAATCAAAGGAATTGCTTTATTTATGACTAAAAAGCACACAGATGATGCAAGACATTAAATATTTAATTAAACCTATCCGATAACTTGATTACAACCAGAGAAGCTGCTGAGATGCAGTAGCACAAGAGAACATGGAGCCAGCTAGGAAGCATGGAACTGCTCTACTACGAAAACATACCTCAGCATGAAGTGGGAAAGCCCTGCCTGAACTACAATTCTCCCAGAGAGGGCAGCAACCGAGTCAGCACACCATGCTGAAATCCAATTGTATTTCATAGTTACAGGTTCTTTGGGTCTTCAACCAGCCACTTCTGGTTTGAAAGAGACGGCAGAACGTCGATCTGGAAGGCACCACAGACATGCCAGCGCCCATGAGCCAACGGAGCGCTCTGCCAGCACATGCCCTCCTCCACAGGCTGGGTGTGCAGGGACCCACACGCAGCGCACCTCACCACCAGCCTCAGCACTTCTAACCAATAAATAATGCGGGGGGGAAAACCCAAAACTGTCTCTCGCAGTGGAGTTTTGTGCTCTAACACTACACACCTTGCTACTGAATAAGCTCAAACAGAACTTGTTAAAAACAGTAGGAGCTAAAAGAAGTGTAGCGCATGATAGAATTATTCCCATTCTTATACTCTGTTGAGATATTTAGATGATGTCTCTTCATACTCCTGATTTCTCCAACACGAAACCACAAGAGAAAACAGATTAAAATTAAAGCAAATTAGAAAAAAAAACCCCACAACATCAAATGCCCAGCATATTTTCTTTTAGGTCACAGAAATTAAAAGCAGAAGTGTACCTTGGTTTTTAAATGGCAGCTTATCGGGATCTTTGTTTTATGTTTACTTGAGAGCATAAATGCACCTAGGCATTTTTTTCTCAGGCTTCTTCCAGTTAATCAGTAGCATTTACCTTTAAAAAAGGGGTTTGTTTCTTTTCCTTTTCACATCCTAAATTAGTATTTGTATTAGCAACAGGTTGCAGCAAGCCTTGCTCTCGGACAGGCCGCAGTACAGCAGAGTGCACGGTTCCTCCCCCAGCAGTCTGTCGCAGGACGGCTATGGTTTGCAGCGCTGGACAAAGCGCGGGTAGAGACAGACATCCCGGATATGGTGTCTGTTCAGAATCCAGGTTAGGAACCGTTCCAACCCCAAGCCATATCCACCATGAGGGCACGTACCGTATTTTCTCTGTGAAATTAAAGTCAGAGACTAGATGTTACACATTTTCTTGTTATTTATAATTGCAGTAACACCACCAGATAAAAACCAAACCAAATCCTTCCAAGACTATTTTCTGAATGATGAGGACAACAGACTACGCTCTTTCCAGGCACGAGATTTGTGTTTAGTTGTCCTGAGTTTCCCAGGGCAGTGTAAGGACTAGAAGAGGAAAAAGGAAGGTGACAAAGGAAGTCGTAAGGATTCTTCTTCAACGGCCTCCTTTTCTCCTCCCCTTATGCTGGCTAGAGCTCAGCCATTCAGGTCTGTGAAGACCACCCTCTGTTCACTGAACAACAGGGGCTTCACAAGCAGTGCAGAAGGCATGATGAGAGGAACACCCCCGCCCAGACCAGCCTAACGCAGGCGATCTCCTAAGGGCAGCGTGGCACTGCCGCAAACGGCAGGAGCGTTAGCAGAACGGGAACTGTTACCTGTTGCGCTTTGCCAATGGATAAATAACTGTCTACTTCGGGCCACCAAAAATGTGCTTCCAATTTAGACTGCATCATCTTAAGCTCAGTTTAAGAAAAAAAAAAATCAAATATGATCTCTGACAAGCAGCACATCTGCTCTGTTTCACAAACCTGGTCAGTATACCAGTAGTATGGCGTGGGATCAATGCCCTCTCTCTTATAGCCTTCGAGTAGCTCCTCGCTGTCCCAGATACGCATAGAGCCGCCGACAATTTCACCAACATTAGGCATCAACACATCAACCTACAACACACAACACGAGATAAAACTGTTACAATTAAGCTGCCTGCAGGAGGGGGAGGAAAAATGGCTCCAACTTAAAACTGTATTTTCTGTAACACATTTTACCACCTAATTTTAATTGTCCATGACAGGAAGGCAGAGAATACCTTGCAGACCCAACGTGCAGATGAAATAAACTAACTGACGAGGTGCTCTAACTTAATCTCTCATACTCTTGGCCACACCGAACTGTAGAAAACCAAACCAAACGAACAGCACACCACAAAGCCAGAAACCCAGCAGCATTCCTAACTGCCACCGCACTCTTCCCGGCCGCCAGACAGCTCATGGTCAGACAATGTGGCCTCCAAGAAGTCACAGCAGTATCGTCACTAGACCAGCACTTAGACCTGAGGCCTGCGAAGAGCATCCTCACTATGATCTACCGACATTTTGTCAGCACTTCAGAGTTGCTTTGTTTATTTCTATGGGATCAACGAGCCATAACAAGAGACACACAAAACAAAACCTGGTCAAAACTCTCACAGGTTTTCCTGTAGCACTTCTGCATTTTGTGCTCACTCAGACTGACATTCCCCACTCTGTTTCGAAGCCTGCAACACTACACGAAACACCAACTCACAGACTCAGTAAGCCGGGAATCATCATGACAGCGCTGCATGTAGAACGACTTTATCTCTGCAGGAAATCGGCACAACAAGATTGGCTCATTAATGGTGTCTGTCATCAGTCTCTCCGGAGCTTCAGGAATATCCTAAGGTTGAGGAAGACTTTATTAAAATTTAAAACCAAAACCAGTCCAATACCGTGAGTTCCACATGTATCACACCCCAAACAGTTTCAGACCTGTACACGTATCCACACATTCATCCTAATGTATCTAAATTTTTAAAACAAGCTTATCTTAGAACTCCCTTCAACCTAAATGGGACTAGAATTTCACTCCTTACCGGTATAATTCCAAACAAACACGACAGATTCACACAGCAACAGTAAGCCCAACAGCATCATGGTCAAAACACACTGTTCTTCAAGGGACCTACACACCCTGCGTGCAGGGCAGTGGGATTTTGTTTGGGTTTAATTCCTAAAGCGCCTTGGAAAGACTTACTTCTCCAAACTCATAGTGAGTGCCATCTTCCTTCTTCACATCGTGCTCCTTTAACCACTCAATGGCTTCAGTATAGTTCATTCGTCGGAAAGGACGTTTAGGGGGCTCGAAGCCCTGTACATAAGAGTAGACACAAAGACAGTTGCAAGAGTACCATTTTTAAGGAAGAATACTTTTCTAGTTGACCAGCAAGTCCACTTCCAGACTTGAAGCATACACATCACTCTTTCCAGCTCATACAGCAACGAAATATTACTTTAAAAAAAATCATCAAGCTCAGTACTGAAAAGCTAGAACCAAACTGAACCACCTCCCAAGCCCAGCAAAGCTCACAGAACAGATGCTGAAAAAGATGGCAGGAGAGAGAAGAGCGGAAGTATTTTCAGAGCTGTTTCCTTTCCCGCATGGATTCACCGCACACACCGGTGTTCCAAACTGAGCCATCAGCAGCGGTTCCATGCGCAAGGCCACAAAAGAACATTTTTGCTTCCCTGCACACAGAACGGCTTCAGAACTGCCCCTGTGAGGTGGGCTGTGCTGCTGCCATCGCCTGCCTCCTGTGTCTGAGCCGAGATTCAAAACTGAACTTCCCACTGTGTATCAGGAAAACAGGTCAAAATAACAGGGATGACTGAGTTTTGAGAAACGCTAGTGATGGAGATGAAGTTAGCCGTCTCTTAAAGCCATCTTCTTTGCAAAGGCAACAGAAGACAAGAGGTCTCTAACAAACGAAAACAGCTTTACAGAGCTCCACGTTTCAGGGCAGAAAGTAAAACACCAGTTGTTTCATTGCTCCCTTGTGCTCAATCTGTAAGTACCAGCTGATCAATAATACGGGCTCTGGGATAGAGGTTTTATTCCACTGGTACAGTACACACTGCAATAAATCCCAGCACACTGCTGGCTCCTGGAACTTGCCAGCAGGGAGCTTCTTCCCCCACAGCCCCCTGCTTCTGGAAGAGTCATCACCAGCCTTGCAGCGTTTTCATTCTTTTGACGGTATTTGGTGTTTTTCTCATTGTGCCTAACAGTAAGCAAGCAGAGCTCACTGCCATGCCCTGCCCTCCCCAGGCGAACATGCTGATCAGGAAAGGCTACAGATCGTATTTTCTTGGCCATCTGTGGCTGTCCCACACCACTGCTTACCGGGTTTAGGTCATACAGCAAGCTTGATGCAGGTGATTTCAAGACTCTGTCTACCACATCACAAACCAAGCTCTCCAGACGGTCCAACAAATCCTCAAAGCTTATAAAAGGACACTCAGCTTCAATGTGAGTGTACCTGAAACACAAAGTCACACCATTACAAAACCGCACACAAGCAACCAACCCTTAGCTACAACAAAAATCTCATTTAAAAAATCCCCACAACCCAAACCACAAACTTTTGTCCCCTTCTTCATTTCTCCCACTTCTACACCGTAAAGGAAATAAAGCCATTTAAAAAATAAATACAGAAAACAATACGAACTGTACTTTCTAAAAAGACAAAGCTTCCTAAAAATGCATCAGCTCTGTTTCGCCCAGATTGTCCTTCACTGAATGCCAACGTATTATGACCAGCTGGACATTCACCAAGACAAGGTACCACCCCCCAGATATACTTTTGCTCAGTCCTTCCGCATTAGCATTATGCTGTCTGCTCACTGGACGTTATGTCACCCAACTGCCCGCTACTCCTCTGCTTGATAAATTCACTTCTACACAAATAGCAAAGCAGTACACGCTCTCCATACTCTGCCAGGTGCCTGCGGGTCCTCGACTGCTCAGCTCTGTAGGACTGAGCAATACAGAAAACATCTCCTAACGCGGGAATGCAGGTCTCCAGGTAGAGCTGGGACGATTGCGTTAAGTACGCCTCTTCACCAAAATAATCCAGTTTGAATAGGGTTGAGCCTCCCTCCACTTGCGTCTGGACTAAAGTTGGTGGCGTGACCTGTTAAAGAACAGGACTGTCATCACTTGAGTGAAGAACTAAGGACAAAGATGACAACACGTAAGAGCAGCAACGTAGGGCACACTCTTCCAGAACACCATTTACAAAGCATGCACACAACTACTTCAGCCTGGTATCCTTCAGCACGTTAAAAAGAGGTGTGCAGGCTGGCTGTCAATCACGCTGTAACATACCTCAGACCCGTCTACACACCTATGACATCTATGGCTACGAAAGCGATCAATAATGGTTTCCTAAGAATGAGCTTTTCTTTTGCCCCTTTCAGGTCAATTAGAAAGTCCACACAGTTTTTGCAAGAAAAAAAGGCAGCCTTGAACTCAGGACATTAAAGCAGTCACTTGCTGACAAGGGAAAACATGTACTTACTTCATAATACCCGTTGGCAAAGAAATGGTCCCTGAAGGCCTGTACTACCACGGAGCGCACCTTAAAGATTTTGGACATATTCTCCCCTCGAATCATCATATGCCTGTTGTTAAGCTGCACGTCAACCTCTGAATCCTCGTTGAGAAGATTGTCAGCCCCTCCTGCTGGAGCCAGACCAATAAGGTCCCAGTAATCACAGTTCAGCTCGTGGCCTCCTGGAGCCTACCAATTTGAAGAGAAACAGAAATTTCAGGAGTCCACTTTTTGCCCCTTGGATGTCACCATCTGGCATCGTGGCAGAGATGTTAAACCAGTTTATACAAAAGATGCTAAAGCCCTAACTGTGGTATTTTTAAAGTGACTGCTTTGTAACTCAGCCACCCTTCACGCACAGCCGCTTAACATGGCTTTAGCCCTAACCCCAGATCCAGGCAATCTTCCAAACAGTAACAGCGTGCAGATCTAGACTGGCATGAGAGGCACAAGGCATAAGCAGCAGCATATTTTGAGACCTAAATCACACCCGCCCAGTCATTAACCTGAGACCACCATTATAATCAGTTCTACAAAGCAAGGTAAACTGCCCCGTTCCCACAGCTGCCAAGTGCTGGAGGACAGATACGACATGGCTAAGAGCCTACAAACCCACCTTAGTCAAAGAAGAGAGCTAATCCCAAATTCTTAGCCTCACAAAATAAAAGCGATTAAACCTCTTACAGTGAAAATAAAGCTATGTCATTTATTTAACATAATTTTCCACTGTTCTATTCTAGGAAATATCTACGGGACATACCAGTGGAAAAGTGTTTCAGGCAAAGGTGGAACAGTCACCTAGTTCACCTGTCACACACTGAACCGTGGGCGACCGCAGCAGCTCTGGGAGGGGTGCTCTTTTCTTTACGCCAAATTCCCACTGAAATAATCTAAATAACTATTTTCACCTCCGCTCCTCCTTCCATCAGGAAAACCATAAACCGTTACAGAGGAGGAGAACCCCAGAACACTAACTCCCGTACCTGCTTGCCTTCAGGAACAAGGTTCAGGGTACCATACACTGCAACACTGCTCTCCGTGGAGAGAACCAGCCCGTTGTAACACTGGCACTACGGAGAGAAAAAGAGACAAAAGCACAGTTAAGGTAATGTGTTTATTTTTAGTTTTCCTACATCATCTATTGGTGTCACAGACAAGATTAACTCATAGTCACTTCTAAACAGTTCTCATTGAAAAAAAACATCTAGTGGTAGGAGGCACAATTTAACAATAACACAATTAATCAGTAGGTTTAGGAGAACTTCCAGCCGCCTATATAAAAGAAAACCAGATGAGATATGAACACTTTGCTTATTTGAAGACAGAACAGAATTAAATCATCACAACTCACCAGTTCATCTGAAAGGACACACTGAAGAAAACCTGTGCCATCTCTCAAAACAATGAACATCAAATTTTTTCCTAGGCAAAAAGAGAAGAAAAAAACCCAGACAGCCTCAGCTTTAGTCACCGATCCATTTAAGCAGACTCACTCCCAAGACCTGTTAAGCACTGACGTGCAGATTATTAACCAAGGACTGTGATCACATTCTTCCATTTCAAAGACCGAAGCTGCCCCAGGTAAGCACTGAAGCATAAGCAGAGTCACAGGAGCCTTTCACAGAGCTGTACAGGCATCGGGAGCAAAGCCTGCTCCAGCCTCCAACAGGGCTGGGACTGCACCGCCACGCCACGGCCTCCGATGCCCCTCCGAGGGACTACAGGTCCGGCTGCAGAAATGCCGAATGCACAGGCCCAGGGTACGCCTAACACGGACAGAGTGACGTCACGCTGGTCACCCACCTCCCCACAAAAGTATCTTCTTACAAAAATCATTTGCTGGAAACTGCTCACGATACCCAGATCCACAACCGCTTTGTCACGTCCCGCAGCGGTAATTTGAACAAATACTCGTGGAGTCAGAACCACCTCTGCCACGCGCTTCCACGCCCCGACCGATGCCACCTTGCTGCCTACAACACCAGCCATTCTGACAGCGAGTATTACTTGCTGGACTTGTTTTACATGAAGTAATGCTACTTCACGTAGCTTTAACATTCCCACTTTCGATTTCACTACGAGCAGATGCTGGTTGGCTCCTCAGTCTGCAGGAACAGTTTGAAAGACAAAACAAGTCTTTCGAAGAAATTCTGCAGGACTGTCCTCCAAACTGAAAATCCCACAAGATTCCAACTACGATACATCTATATGCTCACACATCAGCAGAATTTTCAGTGTTGTAGTGACCACTGCGAAAAACCAAAGAGGACATCTAACTAACGGTTTAACAATTTCAGAAGAGGTGCCCTCGGATTCACTGTAAGTGCCCAAAGTTTGAAGGCTGCTGAATTTGCTCCATCTCTCTGCACAGGTTCAATAACCTCCGAATGCTTTTGGTTTACCTTGCCTCCGTAATCTGTGGATCCAGCCATAAATCTTCACTCTCTGGCCTCTGTAAGCCTCTAGAGCGTCAATCTTTACCTGTACACCAGGGAATAAAAGCAATCAAACAGAGAAATGAGTTACCATTTAGATGGTGTTTTCCACACAGTTACTTAGAATATAAGTGGATATGACATCCCCCTCCCCCAAACGGCTCCTCCCAGCAGCACCCGAAGCAAAGTTCCACCCAGGGTACAAGCACAGCTGTCAATACAGAACAGCTGGTTAGTAAGGAAAGAGTATTTCACTCAGTAGTTATATCACAAGCAGTATGCTCAGACAGCATTTCCAGATTTCATATTGAGTCCTATCTATTTAGCAGGCTTGCTCTGCAATGTGGAAACTAAGGACTGTAACAGTTTTTAAAGAAGCTCACCTTGCATTTGACCAAAGAAGTGAGAACATGTAACAGCCCACACCTTAAGACCAGAGTTCTTGGAAACTACTGGAAATCCAATGTGCACTAAGTCACCAGCAAACTTGGAAAGCATGCCTCAGACACATTTTCCGGCACTCCGAATGCACTCTGGACTAATCTCTAAAGACATTCCATAGAGGAGCTCAGTTAGCAGGCACAGAAGCAGAGGACCCTGACGCGACGCAGGCACACGCAGACACGCAGCTGAGGTACTGACACCGCTCCAGTCACAACGATTCACCCAGCAGGCACTGTCAGAACGGGTCACGCCTCAGGCGGCTCGGGACTCAGTGCACCGCTCCCGAAGAGACCGATGCCAGCACAGCTGGGCCCGGCGGCCCCTGTCCCAAAGAGCAGCCGTGAGAGTGCAGGGCTCCAAACAAAACCACCTCCTACACACGCGCACGGAAACCCCTTCGGCACAGGGTCTACCCAAAAACCCGCCACAGAGTGGCGTATGTAACATCTGCTGACTAAGCTAAGGACTGCAACAAATCCAGGAGGACTCTACAAACAGCCAAATAAGAACACGGCTCATTAACTTAAATTACTTCCTCTAATCAGCACTGTTTCTTCACTCTCCACCACTACAGTAATCAAGCAAAGCAAAACTAGCGAACTTTCTCAAACAGAAGGATGGTCTCTGCCAGCAGACAGACACAGAGAAGTCCGATGCGTGAACTAAGAAGGTTCAGATACCCATCCAGTGCACGAGGAAGACCACAGTCTATACACCAGAGGACACAGATAACTCGAAAAACAAAGTTACATTTACGGACAGCAAAAAGACAGTGGCCTTCAACAGCTGCCAGAGCCACACAGCAGAGACAGACGCAGCCTCTGTGCAGGCAAGACGCCGTAACACAGGCCACTTCTGAGGCGCGTTGGATCTTACTCACACATTTTGGCTCTGGAAGACTAGGATCGTTCTTGATAACAACTTTCTTAGCTTCCTCCAGGTTCTTCTCTCTTCTCAAGAGATCTTCGGCCTGGTTTTTTTAAAAAAAATGTATTAAATAGCTGTAAGCAGGCTTTGCAAGGTTCCCACTCTTTACTTTAGACTACAACGTATACTTATAGACAGAGACGTCATAAAAGCCTTGATATTGCCCTGCTGGGGCCTAACCATGCCCTAATTCAAGACCAGGATGAGAAACCATGCACAGATGCATTTCACATTTTTTCCAGAAAGTCTAAAGGCAACAGACTGCAATTTTTCAAAACTCCCCCTATTTTCAGCCATGTGCTTGCCCTAATCGAAGCAAACGCAAGCTGTGAATAGCGTACGTGTCAAACAATGACACAGATGAAGAACAAACAGAAGCTCTTTTGGAGGGGCTGAAACAACAGCAACACTGTTTCACGTTTTTGGAAATGAAATGTGGTACGCTCCTCCACCCTGGCACACCTGCAACCCACCTCCTTCTTCTCCTTAGCTTCATTCTTCATTTGCTCCCTGTGCCACAGCTTTTTGACATTTTTCATCTGTGACTTTGAAATAATGGCCCATCTCTGAATCAGTCCAAGGAGAGAGCAGAAGATAAAAGATGACATTTGTATCCCTTCACACAAAGAAGCATAAAAATAATTTCTACTAGGAAGTTCTAATGCTACAGCACCTCATTTTCTTTTTGTGAATCCACATAAATAGTAGGAAATGGTTCCTTTCCTGCTGTCATCAAAGCCTGAAAAGGGGGAGAACATAACAGAATCAGCACTGCAAGCGAACTAAAGCCATCCTTAAAGAGACGGAGCAGGCATCCTGCTTCTGAGGCTTGTGGTCAGAGTTGCAAAGACAGGTATCAAATTTACATTTATAGCAGCCTGCCAGTGCCAGGAGGGGCCGACAGGAGGAAGGAGAGGCACTGTTCACAAGGGTGTGTAGGGATAGGACAAGGGGGAATGGCTGTAAGATAAAAGAGGGCAGATTTAGATGAGATATTAGGAGGAAATTCTTCCCCATGAGGGTGGTGAAACCCTGGCCCAGGCTGCCCAGAGAAGCTGTGGCTGCCCCCTCCCTGGTAGGGTTCAAGGGGTTCAACCTGGGTTGGATGGAGCTCTGAGCAACCTGGTCTGGTGGAAGATGTCCCTGCTGATGGCAGGGGGGTTGGAACCAGATGATCTTTAAGGTCCCTTCCAACCCAAACCATTCTGTGATTTCATGATTCTATAAATACCAGGCCAACCACTTGCCCTAAAGCACAGTCCACGTTCTTCAAACAAACAGCAGGCATTTTCCGCAGTTACCTTTAAAGCAGTCTTGAACGGTTTCTTTTGTGTCCCATCACCAGTGGAATCGTTGCCCTCTCGCTCGGAAACATACAGCTCTTCTGCAATACATGGCAAATACAGGCAATTACTCAAAAAAAAATATATATTATCAACTATGGAAATGGTCAGGAAGAAACTGGACACGCAGAAACACGTAAAATCTCCACAGCTACCAGCGGCAACAAACCTTCGAAAGCCGCAGCGGCTCGGCCCGGGCAGGAACCCTCCCACGTCCTCCCTTCCAGCCGCAGCCCAGGCAGCGAAGGCGTCCCGTCCCGCCCCGTCCCGCCTCACCCACCCCTCAGGGCCCCGACGCGGGACCGCGGGGAGCGCCCAGCCCAATCCCCCGCCGCCCGCACGCCGGCTGCGGGACGCGAACCCACCGGGCTGCGGCGTGCCGGGGCCGGGCAGGCGAGGCCCCCGCGCCG
Organism: Opisthocomus hoazin; assembly: GCF_030867145.1. Taxonomy (NCBI): domain Eukaryota; kingdom Metazoa; phylum Chordata; class Aves; order Opisthocomiformes; family Opisthocomidae; genus Opisthocomus; species Opisthocomus hoazin. The sequence continues at coordinate 597,818 of NC_134453.1, read as the reverse complement.
GGCCCAGGCGCCCCGCCACCCTCCGCCCTCCCGGGGCCGCCCGCCCCGGCGCCCCCGGGCCCGGCCCAAGGCCTCACCCAGGACGAGCCCCGCCGTCCGCCCCAGCACCTCGCCCGCCATGGCCGCGCCCGCCCCGCCGCAGCCGCCCGCCGGAAGCGCCCTCCCCCGCTTCCGCCGCGCTGAGCCAATCCGCCGCCGCCTTGCGTCAGCCGCGCGCCCCGCCCCGCCCCGCGCAGCGGCACGGGCACGGGCACTGGCACGGGCACGGCTGTTCCGGAGAAGCTCGAGGCGGGGGGCGGCCACGGGCCCGCGCTGCAGCCCCGGGCCCTGGTGCTGGGGCTTGCCCGGGCGGCGCCGGTGCTGGTGCCGGGGCGGCCCCTGCTCCCCGCCCAGCTGCCTGGCGGCTGGGCCCCGGCCGGAGCTCAGTGTCCAGGACCAGGGCGGCTCTGCGGCCCCTCTCCCTGGAAGCGAGAGGGCCGGAGCCGCCTCTGGTTATTTATTAATTACACGGACAGCGACATCGAGTGTACCCTCAGCAAGTGTGCAGATGCCACCAAGCTGAGTGGTACGGTTGAGACAGCAGAAGGACGGGATGCCATCCAGAGGGACCTGGACAAGCTGGAGGGGGTGGGCCTGTGTGAACCTCATGAGGTTCAACAAGGCCAAGTGCAAGGTCCTGCACCTGGGTCGGGGTAATCCCCGCTATCAATACAGGCTGGGGGATGAAAGGATCAAGAGCAGCCCTGCCGAGAGGGACTTGGGGACACTGACAGACGAAAGGCTGGACGTGAGCCGGCAATGTGTGCTGGCAGCCCAGAGGGCCAACCGTGTCCTGGGCTGCATCAGCAGAAGCGTGGCCAGCAGGGCGAGAGAGGTGATTCTGCCCCTCTACTCTGCTCTGGTGAGACCTCACCTGGAGTCCTGCGTTCAGCTCTGGAGCCCTCAGCACAAGGACATGGAGCTGTTGGAGGGGGTCCAAAGGAGGGCTACAAAAATGGTCCGAGGGCTGGAGCACCTCTCCTATGAGGACAGGCTGAGAGAGTTGGGCTTGTTCAGCCTGGAGAAGAGAAGGCTGCGGGGAGACCTGATTGCAGCCTTTCAGTACTTAAAGGGAGACTATAGGAAAGATGGGGACAATCTTTTTAGTAGAGACAGCAGTGACAGGACGAGGGGTAATGGTTTTAAACTAAAACAGGGTAGGTTTAGGCTGGATATAAGGAAGAAATTCTTTACAATGAGGGTGGTGAAACACTGGAACGGGTTGCCCAGAGAGGTAGTGGGGCCCCATCCCTGGAAACATTCAAGACCAGGTTGGACAGGGCTCTGAGCAACCTGAGTTAGCAGTGTCCCTGCTCACTGCGGGGGGGTTGGACTAGATGAGCTCTAGGGGTCCCTTCCGACCCAAAACTTTCTGTGATTCTATGATTCATATTGCACGCGGCAGGTGGAGGCAGCACCTCTGCCCCCCCGGGAGGGGTTCGCTCCCGGGCCTGCCTCGCTGCTCGCACGCTTCTCACCCACACGCCCAGGAGAAGAGAAGCTGTAAACTTCAAAGATTTATTTGCATTGAAGTCCATTAAACAAGAGCTGTACATGATGATTTTCACTATGAAACCATTTCAGTAATCAGCGTTAATCCGGGAGTCGGAAGGAGATAAAGGTGGAATATTCACACCTCAGCTTGAAGGGCAGGAGTATGCGCCCAGGGAAAGTCATAAAAACACTTTTTACACTCCGAGAGTTGCCTCACGAGCAAGTGAAATGCATTCCGTCTAAAAGCGACTGTTTTGTAGCCATCCGTTATCGACTGCCGTGTCTAAAAGCGAAATGACCAAACTGGTGGCAGCTCAGAGGCAGCTTTCCAGAGATCAGACACCTCTGTGCACACACACTGCAGCGCCAGGCAGAAACCCCTCCCAGAGCTGGACAGAGAGACAGGCGGAGAAGCAAAGAGCAAGTGAGAAACACCCCTCCGATTACTGACTCGGAGCTCTGCGTGCCAGGGAAATCAAGGAAGTGGCTGCGAGAGGAATCATGGCGTATCGCTCCTACTAACGAGATGCAAAGAGCTGTCTCTCGATTTAGTGCAGCAAGCTGCAGTCAACTGTTGAAGAAAGAGAAAGAAACAGAACCCCCACCTGTAAATGTCAGAATTCCTAGTAAAACCTGACCCAGACCACAGCGGACCAGCAGACAGATCTCCATCTCAGCCACACAAGCGTAGATGAGGACACCCAGGGCCCTCTCAGAAGAGTGACCGTCTGATTTGCCATTAGGCCTCTGCAATTTAATGAAATGGTGCACACAAGGTAACTGCTACCTAGCAGTTTGCTTTCCAAGGCAAAATATGAAATGTAGCTGCAGTTTTATACCAACATATTTTTAAAATGTGAATAAAGTTTGCAATTCCAGGCATCACTAAAAAAACAAACAAAAAAAAAAAAAAAAAAAAATCAGCAGTGCTGGGTTTTCATACCCTAGCACACGTCTCCTTCACTTTCACATTGCACAAGGATCAGCAGCTCCGCAGAGAACTCTTGGCCTTTCTGTGTTTCCAGTAGTCTAAAACCAGGACGTTCTGTGATAAAACAAAAATCTTCAAATCCTTATGCCATTTGGTTAAAAAAATATCCTGAGTTTGTTTAAAAAAAATTTTTTTTGTGCAGTCATTGGGATAAAAATCTTCTCCCCCAGATGCAGTAAATCAGCTTGTTCCACGAGCACCTCTGAGTTCCGTCACGCCGTTGCCTAGGACTGCATCTAAAGGAGCCCGCTTCTTCCGTATGCTGCGTCCGGAAGCGATGAGATCAGCGTAGCCCCGTTGATGGGAGAAAGCGTAAGCAGAACGACGGCCAGACACCCCGCGGCGAAAAGCACTCTGCCTTCGCTTCCACTGTTGTTCTTCGGCCACGTACTTCTTGCAGTTCTTCTGAATCTTCATGCATGCAAAGACAGGTCAGTTTATGGCTTACAAGGGAAAACAGCTTCTTTGCATTTATTATCTGGGGAAATAACCTGATACTTTTTTACATCCTGAACTGCTTAACAGGAAAGTTCTCTTGTTTCAACTTGATTTTGTTAGAAGCAAGAATATATGCAGTCACACATGACCATTTCAGGAAGACTTACTGTATTCTTTTGAACTTCATTATTTTCATTTATCTCTAAATGCCTTTCACTGAAGTGGACTGAGGGTATGTGATTGAAAGCTATTCCTGTGTTCTCATGCTGACATTTCTTTAATACCTTTTTAAACAAGACTACTGCAATTTTAACTATTTTCATACCCATCTGCTATCTGCCAGCTCAAGGCAAAACAGAAGCAAACAAACCCTGTCCACTATACTGACACATATCAATGGAGCTCCGACGCAGCTCAAATAAAAACCCAAGTCAGGCCATCAGCAGCTTCAGAGTAGGTTTCTGTGGTTTTGCAAAGTCAAGTGCTCAGCCAAGACAAACGATGAAGTAGCCCACACTGAACTGCGTGCTGAGCTTGCACACATACCTCTGCATCCCACAGAAGCACACAAGGACAGTACTGGGAAGTAAGAACACTTCAAAGTGACACTCTGCCTTGGATGGCACAACGTCACAGCGCCTGTCGTCACCCAGCGAGAAGGCAGGCTCGCCCGGCCTTTGGGAAGCCCCGCTGCCACCCTCCCCGCCCACGGGACCTGAGCCCCATCTCGTGCAGCTCTCCCTGGGGCACAGCCACTTACTGATCTCCAATATTAGCACCAATACCGACTCCTGTAAGTAAATACATGCCAAATTAACTGAAATAGCGTACGACTTTACTCACTCTGTCACTTTCCGAAGGCCAGACTGTCATTGATAAGAAACGCTGTGCCACCACAGGAAGTAAGCAAATAGCAATTGCTAAAATCATGGTCAGCCAGAGGTACGGTTGTCTCAGAGCATTTGGAGCAGTTCCTAGGAATAAAAAGAGCAAAAATTAGTTTATGACACGATCAAGTAAACTAGTTATAAAACACGAATAAGATGCTAGAAGCCACAGCTTCTTTCCTGAGGACCTAACATTCAGGTTCTCTGTTGCATATCACATCATCAAGCTTTTATTCAGAGACTCTACTCTGAAGAGAGCACAACAGGAAAGAATATCATAAAGCACTTCTATTACAACATATCCATATTAATGTCAAAGCCATTTTAAGAGTTAAGAGAGGCTGCAAGACAAACGCTTGGCTGACACGCATGGCTTTTGTCCTGCTTCAACGCACGCAAAGCAAGAAAAAGTCCTCCACGTATCGTCAGTATATATGTGGTCTAGAAAGCAAGTGATATTTAGTAGCCAAACACCAATCTCATGGAGATTCTATCAAACTAAGTAGCAATCATACCTTTTACAAACTTCTGAAATGTATAAAGTATTCAGGTAGAAGCAAGTTATAGAAGTAGTCTAAAACATTACTAAAGGTCAGAAGAAAAACATGCTAGAGGCAACTACCCTTTTTCAGCTGGGTTCAGCTTAAGGAGGAGTACGTAAAATTGAGGGGGTTTGTTATTTTGGGGGGGGGATATTTAGATCCAAGGCAACATACGAATCATTTGTCACTAGGAAAATTAGGAAGCACAGTTCTCCTCAGAAAAACATTTCCAGCTGGCTGCTACTTCTATCTCCCTGGACTTCCAGCAAAATTCCAAGGAGCTGCTAACAGCATTTGGCTCTGTCTTACTCTGGGGTTTCACAGAGCAACTTGGCGGACGCATAACCTGCCAGATCATCGCATTCCCTTTATTTTAAGCTGCGCTACCAATTTTAGCTTAGTTTTCATTTACACACACCTGCTGCTGGGCAACATCAAGTTCCAGCCCATTTTCCTTGAAAGAAAAGAAATACTCCAATAAAGCAACCTGGCCCCAAACATTAACAAAACCCTTCCCTGGAAGTGAAGTAGTTTTTGACATCACTTCCTTTCACAGGCATCAGGTTCACACCACGACATTTTGGCCGTAGTTCTGCTCAAGTTACAAAGTTCCGGTGCGAGACAGGAACAAGACACAGAACACAGGGACTGACCTGTGAACTGAAAGCCAGAAGGAAAGAGAACATGGATTCCAGCACTGTGGAAGTCAAATGTGATACCGAAGTAAAGTGCAATGCTCCCAAATATTGAAAAAGCATTAACAAAAGTCCAGTAAGATGTATCCAAGCCAATCTGAAAGCAAACAAAAGCTCCAAATTAGTTTATTAATTCAAAATAATACCAACTAGTCTGAAGACTGACAGCATTTTGGTGAAGTCATCTCTAATCCAGTTACACGTCAGTCAGGGAGAGATCATCAACGGAGAAGAGAGAAGGCAAAAAGGGGGAGCTTTTTGCATATTGTTATGTTCTTAGTAAACAAGTTTAGAAACATAACCGGAAGGTGTTTTCAGAGCAACAGAGATCAAGAAGCTAAGCTTACTTGCCTGAAAATTGACGATAAATATAAGAGAAGATGCTGCTGTGACAGCAAATGACTGATAATCTGAAGGTGCTTCTCCATCTTGTCCCATAGTTTTAAGGTAAGCTCCATATGGTATGAAGAAAATTATCAACGAAGTTATAGCTCCATGAAGCAAACTTAAAAAGAATTTCTTGTAGTTAAAAAGTAAATCTTTCTGTCCCAAAACATACAGTCTAGGGAACCGAAGACTCAATTTGTCGCTCACATCCTTAATAAAGGAGAAAAATAAAAAAAAAAAAACTGCTGCAATTTTTTGTTCTCAGTGTAAGCTCTGAAGAGTAAGAAGCTCAACTATACAACGTTCCAAAGGAAATGGCGGATTTCTTTTCCCTTTGCAAATAGCAGGGTGGGCAGCAGACTTTCCACAGAGTAACGCATGCAGCTAGGAAGAACTAAGTCTGGAGGACATCTCTCTAAGCTATTGCATATCCCGTTTCCAGGCTTCTAGATTTTTAGCCCATTATTTGCCAGGCCAAGAACGTCCACAGCTGCACAGCTCTTTACAGCTATGTATTGTGTTGAGTCCTTTCCCTACACGGTCCCTAAGCAGGAGAACGGGGCCATCATTGCTTGCCCTGACTTTAAGTCTCTAACATTTACTCAGCTGAGTGCTTAATTTGGAACTAAATTTGTTTCTCCACTTTTATCACAAAAGAAAGCAGAAACATTGATTTGCCTAATCAGCAGGTAAGCCTTGTATGGAAAAACAAGCAGAGAAGGCCAAAAGCACTTGTCTCACTGAATTAAAACAAATGCCACACACCAAGACTTCCTGTTAAATACAGTCATTCAAAATTGTGCAGCCCCTCCACCTTCAGCTCAGATGGGTAAGCAAGGAATATCTTTTCCAGTAACAAAGCTGCCCGTTGCTGTGCTGTGGAAATGACGTTATGGCATAGCAGGCACTTAGAAACATTTTTAACAAACATTATTAGCACTAAAGATCTCTGACCTGACCAACTTTGGCTATTTCAGAAACCCTCTCCTCACTGTCTCTTGTTACCTCACATACTGGGAAGAGGAATACATTTTTAAAAACCTAAAAAACAACACGCCCCGCCCCCCTAATGCCTTGCACATACAACAAGGCAACCAGTTTCAGTGTAATTAAAGACTTCATGTTAGACGCCTTTGCATTCATCTGTTGTTAACAACATAGAGAGTACCTGGTCCAGCAAGCCAACTAGCAGAACCGGGAGACTAGAATACAGTACGTTGTACAGCGTGATGAACCAGTCTTCATATGCTGTCTGCAAGAAGAGGAGGAATCTCAGTAGTTAATGATTTCTTTTGAATTACATCTTTTCCTTCCAATTCCTGAGAAAATTCACACATGCTCTACTACAGCATTAAATTAGCTTTCTCAGTGTTTACCCAAAAGGCAAGCAGCACCTTCGCTCAAAGCTCTGTTGAAACTATTTTTAGCCTGTATTAAGCTGCCCAACTCCTTATAAACCATCGGCATTACCTGACCTGAAACACTATCAAAACGAACACCTTGCACCAGGTGGCAGTCTGATTTACAGCTGCACTTGCGATGAGCACTTGGCACCTCACATACAAGCTTGGGATCCCTGGTTTCTTTTTATGTTCTTTTTTCACTCTGTCCGAGGCACCCACAGTTTCCATCACAGCAAACAGCATTAGCCTCAGGCAGGGCTGCCTGTCTGTAACTGTGGCCCTGACTCTCCACGCAATGACATCTGCCTGTCTTGTGGTTATGCCCCTGGAGACACAGCTCAACTATTAAAGTCCTTTCAATCCTATGTGAACTTCAAACACTGCCAGTTACAACAAGCATGTTTCAAGCCATTTTAGCCAGCAGTTCAGGACGAAAAATTTGGGGTTTGGTTTCCTATTGATGCACCGTCTCACTTCACCTAGGAGTATCTTAAGTAGCAGGGTTGGGAAAGGTCTCCCAAACTGCTATATAACAATCTCTTCCTCCCTTCCTCTCTGTATAACCATGATACTGGCTTTAGCGTTTTGACATCATAACCAACTGCTTAGCTTGCAACTAACTAGCTTAGCAGTTATCACTTATTCTCCTGCAGAAATTATTGATGATAACTTCAGATTCCCATCACTTCCCAGGTTCAGCCTTTGCTGTGCTGCGCTGACAAAAAGGAAGATCTGCTTGTTAATATTACACGAGCGTGCCTTCTTACCTGGGCAGAAAAGCCATTAAAGAATGAATACCAGATGTGGACTAGTGTAAAAGCAAAGTTTTTGTAGAAAAAATATCTCAAGAACTTGCACATCCTAATGTAAGACCATCGTCCGTGGACCAGCAGCAGTCTCTGGAGGTAGCGGAATTGCCCAAAAGAGTAGTCACTTGACATGACGGCTTGCATCCCTTCTTGGCCACTGATTCCAACTCCAATGTGGGCAGCTAAGTTAATGAAACAAACACCACACACTACATTGAACAAAGGGAGAGGAACAACACGACTGAGGGCAAGCCTTCTACCAGTTCCTATTCTCTGCTTCAGGTTCTTCTGCCCTATTTTATTTCTGCATACAGCACAAAGGCTGCATTAACAGCTAACACAACAGCACACAGGCCCTTCCTCGCCCCGCTATTTACTGCTCATGTCTCCGCCGTTGCTTGGATTCTCTCTCAGTGCTTGTTCCATCCGAATGGACACTGGGCAGTTTGACCAAGGGAGAACTGAGCAATGAGACAGAGCAAGCAAACCCCTGAACAGACTGGCCAGGCAGTTTACAAATGCACTCCTAACATAGACCATACCCCAGAAGTTTCTTTCTCAGTGGGATGTCTCACGAAGCGGTCCGAAGAGCACCAGTTGCAATACAGCATGGCTAATGCCTCCAAGCAAGGGGCAGCTAAGCCATTGCTGGGTTCTTTATATTATACTTCTGTAACCCACAACATGATAACAGATATAATTCAAGTCCCTTCTCAGGGAATATTTACACAAAGAGCTAATATGTATCAGCAAAACCCACTAACCATTTCATAGAGTGCCTCGGAAAGGGAAAGCACAGGCATAGAAGCTAACAAAACTCAAGTAACATTAACATGGGCAATGAAATAGGTGGTAGAGTCTTCTGAACAAAGAGCAATAGTGAAGAGACTGCAGAGAATGCCCAGAAGAGGTCCTTCCTACTCAGAGAAGTCTTACAGCTGCCTTACTTTTAATCATGTTTACATCATTGGCACCGTCCCCAATAGCCAGAGTAATAGCTTTCTTGTATCTCTTCACAAGCTCGACCACCATGGCTTTCTGCTTTGGAGTCACTCGACAGCAGATCACAGCCCTGCATTCACAGGCCAGATCAACAAAGTTCTGCTGCTGCTGCTCTTTGTAAGCTTCAGCCCTTCTCCTCTTCTCAGCTTGCTTCTTCTTCTCTTCTGCTGTTCTGGGGAATTTCAGTTTAAGTTTCTTTTTCTTCTTTTTCTTCTCTAGCAGGATTTCATTCTGTGTAACAAAAAATATTTTACGTTCCCTTCTACACTATTTCAAGTATTTCCAAGTACTGCCTATACAACACATTTAACTTTGTTACGTTCCCATCACCCATTTATAGCATTTTAATAAAATGCTCATGCAGAGGAGTGAACAAAGAGCCACAGAAACAATGAAAAGAACATACATGGTGAGATTAACAAAAGCAAAATGCTTGTATTTAGTGTCACAGCACCTCTTGCAGAGTTTAAAGGGATATTTCTTCTGACGGGAACTAATTCCCTTTTGAAAACATTCTGGCATTTAAACTTCCCTCTCTGCTATTTCCCCGTGTCCTAAAGGACCATGCCCAACACATGTGGAAGTGTCCTGTAAATACCTGGGTTAGCTCTGGGGCCGTTCAGCTCGAGTAGCGGGTAACAGAGACCCGCAATTTTATCTGATGCTCCTGCTAGATTACCTTTAGGCATCCCCAGCTTGCTTCACATGCCTTAGACACAGATGTGCATTTCTTTACACAACATCAAGGTTTAGGGCTGGAATGCTGAAACATTGCAGATGGTCCTTCGCTGTTCACTGGGCTTTCTCCTTTGCAGGTGTCTGTAAGAACAGCCTGCCAACAGGGTGGGCAGCAGTCACTGAATTACTGCTAGCCACCTCTCTGCTAAAAGCTCTTTCCTGCTGTCTAAGCTCCTGTGAGAACACTATATTGCAGGACTGAGCAGGAAGCTTGTCTTTTGTTTCTATCCTTTCACTCCCGTCTCTCACTTTAAGCACAATTTCTATGCCTATACTAGAGCCATACATCCTGTAGTGCTGGCAGTCATCTCCTCCTCATTTCTTTTTCCTCCCCTCATGGAGAATAAACACCCTGAAAATCAGACTGTGCTTTTGTAGAGGCTTGGCTTTACTTTGATGGCAGCTTCCAGGGTGATTTGAAAGGCCCAAGACGTTCCTTGAGCACTACATTCAACCTTCAAAACCAAAATGATTGCTGAACATGAATATCAAACACTTGCGTTCAACTGGTGGCACAACGGCCAAATAATTTTCATTAACTGGTTTAGCAAAACAGACAAATGAACAGAGTCCTCAGTGAAGGACACTGTGACTTGGCGGTATCCCCAACATCTCAAATACACAGGCAAACTTCTTTCGTACATACCAACCAGGAGCCAGTGATTATTAAAGCACAATCTCTACTACCCTGAAAGAAGGGCTCCTTCATTCTTAGGGAGGAATGTATACTTGATCCAGCTCTGTTCCTCTGGTTTTCCAACCTAGTTTGAAGAAGAGCACTGGAAAGAGAGGTGGACACTATTACAGAAAAATTGAGTATAACCTTTAAGCTAGATCAGGCCTAGATTGAAAGTCTGCAGGAAAGAAATGCAGTATATCCTGCAAGGACTCTCTGTGCCATATATTAAGTGATGTTCTAGGCAGTGCTAGAGCAACAGCGAAAGGAGGACCACACTGGTTTGATATCCTTGCTGTTTTGCAAATAAGGAAAAATGACTCAGGAATAGTTGTGACACTGTTTCAAGGCCCTAGTTCTTCTCCCAGCCCCATTTTGTTTTTCCTTGGGTCTAACCATTTCGACAAATTCTTTATGACTAAGTGCTGAATACCTTGTTTTTAGTCTGTACTGCATATAGGAGCATGGGCTGGGGTGGAAAACCAGCTGGGGCAATGCTGGAGTTCAGGGACAGGTAGCAAGAGCAAAACCCAGTAACTACTCAAGGTTTGGACTAGGGAGAGACCTGCTTAGCCCACTGCAGGTGGGCTCCAGACTTGTCTGAAGTACAAGACGAATTTAATGTCGACAGTTGTTGACCTAGAACATATAACCTCCTGCAAATAAGGTATCACCACCTCTACCCACAATTAAGAGGCTGTCTTGTAAAATTACAATTCCATAAAAAGCAAAGAAACAGACAAAGTACAGCCGAAAAACTGCCCAGAAATACTGTTCTGTCATTGAAGAGTCACTGTGGGTTAAATCAATGTTACTGATGAGTTAATTTTAAAAACTGAACATTCATAATGCCCACAAACAAATCCTTTGTGCTTTTCACTTGCCTGATATCTTCTCCGTAGCAGATTGTTGTTTCATCTGTTAAGAGTTCACAAGAAAATCCAATATTTTCAGCAGTTTCTACAATGAAAAATAAGAGAAGAAAGTATTTACTTAAAGCTCCGTCATGAGTATTGGTTGGGAGCAGCCAGAAGTACCTGAAGTCTTTTTGAGTAATTTTTGAAGTTATGTTTCAGTATGAGAAGTTCCTTTTCATTACCACAATATGGATGAATAGGAAAAAAAAAAAATATCATACATGGCACAGAGAAGCTGGGGGAATGCTTGTTAATTCTTTGTCATACAACAGCTGCGTGGCAATGAAGGCGCAGTGGGTGATGGATTTAAAGTTGACAACAGGGAATTATATTTCCTAGGAAGTGTACATTACTGTGGTGGAATGCCTTGTCACAAGATATTTTGAAGGCAAAAACATGAGTGACCTGGAAAAGTCTATCAGCCAATTCGTGGAAGAAAGATCTACCAACTTGATGATGGGGGTGCTGCCGCCATGTCAGAGAGCAAGACTCAGTCACAAGGGTGTGCCACGCTATCTTGCCCTGTCCTTACTCTGGATTCCTTGAACCCCAACTGTTGCCACCATCAGAGCTGCTGGTCAGGCTGCATCTCCATCCAGGCCACTCTTACTTACAAATTTAATGCCAGATTTTTAGCTGACTTTACAAAATGTGTTGCCAGACTGCAGACTAGCAACTACCAAAAGAAAAGCAAATCAGTTTGTCAGCAGCACTTGCGATTCTTTGAAAAGTAAATTTTCACCATAAAAAGATCAGTTTTGGTACCTGCCCTCAGAGCCAAGCACACCTGGTGTTAAAAGTAAGTGGTCTTGCATTTGCTTTGCACTGGGAAAAGTGGTAGCTGGATATTCCCCTGGATTTTTGGTAGCAAGATTGTTCCAAAATCAGTCATCTAGGCTAATCTGTTGGAGGAACAGAAGTTACACAGGAGCCTACCCAGTAACTCTGGACTGGGAACAGCTGGCACGAAATTCTGCACTTTTTAGAAAATCCCCCAGTTTCGATTTAAATGGAGTTTCATACTAAGCTTCTCTAGAAACTTATGCTTTATTTCTAGGCTGCATTTGTCCCAGTTCACATTCTAGCCCTTATCCTGTTTTCACTAGCTCTTTGGCTGTAAGTAAACCCACCTTTTTTGTCACCAGTAAGCACCCAGATTTTAATGTCTGCTTTTGAAAGTCTGGAAATAGTTTCTGGAACTCCATCCTGTAGCTTGTCTTCAATAGCTGTTGCACCAAGGAGCTGGAAAATATTTAAAATACAGGTATTTAGTAGGATAAATACGCACAGAAAAGTGATTAATTTTCAATAGAGAATGAAATATTCTGGATATGTCTTCAAGCCAAGGTACAGCTCAAGCTAAGAATTCAGTAAAGACAAACTCTTGCATATAGAAGTGACCACACCGAAATACATGTACTAAAATACATTTCCCTTTGTTCTATTAAACTCTGAAATTTGGCACAGCTTTAAGGGCAATAAAATACTGAAAAATTCTAAATCAAGATGTCCCAATAAGCAAGGACAATTTATTTTCAGAGAGATAAGTTTCTGCTTATATAAGAACAAAAGTACACCAAAAATTTAAAGCTTGACTTACAATCAAGTTTTTTTCTATTTCCTCATATACTTTGTCCAGAGCTTCATCACGATTAGCTGTAGCTACACTGGCCTCCAAAAACTTTTTATTCCATGCTTCAAATTCATCACGACTAATGTCTCTATAGCACAGGCAGAGTGTCCTAAGAGTTTCATTCGCAAAAATCTGAAAAATAATTGAATAAAAACATATCCACAAACCAAAACTCTTCACTTGCAATCCGAACGTAAGATCATAAGCATTTGCTAAGTCTGACAGAACAAATCTGACTGCGCAATTAGTCCTGGGCATTTCAGAAATGCCCCAAATTAAATTATAGCTGACAAGAGGTGACAAACAGAACAGAGTGATCTGGAATACTGATAACTATGAAAAAAAAAAAAACATGTAGGCAAAATTTAAGTTAACTTCTCATGAAAACACAATGAATGCATTTTTAAGAACATGCATGAAAACTTCTGTTGCTTTGATTATTTCTCAGGTTTGGGATGACGAGTAGAACCAATTAGAGGTCTGCATTTGTTTTAATAGCTTAGGAAAAGGAAATTAATAAAATTATAAAACGAAAGAAATTAATTTTAATTTTAAAACAGCATATAAAATGCAAACTTACATATAGTGCTTCTTCTGTAGCTTCTCTCTTTAGATTCCTTGGGTGCAACCGTTCATAAATTACTGTATCAGCTCCCTTACAATATAGCCTTATATTTCCACATGATTCTCTTACTGTGAAGTAAAATACGAGAGGTGGGACAAAATGTTAGAGTACATTTAAATAAAGGAATAGTTTCAGATTAGATTTTTCAGTCTACTGCTCTTAAGTACCAAACCTACACGATCATGTTTCTTCTCCATCATCTCTATTCTTGTTCAGTTAAGTAACCTGGTGGACAAGTGCATTTCCTCTTCTCTTTCATGACAGGCAAGGACATTTAAAAACTCCCAAAGATTATGTTTTTGATAATGGTTCATACAGTATTAATATCTCACTTGCCCATAGGAGCTGGGAAGAGATGTACGCTAGAGGGACGATGCACCATAATTACAGCCTTAAAAACAACAGATCTCTAACTGATTCAAGACTGACTTCTTTAAAGATTGTTAAAATCAAAACTGAAGAGCTATTTATACCTCAGCCTGCATACCTAGTGTTCCAATAGCTAGAGGAACAGGCAACTTGCTTGTTCTCTGGGGGAAAAAGGGAATAAATCATCTTTACAGCATTTCTTCAAGCTTCTACTAAAGGGACCTAAGATTGTCTTCAGGAGAGGCCACGTCTGAACACCAGGACTGTCTAGTGGACACGTTTACCTAATTACAAAGCCTCTCTTTTGCTATCCAGAGCTATGTGGATTCAAATCTATCATAGGACTGTGTGTTACACAGCTGTAATTCTTGACTTCAAACAACTTCCCTTGCACACACTTTTTCACCCATGAAATAGAAGTGATCTTTTCTATAAAGGTCGGTTCAATCAGCTCACCAATGACAGACATCCGTTTTCTGTCACTGTTGAAATCCAAGATAGCAAGGACGTCGTAAGTTCTTTCAATCCCCATTTCACTTACAGTGATGGTATTTTGTGTTCGTGAAAGAAAAACATAGCCGAAGTTTCTGGCTGCCGTAACCAGGGCCCCCTCGTCTGGGGAAGCTGCTTGGTAATTGAGCTGACCTATATCGTGCAAACAGCAAAAAGAAGAGAAAGCCAGGGTATACCTGAGCGTTACAGGGGCCCTAGGACACCAAACACCCATTCTTTAGAGTGACTGAGGGCTGGACATGCCAAGTCCTTTCTCGTTCTGAAGTGGGGTCTAACACACTGCTGCAGCACCTGACAGCAGTGCACACAGAGGAGAGGGACTAGGGACACCCCGTGCTTTTTCTTACATGTGGTTTCCAAACAGGGTAAGTCACTGAACCCTCTTCCCTCCAGGTGTAAAAGCAAAAACTGTAATTTCTCTCTCTCAAAACAAATTTAACTTAAATATCTTAATTTCTCAATACATTCATTGAAGTATTTTCAAAGGAAGCTCCAAAAGACAAATCCTTGGCCACAGACACCAATACAGTGTAGTGGAAACAGTCCCAAAAACATTAGCAGGAAGACCAGGAAAGGACAGGAGACTGCCAGTTTCAGAGAGATCTCACAATGATGGGAGTAAAGCAGTATCACTCTTCAATGTTTTAATTGAACCTTCCAACCTTATTTTTCACATTCATGAATTCTTCAATAGCCATTTCACCTCTAAATTTAGTTTGTCACATTTTTTGTTATTCATTTTGGTTATTTACTGCCAATACTCTTAGGACAGACATACACGATTTGTATCCATCTACAGGGCTATGCTTCAAGAACTAAGAGCATGAAACCCTCATGCTGAAAACACTTGTTTTTCCACACTGAAAACAAGTGTCCAAGGGTGTTTGTACTTTCACATATGTATGTGGAACCAGAGACTATGCTAGTGTCATTATGATTTTCTCTGTGGTTTATGCTTTAGAGTTTTTAAAGATGTGTTTGAACAAAGAGAAGACCTGTAACATCAAAACACAAGACCTCTGTATAAACTGTTCCCCTGCCTTTCTAAATCTGCTGTTATTTAAGATGTGCATTTGCCACAAATGTAACTGTCATAAAGACAGCCCTCCTTCCATAAAAGGTCAGATAAGTTCAGCACAGGGAATGGCACTGGCTCTTGCTTTTGTTTGATTTAAAAGAGCAGCCTAGCATGCCTTCTCACTTATGGGATCAGCATTAGTTTTGATCTCTCCCTTGTGCAACTGGATGTGCATTGTTGTTTCCCCTTACGCAAAAAAAAAACAAAACCAACCAAACCAACCCACAAACACACTCACCATCAGAAGTGTCAGCCATGACTGTGTGACAAATGGCAAGCACAGAAAGGAATTTCTGAATTTCTGGCTCCTTTCCCAATTTTATTTGCTCTATCAGATAGTGATCATAGAATGAGAACTTCTCATCTGCATACATGTTCCAGCTGAAATCCACTTGCTGCTTAGAAAACAGAAGAGAGAGTTTGAGTTATCTCATGTGCAATTGCTTTGTGCCTGCCAGCAACTCTTCATACTTTGGCAAGGGAAGGTTCCCTGTTCTACAGACCACAGGGCCTTCAGCGCCAGATTGCACCAACCTACCTCTGGGTGGCTCTGAAGCTGCCCTGCTCCATCCCGGCAGTCTCCTGCAATGCAAGCACCATCAGTTAGAAGGCACAGGACAGAGTAACAAAGTGTTTACAACTCATTCACAAAGCAAAAAATACAGAGAATATCTACTGCACTGGAATAGCTCAGATTCTAAAAAAGCAAGTTCTTTCACAGCCACAGTACCTTTGTATACTAGTGACACCAAAGCAAATATAAGAAAAAAGCACGCGGGGGAATTGTCATGAAGCATCCGGGTTGCCTTAACACAGCTTTCACTGTCAGAAATTCCCCATCTCTCATCAGAGGGAGGATGTTTAAAAACCACATGGCAATAGCATGCTGCATTCTTCATTATTTGAAACGGCCAAGTAACAGTTTTGGAGCATGTATGTCGTGTATTCTAAATATTGAAATCCAGACACAACTGGAAATGGAAGTAACTAACACAAAATGAAAAACTGCTGTTCTTATTAAAATGTTCTTATTTGCTTCTAGATTAATTTTGTCCCTGAAGCATTTCTACCAGAAGTAAAGTATTCTGTAAAACACTAATTTCTGACTTTTCTACTGGGAAGTTCCCACTCAGGTCCATCAGTTTCCCCTTTTTAAAGGGGAAAACGGTGGGAAAACCCCAACAATTCCATTTTACTGGAGCTTTGTGCAATGCCAGGGCTAAACTGTGGAAGTTCAGTAGAAACTAAAAAGACTCATATGCACCTGATTTCAAAAAAGCATTAAAATTCATTTGTGTGGACTGGTCAGAGGCTGCCAGCTGTGCTATTCAGGGACTTGCAGGGTCTTCCCCCTGTGGTGCTGTCACAAACTGGAGCTCCTGTGCTAGCCATTGTTTTCACTACAGGGCCCAGCAGCGTGGCACAGACTTACCGTATCTTTGGCCGTTTATGCAACATTTTTTAAATGTCATGATGTTCTGCGTAAGCGTCCCCGTCTTGTCAGAGAAGATGTAGTGGATCTGCCCCAGCTGCTCGTTCAGCGTGGTGGTTCTGGCCTTCGCGGCCGTGTCCTTCTCAGGGTAATACATTTGCAGGTCCCAGTTTATAAAATAGCTTTGGCCCAAACGAATTACTTCGACACTAAATGGAATAAAATCAATTTTCTCACTCCCAGCTGCATCTCATGTTTCAAAATAATAACATATTATCAGGCCCAGGGGACTGTATTTTCCAGGACTCAAATTGCGTACATAGCCCAAGAGCTTAAGACAAAACAATTACATTTACCAGCACATTACAGAGTGCCATCACCCCCACACAGGCCACTCAAACTGATGTCGGACAACACAGCTCAGCTTCAACACCACCACAGTAACTGGGGAAAAGCCTTTACGGCCTTATCAAGCCAGAAGTATTGATGGTGCTGCTTCCGTAACAAACACAAATCCCACTTGGGAATAGCATTTTAAGTACAGTTTGGAGAAGAGCAGGTAGGAGGCTGGATGACTCCAGGTTTGTCAAAGGCAAAATTATTCATACTTCATGGAGCAGTAAGGCCTCTCTTTGAGAATAAATCTGGAAAAATTTTTTTTGCATTTTATTTCTTTTTCAAGTAGTTTCCTTCACCCACTGTGACTGCAGAATTAGATTGAGAAGTTAAATACCAGTAGGATCACGTCTCCAGCTTTGTCAGAGATCACTGCTTAAGAGAATTTTTTCCTTAGTCAAAGTATAGAGCAGATACGCTTAATACTGTTAAGAAAAGCCAGATATGTTTAAATCCTAAGTCAAAGATCCTTGAGTGACGATTTGATATGAAAGCAATACAGATCAGTTTCTCGTAAAATCTCACTGAAGAGGGTGAGTGTATCCAATGTCTTTTCGGTAAGACAGAGAATTAATATGCTTTCCCGTCCAATGTGAAGCTGCGTTTGTTGCCACCAATGGGAAATCAAGTCCATTCACCATTAGTCCCCAGGTAGTTCAACCCTATCACCAGTTCAGCTTTAAAGGCCAAGGTATTTACCTACCTCACATAGAGGGAAATGGGAACCATGGTGTTCAGAACAATGATGTATCCCCAAAAGTTAAGAAAGCCACGATACGGAGGACTGAAGTCTTGTGCATCGTAGAGGTACCAAGACGAGTTGCCGATCTGCTGCTCCCAGTAAGTGTGTCCAATGGCAAGGCCAGCCGACAGCAGGATGAGGACGACAAAAATCTACAGCGTACACAGAGAGGCCTGTGACACTTCAGAAATATCTACTCGACTTACACCCCAAATCTCCATGTTCAAAATAGACTATTACATGTATTTTTAAGAAAGAAGGGGAGCAAACCTTTCCCACAAAATGGTCTCTTCAGATAATCTGGGTTCTAGTTTTTGTCTATTCCCCAAGCATCATCTTCATGTTTTTACATCTACTTAAGCAGGCAGCAAATAGGGCACATGAACGTGCTCAGACCAGAGGCAGAATGTGCCGAGATAAGTGCCCCTGCCTGCCAACAGGCCAGCTCCTCTCTCCTCTCTGCCCATCCCAGGGAATCACACTCAGTGGAGCGCGGGGTGTAGCACAGCCGGTATTCCTCACACGCACACCCCATGGGTGCTGCCCAAGGACAAACACCGCGAGCGTTGAACCTGTCAGGCTGAACGGGCCTCTGAACCAGGAGCGGGTCCTCAGGTCTCCCTCCAGCACTTCAGTGCAGACAAGCAGAGCACCTGCCCACCGCTCCTGAAGCACTTTTCCGCATCGCGTAGGCTGCCCTACACCTGCAGTTTAGGGTCACGGATTCCACCAGCAGCGAGGCACCTTTCTAGATTTCCTCCTACTTCATCTCAACTCGTCAGGGCAAAACACGACTGTAAACATGCCATTACCCCAAAAGAAAAAAAAGTTTCCTGAATTTGCATTCACTCTATTCACTTAAAAATGAAGTCAAACGTCTGAATTTTAAACAAAAAGGCTTACAGTATAAACCATGTAATTCATAAGGGAGTCAATTTTTGTCCTTTTAAATCTCGTCTTTCCACTATTTTTCATTATTTTTGTATCAGCACCTAAAAATAAAGGAAAAAAAAAAGGGAGGATACATTATACAAACAAGTGCTAGTATTACTATTTTACAAAACTGGGATATAAAATACAGCCAATGTTTATAAGATAAAGATGACAATTCACTCTATAGCACATGCTTTTAGTTGGTAAATATTACACATGTTCAATTCATAAATACCTGCAAATATGACCACTCCATGGCAGAAGTCTGTATTCCTGATTTTACATCCACGTAATAAAATCTTATCAGCATCCAGTGAATAACTCATGTTTCTCCAGAATAATGTTCCGGCAAACTTATCCAGTCGGTTATTAGGTTCTTCACATTCAATCAGACCTTAAAAAAATTTGGAGGAGAATATGGGTAATATACAACAGTTAAATAAAAATGCATGGATTTGTACCCGCCACAGAAGTAGTTCTACTTCATGAGGCTGGTTCTTCAGGAAAACGAGCATCCTGAATAAACAATTTCTTTGAAATTTAGGGTGTATGGATATTCAGCGCAAATATTCCTGAACCAGACTCCGTGTCTTTGTGGGAAGCCTCTCCTTCCATATAAATTTGCTCAAGAGACATTCTTTAAAAGAACAAACTTTTTACATCTGCAACATCCCTTGGCAAACTGTGAACTTTAGCTTAACTATGTATTGTGTGAAAAAGCACCTCCCTGCTGTCTATTTTGAATGTCAGTTGCTCATTTCACTTCGTGTTCCTCAGTTGTCATACTGGAGGAAACCAGGAACAGTCCCTACTTGCTTACTTCTCCGCGTCTCTCAGTAAGAGGAGGGATTCCTGCCCTTCAAGTTTCCACAACATGAAGAGAAAGCAGCTAGATCATAATGATAAATATGAAAAGGACAATAGAAGATTATTTTCCAGATCCAATCCCAACAGCAAACATACTTTTTTTCCAAAGAAAACAGGCAAACACTAATAGAGGGCTCCAGCATGTCTACTCAGCATGCCGTAGCTCATTCATGGCACAGGTCTCGTCTCCAGACAGACCATGTTCTGCTCAGCAGCAGAGTTTCCTTTGCGCAACTTGCTTACCCTGCCTTGTGACAAAAGCCAGAAAGCCACTAATTCCAGAATCACAAGCACCACTGGCAACACTTCCATCCCCACCCATGTTTTCTTTACTTGCACTGTAAACTGCCTGAGCAACATTTGAAGAGTTGTAAGAATATAACTGTACAAACCATTGAAGTCTGCCATTGCACTTTCTTCTTGAAGGTATCTGTGTGTTACCTCAAGTGACATTTTGAATTTTAAGTTAGTCTCACTAAGAAGAAAGCATAAAAAGGTCATTTATTAAAACCATGGATACGGGAAAGAAGTTAGAACAAAATTAAATTAAGCAAATCAATATCCCATAGGTACCAGCCCCCTACTTGGAGGCAATGGCAAAGCCACACATTTGCATGGATACGAAGCATTCATGAACCGCGTGACTAGCTCTTACACTGGCTGCTTTTCTTCACAAGTGAAACCTTACCCCTTTACCTCTGCCCACTGTAGGTAAGTGAAGCTTCTCACAATCATTGTTTTACCAACGCAATAGTAAAGTTTGAAGTAATGGTTATTTGAAAGCCATATTTAATGACTGCTGCTGTTAAAAGCTCCAATAGAGAACAAACTTTTCGCACCACAAACAGATCCTTGTTTTGCGTGATGTTATAAGTTATAGTTTTTAAGATCACTAAAGGTCGAATGAGGAATACACTGCTCATTCAGAAAAACTAATATTTCATCTCATTAGGTGAAGTCTGTATTATTACAGACTTCTAAAAGAATTCAGCACAAGCTTTCTGGACAACATGAACTAAAACAACATTTACAAGGCAACGTGACAGGGACAGTAGGATTTATGCTACCTAAGCAGTTTCTATGAAAAACTTCCACAGAAAAAGATGTATTTTTGTTTTCCAACTCTGACAGTGAATAAGAAGAGTTTAAAATAATAGAAAAGTCCAGGTTGGAAGAGACCTCTGGTAATCAACAGTCGAACCTCCTGCTGGAAGCAGGACCTTAGATAAGGTTATTCAGGGCCTTGTCAAGCCAAGCCTTGACTGTTTCCAGTGGGAGAAATTCCACCACTTCCCTGGTAACATATTCCAATGGTAAAAGTTATCCACCGTGAAAACAATTAGTCTTGAACGCAGACAAAACTTGCTCTGAAGCAACTTGTATCCACTGCTTCTTGTCCTGTCAGTGTGCACCCTCGTGAGGAGAACATCTTCTCTGTCACTACCTTGGAGATAGTGGAAGACTGATTAAATCCTGTTTCTCTTCTCCAGGCTGAACAAATCCAAGTCCTTCACCCCTTCTTCATATGTCATGCTCTCCAACGCTTAAGGCATCTTTGTGGCACTCCAGTGGACCCTCACCAATTTTTAATAATCCTTGAATTATGGGAATCAAAAACTGCACACAGTTTTGCAGGTGTGGCTTAAGAAGTGACTAGTAGAGTCTGAAATACACACTGCTTGCTCTTTTACCAGTAAGCCAAAACTAAATCCAAGAAATCCTTAAACAGAGCCTTACCCATCTAGTTCAGCTGTCTCTACGTAGCAGAGACTGTTTGGTTCTGAGCTGGATAGCAGCAAAATGTCAGCCTAGAAAAACAAATAAATAAGCAACAAATAAATCCAAGTCAACTTTCATGCAGAACTCTGCAGAAACATAAAACAATTATATCTCAAGCACTTACAGGAATGAAAGTATTTTTCTTCAGACGAATGATATCACCAACTTTAATATCTTTCCATTTTGTGATTTTGAACCTAGTATCAAGATAGTTTAATAATTATTACTATTTAATCTAGAACACTATGCACACTATAAATCTTGAAATACTGAACTTTCCTTAGTACAAAAGTATTACATCTTGGTAAAGTGTGTTTTCTTCTTTTTGGAAATGGCAATTTAGTTGGGGGTCTGTAACTTAGAAGTCAACCTACCTCTTCTCTCCCCTCTTCACCTATATATGGATTTCTGTCCTTCTCTCCAAAGAAGTTGCCCTTAGCACAGACGTAGTGCCACAGAATTAAGTTTAAATTACTCCTTTTGGCAATTCTCTTCCATTTTCAATTAAGTTTTCACACAGACATGTAGAACAGTAGACAACAAAAAGCTGAACTTTCCCTACCATCCACGGGTTAAGATCTGTGATGAAACTTCGTAACAAGGCAACAAACACTACTTATAAAGTTAAGAACAGTACAGACCTTCCATCCCTGATGACTTCGCATGTCCTATTATTAACCTCGCTGTCCATCCTGTGACGAGCCTGAAAACCAGGAGTAGAGAATGTACTCCCTACTGTGTATCACAATTCAAGAAATAAACAACATTGAGGTTTTTTGCTTTTAATATTAACAAAACCTGTGTCTTACAATGTCATCCACTAGGTCTTTGACTGCAGTTATTCCCAGCACCAAGAGTAAGGGCACCAGCGTTGTATACCATGACAGGGTCGTTATTTGGGGAATCGACTACAAAAGACAAATAAAATCTGTTCAATACAGCATTATCATTCAAGCACAATTCAGAGACATTTAATAGAAGTCTGACTATAACATAAGACAGAAAACCAACACAGAGAGAGAATTTTAAGTCAGGTTGGGAAGATGAACAAAACTCTCACAGGAGACTTTGACCGTGCCGTCCTACCTCAGTGGCTTCTCTTTAACAATTGTAGTTGCTCATATTTTCTGTTGGAGCTTCTGATTCGTGAGTGGAACTTAAGGCCATTATGTTTTACAGAGCAAAAGAAACATCTTTTCCCCATGAAATTCATGAACTCTGCAACTAGCTCATCCTAGCTAATACAAAGCTAGGGTATGTTGTTCCAGATTTCTGTTAAGACGAGCTTAGTTTCTGTAGTAGCTCAGACACAGTCCCTACAAAGTACCCTGCAATGTCCTGACAGGACAGCAGTGAATTGGGTCATTAAGTATTATTCATCTTAGTAGATCAGCACCTCAAATTCAACTCACAGTTAGTATTCTCTCCGTCTTTCTTACCTGCAAAATGAGAAGAACGAGGAAATAGAAGTTGGCTGCTCTTTTAAACTGTTCAAACAGATTCAGCGGTAAAAAAGTGATAGGGTTGTACTTGTATGTCTTAATTGCATTTCCCTGTTGAAGAAAACCCAATGTCATTCACAACAGTAGATTCTTCTTACATAAAAATACGCATTGTACATTTGTAAAGGAAAGCATTTTACTAGTGAAATCTTTCCTACAAACTTTGTTAGAGCTGTACCTTTCCTCAACAGTTTAACATGGGTCACCGTCTTAATGAACTCAGGCGGAAAATGTCTGTTTCGCTGACATTAACATACCCCAGAAAGCATCTCAGACTGAAGCTTCAGCCACACCGAGGACGGTGGGGCATTGCACAGCCACGGTGCGGAAGGGTTACAGCCTCCCCCCAGGTAACTGACACAGTGCATATGGCACTGACAGATGAGCACAGAGAAGGGGAAGAAGCTTCAGTGCTCTCCTCCTCCTACGCAACCTTCTCTGTGATGCCTTTTGACATTATTTGCTAAATACGCGGTATCACTGTTAGAGATATAATTGGTCTTGGGCATCAAACTCCAAATAACGAATCCAGATACAAAGGACTGTTAATCAGACTTATTCAGGAGGGACAGTGTCAGATCCAGCAAAGGTTAACTATCATGCCTGCCAGTCCCCACCTAGTCCAAGCATGCAGGATTTCCATTTCTATAGCTCCCATTGTATCAGTTTTACTATTCAACGTTCATACTCGAATGAGGTAATCCAAACTGCCTCTCGTCTGCAAGGCAGGTATCTCAGCAGCTACGAGGGAACCACATGAGTCAGTGCATCACATATAGAGCTGGACGGGCCGTACATAATCCCGCAGTCCAAGCCTCTGTCACTCGCAACCAGCACCACATACAAGCACCATAGCTTTGTTACTTTGAAAAGTTGAAAAATTAGGAATAGGAAAAAAAAATTCAACCTTTTGTCTTGATAAAGACGACATTTTTATCTCATTTATCATAATTAGTCGGATTTAGAATGACACTGTTTAAATGACTAGACATTCTCAAATATCTATTTTTAAGACTGTCCCAGTCTAGCTTAATACTACACTGAGAATTCTTATATGAAAGATGACACCTATGCAGACATTTGCAACAGCCATAGTTGATCAGATAAAACTTGGAATTTGGACTGACACCTGGCTTCTAACTCTATCTCATCTTAAACAAGTCTCTTGATACTCTTCATTTTCTGTTCACAAACCCAAAACCAGTTATACTTCCCCACCTTTGATGGAAATCCTGAAGAAGTGTTAATTGTGGCTTTTACACTAATCAGCAGTGGTTGGAAAGATCTTACTGAGATTAAGAAAGTATTCACCCTGACAAGTACTATTAGTACATAATTGAGATAAAGAAAACTTACTGCATATTTGCTTTTTTTGAAGCACAGAAATACCGTTCTCTTAAACTGGGGCTGTTCATAGAAGTGTTCATCATTTGCCTTCACTTGCCAGCTGCAGTCTGGAAGAGACAAGGCAAAATGGGTCAACACCTGAGTGTTATAAACACGAGGGAACAAATCTGCCAGTCTCGGGTTTTCTCTCAAAAGCCACCTTTTAAAGGTACTTCCAATTGAAACAAGACTGGTACCTGCTTTTTAGTACATTGTCTAAAAAAAGTTTTCAAGAAGTTTCCAGGCTATTTGTCTTTATCAACAATTAAAATATAATCTGAGGTAGGAAGAAGTGGTGATTACCAATGTGAAAGTTCTATGAGAAGCTGAAAACCTATCAGAGTAACATTTACTCATGCTAAATTCCCTTCTTTCCCCTCTTTTGGTTTACTTTTATTACACCTGTGAAGCACAGAGCACCCAAAACAGGGTTTCTCAGTCTTTCTAGACACGAAAAAGTCCACTCAACTTTTGAAAACAATTACTTCATATAACCATACTATGCGATGGTTTCCATTTGCAACTATAAAAAAAAGTGAAAATCTGAAGTGCTCATTTTATTTCTTCAGTCATCAGTTTTGTTTGATTGCTTGAAAACTCAGGAATATGAATTGCATTTTGCAGTAAAATATAACAAAACTAAACAAACGATGTCTGCAACAGCATTCTGAAGCTTTGGACCACAAGCTGATAAAATTGCTTAGAAAGCAGCTGAGCGATCTTGCCTCCCTCTGTCACCTTCGGTATTTAGCATTCAAAACCCGACTTGACAAACAGCCTCCCTAAGGAAAAAGTTTCTAGAGAACTTGTTAACAAACCATTGATATCCACGTTAAGGTCCCTATTGTCAATCTAAGTCCTACAAAGTCCACGTTTCAATGGGGTTCATCTAGGACATACCTAGCTTTTGGCAGACCACTATTTATTGCCAGATTGCCTCCTGCTGTCATGTGATTCTCCATGCTCCCTCTTTTCCGGGCTCCCTCTTTCCCTCCAAAATCCTTCAGATCCCTTTCCTGCCCTCAAGCCTGCATCACCAATAGCCCTATTAATGCTGCTACGCACACCCACGACTTCAGGCCCTGCCCACATCAAAGCAGCTCCCCGCTGAACTCATGCGGCCAGTTTTTAAGCCAACTCACAGAAGCCTTTTGCCTGCCTGGGAAGGATGAGGCAGACAGTATTTCGAAATCCAGCTTTCCTGACTCATCAGCCAAGTATCTCCCCCTTTTCTCACATGCACAGTAATTGTCCTTAATGGGTGCTCTTTTTGGTTTCATGGGATTCTCGTGACCTAAGCGCATCCAGCGCAGCAGAGCATGGATGGGGTGAAACTCCTGGAGGCAGAGGCGTGGGGACTGGCACACGGGAAGCACACGTGACTGCGCTCTTGGGCTGCTGTCAGGTAGTCATGTCTGATGAGGCTGACTAGGACTTAAAAACTCCAATCCAGACAAAAAGCTTTTCTTTGTCCGTCCAACACATACAGCAAGTTCTCACTGGATGTATCTGGGATGTTTACTGTGACTACGTAACTTTCATTTCCAGCATATTGGTTGTAAGCCGAGACGATAGTAGAGAAATATTTACTCCACTGTCACACTCGTATTTAGGATTGCATAAATGAAAACATACAGCAGATGGTGAAGACACATTGTGCATCCTGGTCCGGGCTTACACAGAAGGGCTGAGAGTCACAGGGTTTTAGATGCCTTCCATAAAATTTACAAAAAAATTACTGGAGGACCAGATTTTTGTTTAAAAGAAGATAAATATTACTGAAGTGCATGAATTGAGAAAGTTATTAATGACATGAAGAAAATTGTAAACACATCTACAAGAATATTATTTCTTCACCTCATTCACAAAAATATTGCAGTGTTGATAAAACCTTAGTACCCCAGATGGAAAACTGGTAAATTAGATCTTAACTAAAACCTGCAGGATGGAAGCTCCCCAAAATTACTTTCAACTGCTTAAAAGTGATATTAATACCTAAGATTCGGGAAGCTGCATCAGTAATTCATCATATTTAAAAGAACAAAAAGGGAAAAACCGTCTTTGTTGAGGGGAAAAAAGAAGCAAAAAGGATGATGTTTTTGTAGCACTACCTGAATATAATTAGCTATTGAACCAGCCAGCAGATTCTACAAATTCCGCAATTTACGCCAGAAAATTATCTATTAACCAGAAAAAGCAGGCAAAGAGGATTTAAACAAGCAAACAAAAAATCCAAAGGGTCTAAGGGGAGGGTGGAATCTAATAATGTTTCTCAGCTGCTTAGAAGCTCTGTGATTAGAGTACTAGCCTACCAAGCCTACAAGGTAACATCTCGTACCTCCTTAAACCTTTTGCCCTAGCTCAGAGTTCAAAGGAGCTGTGCAATATCCATAGCTCTCGTCCATATTTTGGATAATAATTTGGGTAACATTAGCTGAATAGACAGCATATACTTGGGGTTATACTGAACTAGCAGGAGCTACGAGCCCTTTGGAGGGAAGATTCAAAATTCATCTCCCTGCTTTCAGATTCTCTCCAATGCACCAGGATAAAGGAATAGGCATGGTACACTCCAGCAGAGGAATTGAAGGTGTAGCAGGTCCTGTTTTAGTCTTGTTTCTCTCTTTTTCATTTTTCTTCTCCTTATACTAGGCCACAAAGGAAGCCTGTGGTTGCTGGTGTACCGTGTCTATGAAATAAAATACCTGGATAGAATAAGAGCGGAGAAAGGAGGAGAGCGAGCAAGTCATGATGAGAAGTCAAGAAAATACGATAGCTGATGAAAGGCTAAGAAAACTGTGTTTATTCTATAGACTATGTTACCTCAGTCATCGTAAAAAAACCCCCAAAACTAAACATGTAATAGGTGGTTATAAAATGAGAGGTGATCAACTGTTCACTATGGCCACACAAACAGGAAGAAATTATATATATTAAACAGGCAGTGGTTAAATAAGAAGTACTCACATTGCAACACTAAAAACAAAAAGGTTATTTAGGGGAGTTACAAACTTTCCTTGGACAGAAGTTAAGAACAGGTACGTCTAAAACATGCCAGAGATGTTCCTCCCATTCATGTTCCTGTGCGGGCAGCAGCACACAGACTGCACTTGACAGGTTTCTTTGAACTCCTACTCACCTTACCTTTCTGTGATTCTGAAACTACTGCAAATAAAGAATCAGGAGGCTACAAAATTAGCATTGAAGCTGAAATCTCATCTGGGCAAGACTTAGAAAGCAGATACACGTGCAAACCAACCGACTAAACACAGCAAATTGGCTTATGCTGGTTCAAGTCTCCAGGTGGCGGGGAAGGCAAGTATCTGCAGTTCAGTTCGAGCAGCTCTCAGACCACAGGCTATGTACATCCAGGGCCTGCCTTAATGCAGATGAGGTCACAGATCATTAGCTTTACGCAACAAGCAGTGGCACAGGACCCTGGCTGCAGACTGGAATGAAGCTGCTTTTCATTCTGACATTCATTAAACTGAATTGCCATCAATTACTCCTCCAGAGATTCAGATAAGCCATTCCAAATCCTTCCTAATGAATAAGCGCAAAAATAAAATTGAACCATGCATGGCTCAGCCGCTGTATTCAGGATCATTTGCTTAGCCAAATCAAGTTTCTGTCAGAACGTTACCTTTCTTGAATGGCTCTCTGCTCTCCTCGGCACTGCTGTTGATTCGGTTTTGTCCTGGTTCGACCGCAGGCTGCTGACTGTCCAACTCATCCTCTGTCTCATCATCACTGTATGGCACCACCTCATCGTTGGGCTGGGAATCCTCATCAAAGGTGGTCTCTGAATCCCTTTCTGCAATCATGCTGCTAGCACCCTGTGAGCATTTTATAAAAGCCAGGGAAAGGAGTTAACGCAGCAAGTGCTGGAAACTGCAGCTCTGTAATTTTACTCTGTTGATGCTGGTCACCACAACCATGTTTGAAACCAGTTTGCCTGGAACAGCGTAGAGCACAGGCTCAGTTTTCAAGCACAGACCAAAGCCATGAGGCAGTTCTTTTCACAGCAAGTCCTTCATTACTGTTTTGCTATATGCAATTACACATGTGCACACGACAGACTAAGGAATGCCCTGCGCTCGAGACCTTGAATGGGAAGGGAAGCAGGAGTGAGGGAGCCCACAAACACCTGACTCCCACGGCCATTACACTGTCCCCTGCGGGGCCACAGGAGCCAGAGCCCTTTTGGCCACAGTGGGGCAAGGCACCGAGCGCCGGGCTTGGGTCACTCAACTGCTCCTCTGTCCCAGTCTGACCAGTCTCACCCAAACCAGCCCTCGCTTCCTCTCCCCTCCCCATAGGCTGCATGCCAACATTCCTCGTTGCAAGATCCCACATCTTGGTGTCCAAATACCCGAGGGAAGTCTGTAACCAATTTGTGGTTCAACACACAAGACCAGTCAGTTGAAGCTGTGATGTGTGTGTGCATACCTCTGCCTGAGGCTTTTCAGAAAGCGCACAAGCTCCCTAACCCTGGAGCACTAGCACGTTATCTCCCAAACTGGGATCTTCACTCTCCATAAAATTTATTTAAATTACAGCTCTTGAAAATCTCCCAGTGTTCTTGTGACTTGGGCTGCTGCAGTTTAGCTGTGATCTCAGACAGAAGCAAGACAAGCGACCGGGGATCCCAGCCTCCTCCAGCATATTTAGATCACTGAGACAGTTTCTACAGCTTCAGCGATCTGCTGCAACAGACAGTGTCCTATTAACTGCTTGTAAGCAAAACCCAGAAACCACCTACTTGTGTGTAACTCCCCTCCAACCAATACCTGCAGATAACCACCTGCACGATTCCTAGGTGGCCTTCATCTACATCTGGCCAGTCAGTCACCTTGCTGGGTGTCCTGGGATTTTAATAACTGATCTGGCGCAAGGGTTCAGGCTGTTCTGATGAACACGTCCTCTTAATTTCTAATCACACAATGCCCAAATTTGTTGTACTGAAGCCTAAATTGCACTTGCTTCTGCAGATCAACACTTCCAAACAGGTTCTGTCCTCTCTGTGCTAGGCACCATAACAACAAATTAAAAACCGTGAGGAGAGGAGCGGGCTCCATCACCTGACACATTTCTGCCAGGGCCCAGGGGGGTACCAGTTAGTCTCTGTGGCCCCGATCAGCCTTGCCCCCAAGCCCTGTCCAAGCTGCATTGGAGTGGGGCCGGTCTCCATCTGAGCTGTGGCCGTGTCCATGCCTCCTTCAGCTCTGCCACAACTCTATGGATCTCTCCAGCCATCAATGGGCCTGATCCTAACCCTGAACTACACAGCAACTTTCTGGCTTGACCCTGGACCTGCCTCATCACCGTGGCATTGCCTTATGGCCTGGACTCTGGCTGGACCTGGTGACCATCTCGGGGTCTGTCCTGCTTGCCTTGTGAGCCCTGGGACCTCCACCCACTGGCTTTCCTGCAGGGAGCAGCTCTGCTCTTACTGCTCCCTGGCAACTTCAAAACAAAACCAAGTTAAAGGATCACTGAAGCCAAGTAACATAACATTGCACAGCAGCTACCTACCAAGTACCCATCTGCTGACTCATCTTGCAGAAAGAGCCAGGTTCTGTGGAGGAAGGCCAGTGCCACCCTATATCCCGTACGCTGTTGCTAATGAAACCAGCTATCATTGGGGCGGGGACAAAACCTTGTCAACATCAACATTAGTTTCTATTTTTGCAAAGCTGAATTGTCTCCTGCCCTTAATATCTCTTATAAGAGAGACATAAATATTACATGAGCGCTTAATATGTTACTCAAATGACACGACTGTTGGCTGGGAGCCCAAAGCATGCAACACTCGGGAGCCGTAGCACTGCAGGGCTTGCCCAGCGCACAGGCTAATGTTTCAAGATTGCCAGTTTACAAAATAAACCAAACCCACCAGGTATCCTATGAACGCACAGTTTGATTTAACATGAGTTAACACAGCTTCCCCCAAGGCCCACTCAACCTGTTAGAGGCTGCTTACTGACACAGTTAGCCAGGAATACGACTAACACAGTTGTGGAACCTGAAACTTTTGTGAAAAGGTCATTTGTTCTCCTAAACAGCCTTGGAGTTAGGGAATTCACCTGAAGACGCAGGAGATCCAAGCTCAATCTCAGACACCCAAATACCTCACTGTGGTATTTTGGTTTATTTCTCATCTTTTCTACCCCTTTTGTTCTTTCTTGATTACCACCCCATCCCCATAATATCTCCTATTTCACCTGACATGGAAAGGAAGAAAAGCATTAACCTGAACCAAAAAAAATCATCTCCAGAGCAACCTACTCCTTAGCAACTTCACAGACGGGGCCAGGACAGCTTGCACTGACACCACTGCAGGAACCGGTCTGCGATGCAATCCCCGCAGCTTCTCGTGCACGGTGATCCGGCTGCAGGCGGGCAGCTGCCCGACCCACGTCGGGGCTCAGGGGCCTGCAGGCTACATCGAGGTTTTGCTCCCTCGGCAAGCCACGCAGGCGCTGCTGAGTCGGGTATCAGTCTTGCCTCTTAACAGCCCTGCAAACTCTGACTTGCTGCGCAATCCTCACAGCCAACACAAACACTGACTTTTTCCATTTTTTTTCCTATCCAAGCAGGGATACAGACAATCCTGCCCTTAGCCAACAATGCCTTAACTTTGCAAGCAAGCCAGGGTCAGACTCTTCAACCACATGTCTACTTTGGGGTTTATTCAGATTTTCTTTGCACTGAATGTCTGTTCAGGCAGAAGAAATTCCTTCTGTTTTCAATCCCAAATCATTTCAATGTTAGACAAAGTCCTTTTAGAGCAGGACACAATGCCCAGTTCCTCTTTGAAATATATATGAAATATACATGACTGCAAGAAGCCCTGCAGCAGTCGAGGATTCTGCCCCGCTAATACCTTACATGGGGACTGCTGGAGGAGAAGAGTTTAAGATCCTCACATGCACAGTCCTTAAAACAATAAATACCACCAGATCTTTGAATTGCTCTCACTCTAAGACAAACAAAATAAGTTCATACCCCTGGTACACAGAGATTCAGCTGTTAGTCTATTAATCTTTACTCATTAACTGATTAATGATTAATGAACTAATTAATCATGCAAAGGGTTGCATGATATGTCAAAAAAAACCCACCGCATTTGTTTTCTACTATAGATGCATAGCTAAATAGAAATACCTAAAATACAAACAGAAATAGCCTGCTAGCTGGGAACACCAGTGCAGTTGTTTGCTGGGGGAAGTTCAAATTAATTGTATTCACTTTGCCTCCTCAAAGAATTAAACTGTCAACTGGAAAACCTTGCTAATAGGGGAGATCTCATTAACTGTTACCTTGCAGGCAGCACAGCCCTCTCCACTGAGCTGCTCCGTGCCGCGGGCAGCACCATTACCGTTCCTGCAGAAGGCGACGCACTCCCACGTCAGTGGGACTT
Organism: Opisthocomus hoazin; assembly: GCF_030867145.1. Taxonomy (NCBI): domain Eukaryota; kingdom Metazoa; phylum Chordata; class Aves; order Opisthocomiformes; family Opisthocomidae; genus Opisthocomus; species Opisthocomus hoazin. The sequence continues at coordinate 566,122 of NC_134453.1, read as the reverse complement.
TTGTGTCCAGTTCTGGGCTCCCCAGTTCAAGAAAGATGAGGAGCTACTGGAGAGAGTCCAGCAGAGGGCTACAAGGATGGGGAGGGGACTGGAACATCTCCCCTACGAGGAGAGGCTGAGGGAGCTGGGCTTGTTCAGCCTGGAGAAGAGAAGGCTGAGAGGGGACCTTAGAAAAGCTTATAAATATCTGCAGGGTGGGTGTCAGGAGGACGGGGCCAGACTCTTTCCAGTGGTGCCCAGTGACAGGACAAGGGGCAACGGGCACAAACTGAAGCAGAGGAAGTTCCAGCTGAAGATGAGGAAGAACTTCTTCCCTCTGAGGGTGACAGAGCACTGGAACAGGTTGCCCAGGGAGGCTGTGGAGTCTCCTTCTCTGGAGACCCATCTGGACACAGTCCTGTGCAGCCTGCTCTGGGTGACCCTGCTTCAGCAGGGGGGCTGGACTATATGACCCACAGAGGTACCTTCCAACCCCGAACATTCTGTGATTCTGTGACTTCAGGCAGCATTTACTAACCCTGACACCACAACATGCAGAGGGCACCATCTCTGCACCCAGAGACCCCATTGTTAACATCCCAGATAGCCAGCAGAGTCTCCGGGGAAACATTGCTGCCTGCCTGCTCTGTGCACACCCTGGCCTCGGGGACCACCAGTGGTCCAAGTGATGGAGAGCGTGTGGCAGCGGAGGAGCCCGGGCTGGCTAGGACACTGCAAAAAGGCACCCGCAGTCAGAAGAGAGCACAGAGGTGTTGTGGAGCTGAGAGCAAAGGAGTTCTCCAGTGACAGGGCGACAAATTGATTTAGAATTAAGTTTCCTGACACCTAGTCTGCATGAAAAGGGCTAGATGGGATGTCTAAGCAGTGTCAGAAGTTCAGAGGAAGGTGGAATGATCACGAGGTGAAAGATGAGACGGGAGGAACTGACAGCATGGAGCAGCAGAGGTGCCAACTAATACTGAGCTATCAGGGGACGGAAAGAGAGGAGAGTGCACATGCACCGGCACCTGGATGTAGGATGGACACAACGGAATCCAAAAATGAATTAAACACGGCAGGAAGAGGGGCAGCAACTACTGGTCTTCGCAGTGGTCACTATCCTGAGGAGAAGAACGGCACCACAATTAAAAAAACAGCTAGAACAGCTATGCCATGCAAGAGAAACAAACTAATTCTGAACATGGTTGAAACAGAATAAAAGCAATGGTCCATTCTTAAAAGGATCTACTCTCAGAAGAGAGACAGACAATTTCTTGTGTTTGCGTGCACTGCTTATGTTCAGGCTTGAGCTGAAATAACAATCCCTTACAAAACGGTCTTTCAAGTAAGGCAAAGAAAGGACTTGGTTTGCTGGAGCTAAAACTGTTTCAAACAAGATCCCAACTGCTCTTCCCATTTCACAATAATATGAGCCATAATGAACACTGCCTCTACAGATCTTGCATTGAATGGACTAATAAAAAAGCTACAAATAAATAGGCTTTAGAAATTTCTCTGAAGGCATCATTTCTCACATCAAGCTTAGATTCAACCAATAAGTCACATTTAAACATATACAGCGGGGAAATAAAAATAAGCAAAACAAAATTCCGACACAAGAAAAGCTGCACAGTTCCTTTCAGCAACAGGATGAGCATTTCATAAAATGAGATATATTTGACTACGTGTCTCGGAGAGCCCGAGATGGAACGACCACAGTTGTTACACGCTGCTTGATAAAATACTCAAAGAAGACTTTAAAAAGTTCATTCTTGGTTGTATGGTCCTCATGTTCTAGTGCCTGACTTGAAGACAGACGCTTTCACTCCATTTCAGGGAAGTCACAATGGCAGAAATGTTTACATTAAACAAAACTTCAGTCTAGAGAAAGCATTAGAAGAAATAGAGCGGTTTCCCCAACAGCTCAGTAGCCACTAACAGCAGGGTTGATGTATGGGAACGTAAAGGAGAAGAAAACAGTACTAAACACAAGTTTAATTATACATGCCTGAGTTTATTTGGTAAAAGGGCAGAAAACCTAGGTGCAAATTCCACAGTGCTTCGGTCACTCGGGTTTTGTGCCTGCTCATGCCTCAGGGCAAGTACCAGCCAACTGGGAGTAACTTAACCATTAAAAAAAAAAAAAAAAAAAAAAAGGCATTTACTGCATTTGTTTGAAGGCAGTAAACAACAACAAAAAGATAATCTTTGGCTGAGCCCTTCACAACATAATCCAAATAAGAAGCCTGACAGCTTTGTATTGTCATGAAAAAAGGAAATGCATTTTGTCAAACCAACAGGGAAATAGTCATCTCCAATAAAAAAAAAAACAAACACAGTTTTAAAACATGGGAACACCAATGTCCTGTTCAGTCAAATGACAACATATTTCAATCTCACTTGGGAAACTCCATCAAACATTTTAAAGCCAGTACTCTACTTAGAGCTCCAGCATTGAACGAATCAAATGATTCTTGTTTTCCTTGCCAGCAGGAACAGTGCCGCAATAAAGTAACAGTTTAAAAAAAAAAAACCAAAAAAAAACAGAAACAAAAAATCATTCTGAAATTTCTCCACCGGGGTAGAACTTCCGTGTTCACCAATTCCCATGTTTTTAAAAGCTTTCCCATACTTTCTGGATTTAATTCTTTACTATGTGTTACTGGAAAAAGAAACATTGAAAACAAAAACCTGCTCACAGGAGGACTGAATATGCACTTCCAAAACTGCAGGTAGAATACCACGTCTAACATTAATCTCCGAGGTGGGAGTTTCACCCTAAGGACTTTCTAGCAGATGCAAGATTACTCCAATTGCATTTTCCCCAAAGAGACAGAAGTAATTATTCTGCCATCTTCAGCTGTCACACACTGCTCATCTTGCCAATAACTGAGACTTTAAGCTAAAAAAGGAGCATGAAGCAAAGACAGCCCGTTAGGTAAACAGAGTAACTGAACGGATGCTTGCAGGACTGCAATCCAAAGAACCAAAAAGGAAACCAGAGCGCACAGAGCACTTTGATGGCTCCTATCAGAGCAGACACCTGTATCTGAGAGACTCCAGCCCATACCCTGGCTTATAGCCCAATAGGTTCAAGAACGATTTTCATCCATGGCACACGTTTAAAAAACAGCTCTAACAATGTTTGAGAACTGAAGCTTGTAACTGAAAAGACAGCTCACGATCCACTCTTGGGTAAGGCTGCAGTCTCGTTTCTTTTAAAACAACCTGGTCACCAATATCAAGTCCTGAGCAAGCAAAACAAAGGAACCACTTCTTAAGGACCAATTTATCTGTCCTTTCTGACAACGCAGATACAACGCAAAGTATTTAATCCAGATGACCATTTTGTAAACCCGACTGTGGGAAATGGGCTCAGAAATGGCTACACAGGGCACACTGAGACATGACTGGAGTAGTCCCCACCTCTTCACGCTACTAACAAAACCAGCAAATACAGCAGAACTCCGAGGAACAGGAACTGCTTCAGGAAAACGAAGCTCTGCTTTGCTCAGTGGAGCAGGCGGCATAGAGAGGTGCAGACATTTTGTCTTAAGGCTAGCATTCTCGATCTAAAAAGACAGCAGTGGGCTTCAAACAGCAGGAAAAAAAAATCAGCTGAAAACAGAACAGAAACAATGAGCAGCACTATTCACAGCATACAGATGGTTCATCCAGTCAACATGCAAAGGTTGTGTTTCTTTTTTTCACCAGCTGGCAGCAATTCAGATGGATATTATTAGCTATTGCTGTTTTTAGGGCAGAAGAAAAGAAAGAGGATTCTCATGAGTTACGGCATGAATACATCCAATGCAGTTGCTTAAATGCAAGATGTTTTTATACCACGAAATGCAGAGACAGTGGTAGTAAACCACACCAGGATTCCAACTTCTCACCACACAAATTCTCAGAGGATTCTGTAGATATCAGAGAGAAAATATTTATTTTTTGTACAGCAAAATTCCTACAGCCACAAAAGTAGTTACCACCTAACTTTCCACCAGCTGGTACAAACAACAAATGATGTAATAGCTGTAGGTGAGCACTGCAGGATCTCCAAAAGAACTGTTACCCTGGGACACCGCACGGCAGTCCATCTCCCAGGCTGATAATCATCAGATTGGTACCATGGGTTCAGTTAATGCTTCTACAGTTCTTGCTCGCTGTTTAATCCTCACAAAGCAACAGTCAGAACTGAAGTCCTTCGATGGTGGGATACTGCATTTCTATTCTCACTTCAGTGATCCCAGACAAATGCTTTAATAGAGTATCGTGCTTCATTAAAAATGTATTAATCAACTAATCTATGTGTAACAAGAGCTTCTACAAGGAAACAGGCAAATAATAAAACTCGGTTTGCTTCCAAAATATGCAGCAGATCACATTACTCAAAATAGACATGAAATTTTACTGGTAACAAGTGCTTGGACAGGCAGATAGAAGTATCTTCTCAAAAACTCAAACCTTCTAGCTAATCTTTATGACATTTTAAGAAAAAAAAAATCATTACTCAAAATAGCATGAATCAGCATGAATGGGCCAAGGAAACAAACTTCGTTCCAAACACAACTAAGCTTGAGTTAGATTGCCATGCAAATTACACGCTTTGAGCTTATAAATTTATATAGCTACTTCATACATAACAGTTACTTTATTGAATGACTACTTTAAAATAATTGAACACTCCCAAAATTACATCTTAAAGGGCAACAATTTCTATCAGCCATTTGTTCTGAAACACACTGACTTTTGTATGCATCGTTACAGTATGCCATGACCGTGGTAAATTCCAGCTCTTGAAATGCCTCAGAGAAAGGCAACCTCAACAGTTTACACAACTATTTTAAGTCAGCTGTGACTGAAGGCATGCTGTTGCTCACCTGAGGCAGTCTCCACCAAGTACCATCAATGTAGTGCATCAGAAGTGGGGCAAACTGAATCCCGAAGCTGAAACCTCAACTCCTCCAAGCCAACAAAGTACACTTTGCATTAGGCAAAAAAAACCTGCTTATAATTCAGAAGGTATCACATACGGTGTGTGCCCTTTAGTATCACCCTAAGTGCTGCCAACGACTATCGGAAATGGCACGGCTTGGCGCTTGGTACAACTGGCAAGCAGACTCTGCCCAGACATCGCGGACAGTCAGGCTCCTGGCAGCTGACGCAGAGGCACACCCCAGTTCTCAGTGCTGCTTTAGGAAAACAGAACTGCTGAACGCTCACACCGTGCACTGCAAACAGGTCAGCCTACAGCCAAATCGCTCCAGCGGAAATACATCAGAGCTGAGGAAATAAGCAGAGGTTTGCTTATCTGTCAGAGCTCCCACAGCTCAACAATTCCACCTACAATAAAGACATTCTGGGTCAGGGATGCTTTTCTGAAATAAGTATGCTCAAACCACATTTGACAGCATAAGCTAATCAAAACTGAGATAGTAAGAAAACAAACTCCTGACCTTACACACCTTCTTTGTTGCACTGTGACCCTGGAGAAAGTTCCTACTTTGAAACTGCCAACACATGCGTAACATGAGTTGACTCAGAATTCCCACCAAAAAGAGTTAAAATTCAAGGGATTAAAATATGGCTAATGATAAAAAGCTTGTGGTGAAGTAGTGCACCTACAAATCCCGTGACACCAGAACACACGTCATATCTGACGAGCCCAAGATCTTCACCACACAGCAGAACCACAAAAGATTCAAACAGCACTTTTGGAGACTCAGGCTCCCACTGTAATGTGAGAAATCCGCAGGTATAGGTAGCTACCTATTAAAATTTTAAGATTGCTATGTGTGAAAATGAGTATGAAGGACATTCCAATAGAAGTTAATTGATGACTATGAGCCAACAGGACTCTACATAAGGATGAGATTAACTAGTCACAAACAATTTAACAGAAAATAGTAACAACAGATAGACACCCATAGCCTACAGTCCAAGTTGCCTGAGGCTAAGTAAGGATGGTTGAAGATGGGCCACTTGCAGAAACAAAGTATCAGTTTTACCCATTATCTGCACTAGGATTTTTCATTAACAGATATGAAGACTCTCCATCATTTAAAGTCCAAGTCAAGACAAGTTATCTTTGCAGCAGATAATAAAGCTGGTAACCTTTGTTCAAGCTGGAGGTTCGAGAGTGCTCTGAGGGGGTTTCAATCCGCCTTTTACACAGACTGTTACATCGCCTCTCAAGGTTCATGTTCTAAACCTGCATATCTTTTTTTATAAAGGAAAAAATAATTATTTTTGTGCACATATAAGTCATATTGTTTGGCGTGGAAGATTTTTGGAACTTTAAATAGAGTTATCAAAACCAGCAGGTATTTTTAACCACAAAAAATAAAGGTTACTTCCTGCTAACAAGGTTGGAGATTACATAGCAATACACCTTTTCTGTCAGCATCTAGAATTGACACTAAAGATATTTTCCTAAACTGACCTTTATCCAATGCAGTTTGTGACTGAACCAAGAGCGTGCATTACAGACGTAGCTCGAAACGCTTCTACCGTCAGCGCACAGAGACCACCGGCCGCTCAAGAAGAATCTCCTGTATAGGACTTTAAATTAGGCTCCATCTGTAAGGAAACAAGGTTAGAAAATGGTTTCTTGGCTGACTTCCACCTCATGAGACTATGTGCATGCAGTAACAAAAGAAAATTTCTTCTAGGCAAATAGTGAAATTAACTTGCTTGCAAGGCTTTCTTAACAAAAGCAGAGATTTCTGGTTAGTCCTCCAAACCCCTTCATGCTACCTCTTCCTCCTCTCAGGCAGAAAGTCCCTTTGGCAACTGACCTGGTTCTTTCCTTGAGCTGTTTCCTCTACACTGCTTATTCTTCTCCCTTCCCCCTTCTTTTTTCTTTTATTTTCCACTTTTATATGTTGCTTTTGTTTTACATCTCCCTGTACATAACTGTACACCATTCTGTAAACAAAAGCATCTGTACACTTGCTAAAATTGTATCTACTGTCAAATTAAAAATATATTTCTAATTTATATTAGAACATGTGAGGAAAAAACCCACACAGCACCACTACACATTACACGAGAACTTTTTAAGCTTGTCAAAAAGCAAAGGTGCAGCAGCAGTGCTCTGTCACAGAGCGCAGCACCTTCAAAGCAGGGCTGAGAGCTCAGGCACTGTCAGTCTCTTAGGGATACAATGAGAACCATGTTCTTCACCCCGGTCAAGTACAGAAACACACAGAGGTTAAGTGATTTGCCCAAGGCCATACGGTAAGTCACAGACAGACCCAGGGTTAGGTTTCAGAAGCTCCTGGCTAATAACCTGCATTCAATTACATCTACACAAAGCATCTCATTTCACAGAGGCCAGGTGAAGGAAACAGCCAAGGAAGAACATCAAACCCCCTCATAATTAAAATAAAATCAATCAAACCCCTCCCCATATTTAAATACAGTTAGCATGTTACACTCAGGCCCCATATGATTACCTATGCCATTCAAAATAAAAGCCACAACAACGAAAAGCATGGAAAATAAGTTCTAGCTAATTTAAATACAGGGCTTCAATGCAAAGTGAGCAAGTGGCTGTTTGAATTCACCATCACAAACTGCAGAGCAAGGGACTAGATTATTCACAGGCTGTCTCACAAGGGAGAATTAAATGAAGAGAACGGCTTAGAAGGTATCTAAAATAATCTTCATGATACCAACAAGTTAACAAAGAGATAAACCCAGGTCTGGGACAGATACAAAAGCAACCGCACTAATGTGAACGTCAGAAACAGCAATGCAGAAGCTGACAAGCAAAAACACCGAATGACCAAGTACCACTTGACACCTGCACCAGACTTTGAAGAGAGAGACAAACAAAAAAAAAAACCAGAGCCAAACAGAAAACCGTGAGCAAATCCGAGCTAGTCCAGACGCTCACGCAGGGAGTGAAGGGCAAGGACTGCAGCAGCGGTGACAGAGGTCGGGGCTGTACGAGGGCCTGCTCGCTGCCAGTCCCACTGACTGGCCCAGGGGACTCTCCAGCGCCTGCACCCAGACCCCACCACACACACCAGATAACAGACTCCACGCTGCTACTCATTGCCAGAAGCCATCGATTGCCGCAAGCCCCCTGTGCAGCGCCTTCGGCAGTGTCAGAAGGCTTCTGCTGGCGTTCCAGCCAGCGGTGGAACGCTTCCCTAGCTGCCCCGCTTCACGCCGCTCCGTTCAGGCGCCCAGGGCAGCGATGCTGTGTCAGCTAGGGGCACAAAGCAGTAGGAAACACGGCTGAGACACCGATTTGGGGGGGTGGGTGTCAAAAAACGCTTTCCACCCCCCATGGGAGTGACTCACCTCACAAGTAACTTCTCCAGCCTTTTCTGTTGCAGAATTACAACGGCTCCTTAATACAGACACCAGCTACTGCTCTAAAGGCTGCATGAACACTGACCAACGCGTAATCACCCCAAAGCTGTGACAGCGATTTTCCTCATTTATAGATTGAGGGGGGGAAGGGGGAGGCCAGAAGCAGAGAAACCGGCCCGCGGCCGCAGAAGTCGGGCAGTCAAGCGGCAGCCGTCGTCCCCCGGCCTCACCTCACGGCCCAGGCCGGCTCCTTCCCCACCCGGCGCCGCAGACCGGGGAGCCGCTGCGGCAGGGCCGGCGCACACCTCTCCGGGTGGAGGGCAGGGGCAGCGCCTCACGCCGCTGCCACAGCTCGGACCGACGCCGCGGGGACGCGCCGTCCCCTCAGGCCGGGAGGCGGGAGGAGCCCGCCCGCTGCGAGCGCGCGCTCGGCCCCGCCCCGCCGGACGGGCAGGGCGGGAAAACGCCGCCGCACCTGGCGGGGGGAGGGAAGCTGGCGCGCGCCGCCTCACGCCGCCGCCGCTCTCCGCGGGGACCTTCAGCCGCTCAGCGGCGCGGCCGCTCCGCCCCAGCCCGGCCGAAAAACCGCTCCCGGGGCCCGGCCCCGCCCGCGCCGTGAGGCAGAGCCGCCGCCTTCACACCCCGAGCCGGCGCCGGCGGACGGAGGCGCCTCGCGTCCGACACCTCCGCACGGGCCCCCGCCGCGCTCCCCCCGAAGGAGGTGATGCTTCAAGAGAGAAAACCGCCTCGGGCCCGCCCCGGGGGGGGTCCGGCCTCCCCTCAGGCAGCGCGGGCGGCTCCCGGCAGAGCCCTGCCCCGGAGCCCCCGGCCCACCACCGAGCGCTTCCCCGCGGGGCTGACGTACCTGAGGGACGGTACCCGCCGTGCCGAGCCGCTCCCGGGGCGCGGAGGCGGCAGGAGCAGGGGCCGCCCTGCGGGTGAGGCTCGGCCCCGGCCCCGCTCTCCCGGTACCGAAGCGCCCGAGTTTCGGCGGGAGCCGCGCGCGGCACCGCCCGCGAAGCCGCCGCCGCCCCGGGGGCAGCGCCCGGCCCCGGCCCGCCCGCCGGCAGCTCCTGGGGGCGCGGGTCCCGGCGCCGCTCGCTCAGGGCCCTCTCGTCCCCGCGACGGCCCCGCTCCCGCCCGGGCTCCCCGCGGGAGCCGCCGTCAGACCGGCCGGACGGGTTCGGCCGGCCCGGCACGGCGAGCAGGGGAGGGGCCGCGCCGGCCCCGGCCCACAGGGAGGCGGGCGGCGGGACCCTCCTGCGCCGGGGCCGCGGCTCCGGTTACACGGCGGGGCGGCCCGGCCCCGCCCCTCCCCGCCCGGCCCCGGCGGGGTGGGAACGCGCCGGCCGGCCGGTCGGGCCGGGGGCTGGGTTCCCTCCCGCCCGGGGGCCGCAGCAGCCCCCTGTCGCCCGCGGAGCGGCCCCCGCGCCTTGCCGGGGCTCGGAGAGGAGCGGGCTGGGCTCCCGGGGCTGAAGGGCGGCCGGCTGAATTGTGAGGGGAAAGTGTTGTGAGCGGTAATAGAGACCGAACGGAAAGCATCGCCCTAGGTGAAGCGGTCCCGCTCCCCGCCGGGCACGGCTCCCGCGGAAGGTGGGACCTCCCTCCGGGTCCTGTTCTCGGTGAAGGGATTACTTCATCCCGTCTTAGTGAGTAGGACTGTACAGTGTCACGGAGAAAACTTGGTAAGAGGTACAGGACTTTCACCTCGTGGTCTTTGTAAAAGGTCAGAATGGGTTCCTGGTTCCCAAGTCCTTTTGAGGAAGGGTTGGAGAGTTGGAGGATGCTCAATCATGATATCGTTGCCACTTGAGACCAATAGTTCTGCTTATTAAGTAATGAATAAAGCGGTTACGTTTAGGGTTGACAGTAGTGCAGTTCTGCTCCATGCTGTATCTATTTGCAGCCTGCTTCACTGTATTTTTCTTCTTCCAGGCTGCAGCAAATTACATGTAAACATCTCAGGAGCCTACTGGGAACTCATCAAACAAATGTGACAAGCTCCGACTGTAAGTTTTAATTCAGTGAGTGTTCATAAGCCTTAGCATGTGATCCTGGATTCTGCTGTGCTTGGCTGCTGGTTCCCTGACTTGAAATCTGGAGATTGAGAGGTTTTGCTGGTTTATTTGTATCCTGGGCTTGTTGGTCAGGTCACTGTGTCTCAAAGGCCTTCACACTATTGTTTCGCTGCTGCACGCACAGACACGCACCCGGCCGTGTATCTGCATTTGTGTGGTGGCCCTGGCAACTGTGCTGGTTGCAGGAGGTGTCTCGGAACAAAGAGCACCAACGGCTTTATCCTGCTGACGCTTCGAGCTCCATGTGCACTGGCATACAGAGAATCGAGAGTCCCTCACCCAGGAAAGTATTTAGAAATGGAGTTTAATGAGAATTTAGGACAGCTTGCGCCAGTTGGGCAGTTCTTCCCCCGACCACCTGGATCCCTCCCTTCTGCTGGGGTTCCTCTGCTGACCTTCCCACACCATCCCGAAAGGCTCTCCCTCTGCATCCAGAAACATGTCCCGCGCCCCCAAGGCCGTAGCCCCGGCAGCCTGCACGGTGGTAGTGACCCGCTGTGGCAGGTGTCACCCCCGAAGCTCACACCCCAGAGCTTGGGGCTGGTGGCTCTGCAGTGACGGCCCCCACTGGGGCTGCAACAGAGGCTCTGTTTCTCTGGCTGTGTTGTTTGGGTGCCCCCCTCCCCAACCCCCTGTGCTCCTTTGTGCATGGGGAGACAAGGTTTTTACGGCATAACCTACAAGGAGGAATTAACCCCTGCCCCACAAACATCCTGGGCATACCAGTGCCCAAGGGCAATTTTGAAGCAGTGCAGAGTGCTTGATATGAGCCAAGAAATTCACGTTTGGACCAGGTATCAGGAACGGTGGTGTTAGGAAGGGCAGTTTGTGAAGCTGCTGATGGTAGCTTGCACCAGTCTGTGTATCAGGAACCATTGCCTGGGCTCTTTTTATTGTTTTCCAGAAGTCTGTTTCCTGCAGGGCCACTATAAAGATTTTAAAAGTTTATTATATAGCCCAGCATAGAGCAAAACAATCACTAAATGTTCCTGAAGAATAAAGAAGTATTTTCAAAACTGTTATGAAATTTTTGCGTCAACTTTTATTTACAAATAATGCAGTTTATGGCAAGTGAAATGCAGATATGTTTACTGATCTGATTAAATAGAAAACATGGAAAATATTAACTATCTCTTAAAGTGATGATGGGGACTAGCATAAGCCAAATGCTCTGGCATTTAATATGCTCTTTCTGCAATAATGCTTTCCATTTTTTGCTCAGCGGTTGGCCATTGTAAGTTCAACATGTGCTTCTATCATGTTTTTTTTCTAAAGCAGCCCAGCTTCTTTATTTTCTTTTAAATATTCTTTTTTTATTTGACCATATTTGTACAAGTGAAACCTCCAAAACTTTACTGAAGATTGTTTCCCTGCATTCTGGTCCTGGTTTTGTTTTGCTCGCCTATCCTGGCAGCTCCGTTTTTGCAGTTGTGTACGCTAATGGAAACTGAGACTAATCTACCAGCACCCACAGTGCTGTATCTCGTTAAAGACATGGTAGAAGCTGCTTGTTATGGTAGAATACCTGTGTGTGCTGTTTGCATTCATTCTTGTTATGAGTGTGTCTCTCTCTTGCGCTTTGCGTTACCCCTGTTGATGAGTTCTCCAGTACCTACAGTTGCTGTGAGAGCTGCTAGGCAGAGAACCGAGTCGTATCCTCAGGCGCTGTGGCCAGATTGTCTTTTTGTCCTGCTGATGGGATGACTGACAAAGTTGTCTCTGCTCTTGCATCCCAGTTACACAGCACCATCTCCTTACAGCACCTGCCTTGTCAGTGACAAAAGTCTTGTGCTGTCACAGTGAACTGCATCAAGGGGATTAAATTTCACCAGGGCTGGTTCCCTCGTCCGTGTTGTTCAGATTATATGTGAACTCAAATGTTTGCATTGCATGGAGCAGAGAGGGGTACAGCAGTGGACGAAAACAGTTGGGGAAGGTGCTCAAAATTGGAAAGAATTCACACTTGGGCAGCAATACTGGTTTAAATGCACACCAAGTACGGCTTTGGGGCCTTAGCTATGTTGTCAGTTTGCATGGTTTGGGTTAATTTCTCCTCAAGAGCCAGCTGCTGTATTCCAACTCCACTTCTCACCCACAGAAGGTAGCATCAAAGCCGCGATTAGTGCTTGCAAGATTTTTCCAACTCTGTCATCCATTTTAAAACCAGCATCCACCTGTCTCTTTGGCTGAACCTTTCCATATTGATCACACCTGAGTGGAATTAAAGCTTCTTCATACATCAGAATATTTTAATAATGCAAAATCCCTTGTCTTTCAACCAGTAAGGAGGATCCCTAATTCCCTGGAAGGCACCTGGTTTGCTCCGCTTCATGCAGACCCCCTCCTGAAGAGGACGTTACCCATGTGTGAACATGGTGGGGTTCAGGTGACTGCGTCCACGAAACAGTTTGCACGCGGCTGTAGCAATACCAGCACCTGATGTGTTGAACCTTTGTTACTGAAGTCATATTACAAAAATGAGTGAGAAAGACCACAGCAGAGTTTCTTCTATTCTTGAAACGAGAAATGCAGTTTCTACCTTGACATCCGTTCTGACTTGCATAACACTGGTCTTGTTATTGAACAGGCATACAAGCAGGGGAAAAGAAGAAAAAGGTTGGTCTCCTGCAGTTTTTAATCAATACAGCATCAAAGCATCACATCTTTTGATCCTATGCTGCGGGCTTAGCTAATAAAAGTGTATTTGATCATTACATATATGGGAAAACCTGGCGGAGGTTAACACTGTTTAGCTATTCGCTTATGAGTAGCTGTTGCAGACATAGAATCTGCCCACTTGTGGCTGCTGCTCTATAATAGAAGTGATCTTTGTTTTGGACTGACAGATATGTAAGAGATTGCTTGGTTTGTTTTTCAGTAGCAACAATACTCAATTTTCCTGTGCCAGAAAAAGTCTTGTTCAAATAGACTTTTTTTTCCTAGACCTAAAATGTGATGCTGGATTCCAAAGTTGTGTCTTTCAGCACTTTTCTCTTTTACTACCTGCCTCAGATTCCTCATACGGAATAAAAACAAAGTTCATTAAAAATCAGTAACATTTTGGCATAACAAAGCAGCAGAGGTTTACTTACGCCTTTGACCAGGCCATTTCTGTCCAGGAAGTTAATTCACGTCCAGGGCTGAATGTTTGGTTTCTACATCAGTTTTCATCAGGTAGCTGTATGCACAGCTAGGTTTGCATGATGCCCTTTCAGGAAGAAGATTATTAGAGATAAAAAGGCCCCTTAACAGTGATTAATTGCTATAGCAGTGATTAATGGCCCTATCCAAATAGTACTTTTTACATGTAACAAAGTACTGGTCTGTGCTTGAGGGAAATGCAGCAGCTGTCCTGTAAACTGCAGGTGTGATGAAGACACTTCTGCTGCTGCCTCACACAGACCCCAGTCTTGGTCAGTCCCAGCAAATATCTCCAATTCTGTTCTGGTTTTTCTCCTGTGTACTTCCTTCCTCTCCCTTACTCCTCAGTCTCCTCTTTCACTCAGGCTCCTTTGCCCCAAAATAGCAACATGCTCTAGTCAAAAACGCACTCATTTCTGCACCATTGCTCCTTCTCTCTTTCCCTCCCTCTACTTATGGTTCCTATTTGTCCCATTTTGTCAGCGTTTGGGACTCACCACGTCAGATCTGAGATTTCCTGGGAAGTTAGGAGGACTTCAGCAGAAATGGTTTTTGCCTAGCCTCTCCTTGCTGCCCGCTCAGTGGAAACACAAGCCCACCGTCCCTGTGTCCAGGAGTTGATCCGTAGGTTGGCACACAGCGTGTCCCCGTCCCTGCTGTACTCCTGCTTCCTGATCCCCTCCTGCTCTGCTCGCGCTGGAGTTTTTCGGAAAGGGAGTGCAGGGTGTGACCCTCCGTAACAAGCGGCGCGTCCTTCGCCTTGCTGCACAAAGCCTTGCCAAGCAGCGGCTGTCATCTGAAGGGGTTAACCCTGGCCTCTGTTAATTCCTGGTGGATGGAAAGCAAGTTTGTTTTTAATAAACACAATCACTTGGAGATAAGCAAACTGAACACCAGCACAGCTACGGTAATGTTTTCAATCTGCCAGGCTTGCTATTATTTTTCCCATCAATCTCCGACAGATTTCTGTACAGCCCCCAAGGGGAGTATAAAGCTGCATGACCCGAGTTTGTTTGGTTTCATTGTATTCCTCATCGCTAGAATGTTTTAGGACTTCAGACATTATTTATTTTTTGAGAAGTGGGAATTGTAGACACATTTGGTGTAGGGGAAAAAAAAAAAGACAAAAACACAGAATTTCTTTTTCTTCAAATCATACTAGCAGTTTGTGGCTATGAAATCGCACCCAAAACATTCTGGTCTCCCAAAATGAAAAGCTATCTTTTTTTTTCATCATCAATACAGTTCTTTTCAAAACGAACTGTATAAAATAAGTGTATAGTATTACAATAGCAACCTTAGTTGTCAATTTTAATGTTGGGGTTTTTTTAAAGCAATGAACAGGTCTAGATTTTAATAACTGAGCACAGTATCAAGGCGGGGTTCACTCTTGCTGATAACAGTTCAAAAATATTGGTGGGCACTGGATTTGAACCTAACACTAGTAGTTGTTTCTGTGTAGCAAGAGTTACACGTATCGGTAATTATATATTTAAGCAGTTCTGTAGCACATGTTTATTCATGTTCTTATTTGAATAATTTCCAAATATGCAGAAAACAGGGAATGAAGTGGCTTTTCTTTCTGTTCCTGTTCTGTGTGGAATTCCATTTTTGAAACCTGCCATTCAACTAGAAAAGCTCTTTTGTGGGGCTGAGAATGGCATTACCATCAAGGTATTAAACACATAACAAAGTTCTGTCATCCCAGCATGTTCTCAGTTTACTTTGACTGGGTTTATTAAACAAAGACCAACTGTAAGTTTGTGAAATGACCAATTATTTCTGTGCCAGACTTCATCTTTGAAGACAGATTTGTTAGTGCAGAAGCCATCAGCTGGTAGGATCTTTCCTGCAGCGTTCGGGGAAGGACGAGGTCCCCAAGCGTTGCAGACGCCCGGCGGGGCCCGAGCAGGACAGGAGTCCACACCCAGCTCCAGTGCCTCAGGCAGCGCGGCTCGGGGCCGTTTGTGTTTCCAGGCTGAGGCCTCTCCGATGCACCGGCTGTGCCGTGAAAACAGTCTGCTCCCTGTTCATACTCCCATTGGTTTCTTTCCCAGTTAACCCAAATGGGGAAAAAAAAAGTTCTCTATATCTTTCAGCTAATCTGGGATCAAAAGTAATTTAGCTGTTAATTTTGAAAATTATTACTTTGAGGAAAATGTGGGTGCTAGAACTTGCGTGGTTTGTAAAGCCAGAAAATAAATGGTGACTACACTGTTTGGTGAAGCAGCTTGTGTGCGTTCTATGTCAATTGAAATGTGTGAAAGATGCACTGGTCTGCCGGTTTTGAAAGTGTATAATTATAGGATTTCTAGAATTATTACAATTATACAATTTTATGTTGTAATTTCACGGGCAGTTTTGGACAGGTTGTGGGGTTTTTTTCCGTGTTCATAAAGGTTAAAGTGATTTAAAACATCTTGATTTAAGGTATTTCTGACTTAGAGGAAGATTTGGCTGTGGTATTTTTTCAAAAGTACGAATTTTTATTTGCTGCAACCATTCCTCATAAAAGCTCCATGGCAGTATTTTGTA
Source organism: Opisthocomus hoazin (assembly GCF_030867145.1). NCBI lineage: Eukaryota > Metazoa > Chordata > Aves > Opisthocomiformes > Opisthocomidae > Opisthocomus > Opisthocomus hoazin. The sequence goes on along the minus strand of NC_134453.1, from coordinate 550,064 downwards.
TGCAACAATTACATGCAAAATGCATGGTTTTAGATCTGTTTGTTCGGGTTTTTTTACTCAGACCTGCTCTGATAACTTGGCTGAGGAATTTCTACTCTTGGATTGTGTTTTCCAAATGGCTTACATCCAGCAGGGCAGAGATTCAAGCTGCATCACTAGGCCGACTTGGCAATGCCAGGAGTGAGCACCAGACCTTCCACGGTGATGCAGTCATAAACATAAAAGATACAATTGTATCCATCCTGTAATAATAACAACTTTATGGCTCTGATAGTTAAGGCTATAAGGAAAAAGCAGGCTTCTACAGAAAGGTAATGTCTTCTTTTAATAGCAACTTTTGTACCTGAAGAACAGTCGCCTCCTGGGGTGCGTAGGCCCTTCCTCAGTTCTGAAACAGTGGGCTGCAGGCTGAGTGCAGCTTGGGGACAATACACTGGGCTTAACTGAGCTATGTAAATCATAAATTAGACTGAGAGTGAGTGTTCCTAACCTGTGGTTAGTTTGGTGTTTTCTGGTTCTCTTTCAGACCAGAAGATAGGTTTGAGAACCCCAAAGCAGTCTGTCTCCTTATACTACATGAGTTTTTATCTATTTTTCTCCTCCTTCTTAGCACAGATCGCATTAGTTAATTAGAAGCAGAAGATAGGCAGCGTTTAACTGTTTGCTGCTTGGAGCTAAAGCTGGAAGTGAGGCATTTATAATATTTATGATTCTCCCTCACCCTTTTTTTTCACCATTTAAATTAAAAGCTTTCAGACAAAATCGATAGATTAGGGGTCTTCCTAGCTTAAAGCCCCATTTCAGTGTCAAAGGGGCTGAGTCCAAATCTTTTCCTGCTTCAGCTTTGGAAGATTCAATATCCTAAAATCAATATTTAAAAGTGAAGGAACCAACAAATCAATAGTAGACAGAACTCTCGAGATAATTCTCAGGGTATAAGAATACCTACGCCTTCATGTCTCTTCACATAGCAATGTGATTTCAGATGGAGTATTAGTCATTAAAATCAAGAACAGGGGTGGTCTCATTTTATGCCAGAACCTTAAAAATTCTTCTAACAACAGAATAGTCTTAAGTTTTGCAAAGCTTTTTTGTTTTGTTTCTTTCCCCCCCCCCAAAGCTGAATAGGGTAAAAATGAAAGTGTCATTAACTGGACGAGCAAAGAGACTTTTCTACAGTAACTTACAATGCAGGGACTCGGTTATCTAGCAAAGCACAGGAGCAGGTATTCCTAACCTTTGCTTGCTCGGAGGTGACGTGTGTGTTTGGAATACAAGTTGCTTCATGAAGGTCACCTCTCCATGGGTACATTTTCCTGCCTGATGTTTTGTGCTTGCTAGAGGTGGCTCTGCTTTAAACGGGGTATCCTTTCCAACTGGATTGTTAATTAGCGGTGTTGGGGTTAGTGCAGCTCAGCAGGGAATTCCACAGAGATGAAGTGCCTGCTAATCTGCATTTAGAGCATGCCTCATTATTCCCAGTTTTAAGGGATGTTCTCTTACAGCATGCTTACACTCGGAAAGACATCCTAATGCAATTTTCATGGCATCGTCATAGAGATGTGGAGGAAGTTTGACCCCTGCATTCTGAAGAAACAGAAGGATCACCCTCCATTAACAGACTGGTAGCTGTTGCTTACTTTTTATTTGAAATTATTATCAAATTATTGATTTATTAATTGAGTGGATTCAGTGTATTTATGAATGGAAATACTTGTGGGATACTTGATAATGACACCAGGATGCATTTTCCCACTCTGCGTGCAGGAACTGGGCACCTGAATGTTTCAGTTGGGTGCTGTACAAATCTCCGTTTCCTTTGTGCAGATGTTGTAGTGTGGCTGCGAACCGCTCACAGCTGGAACCCTGCGCGGGGTGGAGTCCTCCGTGGCGTGGAGTTCACACGCCGCTCTCCCCTGTTAGGGGCTGCAGTAGGCTAGGGGATACCCAAACAGACGATTTTTTCCTGGGCAGCGCGGTTACTGGCACAGTGCGAGGCCCCGCTGCCTCCTCGGTGTCGCCTCGGGTGTGCGTGTGGATGACTTCACTTCTCACCCGAGCGTGTGTGTAGTCCCGCTGGCGGTGCCGGGGGGAGGCCACCGGCAGCGATGCCAGCTCGCGCTGGTACCGCGCGTCAGCACTGGTGACGTGCGTGAAGGCTCAGGGGTGAGAGGCTGTAGTGTCAACGGTAGAGTGGCAGCTTCCCTAGAGAGCTGAAAATAACAGCAGGCTCCATTTATAACTGCGTTCATTGCAGAGAATAAAATTAGTTTCCAACTATTAAAAAAAATTTGGTTCCTACACATTCCCTTTGCTGACTGTGATCCATCCACTATATGCACTTGGATTTTACAGAAGTTTCTGTTTCTGTGAAAAAAACCTCTTTGCAGTCAAGCAAGCTAGTGGTGTTTCACAGCAGGAGAGCAACTTTTCTTCCCCAGAGTGATCTACTTGTAAAATCAGGACTGCGTGTTTCTAACAGGTGCAGAAGGAACCCTGGACTCCATCTGTTTTCTAAGTCTAGGACGATATTGTTGGCTTTTGAAGCAAATGATGGTTAATCTCATCTCCAAGAACTATGCTAAATATTTATTTTATGGACCACAAACACGAAGAATAAGTGGGTAGGTGGTTTGCACACGGAGAAGGAAAGGTGTCCCTCTGAACCCCTCGTTTCTGCGCGTTTCGTGTTCCAGCGCTCTTCCTAAAATGAGGGGGGGAGCAAAGCAGGAAAGACTCGGCGCGTTGCAACTGCGCGCACGCGGGGCCGGGGCCGGGTCCGGGGCCGCTCCTCCCGCCGCCGGCAGGCGGGGCACGGCCCCCGCACCGGCACCGACACCGGCACGGCTCCCGCACCGGCACGGCTCCCGCGGGCGGCAGGCGGGGCACGGCCCCCCCGCACTGACACCGGCCCCGGCCCCGGCTCCGGCCCCGCTCCCGCGGGCGGCAGGCGGGGCACGGCCCCCCGGCACCGGCACCGGCACCGGTTCCACGGGCGGCAGGCGGGGCACGGCCCCCCGGCACCAGCACAGCTCCCGCACCGGCCCCGGCCCGGCTCCCGCGGGCGGCACGCGGGGCCCGGCGGAGCGGTGCCCGGGGCTCGGCCCGCCGCGGGGAGCTGCCGGGGGCGGGCGGGCACCGGGGGAGGGAGGCGGGGGCACCCGCTCTAGCGGCGCCGGGGTTGGTGCGGAGTAAGGTTGGATTTTCTGGAGGGAGGGGGATGACTGGGAGATGAGCGGTCAAAATTCGGCCCTCTGACACTGGATTTGCAGTGTGATCCTCCTGTCCTGTTAAGTAGCTTTGGAAAATAATTGTTACTCGCCTGGAAGGTTTTTACGAACGCAATTTTAAGACGCTTGGAAGAAGCCAGACTGCTCAGGGTGAGGTACTGAACCGCCTGCAGATTCAGTCTCACCGGCTACAGGCTGCAGCAAAATACCGCAGCAAAAATGCAATTCAGCTACCTTTGTTGCACGCTTTTGAGAATCTGGACTGTGAAGTTTTAAAATAACACTTTTAAAGCATTAGATATTTTTGCTGCCACTAAGATTAGTTCAGGAAGCAGATGAGAATGGAAATCCTGCACGGTTTGGATAAATTTCAGACATATGTTCAGCTGCTGCAGTGCTTTGTGAGTTACCAAAGCTGTGAAATTACAAATGATGTTGATTTCAATGATCAATTCAGAATAGTAGGGTATACTCAGCTCTCACAGAACTATTGGGAAATGAAAGACCCTTGGGTAAGACCAAGGAACTGAAATGTGAGTGACCTGATTTCTGTGCCAGTTTTCATCGTATTTCCCTCCTGAACGGGGACATTCACCAGTGACCACCGCTAGGATTTGACTCTGTGGCAGCGTGCTGGGTGAAAGGATTGGCCAAAGAGGAGGAGAAGCGGGGCAGGGGCTTCTCCATGCGCCAGCCAGCACGAAGCTGCTCTGGAGACAGGCAGACGTTTGTGACTCCTGTACCTTGATGGGACCCAGTTGGGACATCTGTGGTTCTTAAAATGCACATACATAATTCAGTATCTAACGCAGTTTTCATGGAAGGTAATTTATTTTTCTTCTTTTTCTTTTTCTCTTCCAAAAAGAGCTGAATTTACTTAGTCCTGCAGCTATGCCAAGTGTTTAGGCACTTCATCCCTACTCAGGTTCCCATTTGGTATTTCAGTGGGAAATTGAGGTTTGCTTACAGATTAGCCAGCGTTCGCAGCGCTGTGTGACGCAGCGTAAGCACCATTGCACACGCGCGGTCTGCGTGGCTCCTGCCTCGTGCGAATGCCGCTGTTTGCTCAGCTGGGTTAAAAAAGGAGAAGATGTGAATATGGTAGTCTTGTGTTATGGGCTTCAGGTTCTACCTTAGGCCTTACATTTTCTTACAGAACTGGTTTCCAAACCCTTTTGCAAACTGAACTTCCTGTCAGAGTACATTTGGAAAGTCTGCCTTTTTTGTTTTTTTTTTACCAGAGAAGGATTTTTTCTATTTTTTCTCCCCGTGAGTCTGTGTTTCCACAAGTCAAAATTCAGTTATTTTCTGACTGTCACTTTTCTTTTCTGCAATCTGTGTAGCAAGCTGTCTTTTGTGATTTTGATGCGTCTTTCCTGAATGGAGCGTTATTCTTGTTTAGCTTACGTGTGATGTGTTTCATTGTTCGTCACTGAGCAATTGTTTTTGTATGCTACTGATTTGGTGACCTGCATTGTTGGATGTACGAAACTGCACATTTTGGGTAATTTGCTGCTTTCATACTTTCTGAGAGAAGGTAATGTGTGTTGGCTTGCCTGAAACAGCAACAAAACTCTGCTATTATTTTATGTAGCTTACAAAGAAAGGGACTCCATCTTGTGCTTCCCTGCAGCCACTGTTGGAGGCATTTCTGTGATGAGAAATTACTGTAACATTATTCATAGAGTGCTTTCTGCAGGGCTGACTTAGGACACTCATCCCAGATAGTGTACGTTGGTTATTGGTGTACTCCTGTCTTGCTGGCCTGCTGGAAAGATGGGAGAAACTAGTCTGCCGGGCAATTTTAAAAATAATTGTATGAAAATTCACTGTAACAATGGAATCCCCCAGGAGAAGGAAAGATATTAAAGTAATAATATTGCTTACAAATTCAGAGTATTGTACAAACATTAAATAAACAAAATAATAAAGCATAAATAATAATAAAGCATAAATAATAAAGCAATTCCAAGAGATACGTTCTAGTAAAGTAATTTCAGTGACTTAAATGCTGCTGCACGCTGTGGGAGGCATTGAATAGGATTACGAAGAAGAAAGTAGAAGAATACCAAGGACAAATGACTGAATGATTGTGGCTGCAGGCTATGCATCCAGATGCTCTTAATGGATTATTATGTCATGGACTCATACCCTACAATTGCTCTCTTGCCACACGATCTGGCATGTCTGGACGGCTACCGCAGTTTGAAGACATAAAAGTAATAATAGGTTATGTGGATTTTTTTTTTTTTTTTTTTTATTTCAAAAATAGTTTGTAAGGAGGACATCCAGCACTGTGTGATAATGGTGTCTTCACCAAGGTTTCTAGGAAGGGCTCCCTGGACACGTGGGCCCTGGGGAGCGGGTGAGGAGCCCCTGCTGCAGTCGTTGCCCGCCTGTGTTGGTGCTACCGCAGGGCAGCACCAGGCGCTGCAGCTGCACCTGCACGGTTCAGCTCTGGGACCAGGTCCGCAGTCGTCTCTAGGATTCACAGGGTTGATCCATAACGTACAGCATCTCTCTGTCTTACCAGAGACATGCCATGTGAAAGTGAGTCAGTTTGTTTGTTTTTAAGGGAAGCTACTGCTTTTAGCAACCTCTCAAGAGTCATTTTATGTAACATTTTCATGAGGGGGCTTATATCACAGCTATATATATTTTAGAGGCATCACAATAAAGTGGCTACCTATAGTTTTTCTGAAAAACTTGTCACGGCATCCTTCTGCTTTTCCTGTCTTACAGCTTCTGTGGTACTTTTGCAGGCTGCGTATCCTTTTCTGTGGTACTGCGCTGTGTGCGTACGCCTGCACGTACAAGGCGAGTCGGCAGGGCAGTGGGCACATTCCCACTGGGGGTTCTGGGCTGTTTCGCAATCAGCCAGCGGAGCACATGCATTCAGATGAAGAAGGATTTCAAGTACTAATGGCAAGTTTGCATCCATTTAACTGCAGTCAAAAAATCTGTTCAGCCTTTGACAAAATGTAACAAGATAGGAATTACTAACGTGATTGACTAAACTTCATACACAGTGAAAATAAATTATATTGGTCTTTTTCCTCTTCCTATGTACCACAACTCTACAGAAGGGTGATTTATGGAAGTTAAAATGTTCCCTATAGGTGTGGCTTGAAGTCTGAAACTAAGGCGAAAGTATTCATAAAAGAAATCACACAGCAGAGCTCCTGTTAAGTTGCCTGAGCTGTGGGAAAAATTGTTTTAAAACATAACGAGGGGAGGGAGAGGTTGTACTTTTAGAACTAGAAGAACTTGGACCGTAACTTCTGGGCTCGTCACCATTTCCACAGGGGTTGAAGGTGTTGTTGGAGCCACTGTACACAGCGCTGCAATGCGGCATCTTCTTCACCTGGCTCATTTTTATGTTCTCCCTGAAAACTGGAATTTTTCAGGGTGCTCTTGTACTGCAAAGCAGAGAGCATCACATATTTAGTGCTGTAGTAAACAAGAATTCGTTGTTATCAGACATCTACGCGGTAAAAATGTATAACCCTTTGACTTTTTTTTTTTGATAGGCATTTGGACAAAATTCAAGACTTAATATGCAGAGAAGCATGAGCTAACTAGAAATTAATTCACTCATGCTACTTTAAGCCCCCATTACTTCTTAAAATGGCTGATTTATGATGTTAGAGGTTGATAGCATTCGTATGATTAAACTCCCAAAGTAAGCAAAGTAGAAATGCCTAAGCACTGGATTGCTGGTAAATGTGATTTATGCTTTATGCATGGTGTTCTATAAAAATGTCAGCAATTTTAATGTAGACACATCTGCGTTAAATTTTTGCAGCTTCCCCAAAAGAGCTGCTATTTGGACCAGAAAATATTCAATAATGTATTTATATTACACGTGTACACCGACATAAACATGCATTCCCTTTTTCTCTTTGTTGATTTGCTTAAATACAGTGTCTTGGAAACAGACCCTTTTATTCCAGTTTTCACAGGAGGAAGCATGTAATTATTAGATTTGGTGAGGTAGCATCTATTGACTTAGCTTGCTTCAAAGGCAGATTTATTTTAATTGTTTCAGCTATTGCTGCTGCTTAGCTAAACCAGGCCGTCTCTGGTATGCAGCCCAGCATCTGGGCTGCTTGCGGGGGGATGGTGTTTAGAAGCCACGTGTTTAGGTCTGTCTTCAGCACACTGTGGCTTTCAGACTGTAAAGACATGTCTGTCAAAGCATAAAAATATGATTGAAGAAAATAACTTAGGGAGCCTAGAAGAGAGAGAGAAGTGGAAGAAGAATGGGGGAGATCTGGTGGGAAGGAGAGATGAGGGGATGGCTCAAGTGGAAAAGAAAGACCAGAAGGGAGAGAAGTGGAGGAGGAGAAGGCAGGTAGCTGCTGCTGTGGGACCAGCGGCCTGGGGCAGCGAGGATCTGCGTGTTTCGGGAATGCAGACAGGGATCGGGGCAGGACGAGGGGCTGCGCAAGGCTGTTGGGAGCGTGGGGGAATGCAGAGGTGCGGAGGGAAGACCAGCCGCAGGCGTTTCGCCTTCGCCCCATTTTCCACAGATTCCCGGGACAAAGCGGGAAGCCTGGGCCAGCTGGCACGGCTGGGTCTTCCTGGCGGGTCCGAGACGGACGGTAGCTCGGCACAGGTGGAATGTGTGGTGTTCCTGGAGGGAGAAATCTACCTTGCTGATGCCTTGGTGGAAGATGATGTCAAGAAAACTTAGTTTTATTCAGAGGTTTGATTCATTTAAAATTTTAATGAAGAATGAGGGTTTCTGGAAAATGGGGGGAGGGTGGTTTGTTTGCTCTGAAGCCAAAGAGCTTTTGCTGAGGTGCTTGTAATGGGTGGGTAAAACCGCAGAGGTTTTAATCTTTTAATTTAAAAAAACCCCAATATTTTTATTCAAAATCATTAAAAAACACAGTTCATATGACTGACTGGCTTTATCAGACAGAAAATCATAGGACTACAATAAAGCTATGGCTGATTAAAAATCAGGCAGAACCACGCAGAAATCTGTGTTGTCTATGTAAAGATGTATAGCCATCTATGGAGTTACACATACGTAGGTTTTTGACAACACAGAAGACTCAGTACCTTAACTAATGTCTTTTTTCTCTCTCTACTAATCCTCCTCCCACTCAGCAAGAAAATTTACTGCAAAGGCTTACACAAATGTCACATTATAAGACTTATTCTAGAATAATTTACCGTATCTCTGGAGAATTATTCCTCACTCTTGCATGGGTAGGCTGAGAATCGGCTTCCCTGTAGTGTTCGACCTGTATCCTCAGATAAACAAAAAGCTCAGGTTCTGGCTGGCGCTGGCCGGTTCCCGTTCCCTGCAGATAGTGTTTTGCCTAACAGAGTCCTCCCAGGTTGTGGGTTTCTTTTGCAGAAACTGGAATTCTCGGTTAAGGCTCCCCTTCCGTAGCGATGCCAGCCAGCTGGCAACCCCATCGGGCTGCTGGAAAGCCTCAGAGCTGCTGGAAATAAACAGTAAGGAAATAATGACATAAACATTTCACATATATCTTACTATTTTCTGTTCTTTCGGGGGCACATAAATGGCAACCATCTTTCTCTCAGAATTGCTGCAGATTGGTGTCTCGGCTGAGAAGCTGACTTCAGTGGATCGAGATGTCCTGTCCCCAGCTTCCCTCTGCCAGATGTCACCATCCCCTTAAGTGTCAGCAGAAAAGACTGCATTCAGAATTTAAAAGATAGATACGCAAAAAATGTTTCTCTAGTACAGAAATGCAAACGTGCTGAACCTTAGGTAGCTTAAGACTTAGTATTTCCAATGTATTTGTAGGTCTTGCTTGCTGATGAAGATATATCTACAGATCTTTCAGTGTCAGAGAAGGAGTTTTCTCTTCTGAGGGTTGTTTGAGTCAATGAGATACATGATCCCCTCCCTGAAGAGTGAGTCTTCGCATTGGCATTATCTGCTACCTGGAGGGTCTTCTGGCAAAAAGAAGTATCACTCACTGCATTCTTCTGGCTCTTCTTCCAAGCACACCAGATGGAGATGAACATGAAAATGCCAGGGGAACAGTCTCCACATGATGTTTAGCCAGTCAGGACTGAATTTCAGCCGGAAAGATCCACATCCCCAGTCACGAACTCCTTTTAAACAGAGCTGACACCCTGTCTCTCCTGCAGCACACAATGTTTCATCTTTTGGTCTTAGTTCTCCTGGTTTTATGGTTCTGGTGCTTTAACATTTGTACCACAGGCAGTGCTAACAAGACTCAGGAATAGGAACTGGATAGCTAAGGATACAGTGCTTCTAATACTTTGTCTTATTTCACAAGAACTGCTAAGTTTGTTGTCCCAGCTGTGCTCTGCTTTTGGTTTCTCCTGTGCCCTGGGTGGAGGAAGGAAATAAAGGCTGTATCTCAGATGTTAGCTGTGGTGGCGTTCAGAACAGACACCGATACTCTGAACCCAGGCACAGGATCCTGTTATACATATTTTGCATTACATCCTACCAGCGCCCTGGCTGGGATGCCTATGGATCCCAAGTGGCTGCACAAGTAAGCTAAACTTCAGCTCCTCCTAGCAAAGCAATAAAAGCTGGGCTAAGCTTGTTTATTGTTCTCCACAGCTTAGGATTTCATAATTAAGCTTCCCACTTATCTCACTTAACTCATATAGGTGATAATTCCATGCGCTGATCAAAACCTTGTTCATCAGTGGATCCTTAGTTAGTGTTCCCCTGTCCTGCACAGGTATTTGGTGTGCTGAATATAGTATTTTTACCCATCCACTCACCTCTCTGCACACGTCTTCCCTCCCGTGCACATCCGAGCCTTCTCTGTATGTGTGCACATTTCCTAGGGAAAACCCAGCTTGGGTTGCATGGAGGTAAAGCAGTGGTCTGAAAAGCAGACCTTATGTTTCTGGCAATACACATGGCCCTGCAAATTCTAAAGAATATGTGGGGAACACTCCCTTTTACAATCATCCTTTACTATACCTCGCTATCCTGTACTTATTAATTGAATCTGTGGAGGAGAAAAGGCCACGCAAATCCAGTTTGAAAATATTTATATACAGTCCTGCAAGGCTCTCGGGGTAGTTCTGAGCTGCAGAAACATCTCCCCCAGTTTTCCACCAGAAATGTGATGTCCCAAGCTAGCAACGTAAATACCTAGAGCAGCATGAATAAGTAAAAATAACTGGAGATGTTTTATCTGTCAAAAGATACCTTCCAGTTTTGTTTTGTTCTGTTTCTGAGCTAGCAGCAACTGGTCATAGAGGGAGGCCCAGTTACGGTTCTGTGTTTGGAAGCGGAGAGCTGGGCGGCACAGTCCTTGAACGAAATACCTCGCTGCTCTGCCAGGAACTGAGCGGGCAGAAAGTCCTGGCTTGTCTCAAAGCTGCTCCCAAATGTTTACAAAGAGAAGGACAAGGAGAGGGATTAGTCTTTGCAGCAGCTTCTCGGCAAGGTGAGAGGGAGGTGATCTGGTCTAGCCAAGCGGCCTGTTTGAAATCACCCCGTGTGAGCTTCTGCCATCTCTGCTCGCCCTCCTGGGAGCCACATCAAAGGTGTTTGGCTTTGCAGCCCGTGCTGATACTTGCTCAGGCACAGACCTGTCCTTTAGCTCTGCTCCTACCCTCCCCGGCCCTTCCCCTCGTCCTTGCTGGTGCTGGGCCTGCAGCATCGCCCGGCTCTCGGTCCAGCTGCAGCTTTCGGGTGCTGCGTTTCCCCAGCGCTGCTGCGGGCAGGGTTTGTGGCTGTCAAACACTCAACTTTCTCACGACACCTGTGCAGCTACTGTATGTCTTTAAACTTACGTAGCTTATTATTGTAGTAGGCTTGATTATAATCTCAGTCTTATTTTCAGGTGAAAAAATGAATGTGCTCCAGTAACACTGAAGGAATACTTGCCAGAAGATATTGCCATGAATTTGCGGTATTCCCAGTCTTGTCTGTGCAGGATGGATAAAATATTTCCCCTGCTGCACACACGCAGCCCAGAGTCGGCAGGGACACTGTCTCCGGTGAATGAGGATGGAGCAGAAGCTAGCTCAGAGGTGTACAGTCTCAATCAATGTGGCTCACGCTGCTGCAACAGACGCTGCCACTTCCATTGCCAGCAAAAAGCGACTGCTGTGATGTTGCACATTGTCAGGGCAAGGATCGAGTGGCCAACCCAAGAGGTTTGCAGGGCAGCAAAATTAGTTCCCATTTCAGAAGTCTCTCAGTCAGAGAAAGTGCTTACTTGTTAATGAGTCCTCCATGGCCCTGCAGCTCTGAAGAGGGATATTGGTAAAATATAAATATGGAATGAAATCCTGAATTATTTTACTTTCTACAGAGGCAATATTCTGAAATGAGAAGTGAAATACCCACTAAAGCACCTAACAAAGGAAGACAAATTTCTCTCTACCAAAATCGGTATGTGTCTAAAAATTCAGTGATTGTCTTAGTGGCGAAGAGGATGAGCAGCTTAGGAATGCTGGGGTAGCCCCACACTGTATTTAATACAGGATTGCATTTTGAAACGCTGTGGTTTGCACAGCAGTGGTGGAGTCCACGGTTAGTTATAGATAAACAGCCCATGTAAACATGAAACATAAAAAGGGTAATTACAGATATGAATATTTGGTGGTCTAGGAGGAAAATTGAGTTGACTACTGTCTGTGAGGCCAAGAAGTTTAGGAGATGCTGTGAAGAAGTGTAAACTTACAGAAATAAATAGTAAGTGTAGATAAGGTTTTAAATCAAGCGATAACGTCACAAGTTTCACATAATCTGGTTTTGGCCATTTTTTGTTTGCCAGGTTGTGTCCTAGCTCCCTGTACGGTTGATGAAGAAAGAAATGTCCACAAGTGTAATTCAGAGATTGGGTGGAGTGAACTGATTCCTCTTGAGAGCCTGAATTTTCTCTGTTTGTTGTGAAGAGCTTGTTTTTCACTGGGCTGACATCCCAGCCTGGTCTTGGCCCACCCATCCCCATGGCCCTGCCTGGCCATCCCAGGCTGTGTCTGTACGTGTGGCCTGTGTCTTAAAAGAAAGATCATTTCTATTATTCCCTATTTTGCAGGCATGTTTAGGAGAAAGGCATCCCTACTCCAGGGTACACAAATATCAGACTACTGAGGAGGCAAAAACAAGTCCGGAGACAAGTTTAATTCTATATGCTGGAGAGCTGATTGCAGCAAAGTGTTAGACCTGTGGGACAGTGGCAAGATCCTGAAAAACTGGACCTGTCTGGCACTTAAATGTGACCCATGCAAATTCCTCCTTTTTCAGGCTGAGACTTTTCAAAATAATTTCAATTTTTTAAGTTTTGCACAATATTTAGTCCCACTCTTTTGCTTTATTGTATTTAGCACACATTTTTAACCTATGTGACCACTCAAACTCCCATACATGCATCAGCAATGTGACTCACTCTTTACGCATTACTTAACCCCAAAAGATGAATATTGATTTTGCGTAACATATCTCTGGCAGAGAGTGTTATTTGCAGAAGTTTTTGTGTGAATTAGAAGAATCTGGGATACCCTTTGTAGGCTTGTTTTCGTGCCTCAGTGTTTGACTCACGACTCTGTAATCTGGTATCATCTTCATGGCTTTATGTACCTCTCACCCGCCTACGTCTCAGATTTATTTTCCTCCTACTCACCCTTTTGCTCACTACACTCCTCCTAGTTCTCCTCTAACTAATCCCTTCATCTAATTTTCCTCTTCTCTATTTGTTCATTCCGTCTTCTTATTCCCTTGTCTGTGGTGCTTGGAGCGTCTCGCCGATAGGATGCCTGGCCAAGGGTCCGGTGTGGACTTCACAACCAAGGGTGAAGAGCCTTTCTGAGCTCCTTGAGAGACTCACGCTGAGTACTTTCATGAGTGTTTTGGTATATGGATTTTCTTAACTGATATTCCTTATCCCACGCCACAACTCTCTTGTGATGTTAATCCTAAGTAACAAGATATCTAGATGGCTTTTGTCAGCCTTATGGATATACTTACAGAGCTGTGTAGGTAATAGTGGTTGTTGTGACAGCTATCACCAGATATCCCTGTGATATGTACTCCTAAAGTGCTTGTTTCTCATGTGCACAAATGCTTGGGGTTGAGAAAACCTGCTGTTACGTGAGGTGGTTTGGAGATGGCAGCTCTTGGCAAAGGAGCTGGTGAGTCATCAGTGAGGCCCGTCTTCAGTTAAGGCTCCTTGCTCTCTTGGAACAAGGGATTAGTGCAGTTGCCTTCTGCTTATGGTACATGAAAAGTCTGTTTAGAGTGTACCCCACGTCTGTATCTGCCTTATTGAGAAACCAGCCCACAAACCCTGGAATTCAGCTACTGAGCAGAAGTAGCATGCTGGTGTCAGAAGACGATCCTTGTGAAAGATGAAGCTAAAGCAAAACAATGTTCAGGCAGATACATCCGAATAAGTAATGTATCAAAACTGGTTGTACCTTATAGTCAAAATGTGGAAAAGCTGAATAAAATAACATATCATACAGATTTTAAAAATGCATTCCATAATTAAAGTCCATATGTAATCTAATATTAAAAAGGGCGTGTAATCTTGTGGCAACATGCATACTATTAGTTTAAATACGGAAACAAATGTCCTTGTGGCAGGTCTTTATAAAAGGTGCTCAAATCAAAAAGGTATTTTTGATTCATTATTACAAGGTTCTGAATCTGTGTCTTGAAGAGAGACACTGCTGCTCAGACATCATCCTCACCTCCAGTCTCCGGGGAAAGATATTTTCTCGTAGTAGATGTGTGACCGAGAGAGCAGTGCTGGTAACAGCGGGGCGTTTTAGCTGCTGCTGAGCAGTGTCTGCACGGTGTTAAAGTCTGCTCTGCTCCTCACCCCACTGCACCAGCGAGCAGGCCGGGGGCTCCGGGGCACGGAGGGGAGCCGGCCCCGCCGACCGAGGGGTACCCCAGGCCGCACGGCGTTGTGCTCAGCACCGAAAGCTGGGGAAGGAGGAGGCCGGGGACGCTCGGAGTTTGTCGTCCCCGTCACCGTCAGGCGTGCCGGAGGGGGCTGAACACCTGCCTGCCATGGGAAGGGGCGAGGGAATCCCTTGGCTTGCTTTGCTTGCGTGCGCAGCTTGTGCTTTACCTGTTAGACTGCCGTTATCTCAGCCCACCAGTTTTGGCACTTTTACCCGGCTGGTTCTCCCCCATGGCACTGGGCGAGGGAGCGAGCGGCTGGGGGGCTGCGCTGTCCACCGGGGCCAGCCCACAGCCCACTCCCCGCCGCAGCACGTGCGGAGCGCTGTATGCTGGCCCAGCCCCACGCTCGTTCCTACGGGGTTTTGCTGTGACCTCGCTGACAGGCAGACATGCAGACTGCCTGTGGCTGGTGCCGTTGGTGACAGAGAAATGCATTTGCAGCTTGCGTTTAAGTTGGACAAACAGTGTGAGAAAACAGGCGGAAAATATTTCAGATCTATTATGCATGTCATTGATTTCATGGTATGCATCCCAGTTTCCTCAGCCTGCAAATGAACTGTTGATAAAGATAATTCAACTAACGTACAGATGACTGATTAATTTTCATACTGCAGCCACACTAATGAAAATTCTACTGAAATACTTACAAGTTTATTTTACATTCTAAAATATTATTGCTGCAGTATTCATTGCTACGGTATTCCCGTGTTTTAAGATTCTTTGAGAAGTTCATTAAATAAATTGTGCTATTACAATTTTCTTTGGTCGAATGCACAGAAATTCTTGAAAGCAATATGAAACTAAATGGAACCGAACAGCTCATTAAACACTAATATCTAAACGCCTCTGCTTGAGCTGATGGGATTTATGCCATATCCTGACAATCACTGTGGAGCCTGATCTTCCTTCTCTTTCAGAGTGATGCTGTTGTTTTCTGTGCCCGCGGATTTGCCAGGGTCTCCAGGCTAGCCTTCTGCAGCCAGACAATAGAGAAGGCAAGTGCCTTGCTCCTTACAAAACTGCTTTGCTATAGCTAGGAGACAACTAAACCCTCTGGTTTCACAAAAAACAAGCAAACAAGAATAGTTGTGCTTCTTTTAATGTAGCATGTTTTATTCAAGAACAGGTATTTTCTGAAAGATTTTATCTGGGGACATTACCTGGTGGAAACCACAAAAGGTCACTTTTTTCCAAATCTTCGTAGCCCTGTATTAATGTGCTGGAAACCTTGATTAGGAGCAAGAGGTTCCCAGCAGAGCAGGCCTGGCCAACTGAGTTTGTCCGTGTTGTTGCTGCTCTTGCTGGAAGCGAGGTGAGGGAGGTTGGCTTCTGTGGGGTCTCCTGGGCTGCTCCGAGCCTCGGCGCCACGGGGAGGCAGGGCAGATAATGGCTTTGAGGGAAGAAACAACTACACGAGACCTTCATTTTAAAAAAGTAATCATTTTACTGTTTTCTTGGACTTCAGTAAAATTAGTTCCTGTTTACACCACTGTAAAATCTGAATAAAGTCCTCAGGCTTTCTCAGATCATTGACTTCTCCGCAGGCAGCAGCTGAACGTACAAATCCAAGCACTGCTGCAGGAGGTGTGTCAGGCAGGCCTAGACGGCCGAGATAGAAGACAGAGAAAAGGCTGGTTTCTCCATGACACAGAAAGCCAAACATTAGAAACTGTAGAGAACACTAATAAAGATTTTAATTTCTGTCTCAGACTTCTCACCTGAAGACCTCCATGTGCCTTGGAAATGCCCCAGAGCCTCTGTTATCA
This sequence comes from Opisthocomus hoazin, assembly GCF_030867145.1. Classification (NCBI taxonomy): domain Eukaryota; kingdom Metazoa; phylum Chordata; class Aves; order Opisthocomiformes; family Opisthocomidae; genus Opisthocomus; species Opisthocomus hoazin. The sequence continues at coordinate 534,165 of NC_134453.1, read as the reverse complement.
TTGTCTTAATTAACATACACAAAATGAAGGCCCAGAAATGGTAAAGGTCATTGCTAGTCTTGAGAGAGGGAGAGCAAAACTCTCTCGTTATGACAGGCAAAAAGATGGTGGGGCTGAAATTTCTTGACATATCCCCTTGAAGTAGTTTGCCTGTTACTAATTGTATGTTTGTCACATTTTAAAGGGTCTAAAAGGTCGGTTTGGGGATCACTGCTGCTCCTCCTGAAACTTCAGGCGTGATCAGATGGGGCTACGACTGTGCTGTGAGAATACCAAAGATTGTGGAGAAGATCCATTTGTTGACTGACCTGCCTTGAATTCTACTAGAAGCAAATTCCTGAGGTCATCTGAATTTAAGGTAAGCAAACAAGTTTGCCTTTATAAAGATGATATTTAAAAAGTAGGCATAGCCCTAATAATGTATCTCATTATTAATAGAAACTGGCATGCTCTAGGAGGAGGGTTGGATTATGTAATCAGCCTTTCGTAGCTTCAGCTTCAACGATTTTCCCCATCAATCTCTACATTTCTCACAGAAGAAATGCCACTATATTCTACATTCCTTAGTAGACTGCCTGCACTAACGAAGTGGGAAACACCATTTCTAATGGGTTAATGTAATGGTGTTAAAATGGAGTGAGTGTGTGTGCATGTGTGTGCAAAATGTCAGTTTGGTCAGAGGCAATCCTAAACAATTCAGCAAAAGAGTGGATGGAAATGTCTGTAACATTGCTGAGTACTGGATCTATAACAGCTACAACATAAGATGAAAAATCAGATACGGGTAGACAAGACTTGTAGAAAATCCCATCAGATAAATCAGGATGTACATGACTCCCTGAATATTTGCATTCACCTAACCTGGACTTTTCGTAGAAATAGTGGAGCTCAGTACCAGTGAGAACCCAGTACCACGTGAATGAACAGTACAGTCACTACTATTTGTAGATGATAGGTGCTTTGCCCTTCAGGCTTGCTACAAAGCCTTTTAGCAAGTCCCCATTTGCCTCCTGGCTGCTGACCAGGACTTTCCTTCTGGTGCCGTTCGCAGCAGTTTGATTGCAGCTCCTCTCTGGCTCCATCATCGCCATGCACATCATGTCACTGACTTGGCAGAACATACGTAGCTGGCCTTTATTAACATGTGGAGCGTTGAATCCACATGCACGTGCTCTGAAATTACCAAACACTGCTTGGTACCGCTTTGCATAAATGAGCCGGTGTGCTGCTACAGGCCGCTCCTGGCGCCAGCACCCTTGCTCTCTGAGTGTCGGCATGCACAGCCCCTACAACAGCTCTTCATTTGGTGTCAGCAATAAACCGAACTGCCTGGTAGTAAGGGGCAGTTCTGCTATAAAAAAGCTCTTAAAATAAAAAATTTCAGTTATAAAAAAGCTCTTAAAATAAAAAATTTCAGTGGTTGTAAATGAGCTTTAAAAGACAGTTGAATTGATTTTGGTTAAGAAAAAAATGTCAGATACTAAAATATGTATAAATCTCCTGAGTTATGTCAATAGGTTCTCATGTAACAGTACATGAGTGTTTGTATTTAACTTTCATGTTGGTGTAGTTATAAAGTAGAATTTTTAAGTGTCCCTCTCCTTTGTGATTTGCTCTTTATGCTAGTTTATTTTAACAAAAAGAAAGAAGTAAGAAAGACAAGCCAGACACCTTTGTATGTAATGCCTGGAAGAGTCTGGGAGCCTCGGCTCAGCGCTGTAGGTCTGGTCTCCTCTGAGAGGGGTGCAGTGGTGAGGCACAGCGGTGTGCTGGCTGTCTTCCCCCACTCTGGGGCATCTTTTCACCTCGGTGTTTTAATGGCCCTTTTTGAAATGTATGCAGTAATCATTACTGATGGAGACAAGATAAAGGACTGCAGGGATAAGGCAAAAGTGCAGAGGGTGTAGGATAAGCGTAAATAACATTGCCTGACACCTGAGTTTTGTGTTTGTCACACGAGTGGTTTAGAGTAGTGAAAATAAGATGCCAGCAGATATGTGTGGATGGAGGCAGACATGCTCTCAGCCGAAAGCAGGCCCCTCGACACAGAGCAGCTGAGAGGTACGATCTGTGAGCCAGCGGCGCAGCAGTGAATCACCACCCTCTCTCTGCTGCTGTAGGCAGAGCCAGTCCAAAATACCTCAGAGAGTTCACAGCAGGTGCGGTTTGCACACAAAAACACAGCTGGAAGCCATGTCGGGGAAAAGGTGACTAAAGGCAGAGTATTTCTTAATAATTCAAAAGGTAAGAAACAAAAGTTACTGACTCTTAGGATAATCTGTTCATGTTCTCTCACCTGCATCCAGCTTACCTTTTACTTAAGTAACACCGTGTGCATTGGTGTACACCGTACTGCCGTTCTTCGCTCCCTGTTTGCTGTTTCTAATTCCTGGTATAATCTCCAGTCTGAGTTTTTAGTGGGACTGTTATCCCACCTCTCTGCTGGTTTGGAGTCCCTGTCCATGCTGACCAGTTGATACCATAACCGTCGTCGGAGACCAAGAAGTAGTGAAGGTCAGGTGGAAGATGTTAGCATATGTGATACGCTGAGGGTAATGACTCTTCCTACGGCACCTTCTGTGATTTCAAAAAGTAATGCAATCCAGTGTACAAAAAGTAATGGTAATAGCTGCGTGACCCTCTGGTATTCGTACGGACACACACTGTGCTACGGCAAACTCACTGTGAGTGTACATGTGCAGAGCAGTGACACCATGGGCCAGATTAGCACCTGATACAAACTACCACTGCTCTGTTTACTTTGGTGGAACTGTTGTTCTTCTGCTCTAGTTGCGGGTTCGTCCTGGGTCTGGTGTACTGCAGGCAAAACCCTCCAGCACAGGCACCCTGACTGCGTAGACAGGCCTGAGGGCCCTGGGTGTGCACCACAGCCTGTCCCAGCCCCGTGCCAAGACGAGACCCCAGCCCGCACTGCTGTTCATGCTCAGGACCTGCGTTAGGAAGGATACCCAAGCCTGTGGGATGAAAAGGCGCTGCAGCACACATTGGTTTCATCCCTTGATCTGGGTGGTGGTGGGAGCAAAAAACACGAGTGCACTTGCTGTGCAATCTAATTACCTTAGCCTAGAAGACAAAGAATGAATTAGCCTAGAGAAAAAGCTGTCCTTCTGCTTTCAAAACCACCCAGGAGTAGGAGGAGGACTCACAGAAGCTTGGATAAGCCTGTCCAAAGCTACTGTGCTGCCACTTGGCATTTAGAATGGGAGAAGCCATTCAGTACCCTACAGACACAGTAGGAGAAATAATTGTTATCTGCAATACAAACACTGATGTTATGAAACCCAAAACAGAGGGAGAGGTCTCTACCCTAAAACATGTGATATGCATGACTGATATGGAGTCCAAATGGGACGGATTGGTGGTTTTGCTGGTTACTGTTTGGAGCAAGAATGATAGAGGAGAGGTTGTGCTTCTTCCCAGAGCTTCCCAGCTTGAACACGGTAAGGTCTCCTTCCATAAATGTCTGGAGAGGGGAATTTTAGAAGGTGCTTGCTGAAAGAGGCTTGTGAATAGGGAAGCTGTATCAGGTGCCCAACAGTACAAGACTAAGCATTTCTGAAAATAAGGGAATTAGCCTGTCTGGACTTCTGCTTGGAAGTGAAATAACCTACACTGCAGCCTTTTACCATCGCTCAAGTTCAAACAGTGCAAATTTCCTCACTGATAATCCTGCAGAGAATGAGCAATACAGGCAACGATCTGGAAACTTCCATGAGACCTAAATTCATGCGTCCCTCTTCCCATGGGCAAGGCTGCAGAACTCGAGCTGACCCCTCTCTTCCTTCCTTCTTTCATTCCTCCTTCCATTTGGCCAGAGCCCAGAGCTGGTCACGTTTGGCCGTATAAACATTGTTTATTGTTGAATTCTCAGCAGTGAAAGGCAACTTTCGCTGCAGACAGCTTGTGTATATTGTCCCAAGTGTTGCAGACCAGCTCCTGCATAGCGGGGAGGAAAGGAAGCTACTGCTCAGCCTTTCTGCATCAGCAGAAGTATGGCTCAGGGGCGTCGAGGTAAACTGGAACTGCTGAATTCTTGCTATCTCTGTTAATCAGACATGAGATGCCTAAAATTGAGTGCTGGAGGTCAGTGAACATTGGAAACGCTGGCTTGGGATTTTCACTGTGGGTATGCCAGCCAAAAATATCATTGCGGTGTCCTGGGCTTGGAATCCTACCCTTACCAAACATGTTTCAAGCTTATACAGAGTGTACCACCATGCCCATGTGTTAGAGTGGATTTGTGCCAGTTCTCAAGGTGGTACACCAGCTTTAATAGGACACACGTGCTAAGAAAAGACATATTTAGCAGGGCAGCCCTCCTAATGCTGTAAGTACCAAATCTTCAGCCAAAAGTCCCTTTTAGAGAAAGCTGCAGGCCTGTTGACAAGGGATTGTGTTTGTCAGTGCTCTCACTCCCAAACAGCCAACGTGTAATGGGCTAGGAGGGGCTAAAAGAGGTTGTGCTATAGCAAAAAAAAAAACAAAAACCCAAAAAACCAAAAGAGGCCCAGGGATTAAAAAGGCAGGTGGCCTAGGAAATCTATTAATAACGCAAGGGACAACAGAATGTGGCTGCACAAAATCATAGCTTTGAGGCACAGCCTGTTAAGGCATGACAGTGGCAAGTAATGACTTTTGGGCAAGATTTATCACAGCAGCTGAGTAACTGTCTCCCAATATACAAGTTACGCATTTGCCATGAGATGCAGGAGACCAGCAGAGTTTTCAAATAAATACTGGCTTGAGCATGCTATATTTTCAGTCCGTAACCGCGGGCTTGCCCCCAGGACTTTACCTGGCTCCATGCTGAACATAATGTTTGCCCTCACTTGTGACTTGACTATTTAAATTGGCAAAAGCAGGCTTGCCATTTCGCAGTGGTTGGTCGTAATGAATGGGTCACCTGCCTGCGTGCTGCACTCTGATGAAAAATAAAAGGAAATTGATAAGAAAAAAGCCTGCTGTTACTCCGAAACTTGAAGCTGGATTGTTAGCAGGTGTATGGCAGTCATTCACAGAAGTCCTGCATATTCTCTCGTAAAGTTTTTGGCCAGTGCTGTGCCCCTGCCGGTGTGGTTGGGCAGAAGGACGGTGTGTGGACAGTCATGGCATGCCCTCTGTTCTCAAGCGCTGTCCTGCCGGGGGGGTAGATGCATCTTCCTGCCTGCAGCAGATGCTGGAAGAGTGGGGGACTTATCTGGTGAGCTGTTTATTTCACCTGTTTTCTAAATCAGGCTATGAATCCTCTGCAGCTAAAAATGTAGAAACTAGCTGTCTGTTTTAGGAGTAGAAAAGCCTTTCATGTGGAAATTCAAAAAGGGAGATAACTGAGCTTCAGGCTGACTACTAGAAGGGCAATAGCATCAACAACAGCTTCTGATCTGTTTTTCAGTCTTATAACGCATTCAGCATGGTAATGGAGTACACAATTGATGACATTGCCCATATCTTATACTTAACCTAAAAACCATGCATGATACTTTACAGAGAAATAAAAATGTTCCAGGATCTAAAACATGAATTCCTCTGTCAGTTGTGTATGGAGAGACTGGAGCAGCAGAGCCTCTTCTTATTTTTAAGTCAAGACCCAAGCCAGCGCTGCTTAGAATGAAGAATACTGAAATGGGTGTTTTTAAAGGTCACTCTGAAGGTCACACAGTGACCCAACGCACTCAGACTGAACACCTTTACGGGTGCAGACAGAGATCCGTTGTAGGACTTTCCGACTGAAGAACTACACGAAACTGAGAAAGCTGGTAGAAAAGGTAATTAAAAAGAGGAGTCAGACTGTATGCAGGCAGGGTAGATATTATCTATCAAAACTGTATTAGAATTTAAGGGTATATTTCTGATTTGAAAGAACCTTTGAAAAGAGCAAAGAACCCTGGGTAAACAACAAACTTCCTTAAGTAAAAGGTTATATCTCCAAATTTTAGATTGTGCCCAACTGAGGAAAGGAGAGAAAAACATAGATTTGTGAAGTTAAATATAACATCATAAGACGACAATCAAGAGAAGACTGTGAGGTATAGAAGATCATGCGTGTTTCTCAAACACATCAGACAGCAAGAAGCCTTGCAGCATCGCTTGATGACAGGCATGTAAGAGGAGTGCTCTGAGAAGAGGTCCTGGCAGTAACGCTGGCTGAGGCCTTTGCCTCCGTGCTCGCTAGCGGAGAGCCCGAGGAGGTGCTCGCCTCGGCGGAGAGCCCGAGGGGGTGCTCGCCTCGGCAGAGCGCCCTGCAGAAGATGGCTGTGGAGCAACGCCGTTAGAGCAGGCAGCACCAAACTGCTAGGAGTTCAGCGGCCGCAGAGACCAAAGTAAGGACATGCTGAGGTGCTGCCTGCGGTAACAAAGTGCTGTTTACGGAGAGGAGTGGCGGGTGACGACGGTTCCACCAGTTTGGGAAGGGCTCTAGGAGGGAACCTGGGAACCACCGTCCAGCAGGTCCACCTCTGCAGACAGCTTGGCAGAAACGGCAACAGCAGTAAGCGCATGGGCAAATGTAAAATAGCAGGAGAGAGTCAGCAGCGTTTGGGGTGGGACGCTGCCTTCGTGCGCCTGTTAGGTCATTCTGAAAAAGTCACCGAGCATGTGGAGAGGAGCGATCTGCCTGACAGAGCTGGGGTTCATGGAAACTTTCATGATGGTCACAGGCGAAAAGGTCCTTCTGTGGGGCACTAACTGGCCGTAGAATAAGAGACAAAGGAGGATCCGTTTTTGCAATGCAGAAAGATGACAAGCAGAGTTTCTTAGGGATCTGTGCTGCAACGTAATATTAGGTATGCTCGTAAATAATTTGTTAAAGATCATAAAGTGAAAAGTTTTACTGGTGATTATTAAATTATTAGAGATAATTAAAAAAAGCCAGCTGCAAAGAGTTGCACAGTAATTGCATGCCACTGTATGAGTGGGCAGTAGTACAGCAAGATGACATTTAATATGGATAAATGCACAGTAACACAGAGAGCCAGTCCCGATACCACAACTCAGTGACATGTTCTGCCCTGCTTATGCAGGTTCTTGGTGTTGCTGTAGGTAGGTTTAAGGAAACATCAGCTGAATACCCTGTAGCTGTCAAACAAAACCACACCAGACTTAACAAAAGGTGTGACAGGGCCACAGAGATGAGCAAAGATTAAGAAAAGCTCGCGTACTTGGCGGGACTAGGTGTGCTACAGGTCTGCGGCCTAGAAAGGAACCGAAAGAGGGGGTTATGAGCCGGTGAAAGCATAAGTCTCGGGAGAAGCTGAACAGCTGATAATTACTCCCTATTAACTGTAATATAATAAACAGGAGAAATAAAATTAAACAGTTAAAACTATAGAGAAGCAAACAGAAGGAGGTAATCTTTCACACAGTATGTTGGAATTTGCTATTCCAGGATAATGCCAAAAATTTCTGTAGGTTCAAAAAGGATTTTGATCAGTTCAGAGAAGAAAAACATATCAAAGCCTACAAAACACAGAGATGCAGACTGGTTCAGGAAGCCTTTGAGCTGCAAGCTGCTGGAAGCTGGGAGGTTACACAGTAGAAGTGTCCCTGCACGCTTGCCTGGGTGGTTGCTGCTGGCCGCTGGCAGGGACGAGGTACCAAACCGAACGAGCCTGGACACTGATCACAGCAGGCCTGTGGGCCTGGGGCTTTTCCCCGGAAGGGGTGAGCGGTACGGGGAGCGCTGGTCCAGACGGCTCGCAGGGAGGACCGGCAGGCTGGGGGTAGGATGCTGCACGGGGGGGGGGGGGGCGGGACGTGCCCCGAGCGGTCTGACAGGAGAGACCGCATTGCTGGGTAGATACCGCGGAGATTAGAGGCCGTAGTCCTGAATCAGGCAGTGCTACAGCGAGTGCGGTGTCTGACTCATTTGGCACAACTGTATTTCTCAGTGAGTCTGTTAAAAGTTTCTGTGTGACTTAGGTCTACCATCAGATCTCACCTCCCGGTCTGCTGGATGCTCTCCCTCACCTACCACCTACCTACCCTGGCCAGTATCCCATGAGTAGACTCATACATTGCTGAGTGAGCCTGACAGGACGTGTAAATTTGAGAAACTTTACTTTTCATCGCTTTTCCATAAAGGTTTCAGGTTTTGTGGGTTTTTTTCCCCCAGGGATGTCTGCCTGGGATTATCAGTACCGCAGTCATCTGAACAAAACTGAGATTTATTAAACATAGACAGAACATGAAATCCAAGTGAAAGTAACAGCTTGCATAACAAATCTCTTGAGATTAGCATTTCTCCTAAACTAAGCAAGGTAAGACATTCTCAGCTTAGTTACCGAGCAGGCAGAAAAGCCTCTGCACCGTGACAGCAATGCTCTGTCTCTCAGCAGCTCGAGGCCTTCTGCCAGCACGACACTGCTCTCTGGGGACGCGTATCCTCCATTCACCCAGCCTATCAAGTTGCCCCACAGACTGGAAAACTGATGGACCATGAAAGACAGTAAATTGTAAGGATTTCCTGTATGGTCCCAAAAACAGGCCACTGACTGCAGCAAAGAGCTTTAAGAGTAATTAGCAGCCACTTTTCAAAGCCTTGCCGATGCCACACCTCATAGATCAGGTCATGCCATTCTATTATGACTCTTTTTAAAATATCCCTCCCAATTTTTTTTTTTCTTTCCTGTAAACTATTAATTACTGATAGAAACACAGACCTTCTCTCAACTTTTTTAAATATTAATTTTGCTTGTTGGCTCAAATTTACAAAGAAATAGAGAATTTTGAAATTTGTCATGAAGGTAGAAAACCTGCTACTTCTGAGAAATACTGTTTCAGGAAACTTTAGAGACGTGCATTTTCAACCCACTCCTTTTGAAATGAGTGCACAAAACTGTTAGCACAATGACCAAAATTAGATTAGATATTATATTCCTTGCTGTAGAAAGAAAGGACTATACATGCTGAAGTGATCCTAAATACAGAACTGGCTTCATGGACTGCAGTGTTTGTAAGTTCAGACCCTTACTAGGAGCATTTAGATGTACCTAAAAATCATTCTTCAAACCAAACCAAACCCCTTTAGACTGATGAAAATCCAGCAGATCAACTCACTTTTCCTGAATAACCCTACATTCCCTACAAGCAAAGTAGATTGACATGAATTGTACAAAGTTCCTTTGGCCACTGAAGAAAGTAGTTACTTAACAAGAGAAGAGACAACTGGAGAATTGAATGCTTTGTTGAAATGAGCTAAAAGTGAAGGAATAAAAGATAAAACATTTGATCTTAGGTGACTTATGGTAGATAGTATTTAGTATTTATTTGTAAATTATGTAATTTTCATAGCAGTCTCAATATGCCACAGTAGCATAAATATTAATTCAGAAGCAGAACAATTTTGTGAAGATATGCCTGACAAAAATATTTGCCAGTGCTTACACTGATTTTCTCCTGGTAGCTTCCCAAGAAAATGCATTTTTCCAGTAAATCTGGATGTTCTCTGCTTTGTTTTCCTTGAATCTATGTTTACTCCATCTTCCTGTCGCCTCTGCTTGGCTACTGCTCCCACAGTGGTTCTCTCCCCCTCTCAGGGGGCTCCTCAGGCGCCAGGTCTCTGCCCGACTGAGCAGCGGTTTCCGTCGTGTGTCCAGCTGAGGTGAGCTGATGGCCTGCTGCTCCTGCACATGCTGGCCCCTCTTGCTTTCCGTGCGGCAGCCCCAGCGGCGAGCTTCCGCTGCATCTCCTTCGCTGCCACCGGCACGCGTCGGCACTGTGCTGCATCCGGAGTCCAGAAAGGAGGTTGCTTGTCTTACTTTGGAAATGGTTTTGATTGTTTTACATGACATTAGGTAGGAAGGTATGAAAGCAGATCTTTATGTCTAACGTATCAGCGCTTTCTGCCTGTGCGTGTTTGACAGACATCCAAAATGTTCAAAACCACGGGGAAGTTACAACACAGTAAAACCCTGTTGAAGGAGGGGCGAGCATCTTGCTCATGCCTGAAGTATGATAGTGCTACTGGAAAAGGAGTAACAATTAACCCAGCCAAAAGTCAGGTCAGGCCTTCCTGCCACTGGAGACAGCTAGAAAAATCCGGTGACTTTACAGACGGCGAAGCCTAGCACAGAGGTGAGATTAACCCACCCGCTGCAGCTGGCGGCTAGCGGTGGTGAGACGGATTGACTCGAAAAGGGGCCTCTGAAGCCTCAGCTCACAGTGCCCACAGCTCCTTCAGGCTTTATCTGCTGATGAGGTACAGCCGAAGGAAATTTTAGTGTGGGATTTTTAACTGGTTGAGACACAAAGTTACCGCAATTAGAGGACACTCCTTCCAATCCCACCACCAGGAAGGTTTCTGCCTTTCCAGGTGTTTGCCTGGGTGTTGTTCCCACACCGCACCACAGACGTTTGAAAAAGGGTGTCCTGACATAGGCTGGGGATTCCTGCTTCATCTTCGTAAAGCAATGAGAGCAGAAAAGAACAGAATTGAGAAAATAACTCAGTAATAAAATATTAACAGCTAATTATGCTTTGTGGGATTTCGATTCAACCTGGTTTATAGCTTTGATGAGTTTTCTATGAAATTGTCAAGATAGATTACAAAATACTAACATGTTTTGAAATAGTTACCCTTTTATGTTCAGAACCAGTTTTCTGTGTTCAGAATCATATTCAGCCCCTAGACATTTAAATAATGTTTTAAGAACGGCACATACTGAAAATATAGAAGCAATGTTGTCATTCAGATGTAAACCTGATGAAATATTAACATTTCTTATGAAATTCTTCCAGAAATAGAGAAAAAATATCACCACTGACAAGATTTACAGTGAGAAAAACCCTTTTTTTGAGCATAAGATTGTTCAGTAACAACATTAAATATTGAACTATGTTGAAGTGTGTCTGTAAACAGCCTTCTTTTGGCTCAGTAGGATGTAGATTTATTTTCTCCACTGTGGAAACAGAATAATGAAATTCTATTTTAAACTAAGGACTGAAAAGACAGTAGGGTAAAATCTATAACTTTCCATTATTACTTTTACGATTTGTTAAGCTCAGTGGAACTAGCAATACATTGTGACTAGAACAATTTTTAAATCCCCTTCGAAATCACTAGAGTGCAATAATCATTTGAAAGACAAAGGAATTACAGAAATCAGCATGCAGCTATGCCCCATCAAATAAAACGCAGTCTCGCTGCGTGCTTGTTAACTAACGCTGTCGTACGCGGTGTCTGAAGACATCAGAGCCGCAAGGCAGAGAGCATGCAGTACGCCCTGTTTTCACGCCAGACTGTTTGCGTTTTGCGTCTAACGAGGCTGGGCAGTCAATCAGTTCAATACCTCAATCCTAACACCACTTGTTTACAAATAGCCCAGTTGCTCATGTAATTAACGAGGTGCCTTTCGTTATCGGTGATGGAACTGTCACCTCGGCACTCTGCACAAGGCTCTTCTGGTGGCTCGAGGGAGAGCGGGAGCGGAGTGTGCCGTGGGGCAACATGCCGAGGGGCCGCGTGCCGTGGGGCCGTGGGGTCGCGTGCCGTGGGGCAGCATGCTGTGGGGCAGCGTGCTGGGGGGCAGCGTGCTGGGGGGCCGTAGCGTGGCGTGCCATGGGGGCCGCGTGCCGTGGGGTGGCATGCTGTGGGGCAGCATGCCATGGGGCTGTAGGGCTGCATGCCGTGGGGCGGCGTGCTGTGGGGCGGCACGCCATGGGGCTGTAGGGCCGCATGCCGTGGGGCAGCATGCTGTGGGGCGGCACGCCATGGGGCTGTAGGGCCACATGCCGTGGGGCAGCATGCTGTGGGGCGGCACGCCACGGGGCTGTAGGGCCGCATGCCGTGGGGCAGCATGCTGTGGGGCGGCATGCCATGGGGCTGTAGGGCCGCATGCCGTGGGGCAGCATGCTGTGGGGCGGCACGCCATGGGGCTGTAGGGCCACATGCCGTGGGGCAGCATGCTGTGGGGCGGCACGCCATGGGGCTGTAGGGCCGCATGCCGTGGGGCAGCATGCTGTGGGGCGGCATGCCATGGGGCTGTAGGGCCGCATGCCGTGGGGCAGCATGCTGTGGGGCAGCATGCCATGGGGCTGTAGGGCCGCATGCCGTGGGGCAGCATGCTGTGGGGCGCTGTCCTTTCTTACTTCGCCACAGTAGTTTAGAAACTGTTGGTGTGAATTTACCGCTTGCAGTAAGTAGGATGGCGTGTCCTTCTGGACGGGCTCTGGCAGCAGTTTATTGTCACAACACTGATTGGTAAGCCGGTGAAGCATCCATCTGATTTCCTAAAGAGCATTTTCTGCTTAGGTTGTGGCTCTATTAATCTGTTCAAGCCAATTCTATAAAACCCAAACCATCTGTATTTGTGAAGATCATCATTTATTTAGATTTTCTTTGTGTCTGCTGTCAGTGGATGATTAAAAGTACTAGGGATTTACAGTGTAAAGTCTATATATTGGCATGCTACAGTGACCTTCTAAGTAGTGTCTCCCAATGTTTGAGTAACAGCTGGTACAGTTAAGTCCAGCAGGAAAACAAAGAACAGCTACAAATAATGGAAATAGCTAAGCTTTTGCAGTGTATAAGGGCTGCAAATAGTGGAAACAGCAAAGCTTTTGCAGTGTTTCAGCCTATTCACTAGGCTTTTGTTATATTCGTAATTACTGGCCCCATGGAGGACTCCTGTAGGGTTTGTATTAATATATTAAATCAGCTCCCTTGACTTATGTTTCTCTTTTTCTTTTTCTTTTTTTGCCCCCAATTTTCTCCCGCCTCTCTCCTGAACATAACACTAACTTGGGTTCTGTTGCTTGACTTGGCAAGAAGGCATTACTTGCTGTTTTTTATTATACCTACCGGCACAGGTACCACACAACCCCCGGGAGCTCCTGTGAGAGACTCCGAGCTGCGCAGGTGGGACAGGAGACTCTGCACACCTCTAGTGCAGCTCCTGTATCAGGTTTCCTGGGGCCTTGTCCAGTCAGAGTTGGAATATCTCTCAGGATGGACCCCAGCCTGTCTGAGCAACCTCTTCCAGGTTATCCACCTGCATCGAGAAAACTCTTTTCCATATGTAATCAGAATTCCCCATGTTCCAACTTGCCCCCGTCACCTCTTGCCTTGTCCCTGTGCACCTCTGAGAAGAGTCTGTTGCATCTTCTCTGTCAGATGTCCCTGAAGCCCTGCTCTCTCTAGGCTGAGCACACATGGCTCTCAGCCCTCCGTGTGCTCCAGCCCTGTGGCATCTCATCTCATCTCCTCGTGTGCTCCAGCCCCATATCGTCTCATCTCCCCCGTGTGCTCCAGCCCCGTATCATCTGCGCAGCCTCAGCTGGACTGGCTGCAGTACCTCAGCTGGAGAGCCCAGTATGGGCTGTACACAGACATCGCCTGCAAATCCAAGCCGTGATGCTTGGCTTTCCTTCCACGCGTTCTTATGAAAATGCTGAAAAGTGAAGGACGGGCCACGGCAGGGGCAGGTGGTGCCACCCGTGTGGGGCTGTGGCTGGGCCGAGCACAGTGGCCCTGTCCGCAGAGGAGCTGCTGTGTGAGAGCAGACACGAGGAGCAGGGCAGCCAGGAAATGCACGGAGACAAACTGTTCTGTGGCTACTTGTATTTCCCTGCTGGGTTTTACGTAGCGTGCTGCAGCGTTCAGTGCCTGCCAACACAGTGTCACACACACTCCGGACGTGCAAGACGGAGGAAACGAGCTCTGCATTCGCACTTGGGTTACTTCTGCTGAGAAAGGCTTCAGCGCAAGCTCTGACAGTAAAGTAGCCTCTTGAAATTTGGAAGTCTAAGGAATTATTTTCCATATGACACTGGTGTTGACATTAAGGATTTGCTCTGGTGCTAACATATGTTTTCTATGTCTATTGGCAGCACAAGAAAACTGGCAGAGCTTGGAACATCTTTTTAGTTCATGTTGTTCGTTATAGTGAACCTGATTGGATTACTAATAGGAGATGTGTTGTTTTAACTTCTTTTAATGTGCAATTGGTACAGAATAGTTTGTGAAATATTTCCAAGTTAATGTAAAAAAATACAGGAGTTAATCTTAGGGGCCCTGACGGAGCAAAGAAATACAGCAAGCGCTTCATCTTAAGCAGATGCTTCCGTCCCTTTCTGTTTAGCAAAGCACGTACGTGTTTGGCTGAGCTGTGGCCAAGCAGTTTTGGCAACCGCTGCGTTCCGAGGGAAGGGTTTTCTCCCAAGAGCACTTCCTCGGTGCCCGCTACTGCGACACGATCTGAACAACAAGAAGCGAATGTGGTCCGGCAGGCACTGGCAGTAGTAAAGGGGTTGACACTCTGCCTCTGGTTTTCCCTGCGTGAACTCTGGTTCGGGTACTAGGTGGGTTGTTGTTCTGCTTGTTGAGAAGCTGTGTTAAAATACCCCATACTCCATACTCAAATCTCAACACGTCAAAATGCGTTCTTAAACTGTTGCATTTAGTTCTAAAAAATTATGAAAATTGGGTCAGGTGAATGTAGGCTGCCTGTGAAGGACAAGCCGTGCCCACCTGCGATGCGGATGCCTTTATCGGAGCTCATTGCCTTGGGCTTCCTCACAGCCAAGAGACAGAAAGAGGCGCTTTCATGGTAACATTCATTTGACTTTTTTCAGATGTCTGCTTCAGGATGATGAGTTGAATTGCTTTCAAAAGCTCCTTTTTCCCTCTGTTGGGGATAAAAGGATCCCGGAGTGACTAGGTCGGATGAATTCCATCCCTGTGCCCATAAAAATGGAACTGTAGAAACAAGCAGCAATAAAATGCAGAGCTGAAGTGATTGAAAAGTAAAATCTGGTCGCTTCATTAAATCCGATACCACAATTTGAAAATCGCAGAATGTATCATGAACCTCACCTGTTTTCTCATTAACAAAAAACCTAAAAGCTAAAGAAAAAGTTTATTTTAATTGTAATTATTATAATAATTGTAACTGGAAATAATTCACTTCAAGCACAATGGGCCAACAAGCTTTCTCCCACTGGAGGAGTTCATAGCTCATAGACCGTGATGTCAAGTGTCACCGGTTCATTGTGGGAAACAGAAAACTTGTCTGAGAAGGGAGAAGACCAATACTAGTACAAAAGTTAGAGGACGGTGTTATATTTCAATCTGAGCTAAAAATGAAACAAAGTTGTATACCTGATATAAGCAAATGTTTATGGTGCAACGTATATTTACAAAACCTCTGTTCAGAGTATACAGAAAAAAGTGATTGAAAGAGACAGGGAGCAAGTGTGCTGCTTGGTAAATGAGCATTGCTGATCTCATTCCTCTTAATCCTTCACACACGTTCTGAGGAAGAGATTCAAACTACCTGCGTGGGGTTTGGAAGAGGGCTGGTAGACACTGGGATAGAGTGAGTTCCATCAGCAGCGTTTTAAGAACATACTGAACCCAAAGAGGGAAGTTTGCCTCTTTGCCAGCTTATTGTTACCTTCATTTTCCATGACATACATTGGTGCCTGGTAAAAACATAAAATGCAGTTAATGTTGTGTCTGCTCTGCAGACTGTCTGTCATCCAACAATGGACTGCTGGATTGCGAGAACGTGCCCTGCTAATTCAGTCCAGAAGCAGATAGTTCTGATCCTTCTCACTAAAAGACATTTTTTATGAAATGTGCTCTGTCACTTGGCATTCAGAAGCAGAAGGATATTCCTGTTGTACTTGGGGGATGTTTGAGCATTTACACTGTAATACCAAGGGGAAAAAAGGACACATTCACTATAACAATTTCCTGAGCAAAATTTAGATTCCCGACTGCTGCTTTCACTGCCTTACATCAGGCTTAGCACGGGTGTGTTGAGGTATAAGGCTTTCTGCTGGGAGTGATGTTATCATACCTATCTGCAGCGGCCCCTTTTCTCTTCACAGTGTAGCAGCACGTGGTGTGCCGACCCCGGATCCCCACAAAACGGCAACCTAAATAGACCAGGCAGTAAATGGGAGAGAGGCTGCCACAGAGGGTGAAAGCACAGTAATTGGTGTTGTCTGGCAATCTCTGAATGCAAAGCAGAGTATCTGCAAAGCATCGTGAGACCACATCTTATTTGTTAGTGAATGAATCAAAATCTCATCAGATAATACTACATACGTCAAAGGTTCACTTTGATGTTTAGTCAGGATCAAGTTGGGGACCTTCTAAAACTAAGTAAGGGAATGCTTCTCGAAGCAAAAAGCTAAAAATTAGTGATACAGGAATTAAGGCATTGCCTTGTACTGCTGCCTATCTGGTATTTATACGCAGGAGCGTGCTGGGGCTGCTCTGGATCTTACGGAACAGTTACATATTTTACAAGAATTTTCTTCTCCCTGTCCCTGCAGTTTGATGTACGCTGGAGAACACGTGTGTTGAAGAGAGATGTCAATTCATTTTGCCCACGGCTCTGAACGTGATGGACACCACCCATCAACGGCGAAGCCGCACAGCCAGGTTGAAGCAGCCAGGTGGTACTCGAACAAAAAAGCAGCGCGTGGGCTTGAAGCCTGTTGTTCAGCAGGGCTCACACTCAGTGGGGCAGCACAGCTCTTGAGCTGGAGCTGGTTCGTGTTTGAACAGCCTGAAACAACTTCCATGCATGTGCCCAGCAAAGAGCTGTGTAGAAAGCATCTCGAGCTCATCTTCCTCTCTGGAAAATCTGTTGTGTCTCTTCAGGCCAATATTATCCTTTTCTCTTGCATCTTGGACTGTTAGGATAATGCCGTTGTGAATTTCACGATGCACGGGAAAAAACTTGTTAGTAGACGTATTCTTGCTTCACTGTGCTCCAGAGAGAACTGACTGGAGGCTAAAAATGGGTGCGTGCTCAGGTATTTTGATGACTTTTATTTGCCAGATGAGGGAATTAAAAGCCAATAGACTGTGGGTTCATGCAGGAAAGCAGATAAAGTATTCTCCTTTTTTCTACAGAGAAGTACGTATTGGCGTTATTATTCAGCTCTTTAGTATGAGTAAAAGAACGGGGGGCAAGTGCATGCATACATTAAAGGGCTGAAATTTTTTTCGTAATCTGTATCGTCAGCCCAGGGTGCATTGGTGCCGGAGGATGCTGCTGAGGAAGCGGACAGAGAGCTTTAGAGAAGGATGAGGCGTTTCCGTGACCAGGAGCAGCTCTGGCGTGGTGCTGCTGAGGTGAAAGGAGTTAGGAGGGATATCACTCCTCAGCCCAGGCCCTAAGCGAAGCACCCGCTGGACTCCGGACTCTTTGGCACAGCGCTGCACACTTGGTTGGGGCCGCTGCTGATGGTTCACAACGATCTCCAGCCTCACGTCGCTGTCAGGGGCCAGATGCCTGCGCCGGCACGGGAACTCCTCTCGCTACGCCCTTCGGTACCTACCTACCAGGGAGCGCCGCATCCTGTCTGGCACGGTTGGGTGAAGCTTCATCTGTAATTGAGAATTGCCATCCATAATATCATCTATTTTTTCTGTGAAAATTTTAAATAATTAACGGGCCTTTGTTATATAAAGAGGCTAGTTGTAAATCATCTGAGCTGCACCTAGAGATTTGTGATGTCAGCATTCCCAAGTGAATTACGTCTCTCTGGGGTGATCTATTGTTCTAAATACACTTCTGGAGAGGATTTACGCATGTAACATTCACGAGTGAAAGAGCAAGTAATCTCCGTCACAGATTTGACACTAAAGCCTTAGAATCCAATGAGGTTGATGTGTTAGTGGCAGAGAGTAGAAATTTTCTGCTCTGTCACCAGAGATCCTTGCATTCAGCCTACGAACATCCAGATTTTTCCCTCGGGGAGAAGCTGTCGGTGGGAGTGCTGCCTGCTTTTACACCACCAGCAGTGTGGCTGCTGGCACGTGGAAGTACAGACCCGCTGCCGTGCCTTCAGAGGCCCAGAGACGGCTGGCAGAGCACGCGTGCCTCGAGCTCACCCTCTGTGCTCATGCCTTGCAGAAAGGACCCGGCTTCTGGGGTCTCCGGGAATCACCAGCTTTACATGTTTGGGTTGCAGTCCAGTTACAGTCGCTGAATTACGGCCAGCTATTTCCTTTTCATTCTACACTTCAGAAACAGAAATGCCCACGATGGTCCACGCCAGGTTCCTGACAGCTTCCAGTTACGGCTCACGGTCTCAGCTGCTGACACACGAAGGTCGGGGCACGCAAAGAACTGAGACGAGTTTACAAAACGGACTACAGAAAAAAAATGTTTCAAGGAATCCCGAGATCACAGAGTTTGAGATGTCCAAGTACCACCTGCGCTTCCCAGAGCTAGCCCTTCAGGTGATCTGGGCTCGGCTTACTGCTGCTTTGCGGTCAGATCCCCGGTGACGGGGCAGGGCTCGTCTAACGGCAGACGGGCACAGAACACTGCTGAAGAGGCGGCCTTTTAGGACAAAGCCTGAAGTGACTCGTGCTCCTGCTCAGGGCTCCGAAGCCGCCACGCAAAGAGTTAAAGCAAGACAGAGGTAACTGAAGAGAAAGACCCTTGGGAAGGGGAAGACTGGAGAATCCTGACTCTCTGTGGCACCCAGGAGTGAGAGGTGGTGGAGGCCCTTCTGCTAGGGAATCAAAGGCTGTGATTGAAAAGCTCGGGAATACAGCTCAGTCCAGATCTGAGAAGGATCTGCTGAGCTCAGGAGTAATAAGACTGACTTGATCGTGACGTCAGAACCAGCGAGCGAGCCTGGTGCCCGGGCACTCCTTCGGACCGGCCCGAGCGAGGGGACACCCCGGCAGAGCCCTGGGGCAGGGCAACGGGAGCGCTGTCGGAGCACCGTGCGGGGGAAGACCCTGCCGAGATGCCCCCGTCACCAACTACAGCCTGCGGGTTTATGACCAGGAGACGTTCATGTGAGTACAAAGGCTCCCGCCGTCACACGCCGCACTTTCACAGCTTGCCATTTTAGCTCTCGTGCACTGTTGTCTGGGCAGAGGTCAGATCCCTCCTTCCCCGGGAAGAGCTTTTGTAAAGGCTGGAAAAAAATCTTTCTGGCTTACGGGCTGCTTGTGGAATCTGTCCAGAAAAAGGGGTCTCCCCTTTCCCGTTCCCCTCAGCTCTGTGGAGCAGCGGCCAGGTGGAAGATGGCACCTGAGCACAGAGGTCGGCGTGTCTGTCGGGCAGCGAGCCGAAAGCTCCTCGGGTGATGGGGCTTTGCTCGTGGCCAATCTACCCTTTGCTGTGAAAACACAGTAAGGGGAAAACGGCCACCGAGCCTTCGTTGTCGTCGTTTTCTGTTCATGAGAGGCATCTCGGGGGCTGCCGCCCCTGGGTGTTTCCCACATTCCTCCTCCCGAACGACCCCAGCGCTCCACTGGAGCGTGCCGAGCGGGAGACGGAGGTCACGGGAGAGGAGCTGAGTGTGGGTGCCCAGCCCGGAGCCCCACGCGCTGACGGGAAGCGCCGTCGGGGCCCACTCAACGCACCAGGCCCAGCCAGGCTGCTGCGGCCCCCCGAGGGGTCGGGGACACCGAGCCCCGCGGCGCGGTGCCCGGGGGCGGTGCGGTGCCCGGGGCGCCGGCTCCACCGCCCTTTATCAACGCACCGCGGGCTCAGGGGTAGACGTGGCAGCCGCCAGCTGCTGCCCGGGAAAAGCATCCCGGCGCCCGGGGGCTTCGTTTCCTTCCACCCGCGGCGCCGAGCGACGGAGCAGCCCCGGGGCCTTTCCTCCCGCCCGGCCCCCCGGTGCGGGCCCCCCGCCCGGCCGTGCCCCCGGGCCCTCCCGTCCCGCCGTTAACGCGGAGCGCGGAGGTCGCCCGCGGGCCCCCTGCGCTGGGGTCACGGCCCGCGGCGGGGCCGCCCCCGGGCGGCGGGACAGGGGCCGGGAGGGCGCGGGGCCCCGCCCCGGGGGGACACCCGCGCGCACACCCGCTCGCGCCGCAGCCCCCCCGCGCGGCCCAGGTGCGAGGAGCGCGGGGACCCCGCCCCGCCCCGCGCAGCTGCAGCTCGGCCGCCCCGCCCGCCCCGCGCGCGCCCGGCTCGCGGGCCAGCCCCGCCGCTCGCGCTTTGTGCGGCTCCCCGCGCGCGGCGGCCGGCGGGGGAAGGGCGGCAGCGGCGCGGCCCGGCCCGGCGGGGCCTCCCGCCCTCGGCCGCCGCCATCGGGCCCGCCCGGCCCTCTGCCCGCCCCATCGGGCCGCCGCCGGGGCTCGCGCGTTCCCGCGGCCGCCGCCAGCCCTAGCGCCGCCCCCGGGCAGCACCGCCCCCGGCCCCTTCCCGCCGGCGCTCGGCTCCGGGCGGCCGCCTTCCGCCGGCCCCGGG
This sequence comes from Opisthocomus hoazin, assembly GCF_030867145.1. Classification (NCBI taxonomy): domain Eukaryota; kingdom Metazoa; phylum Chordata; class Aves; order Opisthocomiformes; family Opisthocomidae; genus Opisthocomus; species Opisthocomus hoazin. The sequence continues at coordinate 513,970 of NC_134453.1, read as the reverse complement.
CGAGCGGCAGCGGCAGGAGGCGGCGGCGGGCGCCTCACCTGGGCCGGGCCGGGCCGGCGAAGCCCCCGGGCGGGAGCGGCGCCCGGCGGGACGCCCCGGGCGGCGGCTCCATGGCGACCGCGGCGGTGGAGCCGGTCTACGGGCTCTCCGAGGACGAGGTGGGTCGGGGCCGGGGCCGGCAGCGCGCGTGTGCCCCCGGGCGTGCCGGTGCCCGGGCGTGCCGCGCCGCGCCGCGGGGTGACAGCCGCCCTTCGCCCAGCGGGCAGCCCCCGCCGCCCGGGCGAAGGGCGAGGGTCGGTCCGGGAGGGCGCCTGGCGAGCCCGCCCCGCCCGGCGGCGGCCGCGGAGACGTGGCGGGGGGCCCCTTGTGCCGGTGCCCGCCCGCAGCCCTGCAGGTGCGGCCGGCCGGAGCCCCCCGCAGGGGCCGGGGGCGGACGGGGCCGGGCCCTGGAGCGGGCCCTGCGCGCGCCCGGCGCCTCAGAGCGGGGCGGCGGCGAACAAAGAGCCGGGGGGGGGGGGGGGGGGCCGGGCCGGGGGAGAGGCGCTGCGCGGCCCCGGGCCCGCCGGTGGCCCCGGGAAGCCAGCGGCGGATCTGCCGCGGCGGAGGGAGGGAGCGGCGCGGCCCCCCCCGCCCCGGTGCCGGGAGCCGGTGTCGAGCTCGGCCCGGTGCCTGGCGCCGATGGGGCTCGGCGGCTCGGTGCGAGTCGTGACAGGTGATGGCCGCGTCCCGGCGGTACCGGCCGCTGTCGCCGCGGGCGTTGGACCGGCAGCAGGCGCCCAGCCGCCTGCTCTGCTGTGCCGCTGGAGGTGGCGGTCGGTGCCCCCCGTCTCGACACCGCGGCGGGGCCCCTGCTGCGCGGCAGGCAGCGAGGGAAGGCGTCGGGCCAGGGACGAGCCGTGTCGCGGTTCCGCGGGTGCAGCGTGTCCCTGTCGCTGCCGGGCGTACCGCTGGGCCCAGCTGTATCTTTACACGAGTGAATAATGGTAATTACAGCAACGTTACATCCAGGTTTATGGGGCTGAGGATGAAGGGCTGGCTGTCAGCCTGCCTGCGGTGTGGCAGGAGCTGGCACAAGGAGACCTGCTGACTGTGGAGGCTGCCAGATGGTTTTATTACCTGTTATGTTTGAATGGCATCGAGTCTGGATGGCTGCATCGTCCAAGTCTCGTTGGGAAGGAGGTTCTTCGGCTGGAGTGGGTGTTTTTATCGAGGGGGGTGGTTGGTTCTGCCTTTGTTGATTTATGAAGCTGCGAGCGCAGTCGGATTTGAAGTGCTCTGTGTGTATGTGCAGGCAGGGGAGAAGCAGCGCGTTGTGAGAGCCTCGGGCGCTCGGGCTGGCACGCGCAGAACCGGAGGAGAACCTTCTCCGTCCCGGGTTGTTTCTGTGAGCCTCTGTGCGAGGACAGGACTGGCTGGCAGCAGCCCACCGAGCCGCTCGCCTGGCCGGCCCCGGTGTGCAGGAAGGCTTCTGCCTCGCCTGACCCCCTGCCTCGCCGCAGCAGCAATCCGGTGGCGATCCCGCCTGCTCCCGGGGTGCTGATGGCCGGCACCCGCTGAGGACCCGCGAGGCTGGCGGGCTCGGTGCCCAGCGCAGCACCCCAGAACGTGGCTGGCGGGGCGGCGGTGACACACATCTGTGGGTTTGAGTGTGGCCTGAGGAAAAGGGGAGCCTGTGCGCCCTCCTGCCGTGTCCCGGGTGGGTGGCTGAGAGCGCGGTGCTGGAGTCTGGCGGCTGCTGCTTTTCGGGGTGTGCGTACTCGCCGCTTGCTTTTGTCCCTGCCTCCTTCCTTGACACGCGCTGGTACTCGGACAGAATGTTGAAGAGAAATGGATAGACAGAGAAATCACCGCTGCTCAGCACCCCGCTCTGCACCGTGGCTCTGAGCTGGAGGGGCTCTCAGGCCAGCAAGGGCGCAGCCACCGCATGGTGCCCATGTCCCCGGCCAGCACCAGGGACCTGGCCTGCTGCACGGCGGGCACGGCAAGGGCAGGCGTCTGTCGCTCGCCTCCCGAGGGAAAACCAGGCCGTTTGAAAAGAGCTGCTTGGAAGAGCCGGCCCCGGCTCTCTCCGCAACAACCCGCGGCGGCCCCACGTCGCAGAAGCCATGGCGGCTGCAGTCGCCCTGCCTGCGAGGAGCAGCGGGCTGGTCGGTGCTTTGTTTCCTGTGTTGCTGCAGATCGGGACGGTGCTGGGCACTTTGCAGAACAGAGCAGCGATCATCTGAAGATATGGCAGGAGGCTGCAGATGGAAACGGGGTGGAGGAAAGAGGAGAAAGGAACGGGGTGAGGACAGGCACAGAGGAGAACGCGGGCAGTGTTCCGCAGCCTGATGGGCTGCAGTGCCAACAGCCTAAAGCGGTGTCGGGTCTGTGGCGCACATACGGGCGAAGGAAGGCGCTGAAGGAGGAGAATCTCCCTGGGGAAGGCGGCTGTAAGTAAGCTTCGTTAAAGGTACAGCTAACGAGAGGCTGAGAGCGGCGGGCACGGTTACAGGTTCATTGCCCGCTGGCCTGTGTAGTTAACGCCTTCCCATTGGCATTGCCTTGGCCTTGACTCGTCTCTTTGTTTGGAAAAGCAGAATCTCCTTGCTGGCCTTGAGAGGCCGCATCGTGTATGTCGGCATTTTGTTATTTTTTCGTTGTTCCTACCTTGGTTTGAAATGCAGTTCTGTTGTATACTTTGTGTTTTACGTAGGGCTTAAAGTAGGCCTTGTGTAGGACTGCCTGCCCTAGCATATTCGCTAGTGAGAAAAAGTAGTTATTTAAATGTGAGCTACACTTGCTTAATGGCTTCCCATAAAAGCAGCAGTATCTCTTACAAATAATTAAGCATAGGCTTAACTCTGCTCGCACAGTGGATGTACGTGTCAGTAGGCCTACCTCATGTCTTAAATTAAACACGTGCTTAGGTGTTTGCAGAGTTAGTGCCTACATTAATCTCTGTGAATAGCTGTAATTCTCAGCAGATACCTTCAGTGTGGACATCTGTTCTCATTTTGCTCAAATGCTCTGACAGGCGTTAAGACACCCGGTAGTTCAGGGACTCGCTGAGTCGCAGATGACAAGCCAAGCATTGCACCTAGCCACTGACAGACCACCTTTCTCTTCAAATGTTGTTTTCATAAATCTGCCTCTCTAAATATGAGGTGTAAAATATAAAAAATTCGTTTTATTAGTTAAAATTACCTGCAAATCACGTTCACTTCCTATGACTTTTTCGCTGTGGCGGGTGGCCTTAGCGTGGGTGCAGGCTGCATGGGGAGGTGCTGGGGTCTCCATCCCTGGAGCTGTTCAGAAGACACTGGACGTGGTCCTGGGCAGCCGGCTCTGGCTGGAGCAGGGGCGGTGGGCCCGGTGACCTCCAGCGGCTCTGCCAACCTCAGCCAGCCGGTGGCTCTGTGGAATGGTATCTGTGCAGTCTACTGGAAGCTTAGGTGCTCTCATGCAATCTCTAAATACCAGTGTGTCTAAAAGCTTATACCCCTGAATAGCAGCAGATGGTTTTGCTCCTGCGTGGAGCTCCCCTCCTTCCATCTGCAGCTGTGTAGCCCTTGCACACGCTTGGTTTGCAGGACAGGCGCTGGTGGGACGCTGTGTGCGTAGCGGTGGCGGCAGCGGTGGCTCTGCGCACGGCACTAGCGGGCCTGCAGCCCTGGCCGGGGGGCAGAGCGAAAGGGAGCCAAACCAGAAGCCCCAGCTCAAGTGATGCAAGTGATTTCCCCCAGCTTCTAGTGTCCCTTTGCAGGGAGTTCCTGAACCATCGAATACAGCGGGACCTTTGGTTTTTAGGTATTACCGGATTAATCTCATAAACTTAATGTACTTTGTAGTCTTTGGGTTGTTTTTTTCCCTATAAGAAGAATGGAAATATTATGTCCATTAGAGAAGTACACCTCTCATTTGTTTCAGTTTGGGTTTTGAGGGTCATGGAATCGAATGTGGCCCAAACAAAGCAGAAGTTTCCGCAGGTATTCCCTACCCCCTGCTCAGTGTTCTTAGGTGGAAGGAAAACTTGCAGCTGCTTGTGTCTGATCTGATTGAAGGAGTAAGGTGTCCTCGGAAAAAGATCCTTGGAGAAAGAGTATCTTTTCATATGTTAGAATACAGGCAGAAAAGAGATTTGTGTGTGAAACTGCTTTCTCCAGTTCCAGCATTTTTCTCTTTTCAAGTTCTATTCAACTTCCATGACTTGTGATTGAATAAACTGAAATTAGAAGCTTCCTACTGAGATGACATTTTGTCATGCATTAGAAATTGTCAAAAAGGAGCTTGTGTTCATGAAAATATCTTGATGCAGGAGATATAATTACATACGCCTTAAAATAAATAGTTCTGGATGTAGTCACTGCAGCTTAACCTTTTTTCCTCATCTGAATTCTTGTGTGCTGTGCTGGGCAGAGCACTGTGTGCGAGAAGTGAATCCAGAAGGATTCCAAGCCCTCGGGAGCCCCTGTGGCTCTGCTTTTAATGGGATGTGCTTTTGGTGAACACGAGCGGAAGCAGTGTGTGGGTGTGATGGAGATGGTACCTGTGGGTGGGGGGAGTTTCTGTAAAGCATGAGCTTATCTCTACTTTATCTAACATCTGGGTAAAGAATAAAACCAAGATTGGCCACAATGATGTCATGGTGAAGTACAGCCTGGGCCGTGAGGTGGCAAGGAATAAGGCTGCGATGCAATGGATGAGGCGTCTCTGGGCAGACTGGCTCAAGGTGAGGCGTGCGAGAAGCTGGCTTTTGTGTCCTGTGTTTGGGTGTTCCCGATGGCTTTGTAGCTCTGGAATGGCCTCCCTCCAGGGTGTCTTCTTCCCATGGAGTGGGGCTGCGTCGCTTGGTGCCCTCCGTGAGATGGGGCTGGAAGGGAACGCGTTATCGCTCTGCTTTTGTGCAGGAATCGCCGTTGGGTTCCGGAGAAGACAGACGCACCTTTTGTGCCCGGCGCTGTGAGCGCAGGCTCTTTAAAAAGAGAGAGGGCTGCGGTTTCTGCTCTGAATACCCTGGTTATGTAAAAGCGCAACGCTCGCATCGGAGTGTGAGCAGGGCCTCGCTTGGTCACGGCAGTGACATGGTGTCTTAGTAATAAGCAATTCAGCATAGTAACTTTTTTATTGACTTTTTAAATGGAAAAAAAAATCTGAATTGGTTTTATAGATTTGAAGTGCATTGGCTTCCCAGGGATAGCACGTATAATTTTAAATGGTGATCAGAAAGTCCAGATAAGGAAGCGTTTCATGAATGAAAGGGCTGGCATACCTACTTGTGCGTACTACACACTGACAAAACTAATAGGCTGTGGTTCTCATTAGGTCAACAGATTTCTGTGAAAGCTTGCATTTTAAACCTGCTTTTAATGAGTTATCGGCATATTTTGGCCACTGTTGTTGACACTAAGTCAATTCCAGTTTTAATGTAAAATTAATGTAATGGCGTTTAAGGTGGTTTGTATTAAGGTGTGGGTCTGAGGCGTGAAGACATTTTAGTGTTGCGTGTAGGCGCGTTCGGAGGTGGCTCTGTCTCTCCTCCACCCCTGCTCTGCTGTGCAGTGGGCAGGTCGCTCTGCAGCCTGGCGAGCGCGGGCAGGGACGGTGCTGCAGCTCCCTGGGCCGCTGGGAGGGAAGCCACCAGAAGCGTCATCTCACGATGGGCATCGTCTCCCGGTGGGCATGGCGCTGGGTGTAGTACTTTGCAGGTCCCTGTTATGGGCTGGCCGTTGGAGGGCACTGTGTGATGGTGAATGCGGAGGAGAAGTTTTCATCTGTCTCTGCACAGACGCCGTTTTCCTGGGCTGTGCACATGGGCTGTGACCCCCACGCCTGCGGATCAAAACCTTTCTGTTGCCACCAGCACCCTGCTCGGTCTCGGCTCGCAGCTTTCTCTGGGAGTTAGGCTTAGTGACTCTCTGATAGGTTTTGGTTTGTTTGTTTCATTTTGAAAACATAACCAGGCACCGCAGGAGTGCCAAATAGGCTTAGCTTTCAGAAGGGAATAAAATTAATGTCTTAGGATGTTATGGGAAGGAAGAGCGCACCCCTCCAGCTTCTAGGTTGGAGCTGTGTCTTCAGACAACGTGGGGTTCAACAGGTTACGGTATTTATCCTTTCTAAACCAAACACAGCTTGTTGTGCAAGACGGGCTGTCTCCACAGGTGCTGTAGGACGCAGAGGCCACGCCGGAGGAGGTGGGACTCGGTGCTGTTATCTTTATCCATGTCCTGCTTGTCACGCCGCGTGAGCCGCAACAGGGGGTTCGTGAGGCAGCGGTGTGCTCCTGTCACAAGATCTGGTGTGGGAGCAGCCTGGTTGGCAGCTGACTGATTTCAGCTGAATCAGGCTAAACTGGCAGCTCCGTAGTCCTAGAGGATTACGTGGGGCCGAGACCTCTTGCTTAATTAAACTCTGTGGCGTATAACCTGGGACTTTTCTGAGCGAGCTGGAAGCCTCTAGGCCTTTTAGTAGCAGCGAGGGATGGGTTATCTAACAGCTTTGGTCAGCAAAAAGTCGTAGATGCAATATCAGCGTGAAGAAGTAGCTTGACTTAGTTACAGTTTTGTAAAGTTTGGTGCCAGTGAACAGAAAGTTTCACTAACTTTTGTTTCTTCCTCTTTTGCTTTCATTGCTATATCCTCTTAAATGTTTGGTTTACTTGTGTTGTATGAAAGAGTTTAGCAGTAAAAGAGATGCTGCTAGACAGCTCTGTCCCCTTTTGGAAAGAAATGAGGTCTAATTTTGCAAACACCCAGTTATTTTTGGTGCGCTGGGTAAGAATGCAGTGGCAGGTTGGGTGACTTCTCCGGCTTGAGCACTGGGAGAAAGGAATGCGGTTTTACTGCTGGCGTGCTCAGCTCAGCTCGGGGCTCGAGCTGCTGCCATGCCAGTATGAAACCCGCCGGGAGCTGTACCTTCAGCCAGGACTAGAACTGTAGCCTTCAGAAGTGCCGAACCCGCTGCCGTGCCAACTCGCTCCAGCGTGGGGTTCTGAAAGCGCTGAGTTCCTAACGCTGGCGCGCTCCCTTCCCCCGTTCCCTCCGTCTTTTCCTTTCCCCTCCCATAAAAAAGGAAGAAGAACAAAACGTGAGGAAAGGGATTGTTTTCTGCAAAGCGGCAGCAATTTACTGGTAATTTTAAAATAAGAGACGTGGTTAGACCGCACAGGCCTGGAAGCTAACTGTGGTTTAAATTGTTTAAAAAAATCCCAAGCAGAACCACCCAAAGCCCCAGCAAGACAAATCCAATAACTCGATTCTTGAAATATATTATGAAATGTCTGTCTTCCAGGTCATGTCTTGACTGGGCAACAAACTCCACGTGTGTATTTGTAGTTGTTCGTTTTTTCCTCCCTCCATTCTTTTAACCTTATTTCCTGTGCACTGGCAGGGTGTAGATATTTGTCACAGTCGTGATTTCTAGGAAATGGGAACCTTGCCTGTAATCAACAGAAATGTCTGCAGTTCCGAGAACACTGGCAGGATGTGAGGAACAGCTCCATGAATGCGCTGGGCTTTGCAGTGAAGCTGTAGTGCCTTGGTTTTGTGCCTGACTGCATGGGCTGGTGGTGTTTGTGGTACCCTGCCAACGCAGGGCGGGTTTTCCTTCTTGGGGTAGTTTACCTGCTGGAGAAGAGCGGATTTGCTCAGCGTGCTGCACAGTCCTGCTGTCCTCTCTCCTTTGGCAGTTCCTGGTTTTGAGTAATCCAGGCTTGGGGACGGAGGTGTGATCATGCAATCTCTCAACAGTTGCTCTGATGAGAGAGAGAGTGTCCCAGGTCTCCTTCACGCCGTGAAGCAGCTTATGTAAATGGTCATCAACTCTTGAAATAAGGCAACAGAAGTATTTAACTTTTTAATAATTGAGAAATTACAATGGAGACGTTGCTTCACAATCTCAGTATTTTATTTATTTCTGCTGAATGCCAGCCAGGCTTTTTTTTCCCCTAGCTTTTGGTGTGTCTGTATGAAATCTTGCTCCATTTTTTTTCTGCTAAATGAAAGCAGAGATGTTTTACTCAAACTTTTTTTTCTGTTTGTTTGAACAAACTTAATAAATGCCTTTTCTTTTTTTTACATTTTTTTAACTGATATTCTGAGTTTTTGCCACCCCTCCTGTGGCCAGCTAGTGATAAGGTGTTCTGGCCAGCAGGTGATGGAAACCGTAGTCTTGCAGTCCTGATTCTGCTGTGTCTAAAAGAAGTAATAGTAATAAAAACAACCGAATGAAAATGAAGGACTGCTTTCTGTTATAAACAGATTGCCTCATTGTCTTGGGTTTGAAGTCGGAGAGGCAGATTCTGTCTCTGGAGGGTCCTTGAGCCGTAGGTCCCTGGAAGCCAGGAGGTAATACCATTTTGGTGTTGCCAGGTGTTTGCCTGTATCTTGTTCTCTTTCGTGTTTGCTTGTAGCCAGTGTAGGAAGCCATTTGCTGGCCCAGTTGTACCTCTGGCTGGTATCCTACATCTGTGAGCTGAAGCCTTTCTCTTTGGGTCCTTCCAGTTTCTCGTGTTTATTGCGTGCTTGTTTACGCGATACGGATCTCTGAGCTGGAATGGGGAAGGGCCCGCAGATCTTGTGGCTCTGTGACGGCCAGCGCTTGCCCCTCGGGTGGCGGGAGCCGCAGGCGGTCCCGGGCTCGTCCCAGACGGAGCGGGGCTGCGGTGGGATGTGCTGGGCGAGGGGGATTCGCTCCGGAGCGGGGTGAGCGGGCGGTGTCCCGGTGCGGCCGTCCCGCCGTCGGCGAGGTGGAGCCGGGTCCGTCGGGCGGTTTGCGGCGGGGACGGCTGCAGAGCTGCTGTCGCTGCCCGGCTGCTCGGAGCCTGCGAGCGCCGGGGCATGCGCTGCGCTGCCTGCGAGGGTTCGGGCCAGTGGCCTTGCAGGGTGATGGAGGTAGCACCTCGGAGCTCGGCTGGCGCTGGGCGCCTTGTCTGCCCGCTCCGGTGTGCCGCTAAATCCACGATTGCTTTCAAAGCTTTTCAGTCCTCACACGACCGTCAAATGGTGCTGCCTGAAGGTGTCAGAAAAGCTGATTCCCCGCTGTGGGGAGCTGACCAGGCGGTCCCAGCACACGAGCTCCATGCCAAGGGTGGGAAGGTGAAGTCCCCGCAGGGTCTGGTGTGGGAGAGACGTGTCAGGTTTTGCCGTGAGGAGGAGGAGGCCAGGCTGAGGCTGTCGGTGATGGAGACAGCCCAGGTGTCTGGAAACGAAGCTGAAGTGGCTGCTTCTGTGAGAGGCCCCTTGGCCCGGTTTGTTACAACAAACTGAGACGTGTCTGCGTGGCCTCGGGGCGAGGTGCTGGGCTGCGTGCTGCACGCCCGCACTGCCCTGGTTTCCTGCAGCTGGGCAGTGGGCACCTCTGGCCAGGGTCCCTCTCGCTGCCACCACCGGGTCATTCCCTGTGACCACTGGCTGAGTGTCAATTAGGGCAGTGCGTGGGCACCACCTGCCCTTAGCAGAGGGAGTCAAGGCTGCTGCTGTGAGGCCATGACCTCTGGAGCAGCTGATAGGAACCCAGTGCTTTTTCCATGTGGTTGGGAGACTTTCGTCAGCTACGACAGAAATAGTTGCTCTTACGTTGTGATTGATTTTTTTTGTGCATCGAAGGAGCTAAATTAACCTCTCGTTGGATCCAGGATGGGTGGCTTTGCTTTCCCATTGCCCTTCCTTAGCTCCAGCTGCGATCCCTCCCGGCCGTCTGTGCTGGCACGCTTCTGATACTGAGGTAAACTGGTACAGTTTAGCCAAAAAGGATTAAAAATCAATCACAAGTTCGGACAGGTCAGCTTCCTGCGATTCCAGTGAGTTCAGTTTGCCTGCTGTGCAGTCCCATGGTTGTCTCGGAGAAGCGATGAAGGCCTGTGGCTGGGTGGGCCAGGAGGGAGACCGTTATGTTCATCCTGGCTGTCTATTTGTGTTGTTTTGGTTCCATCTGGTCAAGTCTTGTCACTTGACATTTTATTCCTCATTTCCAGTGTCTGTAGGAACAAATTGACTCCTGGAGGTCAGGTAGGGAGTAACAGACACAACACTAAAAATTCCTGTGCGAGTTCGGCCAGGATTTTGGGTGAATGATGCCTGCTCCCACAGCCTTGGCCTGAGGAGGCACTTCTCATGCGGAGGAGTTTTGCGGGCGTGTGTTCCCTCGCAGGGTGGGCTGGTCCCGACAGCGCCGTGACAGCCCTGTGTCCCGACAGTGCCTTCGTGGCGACTCGCCGGTGCTTGCTGCTGGAGCAGGGGCTTGTTTAGATAGCACAGGCGGGATGATGAGCCTTGGTTCCCATCTTCTGCTCCGGTAGTACCTCCCTGTCTCTGCACATCGTGGTCTTACCCAGCAGGAGGGCGTTCTTCTGCTGTGTTGTCATCTGCCTGGCCAGATCTTGTGCTAGTTCTCGCCCACGGTTCTGCTACTAATCCTCTTCCGACAGTAATGCTTGGTAAGAGACTTGCAGGAGACAAATCCAAGAGCATTCTCATGAAAAGCTAGATGCTCCTGGGGTATTAGCAGCCTGAGAGTACCGCAGGTGTTCCTCCTTGCTCCCAGGCTTCTTTCCAGTTGTGACCACAACCGGCTGCCTAACTCAGTAGTCCCTTCCGCGCTGTGTTGTTGTCGCTTTGCTGAGTCTTGATGAGTAAGCGTTACAACGTACACTTTGTGCAGCAAGATTTTTTTAAACCCTTTGAAGAAATAAGCTCCGTTAACTTGGTGCAGTGCTACCTTTAGTAAGCCCAGAGTATTTTGGCAGCCACACATCTCTGTGCGCGCCGGTTCCTTGGTCTCTAGTACCGTCCCGCGCCGGGGCAGAGAGGCTGGGAAGTCGCTTCGAAGGCTCAAGTGGCCGCAGCCCCGAGCCCGCTGCTCTGCAGTCGGTGTGGACCCCGGGGGAGCAGGGGCTGCAGCTGGAGACGTCCCTTCTGATCCAGATTATTCGGTGATGCCGAAGTCTCCAGAGCTGCTGCAGTACTGCAACAGGTTCTCGGAGCATGGTTTTTCCACTTGTCAGAGTTTCTTGTATTGTAGATACACGTTGTGTTGGTCAGTTTATCCTGGTGATTAGGAGGTGGCTTTGGGCTGACTAAAAACTGTTTGGGTTTTTTTTGAGTGCTTTTCTGACAGTAATGGCTGCCAAGGATAACATCTCCTTTGCCCAGTGACCGCTTGCTCAAGGAATCAGTGGTGGCTTTTGTCTGATGTGTGGGCTTCCTCGGCCGGCCGTCTGCATGCCCACGCGAGCGAGCCGGTGGAGCACCGGCAGCGTATTAGGACGCCGGGCAGTGCTGGTGCCATGGCAGCTTGGGAGCCGGGCAGGAGCAGAGACCAGCAGGACCTGGCCACCGGTACGCTTGGGCGAAAGGTTTGGAAACCGGACATAAATGTGGAAGCCTGTGGCATTTCAAAACAGCTTTTGAGAGAAATAATGGTCAGTTAAGGTAAGTGAATCTTTCAATCTTTGTCTTTTTATTTCTTTTTAAGCTAACAGTAGGTATATTTTTTTAATTTTCGATTGTTTTTGCCAAGGGGATTGTCCTGGTGGTGCTGTCCTGTTGCCTCTCTTACCCAGGAGGCGGCACCTCATGCTGTGCTCTGTCTGGCGTGACAAAGAAGCCCTTGCGCCTTTCTGCCCTGATGTGAGGACGCGACTGCATTGCAGGCAGTTGGGTTCCGGTCCGGCGGTGCCGGGCGGGTGGTGGCCGTGCGTCCCTGCAGCGCGGGGACGGGACGGGGTGAGGCGGCGCGTAGGCCCCTCCGGCAGAGCCCCGGCTCCGGCAGCGGCTGGGCTCGCCTGCCCAGTGCTGGGGCAAGGGTAGGGCCGGGCTCTCCAGGGTCGCCCCGCGATTGCTCCAGCGGTCAGGCGCAGCGAGGCGGTACCTATGGTTGGGTTTTGTTTGTGTCTCACTAGTTCCTGTGGTAGTTTAGAAGTCAAAGGCTGTAAACCAGACTGGGGTAAGTGGTTAGGGGCTGGGCGTGGGTTGCCTGCGCGGCCGTTTGTCACCAGGTGCCTGTGTGATCTCAGCGCACGGTCCTGGGAGAGCCCCTGGGGGAGCGGGCGAAGCCGCGGGGCCTTCAGAACCGCTGGCGAGCAGCCTCAGCGTCCTCCCAGTGAAGGCGGTGAAGCGTGTAGCTGATGGGGTTTCAGGTCCTGTGGAGATCTTCGGACATCTTGTGTCACCTTCTTCCTTAGAATATTGTCCACGATTTGGGCTGGAACAGGTGCATGTTTTAAAGGGTTTCAGTCATGACTTCAGTCACTGCATTTTGATTGACATTGTCATTAAAGAAACGCTTCTGATGCTTGCTTGGATTGAGTTAGCAGAAGCTGGTGGTCTTCTCTCATCCTGCTGATGCTGTGAAAATTTACCTTTGATCTGGTTGCTGCTGTCACGGAGTCTGGTTTTATGTGAGGTCCAGTCAGTTCAGTTGTGAACTACCCGTAACCGCATTTGGTTTTCTTCGTTTTGCTCCGGTGAGAGGCGAGCAGACGTAACTCGGCGCAGGTAACTGTAGCCCGTGCGTGTGCTCTGCGCCGCGCAGCCACCGGCGAGCCGGCTCAGCTGCCGCACACCGCGTGCCCTCGCCTGTTTGGGCCCTGCGAGCGATGGAGTTCTTGTTTCAAATGCATGAGAAGCAAAGCCGTCAGCCCATGCAGCATGTGCCATGGGGAGGGGAGCTGAAGGAGGGTGGCAAAACGGCTGCGCGCCGTTGGGGACCGTGGCCGCCTCCGGTTTCCTGGCTGCCGAGGCCCTGTGATGCAGACGCCCGGACTGCAGCGTTCGGGCGATGCAATGCGGGTCCTCGCGCCCGTGTAGCTCCGCAAGCTGGGGCGCGCGTGCTGATAGTGCCCGATAACGCAGGAATGCGCTGCAGCAGCGCCGTGTGTCATTGCTGGCGTTGCCATGGAAACCTGAATTTTACCACCGGCTGGTTTCGGGGTGCTAGCGCTCGGCATCCCCGTGTTTATCAGAGGGGCGCGGCAGCGCGGCAGCGGAAGGCCCCCAGCCTGGAGTTGCACCCCGGGGTTGTTGTGACCGAGGTGGCTGCTGTCGGGAGGTCAGGGGGTCTTCAGGTGTCTCCTGGGGCTGGCTTTGCCTTCCAGGGCCGGGGCTGCTGGGGGGACGTGCTGTCCCCTGAGGGCTGGACCCTCGCCCTCTCCCTGTCCCTGCGGTTGGGCCGGGGCTGCGCCGGCGGGCAGAGCTCTGTACCCCACCAGACCGGGGTGCCTCTGGGGAGGAGTAGCGTGTGGGGAAGAACCCCTTATCAGGAGCAGGCGCTCTGCGCGTTTGTGGTGTGTTCCCTGCAAGCGTGGTGTGTCTGAAAACCCAGGGCCTCCGTGGAAAAACCCGTCCGCGGCTCTTATCTGGACTTCCTGAATTCTTCTCGCTCTGGCATTCACCGAAGTCGTGTGTTTGCCTAGCAACAGCTTTTTTCATTTTGAGACAGTTTCTGTTTTTCTTCCTGCCGGATATCACGATCTGGTTCCTGCTACCTGTGAAAGCAGGCGGTCGTGCTCTTCCGCTCCGCGTCGCTGGGATCAGTGGGAAATACCCAGTTAGGAACAAGGGTGGGAAGAGTTCACGTGTCTGGTCGTTGCTGTTAAGGACTGCTGCGTGAGGATGGGTGCAGTTCCCGACCTTTGGATTTCAAGTCTGATCTCTGGTTGCAATCTGTGCCTTTTAGGCCTTCGTAGATAAAGGTGGTATTCACTGCGCCTTTCAGAGAGGGTTAAGCCCTTCCCCGCTGTGAAACTGCTGGTTGCTGTTGTGCAAGTCCCCAGGCTTGTGTGGCTTAGGCTGAAGTGTACGTGCCGTTTTACTGATGCTGAAGAGATTTTGCTTTTTGAACAATGAGGAGTCTTCCAGGCAAATGGAAAGACGTGGTTGTTGGTAACTGGAAGCAGAGAATGACCCACACTGTGCCATCACCTTAAAAAAGCTTTTTCATGGAGGGGATTCCCTCCCCAATATTCCATAAATGCTTTCAGCACCAGGAAGGTGCATTAAAGGCAGGAGGTATGTGGGAGCACAGGGCAGGGGGTAGAGTGATTAATTGTTGTCTTTTATGGTTTTCTCACCTCGCTTGTAGGTTTTAGGGAAGGCTGGATTAGGAAAGAATAGGATGGCCGTGTCACTGAGAGCTAAAGGTGCTGTGAGGAGATAGCACTGTACTGCTGATGGATGCAGAAATACTTAGATATTCCCATCAGAAGATAATAGCAAATTAAGCAGTAGGCCTTGCATGCTGGTGAAACAGTCTGCTGGGTTGGCCAGCACTCTTAAAGACTATTAAGTAAAAATTACCCTTTTCGTGCAGTGACTTGGGAAAGACTACTTGAGATTCTTCCGTTTATTTCACCTGACTTACAATTTAGCGGTATTTCTTCTGGCCGTGCTGCTGCTGGGGTGGAGGATGGTCTGGTTGGAAAATCGCTGAGCTAAAAAGCTGCCGTGCTTCTTCCTCTGAGATGATCAAAATGAAACAAGACGGTTGTTGCAAAAGGTTGAAGCCGTAGTGATTAATGTTAATTTCTCGCTCTCATTACTGCCTTGCATCTTTGGCAACCTACCTGTGGTGCTGTGACTTTTTTCTGGTTTAGTCATCTTCCCATCCCCTGGCAGTGACTCGTTACATGGGAGGAACTTGTACTTTTCCTCTAGCACTGTTTTCTCCAGCCTGCCTGTTGTGTCGTTCTCTGCAGCAGCGCTCCCAGTTCACCTGTTTGACTAGGTACCTAAGTTTTGTGGCTTTTGGTTTTTTTTTTTCTTTGCTATGAAAATGCTTAGGAATACAGAATAAATACCTCTGAGTGCTGCCTGCTTCGTGGAGCTGTCATGTGACAGTCTGTTTCTCTAGGCCGCTGACTGTCGGATTTCCCCTGGTAGCGAAGCCTCCCGTGATGAAACGGGCTGTGATTTGTGCCGCACAGGCTGCTGCTGTCCCTTCCCTGGCCAGGGCCGGGACTGCTCCTGTTCTCTCCACAGCCTGTCTTGGAAAGCCAGCCTGGATTCAGCAGATAGGGGGTAGTCCTGGGTAGCAGACATCAGGCAGCCGGGCTGGTTCCTTGGGTTAGGAATTACTGCCGTGGGCCTGCCCGCCACTGCCAGAGAAGATGGCTCTGCTGTAGCTGTGACCTCGTCCTTCTCCCCAGGCCCCTGATGCAGCTTCGGGTTGAGGGTTGCAGGTCTTTGAGCAAGTGAAGCTCACCTATTCACACACACTTGTGTATTTCGCATTCGGCAAACTGTTCAAACCATTTTCTTCCCCTCCTGTGCAGGTAGGAATGTGTCTAGTACAGCGTTCCACCAAGAAGCAGAAGGATGATGTTACGGCAGCGTAGGGTCACGCTGAGTTGGGTTGTGTGGTGTGACCCCTTCCCTTCCGTCAGATATAGCGACCAAGAGCGGCCAGCCTTTTTCAGCTTGGGGAACGGAGCGGGAAGAGAATGGATCTCTCTCTTGGGGTTATTTTTCTGTCAAATCGACGTGCTGGCCAGACTCCTCTGTGTCTGAGTGGTGGATCGGGTGGAAGGAAGGTCTGGAGAGTGCACAGCGGCGGGAGGCAGGCGCGCTTTGGGGGTAGTGGCAGTTAGGCTTGGTCTGATATAGCACAGTTGGGCACTCAGTCCACCGTGTCCGAGTTGTCCTGGCTGGGTTTGATGTGTTAGAGCTTCCTGTTTGTTCGTGAATTGTTGGTACCTGTGTAGGTTAGCCTAGGGATCCGAAAGTCTCTTTGATCTCTTGAGGAAAGTATGTGGTGCTTAAGTCACTTTTATTTTAGATGATGTATCTTCCCTAGTCCCTTTATATTGCTTTAGCAGGTTCATCTATGGGACTCTTGTGATTGAACACACTGGGTAAAATGCTGCGTCTTTTCCTCTTCTCAGTGTAATTTGTCTTTTGACAAACAAAAACACAGCTTCAGCTCAATCTCCTCATGGTGCTTTGTGAAGGTTTTATGAAAAAGCCAAAAGTTTGAGAAAATGTTCAGATACTTCCCTGAACTTTCTTGGCAATTGCTCGGGAGCTGTACGTGCTGTTTGCTGGAGATCTTGTGTGCAGAGAGAACGTGTTTGCGAGTACTCGGTGCTCGCTGGTGTTCCCTGCAGAACGCGGGAGGAGAGGAGAGCCCAGCAGACTCTGTAAACAGGCTTTGACCTGGTGTGCAGCTCCTGTGTGCTGGGCTGGTTCCCCCCGCTGAACCCTCTGCTGAAGCTGTGAGAATGCTCCTGCGCTGGAGATGGGTTCTGTTGTCTGGGGGGTATTCGCCTGGGGGCGGGAAGCTGCCGGCGTTGTGTAGCAGTTCTGGGAAGTCTGGGTTTTTTCTCCGTTTTGCACCAAACTTTCTGCTTGCCAGATAAATCTCAGCACAGCCACCCTTGTTCTTATTTTGTGTTTGGTGATGTAACGCAGTCTGTCTAAAGTCCCAACACACACGGTGGCTTACCTGGTGCTGCACGCCAGCGCTGCCTGAGCACTGCTGCAGGAAGTGTTGTCTTTGTGGTCCTTCGTGGTGGCATCTCGGAACGTACTGTAGCTGCGTTCCCTGACTTGGTGGTGGCTCTGCTTCTGATCCAGGGCCATGGCAGTGGGGTTTTGTGGGCAGCTTGTGCATTTCCTAAGTTTTGAGGCACTTTTCTTAGTGTCCTAAGTTCCATAGCAGCAGTTACATTTTCTGGAACTGTTACCTGATCTCCTGGGTGGGTTTTGCTGCATCCAGTATAAGCAACTGCAATATGAATTTGTGTATAGGCCAAATAACATTCCAGAAAACGTCCAAGGCCGTATGTCGGTTTGAACCTCCACCATATACGAAAGTGGTGGCCCATTAAAGGAGGCAGTTCTGTGTGCACTTGGGTTTCGGTATCTCTGCAGCAGTTCCTAGCTGTTGTTCTCCCTTCGCTGTGTGCAGCCACAGTAATAATTTAGAAACAAAATCAGACTTTCTGTAGATCATCTTGTTATTTCTGAAAGGGGATGTAACTTCATTTAAACCTGCCTGGAGGAAGCCGGCCTTGTTCTTCAGACTTCTGTTAATTTGTGTTATCCCAAGAGCTTTTCACTGCTGCACTTCGTTCACTCTAATATTGATTTGTTGTCTTGGAAAAAAAATATCCCATCCTTGATTCTCGATGTTCTGGACTGACTCTCTGAAGGCAAACGGCTGCGTGGCGTTAGAAGCACACGCTCTGCAAGCGCCGCTGTGTCTCAGCTCCCCGTGCCGCTTCAGTGCTTGGCTGCTGCTGCGCTGGGGGAGATGCCCGGGGCTGCAGGACGAGGCTCAAAATTCATCCGAAACTCTTGTGTCTGGAATGGTGAGCCGAGATGTTAATAGTTCCAAAGATGGCTTATGTTTGTGATCACGGGCTGCTGAGGTAGATGCAGCTAAGGAAACGAATGTGGAACTCTCAATCCTGAAAACTTTATACAGGTTGTGTAATTTTGGGACTGCAACCAGTTGTGGTGAAGAAGTTACTGCTTCTACCTGCGTGTTGCTGACCCTGTATCGTGTTGCTGACACCACAGAAGATGGGGTAGAAGCTGTTCAGTTGCCTTGTAACTTGGCTAAGGAGTCTGGAATTGCTGTGCCCCCTGCTCCCTCTTTTTTTCTGCTGCTTCCAAGAACACACATCTGTGCTTCTCTTGGGGGGAGGCCCTGCTCGGAGCTGGTGAATGGCTGACCTTATTGAAGATCTTCTGCAATACATCGATTCTGAATGTGACTTTTGTTCAGGGCATGGAGCCACATTTGTCATCCAGAATGCCTGGCAGAACATAAAGTCCTGCCTTTGTTTTGGGTAATGAGTGATGAATATTTTAATGAGTGTTTCTTGGTCTAGTCAGTGTCAAGTACCATTCTGGGAACAAGCAACTGAGCTAACCTCTGAGCTTCGTCCAGCAATTCCACAAATGCTGAAGGAGTTCCCTATGAGCGATTGATACAATTTAAAAAAAACAACCTAAAACCAAAAGCAAAACCAAAGCAAACAACACACCAAGTCCCCCCCAGCAAAAACCCCAAGCCTTCTACCCTGAGTATTTGTGCAGAAATTATTTATGTAAAATAAACAAAAAAATTATAGAATCATAGGTTGGAAAAGACCTCTAAGATCATCGAGTCCAACCATCAAGTTGTATCATTGGATATTTTTCCTTTTGTTTTTATATGGGCTGCTGCTTTTGTAACATGAGAAAGATGAACATATTTCATTAAAGGAAGACAGGTGCCTTGGATATTAGCAGCATTTCCATGGTACAAATACAACTCCCAATGCGTGCTGGCTGCCTGCGGACTGAGTGCATTGCTCACCAGTCTGCACACTAAATTGGGGTGCATGAGGAGGAGTGTGGGCAGCAGGTCGAGGGAGGTTCTCCTTTCCCTCTACACCGCCCTGGTGAGGCACCATCTGGAGTCCTGTGTCCAGTGCTGGGCTCCCCAGGTCAAGAAAGATGAGGAGGTACTGGAGAGAGTCCAGAGGAGGACTACGAGGATGAGGAGGGGACTGGAGCATCTCTCCTACGAGGAGAGGCTGAGGGAGCTGGGCTTGTTCAGCCTGGAGAAGAGAAGGCTGCGAGGGGACCTTCGAAATGCCTCTAAATATCTGCAGGGTGGGTGTCAGGAGGACAGGGCCAGACTCTTTCCAGTGGTGCCCAGCGACAGGACAAGGGGCAACGGGCACAAACTGAAGCAGAGGAAGCTCCAGCTGAACAGGAGGAAGAACTTCTTCCCTCTGAGGGTGACGGAGCCCTGGCCCAGGCTGCCCAGGGAGGCTGTGGAGTCTCCTTCTCTGGAGATATTCCAGCCCCGCCTGGACACGGTGCTGTGCAGCCTGCTGTGGGTGACCCTGCTTGGGCAGGGGGTTGGGCTGGGGGACCCACAGAGGGCCCTGCCAACCCCGACCATCCTGTGATTCTGTGAAAACAAGACACAAGCGTGTGATTGCTGGGTACCTTCCCGGGCTCCTGGATTGCAACACAGAGCTCCTCGTTGCAAATCTCTTATTCTTGTTACAGGTCTTGTAGTATTTTATTTTATGAATGTTTTTCATAATAGGTTAAGTTTTTTCCATGTCTTTGGCTGTTTATAATGTAATTTTATTTCAGGCAACACATACATATGTGTGTATGTTTATATATGAAAACACAAATGTTTTACGTTCACCTGATTTTGTATAATGTTTTCATTTAGCCAGAGAAGTCTTGAGAATATCTAATATACTCCAGCTGTAGCACACCAAAGAAGTTGGCGAAGCTCTCCAAAATGTGTGAATCCATCTCCTGCTCAATTTCTGGGATTACAGCCTGTATTTCATCCTTTTTACTTTTACAGTTTATCGGGTTTGCTGTGCACCAAGTTTCAAACAGGGTCTTTTTTGTAGTAAATTAATGCTCTGAGCACTGAAATTGCAGGGTAAGGTTTAGTGCCAGCAACGTTCACTAATCTTTCTAAAATTGCTTTCAGAGATGTGTTTTGGATGAAAGCCTCTCTAAGAGATTCCTCGTCGTGTTCCTGCCCTGCCGGTCGTTCTCTGGCTGCAGCAGCCAGTGGTGGGCCGTTGGTCTGCGAGCGCGGGCTGTGGAACAGGTCACCAGCCTTACCTGGGGCAGAAGTAAGCCTCCCAACACAGTTTGTTGTGGGGTTGCGTTTCTATGGAATGCATGTTCTGTCGTTAAACAGTGCAGCTGTCATAAAGCTGACTGTTTATGGTCTAAAACCATTAAATACCTAACAAGAATGTAGATTGTGGTGACATAAACATGCTTGTGTGGTCAGTTGGCAACTAACTGGGCTACTGGAATGAAGGAAGAACTCCTTCCCTCTGAGGGTGACGGAGCCCTGGCCCAGGCTGCCCAGGGAGGCTGTGGAGTCTCCTTCTCTGGAGATATTCCAGCCCCACCTGGACGCGGTCCTGTGCAGCCTGCTGTGGGTGACCCTGCTTCGGCAGGAGGTTGGACTAGATGACCCACAGAGGTCCTTTCCGACCCCTGCCATGCTGGGATTCTGTGAAGTACAACTAAACCTCTCCCCTTTTGATACAGGATCGTCTCTTGTACGTTTTGTATGCATAATCAGCTTTTCAAAAATGCTGAAAAGTTTAGTAGGTATTTGAGATTTGCATGTCTTAGGAAAAAAAAATTGAAGCTGGTGACCAGCACCATACTTGTGAATGTACGTTTTCTATGCATAAAGCTGTAAGATACTGGCTTTTTAGTTACCTACAGCCACTTCCTAGCCTTTTCACTATGGAAATGTGAATATCAATCTATGGCATGATAACGATCGACAATGGCTTTTTTAATCACAGCTGTCAACGTCTCAGAGTTTAAAGAAAGAAGATAACAGAATTTTCATGAATTGCTTTAAACAAATGATCTCTAGGATATTCTGTGTGCATCGGAAGCAGTTGCTTCTCTGAAACATAAACATCTTGAAGCTTGGGCTGCGTATGGAATACGTGTATGGAAACAGCACCTTGTGCAGAGCAGCAGCGTCTCCCAGGAGAGCGGTCGGAGGGGAGGGAGCCCTGGGGCCGTGCCTCTCGACTGGCTGCAGCGGCCGCCTGGGTCAGCAGCCTGTCACTTGTGCGAGGTTGGAAAGTTGTGACCGAAGACTTATTTTCAAGCTATTATATGAAACGACAGAAGCTTTAAAGTTGCTTTTTTCAAGGTGTGTGAAGTGGCGGGGGTAAAATACAGGTTGGTGAGGAGCATGATGTGTGTTAAAAGGGCATCGTTTTCTTACGACGTTTGGCTTTTTCTGCTTAGCTAGTGAGTAGTCCGTTCTCAAGAACTTTCAAAATGAACTGTTGGCCGTTGCAGAGGCTCTTGGGGAAGGTGTTTGAAGCACGTTAAGCTGAGCGCTAGTCCCACTGCTCGCGGGATGTCTGGATCCCCGGCGCTGGTTGTTACTTGCAGGTGAGTGTCTGAGGAAGCGCTCTGGTGCCACGCTCTGAGGCAGGCGGGTCACCCCTTTCTGCCCGGACGCGCCCGGCGCGCCCGCCGGTACCGCACCCCGCGCCTGCCTGCGTTCTTAGCTCTGAGGCACCCGGAGGTCGCTTGGCGTCAGCCCGCCTGCGGTGCGAGTGCCTGGGCATGCGCGGCGTCACGCGTGCGGCTCGGGACAGGCTCCTCTGCTGCGTCGGCGGTGCTGATCGCCGGCCACCGTGAGCGGCTGAAATGCGGGCGTGCGGCACTGAGCCGACGGAGGTGCCGGCTCCTGCTTCCCCAGTGCTGGCAAACCTGCCACGGAGGAACCCGGGACCCCGTCCTGCAGGGCCTGGGGTCGCCCGGCGCCACAGAAGGACGGCAGCTCTGCTCGCGGGGCTCCAGCGCCGACTGGGTCCGCTTCGGCAGCCGCGGGCCGGGTCTTGAGCTGTGGGTACACCCGAGTTCTGGTCAAAGCTCTCCTGCTCCTGCAAGTGTTTTGGAATGTCATTAACCAAGCCAATATTGCTGGGGGTGCACTGATTTGTCAGGGTTGTATGGCCTTCACAGAAATGTAGGTGAGTTCGAGTTTTATTCTACTGAACGTCTTCCTCCTTTTCCAGAAAAGCAACAAGTCACCATCGGAAAGTGGACTTATTTCCTCTGCAAGGGAAGCCTTCCAGAGATACTCGTCTCATACTGCCATTCCACTGTGAAAAACTATGTATAAGCCTTTTCTTATGAGCTGTTCAAATATAGGACCGTGATCTTCCAACCCCATGAATGTCAAAAAACCACCCCAACCCAAACAACAAAAACGAAAAAATAAGGGACCTAATATATACTTATAAATATCTGCAGGGTGGGTGTCAGGAGGATGGGGCCAAGCTCTTTTCAGTAGTGCCCAGCGACAGGACAAGGGACAACGGGCACAAACTGAAGCAGAGGAAGCTCCAGCTGAAGATGAGGAAGAACTTCTTCCCTCTGAGGGTGACGGAGCCCTGGCCCAGGCTGCCCAGGGAGGCTGTGGAGTCTCCTTCTCTGGAGATATTCCAGCCCCGCCTGGACGCGGTGCTGTGCAGCCTGCTCTGGGTGACCCTGCTTGGGCAGGGGTTGGGCTGGGTGACCCACAGAGGTCCCTGCCACCCCCTGCCATTCTCTGATTCTGTGATTCCGAGTCAGGACAGCGACATCCAGCAGCGTGGGAGCTGGTCTGCCAGGGGCCCTGGGCGGTGAGGGGGCTCTGCCACCCGGCCTTTAACGCCACGAGCTGCAGAGGCAGGCGTGGAGGGACCCATGGAGATGACAGACCCGCCCCGCTGCATCCCGCGTCCGGACAGCACTTTCCTGTGGGCACTGGAAGTGTTGACGCAAGGGCTCGTGTGACTTTGTGTCCCGGGAAGCGCACAGACTGTGCCAGCCCGGCTCCTGACGCAAACCAACCCCCGACACAAGCCTGACGTCAGTCCGTCTCCCCACTCAGGCATCGCCACTTTTAAACCAATTTAGCGAGGGGGTTTTATCAAGAAATCCTGGAGGACTATTTAGCAGTCTGAAATCTCTCAAGGCCACACTTCGTGGTCTCCTTTTGCTAAAAAAAGCCTCCCTTTGCCCTCACCTCCTCTAAATTTGGTTCCCTGCAGTTTCTCAGGATACCCAAGGCCCTCAGATAGTGGCTGGCCTGCCCTGACCGGGGAGTGGGGGGCGGAACAGCAGCGTTGAGATCAGCTTGTTGTAGGTAATCTTAGAACCCGGTGGTGTGTGACCACACCGCGCTGCTCGGGGCATCCCCCGGCCCTGCCCTGCCCTGCGAGTAGGGGGTTCCTGGCGCTCGCTGGAGCTGGCCGGATTTAAAATCATCCTGAGACGCACCAGGAGTTTGCGTTGTGGTGCATCCCAAGGCAGACGGTCATTCCAGTGTCTAATAGCTAATTACAGGAGAGTCATGCTGAGGTTGGGTTTTTTTCTGAACATAAAAGCACTGATATTTGTGAGGACATAAACAGAAGTTATTCTTACTGCACGGTTTGCAATAAATAAATCTTGCCACGTTCACCCGTCTGGTGAACTGCAGCGTGGTTTTGGTTCTCGGAACAGCAGCCAGGAGTAGCGATGTGGTGATGTTGTGAACGCTCAAATTCAGTTTAAACAGTGAACAACAGAGTTACTGGGCAGTATGTTGGACCTGGTGTCGTGCTGGGTGATGCTGAAAGCTTTTTCAAACCACGAGGCACAACGAAGCAGGGCCACAGCCACCCAGGTGAGCGCTCCTGGCAGTGGCAAGAGCTGTCCGTTTTCAGAGCAGCTTTCCGCTGCGTGCAGGTACGAGTTGCCCTTTGGCCAGCAGGCCAGCATGTATCTTCTTGGAGCCTTGCACGTGTCGTTGCCTACAAATAGAACTTGAGCTAGATGTTTTCCTACCTGCCTGATTCTTAACCACAGTTGTTTGGAAGCTGTTTTTCTGGGAATTCTGTTTTTATCTGTTTCCAAGCCGTCTCTAACTTGCCATTTATAGTATTATCATTATTTAAATTAGAAAACGCTGCCTTCCCCTTTGTGCCCCAGTGTAACGTGCTGTTGGTCAGCAAACTGAGGCGGTGGTGATGCACAGTGGAGGAGAGGTGAGTGCACCGGGGGTTGTGCTGCCGTGCGGAGGCACCTGGGCTAGCTGGAGGAATGGGCTGGCAGGAATCTCGTGGAGTTCGGCAACGGGAAACGCGTGCCCTGCGCCTGGGCAGGCACAGCCCTGTGCTCCAGGAGCCCGAGCAGCGGGAGAGCGGCCGGCGTGGCCTGCGTCATCTCCAGAGGTCGATCCAGCTCGTCCCTGCCGGGGTTCTCTTTGAGGTGGTACACACTGCTTACTCATGGAGGCGTTCTGATAAATCAGGGGATTTGTATGAGAACTGGCAGTCTGAAATACAGAGTTACCCCTGGATTTGTGTGACATTTTGCATAGGGAAAACCGAGAGGATTTCATAGTTTTTCACTTTCAAAAAGCTTGAATTTCAGTGGCCTGGTGGTTTTCATCATATCAAAAAAACAGCACTTCAAGATCTTTGGTGTTCTTTTAAAAGAATGAACTGTGTCAGAGGCTGGTGTAGTGAAAAGTAAACACCGAATTGTCATGCTGGAAAAGGTGCTTTGAAAACAAGTCTGTTGCGTCCTTCGGTGACTGCTACTGCAGGCTCTGACTCGGTAGCCGAGACCGTTCTTCACTGCTGGGCAAAACTGCTAGACAGTTTTTGGGGAATTGGGCTTCTTGTATTGCTCTTTTAACGAATAAGTTTTGAAGTACTGCTCTCTGCTGTGTGCTGGGAAGTAATAGATCTGTCCAGACATTGACCTGAGGATAACGAATATCTGAAATTAAACCAGCTGGCCTTGTTTCACTCTCTGGTTGGCAGAGCTTTTACGAGTGTCAGGGCCAGTGTAATGCAATCATCCTACATGTGAAAACATAATGCCTTGATTTTACGGTAGTTCGTGCTTGGAGAGCTCTTTTTGCGTGCCAGGAAGTTAGATAATTTGGTTAAATAAAAGGTTGAGGTTTTAATGAATCGGTTGAGTTTCTGTATCCCCTAAGGGAAGGAAAAGAAGTTACTGTCAGGTTTTCCTGTATGAATACTCTGTTTAAACTTGCAGTGAATTTTCAGTTTGGATGCAGATGATCTTGGTGCTGGTCTCTGGTGCAGGATCAGGGTTGGGTGGTTGGTTGGTTTGTTTTTCCTTTCAAAACTAACTCCATGTGGGAGAGTCACTTTCAGGTCACAGACTTCTGCAAATGCACCGGTAGCTCCCTGTCAAAGCTTTGTTTGTATTTTTAATAGCAACGTGTACCAAATGCTTTTCCTGTTTCTTTGCTGCCACCACACTTTAAATACTTCTCTTGGCTTGTCCGGCGAAAAGCAAGATGGAGTTTTCCTTCAGAAAGAGAATTTCCCATACCATAAATTTGTGACGTATACAGATGATTTCGGCGAACGTTCTTTCCTTTCTCGTACTTTACTGGTTTTTTTCCCTTTCCTTTGAGGTGCTTGCCACAAAATGGTGCTAAATGAAGCGGATAGGAGTGATCATTGTGCTTTTTGTGGCAAACTTGTTGCTATTGCAGGCTTCTTGGCGCGGTCCTTCGTGTGGTGTGAGTGGCAGGAGTAGGCGTTCAGACCAGCGTCTGCCTGTTTAGATGGAAGAGCCGAGCAGAGGGAAACCCAGGTATGCCCGAGCCCCGCGCGGGAGCCGGTGAGCAGTGGCGGGCCCTTGGCCGAGGCAGAGCTGCTCTGCTGGCACAGCTGGCTCCGGGGGACCGCTGTGCACAGCCCGCCTCGGGCTGTGGGAGGGTTCCTTGGCATCGGCTGTGCAGAATCACAGGATCACAGAATGGCCGGGGTTGGGAGGGACCTCTGTGGGTCACCCAGCCCAACCCCCTGCCCAAGCAGGGTCACCCAGAGCAGGCTGCACAGGACTGCATCCAGGTGGGTCTTCAATATCTCCAGAGAAGGAGACTCCACAGCCTCCCTGGGCAGCCTGTTCCAGTGCTCCGTCACCCTCAGAGGGAAGAAATTCTTCCTCGGGTTCAGCTGGAACTTCCTCTGCTTCAGTTTGTGCCCATTGCCCATTGCCCCTTGTCCTGTCTCTGGGCACCACTGCAAAGAGTCTGGCCCCGTCCTCCTGACCCCCACCCTGCAGATATTTGTAAGCATTTATTAGGTCGCCTCGCAGCCTTCGAAAAGAAAGCAGTGGCTCACTCAGCTGGAGCCCTTTCGTGGGCGATGTAAATAGGTCTAAACGTTAAATAAGGAGAATAAAGTCTTGTGCAGTACAGCAAGTCTGTTAATTTAAAGTTCTTTTGCGTTCTCTTAAGTATTTTTAAAGACTGCAGGTGACCTGGTTCACACGCTTGCTAAAACTGTTCAGGTATATCTAGCTGCATGGGGTTCAGCTGAGTTTTGTAAAAATAGATCACAATTCATCTGGAACACTGGCATTTTTTTTTAAACATGCAGTAAAAATACCTTGTAAGCAGATTCCCGTGAGGTCAATGCTGTGATTTGAGCCTGTTTCTTAATGAGCAAGCTTTCAACATTGGACTGGGAGTTTGGAGTCCTGGTTCCTCACCGTGTTGCTGATGCACGCGTACCTGTGATCTCCATACCCTGCTCCTGACGTGCGTGTTCTGAACTTGCTCCCTGCAGCTTTGTGTGCAGTTTTGTCCATGTGCATGGCGCGTCCCGCTAAGGCAAGCTCGTTTCTTTCT
The DNA here is from genome assembly GCF_030867145.1 of Opisthocomus hoazin. NCBI lineage: Eukaryota > Metazoa > Chordata > Aves > Opisthocomiformes > Opisthocomidae > Opisthocomus > Opisthocomus hoazin. The sequence goes on along the minus strand of NC_134453.1, from coordinate 487,819 downwards.
GAAGCTTTGCTTGGTGTTTTTACCTCCCAGCTGTGTGAGTCTAACCAAGGAAAACATGAGTATGGTGCCTCTTCCTAGAGGTCCTATGTCCTAGAAGTAGGGGTGATCCTAGCCTTTTAAGCATGGCCTGACCTGGCCTGTGGCTACCCTTGAGGAGCTTGGCTTCACATGGCCGTCCTGCAAGCTTACACCCCCATCCTCTCTGCCGACGGCTACGCGCCTTGTTCCAGTGCTCAGAAGAGCAGGTTCCCCTCAGCTCGGGTGAAGACAAGAAGCCAGGTTTTGCTCGGCAGCAGAGCTGTGGTTTCCTCAGACCTTGAGTTTGCCTCAGGTTTTGCCACTGTGCTGTGCAGGAAGTCCTCACCTTGGCCTGGAGACGTGCTGGGGAGCAGCGCGGGTGCCAGCACGCGGAGCTGCAGGCTCCGTGGGGCCAGAAGGGTCTTTCTGATCCAAACCACATGGCGTTCTTTCCTCCAAAAGCTGCTAGCTCTGGTTGCTCTGATTTTGACATCTGCTTCAGACAACATAATTTTTTTGTACAAAATATTGCATCATGCAGCGAGGATTGAGAGTTCTGCGGGGAAGAAAAGGCACGATTTGTTTTACTCTCGGACTTCGTAAGGGGGAACGTGATCAGCGCCTGAAGGGGGGAAGATCTGAGCTGCGTTCCCAGGTTGCTTGTGGTGAAGCTACCTGAAATGAGATTTAAATTCTGGTGCTTCAGCCAGGTAAGCAGGGGCCTGTAACCTAGGGACCTTTACTCGAAGTGTGTTCTCCTGTGCCGAACAGCTTCGCAGAGGAGTGGCGATGTGGTTCATAGCCTCGGTGCCTGGTTTTGTTTTCATTGCAGAACTGAGATTTTTATCAAAGTCTGTTTGTAAAATTGCCACTGACAAATTTGAAGATTATTAAGATATCGCAAGAATTATACGGAGACTTATCGTGTACCGCTGCTATGGCCTCAGAAGATCACTGTGGTGTCCCCAGAGGTCGAGCTGTTGCTTTGGAAGCCTCTGTTCTCCGCACGTCTCCAGGAAGAAGCCCAGCCCAGGCAGGTGGCTGCGTCTCGGAAGAGAGGACGGTCTGACTTAGGAATGTTCTGTGTGAGGGGTTGCCGTGGAATAGCTTCCTCGAGTACGGTTTTTTTCACTCGGCCGTAACGTGGGTTGGTTTAATCCACCAACAGATCAAAGTCAGGATCAGCATCACTTCTGCAGTCTACCCAGTCTTCTGCACTTTCAGTTGCTGAAAGGTTTAGGAGCAGCCTAACGGTATTAGCTTGCTATTGAAAACACTTTTGCTCTTTTTTTAAGTAGATGACAAATACGCTATTTTGTTTTGAAAGCGCAGATCCTAGTTGATTTTTCACAGTAATGGGGAGAATTACAGAGCAGTTTGTTTGGGTGACTGCATGTTTTGGTGAGGTTCAGCACACCAGGGGCTCTGGGTGTGTGTTTGCATTTGGTAACAAAAATGCCAGCAGTTAAAACATTGGCTTAAAGATTTGTTGTCTTTTCCAGTCTGATGTGTTTTGCAACCAAAACACTGAGTTAAAGATCTGTTGTCTTTTCTGTTTTGTTATGTTTTGCAAACTTTCAGGTATAATAAAAACAGAGAGGAGGTGCTCAGTGGATGAAACCGGATTCACAGAGTCTCTGTGTGCAGGCAGCTTTCCAGCGTGATCCGGTTTCGCTCCTTCCCCTCAGTGGAAATTTACCTTGCTGACGCCTATCTTGGTTTGAAATCAAAAATGTCTCTGCACAGAGAGAAGAAAAAACCCCAAACAAAGCCAAGCCAGCACTCCCCCGCCGTGGTTCGTGTTCAGCTTTCCTCAGGTGAAATCCTAGATCACCGTCCTTTCACCTCGTTGCCTTGGTGAGGGACATTTATTGCCTCCATCAGCCAAGCTTCCGCGTTGACCGGCTGCGGCTGCCAGGGCCGCTCTGAGCCGCGGCGGCACAGCACGGCGTGGCACGGCGCGCTGCTGGCGGGGGTCCTTGCGCCGGAGCAGCCGGGCAGCGCTCGGTGAGTTCGGCTGTCGGTGCTGGCGTGAGGGGCACGGGGCGATGGCTGGGTGGGCGCCCCAGCTGCTGGGCAGCTGCCAGGCCCTGCCCCGACGCGGGTGCCGCCGGGGCTCCGTGCCACGCGGAAAGCGTGGAAGGGGGTTTGTCCTTGCTTATGGATGGTTTCTTGTACCTTTTGTAAGGCAGTGGTGGGAGACCGTGTTGGCTGTTTCATCTCTGGTCTGCCTGTCTGTTCAGATACTGGTTTGCATCGATCCGAGCGCTGTGCCTTTCACACTTGCCTGTTCCTTTCAAAAAGGCGAGCTGCTGATTTTATACCCACATCGACTGTTATTTCAGTGCCGCTCTCTTCATGCGTGCTCCGAATGCTTCATGGGGTTTCGTCCCCTACGGGAAGCCGACGTCTGCAGCTTTCCTTCTTGCGCCGGGCTGTGGATCGCTCCTTTCTGTGTATGCAGAACGTACTGATGTGTGCTCCAAAACTCCTTCAGGCTGGGTTTTGTAACTGGTCAGTTTAGCTGGTGTGGACTAAGCCGCCTCTCCTGGGTTATTCTTCGGCGGGGCGAAGCGGAGAGCTGCTGTTGCATCCTTGGTGGTGGGAGGAAGCGCGCAGGCTGGGGCACTGCGTTTCGCCCGTGTTCTTTCCCTGTTGTTGCCGTAACTCTTCCCTAAATTTCCCAGCTCCAGGATGTTTTGTTAATACAAGGGCAGGAGGACTTACTAATAAGTTTTCTTTGTGTGAATGCTTTTAAGGTGTTAGAAATTACTTTGCTGTTCAGAGCACCTGGAGAGGGTAAATGTTGTTTAAAAGTTAATGAAGAAATGTGGATCCTGCACATAAATGTACATACGAGAGTCTCCTAAATCTGTAAACCCATCTGTATTCTCTTAGCTGTTTCCTGAGGTGAACTGGGGTCTGTTCATTGTCGGTGCAGCCTGGGTTTTGCTGCATGATTGGCTTGTGGTTTCCTATCTCGGTTCCACCTAAATCAGCCAAGTCTTCTAAAATACCAGTGTGACTTACAGATGAGAAAACACGAGCTGTATGGAGGTAATCCTTCAGCAAAGAGGAGAACTATGTAACCTCTGACATTTTGGGGGGAGGCAAGAGTACATAAACTTTGTGTTAATCATTGGACAAAGCAGAAGTAAGTATGAACGTGGCTAGCAGTGGAACTCAACATTAATACTTAACCAAGCAGTTCATGGCACCCCTGCTGCTGTGGGTGAGGTAAGCTAAGGTTAGAGGGGCGAGGACAGAAAGAGCATAGGCATAAATAGCTCTGACAAGTGAGGCTTCGTAAATGTTAGCGTTTTACTGCTTCACTGCTAACAGCCCGCCAACAGCCGCCATCCCGAGGTGCACGTGCGGCTTTGGGTTTCTAGCAGTAATGTTGCGATATTATTATTATTTTTTTTTTTTTTTAATCGCAGTGCTCAGAACAATGTAGTTCTGAATTCTGAGCCACGCTCTGCATTGTGGCTGTGAACACTCGGTGGAGGGAGGAACGCGGCGCAGGTGCCAGGCTCGGGCTGTGCCGAGCGGGTGTCGGGGCTGCCGAGGAGCCGCCCACGCTGGGAGCAGGGCCGCCGGTTCCCCCCCCGCAGCTGCGTGCGTCGGGGAGCCCCGTCCAGGCAGGGCGTTACGCTGACAGAAGCACTCCTCGGCGCGGTGAGCTGAACTTCTGTTTCAAACGGTGCGTTGCAAAAAGAAGCTTCGGAGATAATGCTTTTCAAGAGGAACGGCGTTCAGTGGAATACAAAAATGCAGAGTTAGATGTCCATCTTGTCTGGTTTGCTGTTTATCAGTGGCTGTAGTAGTTGTTTCAGACAGTGCAGGGTCCTGCACCTGGGGAGGAACAACCCCAGGCACCAGTACAGGCTGGGGCTGACCTGCTGGAGAGCAGCTCTGCGGAGAGGGACCTGGGTGTCCTGGTGGACGACAGGGTGACCATGAGCCAGCAGTGTGCCCTGGCTGCCAAGAAAGCCAATGGAATCCTGGGGTGCATCAAGAAGAGTGTGGCCAGCAGGACGAGGGAGGTTCTCCTTCCCCTCTACACTGCCCTGGTGAGGCCCCATCTGGAGTCCTGTGTCCAGTGCTGGGCTCCCCAGTTCAAGAAAGATGAGGAGCTACTGGAGAGAGTCCAGCGGAGGGCTACGAGGATGATGAGGAGACTGGAACATCTCTCCTACGAGGAGAGGCTGAGGGAGATGGGCTTGTTCAGCCTGGAGAAGAGAAGGCTGAGAGGGGACCTTATAAATGCTTATGAATATCTGCAGGGTGGGTGTCAGGAAGATGGGGCCAAGCTCTTTTCAGTGGTGCCCAGTGACAGGACAAGGGGCAATGGGCACAAACTGAGGCACAGGAAGTTCCGTCTGAACATGAGGAAGAACTTCTTCCCTCTGAGGGTGCCGGAGCACTGGCCCAGGCTGCCCAGGGAGGTTGTGGAGTCTCCTTCTCTGGAGATATTCCAGCCCCGCCTGGACGCGGTGCTGTGCAGCCTGCTGTGGGTGACCCTGCTTGGGCAGGGGGTTGGACTAGATGACCCACAGAGGTCCCTTCCAACCCCTACTATTCTGTGATTCTGTAATTGCACAGGAGGTGGGTACGGTTTAATCTTGCCTCCAGAAGAATATTTCTCTTTAATACAGATTTTCAGCTCTGAGCAGAACCAGGAGAGTGCCTTTTGTATATCCCTTAGCAAGGTTATGGAAAGTGATTTGGAGATGGATGCAGCGGAGAAGTTGTCACTATTAACCACTGTCAGTATCGCAGCATCTAAATCGTCTCCACACCAGTTCTCTGTGATTACTACACGTGAAATGAAGAGGAAGGAATCCAGGTCAAAAGCTCCCGTCCACGATATTGGGGAAGTGGGGAAAGGAAAACGATCTTGTGGATCTCAGGTGTTCCCTTCTGCGTTATAGTGCGGGTGCTGGTGGGAACGGTGTGACCGTGCGGCGGCTGGTTGCTGCTGACATGGAGCGAAGCCGTGAGAACGTGCGGAGTTGAATAAAGTGGCCTTGGCACACGAAGTATTAACTGATCTTGGGTAGGTTAGGGTGGGCCAGTGGGGACTGCGGACCATGAGCTGTTTCTGGAGTGGGCTGCTGCCTCTTGCTTAGAGGGTGGCAGCTCGGGCAGCCAGTGGCTTCCCAGCAGCTGAAGTCCTCTGGTAAGGACAGTGTTTCTCTCCAGTAGCCTCAGTTTTCCTAGCCTTGTCTTCCCTTTACTGTAGCCCCTCTGCGTGTTCCTGCCTCCGGTTCCCAGTGATGTTGCAAGAAGGAAAATTCAGCTGCTGGTGGGAACATGGGGGTTGCTGAGCAGGTGAGGGCAGGTGCCAGCTTCTTGGGGCACAGGGGGGGAGGGAGCATCCCAAGGTTGTGTCCATGGGCCTGACCACCCTGGTGGGTGGCAAGCAATGACCTCTTTTCACTTTCTTTATCCCCTGGCTCAGAGGGATGTTTGAGGCAGTTGCCAGAAAATGGAAGTTTGCACTGGGAGAACAGCTCTATGAAAATGCATTACGTGACTCAGTACTTGCGAAAGTCTTTCACTCAAGATACTTAACTGCCAGTAAATTGTGCCCTGCTGGATTTGTGTGTGTCAGGTTGTTGTCTAGACAGTTGAAGGTTGTCTTTCTGCTCAGTGGCGTGTCGATTCGTGTGGTACCTAAAGCTATTTATCTGTAAAGAACTCATGATTACAGTACGGTCAGGTGGCATCCGTTTGACTTTTCAGATATGCACAGGCTAATTAAGCAAGTACCTTGAAGTCCAACCAAAAAAATGATCTTGCTCTGGTCAGGGGCCTGTCCAGCATCGCTGAGCACGTGTTGCGGCTCGGCTGCGGTGGTGTTGAGGCAGCCCCTCGCTTCCCGCCTCTGGCGGCCGGCGCAGCCTCTGCTCCGCGCGGGGCGAGAGCACGAGCGTGCGTGCGTGCGTGTGTGTGGATCCCTCGCCATGGAGCTTTGCTGCTGCGGTTCACATTTCTGGTTCCTCGATCCAGGTCCCCGCTGGTCTGTGCTTGTGAGTGTCCCTTTTCTGATCAGCCTTGTTAACCCACTCTGCGTGGTCTTGTTCATTTATTCATTTTGCAGATGAGGCCTCCTGCCGTCTGTCCTTCTGTGTGTCCTTCAGCCTCGCTGCAGACTGCCTCCCACACGTGGGATCCCAAGAAGAACCATGGCTCTGCAACATACCACTTCTCCTTAATCCTCCAGAGGTGTTCCCTTGTCCCGCTCTCTCCTTGTGCCTGGGGTTCCCCTCCCTCCTGACCCCAGCCAGCTCAGTCTTTGCGGGGTGAGTCTGGCTGGGTGCTGGTGAGCGTGCACAGAGGCCCTTGGAGGTGGCCCTGGACGTGGCTGCACTGGGTTACCGACTCGGGTCTCGCACTTCCCAGAGGCACCAGTCACCCAGCGAAGGCGTGAGCCGTGAGCCCGGGGCTTACAAGAGGTGTTAGCTTTACTGGCAAGCGGTCTGGCTTTGTGGTTAGCTAGTGCTGGAGTGATGGCTAAGTCTTTGGCTTTTTTTAGTATTATTTAATCCAGAAGGTGTGTCCAGATGACACACAACTCAGTGAAGACATTCTCTGTGCTCGTACATAAGGACTTCCCCATCCTGGAAATCTAAGTATTTGGAGTAAAAATAAAGGGCAAGTCAGCATTTTCTAAGCTCAGCTGAATATTACTGGCAGTTGTAGACTGTAGCCTCTCATTTCTCGTCTCGGTGCCACGTACATCTTTGCGTGGCAGTGCTGGCTTTTAAGCAGCTGCCTCCACCTGTGCTTCATCCCTGGCTCTCCATTTCTTCCTCCCCTTACCTCCCGTTCTGTTGGCGTGCCGTTTGTGGGCTCCGCAAGGAGGTTTTGGGCTGCTGTTTGTGGGCTCAAAGTGTTGACCTAGGTTCAGGAAAACCTCGGTGGGAATGGAGTTCAGTTGGCACTTCCACTGAAAAAAATGTATCTATAAACATGTCCTTAATCTCAACAGGCAGAAGTGCTGCTGAACTAAAGGTTGGCTCGGGCTCAGAGGTGCGAAGGGGTCACTGTATTTGAGGTTTGGATCCTGGGTCTTCTCACTCGAGATTTTTCCACACTTAGTGATCTTGTCTTGGCTACCCTCTGTCACTGAGCCCTGGGTTTACAAGAAAACCAAAACCAAATCCCAGTTTTCTTTTCAGAGAAGGGTGGGTGGAAACTTGTGTCAGGTAATTGGTGCTCAGTGTTTCAAGTCTCTCACTGTGCCTAGCCAAGCAATCCTTTATCTGATTTTTCTGGTGGATAAGGAGGTGAGATTACCTCTCTATTGCTGTGAAAATTTAACTCCTTTCTTTACGTAGGCACAGCATACTTAGAGATAAATGAAGAAACTGGGACACAAGGAGCAGGCATAAGAATATGAAAACTTTTTTTTTTTCTTCTCCCCCCCTGCCCTTCAGTCTTGCTGTTGCCCAGCAGCGTTCCCAGCTGAGGCAGAGGGGGGGATCCCTACGGATGGGAGCTGTCAGCCCGTGCGCAGCCTGGGAAGCTGCGAGCTGCCGCTGGCTCCTGCTGCTGCCCGTGGTGATGCCTGGCAAGCTGAACGTGGGAACCCTCCATCTGTGTCGCTGGAGGCTGTGTGTATCAGAATATTCTCGTGTTAAGCTTTGTATGCGTGTGTGTGCGCAGGAATGCACCCATGGTGTGATGCTGCTTCTGGGAGTGCTTTTAGACAAAACGATACAGAAAGGAGTTCAGTGCATTACAAGAGAGTTATTTTACAGATGAGCTGTCTGCACAGCTGCTTGTATGGTTCAGAATACTGACATTGTCATGTTCTGCAGAAGGATGTTCCATCATCCAAAATTCACCTTACTCCTTGTATACAGTAGGTGTTATCAAAATCAGTATCTTACTGACTGAAGGAAAAAATTTGAGGGTGTATAGGTGAGGCCTTGTTACTAATTGATGCCTTTTAATTCTTTTTTTAAGCCATTCCATACATTTTATGAATATGAAAATTTGAACAAACATTTGCAAAAGCATTGTTTATGCTTGGCAAGATGAAATATTTAGCGGAGGCTGAGGGCCTGAATGTGCGGAGGGAACAGGGTCTTCTGGTGTACTTAAAGTCTGAAGTGAAACTTCAGGTATAGTTTTTGAGAATCTCTCAGTTTAGATGGTCTGGAGCATCGTCTTTTGTATCCTGCAGAACCTGAATTGGGGAGCCTCGCACAGCTGGACTTCCTTCTGCTCTGTGGTGTTTTTGTTTTGGTTTTTTTTTGTTTTTTGTTTTTTGGTTTTTTTAAATATGGGGGGGTTTTGATTCAGTTAATATGCAGAGGAAATTTTAGTACAGAAATAAGATGCCACTCTGGCAAAGCTGGTGTTGGACTTTGTGGGAGGAAGTCTGAGTAGCATTAATAATACAGTAACTGTCAGAAATCCCTCTTTCTGTCCCTCTCTACTTAGTATTACAACCTCTTTTCCTCCAGTTCTCCTTCGGTAAGGTCAGAGTAGTCTACGTGTCTTTTTTCTGTGCTGCCTTCTCTTAATGAAGGAATTTTCTTGATCGCAGTTTGCAATTTCGTTGCCTTTTGTCTATTAGAAGCACTCTACCAAGCATGTTGCAGCAACGTTAGCAGATTGAAAAGAGTTAACATATGGAAAAAAAATTTCAGTGTGCATGAACATAACATGATTGACTTGTTCTTCTTCACATACTGTTTTGTTCGTCTATCTGGTAAGCGTTAGGCTCTTCTGGGAAGGCGTCCTGTCTTCCTAATTGGAAACTACTTTGGACAGGGTGAAGTGCTGCTGGGAAGGATACCAACAAACAGATTTTCAGCAAGGGTTGAAATCCTCAAGCTTTTGTTTTAATGCAGCACAATTACTACGGTAGGATGTGTGTCAGGATGAAACTTGCCCTGCAGACAGGTTCAGTGAGACCTTTGCTTTTTGTTCTCTGAAGTAATCTGTGTCTGACTCCTTCCAGAGGAATGGCATTAGCCTGGACAGGTAGGGCTTTGCTGCTGTGGTGGTTCTGACCTTCCTAATGATCTCAAAAATCTCGGATTCAGCTCACAAATCTGTGTCTCGCCTTGAGCTCTAAAGCAAATAGAGTAGGTGTAGTATCGTCATGCCAGAATAAACCTGTGGGAAAATGTTATTGTTTTCTGAGCAAGCTTCAGGGAACGGAGTCTCAAATTACTGTAATTGAATCTTGTGTCTTGCAGTTCTGGAAGGCTTATCAGAGGAGAAGGCAGAACTGATACGGGTGACTGCGGAACCTGTTTCTGTAGGATCCTTTCCAGATTTAATTTTGGTGGCCTCTTTCTGTAGCAAAAATAAACTGGTCAAACAGCATGGAAAAAAAAAGTAAAACTACCCTTTATACCAATGTTCCTCAGGAGCTGAATGCAGTGAAGCGATAAACTGAGCATTAGGTTGATCTCTTAGTAATACGCGTCTGCAGAAATTACCGTGTGTCATTGAGAGCTGGTTTTGAGCTCTGTATATACCAAGTGATGAGACAGGTTTAAATGATGTCATTTTAAGGTTGTATTTTTAATCTTGCATCCTTTTTTTTAAACCGTGGGCATCTCTCTCACCAAGAGGTATTAGCATTATTGGACAAAAACGTTATGAATATTTTCCCTTGTGTTTGAAGAGACAGCTTTAGAGTCTAAGCAGAATGAATTTCTGTGGAGTATGGATCATTAAGGATTTGAAGTGGCCCTGCTTAGCAAATTGTCTAATACTTTTATTACTATTATTGTTACATTATTATTACTATGATGTTATTACTGTTAATCTACTCTTATTCGGCTTTTATTTAACTCTTGACAGGTCTGACCAGAGTTGGATGCTCTTCACGTTTGGATTCGGGCTATTCCTTAGCACGTAAAGTGTATGCCTCCTTCCAAGAGGCTTTTCTTTTCCAAGTCCTACCTGGGAGAGACTCCTGCTAGCTGAAGGCTGAGAGTTTATTCACAGCTTAACCTCTTGCCATCTTCACAATGAGTTAGAGAATAAACATTAAACCTATTTTCTTTTTTGTTAACAGGAGGAGTCTCGTATCCTAAGGGTGAAGGTGGTTTCTGGCATTGACCTAGCGAAAAAAGACATCTTTGGAGCCAGGTAGGTGTTCTGCATTGACAGATTTACGCATTTAAACAGAATAAACTTAGAGCAAGGACGCTTTGTAATTGATTGTTCATAAAAGTGATGAGAGATCCTATTACTTGATTACAAGCAGTGCAAATTACGGGCTGTGTGTTGGCAAGAAAGCCATTAATCACAGCAGTGCCTGTTCGTGCCCTCTCCCACCGTACGGAGCCGTTCAGAGTTCACCGTCTGCCTCCGCTCTGTGAGCGTGTGAGGAGCACCTCAAACTTTGGCAGTGTTTGGCAATACTTAAAATGAATCCCAGCTGTCTCCCCGTGTGCCCTACATGATGCAAGAAAGACCAAAAGCCAGCTGTTCCCTCTGTCTTATTTGGGGGAAGTTCCGCTTTCCCTGCTGGCTTTCGGTGCCAGGCATCGCGAAGTCTGACTAGGTAGCCAGACGGTGAGTTGTCTTGGTCTTGGACGTATCCAGCTGCCACTGCTGCAGTTCCTAAGGGCGGTACCTTGGAAGCGTAGAACATCTCAAGCTGGAAGGGACCTGTAAGGAGCATTGAGTCCACCTTTTGGAGAGAAAGGCGATCAAAGCATTTTCTCCTGTTCTGCCTGTGCCACGAGAAGGCTAGCAGTAAGTACTAGTGCAGAATGGAGTTCAGAGTGAACTGTGCTGACAGAGTGCTTTTCTGTTAGGCTGTGGCAAGTCCAGGTTTTAGTTCCAGCTGAGCCTTGAACCACCTTGAGTTTTAAACCGGGGACTTAAGAGGGAAAAGAGAAGTTTCTGGAGTGCCTAAGGCAGTCTTCATATGACTGCTTCCCTGTTCATCTGCTTATCAACAGATAGGGCGAACAGACCATAGTTTGCACGGGTCTTTGGCCGAAATGACAATTGTCAAACAAGAAAACTGGTTCTAAATGGTCAAATGGCAAGATAAGGTAAGTTACGTTCTCAAGTATGTGTGTTCTTAAGTCCTTTGTTTTGAAAGAATTAGTCACAGATGTAGGAATAGCTGTTCTCCAAGTCTAGGCTTGCTGTGCAATGACCTAAAGCATCAGATCAGGTCATACTTGAGGGAGAAGCTGGTTCTGAAGCCAAAATGGACCAGAAAGCATTGATTCCACACCCTTCCCCCGTCCCCCTCCCGAAGGTTAATTCAGGTTTGATGTTCTTGCTATCTCAAGCCTACGCATGAGGAAATTCTTTACTGCAAATGCTCTAATCAGAAGTTTTTTATCGGATTGAGATTAGTGGTATCCAATTTAGCTGTTATCAAAATGGCTGATTTCTTAATGTATAAATGAGTCTCCCTGTGGATTTTCCTGTATTGGTTTAATGATGCTTACAAATTGTTCATTAGCTTGCATATCTGGCTTGAAACTACATGAAAGCAGCAATTAAAAGTTTAATCAACTTTGATTTTTTTTTTTTTTGTGAAATTTGCAACAAACGTTCCTTTGGTAGCTGTGTGCAGAATATGGTAAGACAAAGCTTTCATATTTTCTTTCCCCAAATTTGCTATTGTGAGGACCAGCTTTTGATGCTGACCATAAGCAACAACAGCAGCAGCTGATGTGTAGATGTAGTTGGGCACGTAGTGCTCGCTGAGGAGATCCGGGGTGGTGCTGTTAACAGTGCTGCTGGGCCGCACCGTAGGAGCCCCGCTGCTCGCTCGCACCAGCAGCACCTGCCCCGAGTCCTGCAGCTGGCGCTGAGCTGCTGCCGTACCACAGCGAGAGGGAGGAGCGGCTCAGGCCCCGAGAAGGCAAGGCTGCTGGTGCAGATGCTGACCCTGGAGTTGCCACAGTTGTGTGCTAACTATGCTTTCTCTAGACCTCCTTTAATTTGGCCTTTTCCTACAATTACAGATTTTCGGTTTCCTTGATACATTTCATTGGCTGGATTTTGTTTCTGAATTATTTCCAGAGTCTTAAATTTTAGCACTTCTTTGGAAAAAAGCAAAGCTAGTGGTTGAAATACTGAATCTGCTCATTAAGAGGAACTGTGTAGAAATATTGAAGTGCTGTGGCAAATTCACAGGAGTAATCTGAGAGGAGTGGGAATCTTTTTAGTGTTCGTTTGATTCGTTAAAGGATACATTGGAAACTTTACAGCTGAATCCCCGGCATTGTACTATCTCCTCTGGCCGTACTTCTCGTAGAACTTTTGTAAATATTTAAGGTGGCGTGTTCAAAAGAACTACTAAAATTTGCTTAGGAGTTGATAAATTGTGAAAATATCTTTTGTCTTTCAAAATGCACAAAGTTAAAACTGAGTGAAATTTGAACTGAGTTCTACTGATGTGGCCCTTAAATATTTAAATTGGTCTCAGGTCAGTAAGATCTCCATAAAAACAGAGAGTTAAAAACATATTCCCAACTGATGTTTTTAACTTTCTTTTAAACAGTCCTTTAGGAAAAGTTGAGACTAGCAGCATCGTGTATTGTGAACTTAGTGAACTGCTTGTATCGCTGTGTTGGCAGGCTTTCAGAAAGCTTTCTTTTTTTGGCTAAAGTTCCAGTTTAATTTTTCTGTTTGTTTTAGGGGCCTTACATACCTTGGTGAGATACTGACATTTCATGCTGCTTGATGCTTAACTGTGATTTCGGTTGCTACGGATGGTGTTGTTCAGACATAGCTGCTGAGAGTGTGTTGTGTAGTAGCTGCCCCATTAGCAGCTCTGTGGAGGCCCGGTGCGGTGTACGTGATGAAATTCTCATTTGGGGCGGTAGAGGAGAAACGTGTAATGTTTGAGCTACGCAAGAGGAAAAGAAGGGAAATTTGTGGGTGTGAGAGCTGTACACGTAGTATTTTACTATGCAGTGTATGTTCAGGATCCCTTAAAAAAATAGCAGTAACTAATGCTGTCTGTGTGTTTTCTTCTCTTGGTGCAGACATAGACCCTGACATTCCGTTGTTTCCCTCTCCCATAAATAGTTTCTGTGAGGCCACAAGTCTCTTCCAAGTTCATTTCTGCGGTGGCGTAAGTTGTAGCGCGCAGCCACAGGCTGGCATCTGGTGTGAAAGTCAGTCGTGAATCTGTGGGCGCTGGCTGCTAGGCAGTGCGTGGCACCTCAGACCGCGCTCAGCAGATGTGTCCAAGGCGAGATAACGGTGTGGGCCGTGCTGAGGGCCTTCTTGGTAGGTGCAGACACCGCTTGGTGCGCCCACGAGTGCGGCGGGCTGAAGGAGGAGCGGCCGAGTTCGCGCTTCTGCTCCCAGGAGCCCTCTCCGTGCTTGTGCCGAAGGCGTCTTGCAGCAGCTGGTCTCCCCGTGGCTCCGCTTGCCGCCCTCGTGCCTGTTCCTACCGCCGTGGCTGGAGACTGGCGGCCCCAGAGCTGGCTCTGCTGCCCCGGGAGGCTGCGGCTGTGTCGGCAGCGGGCTCGGCACCGGCTTTGCCGGGGCAGCAGCCCAGCGCTGTGGCGTCGGGCCGGGCGGCCGTCCCTGCGCGGAGGTGCGGGGATGGCAGGGAGCTGCCGCGGTGGCCGAGGGCGTGCATCAGCGAGGAGGGCACGGGGGATGCGCTGGAGCGAAGCTCTGAGGCTGCTCCGCACCGTCAGTGGGCTCTGCCCCGGGAGCGTGCGGGGCGACGGGCCTCGCTTTGGAAAATACACGCGGAGAGCAGAGGCAAACGCCTGGTGACTGGTCCCTGCGTAGGCTCGGACAGGGCTGGCTGCTGGCGTTGCGCTGTGTGCTTGCCGCGGTCACAGCAGGGAGGAGAGCGGTCGTCGGCACCCGAAGGCGCAGCAGCACGGTCTGGGGACTTGGACACGCTCGTGGTATCCCACATGCTGGGGAGCATCGGGATTTCTGCTTGACGTTCCTAAGCGGCGCTTCTGGGTTGTGGACAGATACGTTTGGGTTTGGTTTTTTTGTCTGTTTTCAGAAACTAAATCAAGTGTTGAGGACAAATTCCTGATCTTTGTAATGTTCTTTCTGGGAGCACGACGGTGAAGTGACTGCCAAACGTTTTCGAAGGAGTTAGTCTGCAGTCGTTTGAGAGGTGCTGGCATGGCAGAGCTACGTCCCCGCAGCTGGCGTGCCCGCTGCGTGGCAGGGTCCCGCAGGGCGTAATGCTGGGGCAGGGCGGTGAGTTACCGGGTAACTGTGAACGATTCACTACAAGGCATACACTGTGGCTGGCATCTCAGGGGGTTTTCCTTACCGTTTTTAATCAACGTTACCATTACAAAACATTGCCTGGAGGCTTGCGGAGTCTGAAAGGCGTTTCGTGCCTCATTAGATCCAAGGAAAGTCTCCTGCCAGTGTCGAGCGCTACAGAAACCAGTATTTTTCTTCTGAAGACTGTAACAATAAAACGAGCTCAGTGCTTTTCATTTTGCTTTTTTGGAGTTCTTTTAGGCTTATGAAATCATTTCGGTAGTAGATACTGATATAGAAGAGTTGAGAAGTGTATGGAATTATGATTACGATGACATGAAATGTACTAGTGTGTAGAATGAAGTGGAGGCCATGAGCCGAGGCGGTGGTTACACGTGTTGGGTTTTGTCTACGTAGTTTTAGCGGAGGTGGCTCTAAGTGGCCAGTCAGTGTAGACAGAGGTGGCTTTTATATCCTGTTTTATGTTGAGTTCTGCAAAATTACAAGTCTGATATATACTGATGGCCAATAGATACTGCAGACTGGAGTTTTGTGAGTCTAGTATTAGCTTTGCATGCTTAGCTCTGAAAGGCACATACAAGCTTGCTGCTCTCTAGTGCATAGGCACATATATTTACCACCTGACGTATACTGTATTTTAATATATACATTATTATTTTACATTTCTTTCAATTCCCTCTCAACTTTGTAAATGTAATGTCTCAATGAATTCAGCTAGTATTTGTATTCTTGTATGTAATTAAGTGTAATGCAGATTATAATATAATTAATCTTAGTTATGCAACATACTGAACAATTATTACTTATTACTATTTTGTTTTTACTCGCACATTAGGAATGATGCTATGAGTATCATCATGGCTGACGCTGCACTGTGTGAGTGACTGGACGCAAATGCAGTCACTGCCTAGAGAACCTTGGCACATAAAATGAAATTTCCTCTCCTGGATGCGTTTATCACATTACTGAAATCTAAGAATTACTTCTCTGGTGACTTGGTCTGTTTGCTGAGCACCATCTGCTTCAGTGGACAAGTTTATGTCTTTCCCTGAAGGTATGTCCAGTGTAGACTTGGGTTTTTGATTAGGTCTTTTCTTCCACTTTTAAAAAATATAGCTAGGTAAAATACAGCACTTGGAAGGTGGCCCTGGGATGGCTGCTGGGTCACTGGGCACAGCGGTGACACGCTGCTTATAAAGGCAGTTTCCGCACGTGCACACAAATGCACTCACGAGTGGTGAAGGGGAATGCGTACGCGTAAATGAGAAGAAAATGTCCTCTGGTTATTACTGGTTGTGTGAGATAAGATACTATGGTGTGGGTGTTCTTATTGAACAGTTTGGGAAAGAAATACAGACTTGTGTACACTGTAATTGGGTAGATCTGGTGGAGTTTCTTAGCTGCTGCTTTTGCCTTCTACATCACGAAGTAAGTGGAAATTGTGGCTGGCTGGAAGCTGAAAAAGGTAAAGTGCTTTTCAGTTAAATTACGGATGTTTTTTCATTAAGAAGAAGCTACACTTCTAATGACATGGGAGCTTATTATGGGTTGCCTCTGGGTTTATTGCTTTTGCCTGCTCTACCCTGAAAATCCAGCAGCCTGCAGGGCGCTGCCGGGATGCAAGGCTCTGCCCTGCTCTGGTTGCCCGTGTCTGCGGTCGGTGATTGAGCAGTGGTGGTGTTAGTGCTAGGGTATGCGGGCTCCAGGCTTCTGGTGGTATTTTGAGTCATACCGTGTACTCCTGTTGAGAGCAAGGCTGCTTGAAACGTGGCCGAATTCCTGAATTCGTCGGTATGCTGTTACTGTGGACTGGCAATGGAAGGCGAGCACGGGTGGCTGTGAATATGCCTTGCAGATGACAAAGGCAGCAGATGTTTACCTTTCAGCTGTTCCTTGAAGTCCACTGTCACTGCTTCTAGTCCAGTTCGAGTTATGGTAGATCCTGTTTTAACTAACAGCAAAATTCTGCTGACAGCTACACCCCTGGCACCGTCCCCCCTAGCGACTTGCTACCTTGGAGCTGGGTTTTAAAATCAGCCCGTTCCCCTCCTCGTACTGATATCTCCTGTGCCAAGCACACACAGATGACCTGAAGTGAATATTTTAAAAAGGCATTCGGTTAATTTGTGAGAAACAATCTGGCTCAGAATGAGCTGCCTCTTCACAGTGCTGTCCGAGAGAGCGGGGACGCTTGCTCTGCTGCCTCTTCGGTACGCGGCTCAGCGCGGAAGGGTTTTACCCGTAACTTCTGTTTCCTTTAAAATTATTTACTGTGTGTAAAAATAGACAGAACTCAAGCTCTGAAGTTACTTTCTGTGGTGGGCCTAACAAAATGGATTTTGACATCAGCCATTAGTCAAAAATCTTACCCAGTAAAACATTACATTAGCTAGATGCATAGAAGTAATTTTTGGAGAAAGGTTTCAGTAGTGCAAAATGGCACCTGTGCCAGAGTGCGACTGCTGCCGATACCCTGTCGGGGGGAGTTCCGGAGGTGCAAACCTCTCAAATGAACGAGCCAGGAGTTCTGGGCACGTAGTCTCAGGCTGCAGTCACAGAAAATGTTTCGGGCTCTGCTTCAAGAAAGCGTTTGATGGGGCAGCGAAACAAAGGACTTGTCCAAAATGTGTGACTAGCGGTAGAAGAGGGTGATGTCAGAAGAGATCAAGGCCTGCTTAGAAGAAAGATGGTGGATAATAGGTATTTTTCTTTGGGAAGCAGTAGTGTTGATTTTGCCTGGCGCTGGTGAGTGGAGTGCAGGCGCCCTGGGCTGCGGCGTGGGCGCAGCGGTGTGTCGGGGTGCGGGTTGGGTGGGCGCAGCGGTGTGTCGGGGTGCGGGTTGGGTGGGCGCAGCGGTGTGTCGGGGTGCGGGTTGGGTGGGCGCAGCGATGTGTCGGGGTGCGGGTTGGGTGGGCGCAGCGATGTGTCGGGGTGCGGGTTGGGTGGGTGCAGCGATGTGTCGGGGTGCGGGTTGGGTGGGTGCAGCGATGTGTCGGGGTGCGGGTTGGGTGGGCGCAGCGGTGTGTCGGGGTGCGGGTTGGGTGGGCGCAGCGATGTGTCGGGGTGCGGGTTGGGTGGGCGCAGCGATGTGTCGGGGTGCGGGTTGGGTGGGCGCAGCGATGTGTCGGGGTGCGGGTTGAGTGGGTGCAGCGGTGTGTCGGGGTGCGGGTTGGGCGGGCGCAGCGGTGTGTCGGGGTGCGGGGTGGGCGGGCGCAGCGGTGTGTCGGGGTGCGGGTTGGGCGGGCGCAGCGGTGTGTCGGGGTGCGGGTTGGGTGGGCGCAGCGGTGTGTCGGGGTGCGGGTTGAGCGGACGCAGCGGCCATGACGCCAAGCAGGGGCTGGCGGCAGTGTGGGTGCGCAGGGACTCCCCGTGCAGCAGCCGTGGCCGGTGCCGGTGCTGGTCCCGCTCGTGGTGGCTGGCAGCAGAGGGCACCAGAGATGGCCTCTGCCTTCGCTGGGGTGGCTTTTGTGATTCTCGCCCAAACCAGCAGGGTTTTGCCCATCTGCACGTAGTAAGTTCTTCAGGATGCACGGGGTATATAGTTCACTACCTGTACATGGAGGAATACTGCTTATTCAAGAATGCAGTCTTGCTAATGAGGAAGAGGACTTAGTAATAATTCCTGAAGTTTATAATGTCATAGTGAAAAGTAATTTTCGCAGATCGTTGCTCAGTGGAAAAGTTTCTGTGTACAGATAGAAAAATTAAAATGTTTCTCACTGTTTGAAAAAGGAAGGGCCCATATTCAGCCGCTCAGTTTTGTCCACCTGCCTGCCATCTACTGTGGTCGACTAGTTTACCCGAATCTGATGGCCTTAAAAGAAAAAGGGGCATGTGGACAACATCTAAGGAAAACCTTTCAGTCTTGAATTGGTGAGGCAGAACTTCTCTTTTCTTCCTCACCTACTGATCACATTAAATCCTTAAGCGGAATGGACTGAAATGATCAGCAGGTTCTACTTTTTTATATAGTTTATAGTTTTATATACTTTAGTTTTTCCTCCTAGACTTAGTGATACCTCATCTTATAGTTGGAAGATTGTCCACATCTGACCGTTTCCCAAGATGCATTTTATGTTTATTTCTACTTCATTTGAACTAATCAACAGCCCCTGCATAATTGTCTGATGGATGAACATAGCCGTTGCTACTCTGCTGTGCAGTGTGAGCCTGTAACTGTGTTTTCGTCTTGCAGTTACGGCAAGCACACAACAGCCAGGGGTGGTGTTTCATTAGAAGGGTCCCGCTGGCTTAGCCTTCGTTTGCAAGAGCGATGCTAAACCAGCTCTCTCTGGCTTGGAGAAGCTTTCTTCTGTGGAGTTTTTCTTTTGTGTATGAAGTATTTCTTTCTGTCCAAAATTTTCAGCCCTAGGACTGTATATACACATTTAAGGATGTCCGGCACTTTAGACTTCAGATGGCTCTTACTCTGTTTTCAGTCTTTGTTTAATGAGTATTAGGGCTTAGGTTGTGTTGGTGTCTCTCTCAGACCTCTGCAGATCTCCCAAAGGAGTTGAACAAGTTTTACTGCTCTGGCACCTTTTCACTGAAGTGCCAGTGAGACTTCATTCCTGTAAATTCAGAATCATCTATTGCAATTCAATATTTCTTTCTCCTTTCAAAAAGGAAAATTTTCCTGTTTTCTGAAGAAGCAGTAAAACCATTTTTTATTAAAGAAACAATATGAGGACAGGCATTTTCATTTTGTTTTGAAAAAAACCACTTGTCTCATAATCATACGCTACTCTGTGGGGCTGAGTAAAAGGAAGGCAGAAATTACTGCCTTAAAAGAAGAAAATACTAAAGCATCTTGTGAGGGACATCTTGCATCTTACATTGCGAAATAAAGTCGCTGCTCAATCATTAACTTGTAAAGTTTTGCTTAAGCCTTTGCGTTAAACACTGCAGCTTAATGAACTCAAATCACAGAATCACAGAATAGTAGGGGTTGGAAGGGACCTCTGTGGGTCACCCAGTCCAACCCCTTGCTGAAGCAGGGTCACCTACAGCAGGCTGCACAGGACCTTGTCCAGGCGGGTCTTGAATGTCTCCAGAGAAGGAGACTCCACAGCCTCCCTGGGAGGTTGTTACTGATAACAGACCGTGTACCCTGGAGGTGCGCAGTATCTCTCCCTGTGCCATTCAGAGCGTCGAGAACAGAACCAGTAAGGTGAAACGTGGTGTAAACGGGAAGGACCCACAGCTCTGTCCCCGAACAGGACAGTAGCACTGCCCATGCGGAGGTAGGATTCTGGGCAGCGGGGCTGGGGATTCCCTCCTTCCACCTGTCCTCCTTGATGCCACCGAGTGACCTGACTGGGCGTTTCGCTCTGAAGCGGGAGCGACCAGCTGAGGGCTCTGTGATGTTCTGTTTCCTGTCCTGTCCTTTTCCAAGGTAGTCTTCCCTCCACCGTCCTGAGGTACGAAGGAGGCCCTAAGAAACGGAGAGCTGGATGAAGTGTCCTGGAAAGGCAGAGAGCAGGGCCGCAAGAAAAGGGTAACGGCTAGGAAGTGGTATTGCTGCCAGATAACTTATTTTTTTGCATATAGAGCTATGAACTTGGTGTATTCCTAGCAGCCAGGCAAACACAAGAATCTGTTTCTGGCCATCCTGGACTTTGCCCTTTTCCCATACACGCTTTCCCATCTGCAGTTACAGGTGCAGGCGTGTCTGTGCTGCTAGCACGTGAGTCTAAATGGTGGTCTTGTGGTCTTGTCTTGTCCAAGTTACATGCCATGGTTTTGGTTTGGATCTCTCGTGGCTGTCTAGCCTTCAGCTCAAACTTACCCAGAGCTCTTCATCTCTTCCTTGGGCTTGAGCCCTGCGGTGCCTCACGTTACGCTGTTCACAGCAGTGTCGCTGCCCGTGTCGCACGCCTGCGTCGCTTGTGACTGCGCGTCCAGGCTGTGAAGTTTGCAAATGTCTTCAGCATAGATGAATAAGTTGGAGCCCTGCTTGCCTCTCACCGTCCCACATCTCAGTTACTTCCCCATCGTATTTGTCTTGCTTGGGTTGGTAGATGTTGATTCCTTCCTTGCAGAGGGACCAATTTCCCTAACTTGCTGCTTTGACCACCTCACCCTGCTTTCTTTGAAACTGCTGCTCTCTGTCGTCTGGGGTTGTGGGCTTCTGTCAGCGACTGCTCTGTGAGCTCTGGCTCCCTCAGTAATCCATTACGTTTTTAAACGAGGTTTTGCCTACTGTCCTTCAGCTGTGTTGGTCATCATAAAACTCCCTTTTGGTGGTGAAGCTTGTGGATGCCTGGCTAATAGTCAGAGGGACCAGTGCTGATACATACCCTGTCGCACTGTCTGGTGCTGTTTCTTGTTTCCTTCTGTTCACCCATTTGTGTCTGTTGTATCTCATCTCGTGCTTGGGTTGTCCCCTCGTAGGGTCATGGACCATCTTTCTGTTCTGCATTTGTCCAGTACGTGGGGGTTTTGCACTTGTAAAGACCCCACAGCGACTTTTTGCTTTCACAGGAATTACGGTTGAACCAATACTTTATGTAAGTGGAAAACAAAAACAATTTTGAGAGACAGTAGTCTTTCTCTGCAGCTTTACCTTTTGTCCCAACTGCTTACTCGCTTCTCTTGTAGTTGTCCATATTTTCACCTACCTGGTAAAAATAAATACATAAATAAAATCATAATTTATGGTTAAGAATATCCTCCATGTTTTGTGGAAGTGAAGACCAAGGAAATAGGGAATACAAGTGCTACAGACAATGCTTTTTGCCCTGAGAAACCCTGGAAGGACATTTTGCATGTCTCGGTAGCACAACAGTTATTTTTTTATTGATGTCTGCTGTGAGGTGATCCTGACGCTGACATAACCGTGTCAAAAGGAAGGAAGCTTCCAGAAGCATTTCTCCTGGAAGGCAGCCCCCACTGCGGCAGGCCAGTGCTGGAGCAGCCAGGTGTGTGTATGTGATCGGTACAGGTGATAACGAGTTCAGAACAGTAATTGCGGATGAGCAACACATGTTGATGCAGTGAGCAGCCATCTTGGTCCCTTCCGAGAGGGCTGGCTCTGGCACCCTTAGGTGCAAACCCACGGCGGTTTAAGCTGACTTA
This sequence comes from Opisthocomus hoazin, assembly GCF_030867145.1. NCBI lineage: Eukaryota > Metazoa > Chordata > Aves > Opisthocomiformes > Opisthocomidae > Opisthocomus > Opisthocomus hoazin. The sequence continues at coordinate 466,498 of NC_134453.1, read as the reverse complement.
AGTAGTGGCTGCTGTGGTGCCTTTTCCCGCTTGCCATGCCCTGATGGCGTGGGTTTGCTTACGGAAGGGCTGCGGGTTGGTGCGGGGAGGTGGTTTGCCTGCAAATGAGCGTGTGATCGGAGCCGCGTGGCAGCTCGTGGCTGCGGTGCATCACGTGGCTGCAGCGGGAAGGATGGGACCGCAGCTGCCTGGCGCCGGGGACCCTCACCGTGGACTGTGTGCTGGGGCTGAAAAGGTAAGCCGACCCCGGCTAATGGCAGCCGGCGTCTCTGGGGCCGTTTTCCTCAAATGGTCAGTTGGGGATGGTCTGCTGTGTCCCCACGGGTGCGGGTGGGTGCCCCTCGGCGAGGCAGCCGCCCTGCCCCGTGCCCCGCGGTGGGGGGTGAGCTCCTTCTCCCTGCTGCTGGGGTCCAGAGAGCGGGGCTGGGGGCTGCTGGCGCCTGCGGGCTGGTTCGCCTGGAGGCTGGGGCTGCGGTGGGACTGTGGGAGCCACCCGGGCAGTGACCTGTAGAAAGCTGTGGGCGCAAGAGCCGTAGCAGTGCGGGCAGACGTGGAGAGAAGAAGGTAGAGAGGGATGCAGACACTTCAGAAAATAACTGGTTTAGCACGAGCGGTTTTTTCCCCAACTTCTCTGTGAGTAACTGGAGCAGGCATAACTTGGTGGTTGGTTTTGGTTTTTGTTTTTGCAATTTTGCTGCTGGCCTGTATAGTTTCTGTTGCAGTGAGTGCTTCTGATGTGCACTAAAAGACAGCAAATTCTATGTGCATTTGTCATCATCAGTGAACTGAAGAGCTGAGTTGTTTCCCTCCTCACTCCCCCCGATGGAAAGAAGTCCTGATGCAGGCTTAATATTTGCAGAGGATAGATTTCAGTCAAGATGAGTTTATCCAGAAAGTTTCATGTATCCTAGTTAGTCGTTGTGGGCATAAAAAACAGGATATAAATGCATCTCAGCCTGTCCTACCCTGTGAGCTCCATTTTTGAAATAATTTTTCAAACAGTATCTCGAGGATCTTGAATATAGTGAGATGCAGTTTATTGTTTCATGCCTGCCAGTGCTGCCTCAGAGAAGGAAAAGCATCACCCAGCTACCTCTGCCCATGTTTTAGGAGGTAATAAATTGTGGATTAGCCCTCTAAATTGAATTATGTGGTGCAGATTTAACCAGGATGCTGTAACTACCCAATTCTCTGTTTCTGTCTTGGAAGACTCCCGGGCTGGCCCAGTGGTGCTGGGGTGCAGAAGCCAGCCCTCAGCTTGCCCTCTGTGCACGGGGGGAGTGGGGTGCTGGTACACAGATCGGCAGGCGTACTGGAGGGGAGCGTAGCTGCCCTCTCCCGTGAGGACGAGAGCCCTGCTGAGGAAGGGTTCACTGCTCCAGGGGCCTGCCAGGACCAGGCTTGCGGCTGGGTCCACAAAGCGCGGCTCTGACTGCGGACCCAGACTTCCCCTGGCCCGAGCGACCGTGCTCCGTTCCGTGATGTCGGTGAGCCTGCGTGACTGCGCACTGCCGCTCCGTCCGGCTTTAAAGCCAGATTGGGTTTTTTTTTTTTCCCCCCTAGGGCAGTATTGCTCCATAAATACTGTTCCACTGCTGGGGGGAGGAAAGTGATGTGCACGCGCAGCCCGGAGCTTCGGTTTGGACACGCTGCCAAGAAGCAGTCAATCTTGCTGTTTTCTTAGGGCTTTGCTATGAAATTATTGTCGGGTGAGTTAGGGACAGGGTGGCAGATGTAATTTTCAGTTCCCATTTTTAGACAACTTATTAGAACCGCAGAGAGTGTGCAAGTGTGTGCCTGCGTATAGCCCTCGTGGCTGCATGTAACAGTCATACCTCAGGAGCGGGGTGAGGCAAAATTATGAGGAAAAATCCACTCTGTTTCCTTTTTTTCTTTTCCCTACCCTAGCTAAAATAAAACTATCCTGGGTTTGATGTTGTTCACGTTTCTACGAAGCAGCAGTTCTGCTGGGTTACAGTTTTCTGGGCTACAGAAAACCAAGTTGTTCTTGTTCTGAGAAGTAAATAAAGTAATGTCCTTGAACTGTTTAATGAACAGAATGTGAATTAGAAGGTATTTCAATAATGCCTATCAGGAAACATAGTGCTAAACTTTCAGCTGTGCAGCAAAAGTGAAAGACCCTGGGTGGGTGACAGAGGTTTGGCTCTCCTTTTCTGTTCCTTACTCTCCCAAACAGCATGAAGAAGGGTGCAAATTTGGGCTCCTTTGTAGAGAGCTTTGAAGTAGATATAAGGAAGTGCTGCTCTGGAACTATTACTTTGTGAATAAATATATAATACTCTGTTTTAATTGAAAATGAATGTGAATAAGCTGATGCAGAAATAGATCAATAAATAATATAATGCAATTAAACATAACAGGTTTCTAAGCCTGTGATGGTATTAAAGCGTTGCACTATTGTTTATAGATTGTCAGAAGACACAAATGTTATTCTGCTAACATTTAATATCTTTACCTGTACTTGTGTACTTTACCATAGAAATGAGCACAGAGCTAATGCATAACTTCCAGCATATCCAGATTTTAAGAATTTTCTTATAGTTTGAAAAGTTTTAGATTTCATTTAAAAATTTGTTTCCCCTAACTTGTATTTTGAAATAGAAACCCAAGCCCGAGGTGGATTTTCAGGAGCTGACTCTAGTTTGATAGTACAGAGTGATCGTATAGTTAACAGCTTCGCCATTGAACAGGGTCCCTGAAAAGAGGTGCATTTCTCTTAAAATTAGAGTTCCTACCAGTACTGTGAGATGTTTCTCAACTCTGAGGTGCAGAGTGGAGCTCTCTGACGTGAGAGGCCGCTGAACCTTTCTGTGCAGTCTTATTAGGGAATCACGGAACAGCTGAGGCTGGAGGAGTCCCTGGAAGTCTCCAGGCCAACCCCGGCCCAAGCAGCGTCAGCCGGAGCAGGTTGCGCAGGACCGCGTACCGCCTGGGCTTGAGTATCGGCGCAGGCTGAGACTCCACAGCCTCTGCCAGCCTGTGCCGGTGTTTGACCAGCCTTACAGTGAAAAAGAGATTTCGTGTGTTCCGATGGAATTTCACGTGTTTCAGTTTGTGCCCGTTGCATCTTGCCCTTCTCAGGGCACCGTGGAGAAGAGTCCGGCTCGCTCTTCTTCATCCCTTCCCATAAGGTGTTTTTATACACATGGATAAGGTCCCCCTGAGCCTTCCCTTCTCCAGGTGACCAGTCCCAGATCTCTCTCTGTCCTTGTGCGACAGTGTCGCTTAAGCATCTCTGTGGCTCTTTGTTGGGCTTTCTCCCATAGGTCCATGTCTCTCGCACTGAGGAGCCCAGCGCTGGACACAGCACTCCAGATGCGGCCTCACTGGCGCTGAGCAGCAGGGAAGGATCTGCTCACTCAGCCTGCTGGCAACGCGCTGCCTGGTGCAGCTGGGATACCATTAGCTGCCTTTGGGGCAGGGGCACGTTGCTGGCTCGTGGTCGGCGTGGTGACCCCGAGGTCCTTTTCTTCATGAGTTCATTGAGTGGACAGAGCGGTGGGAGGTATTTCTGTAGTGACGGAGTTAGGTTGTGGCACAGCTGGCATAGGGCGATGGCCTCATTCTCCTTCTGCTTCGACGTTTGGATGCAATCAAAATGCTGCTTAGTCGCTTGTTTCTCTACCCAATGCCATTATTAACACAGCAAACTTCTGACATGCTGCATTGAACATGAATGTTTTGTAAATTTATACAGATTTGATAAATATCTACAGAGAGTAGAAATAAAATGAAGAATGGGGCTTATTCAGGAGTCCTGTATTTGGGAGACAATGTTGACTTACGTGACCAGAGTTGGAAAACTAACCACTTTAAAAGATCACCTTTTGGCACATTCAGCAGTTAATTGTATGTCCGAGGAGATGTGTAAATATGTACTGAGTGGGACACTGCAGCCTGACGTGAAACTGTGCTGTGGGGAAATCGCTCATCTTAGCCTGATGCTTCGCTGTCCTCCCTGGTGTGGTCTTTGCCAGAAGGAGCAGTGTGATAAGGTGGAAAGCGTGGTGGTGAATCTCATCAAAACCTCCCTGCAGCAATGAGTAATAGCACACAAGAACAAAACTGAACTCCCTCTCTCAGCGGTTTTTGATTAGTGTTCTCGAAGCTGTTCTCTTCGGTAATTCGTGTCGGCAGCCTCCCCGTGCCTTACTTGAAAGCAGCTGCCTTCTCTTTTACAGATGTAGCTGCAGAGCTTTGACAGGCAACCACTAACCTCTGCACACACTAGCTTTTCTTAAATCCATCTTAATATGCATTCTTACGACAAATAGCCATCTTTGTATCCAAGAACTTAATCTTAGGTGATGAGTGATGGCAAATATTGTATCATCTCTAAAATAAGGAAGAGTTTTCTTGGCTTGGTTTGTTTTTTCCTTGTGTTCTGGCATACGAAATGTTGCTGTTGGGTGTTTGTGTTACCGGATGGCACTGGCTGGGACGGGCTGTGGGTGGGAGCTCTTCGGCCTCGGCTGGGTGAAGACATGGGACGAAAGCCGTGCCTTTGCTTAACGTCCTGAAGCGTGGTCCTGTTGTCTCCTCTGATGACACAAGTTCACTTAACCCTGTAAATTTTATGCGTGTTCTCTGGATGTGATTGCGGTAAGGGTGAATACTAAGTACCTAAAATCCTGTTGTGAGATGGGGGGAAGCGGATTTTTGTGTCTGTGGCCTTGTGCCTGTAAGTGCAGGGCCTGCGCCAGCCTCCCGTGACCGGCTGGCTCTGAGCAGGGTGGTGGTGAGAGGTGGGGACGTGCCTCCCCCCCGCAGCTCTCCAGCCCTCTGGAAGCAGCCGAAGCCTCTGCCTCTGCGGGCCCCGGCGTGCCGGCCCGTGCCAGCGTCTGCGCCGAGGACTGGGGCCACGCGCTGCGCCGGTTTAGTTGACTGGCCCAGCAGAAAGCGGCTGGGCGGCACATGGGGGAGAAGACCGTTTTTAATTGAGCTCAGTTGACTGAGTCAGTGGTGACGTGGCCTGACAAGTGGCGGAGCTGACGCAGGCTATGGCTCACGCCTGCGAGGCGGGGAGCGCAGCAGCGGCTCGCACTGCCTGCAGCAGAGACCCTCAGCCAGTCGGAGTCTGTGGAATAGCGCGTACTCCCCAGAAACTGGGCTTGCAGTGTGCCAGCACGGTGGGCGTCCATGTCCAGGCGTGGGCAGGGCCCCTGAGGGGAGCCTGGGGCTGTCCCGTGCCGGACAGGGCCGGTTCCGGCCGGTCCGGCAGCCGCCCCGCAGCGCAGAGCCCGCTGAGCGGGGCAGCGAGGGGCGCGGCTCTGCCGAGGGCGCTGAGGCGAGGGCGCGCGGAGAGGCGGGAGAGCGGCCCTGCCAACGCCCAGGTCAGGCGCGGCGCGGGGAGTCGCGCCTGGGGATTGTGAGGGGTTTTCCCTTCTCGCTGTCTCGGGGAGCTGATTGCAAACTGTGGAAAAACGCCGGCCCTCGGCTTCCGTGGGCGTTGGGCTGACAGGAATAATTGTTGTGAAATAGCCTGACACCCTGGAAATTGGAGCCTGAGGGAAGTCTGTGAGGAAATTAATCGTTCAGCCTTCAGAATAAGGCGAAATGCCGAACAAAGTGAGCGGGAGGAGGTAAAGCCCGTGGGCGGGCGGGAGGCAGGGGCGGGCGTGCTCGTGCGTCTGCAGGCTCGGTGCCTGCACACGAAGGTTGCAGGGGCCATGTGACACACTTTTTAGCTGCTTTGTGAACATAATAACACATTAAATGTAGTTTTTGATGCATTTTTTTACAATAAAAGGCAAAGAGTTGTGGTGGAGGTGTGGGGAGCTCTGGTCTGCTGCCTGCAGAGCTGCTGTCGCCAGGCCTTGCAGCATGGCTGCCGGCTGCAGCGCGAGGCGGCGGGAGGCTGAGCCAGCTGCTCCTTTGCGTAAGGAATTACTCGTTTATAGCAATGGCGTCAGTGCTATCGGAGCCCATCCTGTGCTCAATTTGGGCCATGCACCGTGCTGGAAGTGTGGCTTCGTGAAGAGGAGTGGAGTTATCTGCTGTCTGCTGAGGCTGGAGCGAGACTGGGAAGCGAGGCAGGTCCACGGCGTGGGGCTGAGGAAAGGACGGTCCCAATCAAGGTGCTGCTGGACTGGGTTATACGTATTTTGGCTGGCATGATATTCAGTGTTGTACTCTCAGTTGTTTAGTAGTAATTGCTTTTTAATAAAGTGGACTTCCTGTGGCACCCACAAATACTGATTTCTGGGAATTTTTGGCAACTTACAGTTCCTGTCCACTCTAGATGTAGAAGGAAAGTTTAATTAAACTGTAGTCTCAGAAACTATCTTGTAGGTAGCAAATGCGTGCTGTCTTGAACCGTTAGCCATATCTGCACCAGGAGATTTAAAAAAAAAAAAAAATCTTCCTTCAGATCAGGGATAAGTTCTGTTCAAAAGTGAACGTCTCCTGCGTTTCTGGGCGAAAGCCCTTTGGAAGGGGCTGCTCAGACAGGTATAAGTTCAGACTTACCTTGTACAATTGGGTGAAGAGTAATCTAGCATTTCTTAGAAGTATTAAACTTTGTTTTTGGGCAATAAGCGTATGGCATGCATCTCCTTTTCTGGTAGGTGGAGACATTTAGGCAGCTGTGTTGCCACATCCTTCAGGAGTGTTAGTTACGGACTGGCTTGCCCAGGCTAGTGGCTGAGAGAGCACGCTGACCCTGGAGACCACAACCTTTTCAATTTACACATAGGAAAGAAAATGATGAAATCAGATATTTCAAGGAGAAACAATCGAGTTAGACGTTTACCTGTCAGCCAGGGAGGGGGGAAGGCTGGTTGAATAATGTGCGTGTTGTGTAACGGTTTTGGCCTTCTTACCTACTAATGACTTCAAAGGCTTGTGGCCTTGAGTAGTGCCCTGCCATTTTGAGGTTTATGTGGCTGGTGTGAATGGGGTTGGCCAGCACCAGCAAAGGATGTGGCTGCATGTCATTGCCGAACCTGTAGGATGTCAGAGACTGCTACTCCTTGGAAACAGTAGAGGCCGGGTGCCTTCTGCAAGGTGTTTGTAGAAGTTGCTTTTTTCATTCAGTTGTTGACACAGTAATCACTGGGGAATTTAATTCATTAAACCCAACCCTTGTTGCCAGGTTCCCCTCCTGTTGCAGAGGTCAAGGGTTCAAGTCTCTTAATGGTAGTGCTTTTGTACAGAGCTTGCTACCTTCTGTACTTGGGATAAATAGCAAGAAACTTTTTCTTCTGCTGCTTTCCTAAAAGTTTAACTGTAATAGAAATGTCGGTCATTTATTTGGTGAGTTTTTAGTATGTCTCCATCTGCATCTAAAGTCAGGATTTAAAAGATGGTTTTATGTGTTGTACAATGTAAATAATTTGTTCTTCATTCTTTGCTGTATTCTTTTGTCATTTGTCCTAATATTCTGCATGCTACACTTGATCATCCCTAACTTACTAGTAATTTCTCTGCAGTGATTGTCCTGAATGTTTTATCTTTTTTCACATGCTAATAATTCACCTTACACCATGCTCCTGTAGAATAATATGGTATTTTGTTTGAGGAATGGTGTGTCCAGTCTGCTGAACAGTTTTAGCACTGCTTAGCTTTTCATTGAGACTATCCTACATGGGGGACCATGCTGTGGAAGGAAAAGAATTGGGGGGTTTTGGTTTTCTTAACTGAAAATACATTTGTTACGTCAGCTGGGAGTGGGTTGAAGGGGAGTGCAATGGAGTCCAAGGACAGAGGGTCTGTGAGACCACTGTTCATTGTTGTTGTGCAGATTCACTCGTGTTAAGGCCTGCTGTTTGGTGCTGGGAGTGTCCCCGTAAATGAGGTGGCAGGAGGACTCACCATAGTGATGGCATGATGCGGGTGACAAAGAACAGGCATGAGTAGCTGTTCTGGTACACGGGACTGCCCCGAAGGGCTGAGGACACTGAGGTGAGGGTGGAGGTCACCGAATGGTGGTTCGGCTCCTTTGTTTTGCCTACCTTTTGTGCTTGACTCAATGCCATACAAAGCTTCTGTGACTGGTTGTGACAAGACGTCACTCTCTCAGGTTAGTAGTGCTAAAATACATATTTCTGGTTAGAAATTTACATTGAATTCTGAGACAATCAGTACGTGGGTTTTTTTCTGAAATAGCTGAAGATCCACTCTTTAGTTGTTGGAAACAGGGGTAACATCACTGGCTGTAGTGATACGTTTGCTTTCATCAACTGTCACTTCCTCAGTTTATTTTGTTAACACTGAGGATAACACAATGTGAAATACAGTTGCTTCTTTTGCAGGGTATTTGCTGTTGCATGTGGCATGATGTATGTGGTTTCAGAGGAACACATTTAAAGACTTCCACTGGAACAGCTTAGAACACTGAATTTACAGTTATTTGGGATCTGTTCTGTAAATTTCTGATGATAGATGATATTAGGTGAGGAGGTCTTCATCTGCCTGTTTCATGTGACTATCATCCCCAGGAATTAGTTTTGCAAAGGTAGATATTTATGCAAGAGAGACTCTCAGACCTCTCTGTCTGGAAGTCGTTAGAACTCGTCCGTTTCTGTCGCGTTTAAGGTAGGTGCTCATAGCGATGTCGGCTGTCGGGACGTGAGCTCAGGCACGGCACGTTGCTGTGGTTCTGGCAGTGTGGGTTAGGGTAGCTGAGCTGCCTGTACATCTCTGGGCCCTGTGTTTGCAGACGCCTTTAGGAAGGAAGCTGGCAAACGTGCCTGTCCAGCAGTGACCTCATGACAGAACTTTGCACTTTGAGACATTCTAGGATATGTGGCAATCCATATCGCTTTAACTTTCTGGTCTGGTTGCTGTTTCCCATTCCCACTAACAGTCTGAGGCGTTTGCTACATGGCTCTCTCCAGTAGAATACTTCGTGTGCTTTCCACCTGCCTGAAACAAAAGACATTCTCTGGGAAGGACGTACATGAGGCTCGCCAACAGCAGCTGCGTGCTGCACTGGAGTTGGACTGGGAGAAGTAGCATCCCTGGAATAAGTGATTGACAGTGTTAGGTTTTCTTGTTTCTCAGTGCTCTTTAACCTACAATGTTTTTCCCAGACTGTGGGGTGGGTTTGAGTGGTGCTGAAAAAGAGGAGGAATCACCATGAAACCTGTTTGCTCTTGACAGAGACTTCGTATGGGAAGGGGGTGAAATAGCTAGAAAAATAACCTTCCTCCCTGCCTGTGAGGGTATTTTTTTCTTTCCTAGTGCATGTTGCAAAATAAGGATCACTGAATATATCTAGATAAAAGATAGCCAGCTCCTTATTTTGCACCAAAAATGTCATACTTAGTAGGCTGTCCTGAGTTAAATTTCCTGAATCATTCTGAATTCAGGATTTTTTAGTCTGAAGTTGTTAGAAGTCTGGCTCTACCAGCTAATTCAACCTATATTAGCAAGAATGTAAGGTGCTTCTGATAAGTTTCAGTGTTACCTCAGTAACTAAAGATTAACATCAGACTTCAGGCAAGAGGATTCCAAAGTTTTTGGTGTAATTAGCTGATTACTCCTGTTATGCACATGACCAACATGGTCCCTTTTTGAACCTGGCTAATTCCCTAACCACAGTGAATTCCGCAGACTAATTATACGTTTCCTCAGGATTCATATATCTGCCTGCAGCAGTACGGTGGGGCAAGACTGCAGCAGTTCTGCCAGAAGCCTCCCCAGACCTGCATGTCTCATGGCGGGGACAATTCCCGTTGCTCGCTGCCTTAGCTGCTCATTCCACCTTCCACAAGCTCTGCCACCAAGCAGCACAAGCATTTATGAGGCTTTGCGGTGAACTGGATGAAGGACCTAGTCTGGGTTCATGGCAGCCTGGCCTGAAGGAACGAAGGCTTAGCCTAGGTCTAAGCCAAGGTCCTTTCCCGGTCTGTTTGACCTCTGTTGTGTGAGGTAGGTGTTTGTTGTCAGAAGAGGGACAAGAGCCAGCTTCTAGCAGCAGTGCTCAATTAGGTCGTTTAAAGTGTCCCTGGAGTTGTGGCCTCTCTTGGCTGTTGGTGTGAAGCTGGGTAAGCCTGTTCCTGAGTGCAGCCAGAGTGTGTGGTATTCCTTGGTAGGGATGCTGCCTGGAATTCCGGTGTTGAACTGTTGTGTTCCAAAAGGGAGGTGTCATTCCGTTTTCTTGTTCTTTTTCTTTTTTTTTTCCCTGCTGGATTTTAGAACTTGTTAAGATATTTTAGAAGTGTGAAACAGCATAGGAAGAATTCAGATCTAGGGGCTGACGTATGCAAATTCTCTGGCAGAGCATGCATTTACCTTTGCCTTACAGTCACAAAAAATGGCCTCAAGGAAAATCAGAAAATACATGTGTTTATACTTCCATCTTTTTTATAAGATCAAAAGATACTTTTTTTTTTTTGAAGGCACATTTAGAAAACTGAGCTTTTCTTCATGCTCTGGGAGTTTTTCAGTACAGGAAAAATGCAAAAGGAATCTGGTGTTGTTACTCTCTATTAGAACGCAGCATTGTAAAAGAACAACCTAGGAAGGTGGAGACACTGTAGGTGGAGTTTGATATATAATTTTTAACTCCCTTCTGCACCCACAGGCACTTCTTTGCAGCTGTCTATGATGTGAGTCAGTATCTCTAGCAGCTCTTTGAAAAAGCTTTGCTAAATTTTTTGTAGTGCCAGATGAGGTGTGAGCCTTGCTTTGGAAAGTAAGAAAACTAGAATGAAAACGTGAGGCCTGTAAAACGGCTTTAGCATTTAGTATGGAGAGGTGAGAGCCTAGGCACAATGGATTGAAGTTTGGCTTTTCAGTGAAGGAGAAGGTAAGGCTTTCTTTTCTTTAAAGCAGATATTCCTTTATCCTAGCGCAGTTAGTCACTTCATGCTCTGCTTTAATCACAGTACGTGAGACTTGTAAGAAGGTGAGAGCAAGATCCGATTTCTCTTTTAGAAATCTCATAATTGTTTTGATAGGGTACAGACAGGAAGATGAACCCCAGAAGGCTCATGCTAAAATAAAAAACAGTGAGCAAATGCAGGCAGTATGTTCTGAAGCATCCTTGTGGTTAATTTCTGTATGTTTTGGTTGCACTTCTCCCTTCTTACAGTGGTAGGAATGAGGAAATTCACCAGGAGAAATGGTGCTTGACTCTAAGAGATATTCTGCCTTATAACATTGTTTTTCTACTCTTTGTAAAACTTTGTTAGAAGTATCTCATTATTATTCTAACCTTATTTAATGATGTTTATTTTGGGCTTTTTTTCCATCATCTCTTTGAATCTAAAAAAATGGGATTTTTAAAAATTACTGATCACTTTTTAAGCTCTGCTAAGTGCCTGCACACAGAGAGTTGTCTCTAAGAATGTTTAAAGGATTCTGTAAAACATTTTCAAGTTCAAGGAACTTCCTCTTGCCAAGTATAATCTGTTTCAGCCCTGACGTTAATTGCTGTTTACTACTTTGAGTAACTGGGAGGATTTTTTTTGTGCATCTTAATGAATTGTGCCAGTGCTGGCATTTTCTAATATTTACATTACCCTGGTGAGAATAACTATTACCTGCTTTAAGGGGTAACATAAGTATGTTACTAAAAACAAGTAAGTCTGACAAGTGAGTTCTGGCAGGTTTAATTGTGCCGGTGTCCCTTTCCCTGTACCTGTACATTTAACTTCTCTTGTATTAAATCTGTCATGCCTGGAAAGTGGCAGGCTGGTGTGCTGCTCTTGTTCCGGTTAAGGAAGGGATAAGCACGGGCAAACCATGCAGAGCTTCCTCAAATTTCGGTACAACAGTGTAAGACAGCAGCAATTTCAAATGCATTCTGCTTATTCTCCTTCCTTCATATTTCACAGAGGTTGAGTTAAAATACTGGAATTCTGTCTGTCCTGGGTGTCTGCCTCAGTTATGGCTAAGCATGGCTTGTGAAAGCCAGGGGCTGCAGTGACTGCTCTCTGCAGCAGCTGATTGAGGCTGCCTTAGGGCTACGGGCAGGTAGGAAGATGCTTGCTTCCTTCTTGCTGCAAAGTGATGTGGACGAGTCTAGTGACAAGTCTCAGAGTTCAAAACTAAGCAGCAGAAACAGATCAGTCTTCTGCTTGTCGATTGTTAGAACTGGACAGGAAGGAGACACGGCTATGGAACAGAACAGACTATTCCAGCTGGAAGGGACCTACACCCGTCATCCAGTCCAGCTGCCTGACCACTGCAGGGCTGACCAAAAGCTAAAGCATGCTGTTGAGGGTAGTGTCCAAATGCCTCTTCAGCGCTGACTGGCGTGGGGCATCGACTGCCTCTGCAGGAAGCCTGTTCCAGGGTTTGACCACCCTTTCTGCAAAGAAAAGCTTCCTAACGTCCTGTCTGAACCTCCCCTGGCACAGCTTTGAGCCGCTCCCATGCGTCAAATCACTGGATCCCAGGGAGAAGAGCTCAGCACCTCCCTCTGCACGTCCCCTCCTCAGGAAGCGGCAGAGAGCAAGGAGGTCACCCCTCAGCCCCATTTTCTTCAGATAAGACAAACCTGGAGTCCTTAGCGTTCCCAATTCCATAGGAAGATGACGACCTGAGGTCTACAAATGTACATGACAAATCTGAAGCTAGTAATTTTGGAGAATGTTAAAACATGCAACTTCATATTACTGAAGAACAGAGGGAAGCATGTATCAAGGGGCTCAGGAGGGATTTTATTATATCCCCCCATCACTGGGCACTAACGAGCGTGCAGTTTGATGGGGTGAGTGGGTGGGAAAGGTGTTGGATGAAAATTCACGAATAACCAGATAGAGATCCCCTCAAGACTATGGAAAGAATTGAATTTGGATGTCGTGTCAAGAAAAAGCCTTCTCTGCCTTCGTATTTGAGGGTGTTAATATTTCTCTAGACAGAATTACATGAGCTGTTGATGAGTTCCTTTCACGTATGTGGAACAGAGGCAAGAGAGTGATAACGCAGAGGAAGGTGCCTACATTTCTTACAGAAGCAAAACTATCATCTCATTGCAAGACTTGTTTCCTTTGAAACAATAAGGCTATTCTGAAGTAAGTTTGCCTTCATGTGGCAAGCTTGGCATGCACGCAGTTGCATAACAAGCAATACTAAATTTTACACTTGGGGAGGTGGTTTCAGCTTTTAAAATAAAAATAGAGCGGTATAGGGCTTAGTAGTTTCATTGTTCTTTCACATAGTCCTGTGTTCTCCACCCCCTTGTTTTGTCACTTAAAATAAATAAACAGTACGTTGGGTCACTGGCAAAAGATGTTTTGAGAGTTGGTTTCAGAGCTGTTTCAAGAACATACAGCAAACGCAATTCCAGACTCCAGTGGACAACGGAAACTATTCATGGGCCGCAGTTTCACGGTACTCTGAAATAACATAGTTTTTAAAGGACGCTGATCTGTTTGGGTGGAGTTTTTTTTATTTTCAGAGTTTTTGAGGCACCAGTGCTTTCTGTTGTCCTCCACAAGAAGAAGAACTGGAAGCTTGCCTTTTCAAGCTGAGTTTCAAATGAAAGATGATAATTATCTATCAACAATTGCTTGAGCTTTAAGAAAGTACTGAATACTGAGAGTTGGCAAAACCGTGGCAAATGGACAGTTCTGAATGTCTGAGGGATTTCAGAAGTTCCGGAAAAGGATTTCTTAAGACCTCAGGGTTTTTTTCATGGCTGTTGCTCTGCCAAACTCTCTTTGCACTAGCTTGTGATTATGATTAACATAGCCATTCTTTGGAAAATAAACTGGAATCCTAAGAAAATGATGTTAATAAGAGAAGTTATCAGCTTCAAAGTTCTGCTAATCTGAGCAGGCATTGACATTCTCTTTAGGTTTAGGCAGATCACGTCGGGATAGATGAGATTACCGTTTTTAATCATGTTGGGATTTTGTAGGTAGGTGTCCCAAGACCTCAACTCCCATTCATCACCAGTCACTAGTACGATAATGACTGAGCTCATTTCTCTTTTGAAAAACCTGTCTTTACAATCCTGCTTAGTCCTTTGAATGCCTAATAATACCTACAAATATATCCGCTGACTTCTGATATTAGTGGGTGATGACACTGTCAACTATAGAAAATTTAAAACATTAAAAACTGTAACCCTTCAGACTCCTATTATGTTGTTGCATTTTATTATGAATGCACCTGAGGTTGGCTTTTTTTCATGTAATTTCTGCAGCCTTATTGGAAAGAAGGAGCCCTACAATAGGTAAAAGAAACTTCTGCATACCGCACCCGCTCCCCACTAAATCCTCATTATAAAAATAGCTTCTCTTTCATCAAGAAATATCTTCACAGGTAAAGAGGATGTTATAAAATTACTCTTTGTTCGGCTAAATGTAGGTTTATTATGTCCTACTGTTATAGTTGAGTTGTCTCTGCAGTGGACAGCCTCTTGGTCACAGTGACCTTGCTTGCATTGTGTGGCGTTCTCTGTCAGTCCCCCATCTCTCTTGGTTGGTCCCTGGTGTTGCAATCCTTCTATTTGAAAGCCGGCCAGGGTAAAAGTAGGTTACGGGGTGGCTGGCTGTAAAGAACTGCCATCTGTACTGTCCTCAGGCTCCAGACTTATATTTCATTTTGTGTCCACTTTCTCTTTTTACAGTAATGCTGCTAGAACACCTGTGTAAATTTTCACTTGGATATTAACTACATTAACAGCTTTCATGCTAGAAGTCCAGGATTTTGTTAATTTGTCTTGTTGCAGGTTTCATTAAGATTGCATTTTAACACTGGTACTGGTGTAAAGATTCATACAGTCTGAGTTTTCTACTTGTAATATTCTGCTTAGTTATTTTGCTGCATATCTTCATTTACTCTTCCCAAGGCAAAACCAGTACTTTTCCTCAAAGCTACCTCTACAGCAAGTTTTCCAAGCAAACTGCAAAACTGTTAGTTCAAACATATGTCAGATCACAGAATCACAGAATCACAGAATAGTAGGGGTTGGAAGGGACCTCTGTGGGTCACCCAGCCCAACCCTCCTGCCGAAGCAGGGTCACCCACAGCAGGCTGCACAGGACCGCGTCCAGGCGGCTCTTGAATATCTCCAGAGAAGGAGACTCCACAGCCTCCCTGGGCAGCCTGGGCCAGGGCTCTGTCACCCTCAGAGGGAAGAAGTTCTTCCTCATGTTCAGACAGAACTTCCTGTGCCTCAGTTTGTGCCCATTGCCCCTTGTCCTGTCACTGGGCACCACTGAAGAGAGCTTGGCCCGATCCTCCTGACACCCACCCTTCAGATATTTATAAGCATTTATTAGGTCCCCTCGCAGCCTTCTCTTCTCCAGGCTGAACAAGCCCAGCTCCCTCAGCCTCTCCTCGTAGGGGAGATGTTCCAGTCTCCTCATCATCCTTGTAGCCCTCCGCTGGACTCTCTCCAGTAGCTCCTCATCTTTCTTGAACTGGGGAGCCCAGCACTGGACACAGGACTCCAGATGGGGCCTCACCAGGGCAGTGTAGAGGGGAAGGAGAACCTCCCTCGTCCTGCTGGCCACACTCTTCTTGATGCACCCCAGGATTCCATTGGCTTTCTTGGCAGCCAGGGCACACTGCTGGCTCATGGTCACCCTGTTGTCCACCAGGACACCCAGGTCCCTCTCCGCAGAGCTGCTCTCCAGCAGGTCCACCCCAAGCCTGTACTGGTGCCTGGGGTTGTTCCTCCCCAGGTGCAGGACCCTGCATTTGCCTTTGTTGAACCTCATCAGGTTCCTCTCTGCCCAGCTTTCCAGCCTATCCAGGTCACGCTGAATGGCAGCACAGCCTTCCGGTGTGTCTACCACCCCTCCCAGTTTGGTGTCATCAGCAAACTTGCTGAGGGTACATTCTAACTCTTCATCCAGGTCGTTGATATATGATGTCAGTCTACATGAACTAAAGGGCTTAATTCTGCTCATCCAGTGTCATACTCTTAAACTTACCTAGCATTCGGTTTTAAAACCTGATGGAAATCAGCAGTGATTCAAGTCAGAGACTGGTGCTCACAGGAACTGTGGAATGAGTTGCTTTATTTTCGACTTTTTTTTAGATCACAGTGAAAGTATTCATACATCACTTGTAATTGTGGTTACTGAGAGTGCCGTATGGGGTTTTTTGTAATTCTTTCTTCAAGAATGAATAAGTCTGCCTTATAAAAGTCAAGAAAGCAATACTTCATTTTAGTCCCCTGCCTCCTCTCCTTTTAGTCCGTCAATTTCAAAGCAAAAATATCTGGCAAGTACAACTTCAAACCCTTCTGAGTCTGCTTTCTGTGTTCAGAAGTTCAGAAGTTCCCTCTAACCTGTTTGAACAGATCAGATGCTGTATTTTCTTCTTCTGCAAATTTTCCACAATTTTTCTGACGTTCATGTTGTTGTCTGATAAACCTTCTGTGTCAGTACTAGTTTTACCTTGTAAAGACACGATGTTCATTTAGAATACTTACTTTTAGATGGGACTTCAGGGTGCAATTAGCCATTGTAAAGTTCCTCCAGTGCTTTTGCTACTACTTTGACACAGTGTCTGTTCTCTGGGATGCTTTTATATGTTTTGGTTTGCTGCTGTAGTTATATTCTTAATTGTGGATCTGCTTCTTTCATTTTTTCCTGTTCTTTTGTTGCTTCACCAGGTTGCTCAATGCTTTTGCTATGTCTGCTCTCCAAGAAGTCTCAGCTAGTCTCTCCTCTTTTACTTTGTAGCTTGCTTAGTTTTTCCTAGTAGGTGTATTGATCTCAGGAACTTCTGTTGGATTACTTACAGAGCAGGTGAGAGACATGTATGGGATGAGATTTCTTAATAATCAGAAGTTAGAAACCAGCATCATTCTGCAGGTATTAACCCGTATCTCAGTGTTAGGCACGTGTTATTTTAACTTCAGACCCGGTGTGGCTGTATGTGTTCACGTTACTCGAGGAAACCTATTGGTACTGCATGATGACTGGTGTACTTGGCAGCTGTGGAGATTAGAAACAAGAGACTGCAGTTTGCTAGGAAGAACAGTTGGCTTGGTTTTGCTCGAAACCCTGTTGAATTCCATCTAGTTGTGTATGTGTCTTTGTGACCAAGTGCTACCAATGCTGAGAAGTACAGAGAGAAGAGGTTTACTAGAGGTCATGCAAGAGCTTTGAGGTAACACAGGCTTGAAGTACAAGTTACAAAATCCTGTCTCTGCACCCTCATAACTGGGCTATTACTGATATGGTCAGTGTGATTTTTTTTTTTTTTTTTTTTTTTTTTTCCCCATATCCCTGTTTTTGTTGGACATTGGGTGGTGGTAAGGTGGCCGTGGGTTAAGTATCAGCTGTAACGGAGAGGAGCTGATCTGGAAGCCGTGGTTGTGGCGTTGGGGCACTGGAAGTTCTGTGGCAGTCGACATGTTGGCTGCAGCAAGGAGGTGGGACAGGCCTTCTCCAAGGCAAGGCTGTTGGCATGCAGTTTGTGATGATTTGGATGAAGGGGTTGCCAGCCTCAGCTCTCTGTCCTGTCTGCCTTGCAGCAGTTGTTCCCCTGTGCTGGTGACAGCTGAACAGCTTGTGGTGCACCAGCTGAGCTGTGGTGTTTTGCAACCAGGTGTAGTGGGGGAACCAGATTGCTGGTTCACCTGAACATGTTAAGAAGAAAACTTCAGCTGTTTTGGGGGCTGGGGTGGGAGCAGTTTAGCTGGCACTGCTATAGGAGGAAGTCATGTTTTTGGAGGAGTTGTGTGTTTCGGTCACCCAACCTTGATTTCCTGCAGAAGACCTCAAGAGACTGGGCCTGGAGTTGGGGGCTGCAGTGCGGGGGAGCTCCCGAGGCAGCAGGGTGACGGCGCCTGTGCACTGAGGCAGGCAGGAGCTGCTGCCAACCCGGCGGAGCAAATGGTGTTGGGAGGACAAGGTCTGTTCTGGCAATGCCAGCATGCCCCGAGCATGCGTGGCGTGGTGGTGTGCGCGGCTGCGTGCTGAATGCTCGGCTAATGCTGGTCGGCGTTGCCTTACTGAGGAGCAGGAGCACCTGCTCCACAAATACAGAAAATCTTAGTAAAGGTATATCTGGGGATTTGTTGCACTAAGGATTCATTATGCAACAAAAAGCTTGTGGTGGGTGTTGTGGTTTGGGTTTTTTTAGGGGGTGTGTGTGTTTGCTTTCTTAAATGGGAGGCTGATTTTAATGTTCATTAAGAATTTTAGTCAGCTCTGACTCTTTCTGGTTGAACATACTCTGGTGCCAGGAAGAGATTTTCAAATTATAAATTATTGGCAGGGAATAGATTTAAGACTTCTAGGCATCAAAACATGTGGAACAGATAAAGATAGTGGAATGAATGCTTTCATCCTTTCCCATTTTAGCTGAATATAGTAAGTACATATCAGTAATGATTTTGTTCTATAACAAATGCAGAATTATATAGAAACTGAGCAAGATACATTGTTGAGTATCTTTTTCCCACAGTAATAGGAAAGGTTTGTTTGCTAAATGTTTAAAATAATGTGCATTTTCCATCTGAATTTATTTTCAAAAAATGGAATTGGGTGAGTCAGGATGAAAAAGCAGATTATAATACAAATTTTACGTTTGACAGTCTTCTCTCATTTTCTGCAACCCTTTTGGGAAGAATGATGTTGAATCCTATAAGGCTGTCTTAATGTCCTTGCTCTGCTAACAGAGCTCTAATTCTACAGTTGTTTCAGACAAGGGAGGCTTTTCTTTCTGTGGATGTACAAGCCGGTCCAAATAGTTAATCTGGAGCTGCTGAATTAGTGGTGTTTAAAAATCAGATGGTTTATTTAGTTGTTGCAATCTGAGCCTGATTCTAAGTAACAAGTTTCTTAAAAGTGTTACTGTGTGTTTTATTTATAGACTTCCAAACACAAGAAGTTTAATATTAGTCAGATATATTCTAGTCACTAAGAGTTTATGTAACTGCAATGTAAAGAACTGCCGGATTATGTTTATGACTGTTGGAAACTCTGTCATGTTACTTGATAAATATGTTGAAGAATGATCACAATGTTGCAGGGTTGGCTTGCTGAAACATGCAGTGCAGAGGAGCCAAATGTAATCAGAAGTCTTTGGAAATGGGAGTGGCACCAAAACTGGAAGGGGGGGTGGGTGTGGGGGTGTGTGTGTGGAGTAAAACAAGGGGGAGGGGGAAGGGGTTCATGTGCTGGATTAAGGAATAAGTTGCAGTATGATTACTCGGACTAGTCAATGATATTTTTTGTCTTGTTTATTAATTAAAAAAAAAAAAAACTTAGCCAGTTGCTTGACCACACGCTTATACATATTCATTTTGTTTTAGGTGTTTTAACTATTCTGTATAGAACACAATCAAAATTAATGAACTGCATACAATGTGATTTGAAACTTTACATTTGGAACAAGAAAGGTGCTACTTTCAACTTCTGTTGAAATACACTGGGTACAGAGATCTTTAAACAATGGTGGTAGCGAAGGTAGGGACCAAGTATGAAGTTGTTTGGATGTGGGTTTGGTCTTTTTTAAGAAAAAAACCTGACTCTGGGATCAGAGTGCTGATATTTTTATTTGAGTATAATTGTAGGGCCATAGGAAAGTTCAGTCTGGAAGGGACCTGTCCAGATGGACAACAAGTTCAATCTTGTTGTCAAAGCAGAGTCAGCTGTGTGGTCACCCCAGCCTGCAGCAATTAAAGATGTTTACAGAGTGGAAATGACCACCTGGAACCCGTCCACATGCAATCCCCCCAAATTCCATCCTCTTTCTCAACCTGTGTCGTGCACTTGTGCAGCCCCTGTTGCTGGCAGTGTGGATTAGAAGCAGTCCTTGGCTGTTTGGAGCATGTGGATTTTGAGATCTAAAACACCTCTTGTTGGAGATGCAGCTTCTGTAGCTTCACGTGCAGGCTCGCTGTCCCCTAGAATCTGCTAACGGCGTGTGCGTGCACGCACACACAGCCGGGACAGCCACTCTGCTGTCTGGTGCCCGTGGTGTCCGATCGGGAGGGTGCCTTGTCCAGCCGAGGTGGAGGTGCTGCTGCCAGCGGGGCAGCTTCTGGCAGTGTCAAACCAGGTTTTGACTGCTGTTTTGTTCCCTCCTTTCTGTCTGCACTGTTTGAAAAACATTGTGCTTCCATTAAACTTGTGTTAAAGTTGACTTCTCTTTTTTTTCAGAACTCTTTTCATAATCCGCTGGTTATTATTTAATCCAGCTCATAGTCATCTTCTTCCCTAGCACTACCAGGATTCAGCTGAATAGTACTCCGAGTTCTACTTTGTTCTGTGATCTTGGATTTGGAGGATCCCAGCCTTGGGGCGGGAGGGGAGTGGAGCACTCATGCGTGTTCATGTCTCAAATAGATGCACCGTCCAGGTACATCCAGTGTATCTTCCAGAACTGAATGAAGAAGCCAAAATTATAAAGCAAAGTAGATGTCTTCATTGGGGAAGAAGATGTGTATAACCTGCTGGGTTTTGGTTTGACCTTGTTTTGGTGGAATCTGTATGTTCATTTTCAATTTTCGGTAAACAAGGTTTCAATAATAAGCATATTCTTTCATGGTGCTCTAGGGTATCGGGTGCATCTACCATCCTTCCCCTTTCCCCCTTCCTTGCTATTAACAGTATTTTCACCCACTAAAATTTCTTTAGTAAATTGCGTGCCCACTTCCTTCTGTGTGGTGTATGCTGACAGTCACCCGCCATGGCTGGGCCTTCCCTGCCCTTCGTACTTGCTGGAGCTGCCTCTAGTCCTTCCCTCGCGCAGCGGTGCCTTCGCGGATGGGCAGCGTGCTAAGTGGATGGGAAGGTGAAGGCTGCTACAGGTCAGATACAAGTGCTGCTGTAAACCTGATCAATTAGATACTGGCATGAAGAGTCCTGTGGTGAAACCATGTGAGAGACAGAGTGTGGTAACATATTCTGAATTTTGCTTGGCAGATCTCTTCTGATTGGGGAATGGCCTGGTAACAGGCACTTACTGTAGAGGGATAGCCATTGCTCATTGCTTTTAATGCACCCTTTAGGTAAAACGCCCCAGATTAGGATTGAGTGGATTGTTTCCGCTGTACAATCGCTCCATGAGAAACACAGGTAGGCTGACTGGATTTATAGATCTCAGGGGCATCCTGAAGTCCTGAACCTGTCATTTCTTCTCTTTCTGTTGTTCTTTCTGGATGTCTAGGAAGAACCGGTCTGGTTAGACATGGTGGTTTGTGTTTGGTTTGTGTTTTTTCAGATAAATCAACATCTGAAAGCAGGTGTTCTAGTGATGGATCCGTATTATTATGTTTTCATGGCTAGAGTAGTTGAATGTTTTGCTTACATTTTGATTTTTAGCTTAGATTTTTCTAAAATAGGGACATGGCATTTGCAGTTACAGGCCTTTGAATGTGCAGTGAATTCAGTTAGAAGGCTCCCATTCTCATGTGTGTTTTCATTATGGAGATGTTTTAATATCCTTGGTCTCCTACGTCTCTGCATAGAAATAAGTTTTGAATTTCCTGAAGAAGTTTTGCAGGTAATGCTAGAGTTTAAGAGGATGAGCTCTCATTTGTGATCAACAATAGAAGTTCAAAGGTGGCACGGCACCAGGGTATAAGAGGAATATCACAAAGAAACTTTAAAAAAACCAAAACAAACAAATGAACAAAACCTGACCTTAATTATTGTAAACTTGACCTTTAACAATACTTCTCGTGAAAAGGTCTTCAAGCTTTTGAAGTCTGAAGTTTGAAGTGTCAATGTTCCTAGCATTAAAAAAGCGATTATTTATTGTACAGTGAGGCCTCTCCAGTGACAGTTCTTTAATGGTTCCTCCTCTTCAGACACTGACACATTCACATGCTCTTTGCCACGGACATGTTCTGGCTATGAGGTGCTTTGTTGTTCAAGCACAATTTTGTAGTTTGTGGAAGTTTTCTTTGGCAATCTTCTTGTAAGAATCAGGTGTTCTGTGGGAGGAAATTGGAATCCTTGTGAAAATGTATTTAATTTTAGCGGTATTTTGAAAAGATTCACGGTTAGAGGAAAGTTGCAGTAAATATTTACTTTACCTTGATGCCACTTACCAAGTTTGTCTGGAATAACAATTAGAAGTGATGGAGAGGCTTGCTCTCTGCTTCGGTGATCTGGAGCTGTGGGGAAGGAAGTCCGGTAAGTCCGAGTGTTCCCGTTGCCCAGGTAGCACGGGCGCGGTGATGCGATGGAGAGCAGAGGGCGTAGGCACTTGGCTGAAGTGCCAGCTCTGGAGCTGGTGAATTCTGCATCAGCCCTGCTGAGCACAGCTGAATTTTGCAGAGCTGCCTTGGAGCATCTGTGTTCTTCTTTTTGGTGTTTTCCTTTTCGGTGGGTTTATAGCTGAGTCACAACGCTGATCAAACGTTTGGAAATAGCTCAGTTCAGCATTGTGCTGAAACTACTAAGTCGTCCTGAACTCTGGAGGGCTAGATACTGCAGTAGAAGGACGTCTTAGTCATCCCATTTTAAATTTTTTTTTAAGATCTGCTGAGTTAGAAACAATTTATTTGCTATATTTCAATTTAATTTAGACATTAACTTCACTGAAATCAGATGTGATGGAACTCTGTCCCGAGTGGAATTGGCTGAAACCTGTAAGCTATCACAGACTGTCTTGTTTTCACCAAGACCTTCCTCTGAAGTGACTAATGTAAAAACACAGCTTTCTCCGATCAAAGATGTAGCTCAAGAGGATTGACTGAAATGGTTCCTGGAGCATTTGGCTTCTGTAATATCTCTTTAAACCAAGAACTGTGTGCATGGTGCTTGAGAATTAGTTTGTGTTTTATCTGGACACAGAAGATGCCCAGATTCAGGGTTTTGGAAGTATGTCTGGTTTTAGCCCTTGCCATGATGCGATGTGATTACCGTGATACTGTGTCCTAATGAAGATGCAAGTTAGATGCTTTCCTGTAAACTTCTGCAGGGTTAGTGAGAACTGTGTGGTGAGCAAAGCAACCTTATAGACTTCAGCAGTATTTCTTATTTACAGCTAATTCCAGGTGGAATTTAAGTGTTCTGTGGTATCTGGTACTCGTGTACTCTTCTGATGGCATGAACAGAAGTTGTGTGTGTGGTGATTGTTCTTCAGAGAAATAAATTCTTTTAGGAAATTTTGGCCTGGAAGCCACAACCTGTGAATGAGATACTGCATCTGTCACTGTTGCTAAATGAGTTTGGCGCTCTGATCCTCACTCAGTTCCTAGAGCTTTCACATGAAGTTTCACAGCTCTTTAGGACAGATCTTGAGTTCAAAGCACAGAAAAAAATTACCAACTGTCAGATTTGTTTAGGCAGCTGCACCTTCCAGAGTTGTGAATGAAATGCTGAATTTAGCAGTAAGTAAAGCAGATAATGTGACTTAAACAACTTTTTCTATAAGCTGTCATCAAATCACATCAGTCACAGCTTCTGGATAAGAAACTGTAGTGGTAAATCGCAGGTCTTGTTTCTTTTCCTCTTTACTTGTTTCCTTATGTTCTATTTAACAGTTTTTTTCTTTTTAAATGCTCATTGCTATTCAAAAAGCTAAAAACAAAAGCAAAACCCTGGGCTGGCAGTGCATTTCACATGGCTTAAAGATGTCCTTAAGTACTGTTTTCTATTTATTTGCAATATTTAATGTGGTGACAGAGTAAGTCAGATGATAGACTTTAGAAAACATTCAGATGACATTGTGACTTAAAATATTTTCTGCCATTTCCCTTTATGCTCCTTCCCATCTCTGCTGTGTGTTGTGTCTTTCCCAGAACAAATGTTAGCACGTTTGCACGCTGAAATGAGCCAGGGTACTGATCGGGCTGGAAGTGACCTCTTCCTTCTGCCCTGCCTGCTGTGTTTAAACTCGAATCCTTCCTGTGGTCCGCTTCTGTGCGCAGCTCTGTGCAGAGGTGTTCTGCCATTGAGGAGCAACGCAAAGGCCAGAACACGTGGCCAGGGTAGAGGGAGGCGTGAGACGGCGTTGCTTGGAGCAGTGTTGACTTAACGTCGGTTTATAGTATCTGTCCAGCTACGTGTTCATTTGCAGTAAATGAATGCACATAAGTAAGCTGTCTCAAATATCATAGAATCATAGAGTAGTTTGGGCTGGAAGGGACCTTTAAAGGTCATCAATGAGCAGGGACATCTTCAACCAGACCAGGTTGCTCAGAGCCCCATCCAGCCTGGCCTGGAATGTTTCCAGGGACGGGGCATCTCTCACCTCTCTGGGCAACCTGTGCCAGAGTTTCACCACCCCCATTGTAAACAAAACTTCTTCCTTATAAGTAGTCTGAATCTCTCCTCTTTTAGTTTAAAACCTTTACCCCTCATCCTGCTAAAAAGCCTGTCCCTATCTCTCTTCTAAGCCCCCTTTAAGTACTGGCAGGCTGCAGTAAGGTCTCCCCGGAGCCTTCTCCTCTCCAGGCCAAAGAGCCTCTCTCAGCCTTTCCTCACAGGAGAGGTGTTCCAGCTCTTGGATCATTTTTGTGGCCATGCTGGTTTATTCCATAAGAAAGAGGTTATATTTGAATGTATTATTTGCGAGTACTGTGGAAACCATGCTAGCATACTTAAGGTTGCTGTAGCATACAAAATTCCCTTCTTCAGATCTTCTGGAATCCGTTCACATTTAGAGCTCCCAACAGATGTAATATTCTTCAACTGGTACTGGGGAAGGATCTAGCAGACTGTTCTCTCATGCTGGTGTCATGGAGCCTTCCTCCACATCACCCCCTTCCTGGTAGCTACTGTCTCCCTGCTGAAAGAAGTTAGGAAGCACAAGTTTGGAGGGTAGAAACCTGCAGCACAGCAACAGTGATATGCAGCTAAAGTTGGGGTGACCTCCTGTAGTGGCATGTTTTGTATCTGAAAGGTCTCTGACAGAGAGCGCTGTATGATCTCTGAAATATCTCTACTTCCTTCTCCTGCTGAAAAAAGAAAGCGGAGTTGGGGGCAAGATCCGAGGCCAGATTTGTCTATGCTGAATGGTTCTGGCACAGCGGGCAAGACTTTCCTGAAGTGCAGAGAAACTCTAAGGGAAAGTAGCTGTAGTGGCAGCTCTACTTTGTAGAGCTCAAGGTAGTGGTTATAATACCCCGTGGCTGCAAATTTAATCACAGAATCACAGAATAGTAGGGGTTGGAAGGGACCTCTGTGGGTCATCTAGTCCAACCCTCCTGCCGAAGCAGGGTCACCTACAGCAGGCTGCACAGGACCTTGTCCAGGCGGGTCTTGAATATCTCCAGAGAAGGAGACTCCACAACCTCCCTGGGCAGCCTGGGCCAGGGCTCTGTCACCCTCAGAGGGAAGAAGTTCTTCCTCATGTTCAGACGGAACTTAATGTACACTCTGTTTCATTGACCTTGGAAACTGGATTTGATTGGAGGCTGAAGCATTTGTGCAGTGTGTGATCTGCAGTGACCTAGCAATGAGAAGGGCCTGAGAAGCTGAAGCAGGGTCAGTGTGCTGTTTGGTGTGGAAGGTGGGAGCATCTGCTTCATTAAGATTATCCAAGATGCAGGTGAGGGGCTCAGTGTCAGCGGTCGGAGTCAGGCTGCTGGGGTTGAAGTCAGTGTATCTCCCCCAGACCCGGTGTGCGTGGGAGAGCATGTGTGGCATTCACTGGCGTACCCCAGGCTGGGCTAGGCAGTGGGGAGGAGGCCCTGGGTCTGGGCAGGGGTATAGATGGGAGAGGGTCCTTTCAGGGGGACCCACGAGTGTGGGTTGCCTGTAAGACCAGAGTAGGAGTATCTGTTTGTGGCGAGCACCACAGCGGACCAGCTGGTGAGGAGGAGACGTATGGCGTGGGTAGGAGAGCTCAGGATCTGGACGGGGGTATTGGATGAACAGAAGGGCTGTGCTGGTGTCACTGCTGACACCATGCAGCTTGGGTTTATGGTTCAATAAAATTGGAACCGCTTCTTCAAGACAATTCTGTTCTCTTTCCCATCAACCTTGAACGGTTAGTTACAGGGAGTCTCTTCTAAAACCCACAGGTCAAATTTTTTCTTGACTCTTCTTTTAAATGGACTGCCACGTGCACACTAGTGAGCAGAAGCTGCATGCAAGCAAGTGGTTCTTGTCCATAGCAATGGGAAGAAACTGCAAGTTAAATTGTCTTTAATACTATAATCAGTGTTTAATGGAGCATATACAAACACGTATTTTAAATGTTTCAGTAGCTTATTACAGTTACTGAGTTTTACTGAAAATACTTTCACTAGAAGTGTTTAGAGCTGCTACTGTTATCCAATTAAATGACAAATTTGTAGTGAAATTATATTTGGCTGTAAAATTATATTCCCATTAAATATGACATCTTCTTTTGCAGTGACCCATATGTGAAACTTTCCTTGTATGTAGCAGATGAGAACAGGGAACTTGCTCTTGTGCAGACAAAAACTATTAAAAAGGTATGTATATCCTTTTTTTGTTCCATTGTTTTGGAAATACCAGAACACAATTCTGTAACATAATACAACACTTATTTAAATGTTGCGTACGTGAATAGCAACTGTTTTTTCAAACCAAAACAGAAAAACATGTGCTTGCATCTTCAGTGTGCATGATCTGTTGACAGGAAAACAAAAGAGAACAAAATCCTAATATGTTGCATCTTATTCTCTAAACTTTGGCTTATCAAATCTCATTACATCATTCACTGTTTCTTTTATTAAAGGCGTATTTTAGTGAAAGACATAGCTGAAATAAAGAACTAGGAAACTATTTTAATTATCATTTATTTGACTTTTAGCAAAGATCAAAAAAGTCATAACTCATGAAGAGTAAAGAAAAATAATGGGTTGTCATTTTTATGAAGTTATTTAGCATCAACAATGACTCGGTTGAAATCATTATTGCAAAACAGAATAGTGAGGAAAATTTTGTTATTGAAAACACAAAATGGAATGATGCTGTTCTAAAATCAGAACATTAGGTGTCATGAGAAAAGTGATGTGAAATCCTGGAAGTATGGAAGAGTCGAGCAGACCTTTTCACAGGAGCCAGGGCATGTTTGATGCTGGAAAGTAGAAGTAATTTTTACAAGATTTCTTGGTTAACCATTGGTACTTGTTTCATAACAGCATTTTTGTGTTCATTGACTCCTTTGAAATACCTTCTTTATAGCCCATCTAGCTTAGTTTTATGTAAAGTTTTTAGACATTAAAATCTGTGAGAAGGGTAACTTTTTCAAAAAGGAGTACCTAGTTTGTTGCTATAGTAACAACATGGACTGTGGCATTTTTTTGTTTCCTTAAATAAGTTCAAGATTTAGCGCCAATTCCATGTAAGTATGTGGGAGGTTTTCTTACACTCTGCATATCTTGTTTTTGTAGAGAGTGTGCTTGTTGTCGTGCCATTTCCTGGGATGTGGTTGTGTGGAATCGAGCCCTGTTGTCGAAGTCACATGATGATAAATCTTTCTTACATTTTGAAGGGTAGATGAAAAGAGTAAAATGAGTGTAGGTCAAGGTTTACTTTCTTATTTAAAAAATAATTTGGACCACTGTAGCAATTCTTCATGAATAGCGATACGGGCTCAGGCTTTAGCAGCTACTAAATGGGCAACTCATTTCATCTGGAGAGAACCTGGTGGAAGTCGGAGACTTTTGAACAGTTGCTCCCCATGAACAGTCTGTGCATTCACTTTCATGGGCTTATTTGCAAAATGTATACTTCAGGATTCCTAAAAAATAATGGCTTACTGAAAAATAACTGTCTAGGCAAGTCCAGTTCTTGTAGCATTAGTTTATTGTCCTAAAATAGTGTGGTAGCTTCTGTTAGCTGCAAATGCCCGAGGACGGGAGGGAGATTTTCATCTTTTACCTTTCACTTCAGTGAAATGGAAGAATGTTAGCGTGAGGTAGTGTGAGTCTAGATGATCTCCAGAGGTCCTTTCCAACCTTAGCTCTTCTGTAAATTGTGGCTAAAACTCAAGACAATTATGACAGCAGAGGGGATGAGGCAGGTCACAAAGGTGCGAGAATCCTTTGGCTTTCGAGAGGAATCCTTTGTAGCAAGTCAGTGAAATGGGGAGAGAGGAGGCAGGAAGTGTGGCATGGACGTAGGACTTTATTCCCCCCCTTGTTTCTTAGGAAATAATGGGGATCACATCCAGACTTTTATTCAATTTCTGAATTCTTTTTTAAATTTATTAATTAATTTAAAAATTCTTATTAGAATAACATTGTCCTTATTTGAAAAGATGTTGCTGGTGTAGAATCATGATTACTAAAGACATGGCATATTTGGCTCCTACACATTTGAAATGTAGTGGCTATAGTGCACAAAGTTAGGAGAGGTTGAAATGAGACCATTAGATTGAAAATAAGGTTGTAACGTTACTGCTGATCTGAAGCAATACTTACCAGCTTTGGATCCATGTGGAAGGAGAATAAGACAGTTTGTGAGAAGACCACCATAAATTAAAAAAAGAAAAGTACTGAAGATGTGAAAGTACTGTATTGATTGTATTGAGATAAACTCGTAGACCTTAGTGCTGCTGTAGGAAGGAAGAGAAAAATGACAATGTGTGCACAACAACCCAGCTGTAGACAGAGGGCTGAGGATGAGATGATGCTGGTGTATTCCTGGGATTGCGTCTGCCTTTTTTCAGTGTTTCTTGTAACTGTCACTTAAAGCCTGGACTTTCTCAGTCATTTCCATAATAGTAATATTAACTCATCCATTGGAAAGTTCTAGCTAGTCATTTCTGTTTTGAATTGTTAAATTCCATCTCAATACTTCTGCACTCAAAGCAGTATTCTCCCTATGCAATCTGCAATCTCTGTTTATTACATAAATAGAAAACATCATTAGTATATCTTGATTCTGTGTTAAAATCATTAATAAAAAAATACTGAGCAAAATCAATTAACCCTTCACTAGTTTCTTATTTTTCTACTCATTTTTGTCTTCCTCAGTTGAATGGGTAGCTTTGTGTGTGGCACTGCCTTGCAGGAGTGCCTTTTACATTACCTGTGCGGTTGTGTGGTGTGTGTCCTGCCGTACAGCTGGACCGAGCCTTATGAAGTGCTTAGTTACAGCCAAAGGGCTTAAATGCACATTGTTGCCTTACTCTTAAAAAATCAAATTATCGGAACAACTTCAGATTCATCTGGCGTGATTTAGCTGTGCTGAATTTCTGAGGCTTTGTGTTTTGGTTTACCTCTGTCCCCACCCTTAATTATTCCAACTGTAAAATTTGATTAATGCTTTGTGTTTTCTTTCGGAGCTGTGTTTTGAATGGCCTGCTAGAAACACACTCTTCTTTCTGCAGTAGAAAAAGCTGTATTTGCTGTTTGTCATCTCACCATCTTGTAAGATGCTTAGTGTATTTTTCAAATTTCTGCTATACTAGGCTTGTGATTTCCTTTGTCAGTTCTTTTAAAAGTGTGGATGAAGGCTGTCCAGTTTTCTCAATTTGGCTGCGCTGAGCTCTGAAGATTTCACTTCTACTTCAGTAGTACTGATCCCTCTTAGTTGTTCTGCCTTTCCCGTATGTAATGTTAAATAGAATATCGAAATATGCTTAGTCTCCCCGTTGAACTGCGTTGGTTAGTGGCATTGTTTCTTACCGTGTTCTCGTTTTATTTATATGGTTGAAAAACCTTCTTTGTGTTCGTTCTAATATCCTGTGGAAGATCTAACTCAGCTTGACTCTTGGCAGTTCTTTATCTGTACAGTACTTGCCCTTTTTAGGATGTAGCTCTTTTTGCTGCCGAGTCTTTTTGTTGTTGTTGTTTCCCTGCTGATTTCCTTTATGAAGTTATTCATGCATTTATTTCTGGAGCCTTTCTTTACAAGTGTTTTTCTCCTTTGCTAGGATTCTAGTGTCTGTACTTTCTGACTTCACCCACTAATTGCTTGACTTGTAAAGGTAGAAGAAACTTCTGCCAGTTACCAGGTCATTTACCAAAAATTGTGCTGTCTGCTACATCAAATTTCCTGAAATTTGTATTTGTGGTTAAGCAGCATTCAAAAATAATGCATTATTGATGGACAGTAGTGCCTTCAAATTTAGTACAAGACCATGCTTCATTTGTTAAATTACATGGAACCTCTTTTGCCAAGAACAGCCGCATTTCATGAATACAAGTATTTAAAAAGTAACTTTTTTTTCTTATTGCTTAATTTTTTTACTGAATACATTTGTGCATCTTAAAGTGAAAAAGCTGAAAGTTTTTCTCTGCCCCCAACCCCTATCCCTACCCTTCACCTACGCTTACTTTGTTCTTTTCTTCTACTCTTTACAATGGTCTTCTCTTTCACAAAGTTTTCCAGCTCTGTCATAAGGTTGTTTAGGAGAAGCAGGTAGAACTCTTCTCGTAGTACAGCTGTTAACCACCTGCATAGCTGTTTATGTAGGTATAAGAGTTTGGTCTTCTTCAATACTATTATTTCCTTTTGTCCTCCTTTTTCCTCCCAAATTTTCTAGAACAGCGTTTTCAGATTTCAGTATTTGATTTCACTGATAATGAGTTACATGTACAGTTGGGTTGAGATTGAGCCCCAGTGTAAAGCGGAATGGAGGATGCACAGCTGTCGGCACGATGTGATCATACGAGTGCCTGTGGAGCTACGATGTGGCTCCTGCGTTTCCGTGTTGTGCAGGAATGCAGTGTCGTGAGCCACTGTGGCCTGGACCTGAGAAATCTATTGTAGCTGTCAAGGAGTTCCGCTGAACAGCCGAAATTCTCCTTCTCTGCTATGACAAAAGTTTGGTGGATGTAGAGCGAATTTTTACCGTTGGCTCTGCTGGTGAATCTCTGCTGTGTGAGAGAATGAGGGAATGATTTGGCAGGAAAACAAAACCATTGGACAGATCATACTTGGTTTTCAACTTATCTGAATCTGAGTTGCCCAGATTGTTAATGTTTGTGGTTCTAATAGTTTTTATCAATTTATTATTTCGTGCTTGAGCTCCCTTCAGATTTCAGCCTATATGCGTATTTTATTCTGTACATTTTATTCAGGTTATTAAAACAATTAAAATTCGCTATAGGCTTGGGGGAGATAGGAAGAGTATCATACCTGTTCAAGGGACATAACCTTTCCTTTTGTTCTTTTTTCTTTTTCTGTTTAATTTACAGTATAAATATGTCCTTATTTTTGTAGCCTTAAAGTTGTCCTTATGCTTAAATATACTTTGTAAATCTGGGTTTAAATGAATCTTGAGAATGAAATGTCTTCAGGTTTTATTTCTATAGGTTCTCAGTGATTTGGCTTTTACTCATAGAATCCTATTTATACTTCACATCTATTTTAGGATCATCTGACTCAAATATCCTCCCGTTTGCTTTAATCAGTAGAGAATTCCTAAATAATTTGTTGGCAGTTCTTTGGGGGTTTTTTGTCAATTTTTATGACATGCTTTTTTCTCCTTTTTTTCCTAGAAAATTGTCACTTGCGTGTGCACATTTTGATGATTGCAAAATGACAACTCTGAAGAAATTTTAGTACATAAATATGTTTATTTCTTTTACAGACACTGAACCCAAAATGGAATGAAGAATTTTATTTTAGAGTAAGTTTTCCTTTACTTGCAATCATTATTTTAGCATGTACAATTACTCACATGGCATTTTATAATGTTGGGAAGAAGCTTATTTTTATTTGTTGTTTATATGTTTACATAAACAAATACTTGACATAATTGTTCTTCTGTTTCTGTAGTGATGGAGCGATCAGCAGAAACTGGCATAAGATTAATTAGAAATGGACTGTTTCACAATTTGAGATTTTATTTAGAGCAAGTTTTGAGTTAATTAATCTGGCAAAAAATTCTTTTTACTTGAAAATGTATTTTTAGCAGACAGTGTTTGCTGTGGTTTTAAAATGTTAGTGCAGTGGCAAATAATCAGAGGTATTTCCAAGAGCTGTATGAAATCTAAGCTATCACAGCAAAAAATAATGAAATATGAATGTAGAGAAGGAAGGTAGAAAAAGTAATTTCTCATGGCCTTTGTTACTTGCCAAAAAGGTCAAAACATGCTTTTTTTTTGGTAGTTTCATTTTAAGCTTTCTATATCTTGCTTAAAATGAAAACCAAGTTATAGCTAAAACAGTGATTTTTATCAGAAAAAATTATTTTAAATATTGAAAATGGTAAAGGAGGGGTTAAAATAGTGATTATCAATACCAATATAATATGAATGAGGAGGGCAATAACAAATTGGTTATTTAGTTGCTGCAAATAATTTTCCAAAGAAGGACTTAGTGCAGCTGTAGCTTTCACAAAAAGAGGTTAGATAGAATTTCAGTGTTATTTAAAATTGAATCTTAAATAGCTGCTTCAGAAAAGATGTCACTGTAGGTGGTTAAAAATGGGGAGCAGATTGAATGTTGTTTATAGAGTCTTAGTGATTGACCGTCTTGCTAATAGGATCTTTTAGATATCTAGAGAGTTCCCACCAATCTAATTGTTAATACACAGGGGTTTGAGCTTTAACTGGAATTTTTATTTTTAAACATGTACCAAATACCTTTTATAGGTTTTGCAGCTGGGTGGTATGTATCTAAAATCATCTTTATATAATGAAATATTTTTATTTTTATAATATACTCAGAGGGTAAAATGTGGACTTAGACTTTTTAAAGTTATGCAGAGTTCGGAGGAACTGTCTTGATGCTAAATTGCAACTGGGCCTAAGGTTTTCTGTTTTCATCAGAATGGTTTTTGATGTTTGCACACTTCTCGTTTTAGAGGTGGCTCTACCATGGGATAACTTAAGCTACCTGCCTGTAAAAACGCAGAGGAATTTTAATACTATATTTTACTAGAAGGTCATTACCCTAGTAAGAGAGCATTTTTTAGTGAAGTGTTCAAAGGCCTTTGCCTTCAGCACAGAGGACAAATTATATGGAGAGGTTACCATCGTGATCGTCGCACGGGAAAGGGAAGTGAAAAAGTTTTAGACCATTTATCTATTTGAAGACATTTCAAGCTCTCCCCAGTTTGATCCCAACTGCATAAGTGATTGAGAAATGGGTGACCTCACCGGCATGCGCCCAGCTTTATGAATACTGGTCTGATGAACATGCTGAGTTGCAAGACAGACTGTAAGGAACCAATTCATGTGTTTTAAACTTCAAGATAAAGCAAACTTGTTACGTATATTTGTGCTTATAATTTTAAATTATGTTACTAAAGGTAGCCTTTTTAATCATTCACTTTTCCCAGGAAAAGAAAATACACAAAACTGCCACAATTTGTGTTGCTGAAACTACTGATATAGTTCATAGAAGCTGTGTTAAAACATCTTGAAAATCCTGAAGAATAATGTGCATGTCATAAAGTAATGCGTACCCTTTCTTGTGTGTCACAGTTCTCTGATTTTTCTCGAAACTGGGAAGTCCATTGCCATCCCCACAGAACTATGAGTCCATTGTGGAATATTACTTCTACATTTTCTTAATTAAACAAGTTGAACATAGTAACCTGGCTTACAAAATTTTTCTGAAAAAATATGTCAAGTGGATCAACTACTGTAGAACTTTTTTCTTGTTTAATAGTGGCTGTTTTGTCTTCCTGCCAGAGTTCTCTTTTTCGTAGAACAGTTTGGGTGGGAAGGGACCTTTAAAGGCCATCCAGTCCAACCCTCTGCCATGGGCAGGGACAGCTTCAACTGGATCAGGTTGCTCAGAGCCCCATCCAGCCTGGCCTGGAATGTTTCCAGGGGCGGGGCGTCTCCCACCTCTCTGGGCAACCTGGGCCAGGGTTTCACCACCCTCATTGTAAAAAAACCTGCTTCCTTATATCTAGTCTGAATCTCCCCTCTTTTAGTTTAAAATCAATTACACCTTGTCCTGTCGCTACAGGCCCTGCTAAAAAGTCTGTCCCCGTCTGTCTTGTAAGCCCCCTTTCAGGCTGCAGCAGGGTCTCCCCTGGAGCTTTCTCTTCTCTAGGCTGAACAACCTCAGCTCTCTCAGCCTTGTTTTTGTTTGTTTTTTTTTTTCCTTTTAAATGTTGGCAGTCTTTTTGGTTAAATTTACTTCAACATCAGTAATTTTTCGGAGTGATATTTGCTGGTTTCGAGTGTTGGAGAGACTTCTGTTGGGTTTTCCACAGGCGTGTGATAAATGGGCTAGAAATGGTGAACGATGGACAGTCCAAACTAGATGACTGTGGAATTCTGAAGGAAATACAGTAAAGCTCTTGCTCCCTACAGTTTAGTTGAGCTTTGCAGCTGTACAACAACAACAACAAAATATCTGGAAGCCCTGATAGTCTGTCCAGCCTGGACTGGTTCCCAAAACACAGAACCTTGTCACTTTGGCCACGCCACCTTTCCTGAGCCCAGGTTAGCTTCGCTGGTGTGGTCGAGGCTGCTGAAGCCCCCCTTAGTCCTTCCTGGATGCAGCACGTACCGGGGGTGACATGAGGCAGAAGCAGCCTGGTTTGCCCTGTGATGTCCTCTCCAAACTCCTCTCGGCCATCTGTCTGCGCGCAGCCCGCCAGCGTGAGCAGCCGTGCCTTTCCTCTGCAGAGCTTTCTGTAGACAGAGAAAGGCAGTAACTGTCTTGCGTTGAACACGGTAAATGAGAGCTTTTAATGTAACTACTGGCCTTTTTCTGGTTGCAGTAGCGTTTAGAAACAAAGTGTTCCAGTGCTCCAGTTTAAGTAAAACTAAAGATTTATGTAAAACCTGTTAGTCCTGTTCTGTTTGCCTTGGTTTAATCACTGTATGAACTACTAGCCATATACTGTTATCTCCAAGCTAATGAACCTAAAATGACATTATTTGCATTTTCTCATAGGTAAACCCAACCAATCATCGTCTCCTGTTTGAAGTGTTTGATGAAAACAGATTGGTGAGTGCTTGTCTTGATAGTGTTTTACTAATCACGAGGCTCTGTGTAACACAGCTAATGAAAATATAGCACCTCTTAAAGGTGTATTTTTGTCTGTTGTTTAAGTAAGTGTGCTAAGAAATGCTAATAGAAGCAGAAGAAACATCTGATTTGGGGGCTAACAGAGCATTAAACACAGAAGTAATAACCGTGCTGGGTCAGACCAAAATGGTCCTCCTTAACCCGGTATTCGGACAGTGAAAACCTCATCACATTCTTCCTGAGGCTTCTCCACTGCAAACCAATAAAGTCCCAACCTTTTGAGTCACTTACAAAGCAGCTGCTTCATCCTGTGATCATTTTACCATCCCTTTCCTCTACCTTTTAATACTTCTGCATCCTTTTTTGGGATGCGGTTACCAGAAATGCACATCGTACTCAAGATGTGGGTGTAGGAAGGTTTAAGGTAATGGCAAATAATGCTCTCTGTTACATTTTCAGTTCTGTGCTTCATAATGCCCAGCATATTGTTAGTGTTTTTAGTCTTGAACTTAATTTGTCTGATGCTGTAGCTCTTCTAGAGAAGTCTTCCAGCACCTTACTGCTTCTTGCTTCTGTTATGAGTAAGCAGATAAGCTTTTCATGCAGACATACATGGAGTAAGTGACACTGTCATTCTGAACATACTAGGTTAAGTATGCCAGTGGAGTGGCAAACTTGGTGAATGACTCTTGGGTTTTTCGCTTTTGAAAATTGTAACACTATCTCTTTGTGGTATCAGGTATTAACATTTTGTCGGTTGGGTGCAGTACAACCTCTACTGAACTTGTTTGCTTTGTGAAGATTAGGATCAGTGTTGTGAAGATCCTTTTATTCGAAAAAACTCGTTATGGAAATGTCTGTCTTCAAAAAATACATTGTTTTCCTCTGTCTTCCTATTAAATATAGAGCAAAGAAAAACATACAAGCTGTAATCTTCTGGGGAAAAAGAGAATTTACACCCAAATGGTTATATCCTCATTTAGGTGGAAGTAAATTGGTAAATCTGTGACAATGTGGATTTAGAGTGGGCTGACTGTGAGTATATTGATTGACATATAAGGATCATAAAGACCTCTTGCACTATTAAAACTGTCCTATACCTTTTGAACGTAAAGGTGATCATCAGTCAGTTCTTGCCAGCTCTAAGGTTCTCTTCCATTGCCAGCTGATGCAACACTGCAGCAGAAATGCTGTAACAGTACCTGTGAGGCAGAGTGCGTAAACCCGGGCTCAGGCCTGTGCGGACGTCACTGCGTGGCTTGCGTGTGTCTTGGGGGATGGTTGGTGTAAGTTTGTGTTGGTGTGCAGGACAAAGCAGAACTCGCCGAAGAGTCTCCGCCCTGGCCTTCAGAGCCCAGCAGCACGCGCAGGAGTGTCCATGTGTGACAGTAACGGGATGGCAGTTCAGGAAAAAGATCTGTCGAGTGACAGCTGAGAAATGACAGGTTTGGTATACTCATTTCAGGTAACGTTGCTCAAGATCTTCAAGTTTCAGTGTATAGCACTGGCCTTATACTGACAGTTCTGGTACTTTATTGTTGAACTGTGTTCTCTTCTTCCTGTGCTGCTCCTTCTGGAGGCAGAGTCTGTCCTTGGGCTCGTAACCTCCTTGCAAGGGCAGCAACCTGCCGTTGCTTTCCTTTCAGAAGGTATTCAGAGCTATTGACAAAGCAAGTACACTGGGGTTTTAGAGCAGCAAATATCCATCAGGTTATGTTTACAGAATGAGGAGACATGGAACTGATTATTTTTGCTTTACTCTGAAATACTTACTGTCTATATTTGCATGGGTTTTATCAGAAGAACTTTTGTCTTCATAATCCCAACTTATCAAAACACTTTCTGTCTTTGCAATATGTCCTTTCCTTTCTGTCCCTCAATCAAAACAGGGAATATATGATGCAAGCTTCATCTTTGGTGCAGAGAGAGACTGTGTCCTTGGATAATATGTTTTATCTGAAAAATAAGATAAAATAATATCAACACCTGTGCTTCCACAAGGCAGTCTACAGTATTGTTGCTGTGTAGAAGCTATTCACGTTTTTCTTGTTGGCTCATAATCTGCTTAAAACAATAGGGGATTGTGCTGTCTGTTGGCAGGCGCGTCGTTTTAAGCTTCCATTTCTCTCGTGATTGGTCATTTTCTGTCTTTTGTAAACAAGCTGCTTGCCGACAGAGGTTTAAATGTCTAGATAGAGTATTGACCCTCCACCTACAAATTTTCAGAGCTGTTGACAAACTCTATGCTTTCAGGTTCTCCTAGGGAACCAATGTCCAGGCGTTGAAACGAAGCTACGCTTCTTGTTAAACAGAGTTTCTTTTCTATTATGTACCAACATGTGCTACTGTGAGCACACCTCACATGTGAGTATCCTCAGACCCCTGAGTCCCTGCGTTGTGATAGAGCTGAATTAGGGTGTTTGTTTTACGTTTTGGTGTATCCTGTCTGTCTGCTCTTCTGAGGTCTTTTGGCTCTTGGAGAGCGTAACTGTATTCCGTGCTGGCAGTCACACTCGTGGTAATATTGCGAAGTTTCTCACTGGAGGCTGGCCAGCAACGGGCAGAGTTTCTGTATGGTGTTTCAGACAAATCAGTACAAAACGCCGTGCAACACCCGTCTCCGGTTTTCGCTCGTCTTTATTGCCTGGTAAAACTGAAAAAGAAACTTTGCCTCCTGCCATCTTGCACATTTCTGCTGTTTTTATTGTGTGAGAAATCTTTGCCTTGTGTACGATTGCTTTGTTTGTTGTAATTTTTAAGTACTAAAAGGGACTGCGCGGGGTAGCGTAGGTTATATTGCGTTCGTAGGGACAGTGTAGAAGTTGTGGCTTTTTAAAGGCAAGAAGTTTGTTGCTTAATCATGTTATGCGCACAGTTAAAATTGAAAGCATAACCGTGCTATATTTATTCACGCTCTGCCACGATAGCCTAATGCTGTAACACACCCCAAAATGCTAAGCTTGAAATAATTTTTCTCATTTGCATGTGGAGTTAACGGAGGCTTTTCACACTAAATCACAGTGGTTTTGTTGTAGTTCAATTTGTGCGTGTGTCCTTTGTACAAATGTGCCTTGTGAATACGATGTGGTTTAGATTTATAGCAGTGCCGAGGGTGTTTGCTGCCTTAGTCAGCTGTGAGAGCTCTCCCGCTGGGGCCGCTCCTCTCTGATGGAAAAGGAGCAGCTGTGAAGGTGCTGTTTCAGGCTCTTGCTGGCATTAAAAAAAAAAAAAAAAAGGAAAGGAAAAAAAAAAAAAAGAAAAAACAAAACCCCTGCTAGCTCGCATTGGAGAGGGGGAACCGGGCCACGTGACTCCCACCATCCTACCCTATGTCACAGTGTGTAGGAGCACTGATTGCTCTTACCCAATCATGCCTGGAATGCTGCTTGCCACTTGGGCTATTTCTGCTATCTGTCGCTATCAGGGCTGCAGTGCTAACGGTTTGGCAGATGGGACACTTTTTCTCGGAGTTTATGTCTTTGGTTTTTAACTTCTGGCAGTGCCTGAATTGTTGCTGTTCTCCCTCTCCTTTTCTTCTCTCTGTAAAACCATGGCCCATCGGCTGCGGTTTCATTTTGGCTCTGGGCGAAGCAACACAGCCCCTGAATCGGAGATCATCGACCGGGAGAGAGAAGATGATTTTTTCATGGCATTCCACACTTTGCCAAGAAGAAACAGTCCTCACACTTTCTCCCGACACAGAGCAGATTGTGGCGGTGGTGGCAATTTGCAAGAAGTGGGCTCCTTAAAAAGGAGTACATCCATGTTTATTCCCCAGCTGCTGAACAGTATTGATGTACGTCCAACGAGAAGCTCGTCAATGCAGATCTCTCTTCAGCGCAAAGCGGCGAACGGCTGCGCGGACGAGTGCACAACCCTGGAATCTCCTGAGGAGACGCTTCCTTGTAAATTCTCTGGCTTCAGGGAGCATTATGCACCCCCTGTTGAAAACCGTTCTTCTTCTCCGAGCGGTCCAGAGGTGACTCCTGAAAATTCTCCTCCCAGGCTGACAGAAGAGTTAGGGCAACAGATTAATGGGACCGTTTGCTGTAATCGTAGAATATTTTGTACTATTCCTTCTAATAGCCAGAGTGAGGATGCTTCATCAGCTACCCAAGAAGATGAGGTGAATGAAGCAGCTTCAGGTTTAAACATAAGTGGTGTGAGGATTCAGCATCGGGCTTCAAGTGCGGACGCGCCTCAGGTTACTCTACTGCCCTTCGGTACCGAGGCTCAGAATAATGCTTCCACCCCTGAACCTCGGCGCTGGTCTTTGCAACATGTGCCAGATACGTCGGCAAACTCAGGGAAAAAGTTCTTTGTTCTCCAGTTACAGCAACCGCAGACAAGTGGTGCCAGTGCAGGAGGTGAATATAACTTTGGTTTTACTGGAACAAAAGGGGACAGATTGGTCAGGTATCCTCGGATTCGGCTAGAAAGGAGTACTTCCTACCCTGTCCAGCCTCCGACACAAGAAATAAGCCCCACAGATGATGGATTGAATTCAGAACTGCATGGAAATGGCAGGAATGGGTCAGATACATCTAGAAGCAATTCAGCAGAGCGGATGCCCCAAGGGCAGGGATGCTTGTTTAAAATCAGACCAGATCAAAACACAAGGCAGCAGCACTTCAGAATTCTTGTCACCCGTGGTCCAGAAGAACAAAATCAGGTTGTTGGTAAAGAGGGTCGTGGTACCCCTGGTCCTACAGCAGCCAGTGCCGCAGTAAGTATGATGCATATGCTGTGCTAGTGAAACACAGAATTGCCATACAAAGGCTTCTAGCCTTGAGGCAACTGAAGCACTTCCATTGTTAACGCTAGAACATTCTGCGTTTCTCTGGAGCAAGCCACGAATCGTCTCTATTTCTAATCTAATGTAACTTTGCTCTCAGTTATGATTACATCCAGTGTAACATTTTGAGATCCTAATGTCATATGTTTCTTAATTGAGCATTACATCAGCTGGAAAGATTTTATTTTTTTTAAATCAGAACATTCAAATAGCAAATTAAGTGTTTGTGTTAATTTGGCTGACAGACTTTGCTGCATGAAAAATTCTTTATGCACTCTGTTTTTGAAAACAAATAGTTTGACACTTAAGTATAATGTACACACATGTGTGCCTCTACAGGATTTTAATATGTGTGTTGTAATGCAACAGTAGCTAAGACTATAGAAATCTTACGATAATTCCAGTCAAGATACTCGTTTAGCAGATAAAGTACCAAGAAGTTAGAAAAAAATCCCCTTTCTTATAGAATTTTTTATTTTTTTGGCCTTCTGGAAATTAAAACCGTGTTCTTTTTTTGTGTGTGCCATAAGTCTTGATCAAACAACTGTAGGAGTAGGTTGGCTCGACTAAGTAAACTGTCCTGTTGTTTGTATTTGCCTTGATTTTGCTTTAAGATGACAAAATGAGTCTTCTGGCTTTTCTTTGTGATAATGGGAGAGGATTGATGTTTTATGTTTTTAAGCCACTTTTTAAAAGACCGAAGTAGGAATGAAACTTAAGGGTTTAGATTAGTCATTTGCTTAAATTGCTTTGCCGTGCAATTTAACACTGCCCACTTGAGTTCCTAAGCTCAGTGATGCTGTATATAGAATAGTAAGCGCTCTGTCTCCAGCTGTGAAAACAGATTCACTGGAAGAGGTTGTGGTCTTCCTTGCTTGTGTGCTCTCGTTCTCCTGCGCTTTCGTTCGGTGAAATGTAGTACAGAAAGACAGCTGCTCACTGCAGCAAGGCCATATGATGACTCTGCAGCTTTCCTATGGAAAAGCTAAGTCTCCAAGTTATTCCAGTATAACCTTCTTTTTAGCTTTTCAGTAGGCGTTGTGAATAGAAAGAAAATCACAAAGTATCCCTAAGCTTTTCTTTTAAAAAATAAAAAATCCCTTGCCAGTACAGGTTTCACTTCAGTCTTTATAAGCTAGCAATTTTGTGAAGTAGTGTGTAATGTCTTTCCTGCCAGCCTGAGAACATTTCAGCAGGGAAATTTGGAATGCAGAAACTTCACTGGTTTTCTTCATTTGACTTTCATGTATGCCGTACACTATTTTAAGTGTTGTCATACTAAAATAAATCTAAATCTCATATTAAAAATGAAATGGGGGGAAAAAAGAGGTGTGCCTGCTTTTCCCTTTCCTGTTTGTTATCCCTGGCTCCGCTGCTGTAATGGCTGTTCATGGAGAACCACCCTAACCAATGATACAAGTAGCTATAGCACAGCAAGCCTGGCACTGAGGCAGCAGAGGTTTGCAGAGCTGGGCCCCAGTGTCTCTGCAGTAGCTCTCGCTTTCCTAAAGGATCTACCCCCCAAAGTCACTTCTTTGATCTGCGCTGTAGTAATGATTCACATACCAAAAGCATAGTTCAGTGTTTCCAGAGGAGAATTATGAAATTTGTTCCTACGTGCTCTTCGTTTTAGTTACCATGTGAAATCAATTTAGTCAGCCATGAAGCATGGCAGCCACAGAGGCGCTCAGTCCAACTGGTACTTGCATTCTTTAGTGCAGAAAGTTTCAAAATAAATAATTAATTGAAACATAGAACTTTTTTGTGGTGTTTTCTCATAGTTGTAGTAAGCCCAGAAATATTGTGGACAGAGGGGACTGGCTAGGCAAGATGCCACAGGAAGCGTGGGGAATGAAAGCATTTTGGTGAAAGTTTTGCTTTATTTTGTCTACACATAAAACATTCTTTAGTAAGGTGTCATTTTTAATCTGTCTCACAGGAGTTTGCTTGGAGGACCTACGATGCTAAGTTAAGGGTGTGCCTGAAATATTTGTTCTGTTAAGCTGAGGGGAAAAGTTGCCATGTTTTATAGTTGTTGGTGTGAAAAAAATAATTCTAGACTCTTCCAGTTAAACAAGTTTGTGTGTATTTGATTGATCTAGGGCATGGGCCTGGGGCTGTATGCAGCAGCTGCTACAGCCTTATTTATCTTGAGTGAAAACATTCAAGCGGGCGTCTGCAGTCCTACTGCGACCAAGTGTTTATGACCTTTCAAATATCTTCTGTTTTAGACAGGAGCAGTTTTGGGCAAGCAGGATGTATTTCATTACAAGTCATTATAAAATATTAAGTAAAGTATGAGCTTATGTCCAATTGTGAAAAATCTTATTTGGAAGCCTTGTTACAGATTCTTTTGACTGCTATGTTATTTTATATGTAATGCAATAGCCTGCTGCTAAGTGTGTGTATATACTGTGGCATATAACAAATACATTGTTTATAATTTGGGTTCTGTGAGTGCATAGCTATATTTGTGGGAAACACTTCAAAAATCTCATGTATTGGACAACTGTTTTAGAGACCTGACAAAGGCATCTTTGTTGTGGTAAAAATACAAAGCGCCCTAACAAAATGTTGTTGTAGTAGTAGTATTGAATTATATTCAGTTAACAGAAATGGCAACTCTGAACTCTGCAAGCCTGCGTTTCTCACAACTCAGCTTTTATTTTCTTTTCTTAGAAATAATTTTAGAATAAATATTGTTGTTAAAGTACAGAGAATCTTATGCTCCTGAGGTCACAGAATCACAGAATGGTCAGGGTTGGAAGGGACCTCTGTGGGTCACCCAGTCCAACCCCCTGCCCAAGCAGGGTCACCCAGAGCAGGCTGCACAGCACCGCGTCCAGGCGGGGCTGGAATATCTCCAGAGAAGGAGACTCCACAGCCTCCCTGGGCAGCCTGGGCCAGGGCTCTGTCACCCTCAGAGGGAAGAAGTTCTTCCTCATCTCTCCAGATATCAGCTGGGATTGGGGCATGTAAAACAAAAAGAGCCAGCTATAATAAACACAGTTCAGCAGTCACGAAGGGCCAAAATTCTGCGTTGCGCAGTGCCCGGAAGATTGGAGCGTGGGCACCTGAGACGGGCGCCTCGTTCAGGCGGTGCTGTGTGGCAAACCAGCGACTGATTGCCAGAACTCTAGGTGAGACACTGTCTTTGGCAAAATTTCCTTTATGTGAAAGTGGAAGCAGGGTTGGGTGAACACGTGCAATGCACGTGATGGCTTTCACATGGACTCTGAGGCAGGTGGTTAAAAAATTGATCGGAAGAATATGGAATCCAATGGAATGAAGGAACTAGAACTGCTGCTCCTCTGCTGCTGCCTCCCCCAAAGGCTGTACTCTCCGCTTCCCAGCCTTACTCTGCCCTTTGTTGTGGGTCACTCCAAACTTCATGCTTCTGTTGATACCCTTCATTTTGCTGGGGAGCGGGGTACCAGTTCCATTGTTTCAATGGCAATGCTTTTGTGGGAGACCTCTGGCTATCATTGGGGCCGTGGACTTCAGATGTATCTGTGGTGAGCTTTGGGTTTGATCAGGAATGATTTTTATTGCTTAAAGCAGAGCCAACTATTGTTAATAAAAGCTGTGTACGGGAAAGGCAGAGTTGTTTGCTAGAATCCTTCTACAAAATTAGTAATTAGCGACTGATCATTACATGACTGCAATGCAGATGAGGAACTCTTATAGGAATCATATAGTAATGTATTTTAATGCATTACTATGTTACGACGTATAGCACAATGGATTTTGACAGTTTGTTTTTTTCTGGAGGGGATGAATGGTCCTCTTGGTTCTTTTGTTCCACTCGCCATTTTTCTTAGTTTCAGTGATACATCTTCTGAGTAAAAAGATTGCTAGTAACCCTTCTTACCTTAGTGACTTCCTGTGATTTGGAATAGATTTCTACGAGGGCAAAACTTTGCAAAGAATAGATAGCAGTGCACTCAGAAAAATGCTGCTTCTGGGCAAGTTTAAAACCTTGAGCCCTC
The DNA here is from genome assembly GCF_030867145.1 of Opisthocomus hoazin. NCBI lineage: Eukaryota > Metazoa > Chordata > Aves > Opisthocomiformes > Opisthocomidae > Opisthocomus > Opisthocomus hoazin. Next base: position 423,008 of record NC_134453.1, on the reverse strand, counting down.
CTCTTTTACAGCCCACTAGGAGAGCTATGAGTCGAATCTGTTTAATCATACTGGGGATTATTTATTTGTGGTTTTGACCTAAGAGAAAGCAGGCCAATGAGATTGTTGATGAATTCAGAGGAACTACTGGTGAAAATTTTCTAGCATTCAACAGTGTTACTAAAGTAGTATCTAATATTAAATTGTGTATATAAAAGATGCACATTTCTGCTCTAGGATTAGAAACATATTTCTAAAGAATTCAACACTTCTATAGAACTTCCTGACACAGTGAAACTCTACTACAGTATTTCTATCTTAGTTGGACTGTGAATTAATATCAGATATATAGGAACTTATGTTCAGAAATACATACAAATTCTCTGTGCAGGACAGTATATATAACTGACCCATCAGAGGTATGTATTGGCAGGAATTTGTCAGAAAAGGGACGTGATCCTGACATACTATATCATATATTCTCAAATAAACGGCAAAATGTGCCAATTAACTTGCCTTGTAGATTGTTGTTTGCTATTATCCTATTTTTGGTCAAAAAAAAAAAAAAGGCTCTTAACACACCATGCTCCAAGATATTCGTAATCTATGATACATTTAAATAAAAAATAAAGACTAGTCAAGGGATGACCAGTGTGGGGCTTTTTAGTCTGAATATTTATTCTGTAGACAACGTCACAAATTGTACAGTTTTCAGTAGCAAGTGTCTGCTTTAGTGTTGCTATGCCGTCGTCTTTATATTTCTATATATCATTGTCTCATGAGTTACCACTCTCAGCGCTGTGGATCACTGTTCTCTTAACTGGAGACAGCTTTCTGTGCACAGTGATATTCAAGGATGAGGCATCTGAATTGCCGTTAGCTAGCTAAGCCTTCGCTGCAAGAAGCAAAAGAAAGTGAAATAAATTTCATTGTTTACAGTCCTTTGAAGACACTGAATTTGTAGAGGAGCCTTCCGTTGGCCATATCTTTAGGCCATATTTCTACTTTAATATGTACTTACTTATCCGTTTGTTTCAGATTTCTAGTCTGTCTTGGATTCAGTGGGTTGGGAAAAAAGAATTTCTTAACTAGCAATTCCATCCTGTGGCCTGACCTAGCTCTTAATGAAGAAGTAGCAATTGTCTGTACTTGCCCTGTGCTGAGCCTTAATTTATAAGGCATGTACTATACGACAATTAAAAAGGGCAGTGGAGGAATGACATTGTTCTGTACTCTTATCAGTGTGACTTGCAAAATAAGAGACATATTTTGGTTCGTATGAAATTCAATTCTGGATTGAATTTTTTGATTTTTTTATATTAGTACATAAACTGATACATGTGATTTTTGTATAAAAAAATAAAAGTCCTTCAATGTTTCTGTGTAAACTATGGCAAAGTCTGAAAGTCTCTTTCTTGAGATGGTATTGAGACACCAAATGGTTTATGTATTGCTGATCAGCACAAAAAAAACTGGTAAAAATATTTTAAAGATGAAATAAATTGACGAATGTGTCAACCAACCGTTGAAAGAATTTGTCTGTTTCAGGTTACTTAATGCAGTCCACAGAGACAAATCTTAATTTTCTCTTCTGGCATTGCTGCTCTTGCCCACTCCTGTGGTCATTTACCAGCCGATGCTTGGCACAGCATTCAACACTTAATTTAACATCATTCATCATTTTTAACTAGCCCCCATGCTGATACTCTTTTGGGACTCGAGTTAGTATGGGACGTTGTGGTGCTTTTGAATTGGAAAAGAGGTTTAATTGCTTCTCTTATAATTTCTGAACCAAATCTAAATGTCCGAGAACTGCAAAGAATAAACAGACAAACATGGGACAGACCCTGTTCCTAAGGAATGTGTGTAGCACTGTTTACCTGCCTATCCTATTTCATGTGGATGATGAAGTATATTAGAACCAGCAGTCACTCCATGAAGATCTAACGTGCAGAGTGCAAACATACTTGGCATTAGAGACTGCCATCCATGCAGGTGTAACAGCAATTAGCTGTGCAGAAAGTTAAAATTGGCTGCATTCACACTTCTGATGTTCGACGTGTGGTGCTTGTGCCTGAGCCATGCTGAGCTCTTTCTGCATCTTCCCTTTCAGAAGCCGTTACTGAGTGGGGTACAGCAGTCTAGATCGTACAAAATAAAGAGAAGTCAAATTCTTATCACTTGTTTGCTAGCTTTTACCAGGAGCATATTCTTGAAAATTTACAGGTCGTCTAAAACAGGCAAAAGCTATGTCAGAAGCCAGTATTTCCTCCCAAGTCTCTTTAAGGACAGCTGAAGCAGTGCAGCTCGCCTGCACGCCGGCCTTGGGAGGTAAACCGGTGTGGAAACGGTTCTGTGCCGTTAAAAGGCTGCTTTCTCCTCCAGCAATACACAGGCCTAATGCTACGCAACGGGTTTCTCTTTTATTCTGCGCGTGTCTCAGTTTGGAGACCTACTTCAGGGATTGCTGCCTGGGCTCTAAGAGGCATTTCGAGAACATAATTCGTGTTGCCCTTAGCTAGCTGTTTGAAATAGCTCAAACGAAGAGCTCTGTGAACTTCGTCTCTCCACTTGCTATACAAGGAGCACGATGACTACCTGGAAAGCCTCTGTTCTGTTGACGTCTGCAGGTACAGGTGGTGAATTCCATCCCTCAAGTCTTGTTAGGTTTTCTGTCAAGGACGAAATCAGTTCTCCTGCCCTACTCTCTCCTCAACATACCTACCTCGAGGTTGCAGTGAAAGGTATCTCCCTGACCAGAACAGACTGCACCTAGAGATTACTGTTGTTCTCATCCTTTGCTGTTCAGGGGTCTGCCTCAGGTTACAGCCCAATTCGGGCCTTGCCTTCATGCATAAATTCCCCCCCTCCAGAAATCACCTGGCCCCCTTCTTAATTAGCCTCTCCATCAGCTTGCACATCTTTTCTTGAAAGATCTTCCAGTCCTGGAAGGGGCAGGCTGTCGCATTCAAGCACATGCAGAGCAGCAGCTGGGTTTACAAGGAGGAAAGTACCAAGGGGCAGACTGATTTGGGTGTTTTTTGTTTTTTTTTCTTACTTTTTATGTGAGTGGAGGACAAATAGTGCATTGCAAGTGAACTAGCTTGCAGAATTAAGAAATCCATACGTAATTTTTAGTGAAGTTTTCAGAGAGTCAAGAATTGGCGATCCTGTCTTCACCCTATCCCTACACATTCTCACAGTTCCCTGAGAAATGACTCTGGATTTTATTAGACTTCGTTGTTAGGCTTTTTTCTCGCCAGAAGCTGTCTCTTGTGGTATTTCTGTGTAAAGAAACCGGAGTAAAACTTCGAGCAGAAGAGCTGGAAATAACACCACTTTTTTTTAGGAGCAGTAATAAACTATTTGCTCCTGCATGGAAAAATTGTGTGCTGAGTTTCAGTACGCAGTGATCTCTTTAAAGCTGAGTTTATAAGACTCTCAATTTATAATGGAAACGCTGACACAGTCTTAACACTGCAGGTGCCAGCCAGAGCGGCTCTGGTGTAGATCTAACCACAGAAAATTACAGATAAAAAACCAGATATAGCATCTTGATTGCTTTTTATACTATTTAGCTATTTTCCTATTTAAGAAAAGCTGTCAAGTGAAGAATTTAGGAAAATGTGTATTTTATGACTGTCCTAGTTCAAAAAGCTATTCTAACTCCAAATCTGTCCTGTTTACTTAGTTTCCAGATTAAACCTTGTTATACGTTACAGCATACATTCATCTGAAATCTGGTGCTCTTGTCTGTTTTTTCATCCGACAGGATGGCATTGGTACCTTCCAAAAGTCAGCGATTATTTACAGAAAAATACACCCATAAAATCACCAGTATGACTGTGCAGGTTTCTATCTCCAAAAAGAATGAATAAATAAAAAGGAAAAAACTGGCCTTCATTCTATTTAAATCCTCTGATATTATACATCTATCAAAATGCTGGGCTGTGTCTTATATGTGAGAAAAGCTAATTCTAGAGTTAAAATGCTGGGCATTATCATTACCAAAATACCATTCCGGTTTCCAGGTCTGTCGTGCTGACTTCTGAAGCCTCGGGGGGAGGGGGGTACAGTGTGCTGGAAGTGAAAGTCAAAAGAAAAATGTGCTGCTGATTAGATGAGTTGTGCAAATAAAATACGTATTGCACTGTATATTGTGGTGTAAATGCAGAGTTTTTTCAGTTGCTTTGGGTAGAAACCTTCATCTTCCCTTTTATCCTGACTTGAAAAGAATAACCTCCTGGGCGACTAGCGTTTCTGGGCTATGTTTTATGCATTCGAGAAAAGAATAAGAGAAAGTCAACTTTGTTATAAGGTGGGATTTTTTTTATCTTCAGTGAAAGGGAGATTCAGCTATAAATTTGCATGACCTGACTGGCTGCCTTTTCAGTTACTTATTGAGGTCAATGCTACTACAGAAAGAGGGTTTTTTTAATGGCAAAGAATAATACATAATCACTGTTTATAGTAAATAAGGTAACAGGAGCCTACTTATTCAGTGTTAACTTTAGTATTCAACACGTTGCTGGACATACACACAAGCATAAAACTCTGGAGTATGGTATTTTCAATGCTTTTGTTGTTGAAGGCAAGCTATTTTAATATTAAAAAGAAAGGTATTCATAAAACAGTGAAAATCCTTTCAAACCAGATATTAGAGGCTGATAGTAATCCTCCTGGAGAAGGTTATAGCGTGTTTTACGGCAGGCGTTTAAAACAGTCAATGTAATTTAGAAAAAACAAAAGTTTTTCTGCTTTTAAAATTATTTCTACTCTACATCCTGTAAATAAAAACCACAGAATATCAAGATGTGAGAAGAGCAATATTGTTTGAGGGATGATGTTAAATCAGAATGATTTAAAATATTTTCATATTGCTAAATAAAATTGAAAGCATTGTTATCAAAGCTAAGAATTATGTCCATGATATTTTGCACATATCATCCTGGCTGGTGAAAAACTCCTCTAATTTAAGTTTTGTGCAATTTAGCAATCGTACATTTATCTTTCAGTACTTAATGTTGTAAAGACTTTAAATTGCAAATATCATAACCATTTAGTTATTTGAAATCTGCTTCAAGCATGGTTTTATAGTCGCAGATCATATTGCCACGAGACATTTATCTGCTTCAAATTCTGTGAAAGTGGAACTAAACTTTATTGTTGAAAAGTGGATCAGAATCTCCTTCAATTTCCACAGAGACTCTTGTGCTCTTGCTCCAAAGGTTTGGAAGTGGAGGCTGCTGTAGTTGCTGTATTACTAACACTTCATTATTTTTAGAAACTCTATCAGAGGGCGCTTGCCAGCACGCTGAATTATTATAAACACAAGTGAGCTGTGCTTGTTGGGAAATGGTTGCGGTGTACTTGGTGATGCAGCTTGCAGTTATGTAGCAGTGCGCTTACTCACATTCAGCTCTTCAGAATTCAGTAATCCATAACAGAGGCTTCTAGCCCTGGACAGATTCGTGACGGTTTTCTCTAATATTTGACATTAAAGTATAGGATTGCAAGAGATACTCTACAAGGCACCCTAGTCAAGCTACAGAGCGGCTCTGAAAGATTTATTTATATAGTTTACAGTAGTTGTGTCATTATCAGCCTTCCCGATTCGCTTCCAGCCCCACGAACCGCGCATTCTGGTGTGGGAGCGCTTTGCGCTGCCGTGTGACTCGCTGCCGGCCGTGCCGGGGAGCGAGCCAGAGGAGCGGGCTTTGTTCCCCGCAGGCTGCCATCACACCTGCCCAACAGAAACGAGAAGCCAGGGGTGGGAATGGCCTCCTGTGGAGAACCGGGCAGAACCACTGTGAGCTGAACGGCTTAGTGCAGACAGCAAAGGTGTCTGTGCCCGATCTTCTAGAGGTCCAGCTCGCTTGGGTTTGTCCCGCACACATGGTGGAGGTTCACACAGCAGCACAAGATTTTGGCTGGTTTGTGCGATCTGAAGGTGTGTGGCTGAGTCGACCAGTCTGCAGTTGTTAGGAATTCTGCATTGACTTCAGTATGATTGAAGCCGCACTCATGGACTCCTTTTACTACTCTGCGCTTACGTTTGGCCATAGTCATTCCAAAGCCTTCAGCTTAATAGCTCTAGTAAGGTAAACAGAAGCTGCTCAGACTGGCTTCTCAGAGGTCGTTTTCACTATAGGTATGGTCCATGCTTAAACGTTGCTCTACAGGTAAACAGGTCCCTGCTAGAGTGTGGGAGAAAATCCCAAGCTGCAGTCACAGTGCAGCAGTTCCAGCCAAAGTCCTGTTCGAGGCATAGCAAATAATCCTTTTAAACAGGACGAGGGGAGGCGGACAGTTTGGGACAGGTACAAGCTTTGCAGAAACAATGCACCTTCCAAGCACGGTATTACCCGGTTGCCACTGGGAAGGCTTGCCCGGGCAGCACAGCTACCCCACAGGATTCACTTGCTGAGCTGCAAGCCTGTAGGTCTCCATTTACTATACGTTTCAGTCTGTTCTCTATTGACAGATGAGCGTGCAGAAATTTCTAACAGCTTCAAAAGTGGTAGCAGGTCCTCCAGTCCTCAGAATTATGCCTGTCAGTTCTGCATTTATCAGTCTTTCTGAGTCATTGGGAGAATTTTAAATTCTCACGTATTTTAAAGTAAAAAATTGGCTTGTTCATATATTGGTGACGTACTGCTTATTGTCTGCTTTGTCTCCTGGTCTAGATAAAGTGTTATTCAGCTTGGGGGAAAAAAGAAAAAAAAGAAAAACAAACCACAACCCAAACGCTGAACTGTAAATTGAGCTTTCTCTGACTACACTTCTCTGTGGGAAAGATGCAGTAAATGGATGCTGCCGAGTGAAGGGGATGTGCCGAGGACGGTTGTTCATCTGAAAGGACGATCTGTACTCGGTAAAAGGTTGCTTCTATTTGCATAGCAACCATCGGGGAAGAAAAACTGTTTAGGAAACGTGGAAACCTGTCTGCGTTTTCCTTGTGTTCCTCAGGCTGATACACCTTTGGAAAGGCAGCCTTTGCTGTTCCTGTGACAGGGAGACAGTGATGTCCTTAATATTTGCTTGTTTTATAGATTTACGTTCAGAAACATGTTGAAGGTTTTCTCCTGCTCCCAGGGTGAATGGTATTATGGCATTACGGTTCAGGAAGCACCTCAAAGACAGGCATTTTATTTTAAGACTAATCTTCTGATTCTGAATTTTAGAAAACAAATCTGACGCCAGCTCTGTGATGACGCTCATCTCTTAGCGTGTGTCCATTAAATAGTCCGTCTCTCGTTTCTGACGTTGCTGCCCTTTTTGCTGTGCAGTCAGTTGTGCACAGTCCCAGGTACAGCACTGCAAAAGAACAAGTAAAATGAGGAGATTTAGGAATTATAGTGGAAGTAGAGTTGAAAACGTAATTATCAGTTTGGATATAATGCAGGGTCTAAATACGCTTTTGTGAGTAAATTCTGGGAATAAAAAATTTGTAATGAACTAAATTATATTTCCATTTTCAAATGATTACCATTTCTTTGAAGTGAAGCTGTATGCTAATCAACTTCTGAAAGTTTTTGGTGATACGTGAAGCATGAAATGCAAAAGCAGCAGCTCCAATTCGGTGCTTAAAGCCAAAACCAAAGGGGTTTTCAGAAATCTGTTAGTTTGTGGTGATGTTATTTGAGATCTGTTAAATGTTTTTAATTTACTGTATTAAAATGTTTGATCTTAAGTCAGCAAGTGAAATACAATTTTTTGATGTTTGCAGATGCAGACTTTGTGGGTAGTGACACCCTAGCCAAGCACGGGGAAACCGTACAGGAGCCGTTTAGATGTGGGAGACTGGTCTGAACAGCTTTGGTTTTGCCTGAGGTCACCAGTTTTTAGTATCTTTTTGGCCTTGCAACATCTGCCCTAATGCAAACACTCTAACTGAAAGCAAACCTTACCTGCTTTATATCTAATGAGACAACTGGAAATAAAACTGTGTCTTGCTGTTGCCATCCCCACAGTAGACCTTGTGGTGGTTTTATCTTAGGCAACTAGCTTTGCTTTGTGCTGTTTTTTTGATACTTAGTTTTTTGTTAACTTAGGAGAAATTTAAAAAGAGGGTAGAGAAGGGTTTCTGTCGAGAATTTGGTTGCTCTCCCTATGTAGACTTGTAAATACTGTGAATTTAGTTCAGTTAACTAAGTGCCTAACTTTGCAGAGCGTATCTGTATGTAAAAATGTAAATTATCTTAATTTTCCATTAAATAGATGCATCTTTTTCGCACAGGAGGACCCGATATCTGAAATTTAGCAGTCCTGCCTAACTAAAAACTGGGTGTTATTACAATACAGGTGTAATTTAGTGCTTATTTGAAGTTACGGAGTGTCGTCTGCCCTGAAATAGTTCCTCTTTCATAAAGCTGAGAGCAGACGGAATGGGAGAAGGCAGAGGAACTTTGTAACGGTGGGGTATGCGCCAGGGTACGTCTGTCCGAGGGCGTTCTGCGGGGCAGCACCGTCTTGCTTTCCTGCAGGAAATCCCACGGCTGGGAGTGCGGTTTGCAGAGCACGCTGTGGTGCTGGGAGCTTGCGTCTGACCTCTTCCCTGCGCACGACTGACTGCAAAATACTTGATATTCTCTCTTCTTCTTTTTTTTCATTGGTTACGCTCAGCCTGTGTTACTGCTGTAGTGGTCTGTCACCCGCCACGCACTGCCCTGGTACCATTCACTAAAGAGCAGGAGCTGGGGGTCTGGGACGTGCCAGAGCGGCAGTTGCGGAGGGAGAGGACGTCCGCGGGCGAGTTTGCACTGCGCCGTTCTCGGCAGCAGTTCCCCATCAGCTGCCTCTCCTGCCCCAAGCTGCTGAGCTGTCTGCCTGCTGCTCGGGGTTGTTTGTGTCTGCAGCAGTGAGTTACAGCAGTGCTGGGGCGGGCAGTTGACATCAGTTGGATTTCTTGTGTCGGATGCCAGCCAAAACAGATGCGGGAAGAGGAGGGAGAAAAGAATTTGGAGTCGTCCGTTTACAGCGCCAGCTCCATTCTCCATGGAGCCGATGTGTGTGTTTGCCTTGTGCTGTGTTCCCGGCCACAGCAAGTGCAGTCTCCTTCACAGGCGCTTCTGTGAGCCTGGAGTCAGAGAGAGCTCGCTCTTGCCTTTTGTTATGTTCCGGGGTTTTATGGGGATTAGCATTTCTGACCAAACATTTGCAGCAAATATTTCTGGAGTTCTAGCTTTCCTGGTTTTCGTTGTAATCAAATTTTAAATACATGAATATCAACTCATTGTGCAGAATTTCAGGATACAAACAAAACAGATTGGTAGCTGATTTTAAAAAAATGCCCACAACATGAAACAAAACTTTACACAGTTTTTTCCCGTGTTCTTTCTTTTTCACCCTGAGAGATTATATTACTAGTTACCCTACTGTTTTTTTTACTGACTGAAATTTAAATGAATAATTACCCACCATAAAGACCCTGCAGTAAATATTGACTGGTTTACATGAACTACTAACGATCCTTTTCTTGAAGAATTAAACAAAAATTCCCCTTATTCTAGGTTGAATTTTCATAACTTCCTAAATTCCGTCAGAAACCAGTTATATGAGAGGAAAAAATCCTTGACTAAATGAAATGGTTAAGATTGGTATGTTTTTGGTTTCGTGTCATAAGGTAAGAGCTAGGGTAAGAATACAGATTGTTTGGGTTTGTTTGGGGTTTTTTTTGTATCAGCGTGTGAGCTCTACAAAAGGTCGCTCCTGAGGAATGGTCTAGTAACGGTACCATTCCTCAAACAATCCAAAGTATAAACAAAGACACTGCGTTCTTCCTTGATGCAAAATACAGTCCCAGCTGCAGAGGGCTCCTGAACAAGCGCTTCTAAGGAAGCGTGGGCACGGCTGTTTCAGAGCTGCAAAAGGGAGAGACCAGTAAGTCACCGGAACTTCAGCTATCCTTTCTGTCCGAACAAGTGTGTTACTGCTAACCGTTACAGTTCAGCAGGTCTCAAGGTTCTTTGTCTCGGCAAGAAAAAAAGTAAGTGGTTGAGCATGTATTGGTGTCATGATCATTTTACAAAATTTGAGAAGACTCCCTTAGCTAACTGGCCACTAATCAGCATTTCAATGGCCTCAGCATAAGGTAGCGCTCTGTTTCTCTCTGGTCAGTGCATAGCCACGTTTCCCCTCAGTGTCCTGATAAATAACAGGTATAATGCGTTCTTGTGTCAGATAAACTTGGCATTTAGACCTCTTAGTATGCATTTTGGATTTTTTCCTTAACATTAGGAAAATCATTAAAGCAAAAATGCTGCGTCAGATACTGCCAAGTCTAATGCCTCCTTGAACGTAAGTGCTACTCAGATCAGAGGGCTGAGAGAACGTGCTTAGTACCTTTGGAAAATTTCGTCTGAATAAATGTCAGCATGCTCTCTCTGACTCCGTTACTGCTATCTCATTTCCCTGCCTCCTGATTCTTTCATGACTTTTTTCCTTTGTCACTGTTCTCTTTTGTTTAACCTCAGTCTACAATTCCTCCATCAGCCACATACCGAAAGTACTGCATCACAGTCCCAGATAAACGTGTTGATGGGTCCTAATGTAAAATAACGGAATACTTGGAGAAGGTGCTTAATGTGACTTCTGCTCCCTTACATCCCTGGCAATTTATAGGACACTCACCCATCATTTAGGAGGAACAGAATTTTGAAAGTACTGCTGGAGCTCTAGCATGCAATTTTTAAACAAAAGCCTGATCCTGCATTTTTACTGAGGCTGCCTTAAATTGCAGTTTTCGAGAGTGCTGCTAATAAAGGTGCATTTTCGGCTTCTCCAGACTAAGGGAGAATTCAGCACGGAGGGGAAGGAGCTCTAATTCTGGTAGCTGGACATTAACCGCTACGCACTCAGTGGGAACTGTAGCTTGTGTAAATGTTAGTTGTTGTTTGTCTGCACGTACAGCCAAGTATTTTATTAGGAGTTCACAAGGGGTCAGATAAACATTTAGTGGCTTTCAAAAATTGTCTCTGGTCATTTGAGTACGGTGTGTTATGTGGTCAAGTTACAGTGAATTTCAAAGCACTGGGGGGATTACTGGTCTTTCAGACCGCCTCGAACTGTTTATAGTGGCTTATGGCCAAGTGTATAGCATGTTTCGGGAGACTATGAAATAGCAGAAATTAGTCAGTCTGCTGAATGGAAAATTGGGGACTTTTAGTTCGCTTTGAGTCATGTTTTGTTGTATTTTACTGCTACTTTGAAGTTAGTACAGTAGTGTGTGTATCGAGGAAAACAAGTTCAGGAATACTATGCGGTGATAAAGGAATATTGCGTCAGTGTAACGATGTGTGTGTGATGGATGACCCAAAACGTGATTGTTCTTCAAGAACTTTTTTTACACTGTTGAAACGGTTTTTTGCTGCAGAGTTCTTTGCTTGAAAATTATTCTAATTTATATGGAGAAAGTCAGTAAATTTGACCATAAATTGTGGAAGAAGAGCTGCAGAGAGCAGAATCAGTAGTTAGAAAATTTATGAAGTACACCATTTTGCTTGCTCACGGATGTGTATGCAGAAAAGGTACCCGTTAAGCCTTACGGAAGTGATGACTCACTAATCCCTGTGTTTTCTGGGCTCTTTATTAAAATAGCCATTCAATTTTTGACCGATTTTAAGAGAGAGAAATTATGACTTCTGTATTTTTTCCATTTTGTCCATGTTCAATTCCCATAGAAGTGACAGTCTTAACATTTTTCAAAGGCAGCTGCATTTCAGCAGGCTCTAAACCTGGCTGTGATCTCCCCCTGTCAAATCTTAGGGTATGGTCAGGACAACATGGGAAAAGATTGCTGTCATACTTTTCAGCTGCTGCCTTCAAGAAGCAGCAGGAGGCCAAAGTAACATTTTAAGAGAAGATGATGTCCGGTTTTAGCTTTTTTTGCTATCCTGTTGCTAGTCTTTCAGCATGGTTGCAAGAGTTGCGTACATTCTGCATCTTGAGCTCTTACATCTGTTGGATCTCAGTTGCTGCAGTTCTCTGGGGTATATTGTAAGCATTGATACAGCTTTAGAAGGAACATAAATTGCCCTAGGTCACTAGAGCATTTATACTCTTACAATACTTGGCTTTTCTGAGGGTTATATTTCTTAATTGCCTTCTGCCAAGAAAGCAAATGTGAAGAAGAATTTGGTCATGACATATGTACAGTGAAATCCAAAAGTCTGAATAAAGGGCTGAACTGCTGTTGATGGGGAAGAGAAACAAGGAGGACATCTCGTTGAGCGAAAGAAGAAGGTAGGATTAAGTAGGTTAGTGAAAAGGAGAAAAGAAGAAATGGTAATGGAGACAATAAAAACTCTGTGTCACTGGCATGGTTCATAGTGTCTGCAGCATAAGGTGCTATTAATGAACGATTTGCCAGCTAATTATCCTCTTTTTAATCCACTTAATGTTGTACACCATAGCAGAGTTTCCCAAGCCTATCTCACTTGCTTAACAGTATTAGTGGAAATAGTTCCCAGCTACAGTTATACTTCACTTTAGAAACCCGTTCGCTATAGTTTTGGGAGTTACTGTTTTTTGGAGGTGAGCTATGTGAGCAGCAGTACTTCATAGTGAATAATTCTGAAAGGAAGCAAAGTATAAGTTAGCTAATACACAGGAAGTGTGTTTAACAGAAACGCAATTCTGCCGGGAAGATCATGGAATTCACGTGTTGTGAGCGCAAGGTGCTGCATTATGGCAGATAACTTTAAGCACCGAGCTGACTGAGAAATGCACTTAGTGGAGGCTTTTGTCTGTCGTTGTTGCAGGTCTGAGCAGATTTAAAAATCTGTTACTCCGACTGAACTGCGTCTCTTCACTGACAGAGGGAGCTGAAGGCAGCTGCCCTGCTGTGTTGGAGGTCCAGGGCAGCTAGAACGAAACTTGACTTAGGTTCTCAGTCTTTTAGACCTTTGCTGCTCTGCCCGTCGGAAAGAAAAAATGCGTTTCTCTGACCCGTGGTTGGACCGCATTGGAGCCTGCAACGGTGGAATCTGATACTTTCCATTTATCTGTATTTCACAAGTTTGTGTGAAATGCTGAAACTGTTTAGTCATTTTCTTCACATGCTCACAAAAAAGGTTGTTGGTGTTCTGTGTGTCCCACACTGCATTGATTTATGATTGTTTTTCTGCAGTATAAACTTGGAATTGCAAGGTCATACCCCACCTATACTACTAGTTGTATGACACAAGTAGCTGTGGGTAGGTTGTGTGTCAGTTCACAAACACTGTGTGCTGTAGTATGCTTCTGTTCATCCTCCCCAGGGTCTGCCCTCTCCCAGGCGAGAAGCAATGCTAAATATGAGTCTGAGCAAATAATGATTTTTTAGGCTTCTGTGAAAGTTCCAAGTAGTAAAGTGCAGCTGTTTTTACTTTGGAGAGACACCAGCCTCTATTCCTTGGAACAATCCTCCTGTTGTAAAGAGTTAGCCTCTCATCTAAAATTTTTCAACTTTGAATATTGTTGTTTTCTAAATTCTGTACCTTTTTATACTCAAAAAAAGAGAATTTGAACAAAGCTTACTCTGTTAGGTATGAGGGGTAGTGATTCCTTAGTGATGAATCCTTCTGTGCGGTCTCAAGCATACTCACAGCATGAAAAATGCTTTTGCCTCCATTTCCTGTACCAGTGGCAATACATATTTAATTTTATAAAGACAGCAGATACATAATTTTGAGGTCAATGAGTGTTGGGGCACTCAGTAAAAATTTCTAGAGCCATTTGAGCATTAGTGGAAAGGTTAATGGTAGATTGCTAAGATACTCTCCTCAGTGCCTGATTCTTCATATCTTGAAATACCCAAGAATTTCAGGCACAGGTTAGTACCCTGTGCTTGGAGAGGCCTCGAAGTCGGAGCAGTATGCTTTTGCAAATTTAGTAATTCCTCAGCTCTTGGGAGCTGCTTGCGTGATTGTGTTACCTGCCGTTTGTTGGAGCACTGCACGTTCTCGATGTGCTTTACTTCTGCTCCATAAAGCAAACATTTCTTTGCTGTTTTGAAAAGCAATGTTTTCCAAACCTGACGTCAAGAGAGAACGTTACTTTCTTCCATTATTTGCTGACTCTGTAACGCAGGTGAGGAAGGCTTGAGGACTTTGAGGTGAGGGGAAGGATCACCTCCCTTGGCCTGCTGGCAATGCTCTGCCCACTGCAGCCCGGGAGGCTGCTGGCCACCTTGGCCATGAGGGCACATTGCTGGCCCGTGGTCAGCCTGGTGTCAGCCAGGACCCGCAGGTCCTGCTCTGCAGGGCAGCTTTCCAGCCACTCAGCCCCCAGCCTTTCCCAGGGAGCGGGTTGGTTCCTCCCTGGGTCAGGGCTTGGCATTTCCCGTTGCTGAACTTCACGAGATTCCTCTCTGCTTGTTACTCCAGCCTGTCCAGGTTCCTCTGAATGGCGGCCCAGCCGCCTGGTCTGTCAGCCGCTCCTCCGGGTTTTGCATCATCTGCAAACTTGCTGAGGGTGCATTCTGTACCATCATCCAGGTCAGTAATTAGGGTGTTGACCGTTATAGGTCCCAGTATCAGTGCCTAGGGTGTACCACTATTGACTGGCCTCCAGCTGGTGGGTGGCTCTGAAGTTGTGACTGCTTGCAATGCTTTCATGTCCCGGTGACATTAAAAAGATGTTAACTGCACAGAGTGGGTTATAGCATCATGTCCTAATGCTGCTAAAATATGTAGATACCTTGATTTAAAATACAGTTGTCAGTTAAGTTAGGTATATATGCAAGATTGTACTTCATGTAACTTAGTTACTTTGTGTAACTGTCAAGAAAAAAGGGTTTCAGTGTGAGTTCTTATGAAAAGAGCAGTTTTCTGAAATGTGACAAAAGCGGTGTGAAGTAAGCAGGTTAAGATTTTCTGGCATCGTTGCATAGTTTTGCAAATTAACTCCCAAAACGCAATACCTCTGCAGGCAGTCTGGTGATTTTGAAAAGATGAGCAGGTCCGGACAGGTTAGAGATTTCCTCAGTTCTGTGCTGCTCCCCTGACTGCAGCTGCCCATCATGGGAACGCTCTTCTAGCGTCGTGTGCTGATATGACCGATACAGGTTGGAGAGGTCAGGTTTTTCTGTTATGTTGTAGGGCAGATGATTGTAGAGAATTGCCCCACCAGCTTACAGTTCTTACTTGTTCCTTCTGCGTTAGTGGCAGCCGCTAGGGACTTTTGTCCAATCTTTTTTCAACCATGGCAACTTAAGTTAAAAGAAAAATTACAGCTAAACATCAGTAGCAGGTTAAGCGTGCTCCATAGTGCAGCTGCGGTTGTCCAGCTGAAAGCTTGCTGGCCAATACATCACGTTTTGCCATGGGAAACTTATACAGGCATTTCCTGACGGAAGAGAGAAGGGTGTACACAAAACAAAAGCTGGTAGGGGTGACTGCCGATCAGTGCGTAAATAAGCCTGTAGGAGCTGACTGGTAAGGGTTCCATTTTTTGCCGTATTTTTGTCTTTAATTTTGTAATTGCACATGAGTTTCTGTCATCAGGACGTGCAGCTCTCTCAGCATGATGATTCCAGTAGTGTCTCCTTCTGAGTGGGGATTCCCCATCCTAATTTTAATGAGAAGCCATAAACTTGTGGCTTCACTTGTTCATTTTAGTTTGTCACTAGCGTGATTTCAGCTCTTGGGATGCAAATAAAATCAGCTCACGCACAATATTTTGAATATATTGGAACTTACTGGTGCATACTTGATTATTCGATTGTGAATCTGTAGTCCATTTCAGTGTCGTCTTCTCACAGTGCCTCGCTGTTCTTTCTCAGAGAGTTAGAATGAAACTTCCTAAGATTGTTTCATTTTTTGTTCTGAGATCTTTTTTTGTCCGTAATTGCTTCATTTCCTATGGGACAAGGGACAGAAACTGTCCCAGAACATTTAATTTGTTCTAAACTTTCTACCTATTCTTTCACTTACGCAGATTGGTTCTGTTCCTATTTTGCAAATCCTCTCACAACTCAGGCCAGTTTTAAGGTTCTCTCAGGCAGCAACTCCGTCCTCCTGCCAAGGCTGCTCCTTTCCTTTTTCCTCACTTGGTCTGTTCAATATCTAAAGAAAAATGGATTCTCATCTTTTCAGTGGCTGTTCACAGTGCAGTAATACTAATAATAGTAGGTATTCACTCTCGACATACGTCACAGATACAGCCTTTTATAACTGTGACCCATGTTAGAGCAGGGAAAAGTCTTTTTCCAGAACTCCTGTGTCATACATTTAATTATAATAGGGATCTAAATAGGAAGCCATTTTATTAAATGAAAGGAATCAGTCTTTAACTTGCTGTCTTTTCCTGGCATAATCCAGAGGTTTTTTTGGATGTTACTCACATTGCAGGAATGTATCAGATCTTGGCATACATGCCCAATGTTTTTTAGTATGTTTAAATAAGCAATGGCAACACAAGAGAGATATTTTAGAATTTAAATAATTTATGCTTACGTACTGGAGCTTGCTTCATCTGTTGAAGTAAGGATCTAGTTGTCGTGGTTGTCCATTCCTGCTAGGAAATAGGCTTTTTTGTCTCGGCTGTGACACTTGCGGAGCACTACTGCCTCAGCTCTGAAACTGCAACTTGAACGTGACGTCTTTTATTTCTCCTTTGATTCGTGAAGGGCCTCTGTCTGCAGGTTACACAGTTTTATCTTGTCCAAGATCGTTAGTCTTGAGCGAGCATGCACGAGTACGTGTGGTATCCTGGGAACCAGCTGTGCAGTGTCGCATCGCTTGCTGTCCCTAATGGATGGAAATGATACCAGAGGGTTTACAGTAATTAAGTCTTAAAGTAAAAGTCTTAACATGTGATAGATCTTGTTGAATGAGAATAAATTCATTCCAATGTGCAGCAGTGTTCTCGAGGTATCGTTACTACAGACAGATATATACACATCTATTCGAGTCTATTAATATACCTGATGTACCCTGTTTTTTCTTACTGTTCCCAAGTTGTTAGGAAGTGCTGTAAAGTGACACGTTTTACTAAGCTAGCGGGCAGTGGGAAGGCATTGTTCCCATTAACGTGTCCCCACAACAGGCTTGACTTTGCGCTGGGAAAGAAGGTGTTGTGGAAACTAAAATGTAACTCATGCTGTTCTTGTATTAAGTTTCTGTGAGCACAGTTAGAGGAACAGTAAGTATGTATTTATTTTTGTACAAATGAATAACAGAAGATAATTCTTTAGGAAATAAACTGGTCTTTGTATTTTGCTCTACCTTCACTGAGAAATTTGGAATAGAAAAAACCACTACCACCAGAATTTATCAATTTTATTCCATGATTAAACTGTATGCCTTACAGTTGAACACAAGCACTGAATAACTTCATATTACTGTTAGACAGTAAATTCCGTCCCCAAATAAAAATCTCATGTAGAGCCTCTATCAGTAGAGCTATTTGTAAAGATGAATTAAAAATAGAAAATACCAAGTCCAAAAAAATTATACATTTAACAACAAAACTTAAGTTTGCAATGTAAAATACTACTTCTAAAATATTTATAGAATGAAACATCTTTCCTTTTTTTGATAAAAATCAGGAATATTTTATGTCACAAAAAGAAATAGTGGAAAAAAAGGATAAAAAATTGAAAATCCAGCATTCAGATATATTGGTTGGAAAACAGAAGATAGTATTTACACACTTACAGAATCTGAAAGAAGCAGCTCCATCAATCATCTGTGCTGTCAAGTCACCTGGTACTGGTTAGAAGGTAGCCTTATGAAAGGCACTGTTATCCGGAATGTTATGAACGACACATTGGATCGGCCTTAACAAACAGAAACAGAAGTTTAGAATTACACTAATTTTACCAAACTTCAGCCTCTGGGAGATTAGGCATTGTGTGATCCTTGTGATTAACGATCTGGTTTTGGTCAGTAGAAAAAGACATCCCCTGTTGCTTTTGGGCACTTGCCTTAGTCTAAGGGTGATCCCAAGCCGTAAGCTTGTCCCACAGGAACATAAAGTATTTATTTAGGAGAGGAGTTTTCTAGTTGCATCCTAACTATACCGGGGAAGTTAGAAGTTCGTACCTTTCTTTGTTGTTGTTCAACATAGCCAATTTACAGCCTGCATATGACTAAGCACCAGGGCTGTCCGTGGATGTGATGGGCTGGCCGGCGTTACCAGCAGGTGGTTTCTGCTGTGTTCTGCGCCATAGTGCGCAGCAATGCTTAGCGGTTTCTTCAAAGTGCACCAAGGGGGAAGGAAAACTTTGTGCTTAGAAAGATGCAGGCACGCTGTATGCACTGAAGGTACTACCTAAAAGAAGTCTTCAGTTCAAACGTTGGAGTTGTTGCTGCCCAGTTCACGCTTCTGTCTGCTCTCAGTCTGGCATGGGTCAAACGACTGCAGGTTTGGAGCTGAGGGGAAAGAGGAGAGCGCACTGTGGACTTCCTTAGGCTGCAAGGTGCTAGGAGTACCTTTTTGGTGAATATCTATCTAACCCACCTTGGGTGGTCAGACTGGTGAAATCTGGAGAGGATATTGATGAGGCGTCGCGGGGCTTGGAGAGGCTGGAGGCAGCCAGGGTATCTCTGGTTTGCTGCTGAAATAGCTCCCTGGCAAGGCAGCGTTGGTAATGAGAAAAACATTTTCCAGTGCGATGCCTTTCCAGCTACGAAAGCAGTTAGTAAGGACTGATGTAACTGCTGCTCCATATTGGTTGTGCTTTTAAGAACACGAAGTTTAGACTTGCAAATATTTATCTATTCTGTCAGTATTTGGAATACGATTTGAAGTGCCACCTTTTAAATAAAAGTTCTAAGAACTAATTCCAGTAGTAATAAAGTGTAATTAGTTCTAATCATAGGATTTCTAATCTGATAATTTTAGTGTTAACTATTCTTCCTCTTGCTTTTAGTTCCTACTTTGCCATGTTTTAAGTGCAGAAGTAGAGAGTTGTGTATGTGAAAAGCTTAGCCTTACTTTTGCAATAACGCAATTTTAATAAAAGCTTGATACAGGAATAATTTTACAAGAAAGTTTTTCGTTTGGTCTAAAATGCACAATCAGTGTCAGCTTTTCTTTTTTATTTTAAGCTATTTTTATCATGATTGTGGAAGGAAGGAGAGACTGCAAAAATACAGTGAGACGAATTAGCTAATTAGACTGATATTTGAGGTTTCCACCCATAACCGAAACCAGAGTTTAAGGTGCTGCGTACAAATGTAGGTGACTCGTTGAAATACACTGGAATAGTAATGATGTCAGGTATTGCCACAGAAGTAAGCTTTGAATTCATGTCTTGTTAAATGAGATTTTTCAGTTAAACTTTTGCAAGTTCTGGGGAGAGTGACTTTTTGTTTGCTTTTATATTACTCTAAAGTGATAACCAGGTTAATTTTCAGCTCAGATTTTAAGGTATGACCATTCAAACCTTTAATTGGTTAGAGCCTTTTTGGTTAAGAAGCAAGTAGTAAAAATCTTGTGGCCCAGTTGCATAGATGAACTGGAAAGTATAGTAAATTGCCATGATTATCAAATGGAAAAATGGAATTTGAGTTACGCTTGGGAACCAGGAAGTACTGATGAAAGTATTTTACTTAAGAAAGGGGAGGTTACACTGGCAAATGGCAGAATCCCTTGAAGTTTCTGTAGATGAAAAGAGTTTTGTTGCGGTTCAATTAGTGAAAAGAGAGAAAAATTTCTGAAACTTGCCAGCTACAAATTCCTTTCATCAAATGATACATGAATATAATAAAATAATAATTGTAGCTTTATTCATGTGAATGAGAGCAGGGAGTTGATATGCCTTAGGTGTACAAAGGTGTACAAAGGTATCTGTGATGGCTAATTAAGATGTTAAGATTATAGTCAAAAGCAGTTACAGATGAGTGTGCTTTGTTTGAATTAATAAAATCAAGTCTTGCTGCTGGTTTTAAAAAAAAAATTAAAAATGCTTATGAACACATCCTCTTCTGTTTTCTGCGGTCCCTTTCATTTTCAAAGACTTCAGTAAAAGTGAAGTTCAGTGTTTTCCCCGTCCAGCTACCTTATTATAAACCTAAGGCTCAAGGAGTTAATAGACAAATTAAGGAAGCTGGAGGTCTAATGGTGTTTGTGGGGAGAAGGGAATCTGTGTGTCTTGGTTTATAATTGCTTCTGTTTTCGTTAAACACATTGCCCTGTTGAAGAGGAGAAAATGATGGATTTTTACTGTATTACCTGTAAAAATATTTTTAATGCAACAATGGCTTCCTGTTTTAGAATAATTGCTCTAATAAAATGAATGCTGGTTTTGTTCATGAAGTGACACGAGTAGGACTTTGCCACATTGTTACATCACTGTAGTGGGTTTGCTGATAAGGGGGAAAAAGAGCTGTATTAAGGTAAAACGTGTGATTTCCTGTAGTTTTGTCTAAAGGTAGCAGGTATTTTCTGCTGTTGGGTTGGTATTTTTCCTTACGGTATGTGCAGCTCTGTTATATTGATGGTGTGAACACGTAGAGGTGTGTAAGGCAGACAGTCTTTAAAACTCTTGGAACAGTTTTCCTGGCACTTGGCAGTGATGGTACATCATATCTCAAGTGCAGGGCTTAGGTAATACAGAAGTAAAATTACCTTAATTCTTGTTTACTTTTACGCTTTGTATTCTAACGATTTGGCTGCTGACTTTGCTTAGTAGTGGTAATGGCATCTTCACAGTCTCATGTTTTTCTTTGCCAGGTAGGTTTATTTTGCCAGTTTCTCCCAGCTTAAACTGTGTCATTAGCTTTTGGGTTT
This sequence comes from Opisthocomus hoazin, assembly GCF_030867145.1. Lineage (NCBI taxonomy): Eukaryota > Metazoa > Chordata > Aves > Opisthocomiformes > Opisthocomidae > Opisthocomus > Opisthocomus hoazin. Next base: position 402,311 of record NC_134453.1, on the reverse strand, counting down.
TAGGAAACACCAGCTTAAAGCTCGGTTGTACGTTCCCAAAGCCTCGTGTTCTCCTGCACCTTCAAGGGGTGATTTACACAGACGTGCTGATCGTTCTTTGCAAGTAAGGCTGCCGGCGTTAAAATTGTCCCATCCTGAGAAGAGCCCCTCAGCCTTGTTTGGTTCCGTGACAGGGCACCTCGCTGCAGCGGGCACCCCGTGGGACTGCCCCTCTCCCCCAGCGCCCGCAGCTCCTGCTGTCGGGCATGAAGGAGGGAGGAGGAGCTATACAACAGAAAATAAAGATTTGACCCACAGGCACCCACAGGACAGGAGATCTGAGTTTCTAGTACAAAAATGTTGTGGTTTTTATTATCTAGCTCTCGTTTGCAGCTTGAAGGTCTCGCCTTCACATGCCTCCAGTGCAACCCGGTTAGAGTTGACGAGTACAGCGCAGAGGTGTGCACCCCCATAGTTCTGCAGTCCTGTCCGTGCGTTTACCTCTCCATCCTGCACGCTTGTGGTGGAGCGCTGCTGGGAGAGGATGATCTCGGAGCAGCTGGGTGTCGCACACCCTTCTCATCACCTGACGCTGCAAGGGCGCCCGTCAGATCCCTGCCTGCACAGGTGTCTGCGTTGTGATCCAGAGCCCCCAGATGATGTGCCCATCGGTGTCCTTCACACAACCATTCTTGCCACGTTAGGCATTAGCCACTAGTATTTCAGTGATTTGAAAAGATTGCAAATAACATAGCTTTAATTTGTTTAGAATAAAGTTAAATTTAAGGTGGGCTCTGAATCTCATCAGATTTGTTTCTGCCGTCAGCCCTGGGTAGTCCAGGCCCTAATAATTTAGACACGTAGTTGTGCACTGAAACATGGTGCAGGATGTTTGCGGTCTGAGAAGTGCATGGACTTTGAGTATTTTACTTTAAGCAGAAGCTGCAGGGATTAACAGTAAAATTTACTATAGGGCTCATGTCGGCCAGCTCTGAAATCGAGCAAGATCTGCGTTGGAATGTGGCATCTGTTTAAACGGTGCACAGAAATAGTACACAACAATTTTTAGGTCAGGAAGCTGGGAACATCATGATCAACTGAAAATGCCAAGGGAATCGTAGGTGGGTGGAGTGTTATTACCCAGTCTGGTGTGCGGCCAGGGAACTGACAGATCTCTGAAAACCTCTGTGGGATTGTTGATAACCACAGCTGATCGGGATTCACCTCCACGTCCCGGGGGGGTGTCAACATACAGCAGTACAGATTCTGCTGTATCCTTGCTTTTTTTTTTTTTCTCTGTTTGCATCTTGCCTGTTTCTCTGTCCATCACTACAATTTCATGTACAAATGTTGATGAGGCATTGCTCCAGTGGGGTGCAGGTGGTGCTGGTTCCCAGGCCAAGGCGACCAACAGTACGTTTTGACACAGTGAGAGTGTTCAGTGGAAACCTGTTTGTGATCGTTCCCAACGCACATCTGAACTGCCCCTCCTGCTCTGGCTCCTGCCTCTCTGCTGTACCGTCCATCCTCCTCAGTTATGCCAGTGAAATTATTCATGGAGTCACTTCTCAAACTAGATCAGGCAATTAATGTGTGGTTTTTAAAGGCAGCTTAATTTCTTGATCTAGTTCATGCAAGCAGAATGGGCGGTGCAAGATGCTACAGTGCTGGGAAGGAAACAAGCAGAAAGCATGGGATCAGGAATGACCTGATGGGCTTTTGTCACTAAGTGCTGATTGTAACGATTGTAAATGGGAACTTCATTGCATGGACTGGAACTCTTACATCAATCAACCCTTTATCTAAATTATTTTCTTAATGTTTGCTTGGTAAATGACTGGATGCAGCTGTTGATGCTACTCACCGTATCATGTGAATACCTGGGTCACACAGTTTCGCAATCGTACGTCTGCATTGATACCATAACAACATGTAGGTGTTTGAGGTCCTGTATCTGAGCTGATAGCTTGTAAACCACTCAAATTATCCTGGCTGTTGACTTTTTAGATTTATAACATGAATTCATTGGCATGGAAATAAAGTCTTAAGATATACAGAGTGAGCTGTGCATTTGGCATAACCAGGTACTTTTATCAAGTTCTGCTGCAGAGCCAAAGTGCATCTTAGGGGTCAGAAGACGCAGCACAGGATTTCACCAGTTTGGCCTGTTACAAACTGCAGCATTGGAGTCTGTTCTGGAGGAGAACTGTGGGTATTAGAAGTGGTTTTTTGTGTACGCGTGCAGGTTTTTTTAGTAGTATATTTCTGTTGATTAGAGGTTTTTTGCTTTTCAAGTTCCTCTAAGAGATATCAGTTGAATGATAATGTGTTAACTTACCATCTGGCTGCTCCCAGACCTTAAGTGGAAATATATATGAATAGTCATTGTGAAGACGCAAGATCAAAATAAAAACATAAACCAAAAAGGTATCTGTGAAATTTCATCAGCAAAGTGAATTTAAAAAACGCTAACAGGGAAATTATCTACTAGAGGTTGCCTAGCACGCTGGAGTTCAGCAGTGAAGGCTGAAGTAGGTCTTGAGTGTCTGGAGCTGGAAGCCTCTGCGTGCGTGCGGGTCCTAGGAGAGAACTGCCGCAGCATACTAGGCCGCCTTTCGATGTCGCGTGCCTGCAGCCGGTCAGACATGACCATACCATCCTGTCCAAACCGAAGTAACTAAAAAAGAGGGGTTTTTTCTACCTAGTAGTCACAGGGTCATTGAATGGGTGAGGCTGGAAGAGACTTGTGGAGATTGTCTAGTCCACCCCCTGCTCAAGTCAAAGCAAGCAGGTTGCTCAGGGCCTTGTCCGATAGGAATTTGAGTATCTCCAGTGATGGAAAATCCACCGTGTCTTTAGGCAGCCTGTTGCAGTGTTTGACCAGCCTCACAGTAAAGAAGTTCTGTCTCAGGTTTAAATGGAATTTCTAGTGTTTCGGTTTCTGCCTATTGCTGCTTGTTCGGTCACTGGGCACTGCCAAGGCTGGCTTAATTTTCTTTACTCCCCCAATCAGATATTTATAAGCTGAATCCCTGTTGTCAATACCAGCTGTGGCAACCAGTTGTTGACCTGCGAGATCTGCCCACGCCTCCCACACATCCTTCACATCATCCGTGCAGCCTTTTGATGGAAGCCCTGACTGACCTGTTTTGTACCTCTGTTATTTTCTGAATTTCTGATTTCTATTTAAGCTGGAATAAAGCTAAGCAAACTTTCAACTGCTAGTAGTAGCTGCTCACGTGTGCTCAGCTATTACTCGGATCTTCTCTTACTTTGCAGTGGTTACTGTGATGTCCTGTTTTATAGTGAATACTACATTTAAGCATACTTAAAGAATTCAGACTAAATAATAGGTGTACATCTGAGGTCATATTTATCTGTTATTTCAGAATAGAAATAAGCAGGTAGTCCTGCGAGAACATGTAAGAAAATAGGAAGGGAGGAAGACTTTTGTTGATACATGCTTATCTAGAATCCCACACGTACTGGGCAGTGTTCCAGCTTTACTTGGGATTTCCTTCTCCGAAGAGCTGCTTTATCTGTGTGACCCTTTTTCAGACCAATTAGTATCTCTCTCGTTCTTGGAAGCTTACTAGAACCCTTCTTGATGTGCTGTCTTTCTGAATTTGAGATTATTCTGTAATTTTGTTAAAAAAATTAGCTGTCAGTTGTTAAGGGTCTGTAACAGCTTAACTGTTAACTATAAACGCTTTCCCTTCTGGAAGACAACAAACTTAAATGTTTGAAATTAAGGTCAATACAATGTTTTACTCATACTGTTTCTATTTAAAGGTGACTCCCATTTTGTGTCGGTACCAAGTAAAATCGAGGTGCATGTATACCATCCGAAGTTTCAGCTAAATTTCCATGTTTTGTGCCTAGATGTTGAAGGATGCTTTCCTTTCTATACTTTTTTGCTAGACTAAGGGCTTTCAGGCTGGTGTAACCTTGTCCCAGGCTTTTCTTACCGGCTTTACAGCTTGGATATATATCAAATTGCAGACTAATTTTTACATGCATTTGCCTTGTGAGTGTCATCTTGTCAAAATCTCACATGCTGAACAGTTGTTTCACATTGTAAGTTGTTTGGCACAAGTTAGAATATTAAAGTCGTTCTATTGATATTCAAGGCTTTTTGAGTCACTGACTACTAGTAACACTTAATAGTAATGAAGTGTTTTTTCATGCTGTTGCCTGTAATGATGGCTGTCCTCTAATTTTCATCTTTAATGATACCATAGGTAAACCCAAACTCTACTACATGGTAAAATTATACATACGTTTACTCTGTTCCAAATCTACTTTAAAGTAGTATCTCCTTTCTTCCAGCAGTTATTACTTGTGCTACATGTCCTTACCCTCCTCAATTGCACATATCTCCTTGTCTGTATTACCTTTCTAAATTAAAAGGAAAATCAGGTGCCTGAACTTTGCTACTCCTGCTGCTCCCAACAATAGTACCTAATTGTGAGAATGACCACCTTTTGGAAGTGAAGAGTAATTCTGAGTCTGCGAGTGTGAAGTCCAGCCTAGTGGTGCCCTCCCGCACAGTCTGCGTGTGCTGTGCCTAAGAGGCAGCAGTTAGCTGACCTTGAAGCTTCCTGTGGTTCTGGGGAGGTGGGATGGGGGGGGGGATAGAAGGCATCAAGGAAGAAGTGAATCATTCTTTAATTGCTGGGTTTTCTAAGCTGCTACTACCGTCTGTCCTGGCTGTCTGAGATATGCACAAGGATTGAGTGGCTGATAGCGAAACCCTTGTCCTGTTGGTTCTCACCATGCATCTTTAGTACTTCCTGCAGCGGGTGGCATACCTGTGTGCAGTCGTCGTGGCTTTGTAGCTGCAGAGTCTGAGTCTCGAGCTGGAGTGGGTGGTGAATTTTTTTCTACTTAGGACTTGGGAGAACTTTGAGGGCTTGGGCTGAGTGGTTCTTGTACTGCATTTTATTAAATTTGCTCCTGATCATTTCATCAGCTGCTTGACTTAGTGAATTTTTGCTACTGTTTTTTGAGGTGAATGACATTCAGTGATCAGTTTAACTAGCAGATTGAGCTGAAATGTTTAACGTTAGATTATATTCAGTACAGAATTGACTCATCTGAGTACTGAAGCAGGAGTGAGTGTCTCCCTTTATTTCCCTTATGTTGGACATCGCTTAAAACAAATGTGTTGTGCTGGATGGGTTCCATGAACCTCAGCAGGTTAAGCATCCTTTTTCCCATTGTAATTTGCTGGATATCTATGATTTTTCTACACTTAGGATTCGGTGTTAGTGACCAGGTTTCGTTGCGATGTCTGCATTGATGTAACGGGTGACTGTCACACACTCAAGAAATTCACTGTACAGAATACCTAACATGCTTGATGTGTTTGAGCACCCAGAAGAGAAATGAAAGGATCCTTGCATTAGTATTGCTTTTCTACAAGATCATTGTGAAATAAGCTGGATGGTGGGACAGATTTGGGTTTCCTGAATAGGCAGGATGTATTTGTGTCTCTGCCAAAAAATAGAAGCGATTACCTTTTATTTTGAGAGAGCTAGCAGGAAAATAGGACGGTATTTGAAGTAATGAGATTTTACATCCTTTGTAAAACTGAATAAATAGCAGATTTTAAAAATAATGCTCATTTACTGAATCAAATAGCCATGAGCTTTTTTGCTATGTTCAAATATCATTATTTTAAAGTGGGCTTTTGTCCTCCTTGAGTTCCAAATTAAAATGGATGGTGAGGAATACTTGTCAGTTTGTGAAGTGACCTGCAAAATAGAACCAAAGCTTTCCAGGAGTCTCTTCTTTACCACGCAGATTGGTTCATCTTTTCAGTGACTTTCTTCTCTTCAGAAGGAAAGGTACTGAACCAACCAAACAAAACGCTGCTGGCAAGCGATCGTTTGGAACAGAGGATGGTGTAACTTTTAAAAATTGCTCTGGAGTGTTAGAGACTAAAATGTTGGGATAGTTTTTGTAATACTTTGTCTTAGGATCTGCAGCAAGACTGTTCATAAAGCATCTGAGACATGCCTCTACCCCTCCCTGCCGTGTGCTTTTCCTTGCTTATCAGGCCCACACAGAAGCCACGTTCCAGATGGCGCAGGATAAGCACTGAGAGAACAGTGACACCCAGGCAGGGCCTGGCCCCTCCAAAAGGCAGCACACGCTGGCGGATTTGTGGTCCCTTTGTGGTCCCACCAGCCGTGTAACCCGTGCAGGGCCTTACACAGCCGTCCCACGCAGACAGACGTGGCAGTCCCTCGACCCACAGCCACGGTCCGGCAGGCGTCCTGTGGCCCGGCAGTCGTGGGCGAGGGCAGAGCAGGCCGGGCGTCGCAGGCTTGGGTGCTGCCAGGTGTGCTCGAGAGGAGGTCCCGTGCTGAGAGTGACTGCTGCTGACAGCTCCGGCTGGTCGGTAAGATTTTTCTTAGAAACCTGAAACAGTAAAACTGGCAGTAAAGATTTTGCTGGCAGCTGCAGTCTCTCTCCAGCGAACTAACTTTTCCTTCTGTTTACTGCTTAAAAAACTAAGTACCTGCTTGCCTCCAGATAATGTTTTATAATGACCTGCATAAAGTAAAGGTTACAATGATACATGTAAGCATCGTTTCCTAGCCAACAGCTCTGAAGAACAGTTCAGTAACTGTGATTGGTAAAATCTGTTTCAGGTCATAGGCTGATAAGCATCTGCATCCTGTGTCTTTGCTGTTAAGAGCGGATTACTCGCTGTCTTGGGTGGGGGGAAGATCAGACCCGCACGGGAATTAGCAGTCTGATACGGAGCTAAACAGGCACGCTGATGGATCAGATCACCCTTGTGCTTTAGTGAGAAGGAGATGCTTGGAACAGACATTGTTATAATGAGAAACGTGAGAAATAGCGTACTGAAAAGTCAGTACGTGATAGAGCAGGAAGAAGGTTCACGGGGCTTGTGAGCTGCTTTTCTGGAAGCAGGGAGCCCCAAGACAAGACTGCCTAAATATTAAAAATGTGGAGGCCTGCAAGACAAAATGCTTTTCACAGAACAAAAATGTCCTAAAATGCTAAATATGAATATACTAACCTGTCCTAAATAATTTTTCGTATAAATGTAAGTGCATAGTCAAGCGTTGGCTAAGTATTCATTTTTACAAGAACCTGAATACTGGTAAAGATGACTGTATTCACGCTAGGAGTAGCTGAGGAAGTAATTTTTTTAAAGTGTCACTGCAGCTCGGTGGCAGAGCCGGGCTAGAACTAAGGATTTTCCAGTTCCGCTCTAAACCACAGACAAACAGATTTTGTCGGTTCAGCTGCTTTTAGGGCTGGGTTTACTTTTTATTCCTGAAAACTTGGTCTGGGTAAAGTGAAGACCTTTTAGCACTAGTCTGGAATTTGCGCAGTTCTTACAGCCCGGGGTACCATTGCGGCTGCAGGCACAGCGAGGCTGCAGAGCGTCTGGAAATGCCCGATACAATCAGTTATTCAGTGTAGATGCAGCGGTTCTCATGATTCCTAGATGTGTTAAAATCAGAGAAATCTGTGGCATACTTACAGCATCTCTGCTTACAGAATATATCAGATATTTCAGGCTTGGTACTTGCATGCAAGTCACCTGTGTGTGTGTCTGTTGAGAAACACCCGAGGGAACTTTGCAGACTCACCTCTTGATGTCCCTGCCATCTGCATCAGCCCATGGTGGGCTTTCCTCGCCGTCTCGGCGCAGAGGAAGGACCGTCTTCCCCACGTGCGCACGGATACTGCGTCCGTGTCTGGTCACAGTTCTGTTTCTGACCAACCTGAACATTTCCCACGTCCATGAGTTCTGTTTTGCTTGAACTAAAAGCTGCATGAACCGATCTAGAAATAGGTATATATTTTCTTCCCGGGAGTTGAGATTTGAGTAACTGCGTTGAAGCAGGAGGTGGGAAGCTGTTTGGTATTTGTCAGCATTAGGGGAGAAAAATGTTAATTGTCTAAAAGCAGTGCATGCTACCAGGGTTTTCCAGGAGTTGCTAGGAAGAAGATTAATAGTCAAAATTCTGTAATGAAAAATCAGTTAGCTATTTTCGCTTATATTTGGAAAAAACACAGGCGCCTTGGTGCAAATACTCTTTTTGTGTTGTTCCATGGGTACATAGCACAGCAGTATGTGTCCATGCTTTGGAGATCACGGGACTTGATGCTATCTTTGTAGTAGAAGCAGAATTCTTATGATGTTATCATATATAATATGAATTTTAATATTAAACTTAATGCTCTGCTATGAGAAATATGTAAACTTGGCTTTGGAGCAGCAGTATGCACTTCCTGGAATTCTGTGCATAGCGTGGTTATAAATAAGCAGCAGGTTATTTGGGAATCACTAGGGCTGATATCTGGTATCTTAAACAGTATCTGGGAGAAATTGTTTTCCCTGACAGGCAGATGATTTTTGAAGAATGGAATATGCTTTATTTTGAGAGTTTTTATCTTACTAATGAATACCAAGTATACGTCAAGCACAGTGACTGGCTCACCAAGCAAACACATATATCCTATTTAATTACTTTATACCTCGTTTGTTGCCAAAATTTCATGCCTTTGACTATTGAATATAACATTTCCAATCTAGATCAAAATGCCAGAATTCCTCACATGTAAGGAAGATACTAAAATGATGGAGAAGTGTAGGATTGTCAATATGTGGTTTAGGTCTGGCTTTAGGATAGTTTAATTTTCAAGGCAGTTGTCTTTTACTTGTGTGTGTGTGTCTATAGCATTGGAAACGTACACCGCTGCTCGTGGTCCGGTAGTCAGTATGAACTGTACTTTGGTGGTGACTTGATTCATTTTCAGCGTGTGAGTACTCTGTCGCATTCTGGGGTACTGCATAACACCAGTAAGCTACTCAGACGCGTGGCATTTGGAGGAAGTGCGGTGCAAAGAGATAGAAAGGAATCTCTCCACACAGCGCCTGACTATACCGTCTGTGCTTCTGGTTGATTTTATTCCTGGGTTGCCTTCTATTGCTTGCCAGCAAGTAATCAGCTGATCCAAGTGTGTGTGATTCAGACAGGGAGATGGCCTATGTTTTTGGTGTGCACAGGGATGTGTTGAGGGTGGATGGGTAGTAACAGCCAGATGTTAAAGAGAAATAACCCCTGAGATTTAGATTAATTGACAGTAAAAGGCACCAGTGCAACTCTGCTCTTCAGGTGACACTGTTACTCATAAAGATTGTGAAGTGCTGAAATAGTTTTGAGGTGTCTCTAAGTGATGAACGTAACACCTGAGCAGTGTTTTAAAATTATAATTGATTTAAAGCAATCACAGTCCATTCAGTACAGAAGTATTTTCAGCTAGAAATGTTGTATCGAGTGTAACTGAATATACAGACTGAACAGACATTATTGTTTGGTGAGAGCTGGTGCTTTCTGGGCTTTATTGAGCTGTGAAGTGAGTGATAACAGTACACGTTTTCCATCTCAAAGTTTAGCCTTAGTTTGTCCACCTCTGCTGATATTTCATATTCCTTTTCTTCTCGCTGTTATTGTAGGCAGATTGCTAGAAGTGCACTGAGATATCTTGTGTGAGTTGTTGTGCTCTTTAAAGTGGTAGGTATCAATGGGTGATGAGGCCGCTGCACGCAGCCCTGTCTGAGCATCTCCAAGAATCACCGAGTACTGCAAAGATCAGATAGATCTTTGAACTTCTAGACCTTGAAGAGCTCTCTTTATCCTATCATCTTCAGAGCTGTAGAGTGGGCATGGAATGTAGCTGGTGGAGTTATGAGTAATGCTTCAAATACCCAATAATAAAGGTACAGGGAGCTGGGCACCAGGTCCCACAGCCAGCTTGGCAGTGGTTACACCTGTGGGAGATGGCGCCTTTGGGTCGTTCCCTCTGAGGGAAGCTGGTGATCAGACAGACAGTGAAGAACATGAGGAAAAGTAGTGTTTGTCACTTCTGCGTGGACACAGCTGTGCATAAGGGAATTCCCCCATGCATGATGGCCCTGTGTGACCCGAATGTCGGAATCACCACGTCCACGTGCCTAACCTGAAGCGATGTATGAATGGTCAAGTCTTGAAGTGGGAAATACAGCATTACTCAAAAGGCTGGTTACAGGGTGTGTAACTGTTCCTCACAAAGTAAGCATGCTGACTTAATGGAACAGCATTCTTTGAAAAAAACAAAAAGTTCTAATATTTTTGTTTCTGTTTGGTAAAGTGATAAAACAAATTAATATTTTGGGGAAAAATGTTTGCAATTCATGCAGTTGTATCTTCACTGTTTGGATATTGGGTTCCCCTCCCTTCCCTGTCAGATGTGCATATGAAGTTTTCCTTAAAAAAAAAAGAAAGAAAGAAAAAAGTCACCAAATTTTGACATGAATATTTCAGCGACATGGTGAACAGTAATTTCACTCTGCTTTTTAATGCATGCGGAGACTAATTCATAGAAAGAGTAGATTATTACTTTGTGCGTCGAACTGTGTGTAGGTTGTCAGAGGAAACAGAATTTTGTCGGTGCTGAATATAAACACTGTGGCCTAAGGAGCCGTTGTGGACTGTCACAGAAAGCCCTCGGCTGAAAGAGAGGAGTTGTAACAGCAGATAATGTGCAACAATGAAGGGGTAGAAACCAGTAATTGCCACAATAATGGTACTCACCCATCTTTATTTTTGCTTCATTTTGACTGGATTGATGTGTATCGTTTTTTGCTTTTCTGATGCAAAAATGACCTTAGAGGTAAAATGATTCCTTTTTCTGCCCTTTTTTTCTATCTGACAGACGAGAGACGACTTCCTGGGTCAAGTGGATGTGCCACTCAGTCACCTGCCGGTAAGCAGTGCTTTTGTCTCAGCATGCTCTTTTCTGTTATCACCAGATGTGAAAAACCCTGATGATATGTAGAATTTATTTTCATAAGTAGTCCAGTTAAGTTTTCTTAAAGCAAACATTCTCAACAGCATTAGAGGCTTAAAGAAAAATCTTATGGACAACAAAGCACCACCGTGCACAGAAATTAGGAGAACTTGTTGCCTTTGCAGGGTCAAGGAAGGCAGTTGTTCCCTGGTGTCTGTTAAAGTTTGCAGCATCCAGGATTCAGTTCTCATCCTGATTCTTTCTTAAAATCTTTCTCTGGTCTGAGCCTATTGATGAATGACGTGCGGCCAAGAAACTGGTTGTTTCTCACCTTACCATTGGTGATTTTTGTCGTGTGAATCATCCAGCATCTTCCTTTTCATGATTCTCCCTTACAGTTGAAACAGTTGTACTCTCCCTTAGCAAACTCCACTGCCTCCAGAACGTCTGTTAAAGCACTGAAAAAACCCCACATTTTTGGAGTCCAAATGTTGCCCATTTAGTTGTCCTGGGTCTAATGCTCACCTGGTGGACTAGGGCTGCATTATTCATAACTAGTTCATTTTGGATGGTTTGTTTTTTAAAATGTCATCGTAGTCCAGGGGCAGAATTGTTACTGACTCCAGTGTGTTCAAGCCTGCACTGCCAGACTTTTCTCACTCAGAAAGTCTAAGGGAAGGTCTTTGTCTCTGCTTTCAGTTGCTGGGCCCTCATCAAATCTGTTTCTATTGGAAACTGCTGAAAAAGCTGAAGACATTGTGCTGGGTTGGAGATTCTGTAGGGATGCTGTACTGAAAAAGAAAAATAACTAAAATCTAATATTTTTTGAAATGGTATTGGTGATGCTGAGTATTTTACAAGGAATTATTTTACACAGAGCCTGCCATCAAAGAAGGTGAAGTGATGGAACAAAGAGAGTCCATAAGACATTCCAATTGAATGAAGCTTGAAGTTAACCTCAGTTTGTACCCACAGCAGATAAAGTCTATACATCGCTTAGAAAATGTACTTTACATGATGCTAGGTGTATGTCTATAGTACTACCATCCCATGCAGCAAAAACCTCAGCCAAAACATTTTTCAAATAGAAGAAGAGAACTCTTTATCTGATGGGTAGATTTGCTTCAGTTTCTCAGTATTGCTGTATGGTCGGTCTTTTTTTTCCACTTAGTAGACAAAAATCCTAAATGAATTTTGCAGAAAACATTTGTGCCAAAAAAGAGTTTCTTTTTGTCTTTTTGTATTCATGTTCTGCTTTACCCTGTGCTTCAAAGCTCAATTCAATCACGGACGAAAGAACTGAATTTGAAAGGCCATAGCACGCAAAAAATGTGAAACGCTGCAGTTGTTTTTAATCTTCTTTGTAAATAGTGTAAAATAATCTTTCTACTTCACAAAGTTTTGTAGAAAATTCTACATACATACATATATATCTATATATTTATAAAATGATTTTTTTATGCTTGGTAGAAGTGTTTTCTGATACTACAAGTGTTTTGGATGACTAACATTGTCTGGATGTAGTTAGTATTTTTAAAAAGTAGTACATGTTAATCTTACTCATTTTCATGGTCTGTGAGGGCTTTATTGTATTTGAATGGGTGAACGTGGGAATGGTGGAAGTCACCGAGACGGTTTACACCAAAATAAGGTGTCAGTTTTAGCATGACTGTTGCTCTTTGTGCCTGAATTCAACTTCTTGCTATTGATGGATGTTTACTGTAGGAGGAGAGTGGCTTTGTAATGACTCTCACAGTGATGCTTATTGAGATGTGTCTGTTATGGTTGATCTTCAGTCATAACACTGTTGTTGGCTTATAAACTATAATCGTTGAAAAATATGATGGAACGATCACAAATGAATTCTGGTGAAAAGTGCCTCATTCGACTCTCATGTGAGCTCATGTCGTATGAGCTGTACTGCGTGGTGTTATTTTGTCCGTACTTGTGTGTATGTTTCCATATGCACAGGCATTATCTAAACAGCCTGTGCATAACTGTAGAAAAAGTCCATTGGTGCTGAGCTATATGGTCCTGCAAACACTGTGCTGTAAAATATGAAATTATGAGGCATGTAGGAGTGCATGCCTGTTTCGCAGAGTCAAGTAGTGTGTTTAAGTTCCTTTTTAAATAATTTAAAGTCATCAGCAATATAGACATCACACACTTTCTGTGACCGGTTTTGAGGAATTGGCAGCTTTTTGTTTTCCTTCCGTATCCTGCAGGAAAAGAACAACTCTCCTCTCCCCTCACTGGGGACTGAAGTAGAACGTGAGCATGCGTATCTCTCTAGCTCGTGTTGGGGTGGAATGCTGAGCTTTTTCAAATTGTTTTGAAGTCTTCTACTGTCTTTACATAGAAAATCCAAGTTTGTAAAGCTTCCTGGTTCAGCTACTGAACTGCTATTGAAGAATAATATCCTTTATGCTCACGTGAAATTTTTCAGTCCAGAACTTCCCAGTTCTTCTAGGCTCCCTGGAAAGTGCATGTGATTCCTGCACAAATTGCTTCCTGGCTCTCCATCTTTGCAGAAAATTGCTTCAGCTCCAGAAGCCACTTTTTTTCCCAAAAAAATCCTCTGGAAAAACCCACAATATGTATCTCAGAATGGCCATTCTTTTTATAGCTGTAATGTAGCAGCGTCTCCACAGGGTGCTTACCTGCCTGCCCCTGCATGTCTTCTCATACTCTGTAATAAGCAGTTATTTATGTGCTTATTAAGGTGGGTGTACCAATTTGATGCTCAGGGAAACGTACTGTATATCTTTATGTTCTAATCGATATTCATCCTTCCAGTACCTAAATAAGAGACATCGTGACATGTTTATTAACAAATGTTTGCTTCCTCATTCTGGCTGTACTGCTGATTTGTTTGTCAATATCCTTGTTTCCTCTAGTAGTATCTAATTACGATCTACAAAATTTGGTTAAACTATACAGCTTCTTACATTATGTACATCACGTAGAGTTGAGTACTAAAAGGCAGTACTTCCGAATCACACATGCTGTGACGCTCTGTTGATTTAGTTAAAATCTGCTATCTCTCTGAAAACATGGAAAGGCGGTCTCTCACCGATGGACACTCAGTGCAGGAGGTGCCTTGCAGGAGAAGAGTTCATTCAGTGAAGAGAAAGTCTGTATGCTATTTGATATGATATCTGAGATAATGAGTTAGGATTGATTTTAAAATTCTTATTTATTGACTTTGAAATGCAACAGACAACAAGGCTTTCAATGGACAGTAGTCTGGAGCTAGATTATTCTCTGCTTAGAAAGGTTTAGTTGAAGAATTGGACTCGAGAAGCATTCCAATTTGTAGGGTTAGGGCTGGGAGGGGATTTACAGATATACTGTCATTTTTTTTTTCCAGTGGTTGGCAGACAGGCGCAGCATTCTGAGAAGTGCCCACTAACTTTGTGCTCATTTTGAGAAGGTCTGGTGTTAATCTGAAGTACTAGATCTCTAGTCTTACTGGAGTGTGTATGATAATGTGCTTACTGTTGCAGTGTAACACAGTTCAAGCTTCCAGTTTTGTCAGCCCAAATGGTACGATCGATTAGCATAAAGTACCTCAGGCAATCAACAGATTAAGTATGTATAGGGATTTCTGATTTTCTTATTTACCTTGTCATTTTTAAATTCCTAGTTTTGTACTTAGAGCATCTGTGTTCTCGCAGACATGAAGGAGGTGACGTAGTTTAAATTCTCATGTCATAGAAAGCTTTCAAGGTTTAAGCCTTTATGAAACTTATAATTAAATGGAGATCAGACAATGTAATCGGTCAGCCTGATAATATTACCTGTGTACATCATAAAAGATTTCAAAGTCTTAATTATTTGTGAAAGTCTCCACTGCTTTGAAATAAGCCAACTGAGGAGGAGTGTTACTTCATCGCTTTCTAATGTGCAAAAATAACACTGCTTTGCAGTAGATGCAACCTTTTCTGACGCTGCTGTTGGGTGACTGGAATAGGTTGGAAGGGCTTGCTTTAGTTGGTCTGTTCCACCTTTTTGTGGGTTGTGAATGCTGCGCACGCTTCAGACGGAGCCGTGGCTCAGCCCATCGCTGGGCTGTGCAAGGCCGTCTGGCGGGCTGCGGCCGTGCACCAACGGCTGGGGGAGTGCGCTGGAGAGCTCTGCCTGCTGTAACGTTGTCATTTAAACATCTTCTCCAGTGTTGCTACTGCAGCCGTGATGTGAATGTTCTTTATATGTCTCTGTACTTGTGGGCAAGCTCTTTAATTTGCTGTTTTCTTAAATGCTTGTAGACTGAAGACCCAACCATGGAAAGGCCGTACACATTTAAGGATTTCCTTCTCAGACCAAGAAGGTGAGGGGGAGGACCTTTGTATTTTAAAACATTTCTAACTTCAAGGTTGGTTATTTGCAACTGTTTAAGGGTTGTTGAATGAAATGTACCTTATTGTCTTCTAGCCACAAATCTCGTGTAAAGGGTTTCTTGAGACTGAAGATGGCTTATATACCTAAAAATGGTGGCCAAGAGGAAGAAAACAACGATCAAAGGGATGAATCTGAGGTAAGGCTTAATGCTTGTGGAAGCATTCAGGTTATTAGAGATTCGAGTATAATTGTAGAAAAAGTTGCACCTTTGAAAGAGGTACACCGGTAGCAGTGTTAGTAGCAGCTTACTCTCTCCCCACCCCCCACCCCCCTTTTTTGTTGTTTTGTTTTTACTGTAACCTGGTGTTTTCTCAACCGTGTGAAGTATTTCAAAATATTTGAGCTGCCACAATGAATTCTAAAGTCTGTCTGACTCTGTGAGCAAGTAGAAGTGGAAGTCATGCCAAGCAGAAGAATTCAGAAAGTCTCTGCAAGTAATTCATAAACATAATGGTCTGTATTAGGTACCTCTTCTTCAGAGGCCATTTCATAATAGGTGTTACAGTGTTTTTCTTTATTTCCTTGGCAGCGTTGACTTTGCAGAGAATAAAGCTCATGCAAGCACAGCAGGTTTAAAGACTCAATGCTCTTATCAGCCATCATCCCCTTTAAGAATTAGCTGTGATTAGGGCTGACAGAGTGAATGGCAGCCCAGGTCTGCCATACTTACTAATGGTGTGCAGCCATCATCTCCAACTTGGGAATGAGGGCTCTCGTCCCAAGCCAGACATCTCTGAGTTCAAAAGTTAGCAGCTGATTCTTCTTGACTGCTTGACTGGGAACCTGCACCCGGCCGCTGCTAGAACAATCAACCACCCAAATACATTTGGGAATCCCTGTTGTAATAGACTGATGGTATTTCAGGTTTTTGGTCATTGAGATGAGGGTCCGCACTGTAACCACGGAGCTTATTCTGTTTCTGTGTGGTTTACATTTAAGTAATTTTGAACTTCTCTGGAACATGTTCAAAATGTGCACCTATACGCTAATGTAAGCAACAATCAAATAATTGCTCTTTAACTTGAACTTTAAAATCTTTCATTTTGATTTGTTTTTATTCATTCTTAAGCATGGATGGGATGTGGTTGATTCCAGTGACTCTGCATCTCAGCGTCAGGAGGAGTTACCACCTCCCCCACTGCCTCCTGGGTGGGAAGAAAAGGTGGACAACCTGGGGCGGACCTACTATGTCAACCATAACAACAGGACTACTCAGTGGCATCGACCAAGTTTAATGTAAGTGGCAGTGTAGCTCAATGTTATGTGGCTGTTCTGAAAAATTTTCAGTGAGGGTAGTGATTTTTTCCAGCAATGTAACCATTCTGAATTTACAAGTCTTAAGCAAGACTTTTACGAAGCAGTTTGTAAAGGCACACTATTCAGTAACAGGTTAATCCTGACTTTGGTGCTGTGCTACATGTCTGAAACTATATTCATGGAAAAATTTTCACAGATGTGCTAGTAAATTGAGCACCAAAGTCTGGATATCTTCAGTTAAAAAGGAAACATAATTTTGTTTTAAGAATGAAAGAGACTTCCCCATTCCCAGCAAATCGCGTACACACACAGGTATTCTGGGAAATTCTAGGAAATCTGAAGGGGTGGGAGGGAAGGCAGTGCACTAACAACGTACCTTAGAATACTGGGAGACGGATGTGGAATTTTTCAGTAAGTAATTTAACAGGAAGAAATTACTTTCTTCTGTAGACCCTGTTGAAAGGGTAAGGGGAAAAAAAGTCAACTCTATTAGTTTTTAATGAAGTGAAACTGATTACCTTTGAGGATATCCTGATTAGTATTCAGTGTATAGACTGAATTACCTGCGTACACTGGTTGTGCTAATGTGGAGTTCATGTTCAAGCCTTTGTTACATGTTTCTTATGATCAGATTTATAAAGCTGTAGCAAGCTTACAGTTTAAAAAGTATGCATAATTGACGGTAGCAAGAGTTATCCTGAAATCATGTATTAGTTAAAGATCTTGCATCATTTTTTTGCAGTGAATATTCTATTGCTTATTACAACAATAATGGTTATTCTTTCTTGAGTATTCATAATCATAGCTAAATTATGCAAATGTGTGTTGTGCTTATTTAAAGCACTATTTATTCTTGTCTGATGCATTTAACTTCAAATTGAATTAGTTTTTGTTCTGTATGTTTTGAACTATTTACTGTTGAACTATTTGAGCTAGTTACTAAGCAATGTGTATTTTGTTAAGTAAATCTCATTAACTACTATCAAATGGTCAAGAAATGTCTATAAAAAAACAGGTTTTGTAAATTACTTGATTTAGAACTTCCTTGTGATCTAATTATGCTAAATGAAGTAAAGAGTACATGGATTCAGAGATGTTTGACTGGCAGATACCAAAAAGTAATCATCACTAGAAAGCGTCATCGTCAGGTGGGTGTATAGAATGAAGGCCTCAGGGGTTCCCTTTTAGCTGGGTATCATCACGGGTAGTTGAGAAATGCATAATTACTGCTGATAAACTTTATGCGTGACACCAGGCTCAGTGAAGAGTGAAGACTTTAGAATGATGCTGTTTAGCCTTTACATTCTAGGAACCCATGAAACCACTAAGACCGGAAGGTTGCATGAGGTTGAAAGTAGAGACATAACCTCTCACTTCTAGGCCAGTAACCCAGACGCTGTCGGTGATCAAAGAACAACATTGAGTGCTGTGCAGTCCCTGTCTGCAGTAGGAGGGTGAGAGCTCACAGTTCTTTAAAATGTGCAATGATAAAATGACTGCACAAAGAAGTTTTTCCTGAACATCACCATCTTTCAAAGTTGCCGTCCCTCATCCTGAAGGACAGGCTCAAGTAAAATCCTGCCTTCTAATAACATCTGCCCGTGGAGTGCTGTAATGGAGATTTATATCTGTCTGTGCCCATCAAGAAGTCCCACAAGCCAGGCGGGTCTCCATCTGGGGAAGCAGGGTGTTTTCCATTTCCATCACTGATGATGTGAGCCAAGCTGGTGGTTGCAGCCAGTTCAAAAAGTTATCCATACTGCAACAGCTTGCATTTGCTTTGGCTATCGCAAAAAGGAAAAAAAACAGTTGGCATAAAGGCAGGGACAAAGGTGAAATCTCTTTTTCAGGAATGATTCTGGTCACCACAGGCAAGACTGAGTAATGATGGGTTAGTATATTTGAGCATGGACTTCCATTTCTGCTCAGCCAGCTTTGATGTACAATGAATGTTAATTTCCAGTGTAACATGACATTTGTGAAGTGCTTCCAGTTTTATTTCCTTTGGACTGAGGGATTAAACGGTCTCCTGTTGATGAAGCATGGCGTATGCAAGAATAATGATTTTTATAATCAAAAGCATTAATGAGCTTTTGAAAGCAATGGACAAAGTAGGTATTTTGCTTTAACATTCATTATTTTCTGTTCTTTTCTCCTTCACATGCTTTCGTTTCCACACTGTCTAGTGATGTGGGATCTGATTCAGATAACAATATCAGACAAATAAACCAAGAAGCAGCCCATAGGCGGTTCCGTTCTCGGAGGCACATTAGTGAAGATTTGGAACCAGAACCTATGGAGAGTGGAGACATTCCTGAGGTATGTGAAGGTCTTGGTTTTAAGAAGTTGACGAAACTCCAAGCTGTGTTTCTCATTTGTAAGCTAATTACTGTAAAACTTACATAGTAATGCGTTCACGTGGTGCTGATGGAAATTGCCTAAGTAAAAGAGCAGTGACACAATAAAAATCCTGAACAGAGCTGTGCTTTCAAGGTCCCGTGTATTTGTCGGTGCCTGATAATGTATGCACAGTAGTAAATACTATGCAAATGCTGAGACAAATGTAATTCCACGCATTGCTTTATATATATATATGTTGATAGAAACACTTCCAATATTCTGCTTTGAAAAACAGTGGAATAAATTGTGAAAAGAAGGGCAATGTACTTCAGTTTTCTTTAGTGTCTTGATTTAGAGAAAGATAAGTTGTTGGCTTTTTTCCCAAAGTACTTTGTTTCAGTTAGAATTCTGAGATCTTATGGATCAGGGTGACTGTTTAATTTATAGCCAGACTAAATAAAATTAAATATGGTGGGTATTTGTAGGTCTAAGTGAGAGTTTGTGCAAAGGTCAAATCCCATTCAACTTTAAGGAATAATTTATTATGTGAATTTCAGGCAAAATTCTTTGAGAAACCTAGTTTTAGTTCCCTAAATATTATTCACAGCAACAAATAGGCTGCTGAAACTATTGCTGCACTCGTCACCCGTTAATATTTGATTTGCAGATACTAATGAGTACTTTCTATTATGCATTTTATTCTAAATTAAAATCAACAATTGCTTCTTACAAGTTTTTGGTAAGAGTGCAGAATTAAATGTATATTTTGAACAAAATTTCAAGTGAATTTATTTAATGAGAACTCTTTTTTAAGCATCTTTTCATCTACATCATTTTCTTTGTTGAATCGTAAAGCATTGTGCCATCGTCAGCATGAAAACCGCTTTGAAGGCAACGTGAGGAGTGTTTTTCCCTGTGACTGCTTCACACTGAGTAGAACGTTTGTGTGTACTGGGGATTGGTTTATTTTGTTAAATATTAAGGCTGATTATCCCCCCTGTGTTTGTCACAAGGAGGTGGTCACACAGAAGATAAAGGGAAAGAAGACTCGATCTGTCTTTATAAAATCCTTAACATAGTTTCTTCTCTTTTGTTAGCCGTGGGAAACCATTTCAGAGGAGGCAAGCGCAAGTGGAGATTCCTTAAGCTTGTCGTTGCCACCTCCTCCGGCATCTCCAGTATCCCGTACCAGTCCTCAGGAGCTATCTGAGGAGCTGAGCAGAAGACTTCAGGTCACTCCTGATTCCAATGGGGAACAACTCAGTTCTTTGATTGTACGTGACATGCTGCTCTTTCTATAGAAACTTCTCTTACTGTCATCTTCTGTTTGATCTAATCTGAATCATTTACGTGCATGGGCCAGCAGTGTTCGGCGTGCAGCCCCAGAACATCTGCCAAGGCAGCTCACGTCTCTGCGCTGTGCTTCCCGCTGCTCTGGCCTCTGTGAGGGCTCACTGGCCTGAGGCAGCCCTTTAAGGCTGAGCTGGTTCCATGGGAATGAACAGTGCCTACCCTGGGCTAACAGACCCTCACAATGTGGAGGTTGGCAAGCACAGTCCAGAGACACCCAAGAGCTTCATTTGGATTGGGCCAGGTAGGCAGGAAAAGTCTGGCAATTCCAGTTGAACACAAGCTATAATCCACGTGCTCAGGTATGTCCACATGACATTTCCTCTCGATTCCGCTTCCCAAAGGCTTGTGAGATCGGCTTCATGACTTTGCATGGAGAAAGGTGGGGTCCAGGGTTTTTCCCAAACCCACCAGCTCTAAACTGGCTTTACATAACTGGCTCAGATCTGCAGGTTGTGGGCTGAAACCAGAAGCCCTTACAGATGCATTTCCCCAACAGCATGCCTGTACTGGGATATCCAGCCTGACCTTTCGTTGTTTTGTACAGAGGCAGCTCCGGTGTCTCTGTGTCCATACGTAGTTAATCTACAACACAGCCAAATTACCAACAGATACAACATCCCATTATGTATTTAGTCTTCCCCTTTACTGCTCATTGCACAACTGTTAATTTTCCTGCCTGTTTTCCCAGATGGGATGGCCTATCCTCTTCTCTTTGATCACGTCAATAAAGCATTGTAACTTGAATGCTAAAGATGAGTACAAGATGTGTATCCAAGTACCTTCTTTTCTCAGTTAATCTGAAACAGTGTAGGATAGAATGCTTAGAATTTAGATTTTTCATTGCTTGCCACATTTCTGTAGATACACTAAAACTAAAGGCACTGAAACATGAATATTAACTTCTAGGGGTTTGGAATGAATGGGAGAATAGTAAAATTACTGAATAAAAACCCATGTTTTAAGACACCTTAACTTAAAGACATCTTTCTTTTCCTTTTCTCAGCAGAGAGATCCTTCTTCAAGATTAAGATCTTGCAGCGTAACAGACACAGTTGCTGAACAGTCTCAGTTATCCTTGGTAAACCAAAGCTAACTTCTATTTCTTTTTGTTTGAACATTCTCTGATTCTGAATCATATCTTTTCTTAGGTCAGTTCTAGTTAGATATAGATCAGTAACCCATACAGACAAATGACTATCCCAAATAATAATGGGTACCAAATTAATATCATCACGGTCAGCAACTAAAATGAGGACAGTTATGAGAGAGAAAAACAGTTTGAGACTGAGAGCATAGTCACACTAACTTTAGTTATCTAACATAGAATTTTAGTTTACTAAACTCTAGATACATAGTCAGTGGAAAGAGAAAATCTTCCAAGGGCTTTTTTCAGCTGGGTTAGGAAAGGGCAGGAGCACCATCTGTACTTGGAACTGTACAGCTATGGGACTCTCCTATCAGGTACATTTTTGTGTCCTGTAAATTGCTTTTACTTGGAATATATAGGTCTGTATAACATTTAAAAGGATTGGCGTTTTACCTGGTTGTAGTTTAAAGGAGCCTTTTTGCGATAGTCCTGGTACGATAGAACTGAACAGAATTGCATCTGTTGCAGATTTTAAATCTGAGTAGTTTAGGTAAGCAGCTGCTTCTGCAATCTTGTTTAAGTAGATTCTTCAAACGGAAAAAGATACAAAGGCGTTTTTTTAAAAATAGGTTCTCTTTCACATCCTAACCATGCACACCTTTGGTGTAATTTATAGAAACTTCTACATACTTTGTCCTACAACCCAAGCATGAGGATTGCAGATGGGGTAGGCTGTAGAAAGACTACTTGAAATAGGATTGTGCAAGCTACTATTTTGAGTAAAACTGTTCAGACTTTCAAAACGATTTAATATTTTTTAAAATGATACTTTTCTTCTTGGATTTTTCCCCCCCTTTTTTTTTAATTAGAAATATATTACATATGAATCTGCAAATAGCAAATTTGTGTATCTTTGTTGTGGAAATATTGAGTAAATAGAATAGGTCAATAAGTTTGTTACTAAAAGTGATGTCTCTCCTGTGCTTGTTCTTTCTGTTGCTATTGGGCAGACGTTTACAATAACCATAGTGGTTTCTTCTTTGTTTAATTTTTTCACATGTCTAGAAGTTGTTTAGTGTGTCTACATTTGCTGCTTACAGACGCGTGTAATAGCTGCTGTTCAAAGAGCTGCTTCTGAAGTATTATCTGGCTCTGTACCTTCGCTTCTGGGTGAACGATGGTGTGGTTTCCAGTACAGCGATGCCTTAGCTGTCTTCTCTCTCTGCTAGGCAGAGCTGACTCCTACCGCCATCTGTTCCAGGGGTGTTCTGCTTCTTGCTTTAGTATCGCTTTCCGGAGTCTGGCTATCTGTAACTGGTGTGGTCAGGTTGGGGTGGGTGAGCCGTCTTTCACTTGGTTGTTGTAGAACACTCATTTCATTAGCAGATGTTCAAAGCAGCAGAATTGAAAGCATTGCTCTAAACCAAGTATGTTACCTGAGCTTAATGATATTTAATCCTTTCTGAGCTAATAATAATTTATATTCTAGCAACTAAATACATACCTTCTTTCTAAATGCAGTGCTGTTCTTGACTGTATTAATCCTTACTGAAAGTTCACAGTTCCATCTTCTTCGTCTGACTTTCTGTGCACTCATTGATGACCTGAATGAATCCATTTTGTTTTTAAATACCTTATTTATGGGCAGAACATGCAAAATTGGGGGGGGGGAATCATGTTACATTTACAGTAAATGTTCTTATTAATATTATTAGCAATACTGGATGTATAGAAGTAGATACAGGAACTCTTGAAATTAGTTCCTGTAGTGGTTTTCATATGAGATTCTGACTTGGTTATCAGTGATTGATGGCTCATTTTTTTTGCTGTTGTCTTAAGCATTATTTCCATCTAATTGCTATCTTTTAATAAATTTGAGTGTCTGATTTCTTACTCCTGAAGATGTGAGAGTAATCTGTGCCCTTCATCACTAAATATACTTATCTATAACATTATCATTTAACAGCAGAGTGGTCCATCTAGGAGAGCTCGTTCTTCAACTGTCACAGGTGGTGAGGAACCAACGGTAATAATACTCTTTATCAAGCACTGTCTCTAAATAAAATGTGGGAGGTGGTATACAACAAGGAACTTTTTTTCACAGAGCAGCAGTGTGTTGAATGAAATAGAGCCTCTGAATCAATAGTTATGTTTTTTGTTGTTGGTTCAAATTTTCTCAAAATTTCTCAAAACACTGCAATTCCACTCAAGTACTAGCATGTTCTAATGATGTGGATACTTAACAAAGCTATGCTCTAAGGAAATAACATAGGCCTCTAAAAAATGAAAGATACAATACCTAATTCTTTAAAAACTGATATTGAAAGAAACGGGGATCAGAGACATCAGATCCGTATATATGTAGCTGTGTTTTTAGTTTGCATCTGTCTTCCCTTGCTCTCCATGAGACTAGATAATTTTAGTTTGTGAAGTTGATCTTAATTTGAGAACCGTGGGTGTACAACGATATATAACTCTTAATAGTCTTATTTCATGCTAGTTTTCATTTTCCAATAGTTGTTCAGCAGTCCAAGGCTGAATTTTTAATTTGATCATCCAGCAAATTTCTGGAAGTGCTTTTCTGGAAGGGTTATACACGGAAAGTGGTTTTCATTTATACTGGGCTTTGTAAAAAACAACCCATGCTTTTTAATCTGATGAAATGTCAGTCTCAAGTTATTTCGTACAAGTCATTTTATAGTAACTATCATAAATAGCTTGTATGAATATATGTGCTCCTAGATAATTTGTTGCAGGGAAAGAAACATAATATAGACTTGGCATGTTTTCTATCTGTATGTGGTAATGTCAGATCTTAATTTGGGTGTTGATGCATCATTCTGTAGTACTGTATACATTTACTGGTTTTTGAATTTTAGAGTCAGAGGAGCATACTTGCATTTTGTTCCTGCAAAGAGCTTTTTTTTGTGTGTCCTGGCAAAACCTGCTTGACTTGTTAATCATTAGTTAAAATGTATGCTATATTGGACTGTATTGTAAAGAAGGTCTTTTGCTGGCAGAGCATCTTGTCTGGATTTCACTTTTTAGAGCAAAAAGTATTTTTCTGCAAATAACGGAGTTCAAACTTCACCGACTCATAATTAATACAGCTATATCATAGATGTTTTATCTAATTATATTGCAGCTTACTAATGGGACCCTACCACTTTGTCTTCATTCAGCGTTCATTTAGACTCTGAAATCCAAATTTGCAGAGGACTTCGGACTTAAATAAGATTCATGCATTTAAATCCAAAAACATTATCTTCAAAGATTGCCATTTTCTTTTTACTTCAGGCACATGACGTTTGTAGGCGTACAGTCTAGCAATAGTAGAAGTTTCTAGGTCACTTCAGTTTTGCTTTCAGGATCCCTGTAAAACCCCTCCCTGGGCTGGGGCTCTCGGATGATGGTGCTCTCCAGCCCCAGTCTGTGAAGAAGCCCAGTTCAGCAGGCATGCTGGGAGCATGCCTGGCACAGAGGCACCGAGCTGGGCGGCACACAGCTGCCGTGCTCTGGCCTACCAGGTGGTGATGCCCCTTTTTAGAGCTGGCTTAGCTGAATTGCTGAAGAGCAACAGGCTCCGAGTCCTGTGCCCTCCCGCGCGTGAGATGTTTCATGGCTCTCTCAGGGACAGTCCCAGTGCAGAAGGTCTGTCCTCTTGCATCTGTTTTGCAGTGAGAATGAAAGAAGTGTTGTGCTGGCGAGGGAGCGATCACCGTGCTGGGCTCTTTAGCCTGAGGACCAGCGCACCGGGCGAGTCGAGCCCTTCCCGGAACAGCCGTTAAAGCCGAGAGTGGGATATCCAGATTGGTTGCTCTGGTTACTGTTGGTTTGTGTGAGAGCTGAGCCTGTCTGCTTTGGAGTGTGACGGAAGTCGGTACCAGTCTGTGCTGATCCGCGGTTTGTCTTGGCAAGCTTCGGGGCTGGAGGAGGCTATTAAAGGGCGTATTCGTGCAAGCTAGCAATCTGATTTTTCTTACCCCTGTGGGTCCAAGTCTAAGCATTTAGGGAGCTCATAAGAAATTGATACACTATGTATTACGTGTAACTGGAAAAATATTACATCTGCTCTAGATACAGTGTGGCTGACCTTTGATATTGGTCAGTGACAGAAGATGAGTAAATTTGTTACTTGAGCGTGTGTAATGAAGTAGGTGTTGATAATGGTAGATAAAGTGCATGTTTGGGTAAATATATCTGCGGTTATGAAGCACTTTGCTTGTCAGGATGTCCTTTTTTTATTTTATTCAAAGTCCTGAAGGATCTTTACCATTCCTCTGTGAAGGCTGCGTTGTAAAACTAGGCTGAGGAAAACAGAAGTTAAGGCATCATATGTCCCACCATCTCCATTCTCATGACATTTTGTCCTTAACCGTAATACTTTCTTTTCTCCCTGCGATTTATTGAAGACAGTTGTTGAAAACCATTCAGGTTTTGGGTAAAAGGCTCTTGATAAAACTCCCAAGTTTCTACTCTGTGTGATAGAATATCTTTTACATGGGTGTCTAACATAATGGACAAGAGATTGAAGGGCAAATTCCATTTTGCAGATTGCATTATGGGCTGCATTAACCCAGAATGAATAGTAAGGAGAAGGGCTGCTGGTAGCTGAATTTATTCTGATAGGGTGTTAAAGGGAAAGGAAAAATAAGGTGGTGTAACTAGAGCATCTTTCTTGGTTTTCTGTATCTTCACAGTCGAAGTTGATAATTTGCTGCATGCCATCATATAGTGAATAGATTGTATATTATTACAGCTAAAGGATTCAATGTTTTAACTGAAAAATCTCTGAATTATCCACACCTTGTGTAGTAGTCATCCATTGGTCTAGAAAATGTGTGAATGGCTGTTAGCCCTCACGACTTCTCCCAGACTATTACGTACCGTAATTATCTCATTTTTAACTCAAACGTCGTCTGTGGACAGTTTTCAGACCACTTGCTGTGGCCTTATAGTGACCACTGATTAATGGTTTGGAAACCTTTGGAACAGTCTTGGAAAACGCAGTCTCCTTATCATTGCCTGCCAGCTCTGGGAACTGAGACAAGTGGAAAAATAGCGTAGTCTTTCCAGCACTTGACTATTTAGGAAAGAAATAAATCAGTCTCACAGTTTGTTTCAGTGGTATTGCTTAGTTTCCTCAGCTGTTTTCCTCTGTTTTCTGTTTCCTGTTGTAGTATATGAACCTTCTGATCTGTTCAGTATCTTTTCTCAGTTCCTTTCTTGATTATCTGGGCAGTTCTCCAGTTCATTGATGCTCTTCTCTGAAAAGCTAATATACTGACTTGGGCAAGAGCCCTGGGAAAGAGGCCTGAAGAATATCAAGCAAGAACAAGTATTACAATTAATTCTTCTGCTGGAGTAAAGAATGTGGAGTGTAGGAAAAGAATGTATCCTAAATTTCAGCAGGAGCCTTCAGAGGCAGAGAGAGAGTTACCTAATTCTACTGTGCGATGTAATTCATGTCTTTGATCTTTGGGTAGTAATTTTCCACCATATACTATTTTTAAATGGAATGCTTAGAAAATACAAATCACTGTTTGTAAGGACGTGGAAATAGTAGCTTCTTGCTTGCGTTGTGGTTGGTGTGGTGAATGGAGCTACAGACCTAGAAACAGAGAGGCCGCTGGCCGGGTGGCCTTAGCTGTGGCTTAGTACTCCCCATGCTCTTGTGAGTCTGCCTGGTAGCTCCGAGGATGGGAAAAGCAAGTAATGTTTGTAACAAGATGCAGAATGCTGGCATTGAGGAATCTAAGTAGTAAAATAAGGAAAAACAGTGAAACTCTTAGAGTTGAAGATGTCAGTAAATGAATTGCAGGTGTTGAACTGGGAACTGGAATCACACTTAGCCATCTAAGTTTTACTGATTAATTTTGCATTCATCCTGTTCATCCTGTGTATGCTCTAAGTGGTTAGAGGTTTTTCTTACAGTGTCAGCAACTGTAGTTGCTAGAGATTTTTTTTTCTAATCTGGCAAAAAAAATTTCCTTTAAAGTAATATAAGTTTGATATAATTAAAAATCTTTTTTGGGATATTTCTCACAGGACTTTAAATTTCAGTCCTTTTAAGCTTTTACTACTCTTCCTTTTACTGTTATGTGGCCAAAAAAAAATAGTTTCTAGTGCATCAAACTCTGAATTAACGCATCTTGCTGATTCCACTTCATTACAGTTCTCTAGTTCACCGCTTTCGGCATGTATAGGTCTTAAATAGTGCTTGAGTATGGAATTTTATGGTGACTACTTCAGGTTTAAAATAAATTGAATATTAAAAGTACACAGCCAAAGGATAGAAACAAATGTTTAATCAGGCAGGACTCCCAAACTAGGACGGGACTAAGCTTCATAAACTTGTAGATTTATGTAGAGTGGATGGTCTAAAAATGATAACTGGCTGGACATCTTCCCCTTCTCAAATACATAGTCAGATGCAGACAGGGTCAGTGTTAAAAACCCTTTCTAGGCTATCTTTCTTCAAGAAGCTTTGCTGCTTGTGCTTTTTTTTTTCTTTCCTCTGTATGTCCCAGAAAAAAATGTCAAATTGGTTTAAGCAGGGCGTGTTTTCCTCACAGGAAGTACATGCCACAACATCAGCAACACACAACAACAGAATTATTGTGTTGAATAGTGACATAAGTTGTTTAATGACAGTTAGTGCCTTGTGCACCGTTAACCATTGCCCGTGTATTTTCATTAGAACATTGTCTTTCATGTGGAAATTAATTTAGTGAAAAAAATCTTTGTATACTAAAGCTGGGGCTCCAGTTTAGGGGTGTATCTTGTGTCTTCAGGACACCTAACCCTGAATACAACATTTGTAACTGTAACAAAATGATTAAACCTCAGTTTTTAAACCCACAGTGGTTTCTTGCAACTGATTTAAGGAACCCTGTGGTAAAGAACAGAACAGAACTTTGGAGATTTTGGCCTGACTGCACGGTTACTTCAATGCTTATGTATCCATACTAATGAAAGGAAAACACATCCACCGTTTCAAGGAAAAATCAAAGTTCCTTTTTGTCATTGTGTGTAATCTACAAATTAAAAAGTTTGAGGGCATATAAGCTTAGTTGTTTTCTGAACAAGATACCTGAATCTGTGCAAAAGTGAATCAAAAGACCTATTGTGAGAAAAAATGGTTTGACTCAAAGGTATATGAAGATGACCTTACATTAAATGGAACCAGGAACCATATTCTTCTATATGTTGTGTTTAAGAATGTTGTAAATTAACAAGTTCTTTTTTTCATAAACAACAGACTTAGGAAATACGTTTTTTTTTAGCTATTATAATGTAACAATACAGTGATTTCTTGCTTGAACAGCCTTCAGTGGCCTATGTACATACTACACCAGGCTTACCTTCAGGCTGGGAAGAAAGAAAGGATGCAAAGGGCCGAACTTACTATGTCAATCATAACAATCGAACCACGACGTGGACACGGCCCATTATGCAGGTAGGAAGATCTGTTATAACGCTTAATTTAGAGAGCAAACACTTAGCATGTGTTGAGTGTCATTTCAGTTGAAGCAGCTCTTCAGAACTCTGAAATTTAAAAAAAGAATAATAATCCTAGGCATTGTCATGACAACTCAGGATAACCATAAAAAATTGCAATGATTGGGTTTTTTTGTTACTACTTTTAACTATATTGAGGTACAGAGTAAGTTGATTGCGACAATGAAAGGAGTTTAGATAGATTCATCTGAATTAAGAAAAAGGCAAATGCGTTCTTAGGATTGAGTTGGAGAGTTGTGTTGATCTGTTAATAGTGCCGTATATTATTTGCCCTTCCAATGGAATTAAATAGTTAATCTTTAAGAAAGTCTATTTAATATTTCATCATAATAATAAATAATTGCGTCATTTTTTGAGTGTCCTAACTCTGGATGAGCTGTGTTTCTAACTTGGCTTTGCTCCTGAAACAGCTTGCAGAGGATGGCATGGTTGGATCGGCAGCAAACAGCAGCAACCATTTAAGTGAACCCCAGATCAGACGGCCTCGTAGCCTCAGTTCACCCACAGTCACTTTATCTGCTCCGCTAGAGGTGAGAAACGCCGTTACCAAGAAAGATCTCTCATGTCTGACTTCTCATTCTTTGTGGTCCGTGTAACTTTTTATTACCTTTTTAGTTATGCCACACAGCTGCTTTTCCTCGTTACTGCTTTTGCCCTGATATGTTGCGGTTTGCTGTAGCAGTTTTCCATCTGGATCTTTGTATTGTACAACTGTATTACTTAACTTTTGTGGTCATTGAGTGATGTATTTTATATACGATTATTTGGTTTTGTCAGCTAAAACATGTATGCATGCCTGAAATATAAGCTGTCGTGACTCCCTGCAAGTGCTTGGAGGGTATAAAATCAGAAATATTTTTTTTAAGTTGAAACATTTATTTTGATGCTAATAACTTTGAAAGTGATGCATGCAATTGCATTTGGAAAATCTTTGCATTAAGATACTGAGTGTGGTTTATATTCCTCATCTTTCAAAAGGATATTTAATTTCTTTTGATTATCTTTAAAAGTAATTCGGCATACTGTCGAATGATGTTCACTGCAGCATGTCTGAAAAATAACTGAAGTGGCTTCCTACGCAGTCGAAGGCAGTGTGTGTTTTACTTCTGAAAGTGTGATTAAAACTCTTGAGTCAGTTAAACGTGGCTGTGTTGAGGAGAATAAGTTCTTAAAAATGTCTGCTTCAAACTTCAGGTGTGGCACCTTATTTGGCCTTCTCTCTCACCATCTCTTTTCTGCTTCCACCCCTTTTGCCCCTGTGAAAGTTTGGCAACAATCAAGTGAAGATTGTAACATTTAATGCATTTTGTGCATCATTATCCTTAGTTCCTTGTACTGAAAAGTACTCAAACTATTGAACAAGTTGTTAAACAAAGGTACGATTATTTGACAGATGGTAGTGAGGTGATTCTAGTTCATATTTAAAATAAATTATCTCTGCTTATATGTAGTGCAGATAAACCCTTCAACAATAAATGACTTAAAACTACCCTTGCCATTGTTAGTTTTGAATACCAAATTTACAGTAATGTATGTGAAGTAAAAAATTCTGAATATCTTAAACTAAAACATAAAGGGTGTTCCTCTCCCTTCTGACATTTGAAACAGTTGAGCTGGTGGAAGTCATTGACCAAGCATCTGAAACGAGTTTCTCAGGGCGATGAGCTGGCTTTTTAGGGCAGTAACCTATTCCGTAGCTACAAACCCCGTATTCTCTTCGCTTCAGA
Organism: Opisthocomus hoazin; assembly: GCF_030867145.1. Classification (NCBI taxonomy): domain Eukaryota; kingdom Metazoa; phylum Chordata; class Aves; order Opisthocomiformes; family Opisthocomidae; genus Opisthocomus; species Opisthocomus hoazin. Next base: position 371,825 of record NC_134453.1, on the reverse strand, counting down.
ATATTCAGCTGATCCGTGTGGTTAGTTTGTTCAATGCTGAGAAGCCACGAGGCTGCTGAAGAGCACAAACTTGTCTTATACCCACCTCTGAATTTATATTTTTTTTTAAAGTAAGGTGTAGGCTTACTAATATTAAAAACTTAAAAGGATACAACCATGAGAAAAAAAAGAGTTCAACTTCTTAGAAGTTACTACATTTGTTTAAATATATTTATTTTATTGTAAAGCGTTCAACTTCTTTGTGTACAAGACATAGGGAAAGCTTTTATTTAATGCAAGATATTTTGAATATTACTTCTGAACACGGTAATCTAACTGCCTTTTCCGTCCAAGTGCAGCTCAAAACAAGCCACAGATAAGGCGAGAATAATTTTGTAAATATCCATGTTGAGGCCTCATTTTCTAATACAATACTCAAAAAATAGTAATTAATGTAGGCTAAGTTAGAGAATTGCCAAAATAAGCATGCATAGATTTAATGAATCTTAATTAGCAAAGAAAGAAGAAAACAAACTGTTACCACACATCAGCTAATGAGTACATGTTTCTGGAACGTAACTGAAAAGTACAAATGTGAGCAAGAAGTAAACATTGTACTGAAGTCTTGTTCCCGGAGTGGGATAGTCTGTGTTTTCAAAGGTGAGTGAATCTGGATCCAGTTTTTCAAGCTGCGTAGGCAGCTAAATGTGCAGCTTCCAAGTGAAATTTAAGAAAAGGCCCACATCGTGTAATGTCTGGTTTTAACCAGTAAGTGTTGATCAGTGAAGCAGTTTTGCAGCTGTGATCATTTCTAAAATAAATAAATAAATAAATAAATTGTCCAAAACCTGTCATTGCAAACCTCCGTTTATCTTAGGAACTTGTTTTCAGTTCACATTTAACTGTTTTGTCTGAAATTACAGTTGAGAAATTCATTGAAAAGTGGGTAACGTCGCCTGACATTTGGGATACTCTCTTGTAAAGTGAGATACATTGCACCATGAAGCCCGAAGCAGTACTTTTTTTTTTCCTTTGTAAAATGCAATATTGACATGTACAGGGCAGCCGCAGTAAAATAGATAAGCAAATGTAAATACTGTGGGCATGATCATTGCAGAGGGAAGTGATAAAACACTGGGTCTTTCACAGCAAAAAGCTCAGTGTGTTATAAGGAGCAGAATTTAGCAAAGTTAGTTGGAGGAAATCAGTCCTAGCACTGGATTCTAGTATTAATTATGTCTGGAAGGAAAAACTGTTTGCTGAAACCGAGTTTTGTTCGTTTTACAGTATGGAGTGACGTATGACAAATCTTAATATCTTTCATTGTCTTCAGGGTGTCAAGGACTCACCTGTGCGCAGAGTGGTGAAAGACACCCTTTCCAACCCCCAGTCTCCACAGCCCTCACCTTACAACTCACCTAAACCACAACACAAAGTTGCACAAAGCTTCCTTCCTCCTGGCTGGGAGATGCGAATAGCACCCAACGGCAGGCCCTTCTTCATTGATCATAATACTAAAACTACTACGTGGGTAAGAGAAGCTCTAGCTCGTGAATTTTCAATCAGTTGCCATCTTGTAAATGTTTCTGCCTTTGTTCTCCTGCCTGTATATCCCCCGTTTTATTGTGGCGTTTGTCTTGTCTTTGAGGAGGGGTTTGTCAGCCTGCCTCCCCATAAAGCTGATGTAGGGATCCCCCCGAATCCTCCATGCAGTCACATAAGGTAGCGATAGATCGGAGTAGCTAATCCCGTGAAATTACTGCAGTGCTGCTGTTGCTGCACTCGGAGAAAGGAAACTTATTTGTTCGTATCCTCTTAGATTTTGGCGCATTTGTACATCAGATACCATGCAGTAGTGTTTTGCATTTTGTATTTGACCTTTTTATACTTGACAGATCATTGCATAGGAGTATTGTCCTTTAAATTCCCCAGATTTGGGGTTTAGAGGCATACAGTGCAATGGAGCCTTGGATTGTTGTTTAGTTTGAGGCTGTCCATAATTGTATTGTATTTCACTGTGTCTAGCATTGTTTTTTCGTTAATACGATGCATGTTCATTTTCTTCAGTTAACAGAATCCATTTTATTATTTGTTTTGTGTTAAGAGGATCCATTTTTCAGTAATTCTGCAACTTTGGTCAACAAAATGAACAAATAAAATTACAGTAGGAAAAAAATTTCAAAGACGACCCACTATTTTACATCACTATTGAAATATGAGTTGCACTTTAATTTGTTAGGCATCGTTCATATTCTGTGACCATTATTTACATGACATTTTTAATGGTGTTCCCAGGTGCATGCGAGTAAATTATGTGTGTGGAGATCTCAAGCATTTTTTTGTCTAATTTTGTCTTCGATGACCAATTTTACTTGCCCCTTTTTGCCTCATTGGTCATTGATGTAATAATACCTGTGCATTAATAAAAATGTAAGCAGCTCATTTTCATAATTTTTGAGCCTTTTTGTGATAGGATGGCTTATTTCCCTTACGTTCTTAAGAGCCAAAAATGTGCATATGTATCTAAATGGCACTTATGGGAGTGCATGCATTCCTCAGAATAGGGCTGTATTTTTTGAAGCATATCTCTAGACAGAGCGTACGTAATGGAGTCAGTCTTACATCACCCTAACTAAATCCTAACATTTAAAAAATCATTTCAATATATGAATCCTAATCAAGTATGCGACACATCCAAATACTAAATGTTCTATCGCTATCGTATGTTTTGGTTTATTCTAAAAAAAAAAACAAAAACCAAAAACCAAAACTGTGATGTAGGAAGATTTCTTTTCCAGATAGTTCTGTTTCTGTCTTAGTCTATAGACCTAACTTGATCTGTTGGATTTACAGTTCTGTATTTCTGTTACAGGAGGATCCACGACTGAAATTTCCAGTGCATTTGAGATCAAAAGCATCTTTGAACCCTAATGATTTGGGCCCTCTTCCTGTAAGTGATAATGTGTATGTATTTGAATATATACCTGCTGTCTTATGAATCTGATCTATTATTGCAGTCATATATTCTATGTGGAGACATACGTTGCTGTCATCACTTTCCTGAATATATTAAAGCTATGTTTTTATATTGCACCAACAAACTTTATTGTGATCTGTGAATCAGTCAGGCTCTTTGAAGCCAGCTCATAGTATTTATGAAATAATTGCATGTTTCTTTGCTTATCTGAAGCTTTGAGCTTTGAAGAAACTTATGACTGTGCTTTTAGACAATTACCTGTTGCTGGAGCAGATTGTTCAAAGTGAGCTCTATTAATGTACCAGCATATGTTGGCATTCAGAAATCTAAATAAATATTGATTTTTCAATGAAACTTCCATATTCTGCAGAGAAAACTATCATTTTAATGTCTGAGGTTTTGTCACACTTGTAACCCAAGTATAATGTTGATTTACAGCCTTGTCAAATACAGAGCTTTGCTTTGTTTTTAAAAAACTGCTTCCTTAATGGCGGAGACTAGTCTGATTTTTCTAAGGTGCTGATTTTTATGGTGTAGTGTTAATTCAGCTCATTGCCTCATACATACTAAGCATACTTTTGAGAAATTGCCATTGAAATTGTGCTTGCAACACTGGAAACCTTAGTGCCAGGGACGCACTAGTTGTCACCAGCACTCTCGGTGCTGCAGCACGTGTGTCCGCAAACAGCTGTGTCAGCAGAAGAGGCTACTGTCCCACCCCACAGGACATGGCAGGTTACATTATTTTAAACAGTTTGAATACCGAGGCTTTAATCCTACTCTTTCTCATTGAACTGGGTTACAGTTTACTTAGATGAGCCACTCTGCCAGCAGACCAAAATGAGTGCTGCTTTTGGGCAAGAGTGGTGACAAACGCTAGCTTTGGCAAGGGGTGATACCCTCTGTTACCAGCTGCGATCAGACAAGCTCCTCTAAAACATCCTAAAATCTCACTGCCCTTGTCTTGGTTAGCAAAAAGTTTTGCCTTGTATTTAAATCAAGCTAGGCCACTTATCAGGCCCAGTGGCTTGAATCACTGATGAGATCAAAAACTCGGCGCAGCTGAGCATACCTATTAGGATGCCTTTCCTGGTTGCAACACAGCAGTAATGCAATTTGGCTTTAAGAAAACAGCTGTGGAAGTAGCTATTCTTCTGCAGTTCTGCAGAAGACACGTTGCTTAGATAGGAGGCACTGCATGGGTAACTGAAGGGCCAGGGCACGATTTATTCTGTTAATTGCAAGAGTTAAAACATGCAGTGACATCAGGATAGCCTGACATATGTCACTAGAAATACGTAATGAGTAACAGATTTAAACTCAATTAAACAATCCATTTTTGAGTGAGGTGAGAATGACTACAGAATCTAACAACAGTTTCTCAGAAAAGATTGAAATGAAATAACTTCTCATCTGTGTTTTGTAGAAGTGTGAAGCTCATGTGGAGCATACAGGTGGAGTGAGTGCTAGACTGCTCAGCATTGCATACACAAACAGTGGGCCATTTATTCTCCTTTCTGTACTAAAATGATCTGGAAAATGAGAAAAGGGAGTGAATGAAAAGGGAAGCGTTGAGGACTGAGTTACACATTCCAGTCCCACTGTAATGGGACGTATTTACAGTAAATAACCTGCCTGTGTTTCAGAAGTAGAAGCAGAAGCTCTCAGACCTTAATCAGTGATGGACAATCTATTTTTTGTGATCATTTCCTCACAGTAGGAAATGAGTATAAGCCCTGATGCAAGAGGATTTCACTTCCAAGCTTTAAGAAAGAATTTACTGTATTGGATAGAGAAACCTGTACAAATAGCCAGTTCTTTGAACCCTCCTGGATTTTTGCCCTTGATATAATGCATGTGTGATCATTTTGTGTTTTCTACCTCACAAGTGTCTATCAGACATTTGAAGTAGGTGTGGATAATGTATTGCTTCATGCTGTGTGAGAGTGGTAGTAGTTCACTTATTTCCTCTCTTTTTTTTGTTTCCCAATTGCAGCCTGGCTGGGAGGAAAGAATACATTTGGATGGAAGAACATTTTATATAGACCATAGTAAGTAAGCCCTCGGGTACTACAGCAAAGAGACAAAGGGAGGTAATAAATATTGAAGTGAAAGCTTTATAATTTTACTCTTCATTTAGGAAGCCAGGTGTTGATATGTGGAGACATTGATACCAGAGACTTAGTGCCCTCGTACGGTACTGTATATTCACTGAAAGCTTGCTTTTAATTGGCTCATCAAGCTTTGTCCCTCTCTGACTTGTGAAGCATTAACATTTCTTCTTTGTGGTTTCTTTTGTTCTTGTTGATATTTTGGGTTCGTTGTTGTTGTTGTTGATGATCCCATGGCTTATTTGCACTTAATAAATTAAAATACACACTAGGAATAGAAAATAAGATGAGAAAAGATCATATAGCCACAACTCCACATGTAGGCAGTGGAGAAATTAGCACTGATGAGTACTCTTTCTTCTCCTTTAAGAAGGTATTGTGGCAGTGCTGATTCTGATCTTATTTCCTATTTATAGCATGTTAAACTGCACCCAGCCCATTAATATTATTCAGTTCTGTTAGTGGAGTTCTAGTGTAAGTGATGTTTCGTTGTAGACTTGTCTTACGACAGCACCTCAGAACTACTGTGTGAGTTTTCGTCGTTGTTTGAAAATAAAGCAGCCCAGAAAGGTTGGGTTGTTTCCTCCGCCGCCTTTTATTTTTTTCCCCCTAAGACTTCAGCGGGACTTTTTAATGAGGCATTCCTACTGGTGGCATAATCTTCACAGAAACAGATAACTCTCAAAACCATTAGAAGAGGTTACATATGCTATGGAAAACTTAAAAAGTTAAAATCTTAAACTATTATGCGTATTTGATAGTATTATGTTTTTCCTTCAGTATCAGTAACACTGACTCCGATGCTTATCTGTAGCTGTAGATATGACATTATTAAATCATTATTAAAAGACTGTCTCTAACGTAACACAAATTTTGAAATTTTATAAATAGTTCTAAATAAAAATCAGAAATAATACACTTGTCAAGCACAAGATTAATGTCTTTCAAACATCAGTACAGAATTATTATTCTTTATACCTTCTATAATTGTTTTTCCCAACAGATGCGTGGAAACTTAAATATGGCAAATTATTCTAAACTGCTACCACTGAAGAGTCACAGCATAGAACTGTCTTACTTAAAATAACCTGTATAATTGTTGAGTCTCCCAACCTCCTTTAAAAAGTTTTAATTTTTCAGTCTCCTAAATCTACTGAACCATGTGTTAGTCCCTAGAAGTAAACTAAATGATAAAGTTGTACATTAATTAGAATTCCCCAAAGAATTTATAATTGTTGTAAAACTAAATTTATTTGCATCTGAAATCTCTCTCTAGTCCCTCTTTTGATCAGAGTTTTTTTAGCTTTTCACGTAGCAGTTTTTACAAAAATTTAGAGGGTTTTTCTGTAATGCTGCTTGTTTGCAGCAGCACTCGCTTTTGGTCTCAGACTGGTGCCACACCATGGCGTTTAGAGGTGGGCTCTAGGAGCAGAGGTGGGGACCGGGTCAGCTCCGTTGTGGTAATCTTGTGCTCAGTATTTAGGGGATGACTGCGAAGAGCGTTCAGTGCCCAGGGAGTCGTCTTGAGCAATCTCAGCAGTAGCATTTGTTTGCACAGAATAGGTAAGGAAGCACAATGACATTTGACCGTAATGACAGGTTTGTGACAGAGCCTGCTGCCTCTTCACTTGTTTCACGGCTAGCTTGAGAGCGTACGCTGAGATCAGTCACGGGTGTGATCAGCTCTACTCACCCCAAGTATGCACGTCTCCGTGTCCATTACCGTGATGAACTGGCCCTTCTCTGCCCAGGCCATTAGTGAAGATGTAACAAATGCAGGCAGTTTTATTATTCAAATACAACAGAAATATTGGAAGTATTAACACATTCAGCTGCTGCTAATGTCCTCATTCCCCAGATGCATTTTGTAATGCTTCTGCGTAATTATCCAATACTGTTGTCCTATTTTCGAAATGTTTTTCTCATCCCTGAGAGAAACTGTAAAAAAGTAATGCAGCCAGCACAGAAACCTCCTCTTGTGGAGCCATACAAGCTGTTATTAAGCATGCCGTAGAAACTAGTAAAGCAAAGTACTGTTACAATAATTTAGGTATTACTTGTAACAAAGTAGCCTGAAAATACGGTATTTTTAGATTTTAACTGTAAACAGTTAAATTTCTGCAGCAGTCAATCTTTTAACAAGAAATACAGTCTCTAGTTCATGATTAGTCCTTAGCTAGCTGAGTCAACATTATTTACCATATTAAATAGTACTTCTGTATTTGCTAGGAGCCTTTACAGGAGAAGATGATCCACCTGCTGGAAGGTAGCATGAAGGAAAACACAAAGGTTTCCCAACCATAGGCAGAACAGTTAGCAGTGGCTTGCTGACAGAGGATGGATTTATTAAATGGGTTCCCCTCAAAGTCTGTGTTGGATCCACCGTTTTTCAAGATATTCATTAGTGATTTGACCAATGAATTAGGGGGAATGTACTCATTAATTCAGTAGAAGACAACAGTGGAGGAGAGGTGACAGGATGAAAAATCAGGAGTCTGGTGAATTGCCGCTGTAGCGTCAAGCAAGATGCTGTTTAATAAGAATTGCAAAGTTTTACTCAGAATGGGTATAATTAGCAGAATTTTGATTGAAAAAGGCATGAAAAATAGCATCAACTGAACATGAGTTAACTCATCCTGTAAATAAGACCTGAAGTAATCCTTTTAATCTCGTCAGCACTGGTAATGTCTTGGCTATGATAATACTGTGTCTGCCAGAAAAGAAAATAGTGGACCACTTGGAAAGGGACCAGAGGAAGGAGAGGAGAGAATCCTCAAAGAATCGGAAAGGCAGAGTATTGTATTTGTGTGAGGGTAGATTTTTGAAAATGTGCTGCAAAAGGAGTGAATTTGTTATCCACATCCACTTCGGATAAGACAGAGAATCTTGAGCTACGTTTCCAGGTAGAGTGGTTCAGGTTAGACCCTTCTAATTGTTGGGGCATTTGAGCCCTGGAATATCATTTATAAAATGACGTCCCTGTCACTGTAGTACTCTGAAAAAAAAAGTTTAGACAAAGATTTGTCAGTAACATCGTACGCTCTTATGTTTGTGGGGCAATAAGAAAGAATTGACAAACTTGCAGTCATTTCCAATTCTGTTATCTTTGATTTGATAGAAAATTACCACCATGATTTGTGGCTGTCATTTTCAAGTAGGTATCAGAAATGAATTGGTAGAAAACCAGTAAACTGTGTAGAAGGAAATTTGACTGAGCAGGCTGCCGCAAGATGGAAAGGGCCAGGTTGGGCATCACGCCTTCATGGCAGGCTCTGGCCTGTCGATCTCACGTGGCTTCTGGAGCTGTCGGTCTAACAGTCTTCCTCCGTAATTTCGATAAGCACTAAATAGACTTAATGTGTAAGGGGAAATAAAATGGTAATTTAATATTAAATTCACCGGTAGATCAAATTTCTTGAAATGTGCTGGTGATTTTTTTAAATTTTCTTCAGTTAACATTTAGTGAATGTCACCTTTCAAATCCCAGTCCATGTTAAAACTAGCTTGGGACGCTCAAAACTTTGGGTCTTTTCCAGCTGTAGAAACATGGAAAATACTTGTGTGTGAATATAAGTGGGTTTGGTTCTTTGCTTTTACCTATAGGAGCCATAAAAACAGTTTTCTTGAAGCTACACTAAGCTAAGTTTATTCCCAAACCTCGCAATCACAAAACTTAAAATCCGGACTAGTGTCTTAACATGCAGTTGAGCAGTCCAAGCAGTGCAGGTAACAAGCAGATGTGTGACTGGTACCCTTTCGGTGCAGGAAATGGATGACTTCAACCTCGCTGTTGCAGGTGGCATCTGGTTTGGTTTCTGGAGCATTGTCTTATTGTTGCAACATCATCATTTTGTTGTGATTCTGTTGTCTTCAGAATCTTGTGAGGAGCAGTTGTCTGGAGGCAGGGAGAGTTACGGTCCTCTGTAACCCTACTGTATCGCCCTCCTGGTGCTTTTAAAAGCTGTTGGTGAAAAGAACTGTCGTGTTACTGCCAAAATCTCCTTTGGTCAATGGTCTCTCACACCATAACTGTATGATTTTGCCTCCCTTAGTGGTCCTATAACCTTTTCATAAAACCAGTGTCTAGGACATTCTTTCTTAAAGAGGTGTTCTTCCCTCCAAATTTAAATACAGACTGTCTTTTAGAAGTATTACATTTTGGCTGTCTTTATGCAAAATTTCAAAGAAGTAAACTTAGTCTGTCATTTGGCGAGGTTTTGGGGTTCCTTTACCTTTCAGGCATGAAGTCTGTGTATTTCTAATACGAGTTGAATCCAAGACCATGTTCAAATAGAACATGTTTACTGCTACAGATGTTGAAACAAAAGCAGTGTAAATACACTGGATTCTGTTGTAGTTTTGCATTTTTGAATGAGTGTTTTCAACTAAACAGTGTGATGGGGTTTTGATGTAGATGGGTGAATGCAGCCTTTTCTAACCCTGAAATACTGAGTTGTAGGAATGGTAGGGAAAACAGTTGTAGGGAGATAAGACCAGCATAAACTCACTGTGTGGTAACAGGGAAGTAACGATATAATTTCTTTTGTTATTTACAGATAATAAAATTACCCAGTGGGAAGACCCCAGACTGCAGAACCCAGCGATCACTGGTCCAGTAAGTACCGCTATGTTTTTTTCCATTAAATGCTGTGACTGGCGTACATTTGGTGTAGGCAGGAGGCATTGTGGAGCAGCAGGTCACGCCTGTGGTCCGGATCAGGTCAGACTCTGCCTGATGAACAGGCGAGGAGGCAGGACCTCTGCCTGGCGTTGCCGTTGCTGCTGGACATGGGAGGCTCAGGTGCCAGCTTTTGTGAGTCTGCAAGGGCAGGAGGAGCTGCCAGCAGGTGACAGCCTGCCAGGGTGCCCCAAAACTGGTGCCTTGTCCTTGGCTGGTTTTAACTTTTCATATTTTTGTGTTACTTCTGGGTGAAGCTCCATCCATTCGGAAGCTGCATAGCTAAATAGTCTGAATGGTGTTTCATGCTCTGAAACACGCGGAAACCCATCATTACTCATTTGTTCCATTCTCCTCCTCCTGCGACCTGAAGCTTTCTGTGCTAAGTGATGATGATGAATGTGGTTTCTGAAAGAGATCTGCTACTGATGTGATCCCTGGCTGAAAAATAAAAAAGTTAAGATTTCAGCATGGGTTTTGCTGTTGTATTTGCTGCTTATTGTGATCGTGAAGTTGCAGGACAAAAGCAGTAGAGTGATATCCTTAGCTTACTTTTGACATCCAAGCAGATGAATTGGGGGGTGGGGGGGAAGTGATTTTTAGATAAATTATATCTAAAATAATGTAAGTGTAAAATATTATTCAGATTTTTTCTTTCTCCACACTTCCTCATATTATAAATTACTTAGTATGGAACAAACAGTATTAAATCTTTGCATCTTTTATTCCTCCATTGTGTTAAAATAGTATATTTCCATATTAAGCTATGTGAAGGGCACGTAGCCGCTCTGAATCAGAAGTCAGAAGATCTTGGGAATTTCAGACCAAGTTCTTTGTGCTGAACCCTAGATTGTAAGGTCTTAGGGATGTGTACAGGAGAAATGTTCATATTTACCTGTTTTCTGAGTCATTGCTGACAATAGAATTTTACTCAACTATTAATTTTTGGATTTCTGAATAATAAAAAGCTGTTTCCACTCAACATGGGAGAGTTGTGACTATGTGGATTCAGAGTGTAAGAAAGATAAAAAATGGGTCCGTCAGTTTTAAGAGACATAAAACTTACTGCAGATAAGCTAAGAGATTTCAGAATATCAGCCTTAGAAAAAATAAATACATGCTGTTACTTCAGTATCAGATTTTCAAAACATCAAATATATGGAGTGATTCATCTTTTTTTGACCTTTTTATGCTGGTTAATGCCAGGTTATGCCATTTTGTGGTATTTTGAGTGATAAAAATTCCAACCCTAAGATGTTTCCAGGTGCCAAGAATACCTCTTTATTTTGGGTGAATCCTTAGGATTTTTAAGGGTCTCGGGACACAGCAGATTAACTACTGCGTGGTGTAATTCCAATTGCTCTCAGACCTATACCTGTCACAGTATCACTTCTCCAGCCTGCTCCTGTTCATTTGTATGATTGCCAACTTTGTTTTATGGCCGCTGCATCTGAAGGCTGGATAGTGGAGGTTGCAGTGGTAGGGCTGGCAGTCGGGAGTATGGATGGCTCTTACCTTTCTCCTGCTTGATGGCTGATGAGCGCCTGGTACTCTGCAGTACCTTAAAAGGCTTGGCCTTTCTGGACATTGGCATGCATTTCTTACCTGGTGCTAAAGCCAAGGAGTCTGATGAAGACGAGTAGGTGGCAGAAAAGAACGCTGTTGTCTGCCTGTGATGGGCAGCGAGTGGCGTATGGATTGGCGTCAGGCGTGGCAATCTTCGAGCTTAGCACCAAACCCTTCCTTACCTGCACGGTATGTTGGCTGGAAGGAGAGGCACAGAGTTAAAACTGAGGATTCTTTCAAAACTCTGAATGACAGAGCTTGTGAGAACCTTTGTTGAACCTTGATTTTTGTGTGCCTGCAATCATTCCGCGAGGTCTTTCAGGTATCTGGAAATCCACAGAAATATTTCGGACACCTGTGGAATTTGTTAAGGGGTGTTTACGTATGCCAGAATCCGATTTCGAGCTCTGATGGGTAATGTAGTTCTACCAACCTTCACTGTGCCTTTTTTTTTTTTTTTTCAACTGTTAAAAGTGTTCTGTTATGCTGCTGTTACTTAAAAATGGGGTCTAACTCACAAGCAGCTGCGGCGAGTGAGTGTTCAGGTAAATACTTTCCAGTGACTAGTACTTGGTTCAGAAGAATGCTAATTTGTTTATTAGATGCTTTCAGATTCTGGATTAAAGATGTTATGAAGGTGTATATTTTCATTATAAGTAATTTAGAAAATAGTTTTGCTATAATTTGATGGTAGTTTGATAACTATTAAGAATTAGATTCATTCACATTGTGCTGAAAAGATGATTTCCAGCCATAGACATTCCTCTGCCTAGTTGACTCTGCTGTGTCAGTATACGTCGTGGAGGGCAAGCAGCGTTTGTGGTTAATGTCGTAGCTTTACTGGAGCCCCTTGGCTTGTTCTGAGGTTCATTTTCAAAATTCTTTTAATTTTGTGTCTTTTGAGTAGCGCCTATCAATGCTTGGCACTTTCAGCTGTGCAAATCCATGTTCTGTGGTAACGTTAGCCATTTCTAAAACTCGGTATCATATGGCATGCTCATTATTTCCTAATGAGACATATGGATGGCAGCAATACATTCAAAATTTTTTTCTGTGTTAAAAATTGTTTGTGCTCTTTTCTGTTCCTAAAGGAAGAAAAAAATTGAGGTCAAGTAGTTGATAAACAGAAGAACTGTTTCCAAAGTTTTCATACCTTTTAATTCAAATTACACACCGAGAAATGGGAAAATTTTGGCTTCTGTACTTCATAGAGTCATAGAATCCTAGGTTGGAAAAGACCTCTTAAGATCAAGTCCAACCATCCACCCAACACCACCATGCCTGCTAAACCATATCCCAAAGTGCCGTATCTACACGTTTTTTAAACACCCCCAGGGATGGGGACTCAGCCCTTCATGTGTGGTGGGTTTTATTAGATGACCTATGGCGTACATATGTAGACAGCATGTCTTTCAATTTCTTTTTTGTTTAAATAATATTGGAATATCAAATCGCTGAGTAGCTGGAATAATCTGTATTTGTGATTCTCTCTCTGACAGGCAGTTCCGTATTCCAGGGAGTTCAAACAGAAATATGACTATTTCCGGAAGAAGTTAAAGAAACCAGTGAGTAGAAACGTGCTGCTTTGTGCTGGAATCAACGACGCGGTCTCTGAGCGACACAGCAGACTGTCCCAAGCGTAGATGCAGAATGGCGGTGTGTCTTGCTGTCACATGCCTGCCAATTTTTGATTGTGCTACTCTAAAGGGGTTAAGTAGGAATCAAAAAAAAGGAAGCAAAGTTTGAATTTGGTTTCTCAACAAAAACATTTGCAAATCTTAGAGACTCACATTTTTGTGCATTAATGCAAAATCGAAGCGATGAGGCAGCAAGGAAGTAGCAATGATTCCCTGTTATTTCCCGTTTCAACGGAGACTAATTGATATGTTAGTTTACAAGCCCTTAGGCTGAAAATAGGTTTGAGGATTGATACTGCTCCTTCATCTTCAGCAGTGGACTTTGAAGGGCAGAGCCCACAGTTGTGCTGGATCTGGCACAACCTTCTGGTGTTCTTGTTCTGTGAAAGAAGTATTTTCAGTAATATTTTTAACGTAAGAGAGCATTCAGTATTAGCTTACGTGTGATATTGACTCATAATTAACAGCACACAGCCTTGGCAACGCCAGCCGTAGTTTGAAGAGGAATGTGCCGTTGTCTTTACCTGTTTATTGATGGCTGCTTGAATTTTCACCTGGAGTTTGGCAGTGATGGACACAGTAAGCACTTCAGTTGGCAGGAAAGGCAAACCTTCCGAGTCAGTTGTGTCAAGTCACCTTTATCAGGAAAACTGTACATGGCTGTAACATGGCTGTTTGTCCATCCAGCCTGCTTTCCGTGCGTTCTTAACCCAGTTCTCCTCTGTCTTCTCTGAATTTAGCTCCCTGGGCTAAACATAACGGGCGTTAGCTCCCTCCTATTTAGACAGAACTTCTAAACCATTTTGGCAGCCCAGTTCTCTTCTGTTTACATCTTTGCAACTCAGTTCTGTTGTGCGTGTGGTGCTGTAGGTGTTCTTGTTGTGAGACTGTTCTGGCCTTCACAGATACGTGAGTAAAGCGGTTGCAGAAATCTTGTGCATTTGTTACCATTTTAAGCTACAATGCCCTTAAAATAGGGCATAGCAATATCAATCGTTTTCTCACTTATGTTTGGTTGTTTTTTTACTCTTCTTGTTGTTTTCATTGTTTGGTCAAATATAGAAATCTCTGAACCACTCTGTTGGAACTTACCTAGTTCACCGTATGCTGTCAACTTGTAGACTTGGAGAGCACTGGAAAACATAAATAAAGGGAAACTTTATACATCAGAAGTCTAATCTGTTGTTTAGTTGTTACCACTGGTCAGTAACTTGCCTGAAGACTTACTTATTGAGACTAACAAGTCTAATATAATCTCCTTTCACATAGGCTGATATACCGAACAGATTTGAGATGAAGTTACACAGAAATAATATTTTTGAGGAGTCCTACAGAAGAATCATGTCCGTGAAGAGACCCGATGTACTAAAAGCCAGGCTCTGGATTGAATTTGAGTCAGAAAAAGGACTTGACTATGGAGGTGTGGCCAGAGAATGGTTTTTTCTCTTGTCCAAGGAGATGTTTAACCCTTATTATGGTCTCTTTGAATATTCAGCAACGTAAGTGTCCATTAAATATTTCCATTCATAAGGGATATACATTAGATTTTGCATAAGAGGCAATTTACCCTGGCAAGCAGTTAGATCATCCTTCATGGTGCTTCAGTGTGCGCTCTCACCAGTGACATTTCTCTGTTCTGTGCTATCATTTCGTAGTTGCTCTTCAGGGAACCTTTCAAATTGTCACTGAAATCTCAGAAAACATTTTGTTATTAAGACAATATTCAGTGTTGCCTTGCTTGCAGAAAAAAACTGCAGTTTTCGAGGCTAGCGTGAAAGGAGTGATGTCAGACAAGAGACTCTCTTTCTGCCTTCCCACTACATGGTACAACACCTGCCTTCCACCACTGCAGTGCTCCGTTATGATTAGCTCACAAAACAGCTTCTCATTTACATTTCAGTAGTTACACCGCAGGGGCCTTACGTAAGTTTAAAATTGCTTTTGTCCAACTTTAAAATCTTTGAGCAATCCATTAGTGTAAGTGACAGAGCAAGTCTCTTGCTTCAGGCACGTTTGTTGCAATAACGCTGTGTGCGATTCCGCGTGGTGTGCTCGGCTGCAGGGAGGGAGGATTTCTTAATTGCAGGCAGTAGTGTTGGTGGGTTTATGTCCATATCAAGCTCACTCCTTTCTCCAGGAAGTGCTGAATAGGTTGTAAAGTAGATGAACACAGGCTGCACAAGGGGAGTTTTCTCGCGCTCGTGTCTCAGAAGAGACACGTTCTGCTGCTGAAGGGAACCGCAGCACACCCAGCGCTGAGGAGCGCAGACGCCTGTGTGTGGGTGGAGTTCACGGGATCAACATTTGTTTGGAAATGTTTCTGCTGATGGGATATAGGTCACTGGAGATATTTAAATATAATGTTGTTTCATTTTAGGTTTGGAAGGCTAACTAGTTATTTTAAGAAATAAGACCAAAAAAATCTCCTTAAAACCCCGTATCTTTCTTCACCGATGAAGAATGTAGTGCAAACTGAAAATCGTGCTTTTACACTGATGTCTTGTTCTGACACACACTTTCCCATGAGCCTCAGTGCTTTGTTACCCAGTTAAGAGATCTTCGTCCGTTAATGGTTTTTGCAGTGTCCTGGGGGTTAAGCGTGTTTCAGGGAAGTTCTCCAGTATGTGCAGTTTGAGATGCCAGTAGGAAAACCTTCTTTATCCTAGGATGGCTGGACCATGGGTCTAAATGCCTCTTCAGTACCTTCAGATAAATCAGGAACTAAAAGCACCTACTGCAAAAGAGAATCCTAAAATTTTAAGCCCTGAAATTTGGCTGGACAGAGTGAACGATCAAGCCCGGCAGAAGAGATAACTTAGCCTCAATTCTCGTTCCACTGATGGCAAAATTTTACTGCTTTCCATGGTGCCAGGCCCTTGTCCTTCGCGGAGGTTAGCCCAGCCCTCTTCCGCTTGCCACGGGTGGCATCCTGTGACCCGCAAGCAGGAGTTTCAGACACCGTTGTCAAATAATCGCTGTGGTTGTAGCAAGGCAGTTTTGACTAGGTCAGCCTCCCCCCGACTGTCAGATCCTGCTGCTGAGGAATACATGGATAAATTACGTTACTACACGCTTGCAAAAATGAATAGGAATTATTAATGTATCTGAATATCTGGTTATTTAAAGACTTGATTATTTAGATATTTTTTTTCTTTCCCCAAAAAAGGGACAACTATACACTTCAGATTAATCCTAATTCAGGTCTTTGTAACGAAGATCATCTGTCGTATTTCACATTTATTGGTCGGGTTGCTGGTCTGGCGGTATATCATGGGAAGCTGTTGGATGGTGAGTGATTGCACTGGATGGCTATGCTACTGTTACTGGATTTTTATTAAATGAAATCCATCACTTCAATAATTCCTATGCTGTAGAGTGCAGTATTTCTGGAGACAAAGTCTGAGAGAAAGTACGGGAACTGGAACTGTTGGAAATTGCATTCCTGATGTGAATGGTGATTCAAAAATAATAGTGTCTTACTCACCAAATACGTTTCATATAAAGTTTTGCTCCTTTCTCCACTCGTGTTAAAACTACAGGATCAGCATTGCTAAATAATCACAACGGAAAATCACTACATTTGTATCGGCTGTTTCCACGCAAACCTGCAGCCGGAGCAGCTCTGTGGGTGTCAACTGCAGCTCATTTTGATCTGTAAAATTACTACTGAATGTTTAGTGAGAAAATACGATTTCGGCCAAACTTTGAAATCCCACAATGAGCAAGCAAGCAAACGTTATCAACTGACTTATTTTAGTTAGCAGTAGTGCAGCACATTAGAGGAGGAAGCTCACCATCTTTGTTTCCCTAGCATCTCCTTTGAGAGAAGAATGCCATTTCTACATGGATTAGAGTACCTTGAGCTCAATTCCCCATCTTTTGTGTCTCTCTGCCACTAATGTTACGGTGTTTAACGGCGTACGGCAATTAATGGCATAATGATTGGACAAATTTGGCTTTCTGTGCCAAAATAAAAAATGAGCCTGCTGCGTTAACTTGAGCAGTTACAACGCTGTTACTTTCAGGAGGTTTCTTTTTTGCTGGCACGCTGGGAAATAGCATGGTGTGTTATCTGCGAGCAGTCACGTCTTTGCCTAAGGTGAGAATGCGGAACCGTGGAGGTAACACTGCCCTCTCTTTCAGGCTTCTTCATCAGGCCTTTTTACAAGATGATGCTGGGGAAACCAATAACCCTGAAAGACATGGAGTCGGTGGTAAGATAACAGTTAAGCCGTATCAGCATTGGCAATTACGTGGGGTTTTTGCCTCTGGGGGAATTTCTAAGAGCTAACAATTCCAGTAAGCTGCGTGGTGGAAAACACGATGTCGTAGCTGCAAGAACTTTAGACAGATATGTACATAGTTTTTAAATAAACTGAATGTTTCCTGCTAGGCCAGGTGTTTCAGTACCAGTGCACTAACAGTGGGGAGAGGGACAAGGGAAGAGGGGCATGGATAGACCAGTAAGAACCACAGCATAAGGTGTCTGATTATACTCGGGTTTTCCACCGGGTCAGCTTTCTCCCCGTTACAAGCAGCACCACCACCAAGCCCTACCGCTTTCTTGTCATGCTGGGAAGCAGAAAGAGGGGGATGCAAGGGCTCGGTTCTGACCTGGAAACACGGGAAGCTGCCCTCAGTTCTGGAAGCAGAGGTGGTTGCCCAGTGATAAACCGGTCTCTCCAAAATATATTTAATGAATGCAGCGCAACGTAGGCCCTTGTGTCCATTTTGGTTTTGCTCCCTGCACTTCCTCTACTGTCACACCTTCAGCATTAATTGCAATCAAGTACTTTGGCGTTTGGCGCTCCCCAGGAGAAAAGCGAATTGTTTTACAAGTTAGTAGTCTCTAACTTTGTGTTGTAAAATGACAGACAGCAGTAAATGGGGTCCTGCAGCTGCCCAGTCCGGATGTGCAGTGTACTGGTGTGGAAACAGAGTACATTTCAGATCTGCACAACAGCTGAATACAAACGGTTTCCGCTAAGCTAGCAGGATGATGCTGCTTTTGTCTTTTTGACCTTTTGAGGTCTGTTCCGTTTTTGCACTGCTGTGGACTCTGGAGAACCATGGAGCTGTTGCTTCCCCACTTTCTCACATCTTCCTCTGCCAGGCATTACACAGAGTAGTTTGTGTGGGCAAGACCGCTCCAGGTTGCCTGTGCAGGGGCAGGGCCTGCCTGCGAGCCTGGCCGCTCGCACCCTGCGCTCCCCCGAGACTGCCTTCGGCCGCAGAGCCCGGTGACTCGCGGGGCCGGCACAGGCACAGAATTACCGAAGCCGCCATGGCTTGAGCTCTAGTCCAAGCTTAACACCAAGCTCAGGAGATGCATTCACGCTCCTGTATTCCTACAAGGAGCTGGGAAACCTTTTCCTCTTATCCTTAGCTCTGCAATAGCTGTCCTTGGTCTTGTCAAAAGTAGACTCGGTATGAGGAGAAGAAAATGCAGTTTATTCTTTTTGATGTTTTAGAGTTTTACAGACTTTCACTTACTGACAATACACGCTGCTTCAACTGCTTAATCTGTCCTCCAGCTCCCACTGTCTCAGAGTCACCAGATTTTGGCAGGTCATTCTTCTCTTGAAGCATACATGAGTAAATAATGTTTTAACTTTATTTTTAGATTAATTTTTTTGGCTCTCTTGCTGGGAAGTATTTAGTGATAGCTACACACACTTTTTTTTCCCCCTTTTTTTTCTTCAGTCAGTCTTTAATTATGAACCTAATGCATGGTGAAGATACAATCCTTTTAGAAATTATAGGGGTCTTTTATTGAGCAAACTTCAAGGCTTTTAATAACAACAGTGCAATCGGTTATTGTATAATATATTATCGATGTAATGAAGTGGTATATAAATTGAAAAGAACGTACCATTTTCTCAAGAAGACATTTTCTAACCAATTATGTCACACCTCTGTATACATGTTTACCAGATACATACATAGAGTCAATTTACTGTGTTGTATAATAATGCAATTACAAGTCAATTAAGAGTAGTTAGTTACACGAGTCTAAAAATACAGCATCTAAGAAAAACCCATATAAATAAAGCAATCCATCTTGCCCTGCTGCACAGTAGCTGTGCAAATAAATGAGCTCTCATCTTTCCAGTCCCTTTGGAGTTCTAGTTTTAGACATTTGTATTTGTTGAATTTAAAGTTATTTATACATTAATGTTCACATTTTCAAACTTTGTTTAATTATAATCTGCTGTAGGATAGCGAATACTACAACTCTTTGAAGTGGATCCTGGAAAATGACCCTACAGAGCTGGATCTCATGTTTTGCATAGATGAGGAAAACTTTGGTCAGGTAAGTGCTATCCCAAAAGTCCGTATTTCCGTCTTATTGTTGGTTATTGCCGAAAAGGAATTAAATACTGAGTAGTATCGCATGGTTGTGAACTTGATCAGGGCTGCTGAAGGTAAATGATCAGCATAGGCAGGCTGTGACTCTTTACCTCTCTTCTTCCTGAACTGTCCAAGACTGGGCTGTCACCGCAGGACCGGGTGCTTGGGTCGGCGAGCAGCGTGACATCTGTGAAAAGCAGTCCCTGAAGCTGAGCGAAATGCTTGCAGTGGGGAGCCATAAAGGTGTTACAGCAGCCATCTTAGAAGATGGTCTCAGCTGGGGCTGTTTGGGGTTTTATAGGCTGAAGGTATTCTCAAAGGACAAGGTAAGTGGTAGAATTACAGTCGGTGAAGTGCCTTGTTCGCAGTGTCTTGTGTATAACGCAGGCAGATGATACAACAAAAGCAAGCATGCCTCTCTTAAAAAGGCTCACGCTCTGTGGAGAACTTTCTCCATTACAAATGAAAAATGTAAGATATATTTATTGAACTGCTGAGAAGTGAGTAGGTGGGAATATCATTCATCAGCCAAAGTCATAACTCACTTTATCACTAGAAGCTGTAAGAACAGCTTATGGTACAGTTTGTCTTGGATTTACAGTCGGTCTTTACAGAGAATCCTGTTAAAACAAACTTAGAGATCTGTACCTGTTTCTGGATGGAAATAACTTGGGTGCAGATAAATGTCTTGTACATAAGGTATGTGTTAAATTTAATTTGAGGACTTAAAGGCAAGTAAATCACAAGTTTACTTACATGAGCTTGGAACTTACTTGCCTGCCATGATCCAGGATTTTCATACCTTTATCCTACTCAGCTTTGACAGGATAGCAAACCTTGTCCTTGTTTGTTCTGGACTGTCTTCTCTGGTCTTTATGGAACGAATGGACTACTGTTTCCGAGGTCTGTGGGCTCCTTATTAATTACTTTTCCCGAGCAGTACAGTCATCTTTTTTTCCCTACACAGTAGCAGGTACAGTTAGTCACACAGACCTGTTGTACTGTTTGTCTCCTTGAAGCCTTCAGCGTTAATCCAGTCCTGAAAAGAGCCTTCCAGCCTCCTCATTTCACAGCTCCATTTATTAGCTAATGAATTTACTGCCTTACTGTCACTCAGCCACAACATCTGATTTCATTATTAAAGATCAGTAACAGCTTTAGAAATAGGCTTGGTTGAATGTGGGTGCAGAGAGCCACGTCCTGGTTGCTTCCACTGGAACCATGCTTTTGAAGTGATGGGACAAGTTGGCTGGAACAGAGCGACAGCTTGGAGCGATCACTCGGCTTTCCTTCTCTCCCAGCCAAGCCTGCGTGCTTCACCAGCAAGTGATCCGGTCTTAGGCCTGCGCGGCGTGCGAGCACCAGGCTCTGCCGTCAGGAGAACGCTTCTTCGTGGCGGCAGCGAGGGAGCGTACGGGTTGGGAGCGCTTGTGTGTGGGCACTAACTGGTGCAAGCTGCCAGCTCCCAGCTCCGCTGGCACCTGCCCAGCATTAACTCTGTGAATTCCTACCGGTAGCTCACAGAGCTGCGTGCATCGCGGGGGCTGTGGCTGTAGGTGCTTGTGAGCTGTAATCAGTTTGACTTTTTCAGCCTTACGCTCCATGACGACACCATCCTTAGCAGTCTGGGCGTAACCATTTCTGTCATCTGGTTGTCTACTGTTTTGGCCTTTTTATGAAATAGTTTCTCTCTGGACTTTAAGTAATCAGTTTTTTTCAAGCATTTTGAAATATGAGAAGGCATTTGTCTACCCTTATTAAAATGGAATGTACGTTTTCTTTACCCAAATGAACCTGCTGCTCAGGACTAGAAGTTTGCTTTTGAATGGTTTGCTCACTTGCTAATGAGAAGAATTCATTCTTGTAAGTGATCATATAATAATTTGCTCTTGATGCTGCCGTCTTTAAACGTGGAATGTTTTGATGTCTGATTAGATACTATGGCATAACAGTTTTCTGATGCTGCTTGTAAAATGCCACTCAAGGAGAGTGGATTTTGTGAGAAATGCATCCTGGAATAATGTCGTGTTGTGGTTTGTCTTTTTTCTTTTGAAATACAGACATATCAAGTCGACCTGAAGCCAAACGGGTCAGAAATCATGGTAACAAATGAAAACAAAAGGGAATATATCGAGTATGTATACGTTTATTGAATTTATCCTAAGCGTAGGAAGGCACAGTGCACTTGTCTCAGACTTTACCCTGCTGCAATTACTGTAGTTTGGACTCCAACAGATCATCAGAGATCCTTTGACCAGAAAATCTTACTGTTAACATAGTTTGATTATATCCTAATCCTTAGGAAGTTTGAATTTTAACCTCTACTGTGGATTACTGTCCTTACACTAACCAGGGGAGTCTGTGGAGCCAGAGGAAACTATTTTCTTGCCAGGTAGGCATGAGGAACATCCAGGAAGGGACAGGAGTGCTCTGAACGACAGGCATCTGCCTCTGCGTCACTCGAGGGGAAGAAAGGGCACCTCTGGGGTGCGCTCCCTACCACCTTAATGCAGACGGGCCCGTTCTGCCCGGTTGCATCCCTGCTTCTGCCTGCTGCCCAAGCGCCGAGCGTGACCAGCTCTGCGCTGTAGATCTCCAGAGTAGCGATGAATTTCCACCCTCTCATTCAGAAATGATTCATGCAACTTATAATTTTTCAAATATTTTCCCCCAGAATTCCCTTATCATGGATAGAACCAGTCTAGTTGTGTAACAAACAAAAAAAACCCGCAGCAAAGAAAACCCCAATAAAACCCCCCACCAAGCTGCAGGTGTAGTACCAAACGTAATGACTCTTGCCTCTGTGTCCTGTTAACCCCCAAATGCTGCGTTCTTCTGCGGATGTGGTGCTCACGGGCTAGCCAGCCTGTAGATAAGGAAGACTCGCTCTCCAGCAGCACATCGGGTGGCTTGTTTGCATTGCTTGATTATGTAATGCTTATTGCAGAAACAGAGGAAGATAAACTGACTGAACAGCCGCGAATCAAACACCAATGTTCTTTCTTAAGGAAAACTCACACTAGAACTTTCTCGGGACGGGCAGATGAGCAGTACCCAGGGCCGTCACGCCTTCTTGGGAAATGCAGTTTACGTAGCATTGGCCAATATAAGAACAAAAATAAATTACCTGAACTGCTTGGGTTCCCCGAAATCCCCACCCAGGCCTGGCGCGATGAGCGGCAGCGCGCTCCGGCGTGGCCCTCGCCCCGCTCCCCTGTGCTGCTGCCTGCACAGACCCGGCCCGGGGCGTCAGTCCCAGTGTCGCTACCAAAAATTGCCCAAGTCTAAGCAGGCTGTCTAGGTTTAATTGTAAGCTTTCCTCTGTTTCTCTGCCTGTCAGAATGTAAAATAATAAACTCATCTATAATTGCTGGCATTTTTAATTAGTGCCTCTTCAAAGGCGAGGAAACATTAAAACAGCTATATTTGTGCCAATAAGGAATGAAGCGCGCTTCGGTAGGAAAGGAATCGGATTTCTGCAGCATTGTCGTAGACCCTGTGAGGTGTTTGGGCTGGAGGTGGTTAGCACTGAAACACAGGCCTTTTCCTTTGGTACTGCAGGGTTTACTCATCTATTTATTTATTTATAGGCAGGCTGCTAGATGTAACTACATCTGTCCTCAAATTTTGTAGACTTTATTGGGAATTGCTAATTACTCAGAGCTCTGGAAGAATGAAATGTCACTGAGGTGCCCGATACCAACAGTAAATACGTTGTCCGCACTCCAGAGTGCAGCCTCGCTTGGGAAGAAGGAGCGCAGCGAGGAATTTGTAGGCTGCGTCAATACACGGGCGAGCCTTCTTGCCGTGCTCCTCCTCGAGTTAATCTCCATAGCACAGACAGCTCGGGGTGTCTGGTAGTGTTACCGTAAAAAATTCTTGGTGATGTAGAAAAGCCATGGCTAAAATACCTGGAAATGCATGTGTCCGGTTTGTACTGCACGGCAGTGTCAAAATACTCATACGGCCACGTGTTCACCGGCACGGGGGTCGCTCAGCCCTTCGCTCGGTCACACAAGGGAGGTGGGAATCAAAGCCACTCGGTTTCCGTAGCGTCCGCGGGTGGCTGGGAGGCGGCTGCAGTCGCACCCGCGTGCCAGAAGCCATCAGCCTTGCTGAAGCTCCGCAGGCGTAGTTTGCAGTCTGCTGATGAGTGCTTGTGTGTTCTTGTTTATCTGCTACAGCCTGGTCATCCAGTGGAGGTTTGTAAACAGAGTGCAGAAACAAATGAACGCTTTTTTGGAGGTAAGGTTCTTTAGCTGGCGTTTCGTTCCCCCCAAATAATTTCTTACCATGTAGACTTTCTGTACATCCGTGTGTGCGTTAAGGGAGTGGGAGCTTTGCGTAACCACACAGGTTCTGGAACGCTTATGGTTTATGATTTCACAGTTTACCTTGTGTAAGAATATATAATCTTTCCCCTATGAGAATAAGGTCATTCTCTTTCAAGCTTAAATTATTTGAGCTTGAAATAATTTAGTGATTAATTTTTTAAATCAAGGACTCATACTTCAGCAACTGTGTACTTCATTTTCAAAACTTGTCCTCATCCTTTGTCATTTACTGAGGTTCCCTGAAGCCAAAGATCCTGTTAGATTAAAAACTTCATTTCACGTGCTATGAGAATTTTAACTTTGCTTTGCTTGCTTTCAGGGATTCACCGAACTTCTTCCTATTGATCTGATTAAAATTT
This sequence comes from Opisthocomus hoazin, assembly GCF_030867145.1. NCBI lineage: Eukaryota > Metazoa > Chordata > Aves > Opisthocomiformes > Opisthocomidae > Opisthocomus > Opisthocomus hoazin. Next base: position 347,833 of record NC_134453.1, on the reverse strand, counting down.
TTGATGAAAATGAACTAGAGGTGAGTAGTTAATTGGCATCCAGAGACTACAGGTCAGTAACGCTCATCACAAAAAGTCGTGTTATGTTCTAAGCTCATCATCCATTACTTACTCACCGTAAGTGAATTTGCAAAGATGCTTTGCTTTTAGTGGGAAATGAGATTTTTCTCCCTAATTAGGCAATCTATTGACCACATAAAAGCACAAAAAATTGTAATTGGTCAGTGAGGTGGACGAGTATGTGCATACAGAAGCGTGTGAGTAGCTTACAGAATTAATGCCATTTTGCCGATACCAGTCCTATAGTGAGCAAAATACCGTAACAGCTGCTGTCACACAGAGCACGCGTCCGTCATCGCGTACAGTGTTTCTGCATGTAGACAGAATACAAAACAGACACTTTGAGAATTCTCCTCAAGAGAAGCTCAACTCTCCTCTGCGTTTGCATTTATATTTGCGCCACTTAGCTGTGTGGAAGCTCAGGCAAGAGGGGGAAAGTGCAACCTTGTTGTGTACGGGACACCCCAGCGCCGTCTTCGGTTAACGCTGTAACAATTTGCTTCCACCTGCAGCTACTGATGTGTGGCCTTGGCGACGTTGATGTTAACGACTGGAGACAACACACAATCTACAAGAACGGTTACTGCCCAAACCACCCCGTTATCCAGTGGTTCTGGAAGGTAAGGCTGTCCACCGCCCTGGGCTTCGCTGACGGTTCCTGAAAGTCCCTGTCTTGTTTTGCCGAGAAACAAGAGATTGGTCAGAGAAAACCTGGTGTGGGACATGTATCACATCCTTCAGACTTAGATGTCCATTACAGCCCAACATAGGTCATCTCCTGGTGCTTCATTCTGGTTTTTAGCAATGATGCTTGCGGCTGTGCAGGTGAAAAGACACTGACGGCGTGTGTTTGCCAACAGGCCGTTTTACTGATGGATGCCGAGAAGCGGATCCGATTGCTGCAGTTTGTTACTGGGACGTCACGCGTGCCTATGAACGGATTTGCTGAACTTTACGGTGAGCTTCCTTCCCGTTCCCCTCCAGAACGGCTGTACAGGCGCTCCGCAACACCACCGAGGAAACCGGGTCAGAGCCAGCCTTTGACCCCCGCGTAAAAATTCTCCCTCTGGGCAGCCAGAGCTCTGGAGAATGTGGGGCGTGCACGGAGGAGTGCAGTTCGGTGCACCTCGGGCGCTACACAGACACTCTCCTAGCTCCCACGGAAGTTTGAGCTGTCAACAGGAGTAACACTCGTGTCAGAGGAAGGAGAATGCACCTTTAGCCAGGCACTTCTTCAGTGCTTGTGTCTGAGCTTGCTGCTTTTGCGCTATACATACCCTACGCACAGGCAGTTAGATAAACTTAACAAGCTAACTGGACTTGGAAATAACAAACCAGATTCCTATTTCCTTTAACGTAGTTTTAATCAAGAGAGTTTGTACTGAGTATTTTATACCAGCTGAAAGATGTAGCCTATGATTTGTACAAACATTTAATTTTACAGTAATATTTAGGTTGTCTCTACAGTGTCCCAGCAATGTGTATTTCACGTGATTTTCATTTTCAACCAGGTTCAAACGGTCCTCAGCTGTTTACAATAGAGCAATGGGGAAGTCCTGACAAACTGCCCAGAGCTCACACCTGGTAAGTCACACAGGCGTAACGCTGGGTCACTTCTCTGCGCTGCTGGACTGCCGAGAAGGGGGAGGCTGGTGACGGTGCTTATCTCTGACATCTTTTAGCTCTTTTATAAAATGGGATACTCTGAAACCTGCACGCCTATGTCGGGGTGTGCGTAGGCGTGTATTTAAAAGGCAAAGAACAGCTAGTGTGTATCTGCTGCCACAGGAGGTAGCAAGGCTCAGCTGCAGCACCGTGCCATTGCTCCTGAGCGTTCCCAGCGATGCTCGTTGGCCCTCTGACGGGCGTGGGGCCGGCTGCGGGAGTTGCCTTCTTAATGCTGTTTTACTGTATTCCAAGCAACCCTTTCAACTCGGGACTTTTCTTCTAGCAACTCCTTGCATGTTAAAGTAGGTGTTAGAGAGATGAGTGAGCTTTCCCCTACTTCATTTTACACTACATTTGAAGAAATTGCTAGCCCTGTATACCCAATGTTAGCTATCACATTTGAAGCCGTGTAGTAGCCTGCAAATCGCTTCGAGCGCTGGCCAGTTAAACTGCCAGTCTGACAAAAGGGAAGCAATTTGAATCCCTTCTGCTTGAAGCCTTTTCCCCGTATCGCATACCTGCAGCTCCCCGTTCGTGAGCGGTCCCTGCAGCACGCTGTGTGTCGCAGCGCAGGCAGCACAGCACCGGCGGTGTGCCGTACGCCCACGTGTTGTGCAGAATCTGGGAGCAGGGTCCTCACTGCCTCCCACAGAGAGCCCCGAGAGCTCAGGGGCTGTCACCACGGCTGTCTCGCTGGCTGAGCGTCCTCTTCAGGTTGCAGTCCATCCCACCACAAACACCTACAGGTTGTTTCCCACCGCCTTTCACAGCGGGAAAACCTGGGAAAGGGACAAGCAAACATTACAGTTAAGGGTACAGTCACCATGACATCTGGTGGCTCCTCGATGACACCGCAGTCATGGCAAAGGCAGCGTAGGAGCAGCTCTCCAGTTTGGGGTTCCTGTCAAAACTGGGATAGGGAAACACAGCAAGAGGAATTACCTCTTAGGCTTTAGTCATTTTTCTGTGAACGTTAAAACATAGACCTGTTCTCTTCCGCTCCGTCAGGCTGAAGGCTTTGAAGAACGCAGGATAGGGAGGAACCTGTCTAAGAGACACTGTGAAAAGGGTAACAGGAGTTCAACAGAGCGCACTGGAAGGAAAAATAGGGCCTCGCCTTGTAGGGCTAAGATGATTCAGTGCCTTCTTTCATGTGTCTTAGAAATTTAGCACCTCTTCCTCTTCCCTTCTAGAACACTAAGAAATTGCAGGCTGTCCATGAGCTGGAAAAGCAAAACCATTTGTACAAATAGGGGTTGAGGCTTTTTCTCCCCTTGGTGCTGCAATTCTGCTTCAGGTATCACCATGCTGCAGGCAGCTTTTACTCCCACCCTCATTGTCCACAATTCTGTTTTTCCCTCGTCCTAGTAAGTGGGTGTAATGAACTACAGAAAGTCTGACGTAACAAAACGTAGCCATAGAAAGCCACGCTGCATAGAGGCCATAAATCGTTGGACAATTCACTAAGAAAGTGAGGTCATAGCACAGCTGACTTAATTGAATCCGAATTTACAGAACGTGCAAATACTGAAAGCATTCGATACAAGTCTTCGACTTGCGCTGTTGCGTATCAAGAATGTGGCTGGAAGGCAGCTTAAACTGTGCTGTGTAGGAAAAATACTTTTTAGAACATCCGTACAGAATAGTGATCTTTCCATAAAAGCAATCATTCTATAGAAGTAAAAGTTTTATTTACAAAAAGATGACAGCAACAAAACCCACAACACATGCCAACATCAGCTGTCCTCTTTGCGTTTCAGTTATCCACTGGATCTTACAGGACCTTTTCAAGCCCTTCCTTTGGGTGTTTGTCATTCTCGTTCTTTTCCTCCAGAGGGTGGGGAGTCCATCCTCTAACCTCAGAGCCCCAGGAAACCAGCCTGCTGACAAAGATGAAGTGTTTTCAGTCGAATAAATATTGGGGGGGGGGCTGTTTCTGTCGGGTTTTTCCTTTCCGAAGTGTTTTTTAACAAACGCCGGCTGTGAGCTGCAAAGAGAAGGGAGGCACGCGGGTACAGCTGGCGCAGGCAGGGCTGCTCGGCGGAGCTGCCTGCAGGGACACACTGTGGCGACTGCCCGCCTCAGCACAATAAGACACATCCTCTGTCAAGGCCCCCAGATTATTTCACATTTTCTGTTTCTTTAAAATTACGTGTATTTTTCAACGGATGATTAAATGACTCTCTTCCTTCTTAATTTCAGCTTTAATCGCCTAGACTTACCTCTGTATGAATCTTTTGAAGATCTGCGAGAGAAGCTCCTGATGGCGGTGGAGAATGCTCAAGGGTTCGAAGGAGTGGATTAGAACGGCGACTGCCTCCCCCCTTCAAGCAAGTTCTGCTTGCACTCCTGCATTTGCCTGGCGGGCCGGGAGCGGCTGTGGCGGAACGGTTGCACAGCGTTGGTTCATGGAGCAAACCCTCGGGCGGTGCAGGTGCCCGAACCCCCAGGTCTGAACTGTGCTCTGGGGGTGGCTCCTCGGCCGCTCCCCCGCAGACTGCCAACGGCTCAGCATGAACTCTGGTCACATTTCAGCAGGACTTACTCTATTTATGTTGTGCCTCTGTAGGCAAAGCCCTTAATAAATATTTTGCATAATTTCTAATGACAATGAATGGAATTAATCATTTTACAGGTATCGTATTACAACTCTTGTTTACTTTTTAATTGATTTAGACATTTTCAGATTTTATTTCATTACAATTAAATATCATATACTTGGAAAAATAAGCATTTTTCTTAATTCCGTACCAGACTTAATGCCAGTGTCATTTTTTCAAAGCACATTTTGAGCCTCGTGTTCCCAAAGCATTAAGAAAGCAGGAGAAAGCCACGTTGGCAGTTTTCTCTACGTGGGCTATCTATCGAGAGCAACTCTTTCCCTTGAGCACATAAATATTTTTCTGTATCCAGAAGTATGGACTGGATGTTGCGGTTTTGTATAAATATTAGAATAGTTACAAGTCAAGGGAGAATCATAACATAGCATGCCAAATCTCATCTTCAATAACGACATTGCCTCATCCTTGGTAATATGTACATGTACGATAAAGCATTTTGGGGTAGGGTTGGCATTAATCGGTTTAGGAAGATATGCTTAACCCTGTCGTTATCTTTGTATAGTGATTCTTTTATTATCCTCTCCTCTCTACTGTTTGCAACAGAGGCATTTTGAATGAAACCTGGCACTGTGCGATTTGGCACTATGGAAAACAGGTCTGTTCTGTCTCCGGTTTGTACGCGTTTGCTAACGATAGCTAAACCACAATGGGTTTTCGGTTTGTTTCTAACTGCACCAACTCTAAAGGCACTTTATGTAACACATGGAAGGCATATCTGGTTTTTATCATGGACATTAATGTGACTATATTCCTTCTCACTGCACATGTCTTCTGGTGCAATATCTATCAATTGTGAATTTGGCTGCTGCTGATGTATAAACGAAAAAAACAAACAGATGTAGAGCTGAGCCTGCAGACATGTTCCTCAGCAATTGTTTTTGTGATTTATTTTTTACTTAATCACAAAGATTTATTTAATATACACTGCTATCTAATCAATTTTGTTACCTATGACATGTTGCATGCTGAAACTATAATGTCTGAGTTGCATCTCTTTTGTGACGGATTAAAAGTGAGAGATTTGTATTCGATGCACTGCGGTGACATGGTTACAGTACGGCTGAAGCAGGTTCGAGCGTGCGGCCTCAGCAAGGTAACGCCTGGTTCTCTGCGTCTTCCCTGTGTGCTCACCTGGGCATAGGCCTTTTCCCCAGGAACCCATTTAAAGCCTGTGAAGCGAGATGATGTTGCATGCCGAAACAAAATTTCACCTCCTTGCCAAGAGCTTTGTAGCCCTGCCCTCGCCCTCTCCCCACCACCCGCAGGCAAGTGCTGCCGGCGTCCGCGGCTGAGCAGCTGTGCCGCAGGGCAGCGACGCTGCGGCTGGCCAGGCTGCTGGGAGGAAGCCCCGATGCTGCTACCGGTCTGCACAGGGTTGTGTGCTGGCGAAACGTGCAAGGCGCTCATGGGCGCACGAGGAGGGTCACTCCACTGTCTGAACACAGCTTGCAATTCCCTTCCTGTTACCCATGTTTCCTGAAATTCCTCCCTGACCGTCTACAGCTGATGAGTGAGCTGGAACACGAGTAAGCGGACGGCCTCCGAGCAGCTGGAGAAACACCGCGCTGGGGCTCGGCTTGGGAAGGGGCATGGGGAAGGCAGAGAGGAGGAGCAGGAGGGGGGTGGTAAACCCGGGTACTTCCGCTGACCGTTGGGATGGGCGCGCAGCTGGCTGTAACACGGGCTCCCCTGAGGGAAGAGTCATACTCCCAGCTTTGCTCTCCTGCCACCCCTGCCCTCCCTGCACAGCCCCCCAAGGTCGCTTTGGTTTGGAACCAGGCTGTTCAACGCTCCGTGAAGGTGTTCTTCCTCAAAGCCCAGCTGAACACAACAGTAAGCCAGCTTGTTACTTTTGGTTGCCCAGGTTAGCTGCGCGGTGGGATACAGCCTCTGGAGATGCCCTACAGTGCAACGACCCCCCCCGTAGGGCTCAGTAAAGGGGGAAGGGGGGGTCGTCTTCTGCTGGGCTCGTTTAACTCAAAGCCACAGTGCTATTACTGAGGTCCTGAGCTGGATTCCAGCCTTTCCACCCAGGAGTCCTTCGGGAGCTCCTGAAACTACATTTGGAGGAACCTTTCTAGGAAAAAAGGTAGCTAAATGTCATTTACTTAAAACATCTAAACCGCAAAGCAGCCAACACTCCAGTGGGACTTGTACCGTGGAGTGCAGTGCCTTTCTTCACACAGTACGCTCCTGTATACTGACAGTTAAGAGCCTTCACCACAAAATGGCTCAACAGTGTTTTAAACCATTCTATTCAGCTACTTTCTTTCTTTTCTTAATAAATAGTAATCACAAAGGTGGTACCAAACCATTACTTGTTTGGTCTTAAGAGGCCTTAAGGCAAGTACTTCATAAACATCTTAGTCACAGTACAGAATATGGGGTCTGCAGCTGTATCCTCCTGTTCCCATTGTGAGGCTGTGGTTAGCGCACATCACACCGATTACGTTACCCCCCCCCTTGCCTGCCTAGCTGCTGGGAACAGCAGCTGCTTCTCTGTCAGGCCAAGAGTAACACCCCGCCACTCTGCCAGCCCCAAGGTGTGGGGTATTCCTGTCTCTGCACTGACCTCTCCCACCGTGGATTGGGAAGGGAAGAGCCTGAGCGCCACGCAGGCATGATGAGCGTGCGGACAAGCTGACCAGGCAGCCAGCACGTCCCGCTCCCCCTGCCCAGACCCGACCGGTCATCCCAACCGCAGCATCCAGCGGGAACCTGGGACAGCTGCAGATCCAGGGAGGGAAGGGGGACAGTTACACCGCGCCGTTAACAGTTTAAAACAAGTGCTCACACCCATAGGACCGCAAGCGCTACGTATCAGTATGTACAGGAGAAAAAAAGGTAGGCCACAAAACTTTTCTATGTAAAATTGCAACAACACAAACACAGAATCACAGAATAGTAGGGGTTGGAAGAGACCTCTGTGGGTCATCTAGTCCAACGCTCCTGCTGAAGCAGGGTCACCTACAGCAGGCTGCACAGGACCTTGTCCAGAGAAGGAGACTCCACAACCTCCCTGGGCAGCCTGTTCCAGTGCTCCGTCACCCTCAGAGGGAAGAAGTTCTCTACAGCCTTCACCCTTCTGTTACAATGCTGCACTAAGAAGGCCTGTCTGAAACATGTGGGAACCCGACAAAACCGGACTGTGACTGCACTGGCGTTACGCGGCCGTGGGGTCTGCCGCGGTGCCCCCAGAACCCCGTTAGACACCACCCCCTCGGCCCCAGCCCCGTGCAGTCCTGCGTCTGTCTGTGCGCTTCTCACCAGCCCCTGTCCCCATTCCGCCTCCACTTACACCTGTGAAAACACCCCCTGCGCACCCCCAGACAGCAGCGCGTGCTGCATTCCGTGCGTTAACCTGCTCCATCGGATGGCGAGAGGCCAGCGAGCAGCCGGCGCCACTGCAGATCTGTCACAACCACGCAACAGCGACTAGGTTAGGATTCCCAAAATCCAGACAGAAAACTCCAGTAAGCAATGTCGCTGTGTTCAATCAAATTTAAAACAGATTAATGTTTCTAAACACGCAAAAGTGTCAAACATTTCAGGTTAAATTCAGAGTTTCATAATATTTTTAACCACCTCATACTAGAAGGCTATTCAAAATTATGCTGAACTACCTTAAAATTTATTTTTAAAGTACTACTTATAAGTAATGCTCATTTTCACAATTAATAGAGCTTTAAACTGTGGTTGGATTTGATGCACTGTGGGGAAAGGATTTGTTTATGAACAAAAGTCATTTTTTTCATTTATTTTCTGAGGAGCAGTGAAAGTGTAGTTTGTTTTCCTAACAGCAAAAGCTCAAAGTGACAAAATGAAGCTGTTGTAATGAAATGATGCAACTTAAATATTTAATAAAGAATTATGGAAGCTATAGCATTTTATACTTCAAATATGTTTTTTATCTAACTGAAGCTTTGTTTTGTTCAAAAAAAATTGCCTTCAGGTCACAGTTTGCAGGAAGGCTTTCAAAGCCTGGGGTGTGGCTGGGGGAGCCTATGTGCAGCCACATCTGTCCCCACTTTATTTTCGGCTGATGAAACACACCATCCCCACAACTCACGTTGCCTTTTCTGTTAAGCAGTGTGAATGTCTAACTTATAAAAACCCCACACAAAACAAACAAAACCAAACCCACACAAAAACCCGCAAACCTAACAAAAAAACCAGCCACCACAAGCCACGCTTCTGACCTGGCAGCTCGCTTTAAGAACAGGGTCTGTTCCTCCTCAGCAACGTCAGCGCTGAGAGAGCTGCAGAGGGACCGAATTCTCTGCTCGTCTTAACACAGAGTCAGTAACACGTTGTCTCCTGGCTTTTGAGCTTCATGTGAAGCCCAGGCTACACACACCACAGACCTGACTTCCACCGACACACACCAAGGGTCACGCAGCACACGCCTGCAGCTGCAATTTCCTGAAGAAAGAGAGAAAAGGAAAGGGGGGAGGGAAGAGGCTCCCCACCACACGGCCCTCTGCCATCCACTTAAGCCAGCGTCCAGGAGTCCAGAAACCGGAAGAGGAACACGGGCAGCCGAGGCAAACAGGCAAAAAACCCTCTGAACATGACCCAGAAGCACCACCTGCCACGTGAGGTAGTGCTGGGCTTCCCAACAGATGTGACCAGCTGTGTGAATGGGGTTACAAGGCGCTCACTAACGCTGCCATACGACGTTGTAGGACACCGAACCCCGAGAGGATGCAGCCTATTCAGCCCCGCACCCGAGCTGTTTCTGCGCACGTGGGTGATGTTGTGGTACACCATCTCAGCTTGCAATTGCAGCATGACTTACTCCACCCTGTTAATTAATGCACCAGCCTCTTTATTGTTCAGCGATATCATCAGCACAGAGCAGCAATTAATTTACTTTATATGAACTTTCTGGTGCCTGTCCATGTTTTCCTCCCTCAGGCACTGGTTTCTCAAAGGGCTGCCCATCGCCTCCCCTTTCTTCAAGCCGCCACCTCTTCCTAACCTAGAGCAGCCGGGGGACACGTCCCAGAGTCAATTCTACCCCCTAACACCGCAGCCTCCCGTGTGCCGGCACTAACTCGGCTCTGCTGGTAACGTGCTCCTTTACACGGGCAAACATCTTCGTACTGCAACGGGACAAACTCTGTGTCGCACCGAAACATACAATTCACCAGCACTCTTTGCAGCAGAAGTGTAAAAACAAACAACAAAACACCTCGACACACACCTCTCTTCCAGTGATACCTACATGTGTATTCATGTACTGCCATAGTTGCAGCCAGTATGTTGCAAAAAAAACCCAAAAAACACACCACCAAAAATACACCCAGCAATTCTGTTTGTGTTCCTAATTGGAAATGAAAAATAAATTGTGGCAAGGCAGTGTTCCAAATTGTTAAAAAATACCTGTGCAAATCCTCACAACCAGCACATATGCTGTTTGCATATGGCTAGAAAGGTTTTGTTGTGCCTGACCAAGCCAACCAACCAACCAAGCCACCGTGTTCAAACTCAACATCAACCCCGCTCTGCAGCCCCCCACCCACAGGAGACGCTGCAGGAACCGCGTTAGTGGTGAACGCATCCGTACTTCCAGCCCTGAAACTTGGTCGCTTCCTAGCCTGACATCTCCTGTTCCTTACAAGGGAGAAACGCTTCACTATCCACATTAATTCTCTTTCTTTTTAAGCTTGCTGCCATTAATAAAAGCAACCATACCAGATCAAATTAAAGGCCCAGCTGGACAAGTATCTGACTTGCAAATTCTGCCAAAACAGCTTAAGGGTAGGGCGAATCGTAGTGCTTCCAGCAAAGGCAATTTTAAATATGAGTGACAAGCAGCTCAAGGACTTGCCACAGTGGTGATGGCTTCTTATTCTTTGCATGTAAATAGCCATATAATTCATATATTTTTTTAAATCAGTATTTTCTGGTGTCATGGGAAATTCTAGTATTTGCAGCTGCTTGCGCACAGTGTCTGTGCTCCTTTCCAGTCCGAAGGAGTATCTCTCCTTTGGTCTGAGCCTGACACCCCTTACCTGTCACCTAACAGGCCTTCATCCGTGTGCTCCTGGGACACCTCCACCCTGCTCGCTGTCTCTGCACGTACCGTCGGAGGTCTCTGGAAGCCCCAGCAAGCGAAGGCAGCCAGGCTGGCAGCGTAACACTTCCCACACACTCGTGCGGATATCAGCCCAGGCTCTCGCACTCGTCTGTGCCTCACACAATGCCTCTCGAGCAAGGGCTGACTACAGGCCCACGGCAAGAAAGCCTGACGCGAACGGCCCCAGGAGCTGGCTCCCTCGCGCGCAAACCAGTCCTCGCAGTGGCTTGCGACCCAGCCAAGGGGCGACTAAACCGACAAGCAGTACAGTCGCACTTCTGGCACTGGCCACGGCCTGCACAGCAAGTCCACCAACTCTGCGGGCTGGCAGAGAACTTCCCGTAACGCCTGGAATTGCCTACTGCAATCCTGGTGCAAAGCAGCTTCCAGGGTGTAGGGACACAGGAGTGCCGAGGGCAGCACCAGGCCCCACTGCCCCCCAGCATTAACCCTTTGTGCCTTGTGCTGGGCTACACTCCCGCCGCTCCGCAGGACGGCGGCGCAGACAGGCCTTGCAACTAGTATCTGCTCATGCCTAGAAATTCATTATGTGTACGAGGACGTTAATTAGGTAGGGATAACACAGCAGAGCAATTGTGCATGTGAGAATTACACTTATTGAAGACAGTTATAATTATGTTTAATGAGCATTTGGGCATTGAAAACCTACCGGCAATCGCAAAAGGCTGAAATTCCTCCAGAAAAAATCTGGCCCATACACTCTTCTCAAAGCCAACCTCTCCTCTGCTTCAGCAAGCTTCAGTCTTTTAAATCCAGCTGAATAACAAGCTGAATTCCATGCTTTTCTTTCACTCCGAGGTTGACTCTACATAAAACCCACTATCATTTACGTTCCTACCTAATATCCTCATGAGAAAGCCACCCAGGGTTTGCTATGGCAACCCAACAGGAAACACTCCTGTTTCAAACATCTCCAATACAAAGATTACAAAGATAAATAATCTCTTGATGATTGCCACTGATTATTTTCCCCAGCTTACGATCAAGAGCCTTGTTCAAATTCAATTTATTCTTGCTCAAATGCATCTGCTGTTTTCACCCGACTTATTTTCTGCCATTTGCTGTGGGTGTTTCGCTAGCTTGACATATTAGACTCTCAAGTGCAACACAACATAAACTTCTACCATTCCCAGCAAGTTATACTATGAAAGCAAAGATGAATGCAATAGCCACCTCACTAGGAGCTGGATTTTCCACTGGCCAAGCCCAGACCCAGCGGGGTGTGCAGGTACCTGGCTCCCAGCGAGACCGGGCGGTTACCAGCACTCAAATAGCAGACAGAGACACGGCAGGTTCGCAGGTCTGAACATTCAGGAAGCTGAAGACTGTGCAAAGAAATTCTGGGATGACGTGTGGTGGCTGTTCAGTCAGTTGCTGTTGGCTTTGCTGAAGCCAAGGAAGCCTGGTTTCCAAGTTAGGTCCCAGAAACAAGACTCTAGGCATACAAAACAGGGAATGCTATATATTCACAGGGACAGCAATCAGGTTAACCATGAAAGCTTAAATTCAATCTTTGCCTAGCTTTTATATGCTTGGACCTGATAAAACTGAAATTCTCCTTTGGTCAAAGGAGGTGATTCTCACTCTCTACTCTGCTCTTGACAGGCCCCATCTGAAGCACTGAGCCCAGTTCTGGGCCCCCAGCCCACGACAGACCCAGACCTGTTAAAGCAGGTCCGGAGAAGGCCACAGAAACGACCCAAGAGCTGGAAAAGAGCTCTCCTATGAAGAAAGGCTGAGAGAGCTGGGGTTGTTCAAACTGGAGATGAGAAAGCTCTGGGGAGACCTTATTGTGGCTTTTCAATGTTTAAAGGGGGCTTATAAGAAGGACGGAGGGGGAATTTTTAGCATGGCCTGCAGTGACAGGACAAGGGGTAATGGCTTTAAACTGAAAGAGGGGAGATTCAGATTAGATACAAAGAAATTCTTCCCCCTGCGGGCGGTGAGGCCCTGTCCCAGGTTGCCCAGAGAAGCTGTGGCTGCCCCCTCCCTGGCAGTGTCCAAGGCCAGGTTGGACAAGGCTCGGAGCACCTTGGGCTGGTGAGAGGGGTCCCTGCCCACGGCACGGGGGTTGGAACCAGATGATCTGTAATGTCCCTTCCAACCCAAACCGCTTTGAGCCTGACTCTATGATTTTAATACGGTGAGCTTGATCTTGTGGAGTGCTGAACGCACTCGCTCTCATCTGTAATGCAGATTTTTACAGCAAAGTGAGCAATAACCACTGCCTCAAACCAGTCCAAGTAACTCACGTTGCACGTATTGCTGTGGCTTTGCTACGACAAGAACAGAATATTTGTACTCTGGTTTCCAGTTTGTCACTATACAGTCTTGCCAGCTTCAGCTAGCACAGATGCAATTGCACAGGTTATGAACACAACTCCATTTCTCCTGCCTATGTGCAGAAACAGGTGGGACAAACCCAGGGCTTCTGCTTGTTCTGCTAATTTAGCCAGTTACTTGCTCCATTTTGTCACTTTTTCAGGCTCACTATGCACTTCTGTGTTTGTGGGTATGTATGCATCTCTGTGCCATAGAGGTTTTCTGTATGGGCTTCAGAGCTTTTCTCCAAGTTGTGGTAAACTCAGTTTTCATTCTACAGACCTCTATCACTACTGGATTAGCTAGAGGACACGACCTCCCTGTGAAATCAGTTTTGAAACAAAAGGTAAACTTTGAGCCTTGGACTAAAGTTAAAGAGTAACAGAGATGGACGCTAGGTCAATACTTGGCAAATATTAGTCGCATGCAGCGGACAGACGCTTCTCTGCTGTATCTCTAAATACTCTGGTATGCTGATGCAGAACATACCTTTTGTTTTATGGGTTTCTTTACACAGAACGAAAATCAAAAAACATCAAAGTGCTAGAGGTTAATCTTTCATGTAAGTCTAGGAACTTCCTTCCTCTGCAGTCCATCTAGATTTCAGGGAATCGAGGGCTACTTGTTCCCTACCATCCCAGTAACTTCCCTTGCTCCAGTGCTTTACTTCTGTGAACAACGGCTTTTAAGAAAATCGTCAAGTTTTAAGCAGTCCTACGTGCAGCTGGTTCACTGCCTCTGATTATTTAATAATAATGTAAACAACATGTAATCACAATTTCTGTTATCTCAGTGGCTTGTTACTACATGCACATCTTGGACTCAATGTTTCCCAATTGTGCCTCTAGGTTTGAGGTGTTGTTTCTTTTTTTTAAAAAAGGAGCATGCAGTCCAAATTATTAGTTCTTTTTTTCCCCCCTTTCATAAAGGACTTTGTTATTTGATAGCAAGGCAGAAAAGATCTCCCTGTCACTCCTTTCTGCCTTTTATTTGTAACAACAGTACCAACGCTAATGCAAGAGTTGGCAGATCATCCAGTATTCAGGGAGAATTAACCCCCAAGACAGAAAGGCAGGTAGTGTTGTACTACAAGGAGGCAGCCCAACACAAATCAAAGGGTTCCTCAGAAACCTGGACTTCACAAATGCTCTCCTACCTACCTGTGGGCAGTGGCACTGTACCAGAATAATATAAACTGGAACAGTCTAAGCGCAGGTGCAAAGGCTCTATGCGTATCTGCCATTGAGAAGAACAGTTTGGCAGCAAACTGTAGCACACTGGCATAGAGAAGAACTTGCAAGTACTCTAGTAAGATAGAAAAACGCAACTATCTTATGATTTTTTTGACTCTGAATTTGCAGAATAATGAAGAAGCTGATGTACTGTTTGCTAAGAAAACCTTTTATGGTGAACTCTCACCAGCACTGTACTTCTTCAGTGGCTTTTAGAACACAGAGCAATCAACCAGGACTGAAATGTAGAGATAAGCACTAAAGAGAGTCAGTATCAGTTATTCGAAACCAGAAGTCTGGACCACAATTTGAACCTCCTCCAGTGTGGATTCCTGGAAGCAAGACCTTCCCTCATCTCTAACTTAGATGAAAACAAATGAAAAAAGTACCCCTGCTTCCCAAGAAGATCCCTTCTCCTTAGAATTTTTAACAGTTGCTTTTGCGTCTAGTCTCTCTCAGGTCTTGAACGCAGGAGTCAGAAAACTCAGATCAGATCCAGGTCCCAAACCTCTGGCCTCCAATGTATTTATTTACATTAAATCCCCAAAATACAGATTTGCGATACATATCCAATATATATTGACAATTTTACGATAAACAATTAGAGATTTGTGATGTAGACCATCATCTCAATTTATGCTTATTCTTACTACAAAGTTGTTATTTATTCCATGGCAAACACAGTCTTCTAACAGCATCAGTACAAGTAGCTCTGTGTTTTGTTTTGTTTTTTTTTTTAGTTTCTGTGATAAAAGCATCATTTTTCACCCCCAGTAGCTGCATGGAGCAGTAAGCACAGAGTCAGGCTTGGCTCTGAGCAATACTGATGGGAACATTCCTTCCAACTTATTGCGAAGATCCATTTTCTTAGCATTACCTTACACAGCTTTCACTTGGCTCTACAAGAAAGGAAAGGGATGAAGAAAACTGTGCTACATCCATTCCTAAACTTCTTTTAGCTCTTGTTCACAAACTCAGAACATATTGTACCCCTTACTGTTGCTCTTTTGTTCACAGGACAAATAACTGTCAAAACCAAGCCGATCACTAACATCTAAACTCACAGGAAAAAAGAGCAGATGGAAGCAGTTCAACGCACTTCAGAGGGCTGCTATAATATATCCACTACAGCTTAGGAAATGACAGTTTCTTACATTTTGTATTGAAAGATAATTCAATCTACAGCAACTTCCGTGGAAATATTTCTGGTATGAGCATCTTTTGCCCAAAAAAAGAAACCAGGCAGCATAAGACAGTATTGGGGTGTGGGGAATGAAAGATGAACAAGTCAGGCTGCTAGTGTAAGCAGCAGTCCACACCAGGCTGCTAGGGAAACAGCTTACGAGGGAAGCAAACATAATCTTCAGGGGAGTCAGAGGTCTTTCTACGCTGACTGCATGCACAAATAAGCGTCACCTAAGAAAATGCAGAACATTTTAAAACTTAACAATATCTAACAACATAGAATACCAGCATAAGTGGCATCTAACAGAGATAACTGAGAGTCATTTGACCGTCACAGCAACTTTAAGTTAATCTGCAGAAAGAACTGTCATCGGATTTTCCTGTTGGACAGTTACTAACAAAAAAAAAAAAAAAAAAAAAGGCCTTTCTCTTTCTGTAAGGCCAATGTATATATACACATACATATCCATACCACCTTTTATCTGTGCCACTGGCATCTGTTTAACTAGCTTTGTTTGAGCACATCTGTCCACATCCTGAAGGACAGGAGTCCAACGACCAAACAGCCAGTTCATCTGGTCATCTACCGAGTAGCTGTTTGTTCTTGGCTATCGGTTTCTATTGGCAGACCAAAAGCGGGGGCCAGGAGGCTAACACCACCCAAAAATATCAAGCCAGGGATTCAGCAAAACCTTTCACATTGCAAAATGCGAGTTACACCCTAAAATACATTGAAAAGCCCACTACAGAACCTTGGAAAACTCCTAGAGACAAAACTGACAACTACTGCCTCCATTTTGTTTGCTCTCCTATAGCTTGATGTCCGGTTATATGACGACATCGCGTTTCACCCCGGCACCTTCAGTTCTTTAAGAACTTGTTAGATTTCCTGCAAACACAAAAAGGCCCACACAAAGCAGGTTTCCCTTCTCTGAATGGGATGCACTGTATTTTTCCATACAAAAGCATTCCAACTCTTTGTCAGCGTCATACGTCCTCCCCCCCCGCAAACTTCTACACTTTATTATAGTCTGTCAGACATGACATAAGCTCGGTGCATACATTCATGAGGTATAGCTAACAAGATGAAAAAAGTCTTGAAATCTGAACTGTCACACCACCAGTTTTAACAGGCCAGTCAAATGAACTTGTTAAAATGGTCATGCACGGAACACAAGGTCCTCTGGATTGACAAATTTGTCCTTAAAATAGGTGAATTAGAGAACTACAGAGAGAATGTTGATTTTTATTAAAAATTAAGGACTTCATCCAATATCCATCACTTCCAATTTGCATCACTTCAGTAGGCGCTGCATCAGAGAACTCAAATAACCAAAACATACACCCTTCGCTGGTCTGTGCCCAATTTCCTCCTAGTCTCCTCATGCTCCCAACCATAGTATCTGAAAGCTGGACTAAAAAAACCAAAACCCCCAAAACTCCCAAGCTTCATGGACATAAAAGGTATAATAATTTCAAATAACACTTACAGCAACATTTTTTATTTTAATCCAAACTGTAATATTCATGCCAGCTTTCAAGAATTAAATAAAAATGCACCTACAAATTAAATTGAAGACTTTTTTAGGTTTGCAATTTCTGCTTGAAGTATTTTGTCAAACAATGTGTTTCAGGAAAATCTTATTTGAAGAAAACCTTATTCTTTGGGGCAGAGGCGACAGTAAACATACAAATAACTTGCTTCTCAGTCAGTATTCTTCAGACTTTGAAATAAGCCTCTAAGTAACTTCAGAAAACTGTGTGATACCCTAATTACTACCACTGATCTACCTTTTAATCAGTTTTTGCTAACAATTATGCCACTTGGTATTTCCTTTTTACAGCCCCTAGAAAGCAGTACCACTACCCATATTGTGGTGGTGCCAAGGAACCTCCTGAACAGCAGGCATCAGTAGTAAAATCAAGGAAAAACTGATCTTGAACATTGTTTCAACTATTTCTCACCTGCTGCTGCTTTGATGACATCATCTTGCTCCTCCTAAGCCTTCTCAAGCCCGAGTATAAACGCCTGCTCGTCTCAAAGCTTCTGTGGCCCAGCCCAACACTAGCTACCCGCTCCCATTCAACACTGAAATGTCAGCTCTGCCCACCACTGGAAAGGCAACCATCAACTGCTACTTCTGTTTTTAATGAAGTGCCTTCATTCCTTCACACCTGACAGAACAGATGCTTGGTTTTTGAGAGTACTGGTGTATTAGCAGCCTTCAAAATCCTCTGTATTATCTCTTTCTTCATAAAGCTACAAAAATAACCAAGCTACTTACCCAGAAGAAAAAAGCAAGACAAAAAACCCCACCCCACAACACACCATGACACGTAGGCTGCTAGTGTATTTAAAAGAATGCAAATTCTCATTGTTTCCTTCTGCTTCTTCATCAAGTTCTCACTCATCTTTCACTGAGACTGTAAAAGCCTTATGGAAGAAACCATAATTTTCACTGCATGCACTTCAGACTCTGATGTTACTTTGTTTGGTACCTGGTGGTCACACAGCTGAGTCACAGGATCGTATCTGTTAAAGCTGGGAACATGTTGCCCAGAGAGGTTGTGCAGGCTCTATCTGGGGTGCATTTCAAGACCCAACTGGGTAAAGACCTGACCAGCTTAGTGAGATCCTACAGCTAACTCTGAGCAGGAGGTTGGACTACAGACTCTCCGGCAGCCCTTGCGACCTGAACTATCCTAAGATCATACGATCTTACTGTGCAGCTAGCGCTCAGCAATCCTACCAGCTGACAGAGCGATGCTGTTTTCTCATTGTGTCAGTAGGATGGGGTTTGCCGAGGCACACCGCTGGCTCCTCGTGAGCCTGCTGCCCACCAGCACCCCCAGACCCCTCTCTGCGGGGCGGCTCTCCAGCCGCTCCTCTCCCCATTTATAATTGTGCCCAGTGTCACTCTGTCCCAGAGGCAGAATCCAGCACTGGGACTCATTCAGTTTCATGCCACCTCTGATTGCCCAATGATCCAATCTATCTAGATCCCTCTGCAAGGCCTCTCGTCCCTTGAGAGAGTCAACAGCACCTCCCAGTTTAGTATCATCAAACTTGCTAAGGATGTATTCAACTCCTGCATCCAGATCATTGATGAAAATGTTGAACAGCACTGGCCCTAGGATTGAGCCCTGATGAACACCGCTGGCACGCCACAGCTCTGTAACCTTCCTGCAAAGCCCGACCCAGCTGCCAGCACCTAAGAGGAGTTCCCTGTTCAACCAAGCTAGTCATCTACCCAGCTTGCTTGAAGTTTGACACAATCAGATTGCCTGCTCCTGAGCGAGGTTCTTTAAAAAGGTGGTGGTTCTCAAAAACTGACCACCACTCATGGACCCCTAAGCCCTCAAAAGCCGTTTCTCAGGGGACATTGCTAACTAGCTCCCCAGGTAGCTTAAAGTTTCCTCTCTCAAAATCCAGGGTAACAACTCCACTGACCTTTCTTCTCATTACACCAAAAATTTTAAACTCTACCATGTCACGATCACTGTGGCCAAGACAGCCACCTACCATCACACTTCCCACGAGTCCTCCTCCATTCACAAGTAAGTCTAGAAGGGCATGCTTCCTAGCTGGCTGAGTACTTGTGATGAGAAATTATCTTCAACAAACTTCAGGAATTTCCCAGACTTGCTTGTCACAGCAGTGTGGTACTTCTGTCTGGTTGAGTTACCAATCCTAAATTAAAGTTGGACTTTCTGTTCCACTAGCGTTTAAGAGCTGTGAAACCAACTGAATCTTGCTACACAAACCACTTAGTTGCATGAATTGCCCCAGAGCGTTTGCTCATTTACCCGAAGTTAAAACAGAGAACTGGCTTACTGCTTAGAGGGCCGACAAGAACGATTAATGTTTAACACTCCCAGGTTCACGTATGTGAAAGGCTCCAACAAACTACCCATGAGAATATCGTACCTTACACCAGTCACACTGAAAATGCATGTGCATTTTCCCCACCAGAAGGCATATTTCACAACATGAAAACATGAATTTCTCTCCCGATCAGTGACCACGCAGTATCAGGGCATACCTCAGATTAGCACACTGCCAGTCTGCTGAGAGAGTCCCAGAATCACACTTACCATCTCTTTTATCCCAGAGGCACCAAAGAACAGCACCATACTCGTAAAACCTACCAGCCTCAAACAGCTGTAACGGGAGAACAGGCTCCTGCGACTGAACCTGTTGACAGGTACTGAAACGGCAACGAGTTTTTCTAGAGAAGACACCTTGCCAAATGCCACCCTACCACAAGGGTTCACAACAGTCCAGACTGACAAGTCCTAGAGAAATAATACCCACAGTAATAACCAAATCTAAGAGAAGGCTTGCACTTCATACATTTCAGACTAAGTAATCTTTAACAGAGCCAAACTCTGTGGAAGGGGCCCGTTCCGACCCCGGAGCAGCACACGCAGTCTGCGGCTTCAGCACAGCAGATTCAAATGCCACCTTTGTACAGTGCCATTCCTACCACACAGTGTTAAAGGCAGCTGCATTATGTAGGATAACGTTCTAATGTAAGGTGGAAAAACACCAGCTAATATCTGGAGGAAATAACCCACTTCTCACTGGGGATAGAGATTAAGATTTGCATATGTGGTGTTTTGGTTTTTCCACTCATAATAAACTTCCTCAGAAGAAAAACAAGTTTTCAAGAGTATTCTAGGAACAGCAGGTGAGTTGTAAATTTCATTTCATACAGAATTTATCCTGCAAACATAAAATTAATATTTTTTTTCACTTGGTAAGCAGAGAGAATAATTTCTGAATACCTGAATAAGCCTTGAAAACAAATATGTTGAAATGATTGCAAATTGCATAGTCTAAGAGCCTTCACTTGGACATGAAAATAACTTCTTTTTACTTGATCTTTATATGAACTCAAGCCTATCTTCTACTTAATAAAAATTAATTCATTGAGATTACTAAACAAGAATTGCATGTGTTGAACTGATTTCCAATACAACAGAACAATAACAAGAGATTCAAGTGTTGTTTTTAGTGTCAGTAGAAAGTTTAAAAATTTAAAATAAAAAACAAACCAGAAAATTCAGCTGCTTCAGCTGAAGACAATTCCTCTGAGACTAAACAGATACATCAAAAAGTTCACGTGACATAGAGAAAATTGTGCCTTAGATATATGCTTTGTGTTCTGAGAAACAACAGCAAGATGGTATCAAGGATTTAGCAAAAGAGGGGTGTCCTATTGCATTATGGCTATGAAATACAATCCCTGTAACAACTATTATAGACTAATACAGCAGATACCTTTCTCAAAAAAAAAAAAATTAGTGAAACATCTCAGCAGTATCTCCAAATGAAAATGTTTTCAAGATGCAGAAATGTAAAGTAGGCATTTATTGAAAACCACACAATTTTTCTCCCTCCTCCCCCACCTTTTTTTCCCTTAAAAAAAAAAGCTCATCTCTTTCACAAGCAGATCTTCATTTCTCCATTTAAAAAAAAAAAAAAAAAAAAAGATAAATTAGTCTGACCAGCAAACTAGTTCCTCTTTTCAAACTCTGATACCAATGCAATGAGATACGAAGAAATGAAGTACAGAAAAACGGAAGTCTCAAATTCATTTTTCTTTTCACTGTATTCCAAGTACAGTGTCACACAACTTGGAAAACTAACAAGGTTATGGCACTAGATTTAAAGCTCTGGTGATCCGAATTGGTATGTGATTAGGTAGGCACCTAATTCCTGTTATTTGCACCCAGCTCCTAATAGCTTAAAAAAAGCTTGGTGTTTTTCTTGCAGCGCTCATCCATTCAATCGCTTATCTCCCCTCCCCACCCAACAAGACAATGAGAAACTCTTCCCTTTTACACTGAGCTTGAGCTCCTTCTTTTGAAAACAAGCCCACATTTGCACAGTCACAGATCATGTGTACACATATAATGATGTATTATAAGAATATGCACAAGGAACAACCATAATATAGAATGTTTTTGTTTTCGTGGCAGGTATATCATGGTGCAGTAGAGGATAGCATGTTTTTTTATTCTCAAACTCCAGCAAAAGCATGCACTGAAGCTTTGTGGGAAACACTCATTTAAAAAAAAAAAATCCAGACTGCCAGGGCACACCACCAACAAAGCACTTACATATGCTACCACCCATCACCTGCTGGCCAGGGTAACAAGCCCACGAGGTTAACATTGCAGCACTAACCTCACCCTGCCAGGCACATCTCCTGACCCACGGGGTGGCACGACCTGCCTCAGGACTCTGAGGGGGCCCTGCCATTTCTTACAAATCTGCTCTGCCTCAGCAAGTGATGCTCAGTCACCTGATGCACCCAGAATTACTGGTCTTCAGAACACTGCCTGGGCTGCAATAGCTCCTCAGCAAAACCCAGCCTTTTCCTCAGCCTCACAACAACCAGAACATGGTTTGACTGAGGATCCCTGGACACCTGCATGAGATCTGGCATTCTGTAGCTATCCTCCAGCCTCTCAGTAAAAGGTCTCCAGCCAAGGAAGGCTCACAAACAAGGGAGAAGATGACCTCTTGTCTCAGCTACTGGGACTCCAGTATCAACATTCCTGTTTCAGGTACAGCTAAGTTCTTGTATCAATGCATATGCTTCAGATGCTAGTATAAACATCAAATGGATACTTAGTAAGGCCCAGACCTTCTAAATAGCTACAGCATGAATGCCTTAGCCTAGTGCACAACACTGTCTTTGGGATTACACCTCAGCAAAATATTTTTGGGAGCTCTGTGCCGCACTGCTTAGTTGGTAGACTGCAAACCCTCCAAGAGCTGATTTTGAAAAGGCCCTGTTATTCTGTCCTGAATGACCTCACCCAGAAAGCCTCCTTCCCACTCAGAACACAAAAACCACAGAAGTGGCAGGGACCCACACACTACCACACTTAACCAGGCTGAAACAGAAGGCCACCTCTGGGGGGGGTAGAGGGACAAGCTTTCTGGTGATTTACTTCTGATCCAGCTCATTGTCCATTCTCTAAATGACATCAAATCTAATACATGCTAAGGAACAACACCTCTTATTTTAATTGCTGAGTACTGCAATCTCAGAGTCATCCCATTACAACCAAAGATTAGGAGTCCACTTACTTGTCAGTTGTAAGCTTATTCACTCCAGCCGAGTCAGTCCAGAAGCGCAGTCTCAAGAACTCCAGAGCTGTTGCTATCTAGTAAATTTAATATCCAGTGCAATAGGTAAGCTTCTCCAATTTAACACAGACTATTCTGAACACCTAGCCACACTGAGTATCACTTTACAGACTTAACAGTCTCTAGAAAGGTCTCTGAGCCACCCTCCCACCTGATCTTAATGAAGACTTACTAATTTTCTGTTTGTCTAAACACCTGTGTAACTCCCAAACCCTGTTTCTACAGCCTGTAAAGTAGACTAATAATTCCTCTGTCAGTATTTTTGTTAAATAATGTTGCAATTCTCAGTGCCAGGCCAGGAATTGCCACTGCTTCATTTTATCTTGAGCTCAGGATCCATATTTGTTGTTTCTGTATGCAAGTTACCCGCAACATGTAAGATGCTCATAGTTATCACTGTCCAGTTAAACACTATAGCTATCCAGGCTTCCAACTGAAAACCAGCTTCTGCTTGCTGAAAGAAAATCCCCTCCATAGCATTAACAAGTAAACTTCTCTTGTTGAAAAAAGGAGAGAACTCTTCAACTCTTTTAAGGGACCAGCTGCCTTTCTTTTCTCCCTGCCTTAGTCTCCTTTCTCTTTTCACTATAGAAATCTCTTCTAACACATAAAGAGAACTTACCACGCCTGAAGCCTAGCACCTGCATTAATCGAAGCAAATAAAGACCAGCTGCACCTGAGAAGCCTACACCCTCCCCTGCAGCCGCATTCTGTGGACAGGAATAGCCATTACTCCTAGAGACAGACTAGAAAAAGAAACAGCACATTAATTCTCTCCGAGGTCTTGAAATTGCGATTTTGTGAAAAATACTTCACTTCAGCAGAGCTATGGCATCCAGGACTGGAATATTCATGTGAAATTCAATTTCATGCTGCGTAGGATAGTAAACAAGTTAGTAAGCTATCTGATTAGACTAAATATGATATCTGTATAAAGTCTACATGTAGCAAGGAAAGTGTCTGCAATGTCACATAAAACACCTGATGACTAATTTTTTTGTTGGTCACTACTCTTTGTCTCCAAAGCATTGATATTATTGCCATGTTATTCTTCTGTTTAATTGGGGGAATAGGTGCAGAGGAATATAGAAAAGAAAAATAAAACCACCCTACCAAAACATATTTAAGTAGCCTTATCTTGGCTGCTTGTAGGCTTTTTAGGCACTCAGCATATAGGCCCGCGGCAGGGAGTTCTTTTTCCAGTCACCATTTGGCCAGAGATAGGTCAAACCGGCACAGGAAAAGTTAAAGTTTCAACACGGAGTTAAAAACATTGTGTTCATGATTTTGTCAAGACACCACACCAATTTTTGAGTTGTAATTTTTATGAAAAGAGCAAAAACAGTAAAAAAGTGTGTGAAAGGCTATAGAGAATCCTTTTTAATTGCACAAGCTGAAAGGTTTCACCTGAAGCCCCGGGGGAGGTGGGGGAAAGCGCATTGTGACTACTCACATCTAGAACAAACTTCACCAAGACTGAGAAGTTTAAACAAATAATGAGTAATTACAATTGGCTACAGCAAGCAAAAGGTACCGAGCACCCTTTCCACCCTGCTTCCAATGTTCTCTACCACAGCCTTTTGACCAACTACCTCAGCACTGGCGGCGGGAGCTGAGTTCACCTGTGCAGCGCTTTGCCGCTGCAGACGGCCTGGCCTCTCCTCCCAGAAGGGGACATGGTGGCCTGGGGCGCGAGGCCGGCCCTGCCTGCCCCGCCGCAGCACGGCAGCAGACCAGACGCACAGAGTGAGCGGGCGTCTCCTCAGCAGAGACCCCAGCCCTGAGCCCCACCCCTTCCAGAAGGTTCTGTGGCCCCTGCCCGGGCCACGTGCCTTCCGGGAGGCCCCGCCCCACCCTGCCCCGCCCGCCTGTCCTCGTGGGACGGGGGGCCCAGGCGCTGGCCGTGTTGCCCCTCGCGGAGCAGAGCTGGGCCTCTGCAGCTCTCCGTGTCTGTTCTGAGGTGATCAGACTGCAATTAACAGATCTCCAGCCACTGAAGGCTTCCCAAGTTCCCAGAAGAGGATGTAAGCAGGTTTTTTACATGCAAGCTCAAAAACCGAATAAAGTTGCTTATCCTCATCTCCACCAAAGACCTCAGTTTGTGCCCATTGCCCCTTGTCCTTTCGCAATTTCTCAGGCTGATGGAAGCAGTAAGCCTGACCTGGGCAAAAGACTTAGAGCTAAAGAGCCAAATAACAGTGTTTGCAGAGGCAGCAGTTTTCTTGAGGGGTGGGGAGCTCCCCCCCTAGGACAGGTAAATAAACTAAGATTTATCTGTTAGCCATCTGCTGACATCAAAGTTGCTTAAATTCTATCCACAACTATTTTGCTGGGGAAACAGAAGTTTCGTGGACAGTACACTGTTAGTCAGACTTTACACCCTTAATCTGAAGATAATCCTCAACCTGAATGCTGTGTGTCAGATGTGTCAGATGGTGAATCATTATGGGGAATGCCAGGACCATCTAGAACTGCTGTAATGCGTTTGATGATTGGGAAACTCAAATCAATTTCGTTTACTGAGCCCCTTCAGAAATCAGAAGAGATCATGGTTTCCAGGTTAAATACCTTTGCTCTACTTTATACTGCTCTAAGTTAATCTTTCTCTACCTAGTAGTCAGAATGACCCGGAATAGGTAATCTTTAACCACTGGCCATTGACTTACGAGGGCCACAACATTTTCCCTTCTGTCATCTAAGTTGTCCTAGCCCTACACGTGCCTCACCACTGTCTATTATATTGTGCTATTAGCACTGGTGAACGTGCTTCCTTCAGCGCTTGTGAAGGTTGATGCTCCCTGAATCCTGTAGTAATCTGGGATAAACAGATGAATAATACCAGCTTTTCCCACTTTGAGCCCAAGAACTCCTGTAGCAATTTCCTCTCAAAAATTATATGGTATCCTGTCCTAAACAGATGTAAGTCAGCATAGTTTCACTCAAATTAACAGCTCATAGCAAAGGGATAAATTCAGTCACATTGTTTGATATATGTCAGTTTTCTCCATAAAAAGATCCAGCATAAATCTTTGACCCAGATTTATCTGAAAGTTTTAAAACAAGTAAGCCATGCACACTGCTGGTGGATTGTAACCGGATTTTTCCATAGATGAAATGGCCAACCCCAATCAGTTTTAAGAGTATTAATTGCATGCTCATTCAAGGTAGAGCTGGAGTAAAGCTGTAAAGACGCAACTCAAGCTGTCACACATGAATGGCTATTAGTGCAACAGTTCTGAGGCTGGAATCTAGGGAAGGAAGGGAAGGAAGAGGATTGCAGAATTGGGGCCTCCTTGCACTGGTGCCTCAGTAGTTCCTTTTTAAACCTCTGCACCTTATAGTATCAGATTTTTCAGCTCAGAATCTTTCGCTCCAACTCCCTCCTCAACTGAGGGTCTAGTTTCCCATCTGCCTCAGAACTGCAGCTGACTTCGTTGTGATAAATTAGCTGGATACCATCAGGTCTTAAGCCATCCAAATGAGGAAGAGAAAGCTCTTCCCAGTCCACTCTCTTCTCCCCACTTACTCTACACGTGCACCGTGATCCCTCTCTGTGTTATTTTTCTTGTCTTATAAAGTCCAGACTATTCTAAGTGTAGAGAAAAAAAAAAGAATGAGAACTGATTCAGGTGAGCCTCTCTGATGTCATGTAAATGAACCCTGATTTGAAAGTCTTCAATTTGAACTGAATGGTAAAACTGGCTTTTGAAATCTACTCTAAATAAACAAAGTAACTGCATTTTTAAAGCCCTTTCAAACAGGCTTTCTAAATCAGCCTTGATCAACACGTAATGCATTTATGATCAAAATTAACCAGCTGCAAAGAAGGTTTATTCTTCCAAAGGGCTTTATACCATTCGCAAACCCTTGTAGGCCCATATAATTTTGAAACAGAATAAAACAGTTCTCCTAATACACTCGTGAGATTTTCATGCACAGACTATTTAACCCCGTTTTTTGCCAAAATTGTTGCTCTTAGTTGAAGAATTTCATAGTTAAGGTACTGCAGAGCCAAATCATAGCTTCTTACTGTTCGTTAAATACTCCCAGTGTGAAAAACTTCCTAACACAGCCCTGGTTTTGCCCCTATGGTAAGTTATTATTCCTTCTGTTTTGGAGTTGTTCTTCCACTCTTTCCATGTAGCAAAGACTTCATTCCTCAGTTTTCTATTTTACTCTCCGTATCCTTCACATTTTATACAAGAAAAATGATGGGAAAGAACTCTTGTATGGATCAAATTTCATCCTTTGTATAGTGATATTTTAGTCAAGAGGGGCCATGCACATAAAACGCAATCACAGAATCACAGAATAAGTTATGTTGGAAGGGACCTTTGGAGGTCACAGGGCTCAGTCCTCTGCCAACTTCAAAGTTAGATTGAACTTCAGAGTTAGATAATTTTGCCTGGGGTCATATCTACATATTTTCAAGGGAAAAATGTGGCCCTCGGATGAATGTGCAATGGTTATTGCATTATATGTCCTTGTGTCACCTTTATTAACATTTAAACAAACGAGTTCCTTTTTTTTTTCAGGAATTTCCAAATAATTTGGCATTTAATTTCAAAGAATTGGACCCAAACCAATCTGCAACAGTAATGAATGTTGCAATGCTGTTTCAGACTCTCACCAGTGGCTCCATGTGTAGCTCGCAGTACTTCACTTACAATTGCAGATCGCCACTTTGAGGAAAACAGCTTTTTTTCCAGAAACACAACCCCAGAAGAACCAAGTAAGTGGTGTTTCCTCTGTGATTAAAAGTAGCACATTTTAGTCTTCCTCTGATGTTTTTGGACAACATGTGCTATTTATGTTTTTATTACTATTATTTGAGGTCTTTTGCCCTCTTGTTATGATTAAGCAAATTGTCAGACACCTTCTGTAGACTTAGAATGCACATCCATATTTTCAGAATGGCATATGGAGTTTGCACACATGATTCTGGTACAATTCTACAGGTAATTTTTAAATAAATACTGTTTTGGGCAGACTATGAACTAGTACCAGTACAACAACTGGTAATTCTGTCATCTTTATACTGTGTGTGCGTACCAGTCCCAAATGAGAGACTTTTCACCAAAAAGCAAGCAGTAGTAACACCAAATGAAAAACAGTCCCTGATTCAGGAGAGTTTTCTAAACAGACCAAGAGCAGAAGATAACACAAACGTTGAAAGCACCATCGAAAAGCCTTAACCACTGGGACTCTAAACAAAGAAGGCAGCTGTAACTGGGGCTCTATTTTTCCTAATATTACAGGAAGTCTATTAGTAGTAACAATCCTGGCACAGTCAGGCCCCACCGTACAAGATGTCTACATACACAAAGAATGTGCAGATATATAATGCTGTAGGTGCTATCCTGATCTTTGAGAAGTTCGTGGAAATGTTTCTTTTGACTTCAGTAGATCCTAGTTTTGTCTGTAGTGATCAGCAAGATGGTGATTCACTCTAGAATTTTCCCAGTCATTTGCCTGTCTGTGATAAAAAATGAGACCGATTCAGTGCATCCAAGTCAGCTGAGATTGACACATAGCCATGGTCTCACTTCTCGTACAGCACTGGAAGATAGGTAGCACAGATTACTGTCACTTTTAACCTAAAAGCAAGTGTCTAGGACTGTGCTGTTACAACACTCTTCATTTCACCGTGTTTCTCCAATACCCTGTCATACAGCACAGAATATGAAAGCCAGAACTCAGGCATGTGCTTGTATTCTTTTCCTGCCTCATTTAGTTCTCTGCTTCCCTACTAAACATCACCTGTTAGAATTATTAATTTGTGCTTTGTGCTTATTAAAATCTTTTTTCTTTAACAAAACTGGAAAAGAGTACAGGGTAGCAGATGGATTATCTACATTAAGCAACTAACATTGCTTTTACAACTGAGGTTATACAAATGTCATTAAATCTCTGAGAATTATATATTCCAGAGTTTTTCATAAGGGGAAAAAACTATTCTTGAACTGTACATGCAGTGATAAGACTGATAATAACTTATAAAAATAGCTTCATTATTGCACAGAAAGCCCAGGTCAGTGCCTTCTTTTATTCACGACTGCTGACATTGTTATTTGTATCTGAAACTGGAGCTACACTGTGATTAGAAAAAAGCATTTTAGGAAACAGTAGGAGATCGTTCTCACCATGACAAGTTTGCAGTCCAAATACATGACAACCTAAAGAAGAAAAGGCATGCCATTAAGTTGGTAAGGATGAGGGTGTTCTAGTGGCTTTGTCATCCAGGTTTTTTCCATTACACAGTATTGCATTATGTGTTTGAATCACTTACTGCAGGACCCCTCTCACAAAAGGAGAGCTCTGATTCTTAGAGCTCATATATGCTGGCCTGTTCCATTTCACCCTGGCAGTGGTGAGGAAAGGCATCTTCACAAGGACAGAAGGTGCCCTTGTGTTCTGTCGAAGGTCTAGGTATACTAAAGCTGGAAAGCAAGAAGAAGGCAAGACAGCATTTTTTCCAGATTTGATTTCGCAGTGGCTTTCTTCTGCTGGGTGGACACATCCAGTCAAAACCAGTGAAGTGACCTGGTTCCTCACTTCTGTGAGGTACTATATTGAAAACTTTGCTTTTTTTAAAAAAACATTATTTTTACTTAAGACTGTTGCAGAACACTTATGTTCTGATGGAATAGAAGCATGGTAATGGAAGCAAGCAATGAAATACTAATTAGTTAATTATCAGGAAGGGTATCATACTGAAGGTGACTTGAATTCATGTTTAGAGAAATCTCAGGTTCAAATCCCATACTAGCCTTTACAAAAAATGTGAAATTCATCATGCCCTGAATTTGGGGGTTTATGCAGTGGTCTTCTTGTTGATTACCTGCATGAGGTCCTGAAATGTGTTTAATTCCTCATTTTGTCATTGGTGTTCAGGAGTCAGACTTTTTCCCCCATCTCATAGGTGTGCTGGAAAGTAAAATCTACTAAAAATGTGACAGGCTCTTTGAGAGTTCTGAAAATTCCTGTGCAGAAAAGACAGTAAATCAAAATTTAAAAATGAAAAAAAGATTGGTAAGACCCAGCAGTGAACAGTAAGATTAGCACTGTTAGCAATTGATGAAATCAGTCTCGCTGGAAGAAGCAATTAATACAAAGACAGAGTAAATACTCTTCATCTCAGGGTTAAGCAAAACAGGCAGATGAAAAAAACCTCTATATTTTGCATTTTTCCCTACCCACATACGCTCTCTCTGAAGGGATAAAGAAAATTGAGATTTCAGAGCTTTTTTTCCATTCCCTAGTCTGTTTGACTAAAGGTGACTCTGGCTCTGTGCAGTGAGGGCCATCTCCCTCCCCCAGATCAATACTTTAATATGACTTATCAGAAAGAGAATGAATTGTTTACTTTAAAACCTCAGGATCCCATAAAGGGCGAGGGAAAGGTGTCCACTGGAAACAGAGGCCAACAACACCTGACCACTGCTGGGAACTCATAAAAGAAAACCAAGACCTCCAAAGATCCAAATGCAGCGATATTCCTCAAAATGTCATGCAAGAGAACCTCAGTTCTGACAAGCCCTAACAACATATCAGAGGATCATTCGGCAGTTGCGTCAGATGGTAAGTGCCTTCCTGTGCTTGATCATGTGAGCAAAAGGAAATGCTAAAATGCACTAACAAAAATAAAATAGTGCAGGTGAATTTTGCGTACTAAGTACTTCAGCATACCAAAATATCTGTAAATGCCCATAGCCGGTCTGTGTAATGTAACAGAATTTAATGTCTTGATCTCTGCCTCCACTTTTAAAGAGATTAGGCTTTTATTCGTGTCAGTGGGCAACGTTTATTGTTCTAAAGAAAAAAAAGGGGGTGGCAGGGAAGCTGACAGTAAGCGTGGTTAGACTTCACCGGGGTTACAGAAATACTTCCAAGTCCAGATACACAAAAAGTCCAGGTTCTGTGATCCATCAAGATACTTCTTGAAAAAAACCCTTTTTTTTCACAACAATCTTCTCAACTGGACCATTCCAATAATAGTCTTTATACAAATGTCTAGCAGAAGGGAAGCAAAAAGTGGAATTTTTTTTCTCCAATGCAGTACTAAAAACTAGTGGCCATTTCTCTTTCTTTCATTACCTTTTGTCTTGGAAATCTTCCGGTTGAATTGCTGGAAGCTTCCATGTAGTTGTGGAACTATAAAACTGCCTGCTTGCAGCTGCATCATTTGCCTGGCTATCGACTGTCATATACATTTCACAGTAAAGTCCAGAGGCCCTTCTGCCAGGGCCCTACAGCTCTTTGCACTGTATCTGCCAGCAATTGTCAGGCTTTTCCTCAGAGAGCTTAATTAGAGTACGATCTTGCCTGACCTTTCTCCTCTGCTGCACAGAGAAAGCTGAGTAAAAAGTGTATGAGGAAAGGTAAGGGGAAAATTGTGATGAATTAGAAAGCAATGTACAGTAATTATGTTCCTTTGGCATTCATTTCTCATTATCGCCTATAGGCATAGGCACGTTCATCAAAAATAGCCTGGTGGACCTCAGGTCTACAACTGCAAGCTGCACCCTAGCTAGACAGAATATGTTCTGGGTGTGACCGTGTATCTGCCATCATTAATTCAAACAACTCAGTGCCATTTGGATGCACTGGGTGTGCTGCAGCTCCTTACCTTCCGTTAGAGATGTCTGCTTCATAGCTGCGATTTCACAGTGGCCTGATCTGTGCATCTGCAAATCTGCCTGACAGTTCTGTGTCAGCCTTCAAACGCGCAACTCTTTCCCACTACAGCATGTACAGATTCAGAATGCAGTCAAAATCAGTGAAAGATGAAAAGCACTTGGAAAAGTTTCAGCCCTGCCCAAGCATTTGCAGGCTTGCTTTCTTAACAAGGATGGGAATGACAGAGCAGTTGTAATAAATTTGAGAAGCAAAACAGCCTGAGCTGCTAACCCGCCAGCGAAGCTTCATTTCTCTGCTATTTACCAGCCAAGGGCCACTCAGAACACCAGCTCATACGGCCAGTTCATGCTTTCACTGAGGTTTGCTTAGATGTACTTGCAAATCAGTTGTTAAACTAGTCCAGAGCTCCAGTGAGTCTGCATGGACTGATCAACACTGGTTGAACTAGAGGACGTTTAAGAAAAAGCTCCAGAAAAGACACAAATTTGGATCAAAAGGTAAGGAAAGAACGTGTTACACTGCACAGGGTATGCTGGTGGTTCAGATGTGTTCAGTACACGCAGGTAGCCAGCTAGCGTGTTTTAGTGTGTGTGTGTTAGCGTCTCCTCTCTGCTGACACTTCAACTTTTGATGCTGTAGAATAGAGAATTAGAATAGAGAATATGAACAGCTGTATTTGGGAGCCCTGCGCCCTTACCCTTCATCATTTCTTGTTACAGTTCCTTCCACTGTCTCAAACCAGGACTGCTGTTTCTGCCGTAGCCCTCAATCTTCTCCAGGTCATTTCCTTCAGAGAGCCACGTTCTACTCCCCACAGGCTCCAGTACTTCAGCTGACCTAGTGGCAGTTGCCCATACACAATCTCTTCTTTTGGGGCACGCAGAGCTGCACTTCTCACAGACTGCAGCATGCCCTGACTCAGGCTAGGCACTGCCTCTCCTACTTACACAAGCTGATACTTAAAATGGCGACCACTTGGTATCAACAAGTACAGAAATGCGATTTTCCTCCATAGCTGTACCACAATCCGTGTACATACCTCACACGTTTAGATTTTATAAACAGCTGCTGGTGGAGATCTGTCTCTTTCTCTCTGGTTTCTCAGCTGGAACACACGATGGGCGTGCTGACAGCAGACTGAGAATAAAGCAGAGGCGTTACGGCTATTAATGTGCGGGAGTGACACATCACTAGGCAGTGAGTTAGGAAAGATAAAAAATGAGATTGACAGGAAGGTTAAGCCCATAGGAGGAGTTCTCTGGGGATCTGGAGTCTGCGTTTTGAATGCTTTAACTTGCTTAACATTCTTTTGCTAAAATGCAACCAGATTCTACTGGAGAGTCTAGTTTTATTACAAATGGGTAACAAATGCTCCTGATTATGTAAAAAAAGGGAATGCATTTACTGAGCTTAAAAAAAAACGAGACAGATAGTTCAAAAGCATTATAGCAAGATGTTCTGTCCTCACCTCTTGGCACAAAAAGACGACTCCATCCCCTCCCATGGTGCTTCTAACCAGCCCGTAAAGCATTATTTTTTGAGTCAGAAGTTCAAGTTTTCAGTAGCTACAAAAACTATTTCTGTTCTCAGCACATACAAAATCTACCCAAATTAACACAAAATGTAACATTAATGTTTAATGTACTCTGCTGTCCTTTAAAGATTTTTACCAGTTCCAGGGGAATAAAGGAATTCCACTCTGTGGTCTGTCTTCTTTTTTCTTTTTTTTTTTTTCTTTAAGTTAGCAGACTTCATTACAGTTATTGATTTGTTACTAATATTGTTATTATTAATGAACGTTCACTAGCTGGCTTCCACTTTCACAAAGCTACATTCTATCCGCACCAGTCAGTATTTCTTTCACTTGATATGCAATACGATCTTGCATAGATGATCCCACTAGTTGACAGTCTTTATAGACTGAGGAAAAAGTGGACACACGGCAGAGTAAGATACAAACGACACTACTGTTCACCCAAGCTCTGGTTTCTAATCTCTTCCATTCTCTGTGCTCCTTTCTCTGTTTTCTCTGCTTCTCTGCAGTATTCAGATGTGATGACAACGCATAACTGAACTCGCACGGCTTAAGAAATCACTGTGCATCGTGTGATCCTCAGTAATTGTTCGTGTGTTCTCAGTCCACTCCTGACAAACAGGATCTTTTACAGGATTTTTTATACTCACTGAGAACGTGCAGAAACGTTATTAGTCTTGCAGGCTAAACAAACACAAAATCCCACTCTGGCCTATTCAACCAACAACCTGTCCTGGGCAGAAATGAACCACCACAGTCCTGTGTATGTTAGTTACACTGCTTAACTCACTGTTGCATAGGGGTTGACGTGTCATAGAAGAACTTCCATTGAACAGAACAGGTGGAGTGGGACTAGGAGTACAGACCAACTTGCTGGTTTGTAAGTGGGCTAGCTCTAAAATGCTAGTGAAGACAAGTATATGGAAAACAAATATAACTTTTAGCATTGTGATTCCTCAGATCTAACCTAGCTCTGTAAAGGTCAGGCACTTATTCTGAGCTGTTTCCATCAATAAGAGAGCGGTCCTGGCAGAGAGTGATTCATCCCTCCCTTCATAAATTTGTCTCTTAGCACAGGACTGATCACTTTCTCAAGGTGCCTGTCCATCTCCTTTGGGTGCTCAGAGCTACTTAAAGGCACGCTTAAAGCTACTTAGCTTTTAGATTTCTTCAGCTAACTGAAACAAAATATTCACCTCAAATTTGGAATGCTGTCTCCCACTTCCTTGGTGAGAATCCTGATGTACCACTTACAAGAGCATGTAGTGACAGCACAAGGGTTGATGGCTTCAAGCTGGATTTAGATTAGATAGAAGAAAGAAATTCTTCCCCGTGAGGGTGCTGAGGCCCTGGCCCAGGCTGCCCAGAGAAGCTGTGGCTGGCCCCTCCCTGGCAGGGTTTAAGGCCAGGCTGGACGGGGCTGGGAGCACCTCGGGCTGGTGGAAGGGGTCCCTGCCCATGGCAGGGGGGTTAGACCAGATGATCTTTAAGGTCCCTTCCAACCCAAACCAGTCTGTGATTCTATGATAAATATGCATAAACATGGTCTTTTCTCTGTGTTTTCCAGATCTTTGAAGTCCCTGTGCTGAAGTCTGCAATGGGTGTATGTTACTTCTTCCACTACTACCAGAGCTGTGGAGTGTGACAATGGTGTTTGTGTCCAGTCTATCAAACGCCATTATCACACTAAATAGCTACTGGTAGACAAGACATCAATTCAGAAAAGTATGTGAACTGTAGCAATGCATTTTCCCACCGTGCTGAGGAATGACTAACCTTTTTACATGTATGTCAGGATGACTCTGCTCTTCCTTTTATAAGCAAACCCACTATCGTGTGAGGGAAATACACACTCTGCTAAATGCAATTCCAGGCTCCCATCGTAAAGCACACGAGTCATCTCAAGGAATCACCATTACAACCTCATCATTAGGAAAGTGGGTTTCATTGGAATCAACAGGGTTGTGATTACCTCTGAAAAAACAAAGCCAGCCTGGGATTTTCTTTTTCCTGTTGGACTGACCATGACAACAGAACACTGATGCCAATTAGCTGATGTAGTGAAACTCTGATTCTTATTCTGGCACCAAATTAAAATGTACATTTGTAACATCAATTGACAGAGATGCTCATGACATTTTTCAAACAGAACACTTTCCAAAATTCTGATAAAAAGCTATTACCTCTAACTCAAAACATCATTTATTCAGGTTTCAAACGCTTTCAGCTTTGTTCCCTTCCATGTCACTACTATATGTATGATTTGAGCACCATGCTCAAGTCCATTGTCTTATATTCTAAACCTACTGTTTTGGGAAGGGTCACCATTTCCTCACAGAAATTCTTCTGAAAACTATTGTAAAGAATAGGAATAATCTGTAGAAGCTTCCAGAGGGCTTAATGAAAGCCAGGCACGAACACTGCACTGAGAACCCTAAATCCCACTGCATAACCCAAGACTTAGGCTCACAGAATCTCGCTCTGTGATTTGCAGTAAGAGTGGTAACCTTAATATTCATCAGCATATTCCAAACTCCACCTTTCCTCTGACTTCTAGTGCTAAGTAACCAGGCATGCATAAGGAACAGGAAGTTTCCTATGGCTGTGATGTGTAGAGTGCTCCTGGAAGAAAGCACAGATGAATACGTGAAATTTATCATTTATAGAGTATACTGTGTTTCCACTTGCAACCAATTTTATTATGCAGTGTTTCCCTACAGAATATTTTCAGTGAGTTACTTAATTTTATTCCCTAAACCTTGTTTTCTTCCATGAGTTACTGCTGTGGAACAGTCACTAGCAACGCATACTGCTGAAAATTAATGGAAGAACTGCAATGTTTTATATTAAAATTGAGTTCCAGTCTAGATATTTTTAAAAGAATTCTCAGCACTTCAAATTATAATAACATAACAGGTCTTTACAGAGGAACCCAGAATAGTTTTCCTAAACCTTATACGCATCCTAATCACTCTTTGCATTCAGAATTTTCTTCTGTGACCACCTGTTCTGAAAGCCTGCCTGCCTCTCTGTGCAGGTATCTGATACAGTAATAACAGGTGACTGAATGGAGAGTGGTTCAGTAGCTTCCTGATAAATTAGTGCAGAACAGCTCTTGCAAAGAAGGTAATGCTTACTGCCTACAGGAAGAAGAAAGACTTTTTGTTGCCTTTTTTTCCTCCTCCAGCCCTGCTGTCCCAAATAAACATCAGGCACAACGACAGGGAATGGGACAGAGCCAGGGCGATGGCAGAGGAGGGGAGGAAGGAGAGGTGGCTTCGAAGCCAAGTCATTCACCTGTTCAGTTTGTCTCCTTTCTCTCGAACCCCCTTCTCCAGCTTGGGGGACAGAGGAGAACACCACCTGGGCTCCCGATCCCTTTAACATTCTTCTGAGGGACATAAAGTCTCTTTTGAGAGACTTGTGCCAGATGCATGTCCACTGCTGTCCCACCTCCCTGGCATCATCCTTCCAGTATTTATTGCACCTGTTGGCCTCGTCTTCCCTGGTCCAGATCTGCTTTCAGGAACAATAAATCTTAATCTTGGCTGCCATGAATGGATGGACATAAATATCCTGATGTTATTCCTCCCTCCTGATGTTTCCTACATTACACAGCAAGCCCATTCAAACACGTTCCTGTAGCAGCAGTACCAGCCTTTTGGTGTGTGCCACAAATACTTTCTGCTGGGCCCTGCTGACAGGTCCATCCCCGTTCTGTCACTTGGTATGGGCCTGTCACATCACCGAACTGCAGCTGGGATATACTGTGCTGCCATGCACATGGCACGCTTCCAGCCACAGCAAACAAGCAGCTCCCATCGTCTGATCCCGTGCACCCCCCTCTAACAAGACCAAACGCATATCTACCGTGTGTCTGGGGGAACACAAACATGGTTCATCTGGTAAAGGCTGGGCTGCCCTGCAGCATAAGGTCGGGCCCTGTCCTTTGTCTGAAAGGAGCAGATAAATTAATTGGAAAAACTGATGTAGTGATCCAAAACATCTGGCACAGACTGGGCATCTATCAGACCACTAAGCATTAACACTAACAAGGGACATTGTTCTGCCACCACTGCAAAACAAGCAACCGCAGTCATCCATAAACACAGCGAGAATCCAGCAGCAGAAGAAAGGCTCCCAAAGCCAATATTCTCCTGCTGCCCAAGACTCAGTAAATCACAGTAATTTCACACCCACAATATTTTACGGCGGACTCACAGCGAAATCAGCAGGGCTGCAGATAACTATGGCTTATTTTTCAAAAGGTCTTTGCTGAGAACGAGCTTCTAGCTGAGGGAATCTTTGTGCAGGTGAGTTAGGGGGTAGGGGTGGGCAAGAGAGCTGGAACTCCTTTCTCTCTTCTCTGGCTTTGCAGGAGGAAAGCAGAAGTGACCTTGTCTGCAAGACCCTCTGTGTAATGTTTTCGCAGCAGCTGCTTTTCTTCTCAACCTTTGAGAGTGAAATGAGGTCCCTTCCCTCCCTCACCACACATGCAGTGCTTTCTAGGGAGCCTGTACCAGTTTGGTTTGCCCTTCTCCTGATTACTGGCACTGAGATTTTTCTTATCGGAAGAACATTTTATGCTGTTGTTCTCCTCCCACTCAGTAAGCCTCACGTGCTGCTGGCCTGAGCACATTCTGTGATTCTGTATCATATCAATAGAAAGAGCTGGAGATGAGGTCTGTCATTTTGGACTAGCTTTACAATTTGCAATGTCATCACAGCTTATTCCACATCATTCATTCTTTCAGAGATGCAAAACATGAATCGCCACTGCTGGTACTCCAGTGGTGGAACAGCAGCACAGGCTCCCCAGGTTCTACTTGTAATGTTATTAAAGGAAACCCATTTAAAATATACAGTCAAACATCCACATGGGCAAACAGTTCCTAACCTTCCCCTGGTGCTCTGTGGCAGGATGGCAGTGTAGATTAATTCTCTCTCCCTATTACTTTCCAATACTATGCTCTTTAAACTCAAAAATAAAAAATTATTTACTGAGCCTTTTATTGTAGAGCATCATGACCTTTACAACACCCACACATGTATTAGATACACTGAAGTTTCTTGAAGAGAAAAAAAAAGAAGAAATTAAGGCACAATGGAGCTGCATGCCTGCAGTTCACCATTAGGTTATGTGAGGTTAAACTGCGGGAGTTATACTGAAAAGCTGCTCCAACAGCAACTGCATACAATTTTCTCTCGCTACGTGGTATAAGGAATGGACTGGGAAACATGCTGCCTGTTTCTAACGGGGTCCTCCATCTTACTTCTCCTTGAAGTGGATAAATACTCAAGGCACAGCATTCGAAACACATCAGCTGCCTTCTGAAGGCGCATCCTCCAGAAACCTGGGGCCCAGCAATCTGTAAAGCAGGTGTACGCATAGGGACTGGCAATGCGTGTCACGGTGCTGCAATGATCTATTCATCCGAGACTGGTCAGTCATAGATTCAAACCCTGAAACTTCGCAGCCTGACTTTTGTCATTTGGAAACTTGAAGAATAATCTCACTTCTATGGCAAGGATCTATCTTCCAATAGGCT
The DNA here is from genome assembly GCF_030867145.1 of Opisthocomus hoazin. Classification (NCBI taxonomy): domain Eukaryota; kingdom Metazoa; phylum Chordata; class Aves; order Opisthocomiformes; family Opisthocomidae; genus Opisthocomus; species Opisthocomus hoazin. The sequence goes on along the minus strand of NC_134453.1, from coordinate 309,754 downwards.
AAAAAATGCTGCAGATATTTTGGTTAAAAGTTTCTCAGTTTTCCAGTTTGAGAGAAAATTCTTCTGTACTCCAGACATATCTCCCCATACTGCAGGACCAGGCTGTTTTCTGTACGCACTGATGTTCTCCTTGAGGCTGAGACTGTTATTTAAGATCTAAAGCTGGAACCAGAGTCTGCAGCTGATTCGCAGCAACTGTGCACGGGTTCTCAAAAGTGCAAGCTGTCTTCTTGAATCCGTGGAGGACCAAGTACTCCGATTCATTCACCGCTACCATCGAACACTGCTGAACATGCAGGTGCCATTTCCAAATGTCCTCAGGGTTCTATTTCAAAAGGGAGTGCGCAGGCCAGTTTTCACTGAGCAACAAAGTTCTAAGGATCACAGACACTTTTTGAAATAAGATCAACTTCAGCGTTATGTGCCTAATATTTTCTGGATTTGGACCTATACACTGCAATCCCTTAGGTGTTTTTGAAAAACCACTGGAGATCAGACATTTTTTAAAGCACTTAAAGGTAGAATTACCAGTTTATCTATAGGGACACATACATCTAAAAACCCAATACCTATAGGCCATTCATGTGATTGATTACTTTTGTACAAGAAGAAACATCCTGTAGAAGCTTTATTGACTCCTGTTCCTGAGTGTTTTGTCATTGTTAGTCCGTGTAACAGAATTTAAATCACAACACATTAGTGCTTCAGCCTAAACTACAGTTGTGCCCTGTGAAAAGCTATCTGTACACAGCGCAATTCATTCCTTCTGTGTCTGCTTAAGAATATTTGTTAATATAATAACACAACTGCTAACAGCAAGAAGTAACCTCTAAGTGCTCCTTTAAAAAAATGGGTCCCAGTTTCTGCTTTGCTGATGTCTCTGCTGAGATTAGAATACATATTAATTTCACTTGCTCACAAAACCCATGCTCTGGTTCCCTTATGTGAAAGGCAAACAGCAGACTTTGGCTCAGATTAAAACACTGTCTGTAAAACAGGCAGCTGTTTCTCCCATTCCTCTCAATGGGCCATTAAATGTAGAGCCCAATGAGAACACCGTTTACCCTACTGAGACTTAACGGTTTCATTGCTTGTGATTTTGCAGACATCCAGCCTCCTAGGTGAATCTTTCTTCTGCCATTGAAGTCAAACTGACATAAATAGGACCAAGCTTTCTTTTCCCAGTCTGATTTCTTGGTCTAGACCTTTGTAAAAAGTTGAGTTTAGATGCACTCAGCTTTCACTCGTTTTCAAATAGCCAGGAAGTACTTCCTGACACAGGGTACGTGTGTGTTTCCTGTAACAGCAAGACTGACCTGGGTAGAGCGGCGAGTTACCAGTCTACAAAGAACAGCAATTATTAGCAAAGTCTGTTTAAAAAAAAACTGACATGAAAATTTAGACATAAGCAGACAAACAGTCTGTTAATCATCATTTCCCACCAGTTTTTGACACGTGCACTGGAGCTCTCTCTGTGTCATTGTCAGACTATCTAAATTTTAAACTCTTTACACTGTGACCCAGCAACATCAGGAAGGAACTGCGGATGTTTTTGAGAGGGGCTTGCGTAGACAAGGTATTCCTGCCACCAAGTTCCTACCTCTCAAACAAGACAGACAGGAGGGCAGAACAGAGAGCTCGGCAAGGGTGAAGGAGGACGGGGCAACAAGGAAACAAATAAAAGGCGAAGACTCAGTTCTCTGCTTCCCTTAGTAAGCCAAAGAGCAATCTCCTGAGTACCACGACAGCGCAAGGTTTTAAAACTTGTCAAGATGACTTTCCCCTGAGGTAATCAGTCAAGCATTTTCTACTTTTGGTAGCTATTAATGTATAATTATTCTAATGTATTTGCACGTGTAGCTGAACTCAAGGGCAATGACTGAATTTTAACAGGATCACATGACATTATTATAATTGAAGCTTTGTTCTGTCACATAAAAATGACTGATTTAAACCAGGGTATTGCCAGATTTCCCTATTATCATCAGTTAGACTTCCCACTGATAGAAATTCAGAAATTGTGACTCACACAGTGTTGTAATACATCAGCAATGTAATATGTATATTAACAAACAAAATACGGTCAATAAAGTCCTGAGCAGTGGAAAAGCATCCATTTTAGCTGGGTGTATGTCTATTTACTCCAAATATGATGGCTTGTTATAATATATATAATACTATATATATGTAATGCTCCATGTATGCATTTATTCTGAGATCAATAAAAAGAAAATGAAAAATAGTTTTTGAGTACAGATGTCAAGTCTAGTTGAAAGATGAATGAAAAATATCAAATCCATCAAACCAGAAATACAACCAGAATGTGGCCTGAGTCCTTAATCAATGCTCCATCAATGGGCTCGGAGAACACTTCCTCACAGAGGAAAACATTCTGAGAGATTCACTTGGGCTCACTGCCAGAGGACAAGCATGTCACTGTCTTTTCTTAGAAGGCAACATGGAGCACAGAGCCTTTCATCATATTGTGTTCCAGAGACGTGTGGAGCATAAGCATCCTCGTTCAGATCTATGGTTTCTGCTGTGCTTATTTTGGCCAAGAAGTGTAACCAGTATTTTCTCCAAGTTTTTGATTAATGAATAAGGAGGAAGTTATGACTCAGTCCTGCAAACAACTGCAGGGATGGAACTATGGTCACAGACAGGTGCTCTAAGAATCCCTCTGAGGTCAGACACTTGCAGGATCAAGACCTCCAACTTCCCAGACAAGGATATTATTAATTGTGTCTGCACTGTCACCAGTATTGAACACACCAGGTAAATGCAGCAAGGTGATGTTTTTACACAGGCATGAAATATCAACAGAGTAATTCTCTGAGGTTGTGGGGGTGGGGGAGTGTTGGTTTTCCAATACCCTGTCTTTCCGAGATCAGAAATATCAGGAAGCAGAACACTTGAGAGTGGAAACGGGTGCAAATCTCCTTCCCACAGATGCTGCATGCCACCATCATACTCTGTGTTTCCTGAATGACCAGAAACTGTCTAGAAAGCTAGGGAGCCACTCCTCAGCTCCTACATGACAGACAAGAGAACTTTCAGTAAATTAAGGGTGGCCTGCAAACATACCCACATGCACATGTGCACACATGCAGCAGCTGGAGCAGGTGATGATGCCCAGGTGGGCCTGCTCTATTTACAGCAGAGCATACCAGCCCTCGATTTTTTTATGCAGACTTCTTACATTGTCCCTTGGCTCTGATGAGCAAGCAGCCTCCTAATTGGGGTGTGTTACAGCATTCAGCACACTATTGAGATGCACGGCACCAGAAGAACTGGAAACACCTGGGGTAAGCTCTTGTTCCCCTGTCAGCACTCTGCATTGACAGAAAGCTGTCAGGAGCAGAGCTGTTGGTCAAACCCTCTCCCATCACCACAGACGGGGAAAGGGCTACTGACCTAGGCCCGCTGGCATGCAGTGTTGGCCTGGCAGCATGGTCCCCTGGCTGGGTGGCCAGCTTCATGCTAACTGCCTGGCCCTGACACTCCTGCCCCTGACTGGCCCAATGGTTCCAGCTGCAACGTGACAGAGTGCCTGACACGCCCCATTCCCAAGATCTCCTCCCCACCAAAGCTAGCCAGAACGGCAAGCAGCAACAAGCATCGAGTACAGAATCCCAGGCTCAAGACACGATGCATTGGTGACTGCCATGCGGAGCAGAAAGCGGCTTGCTGCCATCGCCACCGCGAGGTGCGCTGCCTGGCCACGCACGCTGTCTCGCTCTCTCACACACACCTTTTGGCTTAGATGTGGGCAAACTCGGACTGGTTCCTGGTTTGAACAACTGAGACACCAGAGCAGCGAGACTTCCCCAAGAAAACCTCTCCGCTACAGCACAGCCTGTATCAGCAAGACCATTTGCCTCACCTGTGCCACATCTCGTGCCACCTGCCATGGTTGGTAACTCCTGCAAGACTTCTGCTCTGTATACTTTTCTACCTCCACTCTCCTGCGATACTTCAGATTGTGCACAGTAGCACAGCATTGTCATTCACCTTTATTTTGAAATGAGTAGCTTCCCGTTCTCAGTACATTGTAATTGTTTTGTCAAGGTTTTGTTCTCAGTGTTTCGACCCAGGTTTCAGTCATGCTCCATCCTTTCACCTTTCTTTGGCATTTTCTATTTAAAAACTAATTTTTCAAATAATCTTTCATACCTTTAATTTTGCGTAGACTACAATACCATCCTAATTTCTGCAATACTGTTTTGTAGTGGGTCTCCTGAGCCTAAGTTAGCTGAAAACTATTAAAAACTCAAATGCTTCAGAACAACTCTGGAGAACTTTGCCCCATCTAACAGCAGGAATTTAAAATCCAGATGTCTGTCTGACACTGTGCTTCCTTTTCCCTCAATGGAGAGACACAGGCACTTCTCTGGCACAGTTAATCTAACCTATTTCAAATGCTTGTTTTTCAGATGACCTGCACTTTGCTCTAAATTCCATTGAGAAGATCTCCATTAACCATAAAGGGAGCTCAGGATGGCAAGCCTAGATGTTACATGACATTGCAGTCAGACGAGTTTCTGTTCCTAATGTCAGCTAGTCCCCAACAGTTTATCTCCTATTTGGCACCCACTGCTTACCAATACAAAGCAGAACCTAGTCTGAAATGGCTTTTATCATCCTTAGCACTGATGGGACTCTTACACACAGGTATTGGTTTCTGGCACTACCTGTTCTTCAGTGATCTCACAGGGATAAGAAGTCTGACAGTGTTCAGTGTTTGTATCCTCTGTTAGGCACCGCAGGTTGGGTTTTCAGCTGCCACCTCCAATAAGCTTGTTGCAGTCCTCTAGCATGCATAGTTCCCTCCTCTGGCTGCAAATCTCCACATAAGCTACACTTAAGTTTAATGGAGCACAGTATCGTTTTTCAGTTCTGGCCCTGCCGAGGCATTTTGGATTAATCATGACTCTTTAGCAGACAGGTACTGGCCCAGGGCACCTGTCATGTTCCTTCACAAAACAACTCTGTGCTACGCAGAAAAGTCATTTGACTCCTTCGAGTTGAAAATGCTCCAAGGTACTGAAATACCCTCTGTATGTAACGGCTTATTTCAGACAGTAGCTGCTTGGCAACATGCAAACTCCAAACCTCCATCCTGCAATAGGATCAGTGCAAGCACAACAGTACCGTGCCGTGGGGTTAACTGTAGATTCAAGGAAGCTTGCATGGAAAGCAAGGAATTCTATGGAGAATCACACAAGTTGCCCATCTTCAGGCTGATGACATCACTTTGTGAGGACCTTAAAAATGCTAGCTAATTTTGTGGGGGGCAGAAGACAGACATGTTCAGTCATGACGGGTTTTATCTTACATTACAAGATGTGTAAGTGGAAGAAAAAATTACAAGAATAGTAATATAGTAGGATTACAACATGCAAAAATCTGGGAAAGAAAACAGTTTTTCTATAGCAGCCTAAGCAACAACAATGTGGAAAACTTTTACTAAGTGACATCATAAATATATTGATGTTTACGTGGCAGCTGAACCCACAAGGTCATAGGCACATAGAAGGGAAGATGTTCTCCAGTGACCCGTGGTGCACTCAGTGTCCAAGACTCACAATGCGCAGATACCAATACACAGAAGGGTTGTAAGAGAATCCAGGCAGATGGCTTAGTTCGTCTTCAAAACCTTGCCCCGGTGTTAAACCTCAGGTACCAAGACCACAGAATCAGCTCCTTTCTTTGTCACTGGCACCAGCATCAAGATGGCCTCCAAACAACATCCCAAGGCAAAAGACTGAAGGTACGCCCACACCAGGTCATCGGTGCCTATCACTACTACACACCCCAGGGAGGAGTTTTCACAAGATGGGACAGTGCAACTCAGTGCTCTGAAGAAATGAAGTCTCTAGGTTCTCTTGCTTTCTTGGGTACTGTTTTCTTTACAGTCGATGAGTTTGGTAGATTTTTGCTTTTCATAGATGTTGCTTTCCTCTGTTTTTGATGAGTGGTTCGGAGCGATTTCAGCCCCAGCATCTCACAGTACTTATTGCACTGGTGGAGGGCTCTGAACTGCTCAATGAAGGAAATCGAGCAGTTGCCTTTAAAACCTTTGTATCTGTAGCAACAAAGAAAAAAAAAAGAGCCAAATAGGATTTCAAGATTCATTTTCAGCACAGTGAGGCAGAGTATGACTGTTGACTCGTAAGCAACTTGAAAACATTAAGCAAGTCTCTTCCACCCATGCTGTTTTGAGAAGCACTAGCTCCGTCACAGAAAATCAAACTGAGCCATTGAGAGGTGAAGGAAACCAGGCAGTAAGCAGTGACAGAAGAGGGAAAAGGGTTAAAGAGGCATAGTTCTGTTGTCTGTGTCCCAGCTACTATTTTTCATTTCATTTACTTGAAATATAATTGTCTGCTGGCTAACTTTGTCTCCGCAATATACAAACAAAATCCATTCTACATCGTTCTCTATAAACAGTTCTTCTGACTCCTGGGAAAAGACAAGGTTGCCGCACAAGGTATTGTCAGAAGCAGAAGCTGTTTTCATCCACACATGTACGTAACTTCTTGCCACGCTCCTCCCTGCCCCAGGCCCGACTACAAGATCTCAAGGAGCCGAGCCTCTTGGGGAAGACGGATGTAAGGAACGTTCCTGAGGAAGGCAGTCCCATCCAGCCTTCACAGTCCCCAGGCCACCACCACATCTCCCACTGCTACCTCTGCCATCTTCAGTGGGCTAGCAAAGCCAGGCAGCAGGCAGAGTGTGTACATCCTCTTCTCCTCATCCTGCCACGGGTTGCTGACATTCCTTCTGGTGCTTGCTTTCTAAGCTGCATTAGATTTTCTTAAAACCTGCACCTGCTTTTTAAAGGAGTAATTTTTGATCATATTACCAGGATGGAGATGGGAGAAGAAAGGCCAGGCTTCTCCTCTCCTTTTTCGGTAACCTTAATACGTGCGGGTTCTACCCTATTCCCTCGGTTCACTGGACATACAACGTCCTCAGATGTGAACTATGACTGCACAAAAAACCAAATAAACAACATTTAGCACTGAAATTAACACAACACGCTCATTGTACAGCATTCTGGAGAACTTCTTTGCTCAGGCACCTTGCACAGTGCTGCACAAAACATCGTTGCTCTGAGAAGGTCAAACTCCTTCTGACAGATAAGCATCTTTATTGCAACATAGTTTGCAAATCTTCTTCTACGAAAGAATGGTGCCAGTAGTGAAAAAATAATAAAATACCTTGCAAAAAAAGGGGACAGTATTTGCCTCCATTTACATCTAACTGTCCTATTTTGCATCTCTAGTGTTCCTCTACAGAGAGGAAATAGAGCAGTGGAAATCTCAGGCTGACTGCCTTCCTAGCACTAGTAGTTCCACCCTAGGAGAAAAGAAATCTCTTTGGTGGGTAATGTAAATCTGACAGTGTCTCTAGTGTATCTAAAAGGTAATATTTATTGCTCATTCCAGCACATGCCAAAATGGTAATCTGTCTTGGCAGGCCTCCTTACAGACAAAAAAAGTCATCTATACATTTTCTGCTGCTTTTAAACACTGTCACAATTGCCCACCCACGGAGGACTGATCCTGAATGATTTCAGACAAGCTATTACAGCCACGATGATGAAGACTTCACAGACAATTGTAAGGTGAACAGCAGATCTTAATCTTTTAAGGAATTAAATTATTGCTGGTGGTTAACTTCAATACGAAAAACTACTTGGCAGTTCAATTTTCTCATCATAAGTATTTAGCAGTTCTTTTTGTCTTCTCATACCAGTACTTTATTTTCAAATTCTTCTTTGAAGTCAGAGTTTTTGAATGTTAAATATGTATTTCAATGAAATAGAGCTCCACAGGTATTTTAGTATTATTTGTCATGTGAAGCTGTTCGTACCAGACAAGGTTACCCTCTACGTTAAAGAGGCAGTAAGCCTGCCCTGCTCTAGAGAAACTACTCAGCTAGCTTGCTATAGAGACAGATGAACCTCAAAGGGTTAAGAATTTTTTCTTTCCTCTCCACGTAAGTTATGTGCTTGCTTACCCAAAGGAAGTTTAAGAGGGAAGTGCCACTGTTACTTCAGGACTATACTCTGGGGCTCAGCCAGAGAATGAACTGCTCTCGCTCCTTTGGAGAAATAATAGACTTGAGACTTTATACTTGAGTTCCTCTGCTAAAGTATGCTCCAGACACAGCAGCAGAACGTAAGTTCCACAGGCAAACATGCTGTCCTCAGCAAGAAAATCTCTTAATGGCAAGCATTGGTCCTGACTCCAGAAACTAGTTAAAGCAGAGCAATGCACTGCCAGCAAAGAGCAATAACTTCGACAGAAATATTTTCATTAATTTATCATGAAGATTCAATTAACCATTGGGTCTTTCCAGTGAGTGCCAGTGGCAACACCAGCTGTTGTTCCAGCACATTCCACTGTCACAGAGTGTCACCGCTGGATGCTGCAGCAGTGCGTGTCACACAGATGCAGCTGCCGATGTCTGCGGAGATAACGGGGCTCCGTGCAGATGGCCTTTGGGTAGCGTCTGCCTGCTCCACTTCTGCTGCAAGACTGATTCAGAGGCTTCATTTCTCCTGCACTTTGTGGAGGTGTGTTCTGGCAGAAAAATTACTGATAAGAAGCCTCCAGGGCTATCAATTAGGTGAGACGTTTCACTGCACTGAATGCTGGCTGAAAAATGACCATGCACGCTTTCTCTTGCTCTCGCTTTCTTTTTTTTCCTAGGTAGCCATTTTGTTGCAGCTAAAGACAATTTCTTCGTATCTTTTTCTCATGCTATGAAATTCTGATAGTAATACTAATTTCTTTGCGGAAATAATCTTGGAAAGAAAAAGTTGGGCTAAAAAACCCCAATTTTCTCATGAAGTAAATAGAAGTCTGGCTAAATGGATTTCCTATCTGTGTTTGGTATCTGTCACTGCCTGTATGTCTTTGAGGAAACATTAAAACAAAGAGCAGAAACAGCAGCATTTGTTCAGATGATACTGTAATGCTCTGCTAACTTTGCTGTAGAATTCAACAAATGCCAGAAATATTTGCAGTAAAAGCAAGAGTGCAAGTATCTTGTGAACAAGAGACAGAACATTTATATTAAAAAAAAATGTGATCTATTGTACTAGCTTTGCTCCTAAATCAAGCTACCCTCATTTCCCTTCTCTTAACGTAATAGCTTTGCATTTGATCTTGTGGCTACAGATGTGGCCTAGGTAACACTCCTGGTCCATTCGGAAGCTGAGAGGCATGAACAGCACAGTTTGGCTCTGCAGTGTGCAGACAGCCCCAAGACTTACAGCGGGCCACAGAAAACCTGATCCACAGATGTGAGACCGAAGTTTTGCACCTGAGTTCTCCCAGCTGTTTGCTGTTTGTCAGTCAGTGTTCCCACAGGGCCTCCCTTGTGTGCTTCCAGACTGTATCATCTGTACTGGACAGACCTAACGACCATAGCTCTGCTGTAGTTTGGCAGGACCTGTGAACTTAATTCAACCCATTCTGTGGTGCTATAGCTTGCGGTACATGTAACTGGGGGAAGCTGTCCATTAGTGAATGGCTTCTAAACCGTACAGTCCGTATTGTGCTCACACATTTTGTGTTCAGTAACACCAAACCAGTGACCATTCCAAGCCTTGGAAAATATGAATCTGTTATTTAGCACAGCATACTCTATTAATTCACTGACTAGATGACTGATAAATAAAACCCGGACAGATCTCCGTCTCCCAAACTTAGCAGGCAGGGGTTGGCCCAAACCAAATCTTCCTTAATGCTCAAAGGGTAACGTTGGATTTGTCCCCAGGTTTAAACTCCCCAATGCCTCTCATTGCCATGCTGAATAAAACTGAATTTGTCAATGCCCTGAACCAGACTGACTTTCAGATAAACATCTGGCAAACACCACTGCCGTCAATCATCATGACCGTGGGTCACTCTGTTCCTGATTCCTTCAGCTTTGTGTTTACCGTTCTTGGATAAACACCTGGGCACTAAACCGACTCCCTCCTTGCACTCAGAAGCCAGTCGCTGTGCTGCAGTACTTCGGTTCACGTGCGCCCAAGAGCCTGCTGCATCGCTCGCTTCCAGGTCTGCCTGCCTGCCTGCCTCTGGTGCGCTCCAGCGGCTGCAGCCCAGAGCCTGTCCCGGCTTCTCAGCCTCCAGTCAGGCTTCGCCCTCTGCTGACAGCAACTGCCTGGCAGCTGCTCCAGCGCCGGCAGGGAGCGAGCCCCCCCGCTTCGGGCCCCTCTGGATCCCAGGTCACCGGGACAACGGGCACGGCAAGGTAAAAGGATCGGAATGACTTGGGAGACTGTGAAGTGCTGAAAACATCAATCTCTGCACAGCCTCTACAGGAAGGAGGGGAAAGATACAGAGACAGCATACATGGATACTCATCCAGAAACATTTGTTCAAACGTGGAGTGTGAGTCGGGACCCAAAAAAGAAATCATTAACAGCAATGAGCAATGCTGAATATAGGTACAAAATTTTAGTATGTGCTGTTTGTTGTGCTTGGTTTACAAGAAACACCAGGGGATAAATAATGTCCATGAATAATTCATGACAGCTGCCATATTGGCTTTTGCAAATTCATCAATAACAGTTTGTACTACGACATTAAATTATTTGAAAGCTTGATTACCCTATAAGCATGGCGGGGGTGGGTGGAGGAGAAGGATTTTTTTTTTTTCATATTGTTTTTCCCCTGATCATAAGTTTAGTTTTAGAATGAAATTAGAATTGTATTTAATTTACATTCCAACCAGGAACAACATGCATGTTTTTCCGTTCATCAGGGATCACAGAAGCATTTCCCAAGGATATTTTTGGTTTGCCTTGATGTGACTGGCCCAGGCTTAAGAGCACTGGAGGCAGAGGACCTGCTGGTGGTCACTAGGGTCATCACCTCCGCAAAGAGTGCTTGAGGAAACGACGGGAATTTCTTTAGGCAATTACACCAGAAAAATCAGCTTTGTATCTTCTCTAATAAACGCAGTTAAAATCATAACTGTATCATACTATATTTTTTCAGTTAAGTAGGACTATGTAGGTTCTCCCCAACATGTCAGATACAATCTCTCACTGGCATGGCTGCACACTACCAAAAGCGGCAACAGCCAGTAACAGAGATGAATTCTGCGTACTTGTTTGTTTTCCCCACCCAGGCTCATGAAATCAAAAATCAAACTGCAGATATTAAGGCACAGATGTGTCCTTTCTGGGAAAGAAGCATGAAAGAAAAATACAGTACCAAGAAAAATCTCCTGTCTTACAACAATACCATTAGCTAAATGACACAAAAAAATGATAGTCAACGTTCTTAAGAGGTTGCTCACGAAGGGAAATAATATTCCCTTACATATGACTGAGGTGATCCTTAACTACAGCCTGCATTGCACATTCATTTTCTCACTTCACCTTCCTCTTCCCTAGTCCAACATGTGTTTTTATATGAGAAATTTTCCACAGTGAGCTGGACAACATCATCCATTCAAGCATTCCTATAAATCTTCTAACTCCAGAGAACAGTGTTGCCTCAATAAAATTTTTATGACTTCTTCATTTTATTACATGATGATGATGCAACTTCATTTCAACTGATTTCACTTTGGATCCACAGCTAAAAGAGCAAACCAATCTAAGTTCTGAATAGATGCCAGCCTGCAAATATTAATGATTTTCCCAGAATACTCTGGACCCAAATTTTTAATAAATTACAAGATATTTTGAGGTTTTTTTCCTGTACCATGGGTATATAGACAAGCTCCAGTTTAGTATAAAAACTGAATACGTGTGTTTGGATCTGCTTTTTTCTAGCACTTTCTCAAAATAGAATATGCATTTAAAGCATTGGTCACAGGCATTTACCCTCATCCCCTTTTCGTTTCCAGCAGCCAGCTGATTTGAATGACTGCCTACACTGCTTATTTCTATCAATCAGCTTGTGGTATAACTAGAAGCTTTAATTAACAGAAACTTCAGAAAAGTGGAAAAAAGTTAGAGCATTAAAGGCCTGTATCTTTACACACATGCTTAAGTCTTCCAAAATGACCAGAAGCCATTGCAAAACTACTATGAAACAGCCCTCTTCAAAGATTAGGGACAGGTCTTTTGTTCTAGCTCTGAATTACTGCTTTTGAGAGAGAAGGGAGAGAGATACCATCAAATCCCTTAACCTTTCCTTTTTTATCAGATGAGTGGCCTATACAAGGCTAAACAGACATCTTCCCTCCGCCCATGCAGCTGACAAGAACACAAGCTCAAGAAAAGCTTACAGTCACTGCCTGCTACAGGAAGAAAAACTAACTCAGGGAGTTCTAAATTGATAAAAGAGTCTTTATAAAAGCTTGTATCGTAAATACATATTCTAAAGCTTTGGCACTTTTGCTGGCTGCAAGAGGGATTTCAACTGTGTTCCCCCATGCAGTCCCTGCAACTTCCTTGCAAAAGGGGCAATACAAACTGTGGCCCCTTTCAGGGCATCTCCTTCCCTAGTTCCCGCAGTACCACGACAGACATCCTCTTTTGTTCCCGTGGAAGAGTAGGAGGGGAGAAGGGTCACCTTGGCTGCTGGCAGCAGGATCTAGTAATAGGACTAAGCAGGTATAAGCGCTTGTATTTGCAGTTGCTGGGGCAGGTGCCAATGAGTGCAACCCAGCTGGAGCTCTGGCTCCAACCGCATGCTGGGGTTTGAGGTATTTCCTCCACGGGCAGAAGCTCTGGACAGCACAAACACCAGGTCTTTCATTGTACCCCAGGCTGGAGGCAGTGTTGGCCCTGCATTTTCGGCATTACCTTCCTCCAGCTGATGTACCACCAAGTAAAGTGCCTTACTTGCTTGTACGTCACCAGAAACCTTGATTTCACTCTTCAAATGCCCTTTCAACAAGCCTGTTTTAAGGGAAGCATGAAGGAAAAGCAAAGCCCACTCTACAGTGTAGCCCCATCCTTTTAGAACAAAACAAACGAGTTTCACTTAGAGGCAGGTTCCCACAAATAGGAACAAAAAGAAGTTAAAATGAGCCAGATGAGGACTGTTTTCCTCCAAAGTTGAAGTAAGAAAAAATTTCCAGTGCACCCTCTCCCAACATATTTACACTGTGAAGAGACCGAGCTATAAAGCAAAACCATACTGTTGAGAAATCATTTTTCACTCACCCTTTGGCCAGTGTTGCTATGCCAACGTCAGTTAACTTCATTCCTACACCTAGAAGGCATCAAGGAAACACAGAGCTTATGTTACACTACAATTTCTAAGAAAATCTTCAGAGTCAAGAGCTCAAGAGAGTTATATATAGAGGCATTAAATATTATTCATTGATTCATGTTTTTAACTTTAATTATTTGCCACCATTTTTTCAAAACACTTTAAAGTACTCCAATTAAAAATAGGACGTTTGTGCTCTGTATCACCAGCAATTTCTAGAAGCCAGTCTCATACCCGTAGTTTACAGACAGCAAGGTGATAAACAGAGCATAACTTCCTTCCTGTGCTAGACGGTCAGTGGGGGGAACTAGGGGTTACACTTTGATGACTGCATTTAAGAAACATACAAAATCTTTGCTTATGCACCTGCCCCAAGATGTGTATATTTATTTGTGGGTTTTGTGGTTTTGATGCTTTGTAAACTTGGACTACAACGTTTATCAGTAGGAACCGCATATTTGCTTTGCTAATCAAATAGCAATAGGTCAGTCAACCTTATTTTCACTTTTTGGGCGAGAGATCCAAAATCCCTTTCTTATTCAGTATTTCCAAACACCTGGGGTTTTTAACCTGTCCCTTTGTTGACTTGTTTATAGGCAAAATCCAGTACTGTAGTGTGCAATTTTTTTTGTACAGGAGAATGATGGTCTCAAGACCAGTTTCCTTGGAGAATACCCTCAGAAATCTCAACTGGTACGCCTGAAAAATGCAGCCTAGATACTCAAATGAGAAGATGATCAGAAAGGAAGGATGTTTCTCTTCAACAGCAGCAGGTAGATTGTCCCTTGTGGTAGCAATCATTATAGGGGCTCAGGTACCATTTCCACTGCTGTGCTTCCCTCAGGCTAGGATTTCGTTCTTTCTTCTCCCTTTAAATTACTCCAAGGGTCTTGTTTAGATGTCTGGTTGCTAATATCTCCTGCCTTCTTTTGTTAAAGAATATGGGCTGTTTTCTACGATTCCACCTTTCTTTGGTTTTCCTTAACAAGGGTCTGTCTTTCTCAGTTTCAAATACATCTGTGCATGCCGTGCTGGGTAGAGGCCCAGCATTTCAGCAGTCAGGAGGAGTCACAGGCATAGGAGCATAAGGGCAGCATTTAGTAAATGCATGGAGGACACTTCTTCACCGTTCTGCTTTTTTGAAGAAACATGTTTCTTCAAACCTAGCCAGGACCTGAATGTGGAGCATTCCACTGTTCAGAGGTTGTTGGTAAGTATTTAAATACAAGAAAAAGTGAAGGACTAGGATGTTACTACCAAACGAAGGCATTAACTCACAAGACATTTCATTAACCTCTGGGAGGTGAGACAGTAAGCCAGACTTGACTCATACTGAGTGTCCTGATTTACTAAGGGGACATGTGGAAGAACAGCTCTCCCGTTAAGAGTTCAAGATGCAGGGTTTTTTTGCCCCAGACGGTCCTCTTACAAGAACATAAGGTAGGTAAAAACTCCCTTTCTCTGCTGGTTAGATAAAAGTCATGATACCGCATAGGCTAATACATGTTTGCCCCTGCTGCCACAGTAGGCAATTAATTAATGTCTTTCTGTTCCCTGGGGTAATGCACACACAATTAAACACAGTGCACTTACAAGAGGCTAGAAAATAAAATACCCTAACTCTCTCTCCTGTCTTTTATTCCGATGTGCATAAGATGCTGTATAAAACAGGTATGGGGCCAAGGGTACTCTCCGCATCTGGAGAAGACTCTGCCCATTACAAGGTGATGGAAGGAGCGCACTCAGCACTGCCAATAGGACACAGAAAGACAAGAATAACACTGCTCAGAAATAAGTGTCTAGAAGTTCTGCAGTTACAGGGATTGACTGCGAGTGGTCACCAGCCTGTATCATGGGAAAGCCATTTTATCGCCCCTACTCAGACAACTCACCTTGCAGGTCAGTGACAAGCAAGCTCCCATTGGTCTTCTCGTACACCCAGTGCTGGAAGGTGCAACACTTCTGGCCAGCCTCCGAGTCTCTTCTCAAGAAATTTACTTCCTTGCCATCCCTGACAGAGTATTTCACAAATTCCCCAATCAGCTCCTCCTCCACTGTCGCATAGGGGATGTTATTAGCAGGGCGATGAACAAGAAAAATAGGAATGATCCTGAAATCAAGGGATAAAAACTAATAAAAATCCAGAGAGTTCTGTCAATGAAGGAGTAAGAAACAGACGAAGTGGCCAGTGATCTCAGAGAGTGAATGAACAGCTACCAAGTCTAAGCCAAGCCAGGAGATACTTCGATAAGATTCGGATTTCCAGTTAGCTCTAGAAGATAATTGCATTATCCCCTATGTGCTTACTTCTTTGTATTATTTACTCAGATGTAAACTTTTTTCAAAGCATACTTTCTAATGTTGTCCTACTGCATCCCAGAACCTAAACTCTGCACAATAAAGGGTGCATGCTTATTTTGGAGTATCACTGCTTTAGCTGCTCAGTCTGACTGATACATGATTCTGTCTTTCTGAGGCGTTAAGCACCTGCAAATTTGACCTGCTCCAGAAAGTGCCTTGCCCAAGACCAGCGTAAGTGGAGGATTTCTCAGACTAGACTTCTAAAACCTGATACACCCAAAATTAGCAAACACTTTTGATAACGAAAATACAAAGCAATTACTTTACAAAAAAGTAACAGGCAACAAGAAAGACCCTGGAAAGACCATCAGATTCTCACGACGAGTTGGCCCAAGTGAAAATGTAGAATCTGAAGATTCTCGGGCTTTGGCAAAATTTGGATCCAGGTCAAAAAACTTCAGCTAGTTCTGTATGAAGTTTCCAGGAAACTGCAAACTTCACAAAATTTGTCTCATTTTATTCATTTAGAAATTGAGCTAGTTGAACCAGAAAGACTTACAAAGTTTTGTAGGAATACAGGCTAGGTCCATTTATGTCGAAAGACACACCATGCCAAAAACTCACATTCAATATCAAACAAAGTTTTGCTTGGGGGGGGGTTTCATGGTCTTTCCAGAGAGAAAGACTGAATTGTGAAGTGATAATGACAATAGTCTGGAAGGAAGTATCTGTCTCACTGGCAACATGAACTCCTTGGTTACCAAAGTTCCTGCTGTCTGGAAAGCAGTATTCTACCCCACAGACATTCTTCTGTTTGTACTTACCCCGGAAAAACTCATCATTCTTGTTAGGCAGCATTCTGATACTACAGTATAGACCTCCAAAATTAAAAACTCAGACTAAGCAAAAAAGGCATCAGTGTATATTAGACTGGAATTTAATACTGCTCTAAGATAAGGTAATTTTGGAAAGTTATTCAGCTGGAGCTGGTGACAGAACATAACCTTATTTTATCAGCTAGCTCACAAGAGCTCCTAGAAGTATCTCAGAACAAATGAGGGAAATGACTGTCACCACGTAACAGGTTTCTAGTTACTCGCTTTCTTACAGTTTTATCTGTTGGAGCAACACTGCCAAAAGGGTGGTATAGTTTCTTCCAGACACACTCGTACTGGATTCTGGAAATGGTAGAATCGTGACTGTACATGTGTGCTCTACATACACTGAAAGGAGGTCTAAAAGAATTAGTCATGGGACAGAGAACCACATATATCCAGAGAACTTCTGTGTAACTCTTCCAGTCCTAGTCCACAATCAAGCTTTATTGACACCATTAATCTATTTGTTGTGGTGGTATTTTACCCCTATTGTTATAGCACAAGCAGTTAAACTAGTACAAATGGCCTTTATACCAGTAGTTATTCTCTTTCTGAGGAACAATCGCTGCAATTGCAGCGACTTGTCTAGTTCTAACCTACTCACTCAAGGTATTATATCAGCTTAACTCTACCAGTACCATTACAGTGAACAGCTTTTATTAGTGTATAAGGCTTCATATAGTTTCCTATTGCTGCACACCAAAAGGAAAATAAAGGGGTCACTGGTTAAGAGAAATGCTAGTACTAGGCCTTGTGTAAGTATCTTAAATAACCTCAAGACTGCACAATCTCTCTCTTTCCTGCCCCTGCCCTTTTATAAACGTCTACCTGCCAGGCTGCTGGCTATTACAGGGCAGTGCTTTCTCTATCCTTTCCCTGTCTTTCTCTTACAGTCAAACGTGCACAGGCAGGCTAAGGCTGTAGCTTTAAGCCCAACTCTGGAAGACAAGGACCTGCTGGAGTGGGGCCAAAGGAGGCACAGCAATGATCCGAGGGCTGGAACCCCTCTGCTGGGAAGAAAGGCTGGGAGAGCTGGGGCTGTTCAGCCTGCAGAAGTGAAGGCTCCGGCAAGACCTTAGGGCAAACTTCCAGTACCTGAAGGTGCCTGCAAGAGAGCTGGAGAGGGACTTTTTACAAGGGCATGTAGTGACAGGACAAGTGGCAATGGCTTTAGACTGAAAGAGGGGAGATTCAGACTAGATAGAAGGAAGAAATTCTTCCCTGTGAGGGTGGTGATGGCCTGGCCCAGGTTGCCCAGAGAAGTTTTCCCCTCCCTGGCCGTGTCCAAGGCCAGGTTGGACAGGGCTCGGAGCACCCTGGGCTGGTGGAAGGTGTCCCTGCCCACAGCCCGGGGGTTGGACCAGATGATCTGTAAGGTCCCTTCCAACCCAAACCAGTCTGTGATTCCATGATCCTATGACTTCTCTCTTGCTCTTATAAAACGTTGCAAGCAATATACTTCTAAATACAAGTCTTATCTGACAAGGGCTAGCTAGCAGAAAGGAGTCTAGCCTTAAAACGGTGACATTAAAAAGCAAACCAAACACATATGCACATCATCTCTTTGCTCCTAGCTGCTGTCTTCCAGCCAATTGTTTAGAACAAAGCACCAGATCTGAACCTCCCATGTGCCTGTTACTTGCACCAGACTTCTAGTTTTCATAGGGTGCATGCTCTGTTTCTCGTGTCAAAACTAGTGGTCATATTCCGTGCTCAGACAAATCTCAAACACAAATTTTACCAATAGCAATATATTTCCAGAAAGGAAGATGACTTGCATAAATATTTTCCCTAAAAGATTTTACTGCCATCTCCATATTTCTAATCCTGAAAAGGTTCCTTTAAGGAATCGTTCCAGAAGCTGCATTTTAAGTGGTCCTTTTTTTCAGGGAATCAGGGCAGCTGAGCAGATCTGCTGTCATCTAAACAGAGATGGAGATTTAGCCTGCTGTCAAGCATGTAGGTCTTATCCTTCAAGCAAGGCAGATGCAATTTCAACCACCCATTGCAAATTCAACTCTACACAGTAGCCTGACACTGGAACAGCAAATCCTTTGAAAAAGATCTATTACCAAACCCTCAGGGTGCCGCTTCCCAGCCTCAGAGGCAGAGGTGAAACTGTACTGAGCTATTGGTCTGATGTACGTTTGGGAAATGGAAAGCTTCTGATACGAAAGAAACTAGTCTTTGGGAAAACCTAGAATCAGAGTTGAGCTTTCTGGCTTATGCCTCACTTTACGTAGAGCACTTGCCTGAAGAGTGACTTCATACCAGCTTCAGCATGATCGTGATTTCTCTGAAGGTTTCATTTTTAATGAAAAGTTGGAAGGCCTGACTTCTCCTCTACTGCTGTTATTAGATGATACTAGCAGTATCACCTACTGGTGTACTTCACCAACATGAAAAATTTCCTCTAAATTTATATCAAAATCATACCTTTTTCCTGCTATTTACTGTCTCTGCTCCTTATTATCCTTCTCTAATGGCACTGGAAACTCTCTCACCACCTTGATACTCTGTATTATTTAGGTCATGACTCCAGCTGTAACACTGTTCTCAGGATTCCTCTTTCTTCTTCGTTAGTAACTACCCCTAGCAGTCAGTGGTCAGCTGTGGTACAGGACAATATATATATATGCATATGTGTATATGTATATAAGGAGATATATATATATACTCACTCTGGCACTTCCCCAAAGCCTTCCAAGGGTTCAGCTTCAGCTGCATATATCTTTGCATACTCCCTTGCAGTATTTTGGACATAACATTCCTGTATTACAAACAGATACGCCGATAGACTATTACTCAAAACATTTAACAGATCATCCGTTTGAATATTTGCAAGACAGCTCTTCCCCACAATTCTTGCTTACAAAGGACAGGGGTGGCTTACCTGCAGTGCTAGTCTGTAGTTCTTCTGAACTAGATCATCCTTACTCTTGGTCCCATATGTGATAGCATTGTGCACTTTGAGAACACAGGGGTGGCCAGGACTGAACACTGGTACGAGGCCTTGCATCACTTTACTTCGGAAGGCTTTCCGGTGCATGCCTTCACCAAAGTGAAGCTCTTCTGTAGCTATTATTCCATGCAGGTTCCCACCAAAATAACTGTCACTGATGAAATCTTCTCTGAACATGAGCTGCATGAATTCAATTTCTTCCACACCTGAAACACAATGCCACTCTGTTCAGCACAACATCCTTCTGCAGTTACATGGAAAGGGGTGAACACAGGAGAACGAATGCATCTCTCCATGGAGTATTAAAGAAAATGCTCAGTGTAAACAGAATACATCGCCTCACTTGTGTTAATGTGGGGTTGGGACCCTACTCCTCTAGATGTAGCTTGCGTCTAAAGCCAGCATGGAGAAAGGTCGCAGTTCAGGATCATAAGGAGAGAATACAGAGTGCAACAAACAAAAAACAGAGCTAAAGATCACAAAAGCTGTTTTTAAAACTATTAGGGGAGTGGAAACTGAAGCTTCAAATGAATCTGAAGTAGTCAAACCGACTGAGAACTACATAGGCACTGATGGAATACAGAGATCCCACCAACTCTGCTTTTTTGGGGAGACAGAGACAGTAATCATGTGCAGCAGTGTATTTAGATATTAATTTAAAAGTAGAACACAGTTCTGTGCCCAGTACGGTCAGAGCATGTTCTTCTGAAGCTAGTCTGTCTTTTCAGAAAAGCCAGAAGCTGCTGGTACAACCAAAGCTTGTTTTAGCTTTCAGCTTGGAATCTTCTTAGTGAAAGATTCTGCCAACGTGTTTGTAGAGACACCCAGCTGAAAGAGGTCTCAGTCCTTATCCAATATCCAATACCATGACGGAAACATGCCTGTCCTAGTACCAACCACATTCACTACATCAGCTCCAGTGCTGCAGACTGGCACGTTCAAGTGTTCATTTCCTTCCACTCTGGCAAGCACCAGCTTTAAAACAGGCTCATTAGCAAAGGTAGAAGAAACTAACAAGATTTTTATTTCATAAATGATGTTGAGTAAGAACCACATTTCTATATATGATGATGTCAGTTTCAATCAAAAAGCAAATATATCAATGTTAGTGATCTTTATATGCAGGAGAAATTGGTACAATAACATCTCTCCTATCTCCCCACCTGTGGATTTTGAAGGTGCCAGTAGCATAAGAACGTGTGCCTAAGTTTGTTACAGCTGAAACCAAGCAGAATCATGGATTTCACCCTTTTAAATGATCACTGAAATACAACTGGAAAAAAATGTACGAGGAAAAAGAAGCAGTTAAGCACTGAGAGAATCTAAAAATTTCTAACTGCATTTCAAGTCTCTCTAATCACAATATTTCAAGGAACATCAGTGGAAAAGACAAATAGGAGAACAAAAGGTGTATACTATGCAGCAATGAAGTCCTTCCAGCTGCCCTTTGTAGTCATCTCTGGTTTAGCCTCTGTACACTACTCTCTCTCTTTGAAGCACAGAGGAAACGGTGCACATAGGAAGCTAGAATTAGAAGGCTCCTTAACTCCCCGTAAAATTTCCTGTTGATCAGAAGTTACACAGTGCTGTTAAAATGAAGACAGGACTTCTTATGTAACAAGGAACTAAATGTTTAATTTTATTCTTCTGGAAAAAGACAGAAAAATCAATTAGCCGAATGAAGTACTTCATTAGTACAGTGTGTTTAGAAATGATAAACCAATTTGCAATGCACTGTCTATCTTTAGCTGCAGCACAGCAAGACATAAGCTGAGTGTGATCAAACACAAGTTAACATATGGGGAAAGCATTCCAAATCTTCATGCCCATCTTTCTCTTGGAGTAAAGTTACATAGCAGGTGACTTGCAAAGACCATGTGTTCAAACACCACCGGCAAGTTTTTCTGCCAGCAGAGCTTTCGGTACTCTGTGTGTGTCTGTGTCTGTACGATGCGATGCGATGCTATTTCACTGTTTACTGTATGTGAAGTGCTAGTTCATCAAGCTAACGAGAAGTTACACAGTCAAGTTCCAGTCAGTAGCTCGTCACAGCGGCTACTCCATCACCCTGCACAAACCATTCTGAGGGTATTCTACCTAGAAAACTCCCAAGAACTAAAACAAATTTTATCTTTGATGGTACAGCAAAGGTGAGTGCAAAAAGGCATAAACAGTTAGCAAAAACAAATACTGATTCAATGGCTGCAGGCGATTCCCATAGTTTCTCACAGCCTAGGTGTCACAATGTCTCGGTCTAGTTATACTTTTCCATCCCTTGTTCTATTTGGAAATCAGAAGGAACAAAGATTTGAGCACACGATCAAGCAAATGTGTGCACTTACCTTCACAATTCTGAAAACTTGAGAGATGTTCCAATACTACAGGGAAACAAAGAAAGAGATTTTACAGTTAGAAAAAAGAATGGAAACTGCCATTGTCACTATTATTAATGAAAATTATAAACTGGGATTTACCTTCAGAAGTCAGATTAAACTCAGCAGTCACTTTTCCATACACATTATTCAAGCAGCAATAATACATTCCCTGGTCTTTGTTACTGGCTTTAGCTATTGCCAAAGATACGGGAGAGTCATCCTGAGCACTGAAACAGAATATTTTAATTTTCCACATTAATACTTTAAAAAAAAAAAAATCTTTCTTGATTATTCCATATATCTCTCCTCCTGTCCCTGGAATTTCTATCCTTCACTGCAAAGACTGCACTTCAAAGACTGATTCAAATATGATGCAAGTAGACAAAACATTTTATTCCACCCTACTTAGAGGCATTCAGCTTACTGTGTGTTTCACAATAGATGACCCTACTACATTCTGAGAGAAAAATACCTCAATCAAATCCAGAAATAATTCAAACACACCAAAAGGCATTCTAATACTCCTATCAATGTCATGGCCAAATACATAAAGTATGAACACAGAAAAGCCCAAAATGTTGTATGTTGTTCCTCAACACTGGCTCCTCACTTAGCTTTCTCTGTTCCTCTGCGTCAAGCTCGGTATTTGCCCTCTGATGTCTCTGCGTGTCATTTCACAAACGGATCAAAGGCAGATGTTACTAACGGGGGTGCAATGACATGTGACTGCACTTACAGTACTTGCAGACCCAAACTGCCTCTGGCAGCAATAAAACCACACTGAAACAGTGCCGTGCCTGAGTGAAAAGTCCTCTTAGGCCACGACGGTTTTCACATGTCCCACGGCGGATGTCCATGGCAGCATTTATCAGCAAAGCGGACAACCTGCGCAGGGATTGCAGAGACCTGGCTACTGCGCTTTAAAGCTTTTGTGAAGTCAGTTAGTGAAGGTGGGTACAGTTTTGTTGGCAACATGAAGTTTCATGATATTTTGGCGCACTGGAGAACGTATTTATCCAACAATAGTTTTTAAAGTAAATTACTTAGCATATATTTTTAATACACATACGAATAGCAATGTGTATTTTTCCATACATGTTTGTTTCCATGTGTTGGCAGGTAATAAAAATTTAAAGATTAGTTGCCTAATTTCCTGTAAAAGCCCCCTATTGAAAGTAAAAGTAAAGAGGTACCAAACAGTCCAGATTATAGATTTCTGTAGTGATGTATATTTCGAAAAGAAGAAACAGTGCTTGGGTACACACAAAACAAATAGATTCTGACTGTGATAGAAGGGAGATTTCCACTCAACTCTGCTGAACATTTTTGAAGTAAAAACCGTAAATAGGAATCCTTCTTACTCTAAATCTGTTATATTTTTCACTTTCGCTCCAACATTTTTAAATATATTTATCCTGTGAAGTTAAAATTCAAGTATTTTATGCTATCAAGTATTTTGCTTGTTATGACTGTAAAAACAGATAAATTTGGTATTTCTCCACTGTTTATCTGTTAAAACACTACAAAATTGTTTAGCAGATGACATGTACTAATATTACAATAGATACTGTAATACAGTAATAAAAATCAGTATAGTTAAAACAAGAATCAGAATGACATGGGAAGTTTAACCAATTCATGTAACTTTTTCTCTCCCCTTGAAAGAACATCTTAGAAGATGTCTTCCTACAAAACTTCCTCATTTTCACATAATTTTGCATTCTGATGGAGACATCTTTTCTTTTTCTTGCTTTGGGTAATGTTCATTTTGTATTTTTGAAACTTTATAAACAGATTTTAAGAGTTATGTGATAAGAACGTCATTACTTCTACGGAACAAAATAATTTGTTTCATAAAAAAGGAGTTTTAAGAAAAGCTGGCCTTCCTGCTGAAGGCCTTAAGAAGCTTTTACTTCCATCCTTCTCGATGCACTGCCTCTAGTCACTCAGGGTCAGGTTAATGGGCTGAGTTGAGGGGAGAGATCATTCTTCCTTAAATACAACTCCTATTGTTTAATCCAATTGGCTTGAAGTTCCATTCGATACTGAATAAGAAGTTCAAAGGGGAATCACAGACTCACAGAGTGGTTTGGGTTGGAAGGGACCTTATAAATCATCTGGTTCCAACCCCCCTGCCATGGGCAGGGACCCCTTCCACCAGCCCAGGGTGCTCAGAGCCCCGTCCAGCCTGGCCTTGAACCCTGCCAGGGAGGGGGCAGCCACAGCTTCTCTGGGCAGCCGGGGCCAGGGCCTCACCACCCTCATCGTAAAATATTTCTTCCTTACATCCAGTCTAAACCTGCCCTCTTTCATCTTAAAACCATTGTTGCCCCTTGCCCTGTCACTACAGGCCCTGGTAAAAAGCCTCACTCCATCTTTCTCATAAGCCCCGTTTAAGCATTGGAAAGCTGCTCTGAGGTCTCCCCACAGCCTTCTCCTCCCCAGGCTGAACAGCCCCAGCTCTCCCTGCCTTTCCTCCCAGCAGAGGGTTCCAGCCCTCGGATCACTGCTGGGGCCTCCTCTGGCCCCGCTCCCACAGCTCCAGCTCTGTCCTGTGCTGAGGGCTCCAGAGCTGGACGCAGGACTCCTGGGGGGTGTCACCAGAGCAGAGCAGAGGGGCAGAACCCCCTCCCTCACCCTGTGCCCACGCTGCTGGGGATGCAGCCAAGTGGACACTGGCTTTCTGGGCTGCCAGCACACAGTGTCAGCTCTAGTCCAATTTTTTGTCCACCAGTACCCCAAGCCCTGCTCTGCCAGGCTGCTCTCAACCCATTCATCCCCCAGTCTGCATTGCTACTGCAGAATAATCACGTCAAGTTCTACATCACATGTGAGTTGCTCCAGCAATTCACTTGCACCGCACAGGCACAGAGAGCCTCCCACGCATTAACCAAGCGCGTTCATGTTGCTTGGCTGGGTGCTGAGGTGCAAACTTCATTTGATTTTTTACGATACTTGAACGTTGGATGACACTGGTTATGAACAGGCTGAGAGGAATTACTGGTGATGAAATGCAAACTATGACCTATCAACGCACTGTGTGAACATATGCTTAATTACCCCGTTTAAACTTCTTTTTTGCACCTATCATACTAATCCTCTTAACAGGTACAAGAGTGAATCACTGTCATATTTTCCCAAAAGCTATTCAGAAACTACCAGTCCTTCAGAAACATTCACTCACCTTCTCTGCAGTCGAGCTAGTAACTTGGAATCTTTAGTCCACGTAATGGTGGAGTCACCATGAATGTCACCGAATTGACAGCACAGTTTAATATTTCCAGAGCAGTCAGGGAACAACTCTGCTTGGATTTTCTTCAGCAGTTTGGGAGCTTGAAACAGAAGAGCCACAGTTTAGGATTAGAAGATGACGACACTGTTTTGGCATTTGAAAGGAATCCCAGAATGATTTGCAGATGTCAAGAATATGAATCTGACAACACTGGTAAATAATCATGATTTCTTCTGATGCAGAAACCAGGGCTTTGTTTGAAATACGGAGGTTTTAAAAGACTGCTTCAGTGCCCCACACAGTCAACGGAACTGTTTTCAATGCAAAGACATTTTGAATGTATGGAACAGAACCCAAGGGAAGTTCTAGCCTGAAAAGGCATCAGCATAAAATAATTTCTTAATCAAAACACATTCTCTCTGACTAAAGGACCAGCTGGTTTTATCATTAAAAAAAGACACCACAAAGTAAAGCATACTATATGGCTACATAATGAGGATTCATATGAACTGAACACTTGTAACTAGTAGTTTTTTTTTAACTGATCACAGCCTTTGAGAAAAAAGTCCCAGGAGATGCTCAGTCTCCAAGGTGTTCTTGGAACATGCCCGACGCACACTGCCACGATGAGGCTCTTTGCAAGATGCAGTGACGGCACCATTTCCTTTAACACACAGCTGGAGGGAAGAACCCCCACTTAGTTGTTAGATATTTGCATTTGGTAATGTCAGTGGCCTTTGCTTCGCTCTGCAGTTTCAAAGGATTAATTTCATGCCTCTAAAGAAAGTCCCTACCTTTCCAGCCATAGGGCACAGTTCTTTCGCTAAACATGGACCATCATGCTGAACAAATCCAAGAATCACTCAGGTCACAGGAAGAGAGCACTCTGCCCAGTCTGGGGAATGTACTGATAACCTGGCTTTCTGCTAAGAATTGTTTTCTGGCTCCCAGAACGCTTCAGTGTCTTCTGCCTGTGGGCATGGCACGAGCGGGAGGAAAGAGGGTACTTGGAAAGAAAGGAAATCAGCATATACTTAGGGAAAGGTTTTGGGATCATGACACATGCCTGCATTCAAGTGAGACATCTCTGCTAGATGTAAGGGATGCAAAATGCAAGATGTTCTGTTTCCTACTGTGTTAATTCTGAGCTACTCCACTGTGAATGAGCTGGCATGACACATCTCCCTCGGGGATCCCATTCCAGGAGTCTAACTTTCCCCATCTAATGCCGAAGGAATGCTGGATCCAACCAGAAGGGATGGGCACCTGGAATTCACTGCTATGTTTAACTTGTAGTCACTTAAGTCCTTAGGCCTAAGAATCTTGCTGAAGCAGCGCTAAAATGACGAAGACAGTACGCAGACAGTTAATGACAGAACTGTAAATAGAACAGGTCCAGATTCCCTGCCCTAACCGCAAAGTCGGTCCTTCTGCAGCTGAAAATAATACAGAAGAGAACACTGAGTATATACCAGACTAACCATACCAACCTTCCCATAATGCTGGGCAAACTTCAACACAATTCTCTAAAGCACAAACACACACTCATTTCAGTCTAGACTGAAGCAGGTTAAGAAAATTCAAACTTATCTGATGCAAGCTTGAATGTTTAAAACATTTTTCAAGTATAGCCTCAGGTACATGGAAAAAGATCAGGCATTTCCCAGTAACTGCAGTTTGCTTGTTCTGCTTTGAAGGAATGTGTCTCTCCTCCTACAGATTTGGTTCTCTGGCAAAGGACCCATCTTCGAACACAGAAAAGTTTGGGGGGTTTTCAAATGTGATTGGAAAAGTAGAACTCTCACCAGATCGCACTGTAGTTAGAACCTCTGAAGAGCTTCATAGTTGTGTAGCTTACCATTAGTCACTGTTCAGCCTTGCTCTGATCTATGACTTTTTTTTTTTTTTTT
Organism: Opisthocomus hoazin; assembly: GCF_030867145.1. Taxonomy (NCBI): domain Eukaryota; kingdom Metazoa; phylum Chordata; class Aves; order Opisthocomiformes; family Opisthocomidae; genus Opisthocomus; species Opisthocomus hoazin. Next base: position 282,900 of record NC_134453.1, on the reverse strand, counting down.
TTTTTACAATGTGAACATGAAATGCAATGTCAAAAGGTAAAAACCAGGACCTTGGTCCTTGCAAAGTATCCACAGAAACCACAAAGACCTCATCCATCTAGCTGCTACACTAGCGCTACTCCTGTTTGCATTTTGTTTTACCTGTTAGCAACCTCCTAGAGACTCTGACAAGCAACCTGAATCTCATTTCTATTGTATGTTTTCTGCGTCAGTTTGATATTGCTAATTTCATCAGCATCATTGATGACCAACAGTGGTGAAAAGGAATGCAGAACCAGCCATCAGGCATTAGACAGGACTGCACAACATTATGTTTGTCAGTGGCACCCTACTAATAACAATAATACTTTGCTAGTAATAAAACCATTTGGTAACCAAGAGAGGGTAATTGCATTTGGGAGCCACAGTGTAGGACCATAACTGGGAACACAGCCCTGTGGGAACATAACATGCAAGTACTGGGCTTGCAGCTGCTATATTGTGTCTAGTTATGTGGCACCAGTATGCTACCAATCTCTGAAAAGTTACTCGAAGAGACAAATGAAGAAGCCACTACTTCAAACAGGTTAAAACATTCATATATTTAATACATTTGCCAGCTCGGAAGAGGATGTTAGGGAGGGCTCAGCTCTGTGGCACGGGGACAGCACTAGTTACTAAGTTCACACAAGTGGAATTCAAAATCAGCGAGGGCAGGACACCTTTAGCTGATATGATTTAGACTAAAGGAAGCTTGCGGTGTGTTTAAACAAATTTGAATTTCATACTGTACCCAGAATGATGGCAAGGGACAGAAATGACAATCAGTTTTCTCTTACCTTTGCTATCCTTTTTCAAAATTAGTTTCCTTTGCTCTTTTCTATCTTCTTTATGAATCATGCCTGCCTCACTCTTCACAGACTTTTTAACACAGCTAGGATCCTTGCTGCCATTTCCTCTCTCCTCCAGTCGGGGTTTTTTTGACAGTGTTGCTGGTGGTAATTTCTTCTTAGCTCCAGCAGCTAAATGCCCACTCTTTGCTGGGTCTTGTTTACACCTGATGGGCTCATGCTCAGCAACAGCCGGCGATGTCTGGTAGGATTTTGACGCTTCTTGATTTCTTAGCCCTTCCGCATTGACTGGGAATGGATCACATGTGGTTAACACCAGGGAGAATAGCTGAGTTCTGCTGTAGGGTGGTTGCTCTTGAAAATACTGGTTGTTGCCTGAATCATCTAGTGGCAAATTAACCAAACCACTTGCTACACTCTCCGATGTCATGACTTCTTCATCTTTATCATACTCAGTAGACTTAATTGAATTATCAACCTCAGTTAGCTTGCTGGAAGAGATCAAGTCAGGACAGGACTGCTTAGTGCTAATATTCCTAATTTGTCTCTGAGTCTTGGAGCTAATTAAAGCATGCAAAGGAGACTTCGTTTCAGCTTCATCAGGGTTATATTCCATAGCTCTTTGAACCCCTTGTTTATTTTCACACAAGACTGCTTCCTTCTTGTCTTCTTCAGGTACCCTACGGAACCGAACTTGCAATGCTTTGCAGGAAGTTTCCAGTGTACTCATATTTTCATCTACTTTGACTGCAGTTTGTGTGGATTTAGTTTTTACATGACTTGCTGTGCCAGGACACCCCACTGAGGATGTACTGGTAAGAAGGCCCTCTGGCTGGCTTACAGATGCGAAGAATGGTAATGTTTCTTTTGCAGTCAGTTCCTGGATACCTAAACGACTACTGGTATCTCTATAATCCTCATTTGCTATGTTGTGGTGCTCATTTTGAGCCTTTCTAGGCAGTGGGGTACTTACAGATGTTACACTTTCAGGTGCATAGGTGTGATTTTTTGAAGAATCTGTTTTTAACTCTTCATGAGACTTGAAGGTGCTGTCAACAGAAAGTACATGTTGTTCTGATGTATTACGAGGGGAAACTGCAGTCTGACTCTCCGAAACATGACTAACTCCTGAGTCACAGGAAGTTTCAGCCCTTTGTTCATTCAGCCAACCTATGCAAATCTCTCTCTGTTCTTCTCCTGTTTTACGTGGTTTGTACCTGGGTGCTTCTACACAAAAACCTCTTAAAAACGGATCCTCAGCAGAGGGAGTTAATGCCACTTCTTGTTTTTCTATTTCTGTCAGTTGGTCTATATTTTGTGGTAGATTCTTACGTGTTACGGTTTCAGAAGTCTTTATCAAATTAGGCAATCGCATTAGGGAACTATATTTCTGTGCATTAGAAACAACTCGAAAATCTTGACAGTCATTACTTTTGGAAATACGGTAACTGTCAGAATTAGTGTCATTTTGTGCATTCAAGTCCAAGTGATTCCCTTTTTCTTGTAAATTCCTGTCATAACTTTTGTGTATGGTGTTAACAGAAGAGTGTTCTCCATGTGTAAACTGACTGGTATTTTCACTGGGGAAAACGTCTTTCTCTTCAAGCAAATAAGCCAGTTCTTTTCTTGCTGGGTAACAGTCTCTAAAATGACACCCTTTACCAGCTACAGACTCCTTTATCAAGGATATGTTGAGCTCACTATGAAGTAATTGTCCAGTGGTCCCATGTGACTTATCTGACATGTAAGCTGGGTTTTCTTTGTCACACGCTAAATAACTACTCTGAGCATTTTCTAATCTTTGAGGAGAATCTGCATCACACATTTGGGAAGCATTGTTAATGGCAAGCTTTCCTTCCCAAGCAACAGTCATTTGAGTGGATCCACTACTGTCAGTTAACGTTTGATTTGGCTTCTGCTCCAAGCGCTCCCCTGTATTTAAGATGATACTATTTGCTGAAACACAAATGGATGGTGTTTCCGTCTTATTTCCAGTGCTAGAATCTAGACATATACCATCTGTTTCTCCCACTTGTGCAAGACAAATGTTTCCTATGGATGCACTGTTACATGCTTCATCTGTTTTAAGTAGGATATTAGAAACATTGCAGTCTTTCACTGTTCTTTGTCTGCTAGCTGGCTGTGTAACAGGTTCCTGCTCTTCTATCACATTTATTGGCAAAGGCTGATCAGAACAGGTCTCTTGTACAAAGTTCAGTTCTGTGACTTTGGTATCTGTCTGCCTAATTTCTAAACTTGTGATCCCTCGGTTGTCAAATGGGATTTGATAGTCTGAGTCATCTTCACGAAGAAGTTTCCACAGCTTGTCATGCACTGCAGATATATCAGCATCTCCTTTGCACCCAGGTTCTCCAGATTCCAGGACTGACTTAGGATTAGCTTCAAACAGAGATTCATCACATGACAGACTGCAGAGAATATCTGTGTCCTTGCTATCGTGCAAGTCAAAACTATACCTTTGCTCTCCCTCCTTTGGCTCATCACATAGCTTTGCAGAAGAGAGAACAGCACATAAACGTTCTTGTTTATCAGGAACAGAGTCCATATCCCACACAGAAAAAGGTGAAACATCATTCTTTGATTTGTTGCCATTACTAATTATATTAATTCCTTGCTCACAGAAGACTTGTTGGTGACAACTTTCTCTCTTATCACAAGGAGCATGGTGTTGAGAACAGGTCTGTAAATTTGCATCTTTTGCTTCTAATGTCTTCTCAGGACAGAGCATTTCTGAAGCTGGATGGATGGTTCCCGCACTCTCACAAGTCATGAAGATGCTTTCCTTTTCTATTTCAGGCTCCATATACATTCGCTCACAATTCCGGGTCAAGATTTTAAGATCAGCACCTTGATTCTACAAAGTAGGGGAAAAAAAAAAAAGAAGGAAAAAAAGAGAAAATTAATTAAAAATTAGAATTGCTGCTTGACGCAGGCCTAAACTAGAGTCCTGGCTTGAAATGTACCAAGTTGGGGGGTTTGTTAATTTTTTTTTTTTCTTCAGTATTTGTCAACAGTCAAGTTTCTGACTCGTAAATATCAACCTAAGGGACTGAAATCAAACTCCTGGGTCTTAACGGCTTTGAACCTTGGTGAATTCCAGATCTGGATCCAAATGCTAAGAAATACAAAATTTAATCAAGATGAAGATCAGTGACTGATATAGTCCAGGTAGATAAAAACAAATAAAATAAAATAAACCAAACTAAACTAAAATAAAACAGACATATCTACGCCTTTTTCTAACAGTCGGAGTGTCCCATCATACCAATGTAATTATTACATAATGCAAACTGATGAGTTTCTGAACTACCAAGACTAGGTTTTTGGGAGCTTGCCTTCCCCTTTGCTTCCATCATGGGCATTGTTATCTCAAGTTTCACATAGATGCTTTCATAATATGTATCAGTCCTGAAAAGTTTCAGACAATGCACTCCATGTCTGCTGTGCTATGTTCCTCAGAACAAGACTCCTACCAAGAAAGTTAACGTCTCTGCCTCAGTTTTAAGCCGTATTCAAAATTTGTCTTTGGCCATCTCTGATCCCTTGAGGTGACAAGTCCCTCTTCAAAAGGGAGTGCCACAGGTCATCCCAGATCTTGCCTCTGACCAGGTGGTAATGAATTGCTCAATATAAGGCGTGTTCAGCCCTCCTCTAGCAATGAGACATGCTTTGCAACCTTAGGGGGGCTGCTGGGAAAATTGGGGCAGGAAACAAAGACCCTTCTTCCTCCTGCATTTCCTTTATTCTTCTGTACCAAAATACTCCAACTTGTCACTTTATGTAGAAACAATCCATTCCTCAATTAAACTAAGCCAAATTGAACTTAATTTATGCAAGGAGTGCAGGCCTTATTACAGACAACAGCTGGCTGATGTGTGGGCTTGCATGGGATGAAGACAGTGCTGCCATCTGCCTGGCATACAAGATCTGTTAAACTGTTCACCATTTCCCTCAGAACTGAGCTCACACTCTCAAATTCTTGTTCCAGAGTCCCTGCCAAGCTTTTGTTCTCCAAGATTTTCTCTAGTCCTCTTCAGCACTAAATGGATTCCATGGAGGTGCTAAGCATCTTCCACCCATAGCAAATCATAGACGGAAACGTCTACAAGTTTTTACTAGACAAAAATACATTGTTTCCCAAACAAACTACGGTTTATGCTTTTGGTACCATTCATTTGTCAGAACAATCTGTAAAAGTAAGGAGAAATCTAGCGGTCAGCCTTTGAAAAAATAGCCATTATCAGGATGTAACAACACAGACCTCATGACTTACTTTGTACATTTGACCATGTATCTTTCTAGTGATTTTTCTGAAGCTTTGCACCCACTCCCAGCAGAAATGAGGAAATGCTAAAAAACATCAGAATATAAAAAACACCAGTATTTGTAGACATTTTTCATCTTTTAACTTTTATCCAGCCACAAACTCAACTTCACAACTGTTTTGAGTTTGTTTTTTTCCTCCTGAGTCCCAGTTCCACCCACAAGACCCATCCTGGCAGGAACAGCTAAACAAAAAGCAAATAAGGGCCATAGGGAGGAAGCGAACTCTTCCATCACCTCTGAGTTAGGGAAGGAAATAGGGCAGAACATGGAGAAAAGAAAAAGAAACTTAAAAGGATTCTACTGCTTCAAGACAATCTGATATCAGGAACATTTTCATCTGACAGTCTCTCTGCAGATCTAGAAGACACGCATGACCAAACTGATGACCTACAGACCTGCAAAACATTTCACAGGTGAAGTGAGCTTCCCCCAGGATGGGACCCAGTGCACCCACTGGGACCCAGTGCATCCTGCAGCCACATTCCAGTCCCATTTCAAGACAAGGTACAGGCTCTGGCTGGTCCCTTTTCCACCCCGGTTTCCATTCACAGAAGGAAGCCAGAGGAGCTTTTGCATCTCAACAGGTGACCCACACACACCTCATATACAGACAGATCCAAAATATTATGAATCTGAGCAGGAAATAAAATGAAATTTGATTTGGAAAAAAGCAAAGTAATGCACTCTGGAATGTAATACACATATGCCAAGGGGAAAGATATCAGGGGTAAACTACACTGCTGACCAAGATATAGATAATAGAGGGAAAGAATTAAATATGACAAGTAATAAGGCCAATTGAGGTTGTGGTATGATAGAGGAGCAGAGCTACAATTTCCTCTCTTGACGTCCCACATGTCACAATAACGGTCAGAGACCTAATAAAAGAATAAATGGTATAATTTTGGACAACATATTTTGATAGAGCAAAGCTTAAACAGAAACACCAGTACAAATGCTCTGATTTGGAATTAAGACAAAATTTTAAAAATACACTTCTGCTCTGCAGAAACTATGTTGTTAGCTAGAGTCAATAGTGATACTGGGACTATCTTTACTTATCAGTATTTCTTGATAACAAAACTGACAGGCACATCATAATTATCTCCTAAATAATTATATAAAGCTGGGATCTTCAGGATATGACAAAACAGTAAAGAAAGCCAAATACATTAGGTTTTGATAAAACAAAGAACAGAAAGGCAGCTAAATCACCTTACTGTTGTGTGTGATAAAAAGGTATGAGTAAAGTTGGTGTTAAAATGACCCTTTTCCACGTGACTTTTTTAAAAGGCACCTCCAAGCACCACAAGAATCTTCACGGTATAATCTCAGTTAGCTGCTGTTCTCTGCTCCCTTTGCCATACCTGAGAAATGGACTATCTTCACCCAATGTGACAAAACCTGTTTCTGGACTGAGTGACAAATTGTCACATTCACCTGAAAATAAACTCAGTAGGCATCAGATAAGGCTATTCTGGTTCTCTTTTTCCCTACAAAATGTAGGGATAATTTATACATCAGTCTCTCACCTGATCAGTTGAACCATTTCTGTTAATGAAAGCAAGAAGTTAATCTCTGAAATGAGACGATTAATTTTACCTCATGGTTTCTCACTGGTTTTTAAGAGGAAATAGTCTAGCAAGGTCTCCACCATAAATAAAGTCTCCGTGTTACATTTATATCCCTCTGTTTGCACAAATGGACTGTAACAAACCGCCCCTAGAGTACAGACAATAAGTATATCACTGCCACTGGATCAGAGCTCCCTCAAATCAACCACATTTGGAACTGGTTTTGGTTTACACTGTTCTCCAGCAGTAGTTTAGTGGCTCTTTCTATTTCCCCATTTCATGCAATGCCACTCAAATTCCTCTTTCCTAAAATAACACTGCTTTAAATGGCACATCTGTCTTGGATTAGCTAAAATAACTCAATATCTGTAGTTATTCTGACTGCTTTAGACAGGTGAAACCAAAGACATGAGCTATACTTTATCCTGCAGATGCTCACTGACAGGCACATCCTGCTAGCATCCTATTCCTGCTGAAGAGGCAGAAAAAGAGGACGTTAAATAAGAGCTACAGAATTTCCAAGGACAGAAGGAAAGTTCTCTGCCTTTGACAACAGCCGAGAGCAATAGGCTGACCATGCATAGCAGTCATGGGTCCATGATCTGAAGTGGTAAGAATTTTCCAACGGATTGGGGTTTTTTTGTGTCTCCCACAAAAAGTGCAGCCAACTATAACACAGGTGACAAAATGGGATGTTACTAGCCAGCCCTCGGGCAGATCATATCGAACAAGCAGGGCTGGTATCACAGCCTGCATGAGCTCTAGTTACCCAGACTAGGACTCCTCTGCTCTGACGCAGAGCTCCTGCCCCTTTGCACATTGCTTGGGCTCAGACCGTGCCCTCCGAACGTTCAGCTCTCATCTCGGCCAGACTCAGAGCAAAAGCCTGAGACAAGACCACTGTTTCAAGTGAACGTACCAACCACCCCAGCCTATTAGCAAGCATGAGGTGTAGCCTCCCGAACTCTCCTGTTGGATCTGTGGCACATAGTATGAGTATAATATTCAGAAACAAAGCATGCTAACCACTTGATGGAGCGTTATTCTGCATCTAAGGACTACTGAAGTATTTTATAGAGTGCAAAACTTTTCAATGAAGCAAAAAACTTTGAGAAATAAGAGACCTAATCTCTGCTCAGATTCAAAGTTGGCAGAGATTTGGATCCCAGCTTCCTCTGTCATAGGAAACAGATTTAGGCAAACTGTTTTTTCAAAATTCCAGCAAAAGAACTGTGAATGGTGGCAAGTTGCACCAAGAGAGAGCAAGAATACATGTCTCATTAAAAATTATAACTGAGTAGGTTTTGAGCTCAGATAACCAGAAAACCTTCATTTTTTCCAGCAACTATTCACTTAAATGAGACAAGAGGCACAGATGTATTTTTAAAACATTTGAATGAAAAATTAAACAACCGTAAGCTGATTGAAAATGATGTGTTGGGCATGCACAGTAATTCTTACTCATTACTGTTGGAACAGAAGTCCTCACCCATTTCGTATTCAGAGCCAGCCACTAAACCAGTTCCCATCCAACAGTTGTTTATTGGCCTATGTGAAACCTTTTGCTGGGTTTCAGTCTAACTCCTCACGGGCAGAGTCAACCCGTCGTAATGTTCTGACACCCTTTCAGTTTCCTTTCGCTCTTCCCTTGCTGTGTAACCCAGCTCCTTCCTCCGCTCTCACCTTTCCACCCTTTTCCCACATCTTTCTGCATGTTGCTCCCAGCACACACCCTCTCCTTCACGGCAGCATTGGAGTGCAGCGCACGTGACTAGCACCTGCATTTCTGTACTAACTGCCATGCTCTAAACTTGAGAGCGCCGCAGCAATAAAACACTCCAAATCACAGTTCTCCATTACACATGGCAGCTTCTAGGACATCACACACAACAGCAGCGAGTTACCATCTTAACACATTGACAGGGCCAGTGGCCCAACACATGAACAGCTTCACTGGCCTATGCAGTCCTTGCAATTCCGGCTACCCTGGAATCTATCACAGCCAGAGGTATGACGTGCTAGCCAAAACACTTTTTGAGCACAACCAGATTACCCAGCTACTTGGAAGCTCCACGTCAGTTCTGCTTCTCTCCTTTTTGTACAATAACATTTAAAATTATCTAGAAATGACGTAAATTTACATCAGGAAGGTCAAACCAAATATCTCACAAATATTATGAGAACAGGCTGTTCTGACTTGAGCAAAACCAAAATAATGGCAGGATAAACAGTAGATCTGATCAGCAGAAAAAAAAAATGCTCTAGAAATATACAAACACTACATGTCATTCTTCCCGGGCTACGAGCGTAAACATTAAGTATTTAGCCTATGCCCTGGAATCCCTCCAAACCCGCCAGTCCCAGCAGGACTTCACCAGCACCACTGGCATTCAGTAGGCCATAGCCATGGGCTCTGTAATTCAGGAGTGACACCAGCACCTTGTGCCGAGTGTGCTGGCTGAACACTAAACAGAGATCAGCTTTTGAATGACACACTGCAAACCTGAAGCCTCCCGGCTCTCTGTACAGTATGTACTATTGTACAGCTGGCACAGTTGGCTTTCAGGACCTATTATTAATTAAGCTGCTTTGAAGCATTAAATAAACAAAGAATTTCACCTGGGGCTAGACCACGAGGTCATCAGAGCAGTCAGGAGCCTCCCATCTTCACCATCTAACAGAAGGAGAAGTCACCCAGAACAGCAGCTGCTGCACAAGCCAGACTGCAAATGTTGCTCCAGTTAGCGGCAACTTGGCACTGAGAGGAAGTGTAAATCCTTGGGTAATTAGTGCTGGGGTTCTGTGGCTGCTGTGTACCTCTCAGCAGACCTGAATCACCACATGCAGAAGGAAAATACAACGCTCTTCAAAAATGGTCAGCTGTGATTTTTGCTACGAGTCCCTCACCCTGCTCCTGGCAGAGCTGTCTCAAATGCCGGGCTCCAGCTAACACCACAGTGCACTTTTACATGAACCTACTGCTGCACAATATTGCTATCCTGCAGCAACAGGAGGCTGATTCTTTCCTGCCTTTGTTAGGTCACACGTAGACTGCCGAGAAGCTTCTGGTTTACTATATGGGAGTTGAGAAGCTGTCCACACTTTCCTTGTGGAAAATAAAGAGCCGTTCCCGGATGGGACACTTTTGTTGGGCTTATTTTCAAGACCCCGTAATTTTGAACCTACACCTAAATTTAATCTTCACTCGTGCGTGCTTAAAACAAGGGGTTTGCTTTGTGCTCATATCTAGCCCTTTTGTGTACACCGACACTCCTTTCCTAGTTAGTTGTTACCTAATGTAAAGTTTTGGTCATAGACACACAAACAGAAGAAATACATACTGACTGCAGGCAGCAAGAGTCCAACTACCCAGTCTGAAATCTGGCCACAGCACTTCCAGTAACGTAACAGCTGCTCTCTGCTAAGAGGGCTCTGGGATTTAAGTTATCGTACTACACTTGGAAAAAAATGAAACAATGCCCCTTGCAAACCATGGCAATATATACTGTCAAGGAATTCTCAGTAAGTTAATTTCAACAGAAGGGTATTCCCCATCGTGAGAACATTATGTGCTGCTATAATGTGACTGCAATTTTACATATGTAAAAACAGAGAAACCTATGGACGTTTTTCAGGCAGAAGAATTCAGTGATTTTTGACTGCTTAAGACACCCCAGTGGCGAGATTAAAGTCAGTCTACTATCCAGAACTGGGACACATTTTTACTTAAATAATATAGATGAAGAAAAGCACGTGGAACTGGAAAAGCTTGTGTTTATTTCTCATAAATGTTTCTTCTGTACAATTAGCTATGCACCTTCAAATCAGTAAAGCTGGTGATAATACGATTATTCATTATTTAATGCTCACACATATGTATTTATATATCCAAAGTCTTTACTATGTGAAATAAAAAGTATGATCCAATTCTCCCACTTACGGAAACTGGTGCAGCATCATATCAGGCTGTAAAACTATGATGATTTCCCCAGCTGACTTCCTACCAACAGCATAAAATATGCAAGTACACTGAGAGTACCACTTTGGGTTTATTTTTAACTAGTTTTCGCATTTCAGCTGGAATATCTGGCTCTTTCATTGTTTTATTTTTAAAAAGCAAAGCTCCATTCCCCTCTAACATGAGCTCTCTGGATTAAATTCCCCTTCGTGTCATAAATTCAACCCTGTTGATTTGTTTTAGATTTCCAGCACCATAAGTACATGACAATGTTGTTCTTTGCGTACAAACTGAAAATAAAGTAAATCAAAACATTCTCTGCTCACAATAGGTATTCAAGAAACTTTCTAGGTTGAGAGAAACGTTACACTGATAAGACCTGTGCAGTAGCCTACATATCAGCTTTCCCTATCCAGCTGTCCAGAGCCCCGTTAGTGCCTCTTACTATCATCAGTCTCACTCTATAATTAGAACAGCTTATGGTTTATTTGGGCCTTTTTCAAAACCAGATTTCCTCCCCAGCCGTAGCTGTCATTCAGAAGTACATGAATAATATCTTTCAAAGTAATTTAAATTTTACATTATTTTGTGACAAATGGGAAATAAAATGCATTTAAATCAGTAGAGCAGCTCTTTCTATGAAATGATAAACACTTACCCTGGCTGAGACGCTTTCATTTGTTATCTGATTTTGCTCAGACAGGCCCCAAGTCCTTTTCCTTTCCCAATGACAGTCTTTATCTGCCTCCTCTGTATGACACAAACCAGCCTGCATTTGCAAGCTTTTTGTCTCCTCCGGGACTTGCGCTGAAATGACACCTTCCTGAGAGGGAAACAGAGCACTGGATTCCTTAGCCTCTGCTGCAGTCTGAAAAGTTTGTCCTATATTACTTACGTATCTGCAAAGCTCTTTCGGGTTTAGCAACCTTAAAAGGTTTCTTCTTAGACTTTCTGTTAAGGTACAGACAGCACGCCTTGGATTTTCTTCCGGCAAATTTCTTCCCCCCTCCTCTAGCAGCAATGAGCTTTCACCCAGCAAATCCTTGTCCATACTGTTTTCTGTCATTGTCTCTGAAGCCTGATTTGCCAAGGAAGCACCTATGCCACTAGTAGAAGAGTCCGTCTTGGCACATATATTATCTTTGTTCTTTGATTTGTCGGTTGAGAAACCTGCAGCTGAGTGGCTGCTTCCATTATTTTCTTCTTCAGTTCTGGGACAGTCATTTCCAATGGCTGCAGATGCAGCAGGCACTTTAGACTTTTCCTTGTCTTTCAAACTGGTACTTTTATCTCGGTGGTGTACAACGGTGAGAGTCATCTCTGCTGGCAAAGTTGACTGGCTGTACATAGAGGGGTCTCTCCTTACATTTACTCCTTTGAATTTTGAGTGATGACCACAGAAGCCAATGGTGGTATCCATAGGCGTAGTGTTATCTGACACTTGAGGCAGACAAGGCATTTCACTGAGGAAGTAAGCACACCCATCACAATCCTTACTCAGTTTTAAATCATCTTCATCGTCACTTTCTAATAAAAACTGCAATTTCTTTTTCCAGATTTCATTTTCGTGCGCTGTCAGCACATCTGAGCATTCAAAATAGTCTAGGTAATCATCAGAAAAGTCATCACTTACACTTGGAATTTTCTCTGCACAGGTCTTCAGAATAGTGGCAGAATTTTCAGAATTACCTTTTACAAAATAATTGTGATTTATTATGGGAGTATCTGCCTGCTCACTGAACAGGCTATTCATGGTTAGTGGTCTACGGAGCCCAGTCTTTTTACATGCCTGGAGACCTGCCAGAGACTGACCAGATACAGAGTCTTCTGTGCTAAGGCAACAGCTGTCTGTGGGGTAAGTGATTACATTTGTAGGGCGGGAATGTACCTGTCTGCTGCAGTGTTTCTCTGCTTTTCCAGCAGTGACACTGACCATACTGTTAGAATGAATTGGGTCATCACCATTCTCTGACAAATCCCTCAGGCAGGAAATAGTTTCTTGAGCTTTAAACACATTTTTTACATCCATGTTGTCTTCCGTGCTAGGCAAGCGTCTGTGGGACCTCTCAAATGGGGACAATACTTTTGCTTTTTCTCGAGCAGTAAACCACTAATCTTTGGAGTCAGAATCTGGTGAAATCAACATGGGGTCACCCTCATAGGGGTAACTCTTCTGTTGTGCAAAATGTTTCTCCTTCTGCTCATTTTACCCTGAAGTCTCCCACATTGTTATTTAGGTCAACAACAAATTCTGGGGAAGTTTTCGGTTTTGTATCTGATTCCAGCTCAACAGAAGTTGAACAGTAGGTCATTCTAGCTGTCCAGCTGTTTCCAGGAACTGTTCAATAAAGTGCAGATCTTGCTCTGCGCACCTGCAAATAAAAGAAACCTGAAGTTTAAAACTACTTCTAAAATGGATATACGTATATTCTAAACGGTGGGCAACTGACACAGTTACAAGCATTTTCAAAAAAAATAAATCATTATTTAAAAATCAAGATCATACATTAAAACAGTAACTATAACCCAGCTATCTATGCAATGACACTTCATGGCAACACACTGTAACTGTCCCGAGTGATTTGTGCTAGGAAAACAAATTCTTAAGCATGCCTGCACACACATGTAGCAGCAAAGTAGGCTGTAGCACACATGGTTTAGTCATTTCTAAATGCAAACAGTAATCTGCAGACAATATAAATTTTCACATGTGCATGACTTCTGCAGGTACCAAGTACTTGCTATTTCAGTAGTCACACTGGTAAAACAGTAGGCTATTCCTTGAACTGGCATCATAGGGACATAAATTCCAAAATCTGTTTGTAGAAATACCTGGAACAATCAGTCTGGTTAGATTTTATAGGGCTGCTTCTGTTTAAAGCAATTCTACTGTACTTTGGCTTGATGTTTGTAATTTCTGTGGTGAGAGAATATGAAATGAAGCTGGTCAGCTTCAATTTCCTGCTCATATTGAGTCTTACTTTCAAACAGCTGTGCAGCAGCAAAATGGTGTGGCAAGGCAGAATTTACATAAAAACAAAGTGAAATACACCAAAAGGCTTCCATTTGCTGAACCACAAGAAATATGGAATCATCTCTCTCTCTTGTAAAAAAAAGTTTCCTAAGCATTCCCAAGTCTTAGGATCTTGGACACTCGAGATGTTTCTGTATACTACTAGAGCACCCTGGCTCATTCTTCACCACAGGGTACCCACGCTAATCACAGCAGGAGTCTTCCACCATCCAGGGATCCACTCATCTGGGAAAGTAGTATAGCAAAACTGAGTTTCAAGTAAATTTGATCTCATGAAGGATGCTGGACTAACAGCTTTGAAAAATAGTGACCTACTTTTATTCACAGAACTGGTAGCACATGAAGAACAGCAGGAAAAAAATTTCTTGCCACCCTGCTAACCCAATGAAACAATTTAAAGATGCCTCTACTCATTCTCCTTTTCCTTCTCTCTGCTTCTCCCATTGTGACCTTTTCAGCTAATGTTTCTCACCTGCTGCAAGACAACCAGCCACTACCACCCCAGCACAGCAACCTTTCCCGACGCCCTTCCAAGCACTTCATAGCGCTGCGTCTGTTCTCTGCGGGGCCACAAGCAGAGCAGCCATTGGACCCGTCAGCACCCAGCTTCGTGTCACAGTCCACCACAGACACTGATCAAAGTCAGTTGGCAAGAAAATATGTGGGAGCTAGATTAGAGCTTAATGGCTAAATAGCAAGGGGCTTGCATGGCTTGCTTGGAATCTGCCTCTCCTGTAAAGAGCACAAAGCAGCTAGGTGTATTTTTATTTCCTTCGGGCAAACCCTGCCACAGACACCTATTCCACAGAGCTACCTAGGAGGAGCAAAGCAGGAAGACAAGGTGGTTAACCACAAGGATACTAGGAGGGACATCTTAGGTTGTATGATAAACGGCTAGACTTCATGCACACAAAGGAGCGCACAGAACAACGGCTGATGGGGGAACCAGACCAGCACCCTCTCCCAGCACGCAGCACGTATGTGTGTGGTATACAGACCTGTATGTGCCTACTGAGTACACGTGCTCAGCCTCACCAGTCAACTTCAGGACACAAAGCTGTGGCAGACTTGCCGTAAGGCTGCTGTCTTTGGCACTTCCTAACAGGCAACCTGGGTCAGCACAGGACCTCTGGAGTGCGTTACAAGAGGGAAAGGGAGCAGAGTTCAGTGTTTTTGATATGAGAAGTAAGGGGGAGTGGGAGGAGGTAGTGAAAAGGCAGTGGAGAAGCAACATGTTTTGTCAGTTCAGTCTTGGAATAAATTGGCAAAGGTCCAGCATACAAGGAAGTGGAGGCCAACAGGAAGGGATGGTTCGTAGAGCAAGCCTGATGTGCCACAAAGGTATACCATCAGCTCGGAGGTGTAGCCAGGAGGTTGCCAGAAGACACAGAGGACAACAAAACAGCTTTACAGTAGTACAAGCTAGCTGAGTCACAGTGGCTTCACCAGAGATGCTTTGCAGTATGAAACTAAGAGGGGAAACAAGCACCACTGTATACAGTGCTGCTGACGTGCAGAAGCTTTCAGGTTACTTTTTAGCAGGGCCTGTTGCAATAGGACAAGGGGTAATGGTTTTAAACTAAGAGAGGGGAGATTCAGACTACGCACAAGGAAGAAATTTTTTACAATGAGGGTGGTGAAGCCCTGGCACAGGTTGCCCAGAGAGGTGGGAGATGCCCCAAACATTCCAGACCAGGCTGGACAGGGCTCTGAGCAACCTGATTCGGTTGAAGCTGTCCCTGCCCATGGCAGGGGGTTGGACTGGATGGTCTTTAAAGGTCCCTTCCCACCCAAACCATTCTATGATTATCCACACAGGAGGTACAGGGCATGAAGACCGTGTGCTGGCTTCCTCAAACTACCACCTCTGAGCCTGAGAAAGAGTCTCCATCAAAACCCAGCGCATTACGGGCTTCCCTGCTGAAGAGGACAAGAGGAGGACAATTAGCATATTGTAGTGCTTCTAAACCTGCCGACTGGCCCTGGGCCAAGGCTCCACACTTGCTTCATACAGGCATTTGAACTACAGTCCAGACCATGCGTGCAACAAGGGCCTGGAGAAAAATAAAGGCATCGGATCCCATTACCTGCAGCCTTTCAGATCTCCGATCACTTTTTGCTTTCCAACACTAAGAAATATAAATACTTAACAGGAAAAAGATGGAGCAGTAGAGATTAATCATTTTCTCATCCACTTTATTACAGTGCCATGGAATTACCCCCCAGCATTCACCCATCTCCTCCTAAATGTGTATTTGCCTAATGTTCCCTGTTGCATTCTTTCAAATCTGCTTTCATCTTTGCTTTTCAGAAGACCAGATGCCTCTTTTTTAGAGGGTAAGTTATTCTAAAAGCATGATAATTTTCCCAGCTGAAAAGAGCCTTGGCAACGTTTTTTTAATGCAAATTGACTCATGAATACTCTTTACTAAAACACTTGTACTATATAGTTATCATTATCTTAGTTCAGCTGCATTTTGACACTGAAGGGAAAAAAGCTGTCAGATTTCTCGATATGAAAATTAGATTAGATTGCTTGTGCATTCTGTCAGATCCAACAATGAAAATTAAAGCAAAACAATGTTCCATGAGGAAAACTGCAATAAATGCTGGTCTTCCACCCAAGATAAAGAGATTATTTTTTTAAATCTGGGGAGAAAATAGAAGATATTAGATAAAACCATAATTTCAGTTACTGAATTTAGATAGAAATTGGAAAGAGAACTGTTAGTATAATACCCTCTCAGCTCCTCAAGAAAACTTATGACAGAAGATGCATAATGAAATTCACTGAGGAAAGACGAATGGGAAATCATGATAATTTACCATCAGCTATTGACTAGTAACCTGAAAATGAGCTCAATTCCTAATAAACTGGATTTTGAATGTTTGGTGAATAGAAGACATGGGAACATTTAAACGTATAAGGGTGTTCTGGCTGCTTGTCTCAAGTCTTGCTCTGGAAACCAACAATGCTACTTGAGGAACTGGGCACTAGCTAACAACGGGAGGGCAGTGAAGCAGAACCATGTAAGAGCAGTTAACACCATCAGGTTTTAGCAGGTAATGGTAAAAAGGTGCTTATTTTGGTTCTCCAATGCTCTGTAAACATATCTTCCATCTCTTCCTGATCAGAACAGCAATGTCTGTTAGAGAATTTTTATGGTGCCCCTTGAGGAGAATTAAACACGTGTTTGTGCTCAAATAAAAAAAATATTTAAGGAACAATGCACTGGACAGAGTCCTACCACCATCAGCAGTTCTACCAGGAGTCTGCAAAGATCGTGAGGACCGCTTTTTGCTTGCACACACCTGGACCAGCACCAACGGGTGAGCGGCTGCACGGGCACCTCACCGGCTGTGGGTCCATCCGCCAGCCCAGCTCTGCTGCCCAAAGGCAGCCCCCGAGCACTCACAGTGCAGGACAGCCACAGGACAATGCTGTGCCTGCATCTTATCTCACTGCCAAGGGAAACTCCACTCCCTGACAGAGAGTGGTTTGGGCTCTGGCATTCCTGCTTCCAGCCAGCTTAACCCCTTCTGCAGCTGGGCCTTCTCGCCCTCTGTGACAGACTGCTCCTCAGTCACAAATTACCACTGCTGAGCAGCTACAACCTGAATTCCCCTTTACTATCCCTGGACATGCTGGCTTCCCCTTTCCCCTTCCTCCACCCATCACTCGGGTCTGTCTCCACTCCCACGAAGAAAACCACACGCATATCACCACGGTCTGACGCTGCCTAAGCTCAGTGCCCTAGGAACTAAGGACAAGGAAAAACAAAGCTGGCAGCAGCATGGGAGCAGCCACCCGAGAACTGTGGTTGGATATGATCTTGGAGAAGTACAGAATTGATGAAAACCCGCAATAGTCAGATTAACAAGGCAGCAGTAGCCAGGAAAGACATTTGTAGATGCTTCACCAAAATCCTTTTACAGCAGGAAATAATCAAAGTGTTTCAAAACATATTATGCAAAAGAGCGGCCGGAAAAAGCATTAAAATGGCTGAAACAATCACTCAACATTTCTCAAAGAAAAATATATAATAAAACAAATTCAAGTAAATTTTCAGAAAAAATGCTGTTTTTAAAAAATTCACACTTTGTCATAATTCCATACTGGTTTTGAAAAACTTATTCCTAGTGAAAAATAAAAATGTTGATCATTTAAACTTATTTTTATTAAAATGCCAACATTCTTCCCAATTTGAAACTTATTTTTAAAATAAAAAATGTTCAATATTTGATCATTTGTTCCAACCAAGACCAAAACATTTTTGGAAAATTAACATGGAAGGAAAAATGTTTAAATGAGTTTAATTTTTTAGTAATAGCCACTTTGCAGGTGCTTTTGGACCCAAAGCCTCTTCTAATGATTTCAGAAGGAACTGTGGGCTTAACCCTAATGTCAGTAAAAAAAAAATTTTAACTGACAAAAATCTACAATTTTGATTAAACTTAAAAGGTGGCCATTTTCCTCTCTTGCATCACATCCCTTTCCTACTTTATTTAGCTATAACCAAAATGGAAATCTTCCTTTGTAAGCAATTTTACATTCACAGAAGTTATTTTTACAGAAAGCTTATGCACGTCACAAGTCCAGGAGGGAATTTCTGTCTTTCTATGGGATTCATGTCCTCTACAGCCACCGGAAAAAATTCACTCCACTACCTCTCTGAGGTTTTTTTCCTCTTATTTACGATCTATTCATCATGCAACCTCTGTTGTCTGTACAGTCCTACCCAGCCCACACCCTTATTCAGTAGGATTTATTCCTATCTTTCAGATGCACTTGCTCCTTCCCCTCTTTCACAGGACTGTCAGTCCATACCCACGTATTGTCTCACTCCTTATCATGACCACAGGAGCCTTTTGGGTCCGGGACCATTGTGCGTATTCACATGCTGCCTGGCACAATGGCCACCTGATCTATGCCCAAACCTTGTATAGTACTACAGTACAATTAACATACTAACCGTGCTTTGACAACCAAAGCATTGTTTAGGCACGTGAAAGCTCCACATCTGTGCATAAATATCCCTGTATGGCTGTCCGCGTTCTGCAGATGACCCACTTTACACCCACCTCCGCGCAAAGGAGTGGGAAAGAAAAGCGTGCGTTAGCCCACACAAAGGGTTATCTTAGCTAAGCACACAGGAGGAATAAAACTGATAATCCCCCTATGTTTCACATTAAGAAATATCCTTCCATCAACTAATATTTTGGTCTCCTTTTACCAAGCTGCCACTGGGTCTGGGATACCTGAAAACACAAGACAAATGGATAGCTACATAGATAGCACATGTTTGTAATAGCCTTAGATCACACCGACCACGTCTTCAGTAACTTCTCTGCCATTGTTCACACTTGCGGGGCCACACAAAAGCTGGCAGATCCCTTTTGCTTAACTGGTCAAGGATTAACTTTCACTGAACTTCTACACACAAACCTACATACAGAAAGCACGGTCTCTCTCCTTTGCACGGGTGAGTACTGGAGGAGGATGTGGACGCATGCATAATACAGTCTGCTCACCTATTCTTTTAACACCTCTCCATCAGACTGATCTTGTTTAGAAAGTCAGTGGAGTGTTTGCTTCTGCACGTCATTGTTTATTCCAAGATACCTGGTCTGAGACAACAAACTCCCCAAATGCCAGCAGTTTCCTACTATCACCTCCGCTCCACAGGCCAAACTACGGGATCTGGATTTGCCCTTTTGAAAAAAAATTATTATCCCCTAGACTACCCTACTAAACTTTAGATTTATCAATAGCTCCTCTGCCTGCCTGGGCATACTATACACGTTTTCACACATCCTTTTATAGGGATGTTATGCTGGCAGGTAGCTTAAACACAAAGAAAGCTGGTGGATGTAATTAGACCTCATTTAAGATAAACATGAAAAATCTCCAAATCAAAAGACTAATAACCACAAAACCTTTCTTTATGATGAACAGCAATGGTCATATACTATGCAGATCCAATCGGAAAGCTAGCTGGCATGTAGAGCAGGATGTTATAAATATTATATTGATTAAAGTGAGAGAAAGCAGCAAAAGCAGAACAGAAACAATAAAAAAAAAAAGCAGAAAGGGATCTCCACTAACCACACGACCCCAATAAAAATCTAAAAGGGTCAACATCTGAAAGGTGGGACTAGGCAGAACTTCCCACCGCCTGGGTCTGTACCCATGCCCCTGCCTCACGCCGGCATCGTGCTGGAAGGAGTGCTGCGTACACAGTATTCCTCTCTTACCCTGTATTTGGCACAGGCAGAAAACACAAGCACGTGGGATAGAACGGAGTCCTGCCGCAGCCTGGCCAGGTTCTCAGTTTGCCTGACCAAGGACTGCGGCAGTACTGCGGAACACAAAGGTGCGTTAGTCCAGACATTGACAGGAAAGTTCGGCATGAAGCACTGGCCACAAGAGCCTTGTATATGTGATTACTGATTTCTACAGTGCTCAGGGAAACAGGACTTTATGTGCATTTCTGTCAATAAATATGACTTGTACTGTTTAAGATTAGGCATGAAAAGCCACACACCACAACCAGGCAGTCACAGCGATCCCTAGCATATGTATATGAGAACTGAAAGAATTACATCTACTGCAATAGCTTGCACAGCAAATGACCTGCAGTAGCAGACGTAGCTTAAAATGAAATATTACTGCTAACAAAGCTTGAGTTTTTATCACCCTGACTCTCGGACTGCTTGGTTTGCAGAGATACAAAGACATCATAGGCCTAATCACTCAATAACCTTACAGATCCTTTCTACAACGACCAACTCTGGCACCGTAAGTATAATACACATCCTGTCACCCAGCTGCCTGCAAAATCTTAGGGCCCTGTTTAAATGCAGTTACGTTCCAAGGCTAATGCTAATTCCCTTTCCATTCTCCCTGGAAATACTTCTCAAATATGTCTTAACTTTCTTGCAAAGAGTTTTCATACCATCTGTATAGCTGCAACGTTCTAAGAAATCAACTGCCCTAATTCCATCCACTCCCCAGACCCAGCCTGCCAACTGTTTTGTGTTTGGGAATACACACATGTTTTCACTTCCTCATCCAGGGCATCTCTCAACAGAGATTTTTTTATTTTGTAGCAAATTCCTAAGTTTAGCGTTTTTCTTCTTCCAAATCAAAACAAAACAGAGACTTTCCCTATTATGCAATAAACACCAATTTAGATTTCTTAAATGAGATATTATATTCCACATATGGAAATTCATATAATATATTTATATTTACAATCAGAATCGTACAACATCTTTTTTCCAAAAAGGTTGCCATGCATGTTTTGCCATACTTAAATGCTTATTTTCATGTTCTTTGTTTTAAACTTTTCCTTTACCAGAAACAAAAGTTATTATTAAAAGTTTTCCTTTAAAAGTTTCACCAACATCCGCATGTTTCTGTGAATCTTTTTTTTTTCCATGCAGCCATCAGTACTGATGATTCAAATTCCACATGAAATTTCTGATTCACTTTCCTCTACTCCTACTCTACACAACCTTTCCAAAGTGATTGTGCCAGCCAGCCATAACAACATTTTCCAAAAGCGTTGTGTCCATGCGTACATTCTGAAATGTTGTTACTTTGTAAAAGTTAAAATCTCCAAAACAACAAAACCTGGAATTCTAGAGTTCAATTATAACTCTGTGAACTCTATTTACAACTGGGCTATAGTAAGTATTTATACAGCAGTTTGCTTACTGTAGAGCCTAACATTTGATGGGGTAAGAGTAGTGAGAACCCATGCACACAGGGATGTACAATGACAGCACTTTCTACTTGTTCTGTATCTCACAGTAGTGCTGCCTGACTCAGTTCTGCCTGGAATCCCCAGTGCTGGAACACAAACAAGAACTATAACCATATTACTCTTCTATAAATCCTTCAAGACATTGCAATGAAATAGAGAGCAGCACACTTCTCAAAGACCAGGTAATGGCAGAAATCAAACTAGCAAAATGCAGTATTATCTAAACCAATTATCATGTATCTATTAACAAGGTTTGGATAAAAAAAACATCCATGAAGTTTTGGCTGTTCAGAAAGCAGACAACAGGAATATGTCCTTGCCAAATACACTGTGATACATTGTGTTTCTTCAACTTCCGACATGCGAGGCTTTTCGACAACTTTTACATTAGCATACTACCCATTGTAATCAGCACCACAGTATAAAGAAAACACCACAGCTACAATTCATTGGCTAAATGCATGAAGAAAACACCACAGCTATAATTCATTGGCTAAATGCAAGACAAATAAATGACTGGCTCTGCATATCTCTAACAAACATCTTAATATAGAGTAATTAAAAAAAGCAATCACAGCACAAGTCTTAACACTGATCTGTCTTAATCTATTTTTAACATTTGCCAACCATCTGACACTGTCAGCACGAGCAATTAATGCAGCCTGATAATCATCTACATGCTACCAAACGACTAGATTTTTTTTTCTCAGAAATGGAGGAAATTTTTATCTAATGAGTATTTGGCCATGCCATATATATTTAGAAAAAATAAAATGCATATTTCAGGATACCCAGTGTCACTTACACATTCTTTAGAGAAAGAAGCTTGCTTTCATACAATTTTTGCAATTTTGTTTGTCTTGATGAAACTCAGTAGAAATAGTACCAGAGTGTAATTTCAGAAGCATTTAGCAGAATTCTAAATGCAACGTTTAAAAACCCAAAATCTATCAGGATGAGCGAAAATGATTATACTTTACCAGAAGCAAATAACAAATCATATTTCCTGTTCAATAACAGTATAAATCACTATATTCATGCAATACATTAACAATAAAGTAACTTGCTCTTCTTCATTTATTTATCTTTTATGATACACATTCTATTTGCACACAGTAGAAGAAAGTAGACAAGTAATTTATGAAGTATAAACAATTTAACCTCTCTAACCATAAATATGCACTTACCCTTGCGTGCTCTTTTCTTTAAGTTCTAGCAGTGGGCCAGGCCTGTAGTTTGTGTGAGACAAAAGACAGTTAATTTATGCATGTTGTTTCAGAGCTGAGAAGCTAGCTGAAAGCTTCAGTGTTGTTTTGCTAGTATGACCTTAGTATAACGAGTCTGACCACAGACAGCTTGACTTTTAAGAGAGACTATTTCATTACACTCAGCAGATGGCTCTTCCTGGGAAAACCTCGGCCAGACAGAGTGAGCGAGGGAGCTGCCAGAGATAAGAGGGTACATCCTACTTCCATAGAAGTCCACGGAATTCCTCATGGCCTTTAGGGAGAGGAAGTGTTGGCCTTAGCTTTTCATAATAAAGCACTGGGCTGTTTCTTAAACCATGTGCTTAACTGCTTTGCGAGGCATGTTGGGAATTTCTTACTTCCTTGAAGTTAAGCACACAAAAGTTCTCCTGAACATAAGAAAATGTGCAATCCCTACCAAGTAGGCTGAGAAAACCAAAGGTGGATAGTGAACTTCTAACAATCACTACATAAAAACTCACGTCATGATTCACATTCCTCAAAGGCACATAAGCGAATCCCGAAGTAAGAAAGCATTCCTACTCCTGTTACCCAAGCAGGCAAGTCTTACCCAGCAGGAACTTGAATGAGCTGCACAAACTGCTCTGAGCTCAAGGGATCTAGAAAAGGCTAAAAAGCAACTTTTGTGGCAGCTTTTTTTCTTGAGCTTTTGCTGAAAGCACAGCTGAAACTCGTTATGAGATACTACTGTGCTAAATACTTCTTACTCCCAGCCTTATCTAGACCCAGATAGGAAGCTGGTGTGCTCAGCAATAAATATAGCACCTACAACCCCCCTCATTCAGGAGCAGCAGCAGGGCTATCAGTTTTATAGGATAAACTAATAGTCAAAATAATCCCCAAAGAAAGGAGAGCCAGGATTTAAAACCATGTTCAACCTGAGGTAATTTAACTGCCTGATGTTGTAAGAAGACACTCAACAAGCACAGATCATAGGCTGAGGTGGGTGAAAGGCACCTGCCTGATTCTCCAGCAGCTAAGCCATACACAGCTGTGGGTCACTACGTATCACCACTGTCTTGCCTGTAACCATTTTGCCACGCAGATCAGTTTTGCAGCTAAATTAGGGCAAATAAACTATTGATTAACGATGCAGGAAAAAGCCACTCAATGCAATTTCTTCAAGTTTAAATAACTGGCTTGTTTTTCCGATATTCTGGACCCTACAGAAGTCAGGAAAGATGCTATACCGTCATCTGCTCTGCAGGCAGATGGGTACCTCCAAGCCTGTTTTGACCAGCACATGAGGTAACAGACTCCACTCCACAGCCATGCTGTGCTGCTGCAGCCGCCTGACCTCCAGCTCGCTCTCTGGGAAGGCGAGGCAAGCTTGCAGCCACAGGGCACAATACTGCAGGAACAGGGGCAGCCGCATTTGAATGCCTGATCACCGATTCAAGAGTTAGCAAAATAACATTTTTCTTTTTAACGTACTTTCGGTCCACTTTGAGCAAGTCGTCATTCCAGAGAGGCGAGAATTCCGTCAGCGGCGATGGCGAGCAGCCACGGCAAGCTCTCTCGGGGGAGGCTCTCCCTCACCGAGCGGCCTGAGGCGCCCGGCCCCGCCGCCCGGGCGTCCGCTCGCCCGAGGACCGGCCGCAGGGAGGGCGTGTGCCACGGCGGGGAGGCCATGGCGGTGCGGGCCGACAGAGCCGCTTCTCCCCGCCGCCGGTCGGTTTCTGCCCGGTCCATCCCCCGCCCGACCCCTCGCCGCCTCACGGGACCGCCGCCCGGCCAGGCCTGCCCTCAGCGCCAGCGGCTCCCGGCCTCAGACGCTCCCCCTTCCCGCCTCACACCGGGTAACACAGAGCCCCGGCCGCTCCCCTCACGCTGCCAGGCCGAGGGAAGCCCTTCCCCTCCCAAAGGGCCGCAGGCGCGGCGCGGCTCCTCTCAGGGCAGGGCGGAAAGCCGCGCCTGAGGCGAGCCGAGCCGAACCGTGCGGCTGCGCCCGCGCGTCCTTCCGGGCGGGAGCGCCGCCCCGCGCCGGCCGAGAGCGGCGATGTCGGAGCCGGCGCGGGGCGCGCCCGGGGCCCTGCCGCTCAGCCGGCTGGCGGAGCCGCTGCTGCGGAGGCTCAGCGAGCTGCTGGACCGGGCGGCGCCCGGCAAGGGCTGGCGGGACCTGGCGCAGCGGGCGGGGAGCCGCGGCAGGGTCCGGCTGAGGTGAGGGCGGCCCGCGGCGGGGGTCCGGGCGTCTCGGCAGAGCGAAGGCTGAGGCCGCGGCGCAGCGCAGCCGCCGCAGAGAGCGCACGGCGGCGCGGGGGGGAGGCCGAGGGCGCGGCGGCGGCGGGCTCGGCTTTGCCTGCCGGCCCCTCGCGGGCGTGCAGCGCAGCGGCAGCCGAGCGCTGCGGTCGCGCCGCCGCTCCCCGGGCCCGGCCCTGCCCCTCGAGGTGCAGCCCCCGCAGCCGCCCGGCCCCGCGGCCGCCGCCCAGGCGCTGCGGGGCCCGGCGCGGGGGCTGCCGCCGAGCAGCGGGAGGGGCCGGGGCGCTGCTCCCCGCTTGTCCGCGCTCGGGCGAACGCGTTCGTTCCCTTCAGCTCCGGGCCCAGGTGCCGGTCCCGGGTTGGCTTCCTGCGGGCGGGGTCTCGCAAACACGAGGCGTTTCGGCGCCGCGCGCACGCTGCGGGGCCGAGTCCTCTCCCTGTTCCCGCTGTACGTGTCGGTGCGGGGGAGCAGGCCCCGCGACTGCCGTGTGACCCCCGCACGGCCTGTCGCTGCCCCTGTCGGCGTTATCCTGTAAAAGACTAGGAAAGCCTGCCCGGTGCGGGACGGGATCTCGCCTCCCGGTTTGCGTGCAGCTGGGAGGGGGCGAAAGGAACACGGCTGAATCTTTGCGGTGGGCAGACACGAACCTGCATTACCTTTCCGCAGCTGTATTCATTTCCTTATTATCTGCGTTATTTTAATCTGCTGTGATGGAAAGTTCTTTAGGACCTGACACCAGGGTTTGAAGGGATCCCTGCGTGTGCCTGGAGACGCGCGTGGCGGGCGGCTGGCTGCGCGGGGCAGCCCATGCGTGTATGGGTTAGGTGGCGGCAGTCCCTTGCTCCAGCAGCTGCTCTGACAGTCAGAGTCTTCCCGGACCTTCAAGTTAGATTCTGACTCGCTCTTTACCGCTTCTGAATCAGGCGCCTGAAGATGAAAGGGGCTGTACTTGTTTTTCTGCTGAGACTTTAAAAAGTGAAAATTAGAAGATTTCTTGATACATTTGGTCGGCATTGTTAGGTACAAGCGTCTCTTTTGTAGCATGCAGCTCGCTGATACCGCTTTCTGTCGGTGGAGGTGTCGCTGTGTAACCTCTGCACTCCTGAAACTTGAAGGAAAGGCTGCAAATATGTCCAAATCAGCTAGGAATTTCCCGTGTCTTTTTTTTTTTTGTTTGCCTACAAGTGATTTTTAACTCGGCTGCTTTCGGAGGAAAATGTACTAAGAAGGTCTATGCCATGTCTTTCTCGTATTATTTTGTAGCCCTCTGGAATTAGAACAGTGTTCCCTCAAAGTGCTGGAGCCAGAAGGGAGTCCTAGCTGGAGTCTCCTGAAACTGCTGGGAGATCGGGGCTGCACCGTGGTGGAGCTTGTGGAGTTCTTGCAGGCGCTGGAGCACACGGAGGCTCTGCAGTGCCTCAGCCATGCAGGTCGGTCCTGGTTTGTGCTTTCGCTGCAACTGTGTCTTTTACACCGGAAACACTGAAGTATTTGTTTTCTACACAAAGTAAAAAAACACCTTTAGTGTTTGAATTCCAGTAATTGGTATTTGTATGATTACCACAGTAATTGGCTCGTGTGATTCTGAGATTAAAAGTAAGCCAAGTAGGTAAGCAGGCTTAGTGCAGTATTGTTGTAGACTTGGAGTTGGCTGCATCGATATGACAGGTGCTGTCATTCCCTCTGCTGACTTGGTTCTGTGTCAAGCTGTGCCTTTTGGGAGATGCTTATAGAGCTGAAATGGTTGAGCTGGAAGACAAAGAGCGTTGCCAGCCATCTGTTCAGGCTACAGGTTTTGTTAACTGCACTTCATAGCTTGCCCTAATTGAAGGGGAAGGGTGCAATTAGTGCCAGTTCTGGTGCATATTGGATCCAGTCCAACTTGCTAATTGGACAGAAAACCAGACTAACTTGGGATAGAACTACATTATTTTCTGCTAACAGATTCAGCTTGCTTCCTCACGAAAAGTCTAGAAGTGGGGCAACGCAAGGGAACGCATGGGTAAGACGGTGTAGACCATGTGCTTCTTGCTCTAGTACAAACCCAGGGCCCTCTTTTATGTCCTCTTCCTTCAAGATGTGGTGAAATTCAGCCTACTAGGAAGCTACAGAAGCCTCTCTTCAGAGCGGAGAGTGGAAATGAGACCAGCAAGCTCCTTGCCATACTGACAGCTGTCCTGTTCTTTGGACAGTGTAAGAAAAGAAGCATGGGCTGAGAACCTTGGAATTTTTCAAGTGATTTATAGTAATGCTTTGCAGCCGGTTCATCTAGTTAAGGGTGCTGCTTCTTACTGAACTGGGAGGACCATCATGTGTTGAATGAGGTGTGATTGAGTTACATGATAGCTGAAGTATTCCAACGCAGGCTTGCCAGGGAGAGGGGAATTGGTGTTATATTGATGTGAGTGGATTGCGCTCACAGGGGTAGAGCTGAGGGGGAGGCACAGGCGCTGTATGCCATCTTGCACTATGAATGCTTGTTCCTTTTTGTTGTTCTCCATATGGTGGTTACTGGGACAGTACTGAAAACAAGAGTGGTCCTGGTTCACATTTGTGCTACAGCGCGCCTGCACTGAGCCAAAATATTGTGCTTGCTTGATCTGTGATCGTCCCAGGTATCACCACCGTTGGAACTGTGGATTTTTGTGTGGCTGTCAGTCAAGTCATATTTTGAAATACGTAATAAAGACTGAATCCTGGGTAAAACAGGAACTTGCTACACAGTGGAATTGTGAGATAGCAGTATCAATTGGGGAACTGGATAGATAGCTAAGATATCCTTGTGTTGAGGGGAACAAGCCAGTAAGCAGACTTTTGTCAAGACCTCGTGGAACTGCAGAGATGGTCTTGTTACAAATGAATTTCTTGCAGAAAATCTTGCAGTTATGATCCGTGATAGGATGGATTCAGCCTCCTCTAAGGAGCATTGAGTGGTTTCATAGAGACTGAGAAACTGGAACCAACAGAAACCAAAGCAAAAGGTATTTGAAGAAAGTTTAGGTCAAAAGAGTTTTAAAAGTATTTAAAAAGAAGTGGTAGGTCCTGATATTTGTGGTGAGTTTATTTAAATGTTCAGAAGTGGTTGATTCTTGAAGTCAAAGTATAAATTCATAACTGCCAGTTTGTTCTAATACACCAAAAAGAGCTTCAGCATTGCTCAGGTTCCTTTAGGAATGGGATTGTTCATGTAAGAGCTCTATAGCTGTCATAGAGGTTTGTTGGACTGGTTTCTACCGGCTTGGTTGATGCAGTTAAAAAGACACAAAACTTTGTGAGCCTAGGAGCGTACTGGTTAGTGAGTGTACAGTTTTGATGCTGCGTATTCATCTGGTTTGGCAGTGATACTACCTCAGTACCTTTATGGCAGAGATGTAATGTTACAAGCTAGGACATCGCTTTGCTTATAGAATCAGAATCATTTAGGTTGGAAAAGGCCTTCAAGATCATCGAGTCCAACTGTAAGCCTAACACTGCCAAGTCCACCACTAAACCACATCCGTAAGTGCCACATCTGCACATCTGTTAAACACCTCCAGGATGGCGACTGAACCACTTCCCGGGGCAGCCTGTTCTAATGCTTGACAACCCTTTCAGTGAAGAAGTTTTTCCTAATACCCAGTTATATATTGGACGCCAATCTAAACCTCCCCTGGCGCACCTTCAGGCCGTTTGCAGCAATACAGAGGATCTCTTGGAGGATCATAGACTCTCAGAACCAAGGTCCAGAACTTGTCTGTGTCACAGAGCTTAGAGACTTGCCTGTCACGTTGGATTAACTCCATAGATCTTCTTCCTATAAAGACACAAAGTAGTAGCAATAGTAACAACTTTAAAACTTCTTCTTTTTGGTAGTGAGGAAGCCTGAGCATCTTGTTCCTTGGGTCACCTCTCTGTCCCTTTTCTTCCCTTTTTTTGTCTTGTCACTTTGTGAACTTGCTGGAAATGAATGAAACGCAAAGAGCTTTCTTCCAGGCTAAGAAGGGAAGACTTAATTCACAATTTGTGGTGTTACAGTCTAGTCCTTGTGCAACCTCACTGAGTTGTGGTGATTGAAACACGAGCAAAGAGGTGTTTTTCCTCTGCAGGCAGGTCTCTGACCGCAGCAGTTTAGGCGCTTCAGTCTGAATGTGAGTAATTGAGGCCAAGCTTCCAGAAATGACTGAAAATGTTTATCAGTGTGTAAGCTAAGAACGTAACAGTTGGGTTGTAGTTAAGATTATGAGTACTTAATGTGCACTGCATGTTTCAAAGTCTGGTAACCGTGTCAGTTTCCCCATCCTCGATGGTAAAACTCGAGCTTTGCGTTTTCCAAGGAAAATCAGAGAAGTGTTTGTGTGTCTTTGTAATCATTCAGAAAATTGAGCCAGAAGGGGTTTTTTGACCCGTTTGACCATCTATGATGCTTGCAGGAAGTAGCTGTTTAAGTGCTGAATGAATTGCAGGAACATAAATGAAACTGTGAAGAAATTATGAATCAGATTTCTTAGAACCTGTTTATAATACTTCCAAGGAGTGCAAAATACTTATCTTTCAGATAATTCATTTTTCTCTGCTTTCTTAAGAGATATTAGCGATGCAAATCAGGAGAGATTTAGAAAAAAAAAAGTGAAGTCTTTGGAAAGAGCAAGTCTTCTTAATTTTTCTGTCCTTTAAACTTAAATAATATAATTCCTGTTCGTTTTGGTTAATGTTAGGTGATTGTGATGCTTAAAAACTGTGTTTAACATACTCCCTTTAACTATGAAAAACAGCGGAGGAAGTGTTAAATGAGGACCTGAAGGAGCGATCTTCAGGGCTAGGGTATAGAGGGAAGTTATTTTAGAGAAAGAAAGGCGGGGAATTTTCAACTCCTGTAGCTACTTTGGGGTAGCTGCCTGTTCGATCAACTATTTCAGAATAAGATTGTGTGTGGAGGAAGTTAATATAGCCCAGTTCCTTGACAGACAAAGATGATGTGATTTCCAAATGTCGTATAATCTCTGTTTCAGTCTGTTGACCATGTGGGTTTCTGCTCAGGTTTTAGCCTGTTGATGAACACCTTGGTCATAGCTCTCTATTTTTTGACAGCAATGTGAGGTTAAACTTTCTGGTTTGGGGTTTTTTTTCCCCTCCTCCTCTTCTGATGACCTTTATTATACCAGTGGATCTGCATTTGGGGCCATGCTGTAACTAGATCTCTGGTGTGGTCTAGGTTAAGAAAACAACTGGATCATATCAGACTGGTGTCAGAGTTTCGCTCATGCTATTTCCTGGCAGTTCAAATCTGAAGTGGAAAATTTTACCTTGCAGACTGGCAAAAGAAAACAACAGCTCTGTGTTCTACAGGAGTCAAAGGCATAAAGCTGAAACCAGAGTTTCAGCTGATAAGGTTGCATGAGGAATAATAGAAAAACGCACTGTACTGTAGTTAAACCAACTCTTACTGCTTTGATCCATCCCTCAGGCTGTGCTTAATCTTAATCTGAAGATTGACAACTCAGAGAAGTTGTTGGGAGTAAGCAAACTCTTAAAACTGGGAATACCTTTCCCAGAAGGGATCTGTGATGCCATTGGAAGTATTACTTGCTTTAGTGAGTAGACAGCAAGAGGGACTGAAGTATCCTAAAACTAAAATGTCTGAATGATCTGCTTTAAATCTTTGGTAAACTCTGTAGGGTACTGATCAATTTAAGCATGGATTTTGTGTAACAGAAGACAATTTTTCATGTCTTAAAGTCATATAACTAATTGGAGCTGCGTGTATACACAGTACAAACATGTTATTTTCAAGTATATTTAGTGACAGAAACTTTCTTTGCTCAAAGGACAACTGAAATGCAAATTTAAATTGTGAAATTGCATTTCTTAATAACTTTCCTATGTGTAAATTCTTTTTTAAAGGTATAAAGATTGTTATACAGCCAGACTCTCAAGCAGTGCTCTCTGGTCAGGTCGTCAAGCTATGTTGCTGGGCAACAGGACATCCATTTGTGCATTACCAGTGGTTCAAACAGGAAAAAGAGGTAATAGTTGATATAGAATATAGGTTTTTTAAGTGATGAAAATAATAGGTAATGATTTTGGATGATGCTTCTTTTTAAGACTGTCACCGTTATTTACAAGGGGAGAAGATTGCTATGTGTACTAATAAAAATAGAAGTTTAAAAAATGCTGCATAATGACCCTGTCAATGTGCTCAAACAATAAGGTGGTTCTTCATACTCAGACCACTTCATCCTTGGAGGCTAATCTTGGAATGTGACCGTAGGGAAACTAAGTTTAGTTGTCCCTCAGCCTACCAAGAAGTTGAACACAGGCTACTGAGAAACTGTCACACTGGAACAAGCGCCAGTCACTCTTGGTCTTGGACAGAGGGAAGCTGGTTCCCTAAGAGTGGACAGTTAAAGGTCTGAACTTAATTCCACTTAGGAATTTAAGTGCCAGCACTTATGCCCATATTTCTGATCCCAGTTATCTTTCTACAAGATGAATGCACTTTTTTCTTAATGTCATTTTGTTAAGTGCTGTTTTAAAAAATGCAGTAAGTTTATGGTATTTTAAATTGCTGTTGGGACTGAAATTTGTAACTCATTTTCTACACCTTTCCAAAAGTTTATCTAGATCATCTAAAACATGGCTTAAAAATATTATTACAGTCATTTCCTGCTCATTACAGTTAAAATACATATTCAGTAAAAAATTATTTTTCTGTGAAAGAATGTTACAGTTTCCTGGTCATAACTAGATGTATCTTAAGACTAGAGCTGAATGTAACACATGTGCTGGTTGGAGTAGTGATTAAGAAATTATTCAGTTATTTGTGGAGAAAGGTAAAAATTATTAATTTTAGGAAGAACTTTTCAACTGGCTTAAAAGCTCAGAATTGTCTTAAATAGGGACATATGAATTATTCTTGGAAGAAAACCTGTCTCTGAGCTACTAAATACATAGAATAAGACCTTCTCATCCAAAAGTTTCAGGTAAATGAAGGAGTTGAGTGTGGTGTTATGGACATTGAAATTAATATTCTAATGTTAGATCGTGGCTTAGATTAAATCAATTTAAATTTAAATATTTCTTGGTTCCTCTGTAATTCAGGTTCCCCATGGTAATTCTCCAGAGCTGGTTTTGAATCCGGTGAATGTGAACGATTCCGGCTTTTACATCTGTCGAGTGAACAGTGAATCTTCCTTTGTGTTCAGTCGGTGGGCACGACTTGAAGTTTGTGATATCCAGGGTACATCTCATGGTGAGTGGCAAAAACACGGTCTTCTGAAAGTCTGTCTTTCCACTTGTTAGAGAAACTTAAGTCCCCATTGCTGTCTTGGACAGGCGTGAGAGAGGGCTGATGTGGTATCCAATTATCAGGCTCTTGTGCTGGTCACAGAAGCAAAAGAGAAATGAAGTTCTGCAGTGGCAGATAAGAATAGGTAGATGGAAAACAATACACAGTCTCAGATCCTTTTACTTCTCAGAGGATTCTTGGAACAGAAAAGCAATTCTTTAACTCTCTTCTTTTTTACTTGTTAACCTCTTGCTGTAACTTGCTAGTGACTGGACACCCACAGTCTATTCTGAAGGTCTGCCCCATGGGCTCTGGCTTAATAGCCAGGACTGTTTTCTTCTTCATCTACGTGCTGCCAGTCTGAGAAGCAAGCTGTTTGGGTAAAGGAGAATCTAACGAGGTTCTCTGCCTTCCTAGAAAGAAGTCCTGCCTTACTTAGAAGGTCAGAACAGTGAACTACAGAAAAGTGCATGCATGCTGGAGGCCTGGACACTTTAGAAAACCTAGATACTGTGCAACGGAAGGAGCGTTAACTGTGCTCAGAGGCAACAGGACTGAGATCTGGAAAATAAGGTTTGGCAGGTAGCAAAGTGATAAATCTCCCTTCCAGTCAGTTTTTCAGACCACAATAATCTATCACAATCTTAGACGTGTACCAGCCAGGAAAGTTAAATTGGTTGAAGCCCAGCACATTCCTTCTTTGCCAGAACACTTGGGGAGAAGAGAGAGAGGCTGGGGCTCCGTGGATATGTCTGTTGCAGAATATACGTTTGCTAATACAATCTTTCCAACTTCGTATAAGCAGCCCAGATAATAGAGAAGACATGCCAACAATTTACTGAAGTAAACCTATGAGAGGAAGAAACACATGAGCTAAACAGAGTCTTTTTGGTGTGCAGTGCATCTTCATGGGTTCTGTAAATGGTCAGCTAACAGCTGAATATGTGTTACTTGCGTAAGAAAAGCCTTAGTAATTTAACTGTACCAGTGTAAGTCCATATGAATTTATGGCACTGGCTTGAAGATACCTCTGCTTCAGCGATGGGTTAATCCGTCTTCAGCATACATGATGGAAGTGGAAGCAGTGTAAGAATGGAACAATAGCAGAAAGTAAATAAGATCAAATAGCTGTCTACTCAACAGTGTCCAGCTAGTACTGGAATTTGTTAGTAGAACATAAAGAAGATCTTGAAAATTTACTTCTTAGATTTAGTATATTAATATTGTACATTTATTTCCAGTTTCTGAGGTTGCTGGAGTGGTGTCTTTTGGGGTTGTGTGTAGATTTTGGGGTTTGGTTGGTTTTCTTTACGGAATAGTCAGTTACATTAAATAGGCGTTTACTCATGCACTAAGTGTGCCTTTTGTAAACTTTTAAATTAAATACCCTGGAATTACTTGCTGTTGGCCTAAAGATGAGTGAGATAGAAATCAACTCTCTTCAGACCACAAAGAGTACTTATTTTGTCTGTTGTCGCAAGTCAAAGGTGTTTTCCACTTGCATCCCACATATAAGAATCATTCATGTCAGAAGAGATGGAGAGAACCAGTCCTCCAGTAAAAGATCAAATGCTATTGCAATGTCATTTGAGGTGACCTTTTTACATCTTAATCTCGAACATATTATCGGTCTCTTATCTAAACAATGATTTCTTCTGCTTTTCTTTTGCTCCTCCTTCAGGTTCTATTCAGTTAGAAACCTGCAGTTTTAGATCTTGCTGATTACACCAGGAAGCTGAGATGAATAAGCTTGTGATGATTAAAAAACAAAAAAACTAGGAAAAACAGCAGTATATTTTCACACTTGTGGCAAAAGTTTTGGTGACTAAATGGCAGCAGGTACCCACAGACTGGTGCCTTGCTTTATGACTCTTGGCCAACCAGGAACCCTAGTGGGAGTGAATTTTAGTGTGTTTAGGTCTTGGTGGTGTGTAAAAGGATAAGGGGCAGGGTTGATTGCTTCTTCCTATAGTTCTCCCTCTTAGGGCGCTTACGAAGAAGCGTAACGGGAATATGTAGTGCTTGCTACATTACATCAACTGGGCAAGTTTTTAATGTATTTAGGGTTTTCTGAATAGGTTTCTTTCCCAAAGACATACCTGTATGGGGACATGTCAGTGGCTGATGGTTGTTAAGCGTTTTTAGCTTTGGGCTTTTGTGGTGTATTTATCATAAGGTTTGATGCTCAGTTTAGAATGAGAAGAATAGGGATATGCTAAAACTAACTGATTTTAAGTTTTAAATTCTTACTCCTGTGTCCACACTTGCACACAAGTTGGATCCTCAGTCCATCCTTCGGTAGCCACTCTTCGTACTTGCGCCTTTCCCTGGAGCCTTTGTAATCCCACAGGCAGGAATAAATAATGCATTGTAGTTACAGGAAGATGTGGCCATATGTCATCAATTCTTGGTAACCTCTGTACAGTTAGATTGTCTCACCCTTTCTTTTCTTTTTTCTTCTTTTTTTTTTTTTTCTTTTTTAGGGAGCTTAATTGGTTTGCCTGAAAACAAGCTGCGCATTTGTATTCAGCCTCAGTCACAAAACCTGACAGTGGGGGATACTTTGGTATTAGAATGTAGAGCTGTTGGAAACCCAATTCCTCATTACCAGTGGTTCAGAAATGGATTTCCCTTGGCAAATGGGAGCAAAAATGTCTACATGGTAAGTTACTGCAAAGTGTCAGCTTTGGGGGACTCGTGTAACCACCCTTAACTTATCACGTAAACCTTCCGTGAAGAAAATAAGTTCTTCATAGCCTTGATAACCTCTCACAGAAGTGCTCGTGAGAAGTTGTTCTCCTGTTCCGTTATTTGCCCTTACTGTTCTAAGGCTCGCGGGTGCATAATTTTAATTCTGAACATGTTTCAGGTGGTGGTCACGGGATGTAAGGCTGTAACGTATTTTAGATTAGTGTGACATACTGACATAACAAAGATTAAGTATCAGTGACAGCTTCTCTTTCTGTCTTGTCCTGCAAAGCACTTCGATTTATATGAGCTGTTGCATTCAGTGCTTAATGCATCTCAAGCTCATGAGGCGGATTTGCATTCCTCCTCCTGTTCTTGAAAGCATCTCTAGAACATGCATGCCCTGCAGCTTACTGAAGAGTGAGGATATCAGCAGCTTTTGCATTTGTTTAGGCTTGGCTTTTTGTTTTCACTTTCTTGTGTGTGGGCTTAAGTGAAACTGATACAGATATTCTTCTGGGGTCTGGCGGGATGACTGTGACGATGCTTGCATAGGTAACTTATGTGGATGTAGAACATCAAGGGACGTACTGGTGTCACGTATTCAATGACCGGGAAGATCAAGACAGCAAGAAGATAGAAGTCATTATAGGTAAGGAGTTTTTCTGTTTGATACAAGTCAGCTGATTTAGCAATTTCTTCCCTGTCATTAGAATTAATTTTTGAAACTTTCAGTATTAAGACAAGCACATGCCTTCTCTATTTTTAGTTTATCCATATGTTAAAATAGCTGTGCTTGCTTGCAACAAATGGAATTTTAGAGCTTTTTCAATTATAAAGTGCTTTGGGTTTTTATGGTAACCAGCATAGAAATGCTGCCACTCTGGGGCATTGCTAGCACGTACGTGTCTTGTCAGCAGATTGCACGCTGATTTCTTCATGGCTTTTGACAATTTAAAAAGCAGTTTAACCCTGTTTGGTGATATGGGCTGTGTTACACTGAGTCCTTCATCAATCAGGACAGGTGAGATTATTCATAGCAATCAGCATAAATGAATACAACACGGTTCAGTGTGTGTGCGTGTATCTGCAGTAAACTAAAGAGGAGAAGATCTGTTTGTATAGCTTCCAGTTCTATTTGGGAATGCTATTGCGTAATTCATATGAAAAGTTCTCTCCTATCCTAAGAGATATTCTAGTTTAGTACTTCTGAGCTTTAGTAATAATTACAGTGTTGTGGTCAGTGCTGGTTTATACTGCTATAAAATGAGACATTGCAGAGAAGCTTGGAAGTGACCTTTGTCTTCCACTTTGTGTGCTAACTCTCATAACTGAGAGCAATTGTCTTCCAATTTTTTCCCTCCCCTTAAAACACAAGGAAGGAAAGCTATGGCAGTGGAGTGCACAGAAGGTAAAGTAGATCTTTAGTTGTGAATCAATTTTTAAAAATTAATGATGGGGATGACAGATTGTTGAGTCTGTTGCTGAAAAGCATGTGTGGGTTAAGAGCTTCAGTCTACTTTAAAACACTGATGTGTGATGCAACGTTCTTTGCATGTGCTTCTCTCTTCTTTGCCTTGATACCATGGTCTAGAGCACACAGAAGGAAAACCAAGCTGCTTTCTTCTTCTGTAGTGATCAAAGGTGTTTGATTTTTGCATTGGTTTTGTGTCCTGTGCTTACAGTTTCTAGTAAAATGTAAAGATCTCAAGATTTCTTTGGCTGGACTCGGGAGGCAACATCCTTGCAAGAAAAGCTGAATATGTCTAGGAACATGGGTGACTTCAGAGAGCTGGATAGAGCTACTTCCACTGTCAGCTCTGTCTGCAAGAGGTGTTTCCAGCAACCTCATTAGGATGATTCCTGTTCTCCTTTGTGTTGCTGCAGTGGGGGAGGAAGAAGTGTTTTGTGACCTATGATGTTGATATCATCCCTTGATTACCAAGCATGTCAAATATGTAATATTTACATCATAGGGGATCATATATAAAGATGTAAGGCTGCTTACAGCAGCCCCTCCCATCCCAGCTTACCTACCAACAATGGAAAAAAACAAATACATTTGCAAAGTACGTGAAATGGCCTGGCTTTTTTATAGAGTTTTCTTGGAATTAAACTACTTTACAGCATTTCTTGTTCAAAGTTTAACCAGACCTGGTGTTTCCCTTTAGCCCTTTTGTTAAAGGTTTAGCATTGTGAGGGGGTTGTGTACTGTCGCTCACTGGAACATTCAAGTGACACGCATTTCAGTGTCAGCCACTTCCATGGCATAGCTTCTGAGACCAATCATCTCTCTAAGCCTTCACGTCTTTTCTGGCTTGGAGGTGTCTGCATTACCTGATGGAGTGCTACGCAGAAGCCCCCTCGTTACCTGTAATTCAACTACACTTTGAAGCAGATGATAATCACTGTATTATCTGTGGAGATCTACACTCAAAACGACAGTTTGCTTGGATGCAACATCATTCTGCTACTAAGCTACGTCAACACCCGAAGAATGATTTTTCTTTTCCATAGTTTCCAGTGTTCTCAGGATAATTAGGTGAAACCTGTGGTAGCTTAAAATGTGTGAAAATTGTATCTGAAGTCTTTCTGAATATGTGTGGCTTTACGAAGTAAGAGTTCTTGCGCAGGATGTTGCTTTTTCAGCAGTCCCTCAAACATGTATTTTCCAAATGGGTGATTGTGACATCTTGTCATTCAGGCTGCTTGCACGTCTGCGGGATGGAGGCATAGTATGTGTTTCTCCCTTTGTTTTGAGATCTGCTGTATTACTATGCTGTGTCTAGCATAGCTCAGTATATTGGTGTAGGATTTTCTCTTCTCTGCATGTGGAATAAACATATGAAAGGTTACATTTACAGAAATGCAAAGCCAGAAGTATTTTAGAAAGGTAGTTTGTTTTCTAACATTTGGCTTCTGCTACTAATGGCATGAAACTTCATGATATTTTTATTAATAAAAAATGTATTTTTTTTGCTTCTTGTTTAAACTGTGATTTGACTGGTGTATTTCTTCACAGAAGATCTAAGTGATCTTCAAAAACCAGGTAAGTGGTAAGTTTTGAAACACTTCAGTTTCACATCTTCATTGTATGTTATAAATCACTGAAGCCTAGCTGGGTTACAATATATACTTTGCCTTATTTGGATGTATTTGTAACTGAGGATTTAATAGGGGTAATCATTATGTTAAGAGAAGCACAGCTTTCATGTTCCAATAAATTAACTTGAAGAATGTAGTGAATCACATTGATGTTTTTATAGAAACATAGATCTGGAACAGTGCTCCATAAGGGATTATCCCTGATACGGTGTTCCCAAAATCTCAAATCACAGAGGTCATACAGTTTCCTAGGTTAGACACCAAAGATCGGTTTGCTTTTGCCAAGACTCAGTTTTAGTCACTGAAGTGGTACTGTCATGATACATAATATGTTATCCAAAGTGTACCACTTTGGCATATTGCTTACCTCCTCTCTTGGCAGAGCATTGGCTCTACCATCCCTCTGTGAAGTACAAAATAAAAGAATTGTCACATACAAGCAGTCATCCCTGCTAAGCAGCCCCCATCTTGCATGTCTGCATTTCATTTGGAGAGGAGGTACTGTTTCGGATGTTACTGAAGATGCTGATGGGCAGTTTGCGAGATTCAAAATTATGCTGTAAGCATCTATTATGTCTTAATTTAGAGAACTAGCTATTCATATCCTGTTAGGCTATGTTTGCTGGAAGAGGGTGAAGGAAATCAGGTAAACAACAGCAACACAACACCCCAAAACCCCACCAGAACAAAGACTACTTTTTTTTGTCTTAAACTAGTACCTTGTTAGGTAAAGCAGTACCGATAGACTATGGCTGTATGGAACACGCGGTTCATTTTGGACGTTGGAACTATGACTGTAGTTGCTGATGATCTGCTCTTTGAATCTCTTTCAAGCAGACCTACAAGAGCAATCAAATCCCAGACCCGTTGGTAAGTAGTTTGTAGCTGTAATGAATGTATGTATTTCATATCTAGGAAATAGATTTTGCTTCTTCTGAGTATTGCTGCTTCTGCCATTGCTAGTGGAATAACTGTAGTTTGTGTAAATAGCTGCAGGGAGGGAGACCTTTGTCTGTTTTTATGGTCCTTTATAATACTTACATGCCCTTTCAGCAGTAAACTGTGGTAAGGGCACCAGTATTTTTAGTGACTTGGTGGAGCGTCTGCAGCTTCTCATCTGTTTCAGTTTACTGTTTCAAATTCCTCTGGACGTGACCTTAGCAAGTGTGTTACTCCATGACTTTGAATACTTTGACAGTTGGAGGTGGTGGCATTAGGATGATGTGATAAAGAGGACTGGTAGCCTGTCTGCGAAGGGTGCGCTGCCCCTGCAAGCTCAGCTCTTCCTGTGCACGTGTGTGGATGTTTTGATCCTGAGCTGAAGCTCGTAAAGATAGATGGATAGCACATGTGTGTTGTGAAGAAGAGTTGCTGGGGTTTTTTAACCACATTCCTAAGTTTGCATGGTAGACTTGACTGTGGTCAGACGTGTTGTCTTGTCAATGTTAAACCAGGTGGAAAGGCTGCTGGCCTCTGTCAAAATTTTACTGCTCTTTCAGGCTGATCAGTGTGAGAGGGAGTGTAAGTACTCCCCGGTCCTGGTTCATCTTTTCTAAATTAATTAGAAAGCTTGTCATTTTAAAAGTGTTTTTCAATGACAGTATGCCACTGTCAGTCTCTGCTGTTCAAAATAGTTCATGCTGTTCAAGACTTTGGAGGTTTTCCACCTGCAAAAATGTTGAAAACATCGTGGTTGAAGGCGGTGCAATACCAGACACTGAGGCTGTGGGCAGAGCTTCTCTTCTGGATCAAGCTGTGTGGGGTTGCTGACTCTGGAGCAGGAGTGGGGCGTTTGCGTGGTCTCGTTTCCCACCAGAGCTATGAGACAGTAATTCCTATTGGAGAAGAGAAGGAACACACCAGGGAGGAAGTGCCTTGCTTTGAATAAGTGCCTTTCTGTAACTTAGTGTGCAATTTGGGGATAAAAATCAGGCTAGTGGTCTCTAAAGCGTTTCTGTCAATGTGACTTTTTTCCCCTTTCATTGCTGCTTTGTTTACTTTTGACAGAATTACTTCTGCCTTTATTAAAATGAAAGCAGTAGACTTCCCGCTGAAT
Organism: Opisthocomus hoazin; assembly: GCF_030867145.1. Lineage (NCBI taxonomy): Eukaryota > Metazoa > Chordata > Aves > Opisthocomiformes > Opisthocomidae > Opisthocomus > Opisthocomus hoazin. Next base: position 242,807 of record NC_134453.1, on the reverse strand, counting down.
TTTGCAAATTTCTCACGTCCTGTATAATTGTGTTTAACCAGAGCAACAGTAAAACCTTAACAGAAGAAAGACTTTACTTCTGACCTGTAAAAGTTTCCACCTAAATGTACCGTGTTTTAGAGAGATGGGACACAGGAGATGGGGATGTGAAAGTGGTCTTTTGTGTGTGGTGGGTTTTTGTTTGATTTTTAAGAAGCATAAGAAATTTTGAGGGTTCGGGGAAAGTATACTGGCCATAGCTTTGGCAATTTGCCGTAAGAATTTTCATGTTTATTAAATTTCTTCTTGCTTGGGGGAATTCAGTAATTGTTCTTTCAGGAAAATGAAAGAAATGGGAGGTAGCCTTAGTGACTCTCTTCTTGACAGATTATCCAGTCTGAGAGGCATCACAGTTCAGATACGTTGATTGTCAGACCATGCTGCAATGGGGTTTTTTGGATGAAAAGAGAGTTGAACTGTATTGTGGATATAGGATGATACTTAAAATCATATAAAATGTTCTGCCTGAAGTGAGATTTCACTTTAGAAGAAATTAAATTTAAAGGTATTGAACCCATGGAATACATAAATGTGCTGTGGTTTTGGTTTTCTTTTGTCTCTGCAGCAACAGACAAGGTAGCTCTGTTAATAGGAAATATGAGCTACTGGAATCACCCCCAACTCAAGGCTCCGATGGTAGATGTCCATGAATTGACTAATTTACTAAGACAGCTGGATTTCAAAGTTGTTTCTTTGCTGGATCTTACGGAGTCTGAGATGCGAAATGCAGTGGATGAATTTTTACTGCTCCTGGACAAAGGAGTATATGGTAAGAGCATGTGATGTCCCTTCTGCAGTGGGTCAGTTTGGAGATGTATCATGTACACAAACATCTGGTGCTTACCTCTGCCAGCTCACTGTACGTGACAGCAAAACAAACTTCACTGTAAATAGCAGGATGGAGAATGGGAAAAGTACGTTAAAAACACCCACCAGCATATTCTTTGACTTTGGTTAAAATGTTACTGTTTCTTTATCCTTAGAACAGATAAAATGTTTGAACTTTTTTCTTTAACCATGCCTAAAACTGGAGTGCACTTTTTTGTGTGACGGTACGGATGCGTTTGCCTGCTGAAAGCTGCTGCGCCTGTATAGCGAGCGTGTTTGACAACGTGCTCCGCAGAAGATGCATATTTGTAACAAGAAGTCATTAGTACTAGTTTGTAGTAGTCTTTTTTAAGCAAGAGCAAGAATAGTTTGTTGTCACCTGTATTAGTGTATTATGGAAACAGACAAGTAGCAGAGTAGTTGAAAACTGCGTGACTGCAGTATACAAGACTACACGTCGTCTTGGCAGCAGTCCTTGCTGCTTTTAGGAGACCTCTTAAACACCTTCTTCGTAAACTCCTGTTCTGCTGTCCTCCTTCCCCGTGCCTGCAAGTTAATGATTTGGGTAGGGTCGCCCGATCCCTTGGCGTACTTAGACAGCTAGGCTGCCTTTCTGTTGGGAGGTGGGGAGCAGTCCTACATACAGCATGGAATGTGTCCTGGACTTGCTGTCCCTCCCGTTCACCCCCTCTCTTTCTACTGGATGTCTGCAGAACACCCTTTCCTTCTGGATTTCCGTCCTTCTGGCGCTCTTTGAGAGGGGCTGCACTGCTCTCTTACTCCTCGATCGACAGCTCTGTACAGAACAGAGGAAGAGGGCTGCTTTGCTTTGCCTTGACAGTGAGCTGCGCTCTGATACCAGGTGTGTTGGGGGGGGCAGGCGGGCATAGCAGCACAGTGTATCTCATGATGTTACAAAATAAAATACGCAGTGCAGAAATAAGAGGAAAACATTGTGCTTTAGAGTTAGGGCGTAACCCTTAACAGGCTGGATGCAGTCTTTCTTTCCCTCCTCTTTTTTGCCAATCCTTAGTTTGAATTGCTGGTTCCTTTCAGTTACTGTGATACTGGCCTGGCAAGCACAGAGTTTTTCACGTCCTTGATAGTGCAAACCTGGATTTCTACTTCAGAAAGCAGATTGAAAAGGAGTTTATATAAAATGAAAATGTAGTTCTCCGAAGTTATGTCTATGCACATTAAAGAAGTAAAATAAAACGGAGAAGAATTCACATTATCCTTTGCAGAATACACCTTGCGTAAGGAAAGGCACCAACTGAGAAATAGGTGAGCTGTGGACTTCAGGTTCTGGCTTTCTGCAGTTGTCGATAGTAAAGGACTTTGCACTGAGTTAAATACTAAGATTCCTGTTTGGGCAAAACTCAGGTACAACTGCTGTTTCACAGGTCTGAATATAGAGTATAAAATGTATTCTTTCTTTGTGCCTTTGCACATTAGATGGAAAGCTTAATTGGTTTAAGTTGTAAGAGGACAAATTAAACAAAGTATGCATACTAAAAGATGTGCATTTAACACATTTTTTTTTCCTCTAAGTTTTTGTTATTTGAGTCACATATCCATTTATAAGGTACCTGTAATAGAATATTAATACCAATTTTAAGCTCTTCTCCACATACTGCACAGGAGGTGCCTTTTGCTGGGGTAATGACTAACCAGTCAGGTCTGATATGCCTTGATTCTTCGATGATTACTCATATATTGGGATTCCTTGTCTTGCATAAACGTGATTTTGAGGGACAAAGCACAAGACAGAACTGGTTGGTGGCTGCGCTAGCTGGGACAGGACATGGTGAAATTGATGCACAGAGCAAAACCCTTCATGTCTGGTGTGGAAAAGGCCTAGAAAGACCTAGCTTGGGGTGTAAGAAAAGTTCTTCTGTGGGCTTTGAGGAGTTTGCTGCTGACTGCCACTAGTTCTGTCATTTTTCTAAAAGCTAAGATTGCATAAACAACTCCAGAAATGATTTAGAACAAAGACCAAAAAGCTGTGCCAGTTGTCCTGTTTAAATTGCAGAATTCGTATAGTAACGCCCACACGAGAAAACATTATTTGATTCTTTTTTGGAACCCAAGGTCAGATTATTTGACTTTTTTAATGGTGTGTTACCTGATGCTCTGTCTGCGCAGAACTGGCTGATCTGACATTTGGGCATTTATGTCAGAGCCACAACTTGCATGACATGAAGACTAATTATGGCAATAGAGTATAGTAGGTGTTCTGATAGCGGTTTTCTTTTTTTTTGTTCCCTGGGAAATAGATGTCCTTACACATTTGAGTGAGCTTTCAGATTCTTGCACCTTCTCAATTTTTTTTTCTGTAATTGTTGGCATGAATTTAGAAAATAAAGTACTGAAAGGCTTTGATGAGTTTCTCACCAGCACTATATGAAAGCTCCTATAAGGCGTATTTTTGCAGTTGTATTTTTCCAGCAAGTTGATATTTCTGAAAGGTAAGCAGACCATTTTGTCAGTACTGTTTGGCAATAGCTGCTTCAATTTAAATGGTCACTTTGTTCTTTCTGGATGGTGGCTATTAATGGCTTAAAGCATGTAAAAGATGCTGTCAGTGCACAAATAGATAATGATTTATTGCGGTTTTAGTGGGCATAGCTCCAAACAGAAGAGGCATAGTGGCTACGTCTGTTTAGTCCTTGTTACACACATTCATGATGCCTAATATGACATTGTGTAATTCTTGCTTACTGCCAGGAAAGTGGCATTTCAGATATTGTTGCTTAAGAGCAGGTGTAGTAAACAAAGTGGTAATGATTCTCTCCTCTAATGGCTTAATTTATGTTGTTCTAAATGTAGGGTGCAGTTAATCTTGTATTCCACAAAGAGTAAAACCGTAGACTTGTATGTTTTAAAGGCTAAAAATAGTTAGACTGCTTTCTTTAAAAAAAAAAAAAAGGAGGGAGAGAGACACAGATATCACTTAAATGCTGACGTCTGTGAGGAACTTGAGCCTACTTAAAATTGTTGTGGCAAAGTGTCTAATGAGGCCCTCCAAACATGTTTCCTCTGGGTATGCAGAGATTTATTTGGGATCTTGAGCTCAACGTATTAACTGTTGCAGGTACTCATCAAATAAGCATAGCACAGTCATCTGCTTAAGGATATAAAAGAAATGTATTTGCGAATAGAAATATTTCAGAAATAATTGAGGAAATACTCTGATAAATCGTGCTTTGTATTAGCCTTGTTTCCTTCGGTCAGTCCAACTACTCGCCTAACGTAGGCTCAGATGTATATAATCTCAGGTATAGCCTTGATTTAGGTCCCAATCCAAACTCTGTGGAAATCAGATTGAAGAGTTTCCTTTTAACTTGGAACCTGACATGGAGTCATGCACTTGGTGCTTAACTTCGTTTTTAACTCTTGAAACTCAGGTAACCATTGGAATCTTCTAAATAGCCCAGTAGCACCTTTGTGTAGGTTTTTAATCATACACGTTAAATTCTGTGCCCTTTGGAAATACAACTTTTAATTGACTAAAGCTGTTGCCGTTTTCCAAGCCTGTGGCAGAGGGGTAAACATGAGGCTCTTTGCTGAGGTGAAGCCTTGCGTCCTCGAGTTTACCTTGTATGCACTTGCTGGCTGCTTGACTATGCGTGTTTCCCATAAAAAGAAACTGAGCGCTGTTGATTGAATGGAGCAGTTTGCAAGGTCTTGGCATAGTTGTTAATGACTTGAGAGCTTACAAGAGAACCAAAGGCTTAGTTTGAAGGGCTATAGTTATACCTTGGTATTCCGTTACACAAAGAGCAGTGCTCTGCGAGAGAAGTATTTTTGTTTGTTGCAGCTATCTGTAATGAAAAGGTAAAAACACCTAGCGTATCTACCTGCACGAGCTGACTTAAATGTAGATCATTTTAGTATGTTAGGGTAAGGCTTCCTTTGTTTTTTCTGAATATTGAAGTTTTGTAGTGACGTAAATTTCGCAGCTATTCTTAGTAAGAACAGTGACATAAGACCGTATCTCCAGTTAGCATAAATTTTCATATCTCTGTTGACTTTAACTCAGCTGCACCACTATATACTAATTGAAGATGTGACCCATAGACTGCTTTGTATAGATAAATAAAAATTCTTTTTAGAAGATGGAACTTGCCCCATAGGTGAACAAAAATAGCACGGGGCACAGACAATAGGAAAATTCCATTTAATCGTACAAGCTTCTGGTAACTGCATTTTATGGCAGTGGAGGTTATTAATGCTAAGATCATCTAATCTTACTGCAAATTGATATGGCTTTAATATCTACATTTTTATTCTTGTAAGTAAAATCTAAGCCCTAGGTTGCAGTTCCCTTTTTCAGGGTTAAGAAAAACTTTTTAAAATTCGATTATGTGTTTTCTTTGTACAAAACTATTTCATGTTTTTTTTTTTCAAGATTTTAAATCTTAAATTATTGTAGACTGTTGTGTGTCGACACAAGAGAGATGACTGTAGGATAATCTTTTGTGTTTAGGTAAGCACACAGAATTTGTTTGTTTAGTAGACCCACAAGAGTTGTGAGTCTGTAACTGTAAAGAGATGCAGATGCAATTAACTATGAATGAGTTGTTGGTAGTTTGGTAATGGGAATGTGTTCTAGAGTCCTACCAAACATCATCACAGAATGACCTTTTTTTCCCCCCTCTAAAAGTAAAAATATTTCTTATCCCTACCTATAAGAAAGACAAAAACAAATTAAGAAACTGACTGCACAGATGAAACAGCAAAACTAAAAACTTGCCAAATGCTCTCATAGTGTAAGCAAGGTGTTTCTCTGATTTTTTTTTTCTAGTTAAAGTACTTTTAAGAATTTCCAATGATTAATGGTAAGTAAAACATAAAATAATCAAAGGAGAATAATTTTAAAGATGACGGCATCTCTCATTTAAAAAAAAAAATCCATCCAAACTGTTCAGTGTTACTTTTTTTCTATCTGTAAAACCTGCACTGACTCACTGCTGCTCAAGGCTTTGTAATTGCACATGCGGAGAAGATGTTTTACAGTTGGCACAATTCCTGGCTCATGTCTGTGAGTTATCATACATAACAGATTATTTCTGTTAGAGGTCATAACTCTACTTAAAGCATTTTAAGGGTATTTAACTTTGTGTGTTTGATGCAAATATCTAATGGATTCTGTTGCATGAGTGATTTTTTTTTTAATTTTTTTTTTTTTAAATTTGGTGTGTCTGTATTGTGAAGTTGATGTTAACATGGTTTCCCACCCCCCTTCCCTTCCTTCCTGTATTAACATAGGCATATTGATATGAAAAAAAAAAAACCTGCTTGGAGTAGCTTGAATGATAATAATGTCCCACAGACAAATACTGTGGACATAGTGCATGAAGGTTTTGGCTGTGCTAAGATTTACAGAAATGTTCCAATAACTCTTGAACTGCGTTTTCAGTCACCTATATTTTGCACTCTCAGGTTTGTTGTACTATGCTGGCCATGGCTACGAAAACTATGGGAACAGTTTCATGGTTCCTATTGATGCTCCAAATCCCTACCGATCTGCCAACTGTTTGTGTGTCCAGAACATCCTCAAACTAATGCAGGAAAAAGAGACGGGACTCAATGTTTTCCTGCTGGATATGTGTCGGAAAAGGTATGATCTAATTTGTGACTAGTGAGAACTGACACTAAATGTCTGAGAGATGGGTTTGCTACACAATAGGGGGAGAGGGTATAATGACTGTAGTTTGGGGAACCAACTGTAAAGTTCAGTTTATTCTCTGCAGCAACAGATTAAAACTGAGCCTATTTTAAAATGAACAAATAAAACTGAACAGCTGCTATGAGAGAATAGCAAGGGAGAGAAAGCTGGACTTCAAGCTGAGGAGAAGTCTTTAGTCTGGGCTCAGAATTCAGTGTGCCGCAAAGTTCACGGTTCTGAGAATTCACAGCCTGCACCTGAATGCTTTTAAAGGCAGTAGGTTTCATTCAGACTTATTTTGCCTTTGGCCTGGATGGAAATGTGAAGCTGGTGATTAGGCTTTTTGCTTCCATGGACAGATACTTGCCTCTTGATTTGAATGGCAATTTTTTGTTGTTGTTTAAAAATTACAAAGTATCAGTCTTTTTAGATAAAAGTGAAATTAGGCATCTTGAAGAAGAAAAATGACCCCTTCCCCTAGCATCATTAACCGTCTTCATCATTACAGAGAGGAAGGAGGATCCATATGATCAAAGGCATGTTAATTTGACAGAAGGGCTCAAGTAAAGTGCTTATTTTAGAACTCTTAAGAGGCATGGATTTTGCGCGCTGCTTTTGTGCTGGGGATTTTTTATCTTTATTTAAAGCTGAAAAGTCAACTGCTTCATCAGATTTTTCTGAACAAAGTACTATTTTCTTACCATGTTAAGAGACTACTATGCCCGATTAAACTTGCACTTGAAATCAGCTCTTCAGTCAGCACTGATGAAAATTGGTCTCTAAGGAATGTTTCATAATAGAAAATTGCTAGTGCTTTGGTGTTCACAGAGCCTCTAAACTTCACTGCAGATGAAATGCCAGTGACCCATTTCGGCTTCATGATCTGCTGTCCAAATAGAAAATACTGCTGCATAAGCCTCACGTTAACTACACAGACACCGGGGGGGGGGGGGGGGGGGGGGGGGGGGAGAGATCAGAAATTCTTTTTTAAGAGATTGTAGCCAAACTGTATTGGTTAATACAGCATGCCCTCATCTGGGTAATGCATGATATCTGACTGTATCTTTTCATTGTCTTCATGAAGAGTATTGATGATGCTGATTTTTGACTTCTAGTAGTCAGGATTCATTCCAGAAATGTAGGAGAAAAAAACCTACTGTTTCTGAACTATGCCCTTTCAGTGTTTTGAACAACTGTAGAGTTTGTCAACATTGTTCATTCTCAAATTATTATTTTACTTTTTTGTGTTTCCATTTATTGCAGAAATGAGTATGATGACACAATTCTTATCTTAGATGCTCTGAAGGTTACAGCCAACATTGTTTTTGGATATGCAACGTAAGGAAATTTTTCTCCTGCTATGCCACAGAGGCTTTGAAGCCAGAAATGACCACTGAGATTGTACAGCTAATCTTTTACACGAAAATACTAACTGTGGTGCTAAAGGACCAGTAATATATATCCATATCTGTGTCCTTATACTATGTTTTTTACAGTCTGACTGTGGAAATGCGTAAGTAATGATTCCCAGTACTTAATGTGCCCATTCAGATACAGGCTAACGCCAGTCAGAGAACTGCCTTCAGCAAACCAGACTCCTGGACGGTGTTCCTGGTCCTTTTTAAATGGTTACTTGTGGGAGTTGTGCACTTATCTCAGTATTATTTATTAGAAATGAAAAAAACGCAGAGAAGAAAAAATTAAATTTTACCCTCAGACCCATAATGTTCTGTTTGTGGGTGCTGATGGGGAAGGGGCAGTTAAGTCCTGGGTGTTCCTAATGGCACTTGCTGCACTGTGAGCTTGTACAGAAGGTCAAGTGCTGTGGAGCGGTCGATGCTACATGCTGCACCCTCTTCAGTCATGTGTCTCCTCTTGTTAATGCAAGATAAATTTTAAGGGGAAAAAAAAAAGTTAAAAATATAAATTAATAAATTATTGGAGGAGTAGCATGTAGGTTGGCCTCTCTGCTTCTTATTCTAGGTGTAAAGAATAAAGTTACAACTGCATTTGAAACTGTTTGAAGAGGTTACTTATGCAGAAAGCTAAATAACCTCTATCAGTTTTCAAGTCAAGTGCAAAAGCTGTTGAATAGAAGTTGTCAAGAGCTTTAATGAAGTCTTTTATGAGAAATTTAATCTCCTTGTATAAACAGTTTGATATCAGCTGTGGTCTGTGGCTTGACTGTAAGTGAAGTCTTCCCAGGATGAGCTGCTCGCAAATGAACGAGGAGCAGGCTGCCCTTAAACACAACCCCGTTTTCAAATTGTAGGCTTTCTTTCCCCCATTCCCAACATAACTTTTCTTCTTTTGTCCTCATGTTGATCTTAATCGTGCAGATGTTGCAGTGTTTATTCCTTGTCTGATGCTGGTGATCTCATAGGTGCCAAGGAGCAGAAGCTTTTGAAATTCAGCAGTCGGGGTTGGCCAATGGAATCTTCATGAAGTTCTTGAAGGACCGTTTGTTAGAAGACAAGAAGATTACTGTACTGCTTGATGAGGTTGCGGAAGGTGAACTCCAGCTTACTGCGCTAACAGTCTTCTCAGCCCGCATTACTAAAAACTTCTTTGCTTAAATGTTCTTCTCATGGTGAATGCGTTACGCTACTTCAAGCTCTTTGTTGTTGCATTTTGTTAAAACAGCAGCTTTTATCAAGAAGCAGGTGCTACTGGGCAGCACATTAACAAAGATCATGATATTCTAAAGGGATCTGAGCTTCTTTAATAGTGATCAATTTTATACTCTCCTTGTTAGGGAAACTTATTTATTCTGAGGGTCTTTCTGCATGGAGCTTTGAATTATCCATCCACAAAAATTACTATTCTGTTTTGTGGTGTCAGCTGCTAGTGGTAGTCCAGTCACTTCCACATCCATTTAAACAAGTGACTGAGTCCTACGTACCTCAAAGAGTGCTATAGTGATGATAATTATTTGCTTTCTATCAAAGGGTATAAATGCACTATAAAGGGCAATCCACTGTTTTAATACGTCTGGTTCAGTAATTGTCTTTTGTAATTGATGGGAGAAGCACTAAAGTGAAAACCGTTGAGGGAAAATGTATTGTTTCTGTGCAAACATTTGCTCAAAACGTAGAAGAATAGATACAGCCACTAACAAAGCACTGTCTGTGCAGGATCCTGTGATTTGTAGGTCATGTACGTAATTGGCCAAGTTCTGCTGTGGTTTCCAGTGTGCTCGGGGCAACTGCAGGTCTCGGAATTTTGCCCAGTCTGTCTTTTGACCGAAAAAATTCCCAGAGGATCCTAAATGCACAGTAAAGTTCTGCTATCAACAGGTCAGACTGTTGCAAATTAAATGCAAAGATTAAACTGACAGAGCTTCTGCCAGTGCTCTGCTGAGGAAAGGGAAGGGATCATTGGTTGACTAGCTGCAATACAAGCATGGAATTTATGTCAGATTCATGGCAATAGGCATCCAGTATACCCCCAGGACCTACATTGAAATGAAATGTGAAGCTTTTATTTGCTTACAGTACTACTCAATTTTGCCACTACCTAAACACGAAGGAAGGATTTGAGGACTTGCTGGCCTCCCATTTGCTGTGGTAGAAGCTAGAGCTAGCTAGAGCTGTGTTTCCCACAAGCCTGGCAGAAGCTCTAGTGAAGCTCCTGCTGGATGCTCACCAGCTGCTGTGTTTAGGCCCAAATTCATTAAACCATCATTCCTGACTCTTTGTTTTGAAGCAGGCCCCAGTATCTTCCCTTTCCTTCATCTTTCTTGCCTTCTGGGACATTCTCACTGTTACTCTTTTGTGAAAAGAGAGCCCTGTAATCCGTTCATCCTAGCATCAATGCTATGTCTGTAGTATACGGCGTCTTTAGTTTTCATCCTGCCTTCTCCCATTGTCAGCCTGTTCAAAGCAGGAGTAAGAGTAGAACAGACACCTGCTTGTATTTTGCAATGCTCAGAGACCAACCAGTCTTTCAACTTGCGTAAGAAGTTTAGAAATTTTAGAATGAACAAATATCCAGAAATATTCTCACCCTCTTCCTCCCCTCATCCCTTTTGTCATTGCTTTTGGGTGTTCTTAGGTGGGTTAGTATTCTCTGAGATTTCTCTCTCCTCTTTCCCCTGCGGTTGTGGCTTCGCCATAAGAACATGTCACAAATCTGCTGGCACTAATTTTCCCTAAACTTCCCCAAGTGTCCTGTAAAATATGACTGACTTACTGCTTCATCTGTGCTGCCAGGTTAATGTCACAGGCTGTAGATGTTCTGACGTGTGACCCACTACTTATCTCATTCTTGAACTCAGAGTGGAGAGAAAGATGGATTTGTCAGGCAACGTGACAACCATTGTTGTCAGTATTACCAGAGACTGGGTGTTAGTACATCGCTGCACTGATGACACTTGGAAATGTTTGAAGGAGTGTTCACGTTAAGTGTTCCATGTAAATAGCCTTCACTGTTTCTTTCTTTAATGAACTCACGAATGGAAATTTTCTAGTCGTTCTTTTAATTCACTTTGCAGGCCATAGGTTTTTACTTTCTGCGAGCAGCAGAACTATCTGAAAACATCACTGAACTAAATATAGGGAGGCCCTAAAAAATGCGAGTAAGTTTGAATTGCAGGCTGGTTAAAGTTGGAAGGGACCTCTGGAGATTGTCAAGTCCAACCCTGTTCAAAGCAGAGTGAACTAAAGCTGGTTGCTCAGGACCTTGTCCACGTGGGTTTTGAATGTCTTCTAGGATGGAGACTCCACAACCTCCCTGCACAACCTGCAGGGTTTGATCACTGTTAAAGTAGAAAGTTGTTTCTTATAGTTAAGTGGAATTTTCTCTATTTCAGTTTGCATCTGGTTCCTTCTGAGCTGTCACTGGTCTTGACTGAGAAGAGTCTGGCTCTGTCTCTTTTACTTTCCCTCGTCAAGTACTTGTACATACTGATAAGAAGTCCCCTGAGCCACGTTCTCTCCAGTAAAGTCTCAGCTCTCTCAGCATCTCCTCATACAAAGTATGCTCCAGTTCCCTCATATTTCTCTCACATGGGAGGTGTTCCAGGTCCCTCCTGTCTGACCCTTCGCTGCACTCTCTCCAGTATGTACATCTCATTCTTGTGGTGAGCCCAGCATTGGACCCGGCACTCCAGATGTGGCCTCACCAGTGCTGACCAGAGAGGAGGGATCACCTCCCTTGTTCCTGTTGGCTGCCTTTGCCACAAGAATGCTTCGCTGGCTCGTGGTCAGCTTGGTGTCCACCAGGTCCCCAAGGTCCTTATGTGCAGAGCTGCCTTCCAGTGGGTCAGTCCCCTTTCCGTACTGGTGCATGGGGTTGTTCCTGCCCAGGTGCAGGACTCAGTGTTGACACTGTTGAACTTCATGCAATTCCCCTCTGCCCACTTCTACAGCTTGTACGTACCCCTCTGAAGGGCAGCACAGCCCCCCGGTGTGTCGGCCACTACGCGCAGATTTTAATCACCTACAAAGTTGCCGAGGGCGCACTCTGTCCTGTCATCCAGATCATTATTGATGCTGTTAAATAAATGGCATTGGCCCCTTTATCGACCCCTAAAATACTCCACTTGCCTCCAGTTCTTTAGAGGTCCCCTCCAATGAAATTAGTCACTTTAATTAAGACCTTACTGAATCAGAGCTGTGATATTGCTTGAACTGGTTCTGAAATACATGTGAGCATGTTGACTAGGACACAAGCAAAACCCTCAGCATCTGGTGTGCTGTTTTAGCCTGAAGTGAATGAATAGCTGAGCAATGAATACTCGTGAAGTTTTTATGGAAGTGCTGACACTGGCGTAACCGTAGCAACTAGACAACATTGCAGTGATGTACTTATTTTAGTTAGAATTTCAGCAGCATTGATTCTGAGAGAATCTATATGCATCTTATTTTTAGATATGGGCAAATGTCACCTTACCAGAGGCAAGCAAGCTTTGGAGATTCGCAGCAGTTTGTCTGAGAAAAGGGCATTAACTGATCCCATTCAACAAACCGCATCTTCTGCAGAGTCTCTGGCACGGAACCTACAGTGGGCCAAAGCTCATGGTATGGTACAGTCTGCTTTTAGATGATCCTGCTTCCACAGTGGGGAACAATAAGAGGATGTACTTGCTTAATAATCTCTATAGTCTGTGGGTTGTAGTATTGCATGGAAGTAGAAGAAATTCAAGTTCATATCTGAATTTTCATTAGGATGTTCAGATCTTGGAAATTTTGGTGTTGGGGTTTACCTCTACATGAGATTATAATGAACAAGGTGACATGCAGAATTCATCCCAAGTAAGTATTTTTAAGACCACTCAGTCACTGAAGGGGAGACTTGCATGATGTCTGCCTCCTGGCATAATCTCCCAGTGGTCTGTTTGTGTCGAACAATGACACTTAAGACATTATCATCTTGTTCTAAAGTCATCACCTAAAATAGCCAGGTGAACTGTATGGTAAAAGCGTATGATGAGAAGGAGTCTTCAATGTGTACAGCTAAGAAAACAAAACTAAGGGTGAGATCTGTTCCAGGCTTTCTAGACTTCTTTTAGGAAGGGCAGTAGGGTTTAAGACCTTTTTATTTTTTTCACCTAAATAGGCTGGAGTGCGTTTTAAAATTTCTTAGACAGATTGGGCAGAGGGTCAGGGATGGCATTTTTAAGACTCAACTAGTCATGTAAGCAGACTCACAGATGTAGATTTCTATTTGCGGAATCAAGCCCTTAATTCTTGTTTGTTAAATGATTGAAGTGCAAAACAAAAAGTGTAAGGACATAATGTTATCTTATGGTTTATTTGTTTTAAGCCTTGCATAGAAGAGAATGTGTTTGGAATCTGGGGAGAGAGTAGGCTTTATATTTGTATAAAGGTATGTCTATGATAATGTTAAATAATCCACTTCTAGTGGGAGTAGAAAAATCAGTACAAAGCATTACAGACACCAAATGATGTCATTGACCCTTGAGCACTTTCAGATACGTTCCTATGGATTGAGAAGGATCCAAAATATAAAGAAGAAAAATGCTGCATGCTAGGCTTTGTGCATGTGTGCATAGGCTGTGAAATGAAAAGAAAAAAAAAAAAAAAGAACCTAACACTTGTTTTGCTGTCAAATTCAAAGGTTCTCATAATGCTGTAGCTGTGTCTCCTATGTATTGGATATATACTGTATTAACCTTACTGATTTGATTAAAGATACGGAAACAAATTCTTGGGTCAGTAAGCTATATCCTAGTTGCAGTAAATGTTGCCTTGCTAGTTGTAGTTGCACAGAAATTGGAAACAAACCTGCGAAGCAGAAGTTGAGTCAGCTCTCTCTGGCAGAGTCTGCCAGTTACTGTTTGATACCGGCAAACTGTGGTGCTGCCTGACTGGCTTCTAGCCTGGTTTGCGTCGGCGTAAATGCGTAAGTGATAGGTAGAGGGAGGGCAGGAGGAAGGGGTCTATACCTTTTAAAACTTTTGAATTTAAAAACTAACTAAAAAAATAGAAAATAGATAATGCTAAGTTTTATTTAGAATGTAATGATGTGTTATTTATTTGCAGAGCTTCCAGAAAGTATGTATCTTGAATTCAAATGTGGTGTTCAGATTCAGCTGGGGTTTGCAGCCGAGTTTTCCAATGTCATGATAATCTACACGCGAATAGTAAAGAAGCCACCTGAAATAGTAGTTTGCAGAGCCTACGTTACAGACTTCGCACTCGTAAGTGCTTCCTCGTGGTGTCTCTGTGATCTCCCTCCAATGAAGCTGAAAACTGCCTGGTCTGTCCATGTCAGGCTGTGTCTTTTGTAATAAAATGGGTCTAAACTTTTGAAATCAGGTGCTTACATGTGTGTGTCTCTACAGAGGCACACATTTACTTTTTGTTTTAAAAGCATATTTTTAATATTTATATTAATACGTTAAAATTAATCTGGGGTCATCTTTTTCAAAGTCTCCCTTTTTGCCATTGTCTAATATGAAATATTTGCTATATTTAGTTAAAGAAGTTAATTGTCAGTAGCTCCTATGTGAGCTGAGGACACATCTACCTTGCAGGACAAGGTTTCTTAGGCTGTAGTTCTACAGTTCTTTGCACCTGGGTGATCCTGTCCAGTTCCATTGATGTTATCCAGCTGGTCACAGTAACGCGAAGGGTAAAACAGAAACCTCCTTGGGGCAAAAAAAGTTCTTATTTCATGTCTGTGAAAGAGGACACGGGGCAGAAAACCTTTTCAGACAGAACAAACAGGACACCTCTGATGCTTGATGAATAAAATATTTGAGTTAATGTGCATAATAAATACATGTATTTTTAGCCCACAGAACTAGTGTTGCAGTACTGTGCTGCATAGTAGAAGTTAGGTAAAAAAGAGCAACCCTGAAGCAAGCACAGCAAGTGTGATAGGAACCATCAGCAAAAGAGGGTAACCTACTGAAATGTAACCCCCTCTGCCTGTGACGAACAGTGATTTGAGCAGCTTTTGCAAGTAATCCAAGATTGGTGTTTACTTTCCTTTTCAGAAGAAAATGCTGACTTTTTATAAAGAAATACTACTATTTTGTGATCTACAAATTCTGTACCTTCAGTTAAGTTCTCGTTTCTTTCTTGCAACAGGACCTGGATGTGGATCCTAAAGAGGCCAATAAAGGAACTCCTGAGGAAACTGGAAGCTATTTAGTATCAAAGGATCTTCCCAAACACTGTCTCTACACCAGGCTAAGTTCACTGCAAAAACTAAGGGTTAATATATATCATTCCTCACAAGTCTGTTCAGTTTACATTAATCATGTTGCTTTGCAGTTCTGTTGAGGTAGCTGTGTATTGTCTGCATAATAAGTAGTGGGTTTTTTTGGAGGGAAAACATGGCTAATAGCACGATTTAGTGACTTAGCTGAAAAGCAAAAGGCAGAGAATCAATGCATATACAATCCTGATACTATCGTGCAAGGCACTTTGCATTTTCTAGGCCCATACTGAACTTTGACAAGATTATTATTTTTGTGGAGATCAGCTGTTCACTCTGTGGGGATGTTCCTGTGCTCTGTAGCGCAAGAAGAGCGTGACCTGAAGCAGAGCTGCATCTTACAAAGTTGTTAGTAGGAGATGAGGATGTTACATGCCATCTCCTTCCACTCCAGCCTGTGCTCTTGGGCATGCAGTTTTGGAAAGGTTGTCACTTCAACATACTGTGGCACTGTTAAGTTTATCTGTGGATCTTTGTGTCGTGAACATCTGTGCTGGACATCACTTAGTACCTGTTCTTTAGTGCTTTTGGCAGCTGAGGTAATGTAAGTGCTTCTAGAAATAAAGACTAATGGGTGAGCAAGTATTAGCCAAAAGAGGTCCTCAGTAAGCAAGTCTTGCCTAATACATGTCTGTAGCTCCTAAAAAGGTTAGTCTCCTGCTCCAGTGGACTATGCCTATAGTGTTTCCTATATTATTTATTTGGGGAGGAAGCGTAACTTGGGGTTTTTTTTCTTTTTATCCCCCTCCCCCCCTTTCCTTCTTTTACAGGAACACTTGATCTTCACTGTTTGTTTGCACTATGAGTATCCAGGAATAGAAGATACAATGGATGAAAGAAAGGAAGTTAATGTTGGGAAGCCCCTTATTGCTAAATTAGGCCTTCATCATGGATACAAAAATAATAACTGTCTCCAGACCTGTTGCATGGCTAATAATCCTTTTCATAATCAAACAGAATCAAGTCCGGTGGCAACGAAATACGACATCCCTAGTCACTGCCAACCAAATTCCTGTCCGGGCATTTACCATCCAAACCATATTTGCTCAGGCAGCATCAGACAACCGGAGGCATGTTCTTGCAATGGGACTTCAAGGATATTAGCTTCAAGACACAAAGTACGGAATTACTCTCCCTCTGTGGAAGAGACTAATGTACCAGTAGAGACCACTGATGATACCGTTGAACTGGAATTCCTTCTCTCTGACAACCTCAGATTCTCTAAACAGCAGCAGCTGTGATGTGTTCAGAATAGACCAGAGTACCATCCTTGAACAGGGGACCTTCCACGCTGCTGATCCGGCTTCTGGAGTTTGCGGGCTTCGGGACAAAGGGATTGGAGAGTCTAGAGCTGGTACCTTGTCATAGTATAACCTGGCAACTCTTTCCCAGCTGAAACCTGGGCATACTGGAAATGAGCTTAGGATGACAATTTTTCAGATCCAAAGAGGCAAAACTGGACTGATAGATCTAGGAATGAAAAAGGCATGATTTTTATTCTTCTTCTCCTACCATGTGACATTTGATGCAGGGAAAAACCTGAACTCCTCAGATGTTCCTGTGCCATTCTCTGGCAGTCAAGCAGCTGACAGACAGAGGCAGTTGAGCATTTCTGGGAGGAAGCTGCCTGCCTCTGTTAGGGGATGGATGCATGAAAGCCTGGCTGTGGTGACAAAGTTTCTCTTGAGATATTAAAGAAAAAAACTGAACTGAGCTAGTAAAGTAACCCATTATTATTGGGTTTTTTTGTTTGTTTGTTTTTTTGTTTTTTTTAAAGAGAACTAGATTAAAAATTGTCAGAGGGAGCAAAGTCACAGGTTCATACTGTGGTGGATTGTTCTTATTACGATAATCTTTCTCTTATGTGACACACCGAAGACTTTTGCTGATCTGATTTATGGAGGGGTGGTCTTTTCATGTTCTGGAAGAACACTAAATGGAGACGTGAGGGAAAAGTGCCTGTTCATAGCAAGCAAAGTATTGTATAGTTAGCCACGCAGTAAGACATGCTGGAGGCTAAAAATGAATGGGCAAGATGAGTGAAAACTTTGGGGTTCTTCAGGCCGAAGTACAGGAATGGTGTTTATTGGACACCAGCCGTTGCTTTTTTGTGGTGATTCTCAAAAACAAACAAACCCTACTCAGTTGTTTTCCAGGCCAAATGAATTTATATTAATTCAAATGAAAATGCTAAAAGTCTACCCTAAAACTGAAAATCCAAGATCAAGATTCCAGCACACACAAACGTAGGAAGGCTAAAGCAAAGTTAAACGCAGTCGGCCAAAGGTGAAGGACGCTTGCTTCGTGTCGCGACCTGACGCGCCATATGTAGCCCTGCCTGGGTGCGTTGGCTCTGGAGCTCAGCGGTGGAGTTCATCTCTCCATCGACCTGATGCCAGGAGTAAGCCAGTCTTGCAGGTCCTTCAGCCTCTGAACCCCAGAATCTCGCTGTTAGGGGCTTAGGCACCTTCAGAGGGCAGCTGATCCTTTACGGAAAGCCAGACTTGCTGCTGCCATATGGTGCTTTATTGCTTTGCTGACGAGGGGAACAGATAGGCCTAGCTTGGGCTAGCTGCCAAACCTTTTAGACGTTGCAAAATTTTTTGATCTGTGTTCAGGAAAGGGCAGTTTTGCTCACCAAACTGTTTTGCATATTCAGATTGAATAGTTTGGTGAAAAAAGGCACACTAATTTTTTTAATGTTTGGTTTTATTTCAAAATACTGAAGAATCTGTGGCTTGCCTGCCTATGTGTATCTGGGAACGAGTGTGAGAACACTGATGTTTTATTAGGTCTTAAAAAGTCTTGATGTTTTGAAAGGAGGAAAATATTGGGGTGTGAGGTAATTAAATTTCAAGGGAGTTTTCAGATATGGGTAGTAGCCTTTCCTGTCCAGGTAGTATTGATGAGCAGTGCTGCTTTAATTAAGATCCCCATTATGAAACAATTTTTTACTTTGAAAAAATTATTGTAGAGCTTTTCATTAAGTAGGTAGCAAAAACTAAAGTCATGGAGTCTCACTGATGTGGTGGACAAACTAGTTTAAATCTTCAGCTGAGATCCACTCTTCTCGTGGGGTCTGTTAGTCTCACAGCGTGTTGGCTGGATGCTGAGAGAGGTGCTGTACACAGCTGTGATGACTTTCAGGTAGGAATCTTAATGCATCATTAACTATATCTTCAAATTCATCTGTGCTGAAAGGTGCATGTATGTACCTGGATTTTAATGTAGTTATTTCTAAAATGACAGCCATTCTTGCAGTAAGCTGCCAATGAGCTTGGGTTTCTGACTTTCTCCTTTGGAGGATATTAAATAGTGAAATGTTTATTGATGAATGAGGTGTACCTGTGCATTAATTACCCTGTGTAATTGACTTATAAATCACAGAATCACAGGATGGTCGGGGTTGGAAGGGACCTCTGTGGGTCATCCAGTCCAACCCCCTGCCGAAGCAGGGTCACCTGCAGCAGGCTGCACAGCACTGCGGCCAGGCGGGGCTTGAATATATTATACCTTGAGATCTGGTCTAGTACTGTAATAATTAGCTGATACGTTGTCACAGTTTTCTAGTTTGTATAAAAGCTTATTCTGTTTCTTATTGTGTAATAAACTGTTGTCCATAAAACGATATATCTGTGCATATGTAGTTGCTATATTCTTCCACCCCTCCCAGTTTAAAAGCCCCCAGACTATATTAAACCGACGCAGATAATAAAATAGTTTCCTTAACAAAAAAGAAGGGGAAATCTGAATCATGAGCTTCAGCTCAAGATATCTGCACTCTGGGTCTGTCCAGGTTTCTCAAACTATACACTTAGAAGTAGAAGGTTGGTTTTGTTGTGGGTTTTTTTGCAGGTTTATATGCCTTCTAACTTCCGAAATCCCAACTGTACTGCTTGCTAAAACTAAATGATCTTTCTCCATCACTTCACAAAGGTATCCAAACAAGTTTCAGTAATATGGGGACAAAGTTCTTACAGCAATGTGGGTAGAGAAAGAATGCAAGTACTATACCTGAGTTGTTCTCCAGCGAAAGGCAGCGGAACTCGCTGACGGCGTCTGCATGGCTGTGTGCAGGCAGCCTCCTCCACGGCGTGGGACGGGCTGCCGGGAGCAGCACTGTGGGGGGGTCAGGAGCTGTCTCTGGCGTGGTGTCACAGCGGCTGGGCACTCTGCTGAGTGCAGAGGGGTCAGGAGCTGTCTCTGGCGTGGTGTCACACTGGCTGGGCACTCCGCTGAGTGCAGAGGGGTCAGGAGCTGTCTCTGGCGTGGTGTCACACTGGCTGCAGGCACTCTGGTGAGTGAGGAAGGGTCAGTAACTGTCTCTGGCGTGGTGTCACACCGGCTGGGCACTCCACTGAGCGCGGAGGGGTCAGGAGCTGTCTCTGGTGTGGTGTCACGCTGGCTGCAGGCACTCTGGTGAGTGAGGAAGGGTCAGTAACTGGCGTGGTGTCACGCCGGCTGGGCACTCCGGTGAGTGCAGAGGGGTCAGGAGCTGTCTCTTGCGTGGTGTCACACCGGCTGGGCACTCTGCTGAGTGCAGAGGGGTCAGGAGCTGTCTCTGGCGTGGTGTCACACCGGCTGGGCACTCTGCTGAGTGCAGAGGGGTCAGGAGCTGTCTCTGGCGTGGTGTCACACCGGCTGTGGGCACCTCACTGCTGCCTCGCAGGGCAACGGCTGGCCAGCGTGCTGTGAACTTGCTGTTGCTGCAGAGCTCTAACATGCGTTGATCAGTTCTCAAGCTGAGTACAGGGTCTGCTGGTACGCAGCCTTTGTCAGCCTGGGTAGGTGCTGATTGACCTTTGAGGATCTGAACCGTAACCATATTTGAATGTGGTAAAGAGAACGTCACAGAACTGTGGAGACTGGGAGGGACCTGTGCAAACTGTCTGACGAAATGAATGCTCCCCGTGGCAGTAGGGTCTGTGGAGGGAAACTGTTGTCGTTCTGAGCCCTTCTTGCAAGGAAATGGTGATGGACAGGCGTTTTCTTACTGTGTCACTGCCTTCAGGAACTGCTGTAACTGTTCTAATCACTGATGTTAAAGGTGAAATACTCTGGTTCTTAAGGACAAGCTGCAAGAGGCATCCATTTCCTTTGGCCCATATCCAGTAAAGCACTTTAAAATTTCAGCACGCCTAAATTCAGCCAACATTTAAATCCCAGTGAAATCAGTGGGATTACAATACGTGACTAAACCTAGGCATTTGTTAGAACTCCCTTTGGCTTGTCATGCCCTTTCCGAACTGGAGCCTTGGGGTTTCTTCCTGAAGTGCAGTTGTTTGGGGATAATATTTATTTTTTGCTTGAAGTATCTGCTAGGCTAAGTTACTTATGTGTGTGTTAGTTGCTTTGGGCTGTTGAATAGGTTTGGAAGAAAGGTTTTAAGGTGATCCAAATAGGCTTCTCTGGCAAAGGAAGAGTTCGTGTGCTTCAGAAAAGCCAATATACTTCTGTTTTCCCTCCCCACGCTGCAGTAAGGTGGGGCAGTTTACATGCAAGAAGCTGCTAATGCAGCATTAAACTTCTGAAAGTGATCCTATTTCTAGCAAGTGATGAGAGGAGGAGCATGAGAGGCTTCTAAAGAAAGAGCTCTCCAAAATTAATGGTTGGGGATTCATTTGGTCTTTGGTTTGGCGTTTTGAATTTCGCGTCCTTGGCCTTTGCTGCCTATGCTGGCCGTGCTCTTTGCCAATCTGTAGAGGACAGTGCTGGGACTCAGCATGGCGCCAGCTGGCCCTAGCTTTGGGTGAGCATCCCCAGCATCCTCTTGCATGTGTCTGTGTCATGCAAACCGCCGGCGGAGAGCCATGCCGTTATAAGCAGTGAGATGTTTGTGTTGTCCTGGGTGAGCATCTTTCTCTGCCGGTCCACCTGGTTTTCTGTCTTGTCCATTTTGTACAGGTTCTGCGGGGTGGAAGATTCCTCTCTTGAGGTGTTCCTTGAATAGCCCTCTAAAAACATGATGCTGTTGGTAGGAAGGATTTTAGAGTTCTGCGTAAGTCTGTCCTAGTGCACTGTTAACCATTTGTCACACGCTGTGCGAACTTTGGAACAGTTGTTACATTGTGGAGGCATCAAGTGGCCAGAATATCATGTTGGAACTCAAGCTGACCCTGGTTAGAAGTATTAACTGCTGTAATTCTCTGACCTGATTTTTTGCACAGCTGAGATCTGGAACCTTCTGGTGGTAGCGATGGTCAGCTGGCGTTTCTGGGTTGCACCACCTGACCCCAGAGGGCATGGAGACCAGTGAACTTCATGCATAAAGTTGTGATTTGGGGAGACAATAGCCAGATACCATGGGTGAAATTTCGTCCTTGGTTTAGCTCACGTACTGCATTGACCTAGTGGTTTTTCAAGTTTTCTTTGGCCAGGATGAGACACTTATTTCTCCCAAAATGCAACTATTTGAACAGCAGGAATGTGTGAATAGTGCCGTCTTCTGACTTGCTCGAGCTGTTCCCTCTTGCCATCTAGTCAAAGCACTGTTCATGCTGAATTGGAGACAGATCTTCCACAGAAATGGTATGAGTGAATATACCTTCTGTATCTAAATAAAGATGTGCAAGCTACCTCCTCAGTAAAACAACCTTTTGTCTTGAGAGTCCTTAAATTGTCTCCCTGGCCACGGAAAACCATCTGCACTGTGTAACTCTTCACTAAGAGATTTCAGGGCTGGTTTTGCTGTCTGTGTAGTTACTGCTTTTCTTCACGCATCAACGACTTTTCCTCATTCCCTCCGGTAATTAATAGCTTTGGCAGGTCTCACACGCATTAAGCTTCAGGGCTGTGTTCATCTTGACATATATTCCTGACTACTGTAAGTCTAATGCATTTCAGTATTACTCCTTCCTTGCACAGAATTTTAGTTCAGGCAGAGTAAGATCTGCTCACTTTCTGGAGTGTGGCATTTTGAGATTTGAGGTGTTTGCTGTGAATTGAAAGATAGGTTTGGGGTATCAGGTGAGGGAGGAGGGGTTGGGAGTCTTGGGGGTTTGAGGTTTTATTTTTAGAGTTTGATCATCCTTCTAGTTTAGTAATTGCACTAGTCTAGTAATGGAGCAAGAACATCTCCATGTTGTGGAAATCAAGCAGTTATTTAACTTCTAAGGTACCACTGCTACAATTTAGTCATACCAGGCTTATTTTAAGAGGTAACAAGAAGAAATGCTGCCTCCCATCCTTGTTGCCACGCGCAGTGAGCCTGAAGCCAGGGTCCATGTGGGTGGGTGTTGCCAGAGCAACCAGCCTCCGCAGCTGCAGCGGATGCAGGAGGGAGTGACGAGGGCTTCCCCATCCGCTCTTTAGACAGAGTAATTTCAGTCACTGGCTAGCACCCTGCTTTTGTTTTTCAAAGTCAGTTGAAAACTGTATGAAAAGTCTTCAACCTGTTACGCAAATGACTTCGCTACACGTAACATCAAACAGCTCTCAGATGTTTCGTGGACATTCTTATGACTTAGTGTGGGGGTTAAGATTTATTTGCCTCCCTAAAGGTGAGGCAGACGTACTTTCTGACATCCTGTGCAAGGATGTATGTTTGGCGTGCATGGGAGGACAGCCCAAGTTGTCCTGAGGATGTAGGCACCTCTCTCCCGTTGACTGCTATCCGGCAGCCAAGAGACCTGGAGAAGCCCATCTGTCCAGCCTCTGCAGAGCCGAAACTCCTCGGGTTGGTTCCCCTCTGAAGGTGCTTGTTTCCAGGGCTGTAGGTAATTAAAGTGGTCCCAGGATTCTTCTTTGTTCGCACCCTGTCGTTGCCATGCCTGTCAGCTTTCCGCTTTCTTCTCTCTCCTGTTGAATGCCGGCAGTACCCACGATACCTGCCTCCCAGGACCAGCTGGGGGTTGCTCCAGAAGTTTTTAAGAACTTCTTTGAGTTCTGAATGTACGAAATCTGATCTTTTTTTTGGCTGTAAGAAGCATTGCGTCTTTCAAGGAGGTACAGAGTACCTATAAAATACTGATTTGCTGATGATTCTCAAAGTTTTGTAGGTATCTTAGTGATACGCAGAAAACTGCTGCAGGCTCTCTTTCAGTGTTGCAGCAGCAAAGAAAACATTTTATTTGGAACACCCATTAGATTATCAGCTCTGCTTTTAGTGGAAATAATGGGTTCATTTTAATGACAAAATAGCTGTGCTTCATGCCAAGCCATTTATGTGTCCTAGCAGGTAGAGAAATGCATGTTTGCACACTGCCTTGTAATCGCAGGGATGATGATTTGCTGGTTAAAGGTGGAGCGGGGTTCGCAGCGCATGCATCGGGAGTAGGACTCTCGTTACACATCGCAGCAGGAGAAGCCCTGCTCATTTCTGTCGTACTGTCTTTGCTGGCACAATCCTGGTTACAGCGCGGCAGTCGCCTCCTGTTAAAACACACTTTCCTCTGATGGGACATCTGGAGCACACCGTTTGCTAGCTGTGTGCAATATATTTTGTTTGGCTTTTCTTTTTTGAGGAGTGGGGTCAGATGAGACGACTGTGAGCCCAGCAGAAGTAGTTTATAAATGTCAGTGAAACGCATGTGAAACTATTTTGTACTGGATGAAGTACAGAAAAGAGAAAGAAAACTCTGTGTTTCTGTAGCCCTTCATAAACAACAGCAACACCCAGCTGGCAGAAAACCAGCAATGAACTCGAACCAGAGTTTAATAAGTTCAATTTAAAAATTATGGAAATATTTTTGCATTATAACTCTTAGTTACTGTATACCACGTTTGTTTAGAAATATGACGTTTATGTGCACATATATACATGATTTTCATTGTTTTAAATAGGCCTTAACACAGTGCAGTATTTTGTCTCCCTCTTTTTTTTTGTTGTGAAGACTAAATTTCCACAACTGGAAAAGCTCTGTCTGATATCAAGCAACAAACATTTCCCTTTCGTAACAGAATGTGACAGAAAAGAAGCATAAAAGCCAGGTTTGTTATCTAAAGGTTTCCAACCAACTCTATTTATTTTCCTTTTAGACTCATTGGTTAAAATATTTTCTTATTGCTATCATCTTGGTACTAGTCAATAGTTATGATAAAGTTAATTTGTAATAATAGCTGTCTTGAGAATGATATTAGTAATATTTTTACATATACAAGTGATACTGAGTCATCAGTGACAGCAGCTTCTCAAATTAGCAGATGGTGGCCCTATAAGAAAAACGTGTTTTCTTGCCTTACCCCTCAATTTATTCCCAGACTGAACAAAGATAACTAGGTAGTAGCATCTGTTGAGGTAATATTTCCTGTTAAACTCCATCTGCCTGACAGATCTGAAGGTGTTCAAACTACGGTATATATAAGGTACAAAAGGTATAATTAGAATTTTGATGTATCCGAAACAGCAGTTGGTTTTAATTATACAAGATGGACATTTTGGGGCAGGTCTGAGAAGAAGTAATAAAAAAACCAGCAAGTAGAGAAACGATGCTCAGCCGCTGACTTTGCTACCTAGATTATTATTTGCATGCATGCAGTGCAAAATGTAAATTTTTGCCTTATCTGAAGCCAAGCCATTTCTTGCGTGTTGGGCTTGTGTAATGGTTGGCATTGTTCCTGCAAAAGGGGGGTGGAGAAAGGCTTTCAGCACGGGTCAATCCAATTTCTCTGCTTGCAAAGACTGTAGTGTGGCATTTGAACCCAGCTAGTAGGCATGACAGACTACCCGGGGTTCAGATCAGGTTTTGCTGTTTGCCATTCTGTTGTTACCACAAGTCCATAAATCACTCACTGAATAATTTTTACCCATCTTGAATGGACAAAATGATAAAAATAAGGCTGTGAGGTTATTTTCTCTTCCAAAACTATAAGGAGCTCTGAAGCAGTCCCTGCCTCCAGCCCCAGCTCTGCCTGTCAGGGCCAGACGTGGGACCATGCCTGTGGTGAGGGCAGTGCCCACGCCGGGGGCCCCGGGCGCAGCTGGCCCGACCTTGCGGCACCCTGGCAGCTGCCTCTGAAACCTCCTCATGATTTTTTTTCAAACCTTACTTTGCTGCAAGAGTAAGAACAGGATGCCTAACGGACAGCTGAACCTTCACGGTGGGAACCCAATAGACCATCTCATGCTGTGTGCTTTCCTATCAAACTTAAAACTGTTCAACCATTTAATTTTCAGTACGATTTCAGCAAGGGGTTTTTTTGGCTTTGTGCTTCCTTCAAAGCACTTGCCGGGCTCACAGGGATTGCCGTGTGCCACCAGCTGCAGGAGCAGGACCCAAGGGGAGGGCTGTGCCAGCGGAAGCTCCATCCTCGGCCATGGACTTGGCTGTGGAGCTCAGGAGAGGCTGCTCCAGCTTGGTGAGACCACGGGGGATGTGACGGGGTGGTGAAGCCTCCTCTGGCCTCAGACGCCCCGGACCGGGTCTGGGAGGAGGCGAGTGAAGGCCTGCCACGCAGTGCGGGCACTCGGGCATGTATGGACTGAACAGAGGTGCAGGGCTTGCCCGGGAAGTTCTTGCTCTGCTTCTCCGTCTGCCCTGGCTGCGGGGCCACTTTCAGTGCATGAGCTTTGTATGTCCAGATCCCGAGATCTGCAGTCTCGGTCCGGGTTTCTCAGTGTTGTTGTAACTGTTGCTGCAATGCGGGCATTATTTTTATTGCCAGAAGTTTATTCTGTCCTTCCTCCCATCCACCGTGCCATTGGGGCGGGGAGTGAGCAACTGTGACTGATGTTCAGGGAATAGTTTTGACAGAGAAAAAAGAAGAGATTGAACATTTCAATAAAACCAAGATATTTTGCTTTTAGATTGTTGTTGGCATAAGGTCTGTGCTTTGAGATGTCTTTGGTGTATTCTTCCATAGTGAAAAGATGGTTTGAAACAATCTAGGAAAAAATTTTGCCACCAAGTCACACAGATTCTTCAAGCTCTATTAGTAATAATAGCAATGCCCTTCACCTTGTCCACTTCTGATCCTGGCCATACTGTGTTCGCCTTTGGAATCCATCAGCCTTTAGCCGGAGCACCTGCTGATGAAACAAGCCAAGTTCATTTTGGGGCCTTTGAGGGACGGGGGTGTGGTACAGATATTACTAATTTTTAAAGTTCAAATCGCTTCTCATGCAAGAGATTTTTTTCTGCAAACAGACGCTGAAGGTTCCTGTTGTCCCTAGATGGACGTGGATGCACATGGATACCTGCAAGCAAAGACCAAGGAGTCGTATGGCTCTAACTTTCTTTGCTTCACTTTTAATGTGCTAGTAAGATCCTGTCTAACGAAGCGCGGGTTTGCCCTCCCGAAGACTGCTGCAGCTGCCCCATTTGGAAAGCGAGGCTGGTGCATCTGCAGGGACTTGGTGAGGCCTGGGGCAGAATGAAGCCGCACATGCTGAGCCCGGGCATAGGCAGGCATTTGGTGAGGGAGCAGCAGCTGCGTGGGAGCGTGATTTTGAGATGGAGGTTTCTGAGAGGCGAAGGGACAAAGAGGCAAGATGGCCAGGCTGCAACGCTGGACAAGCCCCCGCAGACAATGCGTGCGGAGGCTGGAGGAGCCGCTGCCCACGATGTGCTTGTAATCTCCCTGAGCAGCCTGCCATTAAACACAATCTCATCAGGGCCACGGCAGGCGCAGCTGGATCTGGGTATTGTCCCCAGTGACAGCGACGCAGGGGGATGCTCTCCGGGCTGGAAGCTCTCTGCGCTGGGGGGATGCTCTCCAGGATGGAAGCCCTGGAAGGCCTCTGTGCGGGGGGATGCTGACAGTGTTGTGAGCTCAGCCGCACGCCTGGGCTAGCCGGTTTTGGCAGAGCTGGGCACGGGTCCTCCCTTCTGCTGGGTCTGGGGGTGCTCAGCAGGGCAGGTCTCCAGTGCAGCGCCCTCTGAGCATGCACTGATGATGAGGAAAGCCGAGCTCATCCGCCCCAGCCTGGGATCATCCGAGCAAGTGATGGTACAGCACTGCTCAGTGTGCACACCGCAGCTTTGCATGCTTTGCGGTGCCAGGCTTAGCATTGCTCCATGGCACGTTGTAACTGGGAAGTTATGTTTACCAACTCCCAACTTACGCCAGAACAGAACCACTAAACGACGTGTAACACAGATGCCTGTGGATTATTTTTGATAGTGAGTTCACAGCGGCAGCTGTATAGAGAGACTGTTGGTCCTTCACTGTAATCTCCTGCTGTCGGTAATTCTCAGGACAAAAGCAGTTGTTGCTGAAACTCTCCAACTCACACTCGTTCTTGACTTATTTCCCAGGCAACTGTTGGCGCAGGAGCCAACTCAGTTGTTGTTAAATACCGTTAAGTGGACAATCACTGCAGAAGCAGCAATGTTTGCACTCTGGAAGAATGGAACTGGTGACAATAGCACCTGTCTTTCCTAGGGAGGGATCCTCGTGCCACAGGCGGTGGATTCACTGGAGCTCTCAACGGTCAGTACAGCATTTTGAGGCATTCAGATGTCTCCCTGCCGTTTGTAAAAATCCTATTTTCTTAAAATGATCACTAGGGAAAATGATGTGTATAACAGCAAAGTTTGTAAGGTGCTTCGGAGATTATTTCTTTTTATTATTAACTGTTTAACATAAATATGAGCTTGCCGATATTTTAAATATTCTGGATTTAATCCGAGGTTTTAGATCAACACATAGAGTAGAAAACTATACTTGCATTCCTCCCATATCTTATCAAAAATTTTGATCAAAGTTGTTTCTGCTTTTGATTTGAGTCATCACAGGGTTTGAGTGTCTGTTACTGCTCTTGGAAGACTTTTCACAGAACCTGGTATGCTTCTCTGCCAAGCAGCTTTTCCAGCACTTTGAGAGTTTCAGCTGGCTCTCCTTGGCGCCGGCCATGTCCTGCTGCCCCCTCCCCACAGTCCCCACGCAGCCCAGACTCCACAAGCACCAAAAAACAGGCCCTCAAGCAACCAGCCCCACTTGGGGTGACGGTTTGCTAATTGCTGCGTATTTAGGGGGTTGTTCAGTAGACATCTTTACGGCAGTAGCAAAGGAAGTTTTCAATACGGAAAGCAGTGTTCTTACACAAACTAAATGGAATTTGTATAACCCTGACTCATCTTTGGTAGCCTTTGGTGGTGATGACTCAGATGTCCTTCCTCCAGCAGGAGATACCAAGTACCAGCACGGAAAGTCTGAGATTGCTTGAAAGACTCCCAGGCTGTGCCAGCTGCAAATCAGCAAGCCGCCTTTATTTTTATTTTTGCTTCAATTGTAGGAAGAACATCACGGGCAGCTCGAAATCAGCAACTACAGAGAGACGAAGCTGCTGCTGACATCCTCATCTGCGAGGACAGCGTTTCCTGAGGTAAACAGGAGAAAAGTAGCACAAAAACTGCTTCTTGCTGGAGACAATGCTGCACCTAATTGAGCTTCTTCCAGCTGCAAAGGTTTCTTAGTTGGCTGCTAGTGGCTTTCACTTGGTTCTTCTGATGACTTGCTCACAGTCCAGCTCTGAATGTTTTGGATTCCCCTTTATCCTTATTTTATGAGGTGCTTATTCCATTTTATGGGGTGGGCTATGGAAGGGCAGAGGTAAACGTGTGGCTGTGTGGCCTGGCCACCGGCATAAGCCCCAAGGCCACCGTCACGAGCCCCGCCACGCAGGCATGTGGAGCATGCTGCCTGCTCTGCGCTGAGTTCCTCAAGCTCATCGGCACAACGAGCTATGCAGCATTGCCCAGCTCGGTAGATAAAGTCTTCCATCTCCTGCCAAAGACCTTCCCAAAGCAAGGGTGCACCTGTGCCAGTTATGCCCCTTCTCAGGCCGCTGCTGGGGTTATCTAGTACAGTCTCTTCTTTCACTTCGTAGTTTCTAGCTTTAGGAGAAAGGAGTCTTTGGAGCGCATGGATGGTGTCTGCCTCTCCTCGCGCAGGTGGGCCGTGGCTCTGAAATGGCAGCAGGGACCAAGCCTCGCAGGACGCATTGGTGTAGGCAGACAGGGTATACGTAAATGATCATAACTGCTAGCAATTTCTTTTTACGTATTTTACTTCATTGCTTGAAGTGATGGAATGAGTAGTTTGGTAGGATGTATACTCAACTACACAAAGATTTTCTGTTCGGAGAAAATTGTATTAGATACTGTCTAAAATAAAACCTAAATGTTGCAAAAATTCTTCCTCTCCTTGTCCAGTTTGTAGGACTCCAGCCTTGGGAGAAGGTGCCTCCAGCGTCAGCAGGCGGCCTGTGGAAACTCCACCTATAGCTCCTATAGGGAGTGCCTAACGAGGACGGCTGTGGACCCCGACAGCCGGTGAGCCAGGCAGTATTGTGCATGACGTGACACTTCACCAACACCACAGTGAGAAATCCTCTCCCAGCCCTGTGTGTAGGTTCAGCTCGATCGTTTTGCTCCCAGTGCTGTGTAAACGCAGGTGAACAGACAGCATTCAAATAGCTGTTGATAGCACCATCTGCAAAAAGCTGATGGCTCATTCATTACGCAGTGGGAGCCAGCACAGCCAGTCTAATCAGATACTGTATGATGAATAATTCAGAAATAATCCTCGTATACTCGAATAAATATCAGGAGAAGGAAGGAAGAAACGCCATACATATGGCACGTTGAGGGAACAAAACAGCCATTTTTCAATGTCCTAAGCTGAGGAGCGTTGTTACACTGGATGTTAATCACGCAGGTGGCTAATGCTTGAAGAGAAAGCTGACGGAGGGGTTTCTGGCCCGCCATTTGGAATGTGTTAGTAAGCAGAAAAGACCATAGTGCTCATGGGAAAACCATGAGCCTTACGTTTTGCAATATGTGTGTGGTCCTGTTGTGTAACGTGCTGGTGACACCGGCAGAGGATGGAGTTTGAGGCAACGGCTGGGAAAACCTGGGGCCAGGCCTAGCCTTCTGCAGTGCCCATCTGTGCTGCTGGGCAATCCGCTCTGACCCGATGTGTGCTGTCCCTCGCACAGCTCCTGCTCGCACACACACACACACCTTCCACCACAGCGTTCCACCCTCAAACCACTTGTTTGGCTGGAGTACATGGTGCAGTGCAGTCACAATACTGACCAACCAGATAATTGTTCAGTGGGGCCTCTCGGCAGCTCGTATAGATGCTATACGCAATTCCCTTTGTTTGAGGTATTTTGGTGCAGAACAAAACAAGACTGTATCAGCTGGCACTGTGCGCTCGCAACCCAGAAAGCCAGCCGTCCCCTGGGCTGCATCCCCAGCAGTGTGGGCACAGGGCGAGGGAGGGGGTTCTGCCCCTCTGCTCTGCTCTGGTGACACCCCCCAGGAGTCCTGCGTCCAGCTCTGGAGCCCTCAGCACAGGACAGAGCTGGAGCTGTTGGAGCGGGGCCAGAGGAGGCCCCAGCAGTGATCCGAGGGCTGGAACCCCTCTGCTGGGAGGAAAGGCTGGTAGAGCTGGGGCTGTTCAGCCTGGGGAGGAGAAGGCTGTGGGGAGACCTCAGAGCAGCTTTCCAATGCTTAAAGGGGGCTTGTAAGAAAGATGGGGACAGGCTTTTTAGCAGGGCCTGTTGTGACAGGACAAGGGGTAATGGTTTTAAACTGAAAGAGGGTGGATTTAAATTAGATAGAACACAGAAATTCTTCACACTGAGGGTGGTGAGGCCCTGGCCCAGGCCGCCCAGAGAAGCTGTGGCTACCCCCTCCCTGGCAATGTTCGAGGCCAGGTTGGACGGGCCTCTCAGCACCCTGGGCTGGTGGAAGGGGTCCCTGCCCATGGCAGGGGATTGGAATTAGATGATCTATAATGTCCCTTCCAACCCAAACCAGTCTGTGATTCCATGGTCCTAACAATTGCCTGAAGGTGTGCACAAAGCATGGCTAATGCAAGTCAGCATGTCAGCAAAGTCACATCCTTCATGATGGGCTTAGGCAAAGGGCCACAGAGCAAGCAGCGTGAGAGAGGCTGGAGTTAGGGCTGCTCCCAGCAGAGCCTGTGCCTTCCCTTCACTTATCTCCATCTTAGATTTGCCAAAAACGGTACTCTGGTGCAGAAGAAATGTCTTTCTAAGTTTTGACAATCATCAAATCATCACAAGTTTTCCTACTTCATTTTTCCTACTTCACGTCTCAGAATGCTTGGGCCTAAAGGCGCCATTTTGCCAACAGATGCAAACCTGTGGCAGCTCTCCCCAGAGCTGCAGGGCAGAACCATCTGCCACGAACACCAGTCCCACCTCTGGGCAGCCTGAGGATGATGAGCCAGCAAGTGTTGCAGGCATATGGCCTATGTACTGGGTCTAGTACCTGTGCAACAGTGAGTTATATATGCATATAAAAAGTCATTTCGCTACCCACCAAATTTAAAACCAACTTGTAAAGCATATCTATTAAATAGCAAGACCTCTCACATCAGCCTATAGCTTACACTTCAAGGCTTCAGAGTTAGAATGCATCTGTACACAGTCTGCGCACATTTTCTATCACCGTACTTTTGCTACAACAATTCAACACGCTCTTCTTCTGAACTAATCCCAGTGGAAAATGAAAACTGCATTGCTTCTGCAGAATATTCTCGACAAGGATTACCAAACTGTGCCGCAAAAGTCCAGTAGAACTGGCACACTTTTTCATTATTTTGATTTTAAAAAATGAAGGCTAAAAAACAAGTTGTCAGTCCTCAGTTTATTTACTTTTGGAACCTCCATGGAGCAGCAAACCTTTCCTTGCAGCACAGGGGGTCACTCGCTCCTGATGTCCAGCCTAGATGAACAGTGGTTTCACCACAGATCTGAAGCACTTAGCAGGAGGGACTCAGACCCATGCCTCGCTCACACTGCTGGTGGCAGGGTCTGGTTTCCTGGCCGTGCTCTGTTCAATGCAGGATTATAAACACGGAAGCAAAGCACCATCTACCAGAATATCCTGGCAGCTGAGTACGTTGTAGGAGGTAGGAAATGAAGGTGTGGACATTGCGAAGGAGCAAACCTGACTCCCCAGCACCCTGGGAGTAACCTAACCACCGAGCAATGGGGAGGAGGTCTCTGCCGACGCTGCTGTTGCCCCTGCTGCAGGGAGCCAGCTGGGCCAGCCCCTTTGGCCCAGATGCAGACCAGTGCTGCAGCTTAGCCAGGAGGCAGGGCTTAAAGCAGCCCCCAAAGGCTCGCTGGCGATTGTCCGGGAGTTTGGTGAACTGCAGATTAGATCCAGGCATCTAGAGTGAGAACCAGGTGAATTTTAACTCCCCCACCTGCCTGTGGGGCGAGTCTTGGCTATAAATCAGAGCTCTGGAGTCTACCAGATGGCCAGGTGCCACGACGCCACAGCACTTTGACAAACATGTCACATGACAAATTTCCATTTCAATGTGCTATTGGGCCAGAAGCTATCTTAACAGAAGAAATTGACCTTTAGAGTCTACAGGTGTGGCTACAAGTGTGTGTGTGTCTGTCATATATTTGTCTGTTTACTAGAATGAGAGATATTTTCCACTCAAAGTCATCCTAGATTTTAATTTTTACGCGACCTCAATAGTAGTTAAGATGTGTTTTCAGTTTGGTTAAAGATTTCTCCCTACCAAAGTCCTTCATCTTATCTCTTATGCAATCCACTTCTCTTAATAAATCTCATCTTTTAAAAGCAATCCTACAGCTTTCAGTCCAAACTATAATAGAAGACTTATTTTAATAACCAGGAAGGGAAACTGATTTTTTTTTTTTTTCCCAAGGAAATATCTACAGAGAAGTCATAGGAGCATCTGAAAAGAGGAAGTTTAGTTGTAAGCTTTTTTTTAATACTGAATGTTTAAATATAGTGGTTAATTAAGAGTACCATTGCATTCTAAACAGTGATCAAAAGAAAAATGTAAGTATTCTAAAACAAGAATGTAAGTATTCTAAAACAAGAAATGCAGGTTTCTGCTCTGCTCTTGTGGATAATATGATACAGGAAATTGTAAGGTGAAAACCTAAAAAACCAACTGAAGTAACAGACACTATTAAGTTTTTGCCAGAAGTTGTAAAGCTGTTAGTCTAAAAAAGAAATTTAGGATTGGGAATATGGAACTTGTATTTTACCCTTCTCGCTTAAACTACTAGCCAGCAAGGAAATGTTTTGTTATTCAGTAAAAACAATAAACAAAACTGGGAAAGGACAAAAAGGGCACCACTTATTCTGACATTAAAAAATTAAATGTAAATTTATCTTATTTTTTATTGTGTCAATCCACCTGCAAAATAATCTTTGGCCCCAGCACATTTTGAATGCTTAAAAGCTACGTTTGTAGCTATTTATATTTAACACAGTTAAAACAGATTCCTACACAGAAAGTGTGGGATGAAAACAGCACGTTTTAGAGTTCTGGATTTCAAGAGCCTTAAAATCCTTAAGAAGTTAAATAATTAAGAAGTTATTATTGCACACAAGTTCAGCATTCACTGCAGCATCAAAGGGAAAACGTTTGAATTGGCAGCACTCCTTGCTGACTGCTGAGAAGTAAGAGGAGGCTGTACTGGAGCTCTTCAGGAAAAAGCAAAGGTGGGGCTAAAGATTCACAGTTCCTGGAAAATGAAGTACCTGGTATGCGACCCGATAGCACAGCTCACTGCTCCATCAGCGCAGGTGACCAGGCGATCGCCTCTCAGTGCTGTTCTGGAGTCAAAGTAGAAGGAATATGCCCGTGGTTTCATTTGTCTTGACTGAGACTTTCCACCATGAGGACAGCAGTGTCAGAGGCTTTGCTCCTAGCCACTGCAAAGCCAATGGAGAAAACAGAATTGTCTTAAAAAATGGTGATTTCTTCTGCCATTGGTTCCAAGGATTATATTCTGTGTGGGGAAGTGAATGGAGCCTCTGCTTTGGACACCTGTCATCTGATCCAGAAGAGCAAATCCTAGTCTAATCTGGGTTGTCGACTCCGTGCACTGCCAGCAGCTGCTTGCGCACCCGAACACCTCGCTGCCGACGGCGGGGGCTCTTCCAGCCCACCCTCTCTCCCCAGCCACCTTCAGGGTCTCCCCCTTCCCCACCCATGGAGAGGGGCCGTGGCACGATGCTTCTAGCTGGCCACAGGACAGTGAGGAGGTACTTTCAGATAGAAACTTCAGCGGTGGAGATTCAGCAGCTGTGGGGAACCAAAACCCTCCTGACCGACTATGCAAGTTACTTCCCTGTGCAGCCCCAGCTGCCGAGACGGGATAAAGCAAGGGACTCCAGTTTCCACCTCTGGAAATGCTGGAGGAACCTAAACCACCCGTTGCCTCCCCAGCAGCTAACTGAAATGGCTTTACCTACAGAGTCACGACACCTGTGACCTGACTTTAGGACTAAATCTCAGATCAAAGATGTAAGGTCAACATGCTAAAAAACCTGCGAAAGCCTCACAAAGCAGAAGTGCCGCTGTAGGGACACTTGCATTGCAATTGCCTGCTACTTTGTGTGTTTGAACTAAAGAGCCATTGGAGAAGAGCTGTCAGCCTGGTACCAGTGGTAAATGATACTTAAAATTCTCTTGATTTTATTTTTGAAAGTCAAATACTTAGCGTGACAGACTTTTTCTGCCATGGAGGTGTCAAGGACACCTGGCTGGAAGGAAAACAAGTAAATCTGTCTGAAAGACAGCACGCACAGGGACCTTTATGCCATGTATAAACTGTGAAATGAATTAACATTTCAGATATTAATACAAAAGTAGTAGTAGCAGCTGCCATCTTCTTTACACTATTATGCAAGCCAACCACAGAAATCCAATGTAAGAAAACAGACTGTAGTTTTCACTTCTTTTAACAAATCAGTTTACTAGCTAATTGGGAAGAAATAGGGTGCTATAAATATTACGGCCTGATTCTGCAAGTCACTTGCAGGATGAGCCCTAGGCTTGTGCGAGCTGAATTTCATGGCCCTTCTTGAACATTAAAACTAGTGCAGAACACAAATCCATTTATTTTTTATGTAAGCTACCAAACTGGCTCATGGTATTCAAATTCTATAAACTCGCCACACTCACCAATTGCCACAGCTGGCAAAGGAGCAGTTTGCTCTTCTGGTTAACTCAGACGTGTCAGGATTTGTCCCTGGTGCAGTCCCGCGTGCTGGGATGCGAGCAGCTGGGGCGCGAGCCTGCCCGTGCAATACCTGTGAACAGAGGTCACATCAGGAGCTCTGTTAGCGGGAACGCAGTAGGCCTTTGTCACTTTGCTGCCTTACCAACAGGCTTGTAAGAGATGTTAATAAAACATTACTTCAACCAGAATATGTATTTATTGTCTATATAGTCTGTAAAAGGCCAAGCTGATAGCATAAACTTGAGATGGGTGATGTGTATTTAAAGCCATTAATACGATCCAATGAAATGATTCACTTGCGAAACTTTCAATTCTGGAACCCCTACTGCACACTTGTGAAATACACTGTCCCATGACAGAAAAGGAGGAAATTTCATACTAAAATTTGTGACAATGGCATTAATGCCACATTGCTTTGCAGCAAACAAAAGGCTATTGCCAAAGGCGGCTTGTCACAAGAGGTAATAGCCAACACAGCCAAACTACCTCCAGAAGGACCAAATAATTTCATGTTAATCTTTTTTTGTGAGGTGTGATAGCATCGGTACCGGACAAAGTTCTAGGCTGGGATTTTTTTAAGTGTGGCAATATGTTAAGATGGCGCATGTCATGGAGCGTGTGGCAGGGACGGTGACCGCCAGCCCAGCTGCTGTCCCGCTGTTGCCCAGGCCACCGAGGCCTGGCCACCATCCCACCGCTGCCAAGGCCCGCCATGTGTGCCACCGCCCAGGCTGCCGAGGCCCAGCCACCATCCCACCACTACCCAGGCCAGGAAGGCCCACCATGTCTGCCGCCATCCCACCCCAACCCAGGCCAGGAAGGCCCGCCATGTCTGCCGCCATCCCACCACCACCCAGGCCAGGAAGGCCCGCCATGTCTGCCGCCATCGCACCACCACCCAGGCCAGGAAGGCCCGCCATGTCTGCCGCCGCCCAGGCCGCCACACCTGCCCAAGCAGAGGGGCCGCGCTGCAGAGCGCCGGCCGCCCCGCCCGCGAAAGGCCCGGTTCCACAGCGTGTCACTTCTCCCGCCCTTCGCTGACAGGAACCGAAGCAGGGCGATGGAGGCCCGGGCCGTGGGTGTGCCCGCCCTGCGCCGGGGGCTCTGCCACGGCGGCTGCCAGGCCTGGGGCGCCCCGGGCAGGCGGACCCCTTCCCCGCGGGGAGGCCCGGCGGGCCCCGAGGCGCAGGGCACCGCGGCTCTGGGGCGGCGCGGCCGCGGGCCTGCCCCGTCCCTGCCGGCAGGGCCTGGCGCGGCGACGGCCCGGGGCGGGGATCGGCACCGGCCCGCCGGCGCTGCCCTGCCCGAGCGCCCGCCGGCGCCGCTCGCTGCCCTTCGGGGTGGGCCGTGCTGGCTGCCCGGGCTCGGCGTGCGGCGGAGCGGGGAACCACCGCCCCCCCCCCACCCCGGCCCGGGCTGCGGGAGGCCGCGACCCGGCCGGCCCCGGCGGCGGCGCCTGCCCGCGGAGTGCTCGGAGGCAGCGACAGCGCTCCCCGCCCCCGGCACGCTCCAGGGAGCCGTTTCACACGGAATCGCACGGGAGCGTCTCCCCCATCTGTGCGAGCCGAGGCACCCCCACCCCCGCCTTCTCCTCAGTCCCGCAGAGCCTCCCTGCCATTATGTTCCACCGTCTCCCGGCCAGGCCGCTCCGCGGGCGGCCGAGGCAGCGCGGACCTTAGCCGTGCCCGCCTGAGGCCGCCGGCCAGAGCCGCCGCGCCCGGGCGGCGGGGCCGCAGCAGGTGTGTTTGCGCGGGGGTGCGGAGGTTGCATGCGGTGGGGGTCGGCTTCCCCCCGGCCCGGCTCCCGGCGCCCGCCTCGCCTGCGCGCAGGCCCCGCCGCGCTGCGGGCAGCCTGCGGCGGAGCGGCCTGCCGGGCCTGCTCGGCTCGGGGCCGCGGCGCTGCCAGGGCGGCGGCTGCCGGAGCCCCGCGGCCATCCGAGCGCCGGGGCCGCCGGCTTCGGGCCGGGGAGGCGCGGCGGGGGGGGGGGCGGGGCAGGGGTCGCTCGGACGCGGCCGTCCCGCCGCCTCACACCCCCCCCCCCCCTTCCCCACCCGGCCGCTGTCCCCCGCCGGCGGAGGGGCCGCGGCCTCCCCTCCCCTGGCGTTGCTCCGGCCCGGGGGTCGGCAGGGCCCGGCTCGGGTAGGGCCGACCCCGGGCCGGGGAGCGAGCGGGCCCGGCGAGGGGGCGCGGGCGGCGCGCCGAGGGGAGGGGGCCGCGGTCCGCCCGCGAGGTGCCCGGGGCCGCGGCGGCCCGCAGAGGCGGGAGCGGCCCGCCCGGGCTGAGGGGCTGAGGGAGGGCCGGTCGCGGCCGCCCGTGCGGGGCAGACGGGGCCGAGGCGGCGGAAGAAGGTGGTCGTTTTCCCCCGAATGGGGTGGGGGTGAGGGATGCGGGGAAGGTGCCAGGCCCCAGCCCTCCGCAGGGGAAGGGGGGGTGCAGGGTCGTGCCCGAGACCTCTGCTGCCAGTTACAGGTGCGGCCCGGAGCGCAGAGGGGCCGGTGGCGTGGAGGAGAGCCTGGCCGAGGAGCCATCTGACGGCGGCTCCCCCGAGGATGGGGCTTGGCGCGTAGGCGGAGGTAGTGGCCGGCTTGGCCAGTGCAGGGTGAGTAACCAAGAGAGGAGCGGGGTGCAGCGCGTCCGGACCTGGGGTGCCCGGCAGCTGCGCAGGACGAAGGCCCTGGGTGGCGGAGGGGCAGCGGGCCAGGAGCGCGGCTGCCATGGGCAGAGGTGGGTGCGGAGCTCTCCTCCGCAGGGACCTGGGCACCGCGGGGACCCGTGACCTCGATGGGGCATCGCCCCCGGGGACGCGGGGCCGAGCGGCCGGCCGCAGCCGCGTCCCGGCCTCCCCCGCCGGTGCGGGCGCGGGGGGGCGGCCCGGCGCGGGTCTGCAGCCCGCTGCTGCCGGCGCCTCCCTGCAGGACAGCCGGACGGCCCAAAGGCGAGAGACAAACACGCCCGCCCGGCGGCCCGCAGGCCCCCGGCTGCGGCTTGGCGGCGGGGAGGGCGGCGGCGGGCGGGCAGCGCCGCAGGGCTGCGCGGAGCCCGGCAGATGCCACCCGGGCGGCCCCGGGCGCGGGGAGGGCGGGCGGGAGCGGCCGTGGGCATGAGGGGGCCGGCGCGGCGGGGCCCCCGGCACCGCGGGGAGCGGAGCGGGGAGCGGCCCCGGGTCAGCGGGCCGCCGGCCGCCGCGGCCGAGCCTGCCCGGTGCCGCAGGAGAGAGCGGCGAGGGGCTTGGCTGCGGTCTCTTTGTTAGCTGCGGCCAGGCGGGCGCGCACCGGCGGCTCTCGGCCGGGTTGCGGGAGGTAAGTGGGGGAGGAGAGGCAGGGAGCGTGCGGGGGGCTCTGGGGAGCGAGGGGGCTGCGCGGGCCGGGCAGGAGGGGAGCCGGGGGACAGGGCTGCCGCCGGCCCCGCCGCCGCAGGAGAGAGAGCCCCCGCGCTTCCCAGGGACTTGTTGGCAACTCGGCGAGGGTTGCCATAGCTTTTTATGTAGGGTGACCAGAACCGGCTGGAACTGGTTTGAGGCAGATCAGCTCCTGAGCACAATGCAGTCACTGAGCTGCTACACTGGGATAGCTTCCTCCCTTCATGGCAGCCAAAAGCAGAGGAGCTTGCAGAAAGATACCATCCCAAAACAGTATGTGAATGCACACTTTAGACACACAGCACTGGTATGTGGCTAATATAGTCATAAAGGATTCTGTATGTAAATGTACATATTTGCAGTAACTGAGATTACTTTGGCTTTTCGTGCCTTTTTATGCTTAAGGAATGGGCAAGAGCTGAAATTTATGACCCTTATTAAAATATTTTTGCTTTGCAAGGGTGGGACACTGGTTATGCAGTCTATTTTAAAGCTAAACTAAATAAAATGGATGGAATGATTTGTAATTGTAGTTATGCTTGTGACTGAAGAATGCTGCTGTGCATGCTGTTTTATTTACAGGGTGCTGTCTTGCGGTTGTCTTTAGGAGATGGTAAGGGGGGGGGTGCTGTGCCTTTCTTTAAGGCCAAAAGGAAACAAGGTTGTTGTAGAATTGTGCATAAAAGCATTGCAAAGATGCTGTAAGGCATACTCGTTTTTCCCTTCCCCCCCCCTTGTAGGCCTATTGATTGGGGCTGCCTTTAACCCTTTCGTATTTGCAGAGGTAATGCATCTGTGGCAGTAACTGAGTGTTGGCTAAAAAAAAAATCTTTCAAAGGTCAAGGTTCACAGGTGAGATGTGGTGTTTTGGGCGTGAATATATCAGTAGCATGAAGGTACATGTATGTGAAAAGTAAATCTGGCTCCTGATTGCACGCTGGGCACGTTAGGAAGGAGACAATTGTTTAAGTGTTACCAAAAGAAATGCTATTAACGTCCTCCAGTTTTAATAGGATTAAAGCTCTTATTTGTAACGACTTACTGGTATTTTAGCTAAATACAGCATTATCACTGAAATATCTTATATCCGGATATACGTTTTTTCACAGTGCAGTGATAGGGAATAGGCCTCTGAGTGACAGTCATAAAGTGTGGACCACATGGCAGTGAACTGTTCTGTGTTGTATTACAGCGTTGCACATTCAGAATTTTCTGTCTGATTATTTAAAGGTTGGTTGTTTGGCCGTATCTGAGTAACCCAATGCTTAATTCTGAATTAAGGTCTTTGGTGTTAAACACGTACTTGATATAGCCTACGTAGGAAAAAAAACGTATAAAATAAACAGTATGAATGGTGTTTCTTAAACTGTTGTAACGCAGGGGGGATTTTGCAGCAGCCAAGTAGAGAGATGCATTTTAGAGGTTTGATGGAGCTCCAGTGGGTTATTAGTGGCATGAATTACAATATTGTGCAGTAATGAAATAAGGATGGGAAACCGGATGGGCAGTGCATCGGCTCCTGAGGGATGACTACTTTTAACTCAAAGCAGTAGATAATGGATAGGATTTTTTTTTTCTCATCTAAAAAATAAACGTATACCTAGATTGGAGCTGTCATTTGTATCTTGTAGTGAAAGCTGAAGGATTCAGAGAGAGGGAGAGGGGGAGAGAGAAGAAAGCAGTAATGCATATAGCAAAGGGAAGAACAAAGGCTGTTAGAGCTTACACATTGGAACACTAAACATTTTGCCTTGGGGATTCTTTTGCTAGAACTGTTACTTCCTATAACAGGAAATCATCAACTCCAGAATTTTACCCAGTATGATTTTTTAAAAAATGTGACCAGTCCTGGCTGGTTTGGTAGTCTACAATCAAGATAAATATGGAGGCAAAACGTTGAAATGTTCTGTTCTAGTGTGAAATGGAGGTCTTTTCCTCTGTGCTCAGGAGAATAAAGTAGACAGTCTTAAAAGCCTTGAGAGGTTGTGGATATTGGGTAAGCTGTATGGTGGCTGATGATAGGCAGGGTGCCTGCAGCAGAGAGTTGACAATACAGGGGAACCTTTTTATTTCTGACTGCAGCGGATTGCATAAGGTATTTAGATATTAACTGGAGAAAAGTGAAAATGGCATGCGAATGTTTGGCCTGAAATTACGGGTTTGTGGTTTTTAAGGCAGCTACAACGTGTTGTTTCTCAGATTTGATAGGGCAGTAAATAGCTTGTGTGGTGAAGCAAAATGTGTGGTGAAGCAAAATGCCTGACAGATCACTGTGCTGATTTCTGTTCATGTTTTTCGTAATTTGGATGCAGAGGTTCTATATACGGTTATAGACATCTGTAGCAAATTATGCTTGCAAACATGGATTCTTGATGGGAATAATATCTATTGCTGATGATGATGCATGTTCTTTTCCAAGTGTCAGCTAAAATTTGTATGTTACGAGAGCACCTTTCAGATATTTTTCTCTCTCTTGCCAGAATAGCAGTTTTACAATTTTAAGTTCTTGGAATTGTCACAACATTCGATGTATCTGTTTTGTTTCTATTTTTGAACGTGAACGGTACTATGAATTTTTTTATTTGTAGCAAAGGAGGTTTTGAATTTGCAGGGATTTTTGTAGGCTGTAAGATGAGAAACCCAAGTAGATGCTGGAATCCTCAATGTTCTTGGCGAGTTTTGTTTTTTTAGTCTAATAATATTTATAAATGCTCTTCACCAAGAGATTTTGATTTTGCACGTAGGGCAGCTTTCCAGCAGAAAATGCTGCTTAATGCTGGAGGGTTGGTCCTCTGTATCAGCAGTCATGATCTCATTTTGCCTTCAGGCTTGTCTCCGGTATTTGATCTAGAGAATAAGGGTAATAGTTTATCAAGTTCCAAGCCTCTTCTGAATGAATGATCTAACTTTGGTTTTCTTAGAAGTATGAATGTGTGTTAAAATATAAATGTGCATAGAGATTGCTAAGAATATATGTTTTAAAAAAACCCAAAACCTGACCCTAATGTTTTACGGCCTGTTTGCTGCTAGTGTCGCACAGGCAGGCCCTGCGTGACATGCAGTGTTCTCACCAAGATTGTCTGCAGCCGCTTCACGCTGATGTGGAGCAAGAATTGCCGTCCGCTTAAAAAAGAAGTACATTAAAGGAAACAGGCAGGAAGCAAGTGCCATTTAGAAAGGGATTCAAATTTGCTTTACATTGGGAATGTCAAAATTCTGTTAGTTATTGTTGTACATCCGAATTATTTACGTGTTACCGTCCCAGCCCACTTTACATTCAGAAGTGCAAAATTAAGCCATTTTTAGATTTCATTTTGAAGTAGAGTGCGAGAAGAATAGTACAGGGATTCATCTGCCTTTCATGAATTCATCACCATTTTAGGAGGAATTCAGGAAGTTGCAAGGCTCGAAACGTTAACTGGATCTCTTGGTAAATATAGATAGTTTTCATTTGGCTAGCTGTAGATAGAGATGGTCTCTTCAGCTCCATGTGTCGTGGAAAAGGAGATACCTTGCCCATGTGTTGAAATATCGCTGTTCTTTTTGCCAGCCAAAGGCTGATGATAGTGAACTTTGAACCAGTTGCATGTGGTACTCTTGAAACTGTGCGACAGGTAGTTCAGTGGTGGTGACAGAAGAGGAGATGGACGTACCTCGGAAGATACCCTGCTCTTTCCCTTCCTGTTTTCTTCTACCCAAAGAGAACTTTAGATGCCCATTTTGAAAAAAAAAAATAAAGTCCAAAAGTGGAGGAGTTAGACTACAAGATAAGGCTTTGAAGGAGTTGTAAGCAACAAGTAATTCTATTTTGGCTGTCAAAAAAACCTTGTTGAACTTTGCTTAATAAAACAAAAATTCTCAAGAACTGCGTTACTTAATTATACCTATGGCAGGGAAAAGGGCTCGTCTTTTAACAGATTAGATAAGAAGGATCCATAATCAGGTGCAGGATGTAGTAGAAAAGAGGATAAAGACAATTACCCGCTCCTCTATAATCAATTATAAGGATGGATACGTTATGAAAATGGTGGTAACATGCTTACAGTTGTAAAACAACTCAGGCTCCTTTTGGGAGTATCTTTCTTGTTGGTTTGACATGGCTTGGTAATCCATAGTTGCAAAACTTGGCTAAGCAATAAGCAGAAGCAGCCCTTTGCCATACCTCACATTAAAGACCAAACAAGAGACTCCTCTGCAGAGGTCTTTTATTCCTAAGGCTCTAAACTTGAACCCACGGGCAAACCGATTGGAAAAAGCTTTGCCTGTATGAATGAACAGCAAACAAGGCAACATAAAGTCTCAAGCTTTAGTCTGGCTGCAACTGCATCTGCATTCTGTACGTGGAGATAAGTATCATCCTCGTGGCCTCTGGGGACTCCCAAATTATGTTGTTTACCAGGAAAAGGCAGTGTGCATACGCGTGCAGTGTAGGTCTGTATCTGTGCCAGGTCACAGCAACACACCATGAACATCATGCAAGTGCCGTCCAGTATCTTTGTGATTTTTTTTTCCGTTACTTCCATCTTCTGCCATCCCAAATGTAATTTGCTGCCATTGCTTTCATTCCCGGTGTGTGTGATTTTGAACTTGGAAAATTTTTATGGAAGACACTCCTGAATTGAAAAGTTTAAGATACTGTAAACTATTACAACCAAACTGCGCTTTTGTTCAAATCAACAGAATACATTTGGTAATGCATTGACTTCAGTGGTTTTATTGCTTGTTTGTTTTCAGCATTTGCTAGTTTCAAACAACTCTTGCAGCCAGTGTGTGGATTAACAGGCTTCTGTGGCATTCTAGAACTAGATGAATAAAAGTAGGAGTGGAGGAATGGGTTAGTTAAATATTTTTTTTAATCACTTTGTAAATATTTTAGCAACTATTCTAAAATTACGTTGTCTTTTTATGTATAATACTCAAGAATATTTTGGATTAGTAGTTTCGAGAAAGTTGGCATGCAAGTTCTTTTCCTCCTTATGGCAGCCAGATTTGTTTATAGCATCTTAATTGTATAGCTCGCGTGAAAGTGGATCAAAGTCAAATGTCAACTGGTGCTGTCTGCTGTGGAAGCAGGCTGCAGAGACAGCCTTGTAAATCACAACCACTAGCTGAGCTTCGAGTAGCTCCTGACCCTGTCCCAGTTCCAAAGTGTTCCACCTGCCCATGGCATGAGCTGGGACTGTGCTCTGGATCGGCAGTGTGTGCAGTGATTTGATAAGCTTCCAGAGGTTGCTTCCGTTTAATGGTGTGCTCTGAAAACACATTTAGATACTGTCAGAAGTGGGTGGTAAGGCAAGTGAATGTTGCTCTCTCCAACCACCTGAAAGGAGGTTGTAGTGAGGCAGGTGTTGGTCTCTTCTCCCAGGTAACTAGCGATAGGATGAGAGGCAGTGGCCTAAAGTTGCGTCAGGAGAGGTTTAGATTAGATATTAGGAAAAATTTCTTCACTGAAAGAGTGGTCGGGCATTGGAGCAGGCTGCCCAGGGAGGCTGTGGAGTCCCCATCCCTGGAGGTGTTTAAAAAACGTGTGGATGTGGCACTTCAGGATACGGTTTAGTAGGAATGGTGTTGTTGGGTGGATGGTTGGACTCAATGATCTCAGAGGTCTTCTCCAACCTATGATTCTATGATTCTAATGTGACTAGGTCTGAATGTTAATTATTGGTTTAAATCCTTTTTACAGTGAGGGTGGTGAAACACTGGAACCTGTTACCTTGAGAGGTTTTGGGGTCTCCATCTTTGGAAATAAGCAAAACCCGACAGGACAGCATCCTGAGGGTCCTACTGTAGTTGACCCTGCTTTGGGCAGAGAAGTTGGAGTTCCAGAGATCCCTTTCAACTTCAGCTATTCTGAGATTCTGTGAAATGCCTGTTGAAAACTTTTTTGGGGCTAGTAAAGAATAAACCTTGAAATTCTTTTGAAACTGTCAACAGCAAGGTTACTGCATTGAGTTTAAAAAAAAAAGGCTAAAAATTTTAATACTGGGCAAAATTTCAAATACTAGGCTAATACCCTCCAGAGCTTCTTTTGAG
Organism: Opisthocomus hoazin; assembly: GCF_030867145.1. NCBI lineage: Eukaryota > Metazoa > Chordata > Aves > Opisthocomiformes > Opisthocomidae > Opisthocomus > Opisthocomus hoazin. The sequence goes on along the minus strand of NC_134453.1, from coordinate 198,251 downwards.
AGGGAGGAGGGAGGAGTAAAAGTGGTAGAATGTTCTCTTAGAAAACCAGAAATGCACATTCAGATTTCCGTTACTCATTGAGGCTCATGCTTGGAGGCGAATTGGATTTTCCTTTTTTGTTTTTTTTTTCTAAAGGCAGATAGATGCGGTGTATAATGTTGAAATACCAGATTGCTTGGTATAAATGTTAACTGTAAAAACACCCCATACTTCACAACGGTGTTTGCGTAAGGACTGCCATGACCTTATTGATACTATGGATGGTAAATGAGACCTTTATCCTAAGAAATGAAAATGCTGCCAATTATAAAAGTTACATTTCCAGAAGCAGGAATCTGTCTGCGTTTTGCAACAGTAACAAGTCATGGGACCTCTGATAAGCGAAAAGGAACCTGTATTTTACGTGCATATGATTGGTGTTGCTGATTGTGGTTAAAGTGGCCTCTCGCATATCCTGTTTGCCCGCTGAGTATTTCAAACCACACCAAGTTGTGATTTGAGATGTGGTTCTCACTTCCTGAAGAAGGTTTGGTGGTTGAATTAGCATATTGCTTTTGTCTTTCTTTCAGATACTTAGCTTTGAAGTAAATAATCAGAAGTTAGTTATAATTACTAATGTATGTTGAATAACTAATGAACTGCTCATAATCTGTGTGTTAGGCTGATGTTTGCCTAATGTTAGGATATACATTACTGTAATTCTGATTGAATCACTTAAGTCTTCTCTACCTGATGAAATTTTTTGGTATAACAATACAGAAATTAAACAAACAAACAAAAAGAGCTTTTACACGTATTACTCCCTGTGTAAGCATTTTGTTCCAGAATGAGCATGATGTTATTTAGGCATCATTACTGGTGTTTGGAAGTGGAGTAATTATACCAGATTATCAGAATTTTGTCCTGGAATAGTGTGTCTAACTGGGAATTTATACCAGTCTAACTATAACAGAATAATTATTACATATGGTTATGCTAAAAGTATTCTTGCAGAATTAAGACATTGCCATGTGCTAGACACTGAAATGTTGTGTCTCAATGCTCTTGTTTTCACAGCACTGAAAAGAACGCTGGTTTTCTTTGAAGAACGTATGAAAGAAAAGGTCTCTGCTCTAAAGAGTGAACAGTCCACAACCGTACGTAGTACAGAGGTAAAAACTGTCAGAAGAGTTTAGGGAAGTTAAAGGAATGTAGTCACAAGAACATGAATGCCAGAGGTGGACGAAAATGAAAGTTGGGGTTTTTTTCCTGTTCCCTTAAATAATAAAAGGGCTTGCTACTGAGGGAAGCTTGAGTTGCATTGTTGTTTCAACAAGAGTGTGGAGTTACATATTGTAAGTGTAGACAGTTACGTGGGATTTGAAGGCAGAAGGTAGGAATTTAAATTTAATGTGGTAGAAAAGACAGGGCTCGTACAGACAGCTAAAGCAGTTGCGTAGTCACCAGACTTGTGGATGAGCAGTGAAGATTTGGATCAGCTGGAGGGTGAGTGTCAAGGAGGAAAAGTTTTTCAGTTCTTTAAAGGTTAATGATGAAATAAAGAATAAAAACTGAGCATGTAAGACCGTGCTTGTGATCCAGAAACAATAGTTAGAAGCCTTCATGCATAAAGAATATTAATTGGGAAAGTATTGGAAAGGGAGGAGGGTTATTTGTCATTGCTAGGCCTGGAAAACTTGAAGTTGTTCTTGTACCTGACAGACATCAGTCAGAGTTTTAAGTGGTTTGGAGATACGATCTGTCTGGGAGCTGCCAGATAACAGATTCTGTTTTCTTGTCTTCATTAGGCAGCTGAACTTCTCCAAAACGGATCTGGTTTGGTACCTTCTAGTTTCAGCAGCAATTTGTAGGCAGCTTGGTCTTTCTTGTGGAGAATACTGTGCCCCATCTGCAGCCGTCCTAAAGCCCAAGCCACAAGATAAATCATATTTAGAAAGTGAGAAAAAAATGTTTCCTTTTGTGTGTTTCTCTGCTACCCCTGCCTTGGCAAGAGTACATGGAAGGGTTGGTTGGTTTGGTTTTCCTCATATGGCTAGAGTCACTCCACCTGGAATGGGTATGGATGCAGAGCCTGAGGAGGAGTGACAGAAATTCCATGTAGTAAAACAAAACTGCCTTTGTTGATCCTTCAGAAGCAGCTGTTTACTTCCATGCCCTCATATTTCTTTGGTTGATGTTTGCGTCATTGCGTATTTGAGCCTTCATCACATCTACACAAATAGTTGCTGTAAGCAAGCAGTATTTCACCATGCTCTCTGGAATCCCTGATAATAGGGCAGAAGCTCCCAGATCTGCTACATCTTGCAGATGTTTTCCCCCTTTTCTGGAGATCAGCCTTTTAAAATCTTTGAATACATCCTTAGGCGTTCCATCTTAACAGGCAGGATATGAAGGCCACAAAAGATTTACAAGAATTTAACTATTTCTCATGGGTGTAGCATCAAATTCTTGTCCTGCTTGCTTCTTCCACTGTCAGTAGAGAGTTCTCGTGGACTGGTTCGTGTTTTAACATAATTGCCCGAGTGAGTGCTTCACTGGAATGTGTTATCAGATGAACCAGAGTATAAAGGCTAACTGAGACAAGACAGTGGAACAGTCAAGGGGTATCTTCCTTTGGCTAAAACCTGTGCCGTTTTCTTCATGCTGTTCATAGGAAGCGCTTATTTAAGGAGACGCACTTCCAAAGAAAGGAGAATGTAGAAAGTCATGCATATGCATGCTTTGAACAAAGCATGAATGCAAACAAAACAATCTTGGTTTATCCTCCAGAACTTAATTCACACCCTGTGTTTCAGTACAATACTGATGCACACATAGGGGTGCACGTTGTCACCAAGGAGGTTAATGGAAACCATGAAGTAAATATATTCAGAGTCTGTTATCTTAAGTTTTTAAGACTCGCTGGTATCTTCCCAGCAGTCCTATCACCCACCATGAAAAAAACAGAACCCAGAAGCATTGTACCTCTCTGCTCCATGGCTTTCTATGTGTCATGCCTATTGGCCATATCCAGAATATTTTTTCCTTTTTACTTACTTTTACCATTGAATAATCGGTAAGCAAAGTAAGGGTTGAATTTTTAAAGAAAGTGATTTCCTTTAATAACTTTACTCAAGTAAACCCTAAGGACTACAAATCTTAGGACAAAATAGGGTGATAGGCTTTTCCTGGTGTACTCCTGGTAAATGTCAGCAGACAGCCAGGTGAAGAGGCAGGAAATGGAATGAGTCCACGGGAAGGAAAAGCAATGTTACGAAGGGAGTCTGTCGTCTGAAGATTAAATAGTGCTTTGGACAGAGTCAGTAAATCTAAGAACTGACTCTTTATATAAGAATACCCACAAAATTGGGGCATTTAGTTTATTGTATATCCATTGTTCTTCATAATAAATGCTTCAAGTTAGCATTCCCCTGTTTTGAGGCGAATTCTGTTTCTATTACTTAGAAACTAAAAAGTAAGAAAAAGTTATTTCATACAAAGATGTTTGAGGTAGTGGGGGTCTTGCAGGTGGTTGCTGTAAATATGTTTTTGTTTCTTCTGAGGAATGTGTTCTTGATTACACACACACCTTGTGGACTGTTGAGCTGGAGATCAGCTTAATGGCAGCCCTCTGCTGGTAGGTTTTTACACTTTTGTGTGTTTCAGTGGAGACTCGAGCTTTGCTGTCAGCACTTCAAAAGCTCTCAAAGAAATTCCAGTTCCTGGAAGATCACGATTTCCTCAGGAACCAGGGTCTTGCCTCATTTCCTGTTGTGAAGTATTTACAGGCATCATGTTGGCTCAGAGGAGGAATAGACTAATAGCTTGTCTGGCAGCTACGGTGTCAGTTGATCTTGATCCTGGATAAAAGGCAGAGCTTTATCCTTGAAGGAAGGAGTTATGGAAATGTTTTTGGAGAAGAAAAGAGAGGAATGTGGCGTAAGAGTTCTGGCAGTTGTGGTAGAAAGATAGTTTGTATACTGAATCTTAAAATGGTATACTAGAATGGTGAGGAAGAGATGAATAAAAAGTCCTGGTTACAACTTTTCTGACTTGTTTGTCAAGACTGGCCAAGTCTTTTGTGCTTTTTTTTTTAACTTGGGTTGCTTGAAAAGTTTGAAGAATGGGAGAGGTTCTTCATAAGGGCAGCAGTAATTCTGCATCCCCCATGTAGAAGAAACCATTCTGTTCTCGTGCTCTGGTAGAGCATGAGAGTTGTTCTGTCTGCATACGCTTGGAAGAAGCAAGTTTATGCGTTGTGCTCTCTGTGGATGAATTTACAATCTTCGGTCTGCAGACCACTGAATTCTTTTGAGATATTTTCCCATTTTAGAATTAGCCTAACCGAGTTTCCCAGTAAAGGACAAGTGTATCTCCTCTACTACTCAGTTTTGCTCTTAAACATACTTGGATAAAATACTGTGTAAGTGGGCCTTTACTTAATTTGTTGCTATTGTTAAATATTAATTAAACTCCACTATGTGTAATTAGAGGAAGTTTTAGATAGGAAGACTTCCTAGTTCTCTTGGGAGTGTGTATAACTGTAAAAAGAAACCTGTGGACAGATGTACAATCAGAGTGCAAGCAATTAGTATCTCGAATCATGAAAAACTGTGTTTAAGATAAGGCTTTGTTTGTGTGGTTTTACGTGTATTTGGTATGCTTTGGTCTCTAGAATCTTTCCCATTTAATTCTTGTAAGAACTTTCTTTGTAATTTTGGTATTATGTGTGTAATGTATTTCTGTATTTATTAGATAACTGTCTTTGTAATTGTGGCCATTTCACAGGATCTTGAAATACTTCAGGCAGAGGGTAGACTAAAATCCAGGCCTGCAGAACTGTGCATAAGTGTGATAATCATCTTGCTTTGGTGTAGGAAGGTGTCTGCTGCCACGTGTGCTGAACGCAATGGGTTAGCTTCCGATTGTACTGCAAGAGAGTTACTTGTCTGGTGTGTTTTCTTAAATCCTTGTGTTCATTTTATCCCAGTTACTAGTTTGAAATGCATGAGGGCTAGAAACTTGCTTTTGAATAAATGGATTTTAAGATTTTATAATTAAACAAATACACAATAAAACCAGAATGACCAGCATTATAAAACAATCTTATGTCTAATAAGCATAGATTATAACCATATGCTTCACAAAAGTAGTGAAGTCTTGATAATGAGCATTCACCACAACAGGCTACTATATAAAGTCCATTAAGTAAGGGAACTATGAATTAAGAGAGTAAATTCATCAGTTGCGATGGTTTACTCATATTTTCTAGAGAATCACACGCTGAGTTCCTCTACAGAAGGACTTGGTGTAGTGAGGAGTTAATAAGTTAGACAAAGCAACAAAACCATTATGTGGACCATGTAAACATTTTCCAAAACGATTATATATTTATTTGAGGGTATTATATGAAATCTCTTTGTGTATTCCAGTATCCTTGAGAAATTTGCCTCCGTTGTCTTTCTTAGATTCCATAATGACTTCCAGGTAGCCAGTGTTGATGAATACGTAAGTCTTAAAGATTTTTGTCAAGCAAAGGGGTAGTGCCATTTTAATAAACTGCATCTTTCTGAGGCACAGTTAGAGTGCTGTTCCTGTTGATACTGATGTGCATAAAAATACGTATTTAAAAGATACGCATTTTGATTAGTTTGTCTTGGCATTGTTACAGCTGAATACAACAGTCAGCAACTAGTTTCTCTCCAGAGCTCAAGAGAATGAGCTAAGAGGAGGAGGAGGAAGGGAGCTGCTGAAGGTGTAGGATGCATCTCCATTGGCCAGTAGCTTCCAGCAGACCTCCTGCCATGGGACATGTAGCTTCTTGCTTCTCTGAGCTAATATGAGGAGCTTGGAGAGCACTGTTGCTGTTAGTCACACCGTGGTTCTCTGATGGCCTACGTTAATTGATACTGGAGACAGAACAGTTGAGCTACCTAATAAGAATGTTTTCCAGTCTTCAGTGCCAATACAAAGGCAGGAGGACAGACAGGATGCTTCCTAAACGGGCACTTCCTAACAAGAGCACCTATTTGGTTAAGTATCTTTTCACATGGAATACTGACTTTGGCCTGATAACTACTGAACAATGAAAGTCTGTTAAAAACAGCTCTGTCACAACAATGCAAATCATATCTGTGCGTGGTTATGAAAGAGAATGAAAAAATGTCTGTCTGCGCTTTCTGTAACTGATTTTTGTAGATCTCTACAAGTAATTCTCCTGCACACTTCTGCATATTATTGAAACGCCTGTGCAAAACAGCAAACATCATAGTGGGATTGAAATCTAAAAGTATACTCAAAGTTAGTTTTTCTTTTTACACAGAATTTGTAAAGTTTCAGTTTTGAGTTATCTGTTTGGTTTGGGAATTGGAAGAAAAAAAACCAACAACAGAGGCCAGTGGCAGACTAAAAGTACAGGATCTGAAAAACATCTGTGAGAGGAAAGAAAACCCTAAAGATCTGGTGTTGGTTAGCCTAAAAAGGAGAAGATTGAAGGGATGTAATGATGTAGGAGTGAAGTGCTGTTGCAGAGAGGATAGGTGAATAGAACCACATGTAGTTCATTCACATTGCACTACAGAAGATTCAGATTATGTAGTAGGAAGCATATAGCAGTCAGAATTGCGAATGACTGGAATAAATTACGTTGATGATTGTAGAATCTCTGTTACGGGGGGGTCTTTAAAGTAGGTGAGATACATGTCAGGAGTAGTGTAGATACAGCAGATCCTTCAGTAGCGTTGCTGTAAAAAAGCATTGTGAGCGCTGGGAGACACTCATTCCATAATTCTCACAAAGCAGTTTGATTTATAGAAAACAGTGCAATGGTCTTAAACTGTTAGCAGAAACACATTTGTTACTATCTTCAAGAAGGCTCATCGGGTTGGTAGTGCAAATGTCAAGGAACATCTAGACTTAGGAGGAATTGCGAGTGCCTCACATTGTTTTCATTAATGCCTAGGTATCTTGCTGTAATCACAGTGTATGTGGGAGAGGGTGGGAAGGGGTGTAGGAGGGGGGACAGGAAGAAAATCACTGAAGAGAAATTTGTGCCTAGAATGAAATGACTAGGTTACAGTCTGTGAAGTTGGTAGATTGCTATAGCTCTTGGTGTAAGACTCTGCTATTAGAGCTTAAAATGCTGAGATGATGACTTTCTGCTTATTTTACAGATTTGCTTACAATCAAATACATGACCATGGGGGATATGAAGACCCCAGATTTCGATGACCTTCTTGCAGCCTTTGACATACCAGACATGGTTGATCCAAAAGCAGCTATTGAATCTGGACATGATGACCATGAAAGCCACATAAAACAAAATGCTCACACAGATGAAGATTCTCATGCCCCATCATCATCTGATGTTGGTGTGAGTGTCATTGTGAAAAATGTGCGTACTATTGATTCTTCCGAAGGAGTGGACAAAGATGGCCACCATTCCACAGGCAATGGCTTGCATAATGGCTTTCTAACGTCATCAGCTCTTGATAGTTACAGTAAAGATGAAGGGAAGTCGCTTAAAGATGATGGGTCAGCTTCTGAGACTACACTGAAGGATTCAGCTTTCAACCAGTTTAGCCCAATATCAAGTGCTGAAGAATTTGATGATGATGAAAAAATTGAGGTGGATGACCCTCCGGATAAAGAGGAGATGCGTGCAAATTTCAGAGCAAATGTCTTGGCAGGATCTGTATCTCAGCAGGAATATGACAAACTAAAGGCACTGGGAGGGGAGAACTTGATGAAATCTGGAATCCCAGTTTCAAGCAGTATAGATAAAAATAAAGTTGCTAAACGAGAGACAGAGACAAACTCGATGAATGTAAGTGTCTATGAGCCTTTCAAAGCTCGAAAAACAGAGGAGAAATTGCTGAAAGACAATTCTGAGAAGCTTCTTGAAAACAGGGTGCTTGATGGAAAACTGAGTGCTGAAAAAAGTGAAACAAATCTTGCCAGCATTTCACAGTCCAAAGCAAAGTCATCAGCAAAGCTTTCTTCATGCATTGCTGCAATTGCAGCACTGAGTGCTAAAAAGGCAGCTACAGATAATAGTAAAGATTTACAGTCTAATTCAGGAGAATCTTCTCCATTACCAAAAGACATGAGTGAAAGTCCCCGGGCTATTGAAAAATCACCTGAATCTCAGAGTCTCATTGATGGTGCTAAAAAGCCGTCTATCAAACCACCTGATAGTCCCAGAAGTGTGTCAAGTGAAAACAGTAGCAAAGGGTCTCCATCTTCTCCTGCAGGGTCAACACCAGCAATTCCTAAAGTTCGCATAAAAACCATCAAAACTTCTTCTGGGGAGATCAAGAGAACTGTTACTAGAGTGTTGCCAGAAGTTGATTTGGACTCTGGAAAAAAGCCAGAGCAGACTGCTTCTATGGTAACTTCCATGACATCTCTCCTGTCCTCTCCAACTTCTGCTGCTGTTCTTTCCTCTCCTCCTAGAGCTCCTCTCCAGTCCACTGTTGTCACCAATGCAGTTGCATCTGCAGAACTTGCACCAAAACAGGTCACTATCAAACCTGTGGCTACTGCCTTTCTCCCTGTTTCGGCAGTTAAAACAGCAGGTTCACAAGTGATAAATTTGAAGCTTGCTAACAACACTACAGTGAAAGCCACGGTAATATCTGCTGCTTCAGTGCAGAGTGCCAGTAGCGCCATCATAAAAGCTGCCAATGCTATACAGCAGCAGACTGTTGTGGTGCCAGCATCAAGCCTCGCCAGTGCTAAACTTGTGCCAAAGACAGTCCATCTTGCCAACCTTAATCTTCTGCCTCAAGGTGCTCAAACCACCTCTGAACTCCGCCAAGTGCTAACAAAACCTCAGCAACAAATAAAGCAGGCAATAATTTCTGCAGCAGCCTCACAGCCTTCTAAAAAAGTGTCTCGAGTCCAGGTAGTGTCATCTCTACAAAGTTCTGTAGTAGAAGCATTCAATAAGGTGCTGAGTAGTGTCAATCCTGTACCAGTTTACATTCCAAACCTTAGTCCCCCTGCAAATGCCGGAATAACATTACCGACACGAGGTTACAAGTGTTTGGAGTGTGGTGACTCATTTGCTCTTGAGAAGAGCCTGACCCAGCATTATGACAGGAGGAGTGTGCGAATTGAAGTGACGTGTAATCATTGTACGAAGAATTTAGTTTTCTACAATAAATGCAGTCTTCTTTCCCACGCTCGTGGACACAAGGAAAAAGGAGTTGTAATGCAGTGTTCACACTTGATTTTAAAACCAGTCCCAGCAGATCAAATGATAGCATCTCCTTCAAGCAATACTGCGGCATCTATGCTTCAAAGCCCTGTGGGAGCTGGCACGCATGCAGTAACAAAGATACAGTCTGGCATAACTGGGACGGTAATATCAGCCCCAGCAAGTACACCTGTCATTCCAGCTATGCCACTAGATGAAGATCCATCGAAACTCTGTAGACATAGTCTAAAGTGTTTGGAGTGTAATGAAGTTTTCCAAGATGAGACATCTCTTGCAACTCATTTCCAGCAGGCTGCAGACACAAGTGGACAAGTAGAGTATCACATGTTTAAATTCCAATGTTTCATCTCTAAGCCTAGGAGACTTTGGATGTGTTTTTAATTTCGTTTAGCTGTTAATTATCTGAACCTCCATGATTAAAAGTATAAATGAAAACCACAAAAAATCTTGCAAGCACTTACATAGTGATTGTCAACATTTTTCAAAGAGTTTTCTTAGAATTTTTTAGGCCCTAAAGTCTGAAATTCACACTGTATATTTTTGCTAAAATTTAGCATTAGCTTTCTTACAGCTGAACTTCATAATACTGAAATTAATAACGATCTTTGCTAAGAATTTTCCATGATTCTTTCTGTGCTTTGGAATTTGAGTATCCTGTGGAATCCACTTAATTGGCACCCTCATGAACAGCCCGCCTATTCAATCTTAATGATAGTTTTAAGTGATTCGTTCTTGATCTGTCTTCAGTTTTTATTATTTTCATATAGCACCGTAAGTGAACTAGGCATTCCTCTTCTCTACAGGGACACTAGGCAATGAAGAAATGGCACACTGATTCTGTTGAAAGGATATGCATGCATCTTCAGGTCTTGCTTAAGCAGCAGTGAGAAGTGGTGTTCACTAGCATGCATTTCTTGCTGTGTGGCCATTTGTTTATTTGTGTTGGTTTTCCTTTCCTCTTACGATTGCTAATGAGTTAGAATTACAAACCATTTTAAAATTCTTTACTAATGTACATGGCCTAATCTGAAAGAAGAACATTCAATAAAAATTAATATTAATCAGTGTGCGATGTATTTTATAATCCTGTAAGAGTTAAGATTGTTAATTAAGTGATACAGTTGGATTTCTGTTGGGGCGTGCCAATTAAAAGGGATTCTGGTGTGTTTCAGAACATTCAGTTGAGCTTGGTGTTGCAGCTTCTTGCTGTGTGGGAAGCTGAAAACCTACAAACATGCTCAGACTGATCAAGACAGGAATGCCCCAGGAATATTCCTGGGAATCGCACAGCGATGTACAGGATAAAGCTTTTTAAGTCCTGCAGTTAGGAAAAAATCCAGTAGTTACAGAAGCGCAGACAGGTTCCTGTCAGAATCTGTTTACCAAACTTCAGACCTATTCTGTGGCCACGAAGCAGTTACACTGCGCTCACCACTACAGATAGTAGTGTAAAGAGATTTGGATGTGGAAATGTCTGTATGGATTGTGTGGCTCTGTCTCAGCTCCTACTTTACTAACTGGATAGCGGACTTAGGCTGAAATTGCCTGGATTCCCAGTGAAATGAATGCCATGTGAGTGAATTTCTGTTTGTAAGATACTACAGATGTGCCTACCTAAAGCGAGTTGATTTAAGCTTTTTGTCAGAAGGAAGTTAGCAGAATGTGTTCCGTCCTTAGATCTTCCTGCAGTTTTGAACAGTATCTAATGGCTGACCATGATTATATTCTGCATCAGCTCTCAAGTTACTTAATACCCAGTAATTGTTTTTTAACTAACTCCTTTGCTGGTGCTTATTGGTGTTAGATTTATCTTTTTTTCCATAATAGGTCCATTAGTTACCATTTGGTGTGGTAAGATCCAGTAGTCCTTGTGAAAAACCGGTTGTTCTTGGTACTATAAAATCAAGCAATTAAGAAGGCACCAAGATAAAGCAAGTGGATGAGAGACAGACAAATGTACTGAGAATAGGTTGGGAGGATGAGGTAAGGATAAAGTTAAAAAAATAGGGAAGAACAAAGATAAAAAAGCGATGTACTCGCCTTCTGTGGGGGTCTTTTTGTGTACGGAGAGGTAAACTAAATGGATTTGTATAAACACCTTTTGCCCTTTCCTGCTACCTCTGGTGCTTTTCGCCCTGTTGCTGCCGAGTTTGCTCTCTATGCATCTCCTGTTAGATACAGTTTACTTTGGTGATTTACTACAGTAAAGCAATGGAGAGCTTCATAGAATGTCAAAATATAGCTGCAGTTAGGTGGAAAGATAAGTCTGGGTACACAGATACTGCTGTTCAGGGAGGAAGGCTGATGAAGGCACAGAAAGCAGTCAGCATCGCCTACTGTCTGTCAATGTGTTCGTGTCTCTTGTTGGAAACGTGCTGTCTTTCAAGAGCTGATGTATGAACAAGGCCCTAATACCTACTTACTAGGCCATGGATTTCCAGGTTGGTTTTTTTTACAAAAAAAAAAAAGTTGCTGGCACTGGACGAAAGCTATTTTCATGGTGTTCCATTTTAAAAGAGCACTCTTAATAAATGTAGTTTTAAATGTTGTTTGTTGAAATATATCCTCTCAAAAATTAATTAAATATTTTTCTTAGTCCTTTTCATAAGTCAAGCAGCAGCGTTCAATTCTGTGCTGGTTGTTTTTTACACTGTTTTATTACATACTGTAGTGTTGTAGCTATGCTGAAATGCCCAGCATGGTAACTGTTCAACTGAACAGTTGCTTTAGTGAGAGCAATACATGCTGCATTCTTTTTGTTATCTTTTTGACCATTTTTTGTTCCAAGCATTGCTGCAAGGGTAATGTTTGCTGAAGAAAGACTTTGTATAGGCGTTTATTAATAAATACTTTAGTACTTTATATGTTACCCCATGAAAAGCTTGTACAAGAAATACTCCCAACTTCTGTTTTCCTTATTAATGCTTGGCACTGGCTTTTCATTGTAAAACTACCATTATTTTGGGGGGAAGGGGACAGGAAAGTTAGATGGAATTGATATGTTAACTTTGGAAGGAAGGAAGAAACAATAAAAATAAACATTTAGATTTTGGAAACAAATAGGGAAAAAGTTACTATTTGCGGCTTACCATTCTTTCTAGTGCCCAACTAATTGCTCTTGAAATGGAAATTGTATACTGTTTTATGTTTTCAGTGAGTGTAAGCAGTAAGTAGCTGTTACTTCTTGTTCTCCTTAAACTCCCGTTACGAAGGTAGAATGTTTCTTATCAAATAAACAATAGTAAAACAGCCCTAGCAATTAAAAAATGTTCCCTATGAAGTTGTTACCTTTCTGTAATATTTTACTTCCATTAATATTCCTGTTAAAGGGAATGGAATCACTCACTGACAGGTTTCCTGGCTGCATGAAATCCTCGTCTACTTACCAGGGAAAAAAAAGCAGCAAACCTGAGCTAATTAATGTGCATCTTATTTACAGATACAGGTGTATAGCTCCCATGGAAACTACATAGCTCATTTCCCTTCATATTCATAGTTCTTGTGTATCTTTATTTTTAACCTCCACCATTTTTTCTTCTAACCCTTTTTTTCTGAAACTTTGACTTTAAATGCAGGCAGGTGATGATTTTCACAAACTGTGTTTTATTTTGGTATGGGTTGGAATGAGAGAGCTGGAAGTTAATACCACCTTAAGCCCAAAATAAAATGGTAAGCAAACATGGTGAATTTCAGAATTTCACGGTAGATTCTTCTTGTTCTACTGTAATCGGTTACAATTAAACATTTTACTGTACTCATCCAAAATAGCAAACCGGTGGCCTATGCATTTTGTGTCAGTTTGAGTTACTGGCATTACAGATGAACCTTGCAGGCTGCTTGTTGCAGAATCGGAGGCGTGCGCTTAGTTGGGGTTGGAAGGTACTATGCTGCCTCTGGGGTGTAGCATCCCAGTTTCCTTCTGTAGTGCTGCAGACGAAAGGCTTCGGAAGGACTATGAAAACCCCGTATGTTTCTATTATTGGGGTCAGAAGTTCTGTTTTGTTGTTTTCTTACATAATCAAATAATACTCCAGATTCCCCAGTGTAGTATTGCTGCTTATTAACACAGAAATGGCAAAAGATAAATTTTAGGAATGGTACTGAAGCCAGATAAACAGGGCAAGCACATTTTAAGCTGAGCTGTGGTTGGTCAGGAGTCTGCCTTTAAGCCTGAGCTTAAGACAAAGTTCACATCCCAGACCTGTTCTGGTCAGTGTGTCGTTCTGGCCATAGCTGTTTGGTCAGTTGAGGGCAAATACTTGGCATTCCAAAGCAAATATTTATATGTGTCCGCACACCATTTCAGACCTCCTGTGTCAGAAAGGCTGTAGTCTGGGTGTTAGCTCCAAATCCCCGCAGACAGCTCACCTCAGGCACAGCCTTCTCCAGAGGTAGTAAATGTGTCCATGCCGTCTGCTAATCTCTTAGGGCTGGCAGTAGTGCTGATGTTGAACTTGCATTTGAGTAATGGTAGATTTTCTTTGCTTGACTTCCTCTGTTTTAACGTTTTGCATTTTGCCATCTTGCTGTCGTCAGGACATTTGAGAACTGTGTTTGGTGGGAGACTGTGTTCAGACATCTCAGGCCACCGTGTTCACAAAGTAAACATTAAAAGGGGACCATATGAAAATACACTTATTGCTTCTGTGTGTGTGACCACAAGATGTTTGATGTTAACATTTCTATTTAAAATTACTGTTTTTTAAAAAAGAGTCAAAGTATTTTTCAAAAAAAATATGCTTCTTCTTCGAATACCAATGATATTGTACAATTGCTAAGGCAATTAAGAAGTCAGTTTAGACCTTGATATTAAACAGTGTTCTACTAGGAAAAAAATCCTTTTTGCAGTGACTATAAAGGCTTTTTCCTTCTGTCTTCGGGGGTTATTGTCTGTCTCCTGTTGATTAAATGGGAACAGGCTGGGGTTTTTTTATGGGCATAGTTGCCAGTACTAGTAAGTCAGACTCCTGTGAAAGCCATTTGTAACACTGTACTGTTCTTCCACAATGGTAGCTTTGATTCTGCTATTGTATGATCTGGATGTTACTGGTTTTTTGAAGAGATTTAAAGGAGAGTCGCCTAAATTGGAAGAAGGCGGTGGCTTTCTCTGAAGCACCTGTCTTGTAGTAAGAAATGTTTTTACCATGGGAAAAGGGATTATTTCTTAATTATTTATTTCAGGATTTTTTTCATACATAGGTTAGTAAATAATTTATAATGCAGCTCTGGAGATCTTGTTTTGTTCCGTATTCTTGCAAAATGTACACATCACTACATCTGCAAGACTGTTAGGGATAACATTCCTAAAAATGTGCAAATCTCATGTTAAAAAAATACCCATGTCATGAAGGAGTCTTGGTTTTGTTTTTAAGTCTTCATAAGTCACTTGTGAGATTCATAATACCCAACTCATAAGAAATAATAATTTGAAAAGCCTTGGAAAGCCAAGTCTTATGAAATGAGGTTGAGTTGGACCTGTTCTGCAAAGACTTGTGTTTGTGTTTGACTTGGAGACCAGCAGAGTTTCTGTTGAAGTCGGAGAAGCAGCTTCTGTGATCAAAGTTAAACAGAAGCGTACTTTCTGGAATGCTTTTACAGGTTTGGCTCCTTGTGCCCTCCAGTGATCGAAAGCCACTGTGAGCAAAAGTGAAGCCTGTTTGGAGCTGGGTTGCATCATTTGCGTTTCATCCCCAAAGTGGCACAAAGCACCCAAAGAATTTCAGTGTTTCTGATTTGGCATATGGTCAACATGTAGTTGAACATTTTTTTAAATTATTTTTGTGTAACAAAATATAAGAAAAGAATTAGTTTAGTAAGTTACTCCTGCATGTAGAAAGATTGCCCTGCAAAGAAGAGCTTTGTAAATATTTTATATATTGCTAGTTTTTACTCAGATGCACAATGAGTTGATATGTGTTCTAGCCTGAGAAATACATTTTGACATTATCTGTGCATTTTCTGCCTGATAATGCTTTATTTTATTGGTATTATGGATATTACCACAAGAATTCATTAGGAGCGAGGATCAAAGTGAGTGAAGATAGTATATTTGGTGGGTTTGTTTGGTTTTTTTAACTTGATGTGGTATACTGAGTTTAAACCATAAGGTTTCATTCTCAGGTTGTACTTAGGCCGCTTGCACTATTAAGATAATCTTGTGAGTCACCCAAGTAGAATTTATATAGACAGACATGCATCTCCCATGGTCGGTGGTATATGAAAGAGCTTTGCTGTGTCAAAGTGGCCCAACACGCCAGTATGTCTGGTTGCCAGTATCTGCCAGCTCTGTCCTACAAGTCAGTAGGGCCTGTGTTTAGTACTTGCCCACTTCTCTTGGTTCACATCACAATCATAACATTTAACCTTTTATTTAATATATTACAGTGTTTGACACAAGACGTTATGTATAGCTGAACCAAACCTTTTGTTTCATCTATTTTGGTTTATCGTTTAGAAGACATGCAATATCTGCCAGATGCTGCTTCCTAACCAGTGCAGTTTTGCATCACACCAGAGAATTCATCAGCATAAGTCTCCATACACGTGTCCTGAATGTGGAGCAATCTGCAGATCTGTCCACTTCCAGACTCATGTCACTAAGAACTGCCTGCATTATACCCGAAGAGTTGGTTTTCGGTCAGTATAATGATTACTTTTGTTGTCGATTTATGTATAATTTATGCTTTTAAAAGTAATTTTCCATTTTCATAAGCATTGTTTGTAGAATATGGCTTTGTGGGTTTAAGGTTGTCATGGAAACAATGCTATTAGTACTACAAATTTTGGAGTAAATACCATATTAGGATTCTGCTTTGTTTGGGGCATCCGCTTTTGTAGGTTATTAAATCAGAGTATTAGCTAATTTCATCCAGCCACAAAATGTCAGATTCAGGACTTACCAGTTTATAAAGTCTAGCAAATTCAGATGTATGAAAATAATTTCAGGTTCTTAAAAAACCCTTTTGAGTTTTTTCGAAACATTGAATTTTAGATTGTTCTCTCTGGTAGAACAGTCATTTTCAGTATTTATTGCCAGAATTTATTATCAAGATGCTGATGGGCGTACTGCGTCTGTCTGGTTGCTCTCTTCTCTGTGGGAAGTCAACATTCCTCGGCTTTACATGGCTTTAAAATTACCTTTGTTGTTCAAACAGCCTGGTCTTCTGGTGGTCCTTTGTTACTCTTCAGTTTCCCTTTTATTCTGCTGTTTCCCTGTAATGGCAGCTCACTGAGAAAATGGGGATCGGAAGCATTTTATGGAAATTATTAGTTTTGAAAAGCTTGAAAAATTGTTTTATCTTAGAATTTTACTCGCACTGAATGGCAGGCAGCACAGCAAGAGATCAGAAGAGCCGAGCTTTGCTCAGCAGTCCTACAACATTTCCACTTCATCCTGTCTGACTGAAGAAGGGTGATTTAAAATCTTACCAGTAGGCAGCTTCTTCCTCCATAAGTTGGCACAAGTTCATTTACTGGGATGGTTTTGAGAGCTTCCACTGAGGGAAGAAAGCATTTTTACTGCATCAAGCCAGCTGCTGTGGGCAGTCTGTTTTCCATGGTCCAACACAACTCTCAGCTCTTTGCTTTTCTTTGGGTTCTTCTCTTTTATTCTTTTCTCCCAAGCTGTAGTCCGTCTTGTCCTACATTTCTTAAATCTGCTACCTCTACTCTCCTTTCTAGTCAGTGTCTCTTGGGTTTGTACATGGAATCGTCTTCAGGGGCTCCTGGCCTGCACCAGTAACACCAGAAGACTCATAAACCCCTCACTGTGAATCTAAACTAAAGTTACTAAACTTTTCAAGATGTGTCATAAACAACTCACGTCACGTCACATCAGAATTTCTGTATATGGTGAGACTAAACCAAAAAATACCTAGGCAAAGAAAGCAATATCCAGCAAAGTGAATGTCTTCCTTCTTATGCTCCTCAGCATCTCCTTATCACCATGGTGCGTTTGCTTGAGAAACAGTGTAACCTGTCGTGTCTTTCCCAGGGACCTCTGTGAGGGAGTGCAGTTTGATTTCAGCGATGTAGGCTGGTTGTCTGAACTACAAATCAGCTGAAAATTTCAACCTTCAGTTTAATTGCTTCCTTCCAGGTTGAAAACAAGAAAGCTGTTACGGCAGTCCAAGAAAGGAAGGCTTGGTCCTAAAGAACTGTTTTAATATACACTGGTGAATGCTGAGGGTCCTTTATTATGTCACATCACTAGAGGATAAAGTCCAGGCAGAATGGGATGGGGAGGCGAGAGATGCGACCAGCTCTCTGGAGGTGACACCTTAGGAGTAGATCTGTTAATGAGGGGATCGTGCTTTGTACTGCTGTGAAGAAATGTTCATCTCTCTGTAAGCAGAGAAGATCTTAACAGACCCAACAAAGACAAGAGCCATTTACTTTAGAAAATACATTGGTAAGTGGAGACTAGATAGATACGAACTTGATTAATAATATTAAGAATGTAAATTAAGTGCTTAGAGAAGGAAGGATGACGTTTCATAAAATTCAAAGGTGATACATTTTGAAAGGAAAATGGGATTCTTGAATGCGATGTTTGACTATATTTCCTGTTTTATTGCTATCATCAGGGCATTAAAACAGTATCCAAAAATGCATTGATGTTTATATGACAGCAGTCATACTACCCTGATAGATGCCAAAATTAAAACTTTGAGAGAGTAGAGGCCTACTATGTTTTAATTGTAAAACTTACTGCAGAATACTAGTCAATAAGAAATCTGTTCATTTGACAGGTTTTTTTGTAATTGCTTATTGCAGTATGTTCTAGGACTTACTTGGTAGCATTTAGTACTGGAGATGTATGGCACTAAAAGGGACCATTGTGTATAGAAATTGTTATGTAATAATATTAATTCAATTTTTTAATCGTTTCAATTTAGGATAGATGCGGAAAGGTCACAAATTTTCAACACAGCAGAAGTATGTTTTTGAAAAATATTTTCAGAATTCCAATCTGACAGATTGATCTGATTGTAGAGATTCTGTTTAGTTGTCCTGAGTTTAAATTACTCTTTTTTTTGTTTTTAAATCCAAGTGCTGATTTGATTACATGTACAGAAAATCATTGAAAGTTTGTCTTCATTAAATCTAAACAAGGGAAGTGGTGGAAATGTTTTCCTTACTGGTTTTGCACTTTGGTGGTAGTTTCTAAATTGCTGTGGCATACCTTATACAATCCACTGCATGTGATAAAAATGCATTTTGTAAAATCTCTTTACAAATTTGCAGAGGGTTTAAGCATTCTTTTTGCAATCAGTAGAATATTGCTCTGTCAGGCCTTCTGTCTGTTTTGTTGTAATGCCATAAAAACATGTTCTGACTTCGTATCTCTTAGATTTTCAAATTAAATTTGGGGAATTTCTTTTTACTTATTTTCTGATACACAAATCTCCGTTTGTCTTGATTCTTACTGGGTTGTTTAAATTGACAGAATGGCGTAGTTTTATCTGATTGTATATATATGTTTTATTTCTTCCACTTGCTTGAAAATCAGTGTTGATTCCATTTCTTTCAGTACTGCTTTGGGCTAGGCTGAACTGACTCTTTTCCGCTCTTTTTGCAGCTGCGTGCATTGCAATGTTGTATACTCTGATGTGGCGGCACTCAAGTCTCATATTCAAGGTTCTCACTGTGAAGTCTTTTACAAGTGTCCTATCTGTCCCATGGCATTTAAATCTGCTCCCAGCACACACTCCCATGCCTATACACAACACCCGGGTATCAAGATAGGCGAACCAAAGTAAGCAAAATTAATCTTCTACTGCACTTGCCTGCATTTTAATGACTTGTGAAATTGTATTCTCTCCTGTGCTTATAATCGTAAAAGTCATGTACTGTACAACCAACAGGTTGTCGTCCTGTTGGTAACAAGTGGAGTTTGTGTAATGTTTTCATGAGTTTTTAGCTGGCAGTTTATTTGGCAAAGGTTAGATTTCCATGAACGTAGCAATAGCAGTCCTTTAAACACTGCACACTACAAGAGAGTAATACAGTAATTACAAAAATTATTTGGACAGGCAGCTAGTGTGTTGCTCCTTCTTGTTTTTTAATCTGCTTAGTTCATGTGCATTTTTACTGTGAGTTAACATGAAGGAACTGCCAAGACTCATCAGGGTTTATGCAGTGATTTTCATAACAACTGGTTGAAAAGGTGGGGAAAGTGATTTTTTTTCTTAGCCCACCCCATGCTCACAGACAGTCATCTGGGTGCATTTGGAGGCTTGGTTCTTTTGGTGCCGTCAGTTCGCAGAGTTAAGGGGGTGTCCTTGTGCGAGATGCTTTCGGACATGGCGGATGGCGTCTCTGGGCTGACCTCAGGCGGTTCTCACGGGCCACAGCCGCCTGCGGTACCCTGCCCTTTTGGTTAGGCAGGCACTCGCTTGTCGGGTCGTGTTTTGCTCGCAGGGTCTGTTTTCCTCCTAGATTTTTTCTTCGTGAAAGCCATAGGTTTTGGGAGTGGTGAGCTAGGCTTTTGCTTCCCTAAGATGGTCATGTCTCAAGGAGAGCAATTCCAGTGTGCTGCTGAGTGAGCAGTGTTTATACCTTTCCAGCCTTGCCCCTCCAGATCAAAACAGATGCATTTATGGAGCTGTTTATATAAGCTTTTTTCCAATATGTAATCTCTTTTTTCTGGATTAAAGCAGAACTGATTCCATTCTGTAGCTAGGAAAGCTGTGCATAAACACAGTGTTTACCGACAGTGGTAATACCGGGCACAATCAGGTCCTCAGCTTCAGGGTCTTTGTTTTAAAGATGTCGAACATTGAAGGGCTCTGCTGAAGCCAGCAGGAGCTGCAGGTGCCAGTGCATGTGAAAATAAGGCTTCAAATCTCATCAGTCTTAGCCTGATGCCTTCCCATTGAGGGCCTTTTTCTTCTGTCTTCTTTCTCCTCTCTTGGTAGGAGTGCAGGATGGAGAGCAAAACTCAAGTGTTTGACTCCATGTTGTTTCTCTGAGTGAGCAGAGCACACTAGTATATTTTAACAAGTTGCAGACTCAAGAAAATAGAAGGCAGATGAGGGAAACAAGGTACCACATAATATAATAACCAGATTCCAGAAGAGTTTGGTTTATCATTGTTTCTTCTAACATATTAACAGGAAATTTACTCTTCAAGGTGTTTAAACCTACATTAAAGCAAAATGACAACAAACTTACTGTGTGTGATACCAAATTAAGATATTTCCACCCAGTGACAAACGATAACCTTGTTTTAATTCAGGATGGTATCTTCAGTGAGAGGCTTTGAAATACCAACATTTAATCTAAAACTTGTTTCAGATTCCCATAATTTTCATTGGAGAAAAGCAAAAGATTAAGATGACCATTTGTGTAAGATACTTCACATACAAAACGTGCAGAAGATTTCTTGAATTGTGTTGGATCTACTGAACTGTTTCTAATCAACTGCGTGAATTAAGTATTTTGTATTAGTTTTCTTTCCTTATACATGTGCTTATAAATGTATTCTTTTTTGAATTAATTTTGATTATAAAGACTAAAATTTTATTAAGTACTACTGTATTGTAATAAATCGTAGAATTCATAATTGAGTGCTCCTCTTAAGAAGTGGCATGTTCTTTAAGTTTGCCAGCTTTAATCAAGATGCTGTCTTAAATGCATGCGGACTAGTAGGAATTTCCCAGTCTTAGCAGTGTTTGGAAGTCTTTGCTTCCATGTCACAAGCATCTGTAGGTAGTACGGTGTTGCCACCAACACACACTGACTGCTGTGTCACCATTTAATGACGTCTGTTTCAAGTTACCAGGGCCTATGGTTTTCCTCAGAATTAGCTATGTGTATTTCTGCTACTCAGTAACAATTGAAAAAGGAAATGTTTTTGTTGCTCAAATTAGTTGGTTTCTGAGGAGATTTCTCACGTATCTTGGACAAGTTGG
The DNA here is from genome assembly GCF_030867145.1 of Opisthocomus hoazin. Classification (NCBI taxonomy): domain Eukaryota; kingdom Metazoa; phylum Chordata; class Aves; order Opisthocomiformes; family Opisthocomidae; genus Opisthocomus; species Opisthocomus hoazin. The sequence goes on along the minus strand of NC_134453.1, from coordinate 177,137 downwards.
CATCAAATGTTTGTGACAGTGCTCAAATTCTGGTTTATCTGCTGTAATGGTCTGTGTCAAAATCACAGAACAAACCAGGTTGGAAGGGACCTCGAAAGATCATCGTGTCCAGCCTTTTGTGGGAAAGGGAGCCTAGATGAGATTAGCTAGCACCCTGTCCAACTGCATCTTGAAAGCCTCCAGCGATGGGGACTTCACCACAGCCCTGGGGAGGTTGTGCCAGTGAATGATTGTTATCAATAAAAAAGTTCTTCCTTGTATCAACATGAAACCTCTCCTGGTGCAGCTTGTACCCGTTACCCCTTGTCTTCTCCATGCGGCTTCTTGTGATGAGAGACCCTCTTGTCCTTTTTCTAGCTGCCCTTTAGGTGCTGGAGCCCTGTGATGAGGTCCCCTTGAGCCTTCTCCAGGAAGAAGAGACCGAACTCATTCAGCCTTTCCTTGTAGGGCAGGTTCTCCAGCTCTTGGATCATCTTTGCAGCCCTCCTTTGGACCTTCTCCAGTCTGCCCATGTCTTTCCTGAGTTGTGGGGGCCAGAACTGGACACAGTGGTACAGGTGTGGCCTGACCAGTGCTGAGCAGAGCTGACCAGCGCTGTTCTGTTTGAGGAAATACATTCACATTGGACCAGTCTGCTGCTGCTCGTTTATCTGCATCATATTACCTACCATCTACGTTGCATATGGCTGGCATACATTTTGAAAGCTTAACAAATTTGTTACTGAAAAGAAGGAATGTGATATAGTCGTAGAACACTATAGATATGACTACATAAACTCAGTTAAATTTTTATTCTTCCGAAGTAAAAATTTTAAAACAAATGAAAAAAAAGGGTACAGTAGCCTTCTGTGTTTGGAAATCAGAAGCTTTTGAGTTTTCATGGAGTGTATAAAAGGTGTCTGACCCCTGAATGTGGGTTTCTAGGCAGATGTTGAACTCCGCTTCTGAGTGCTCGTCTGGGCATCACAGCGGTGCAGCCGAGAACAAGGCCCGGTGCGTCAGCCCAGGGCCAGGCTGGCCGGGGAAGATGTGTTGCTTCTGTCCTGTAAGCGGGCTGAGTCCTGCGGGACTTCTGACTGGTTCACACTGTTCTGTTTACAGGAATTGGGCTTACTGGGTAAATGGCTGCATGCCGCTGGCATTTACTGGAACTATGTGATTTACAGTTGCATTACAAATGGTTGTTTCAGAACAGATGCAGTAAACTGTTTGGTGTATGAAAAATTAAGTTTATGTGCAGTGATTCTCAGTGGGATGACATTAGATTATTTTAATATAGGGAAACGGATGGCTGTCTTTGTCTTTCAACTTTGTGAAGCTCTCTCCTGTAGCATACCTAAGATGCTATATGGTTTTTACGAGAAACCAAAGCTTATATGTGATTTTCTTTCTTCAGTAAACAGTGTAACTTCATAGGAGCAGCACTAAGATACTCTTCATGGCTGATCTCCTTTTGGATATTGGAGAAATTCTTGTTTATCAAGACAAATTATGGATATGTACTGTACTATTGGTACAAAGTGTATTATCCCCCAAGTACCATTTTTTGATGTGGGAAGAAGTACCATACTCTGGTGCAGAAGCTTTCAGAATGCTAAACATCTTTTATGTGATATGAAAGTATTTTCCTGTGAGATAACATCTGTGTTTATTCTAAGATAATATGTGAATTTGTTAAGAGGATTTTTGAAAAGTGAAAAAGTGCACGTCCCGTGCCCATTCCGGTGTGGGCAGTGGGGCAGGAGCCTTCATGAGCAACTGCCCTGGTGTGGTTGCAGGTGAACTGCCTGCCTTGGTCACGTGTCATGTTGAAGTGGTTGGGAATTATGTCCTGAGTAAGCATGACTGCCTTAAAGCTTTAGACGGGGTTTTAAGCTGTTACATGCTAAATACTGACTACTTCAGTTGTAAAACAAACCAGGACACTTGGTTGCATGTGGTTAGGATTGAAAATCATGCTTTTGATGCGACTGAAAGAAATACTCGGAAGTGTGTACAGTCAGGACTCATACTGTTAGGTATGTTGGTATGAATTTAACTGAGTACAGTCTTTTGTGAGACCTGTCTGAAATTTGGGTCTCTACCAGATAGTTCTTGTGCTTCTGTGAAAACAGGGTGAAGTCTTTTAGCTTACATAGAAAACACCTATATTCAGCTCTTAGTGTTATTAGAGAGAGAGAATTTTTATATGTGATAAATTCAGAAGGATGTCAGATTTCTTTTGTAGCAGATTCACTTTCTCCTGTCAGTGCTAGTGAGTGCTGCCCTACCCAGGGATGCGGTCATGAAGGGCTTGAAAGAGCCTTGCCAGCAGGTCGAGGGAGCTGATCCTTCACAGAATCATAGAATCATAGGTTGGAAAAGACCTCTAAGATCATCAAGTCCAACCATCGACCCAACACCACCATGTCTACTAAACCATACCCTGAAGTGCCACATCTACACGTTTTTTGAACACCTCCAGGGATGGTGGTCCCCTCTGCCCAGTGCTGCAGTACTGGACCCACAGCCGGGTCCCCAGTGTGAGAGAGGCAGTGGAGCAAGTCCAGCAAAGGGAAGAGACTGGAGCGGCTTTCATGTGAGGAGAGGCTGGGGGAGCTGGGACTGCTCAGCCTGGAGAGGAGAATGCTCAGGAGAACCTTATCCATGTGTATAAATACCATATGGAAGGCATGAAGAAGAGGGAGCCAGACTCCTCTCCGTGGTGCCCAGAGACAGGACAAGAGGCAGCTGGCACAAACTGAAACACGTGAATTTCCACCTGAACACAAGAAGTCACTCTTACGTGAGGGTGGTCAACCAGTGGAGCAGGTTGCCCAGAGGCTGTGGAGTCTTAGTCTGTGGAGACATTGGAAACCCGACTGGACATGGTCGTGGTCCTGGGCAGCCTGCTCTGGCTGACCCTACTTGAGCAGGAGTTGGGCTAGGTGATGTCAAGAGCTCCCTTCTGACCTCAGTGATTCTGTAGTGTTGTGTTCCTTAGTTTAGATATAATAAGAATCTGAAGCCTAGTTTATTTGATTAAATTATGTAATCCTGCGATGACAAATTTATATAGTACAGAGCTGGAATCATTCCAGCTGAGATCACTGTCTAGTTCCACCACCGATGATAAAGCAGGTTTTCTAATTTTGCATGTCTAATTTTGTTTGCAAGATATGGTTCTAATAGAAATATACATCATGAAATAAGCAGAGTATTATTTTTAATTCTGCCAGTCTTTATCTACATCTTGCTAACCCGGAACGATGTAACTTTACTCGTCTCTCTTTAGCACCTAGCCATGGAATTGACTGCTCGGCAACAGGCGCCAGAACGCTGGGATTGGGGATGGTAGCAGTGGTATGTGAGCAGTGAACCAGAGGGGTGACAATCACCCTGCCAGGGCCAAGGCTGTGATACAGTCTGGTGCCTCGGCTTGGTCACCTGCTTCGTTAGTAATCAGGCTTGACACTGGCTGACTTCTGGACAAAGTTGCTGACGGAGATGTAAGGCAGTTTTATAAGAGACAGGACGTAAGGGACAGAAGGAAAACATCTGGTGCCCCAGGATTAGGGAATGTGTGTGGTTAGTACCAGCTCTCTAGCTTGTCACATTACAAGCAGATCACTACAGACCTCCAGCAAGTACTTTGCTGAGGAAACTCTTGAGTTTTTTTTCTTGGGAGTGAAGAGGCCTGATAGTAAAATCACTGCTATAAATTGTCTCCAGCTGCTCTGCTGAGATGGGACCAAGATGATGGAGTGTGCTTAGATGCTCACTGGCTGTGTGTGCTGTGGCCAAGGGAAATGATCCCTTGCACAGTGAATCCTTCAGCTCTTTCTACCCCGTAGAGCTTAAACAGTGCAGCCCACAGAGTGTGGCTGTAATACACAGTACCTCCAGCACTGTGCCTGGAGAAGATTCACGTTCCCTGTTTTTCTGTCTGTGCTCAATTCAGCTGACCTGCTGGGGTGGTGATCCGTTGACTTTTTTCCCCCAGAAATCGTCTGTTACGATCTCAGTTAAAACTATTAGTAGGATATGTGGGTTTGCATTGATGTGAATTATAGGAGGTGAAACTGCATTTTCAGAACCTGGGGTTTCTTTCTTATCAGTTAATATCGAGAAGCATTTCCTGTTTCTGGCAAGTTCTTTAACACCTTCATGCAGGAATCATCCAAGAAGTTAGGATTCTGAAAGGGTATAGATCAGTAGTAATGCGAGAAACTAAAATGCTCGTTTCGAGCAATGTTTGAGAAGCTTTTATGGGCAGTAACATGGGGGTCAGGGGATGGTGAGGGGGCTCCCCTCTCTAAGTACTCAGTGAAGCTCCAGGTGTGTGTTCACCTGGGCTTGTGCAGAGTATGTTGTCCCATGCAGAGGGGTCACCACTGAAAGCAGTGCAATCGTATGTAGGTCATCAGGATGCTATGTACATACTGAATTTATCTTAGCGTGTGTGAGAAACTGGGACTACTTGATATACCGCAAAAATAGTATTTTTCACAGTTAATATGTTTAATAAGTGTACTGATTTTCATTTTTTCAAATATTTGGACTCACTGAATGGCTTGGACATTGAAGCAGTGGCCCTGATCTTGTCATCTCAAAACACAGTGCAGCTTTGGAGCTCTTGAACAATGCACTGTTGATGATAATTGCTTAGAGGGATATAGGAAGGACTTGGAACATTTATATGGATAATGAGAAAATTCAGCCTTCTAGCAAGCAGGATTTGTTGTGGGGTTTTGTTTTTTTAATGGTAAGTCGTTCTTTAGGACAGAGATCAACCGCTAATTGATGGAAGTAGGAAGACTGCTTTCGCAGAGGAAGCGCCTGTCATTGCACTGAGCACCTGTTCTTGGGTTTCTGTTATTTTAGCTGAACTTATTCTGAAGCTCTAACACTACTGATGGCTAATGGATTAGATTTCTCTCTCATCTGATGATCTATGGTGAATTTCTTTGTTACTTTTCTTTGAAGTGCCGTTTCCTTTCATTCATTTTCCAAGTTAAAAAAAAGTGTGATGTTTCTGAAAGAACAGAATTATTTACTGTTTATAAACAGATAACTTACAGGGTTGCAGTTTGAATGACCAATCTCTTTTCTCACGTTTAGTTGCCAGGGGAATAATTCTTAATACAAACAAACGTAAAAATAAGCAAAAATAACAAACAAAGTATCAAGTAAATAATTAGCTAGAATGCAGTTTAAACTATATTCATTATAAAATTCAGCAAAATGAAACAAGCTTCAAACTTGTTGTAGCAGATTTTGCAGCATTTATGTTTGCATTTATGTTGCATAACAACATGCAGTCGTTGCATCCTAACAAGGAGGAAGTCAGGCAAAAGCACCAGGAGGCCTGCATGGATGAGCAAGGAGCTCCTGGGCAACCTCCAACACAAAAAGAAAGCCTACAGAGGATGGACGCAAGGACAGGTAGCCTGGGAGGAACACAGAGATGTTGTCCGAGCAGCCTGGGATTAGGTTAGGAAAGCTAATGCCCTGACAGAATTAAATCTGGCCAGCGACGTCAAGGGCAGCAAGAAAAGCTTCTATAGGTATGTCAGTGATAAAAGAAAGACTAGGGAAAAAGGGGGCCCTCTCCAGAAGGAAATGGGGGACCTCATTATCTGGGATGTGGAGAAGGCTGAGGTACTCAATGACATTTTTGCCTCAGTCTTCACCAGCAAGTGCTCCAGCCACACCGCCCAAGTCACAGAAGGCAAAGACAAGGGCTGGGAGAGTGAAAAGCCGCCCGCTGTAGCAGAAGATCGGGTTCGAGACCATCTAAGGAACCTGAAGGTGCACAAATCCATGGGACCTGATGAGGTACATCTGTGGGTCCTGAGGGAACTGGCGGATGAAGTTGCTAAGCCACTACCCATCATATCTGAGAAGTCGTGGCAGTCCGATGAAGTTCCCACTGACTGGAAAAGGGGAAACATAACCCCCGTTTTTAAAAAGGGGAAAAGGAAGACGCAGGGAACTATAAGCCAGTCAGTCTCACCTCTGTGCCCACCAAGATTGTGGAGCAGTTCCTCCTGGAAACTATGCTAAGGCACATGGAAAGTGAGGAGGTGATTGGTGACAGCCAACATGGCTTCACTAAGGGCAAATCGTGCCTGACAAATTTGGTGGCCTTCTACGACGGGGTTCACCAGTTACACAGCTATCAAAACATAAATAGCTTTTGTTGCAATTTTGATTAGAATATTACCTATCAGAATGGAAGATTTAGCTATCTAATTTCAAGAGTTGCATGTGCTCTGAGGGAGGAACTTGTGGTTTTGGTGGTGTCTCTACATTGCTTCAGGAGTCATATTCTTAATGGCTTGTAATTGCGAAACAGGGAAATACCATCCGGTGAAATTTCAGCTTCAGAGCATTAACAGAGCCTAGGCTTGCCCTTCAGGAGGTTCAAAGCCATATACATTGCCAAAAATAAATTTAGCTTGAACTATACTACCAATTATGGTCGAATCAATCACTCCCTTAAAGCATATTGCCTTTGCAACCTCAAACAGGTATATTGTTCTTTAGATACAATGTGAGTTCAGAAATTGTAGACATTTAACTTTCAAGAGTATCCCAAGTAGATACTGGTGTTATATATGTAACTGGCATATGCTTTTGTTTTCTGGCTTCTTGTTTGCACATTTAAATGATTTTTTTTCTATTTTTCTCTTTTTTCTACTGCTCCCGTATTTTGAAATTGGAGGATGTTTTGAATTAGTTTAATTTTCACTTTTTTCAGGCAGTATGAAATGATTGCTTAAACATGTCAGATCTTAACTCTGATGAGCAAAAAAGTTAACATGATTCTTGCAAATAGATCATCAACATGACTGACATTGTTTATTGTACTTCTGTTTTTAGAATAATATATAAATGCTCTATGTGTGACACTGTGTTTACTCTACAACCTTTGCTCTATCGCCACTTTGATCAGCACATCGAAAACCAGAAGGTGTCTGTTTTCAAGTGTCCAGACTGTTCTCTTCTGTATGCACAGAAACAGCTTATGATGGATCATATCAAGGTGTGTAGGCATCTTCTCTTGTTTTGTTCATAGATACCATTTGTCATGCAATATATGCTGTGAGAAAGTACTGTAAAAAGGCACACAATAACAAGACTGCTGAAAGAGAGGTGTTCGTAATTCCAAGAGAGTAATTTCTCAATAATGTTGTCAAATGTTACAATGTTCTATTTCTTTTGGTCTTCAGCATATCTGTGATGTAATCACTAACTCAGTTTTTCTAGATGAATGCTGATTTTGGTGTGCTAGGAATATCTCAGTGCATTGCATTCAATAGGTGATTTTGTCAAATTAATAACGGGTATAGTGAAGTAAGTCTGAGCATAGCAAGCCTTGAGCCATATTTACAGCATTCTAAGTATTGTTCCAGTTGTTAGGAGCTGTGAATGCTGAGTACATTATAAAATCAAACCTTTGATGTTCAGAATTCACAGTAGGAACCAGTATGTTTCTTGAGTAGGTGTAGAGGTTATTTGTGTGTGTGTGTGTGTGTGTTTACATACGAACATAAACACATGCGTGCTTTGAAAAAAATCTTGAAGTGGATTTGCTCATAAATACCCTTATAATTGAAGATTTACTGTCATCCTTGCAAATCATGTTACTAAGAATCGGCAGTCCCCTGGCTATAGTTTGCTAGCTGTGGCTTTTAAATATACTGTGTTACCTTGTTTTATATATACCAAATCCATTAGCAGTGCTGAGTTTCTTATGCCTTATTAACATGTGGTGCCTGGTAACAGTTGAGGTTATTTACACAATTGCAAAGTATTACAGTCCAGAATGGTAGCACTTAATTCAGTGGGTTTCTCTTGCAGTGAGACGTAAGACTTTGTAAAATTTGTATACAGAATAGTGGGAAACCAGACATTTTTGTTGTCTGCTAAAACCATGATTTTGCATTTTAGACTCAGCTGTGGCACTTGCAACCTCAGAAATCTCTGTGTTGAAAACAAGATCACAAGTCTTGAAGAAACAGGTGGTCTTAAAGCCAGGCTTGAGGAGATAGGGAAGGGCTGACCCAAGACATTCAGAAATATAAGCACTGGATATTTTCTTTGTTTCTGAACTAGTTCATATTTACTGTAAGAATCATGTTACATTTATGCTAGCTATCTTAAATGGTCCTCTGATGCAGCAATGCAACATCCTCTTTTCTGTTTCCCTTGGTCTACTTGTATGGCTTCTTTTTTTCAACTAAATAGGCAAATTCCATATATTGCAGTGTACGTTGTATTGATGTAATTAGTTTTTCTTGACTCAGGTATTATAGTATAAGTATTGTTATATTTGTACGTAACTACTTCTTTAAGACCTGAAAATTTAGGAGCATGATCTGACTGTAGTTAGGGCCAGAAGCTATTCTTACGTAAATCAGGGCTGCTCTGTATCTCTCATGATAAAGTTATTCTCAGTTACTTACAATTTGGGCACTATTTAACTGTTTTGACTTTAGTGTTCTATGCCAGTATTTGTACATGCAACCAGTGGTTTTTTAGCATGTTTCACTATAAATGAAACATTTTTGGGAATAAAAGTAGAGGATTAGAACATACATGTGCAGTAACAGTATTACCGCTTTTATTCAGAATTAATGGTGCTTTTACATTTAGGATGTGTGTGTAGTAGTAAGGACAGCAGCAGAGAAGTATAAATTGGACTTCAGTTAAGGGGGAATGAAAAAAAAAGGTAACGGTGTAGATAAAAACAGCAGAGGACTTGGAGAGAGGATGAGTGCCAGACAAGGGCAGAGCTCAGCCCAGCTGCACAAAAAGTAATTGTTTGATACGGCTAGACATAAACCATCAAGGCAGAGATGACCTGGATGAAAATGGAACAGAAAGGGATAGAAAGAAGCTCAGGAGGAGATTATCTAAAGCTACAAAAAATAACCTAGAATGATTCCTGCAGATGTGTTTCTTGTTGGCAAAATGTACGTCTCATTTTCCTGTAATGGCTCGCTACAAGAAAATCTCGAACAGCCAGTGAGAACCGGTGGTGAAGGTCCGGGCTGGAGGTGTAACACTCCCAGTTCTGCTGGTGACAGTGCTGTGATCACTGCGACTCCATATTATGCTTTAATGCTTTTTGTTTATTTTCAAATAAGAAATTGAATTTCAAGTATTGTATTTAAAAGATGTTTAGAAAGTTGAGCATTAACATTTTACATGCTGATGAGTGAAGCTGGGATGGAATCTCAGGTCAATCTTCAGTTGCCTGAAAGTATAGGAACCTCCTTGCCCCCTACCCCGGGCTTCTTTGGTCTTGTCCTGGTGCAGTGGGATACTAAAGGCAGCCTCCTCCTCTACTGCACAGCTTCAGCTGGTTCATAGAGCCAGTTAGTTGGTCCTGTGCGCTTTACTTTTTAATAACATTGCAGGTTTTTTAATTGCTGGCTTTTATTTTCTTCTGTTTAACAGCTGTTAAATAGAAGAACATGTTCTACAGATCAGGTTGATATTTGCTGTAGAGCCAGCGGGTAGTCCCAAGAGCCACATGATTTACAAAAGAACTTGATACTGAAATATTATACTGGAGTATCAGATTTGTATTCTTACATTTTTTGTTTCTGAAGTTATCCATAGGAAAAATAAGTATGTTCGGTATGGCTAGACATACCATCTGGGAGAGTTATAATAAAGTCAGTAGATGAGATGATTAGAATACTGTCATTGTAAATGGCAAGTTTTTTAGATGTGAAGGAGACCTTGATAGTGGATCCATGTTCAGCAGTATCTTAAGTCTGGGCTGCAGGCATCTTTGTGGGCCCAGAACCCTGCTGACTCATTCCTGCTGTGTCCATGTTGATGTATGAGACTGAGACACGCAGCTGGAGCCCAGTCTTCCTGCATTGATCATCTTATTGGTAGGCTCAGACATCATACCAGCATATGGTACAGGCTCCAGAAATTGGGGAAGGAGGAGGTGGGAGAGTTCTTCCCTTCTTACTGATTGTTTACTTAAACTCTAGAAGTAAGTCAGTGAGGAAGGATCACTACCTAAGAGCTGCAGGGTGCTTGAGAACAGCTTGTTAGACACCTCTTAGCTGTCCCCTGGTCTGGGGGATCCTGTCAGCCCTCAACACCTATGATTCTAAGGACTGTTAGCAGTGTAGCACTAAGTTGGGGTGCTCGTGACCTGAGCGTGGAGTAAGACAGGGCTAACTCAGCCTCAACATCAAATATATTAATATATCCTAAACGATATAGTTGCCTGATCTTTCAAGAGTTGCCTTTTCTTGTCTTTCTTACCAATGTGCCAAGTCAAAATTTGTCAGTGAAAACCTTTCCTTCTTGGAAATCTCTAATCACGTAGTTTGAAATGGTGATGCTCAACTAATGTTAGGTAAGTGAGAAATTAGACTTAACATAAAGCACTTCTTAAGCCCTTTTTCCCTCTGTATTAAACAGCAATTTAAACTTGACCTACAAAGTCACTGTTCTGTGTGTTTGTGAATATACCTAGCCACTGAAGAAAGCTGCTCTTCAGCTATGATGGTGTCTGTTAGTGTTGTTGACTAGTATCTCTTTATGCTAGGCCTTGCCTTTACTTAATCACGTTTCTTTGAGTTAAGAATGTGAGCTGATAATACTGTAACAAAGAAGTAAACGAAGACTTTTGGTTCAGAGGATCTTTGCATTTTGTCAGTACAACTGTATACGTCTATGTTAGTTTTGTACTTTTTTTTTTCTTTTATTGTAGTCTATGCATGGGACTTTGAAAAGTGTTGAGGGGCCACCAAACCTGGGGATTAATCTGCCTCTCGGTACCAAACCCACAACTCAGAACTCAGCCAGTCACAACAAAGAGGACACAAAATCTGTCAACGGAACAGAAAAGTTGGAGAAGAAATCTCCTTCTCCCACAAAGAAAGCAGAGCCGAAAAAAGTCGCTAATCCTGGCTGGACGTGTTGGGAGTGTGATAGGCTCTTCACTCAGAGAGACGTTTACATCTCTCACATGAGGAAGGAACATGGAAAGGTAAATGAATAACATTCAGTTACAAAAAAGGGAATTAAACATGAAATATGAAGTAATTTTTTTTCATATTCAGTTGTGGTTTTGCAAATAATTCCTTTAAGTTCCATCACAATTCTTCTCTGTTCTTATATCTATTTCATCTTTCTCTCTTTGGCTGCTTAGTTTTTGTCATTTTCTACATCATTCTACTGAGAAAATCCACACGCTTTTACTTAATTGTAGGTTTGTTCATCCAGTACCAAAATGTCTTCAAGATGGAAAGAGTGAAAGATGTTCCAGTGTTTCATCCAAGTATCTAATCTGATCCAGGTTCTTATTTCTTCCTTTGTGCCTTTTCAGTTCCCTCTCTTGGAAGTTCATTAACTGTTAGACTCGGGGAGTGGAGTCTTGTGTTACTGGTCCAGTGAGAGCCACACAACATTTCATGGTGAAGGCAGACACCCTCTAAGGTCGAGCCGTTGTTCTAACCTTCCCTCTGTAGGTTCAGCCAACAAGTCAGCTGAGTTGAACTTTGTATTTAAAGCGGCTGGATTTGAGATAGCTTTCTTAAAATGGATTGAAAGTGAAATATGAGAATGCTGTATTCTCAAGTCAGCAGAAAGACAGCTTGATGTCCTTGCTGCATCCCATAGCTTTTCCAGTTAAAGAAAATTAAAAAGACTGGCAGGTGGGCAATGGTGAAACCGATCCTCGGATGGACCTTTCTCAGCTGTGTTTGAGACAGACAGTAGCGAGCTCCAGCCTGATGCTGACACACAGCAGTCGTCTGCTGTCCAGTCCTGTCCTTCGCTGTGTGCTCGTCAAAATGGTCCGATTCTTTCCTCAGCTGGGAAGCAGGGAATTAAACTAATGTGTTGTGCTGCACTGCAGAAAAAGAGCAGAACTGGAGGCGATAACAGACTTATTTGTCTAAGTGGAGAAGAATCATCCTGAGCAAAAATCTGTAGTTTTCAAGATGCTAATATGCTGTAATAAATGATAGCACATCTCCAGAGGTTTCTGTGTCGCTTCAAATTACAGTGCTTATCTCTAAAGCTGTTGTGCAAATTATTATATTCAGTTTATAAACATTTTATGGAAAAGCTGAAAATGCCAGACTACTGAGTGTCATCTCTAATTTTCTCATGACAACTTCAAGCAAATAGCACCCAAGTCTGACTGACAGGAGGCTATTTCCATGTTTCTGCTTGCCTTCAGTAGTTCCCACTCTGTTCTTTCAGCCTTCTGCTGTAGAGTCCTGTAACTACATTGCCAGTCCCCCTTGGAACGAAACACAAAACACCAAAGGATTATGATCCACAGAATTACATTTTCTTTTACCTGGTTCTCCTTTTACAGCTTGAGGGCATGAAAAGCAGAGAAACAACTGAGATCACACCGTCTCTGTTTGATTTCTCCAGTTGCTTTAAAAGACCATTTTTGCACTTCGTTGAAGTCACTGAGGAACTGTTAATTGCTTCCGTTTCAAGCCTAGCAGGTATATTCCTGAGACTTCTGCTAGGTAATGTCTATAAAGAAACTCCAGAAAATGTGTTGCAGTCCCTGTGACATGCCTAGGCACTGAGTGCTTGTTTCTGATCCTGTAACACTCATACAATTGTAGTTTTATTTTCTATCAAAAGCAATCTCTCCAGCAGCAGGTAAACTGTTGGTCCACTCTGTTTTGCCTGTTAGTCCAAATATTTAGTCATCAGTGCTTTTACTGGCAGACAGAACTAAGTTTAAGACTGGATGCATTTTACATTGATGCAATTCCAAAAACCAAAACAACAGAACCTCCTTATGAAACTGTGCTATTTTTTATCCCTATTCAGGCAGTTCCTCAGATAACACAGGAGGCATATACGTATTAAAATGAGTAGAGATACAACTCTTGTCTTTCGGCGTCTCTCAGAAATGGGTGATAAAGCCCAGTTGCTATGTGCCTTACAGACATGACCAAATTTTCAGTAATTGTTAGCTTTCAAAATTACTATATTCAAAACCTAAACTTCTATGGATACATTTTACTGTAGAGAGACTAGAAATGAGCGTAAGACATGGTGATGTGGTATGAGTCTACTACATAATGGAATTAATTTATAGTCTATTTTTCTTAAGAATGATACGTGTGGGTTAAATGCTCTAAAATGATCTATGCAGAATGTTTGTTAAGAACTTTAATTAAGCAATTCATAAGCCAGTCACAAAGTCCAAAGATAATTCAGATTATATTCTGAATAAGATAACTAGTTTCAAACTTCTTATCTCTGCTTTTGCAGGATCAGAGTGAAATTTTGGAGCTGTAACCCTTGTTAGCTGATCCCAGGCTGGATTATTCAGAGGTATTCATAGGAGAGGTGTTGCCATGTACATCTTCTTTGGATAGATTCTTGAGTTTCCAGACCTTATTGGGAAATGTCTACACAGGCAGAGACAGACAGACAGAGTCACATTTTCTTTATCCTCTTCCTGAGCTGGTTGAAGGCGAGTCAGCTGTAGGGTAGGAAGATTTGGAGCCACCTTGGTGTGACTCTCTGCCTTAAAAGTGCTGTTTAAAAACAACAACAACAAAAAAAAGGCTATTAGCCCAGACAATGGGTGGTTCTAACAAGTCTGTACAACTGCTGGCTTGAAACTGGATCGTGGGTGTCTACACTCAGCCAGGTAGACATATGCTGAGCTTCCTTGGAATTGTCTGTAACTGTGTTTCTATGAAAGGACAGATGTTTTCTAAGCAGGAATTGCTTTACCAGTTCCGACTTGCTGTGCATCTAATTGAACATCCTCTTTCTTCCTGTGAAGACAAGATGCTGTACAACAGGTCATGCTGCACCTAATTACAGAACGAATTTTTTAGTCCTTCTGGTTTTGGCTGCCATTACAGAAACTAATGCATCCAAAATCCTATTTGGGTCTCTATACAGAATCTTCCCAATGAGTTTAGAATGAGTGTGGTGTCACGGATGGTTACCCCAGGTAGTGCCCCTGGTGCTCTGAGTGGGACTGGTCCTACTGAGCACAGTCCTGCTGCTTTTCTGACCGAGTGCTTGATGCATCTGCACTGTGCAGTGGCCTCAGCAAAGATACATGGACTGCCTTGGTTGAGCTTGTAGGTTTGTACTGCATGGTGCAAGGCTGTTTCTTGATAGAAGCTCTACTACGACTTCACATTTTATTTTATTTGAAAAATTCTTCCCAGAGCATTGCAGTCATAAGCATACTGCAAAATGTATTGATTAATGCATTAGCATTAATGAGTATGCACTGTGTGTACACACTGTCAGCTTTTCACCTTTAACAATTTAAGAGCAAAATATGTTGATTTCCTTTTATTTTAATTGGCCTTTAAATGTGAAAAGAAAGTCTAAATTGAACAGTATTGCACCTCTAACAGCATTATGTTGACTAGCCCCAATAAAATTACCATATCTTGTTTCCTAATGGACTGCTTCGCATTTGCATGAATGACCTTCCAGAACTGCTTTTCTTTCCTTCCCCCCAACTCCATGTGATTTTGGTCTTGATAGCAAAAGGTGTCTCATCTCACTGTAGCAGCTCTTGCTCCTTTAGCCATTCCAGACATCACTTTCCACCATTCACTCCAAACTTTGCAGTAAATGATAATTTTCAGTTATGACATCAACTCTGCAGATCTTCACTGGCTTGTCACTGGGTGTTCCTGAGCAGTGGAGCCATCAGGAAGAGCATGAACATCAACACAAAGTTCAGCACTCGGAGCACAAGTAGATGATGTGGGTTTTTTCAGTTCCTTAAGCACTGCTGTATGGCCTGAGCTTGTTCATATTTAGGGTTGAAAATTCTTTTTATATTATTATTCTTGATTAGTATTAGGCACAAGAGATTGATTTGTGTCATATTAAAACGTCCCTGTGGATTATTGTGCATCTTCATTGTTTAGGAATTTGTCACTTCCTCAGAAGGTAAGAATAGGTGAGCCAAACCTTTTACATTATTCTATGAAGAAAATCTTTGCTAGTGAGTGCTTTGAAACATAGGGACAGATCTTGGGTGGCTTCTCCAGAAGAGTCAAGAAGGGTCCAATTTCAACCGTTGATCCAAGTCTTTTGCTCAGTGGCCTCAGTTGGAATAGTAGAATAAAATGATATGATTTTTTTTTCAGTTTCCCAATAAGTACAGGAAAGAGAATGTTATTGATGCTATGAAGGAAAACTATGATCACTGCTAGAGCAGGAAAAAGCAATCCAAGAAATGTGATTTTCGTTCTAGATACCTGACTGATGGTACAAGACTGTTGCTTCACTTGTACCTGACTAGGAGGGATGAGCCCTCCCTCGGAATGGAACGCTTGAAACCTGGTCCACACGATCTGGATTTCTTTTGGGAGGTTCCAATAAAATCCATTTCTTCTTCAGAGCCGCTTTGATTCTGGCAGGAATCATTATACTGAATGATAAGTGTGGGATCCTGGCCCTGGCTGGACTGTTGAAAAGTAAACTGGAAAAAGTAAGCTGGAAAGGTCTTCAATTAGATTTGTTTGGTCAGTGTTTGGATTTAATTTCCAAAACGTTGTTTCAATTTCCTTGTTACTGCCAAAACAGCAGAAGTTACAGATACAAACAATCTAGTTACCTGTGAAAGGAAGTAGGAAATCTGACTGGGAATATTTCCATCTTCTTACTGCAGCTGCTCCGGCTGATAAGATGTGCCGTTTGAACTGACTTCTAGGACTGATGGAGTTTAAGGGACAGGACCATGTCATTTATTCTTGGGGCTTGCATAATCTGCAGTTTTGGAGATGTGATTTCTTTAGATAGTAGAGCTTCTGTGGCCATGTTCAGCTGGAATGACAGATGGAGACCACTCCATGCTTATCAGCTTCCTTCCTTTTCTTTCTCCTTCCCCTTAACAAACTGTAAAATAAACCCCACAGAATTCCCCAAACATATGTCCCTCAAGTTGGCATCAGACCATACCTCTCATTTCTTGGCGACTTTTCTGAGCCCTGTTAGAGTGTCAGCGTCTGTGACGTTTTGCTTTGGTCCTGACAACGTGCTCTTTATGCCTCCTGTGTGTGCCCGATGAGCGCTCTCAGTCTGCAACTGCAGATGCAGTTTCGTGATGGGAAGGGAAAGGTTGCTTCATAGTGAAAGCACATCTCTCACCATACTGCGTTTACTGATCCAGAAATAATCCACTGATCTTCCTTGCTTCTTTGGTCGAAGAAATTCACTTCATCTACAGCTTGTGACACCAGTTTACAACTGGTGGTAGGCGTGTGTGTGGCTCATGCTGGCTACGCTGCTTTGAAAGAGGTTCAGGTCCTCTGACTTCTGCAGTGTTGCTGCAGGAGTGGTGTGTGCTTCAAGGCACACTTCCAGACACTGGTAAGTGATGTTTCTTTCTATTATCAAATGGTTTGGCACGTGCACTACTTATACTGAGCTTTTTTAATTAATGTATTTTTCTTCTTTTTTTAAAGCAAATGAAGAAACATCCATGTCGACAATGTGACAAATCTTTCAGTTCATCCCATAGTTTATGTCGTCACAATCGTATCAAGCACAAAGGCATTAGGAAGGTTTATACATGCTCGTAAGTTCTACTTTTATTTATTCAGAAACAGAGTATAAACTAACAAAAAATGTTGCTAGTTGAATTTCTTTTCTTGATGTACAGAAGTCAGTGTCCCATTCATTGAAATGAATCAGTTCTTTAGATACATAAACAGGCCAAACTATTTAGGCTATCCTGCATGCGTAAACCCTAGCAGGCTATGGAGAATGCACGTACATGAAGTCTGCTGTCTTTCAGGGGCTTTGGCAAGCAAATCTGAAACTTCACTGAGCTGAGAATTTGTATGGCTCGTAGTTCTACAGTGATGAACTTGGTTTTTAATAGTCTCTCAAATACACAACCCACTCTCCTAATCTACAAAAGCCGGTATTTGTAGCATTTTTCTCATACGTAAAAGTGTGTAATGTCTAAAAATCCTTAGTGATGTTTAAGTCGCTGGAGAGACGATACATAATTTAATAGAAAAATCCATGTCAATCAGATAAGATACATAATACAAACCTTTTGTTGTCCTCTTTGTTCATAGTTTTGTATATGTTTGCATGCTGTGGAACTGAGTTTGAAGTTCTGCAAAGGAAGCTGCAAGCAGCAGCCATCCTCTGCAGCTGAGACCTTAGCAGTCCCTTCCCTGCCGTAGTATGATCTCTGCTTTGTTACGGAAAGCACTAGGCCCAGCAGTGCGGTGCGGAAACTTGCAACTGCCATGCATAGCACAGCGTTCTGACAAAGTGCTGTATAACCTCCTGTCTCCCTGCACTGTGGCTGCCTGACACAACCCGTGTCAGATGGTTTCTGATGTACCCTTACCTCAACCTGCATGAGCCGGCTAGTCTAGGCGCTATTTCTCCTGCTGTATGACAAGTAGCAAGTGCCTGGGTTTTGCATACCCTTTAAGCAGAAGGCTTATTGTGGTTCTCTGTTTTCATTCAGAATGCCTACAGTACTGTCTTTTTCTGTTTTTCTTTTTTTTAAATAAAGTTAAATGAAACGGCATTTAAAAAGTTAAAACCTTAAGAGAGAGACTCCGAAGGAGAGAATACAGTTTAACTTCTCCCCTGCAGTTCTTGTTTGGCCATCCCTCCTCCAGACGCCTGTACAATACGTTATGACGTTGGAGCTCAGGAGAAATCCGCTTCCCAAAATCACATGAGAGGTTTAGAAGTGATGCAGCTGGTTCTGTGTGGGAGAACAAAGCACAGGCTGTGAAAGACAAGTTTGTTCTGATGGTTAGTTTGAGGTTGGAAAAGGAATTGAGAAGGAGTTGCTGGTTCCAAGGAGAAAAAGTATTTGGATATGAATGCAGAATGAAGTGTCATTTGGAGCTAGCATTCATCCTACTTGGAAGGTGACTGCTTTCCCTGTGAAATTTAAATTAAGGAGAACTTGGTAAAGTGTCTAGTAGAATGTACCGTTTGGTGATGGTAGCAGAGGTCCAAGAACGAAACTCTGATGCTCCCAGGTTTCATTCTGACTCACACTTTGTACCATTTTGGATGCTGTCTTCAGAGAACTTCTCATTTGCTCTGAATAGGAATTGCTCAAACATTTCTAGTTTTATTTTGTTACTATGCTCATTTTATTATAAAACTTGCCTGTGCAATTGGTTGGAAAAACATTGTCGCTGTCTTCAATAGATTGTACTCTGGTCTGGATTTATTTACTAGTCCTATTTATATTTTTGAGAATAGTATGACTTCTGTTAAGCGTGACATTTGAGTCCATGCACTTCCGCTTTGTGTTTATGTAGGCACTGCCCAGATTCAAGACGTACTTTTACCAAGCGGTTGATGTTGGAAAAACATATTCAGTTGATGCATGGCATTAAAGACCCTGATGTGAAAGAAATGACTGAATCAACCAATATGGAAGAAAGGGAAGTAAAAGAAGACACAAAGGTAATCACTTGGAACATTCAGTCAGTCAGTGAATTTTTTGTGGGTATACATTCAGGATCTTTAAATAGATGCAGGCATTTTGATCCCATAAAAGTCTAATCTTCTGTGAAGCAGAGCCCAAAAAATGTTTCAAAGGTTCCCACAACAAATTCTGTCATGCTTGAACTGGAACATGTTTTTGGAAAACTTCCTGTTTGGTTTGAGCACTGAATGATGGCGAATATAACTTACCCTCAGTGGTTTACTTTAAGAGCACCTTTCAAAGCCTCTGCAACCAAGTCCTCTCATAGCTGTAGAAAAGCTACAGGTTGGGTGGAAGCAATGTGACCTTCTTCCAAATACCTGGCCTTGAGCTTATCTGATACAAGTTTTACAGTGAAACTGCTTTCAATCTGATGATTGAAATACAACGGAACGGGATCTCCCACTGCACTTGGCATTGGTGCGGGCTTGCCTGCAGTAAGTGCTGTGCACAGTTCTGGCCCCGCCGTTTGAGAAGGATGTGAAGGTCCTAGAACTTGTCAAGAGGAGGGCAGCCAAGCTTGTGCTGGAGTTGGAAGGCATGTCCTGTGGGGCTGAGGGCTCCGTGCTGGTCACGTTCGGAGAGAAGGGGGCTGAGACATGACCTGATTGCCCTCTGCAGCTGCCTGAGGAGGGGACGTGCAGAGGGAGGTGCTGAGCTCTTCTCCCTGGGATCCAGTGATTTGACGCATGGGAGCGGCTCAAAGCTGTGCCAGGGGAGGCTCAGACAGGACGTTAGAAAGCTTTTCTTTACAGAAAGGGTGGTCAAACCCTGGAACAGGCTTCTTGGAGAGGCAGTTGATGCCCCACGCCAGTCAGTGTTGAAAAGGCATTTGGACAATGTCATTCATAGCATGCTTTAGCTTTTGGTCAGCCCTGCAGTGGTCAGGCAGCTGGACTGGATGATCGATGTAGGTCCCTTCCAACTGGAATAGTCTGTTCTGTTCTTCTATTGATGATGAGTGTTAGGTGGCAAGCGAAAATAAAATGACAGCGCTGTCCAAAGACTTGTTACATGCAGAGATTAACAGCCTTTTTAAGTGTTCTGGGTGCTGTATGACAAAGAATTTCACCTGCGACCACGTATCCAAAGCTGACAGCAGAGACACAAACATATCTGTTTTTTAAAATGTCCCTTACATGACTGCTCTCAGCCCAACATACTGTCTCCTTATTTAAGTGTTGAAAATACGGCAGCTATATACATTGTCTTCATAAACATCATGGAGCATATCTGAGCTGCATAGGATGCAAAGGATTCTTGAGGAATACTCATGTCAGAAGAATAACAAGGAGAATATAAAAAATGATCAGTTTAATTAGTTTAAAAGATTGTGCATGTTGATTCATCCTTTGGCAATACGTTAGTTTGGTTACTAACAATCAGGAGATAATCTCTCAAGTCAAATTTCAGGCATGGAATAGTATTAAGTAATTAAAACAAAGTTCCAGAAGGTTGTGCTGAAAAGTTCCTAGACTGATATTCTACATTCTGTACACAACTGAAGTCTCATTAGTGTGTGTACTTGGATGCAGTTATGCTGGGAAATATTTATTCAGGTTTATAGAGTGTATTAGATACTGTAGCTGTATCAGAGCTGACAAAACAAATTTGATGTGCAATTCATAGTCAAGAAAACCCCTAGTTTTCCAACATGTACAACACATACCTGTTTGTATTATTTCAAATACTGTATTTATCAAAAGCTGTACTGGAATCTACCAAGGGAAAGTTTTTGAACTTTGCAAGTCACAAATAGTTAGGAAAAGAACTGTGTATTTATGCTTACATGGCTTTTTTTAGGTTCCTAGTCCAAAGCGTAAATTGGAAGAACCTGTACTGGAATTCAGGCCTCCACGAGGTGCAATCACGCAGCCATTGAAGAAGCTAAAGATAAATGTTTTCAAAGTTCACAAGTGTGCTGTTTGTGGCTTTACAACAGAAAATCTTCTCCAGTTTCATGAACACATTCCTCAGCATAAATCCGACGGCTCTTCATACCAGTGCAGGGAGTGTGGACTCTGCTACACATCTCACGTGTCCCTCTCCAGACACCTCTTCATTGTACATAAGCTGAAGGAGCCTCAGCCCGTATCAAAACAGAATGGGTCTGGAGAGGATAATCAGCAAGAAAATAAACCCAATCATGAGGATGAATCACCTGACAGTATGGCATCAGACAGAAGATGCAAAGTGTGTGCAAAGACTTTTGAAACTGAAGCGGCCTTAAACACTCACATGAGAACACATGGCATGGCCTTCATTAAGTCAAAAAGAATGAGTTCAGCTGAAAAGTGAGCAGATTATTTGGGACGCAGAAATCTCTCTCCACATTGGAATACTGATGACATTTTTGCTACAGAAAGTTCAAGGTATAATAGTGTTAACAGTACTGTTCAGGCTGTTGCAATATATTCTGCATAAAAGTATCCCCTTCACCTCATTGTCTATACCCTCAAAACCATTGGAGCAGTATTTGAGTTGAAAAGAGTTTGTATATATTTAAACGAATAACTTTTATACTCTTTGTTATGTGTTTGTATGGGTATCTAGTGGAAAATTTGGGTTTTTCTGTTTTGTTTCTGTTCTTTTCTAGTAGGTTTCTTTCAAACAGAGTTCTGAATGTTGGGGCAGTTCTTTAGGTTCTCTTAAACTGTTTCTTACTTGGATGCTTCTGAAAGAAAGTTTAGCTATTGGAGGTGCGTTGGAGGGCAGTGGGGAGGGGAAGCAAGCTAAGGGGAGATTTTAAATTCTGAGAACTTGTGCTTCTAAATGTCTAAGGAAACTTTTAAACTTTCTCTTAGAATATATATGTTTAAAAAAAAAATACCACTGCGTATGTAAAATGCAGTGCTGGTTTTAGGTGGCAACACCAGAACAGGTGCAGACCCCCTAGAATGATAAAGTACTTTTGAAAAGTATAATTGCACAACTCTGTGTATCATGAAGTGATTTTTTTAGGCCATCAGGTGCTTGTGATCAAAGCTCACATTGTTACAAAAGGGCTGGGCTGCTCTGGGTTTAACAAATAAGATGTAATTAGAGGAATAGGTTTATAATGATGATGTTTTTTGTCATGTAATTTATTCAGCATTATATAGAAGCGAGTACACAGTATGTATTTTCCTTTATTTCTGATTATTGAAAGAAAATAGTTAACCCTTGCTACAGGGGTTGGTATTTCCCAGCTCTGTATGCTAATGCCAAATGTTCTGGTGCTCAGTGTTATGTACAACCACGGCTGTCGAAAAGCTACCCCAGCAGCCTAGGCAAGTGTGACTGGGGCTTTCAGCATTAGCACCGACCGCGCGAAGCCAGTGCCACCGTTCCAAACGGGCGTCTGGTGTCACTGGTTAGGCTTTCACAAAGTACAAACAGGTACCATGCTGTCCCTTTCATATGTCGTTCTCTGTGAGAGTTCTATTTTTGGTTTGGTTTTGCATTTTATACCTTGTATGTATCCCTAAAAAAAAATTTTGTACTTTTTTTTAAAACAAATTGTGTATATATAGATAGTTGCATGATACACAGTAGTAATTGTTTGGTTCCTTAAAAGTCTTGCTGCTGTCAGATGTTACTATACACTATGTCCATTACGACTGTATTAAACACATTTCATATGTAAATAAATGTGGAGCATTTTGCCCCTAAAGATTTGTGAGATTCTGTTATTTATCATTAAATTTTAACAGTTTGAAAAATGGAAGTGTTTGAAAAAATATGGATCCTTCTCAGCCACCTCTGTAAAACTTCTTGATCACTCTGGAAATTGTGTACTGGATACATTAGTTCTGCTTTCTCTCTTCATCCTCATTCCTAAGTTGGTTTGTTGGTAAATGCTTGTAATCCCATTTCTATTACTCGCATATTGAGTGGGTGTGAGGCACTTCTCCACCCTAAAACATACAGCTGCCATTGCAGGATTGTAGTGTGTGATGTGCACTGGCCATCACTGCCCTTCCCATTCAGTGTATACCTCTTGAGCACTTGTTTGTTGATGTGCACTGTCAACTGTACAACAAATGAGTTATCACTATGCAGAACGGTGTTTTGTATACAGTGAACAGATAATAAAAGTTAAATTTTCACAGCCATTATTAATACTTTTGTTCATTTTACCTTTTCGCTGTCTTGCACCTGCACGGGATGCTGTGAACCAGTAACTTCCGTCATTGTTGGTGCTGGCAGGAGGCGAAGCACTAGGAGTTACTGACAGGTCGTCTGAGAGCTGTCGAGCTGGTGTGGGGTTGCTCCGCGGCTGCAGCCCCCTGCCCGGCTCCGACGTGCGCCATGCTGTCACCCCACGACTGGCACAACGTGGCCACACGGATCTTTGTTTGGCCGCTGCCGCTGAGTGGAGCTCAGCTGCTTCGCAGTAGGCTCTGTTTAGTTTAATTGGAAGATCGATTTAACTCTCCTTTTCGTAATCTCTTGAAAGATTTAAGGGATAGCGGGTCTTGAACCACCCCGTAATCTCTAGACCCGTCACTGTGTCAGAGCTTGCACGCACGTGCGTATGGCAGGAAAGTGTAGCTTTTCCTCCAGGTAAATAGTTTTGGCAGGGCAGAAATCCACTCGGCTGGGTGAAGAGGGGAGGAGCTCTGTGGAGGACCATGTTTTTTTCCAAATACCAGACCTGGGAAGAAACAAAGAAAAACAAGATTTAGGGGGACAATTAATATCATTATGTTTCTCACCTAGTATTTCTTGCCTTGTCCTCCAGCTCCTCCAGACGCTGGGGATTTTCTTTCCATATGTTCTGAGTAATTCAAGATTCTTAGGTATTCATGAGGAAAAGGCCTGTTGGGTGCCCCTCTCTCTTTCCAGGGCAGATTTCCAGTGTCCAAGCATTACTCCAGGAGTGAGGCTTCGCCAGTTCCCTTTTGAGATGCTGTTCCGTGGAAGTTGGTCTTGCCCAAGCAGAGATTTCTTGGTAATGACCAACCTGTTTATTTATTGCTGGTTTACTTGAGCAAAGAAAGTTTCACATCTTATCTGGCTGACCCTTTTAGCAGTCATGGCTCCTTGCCTGCTCAGATCCCCTCCAGGTAAGTCTGTCAGGGTCTAAAGCATTCTGGTCTCGTCCCCCTGCCCGCCCAGCTCCCAGGGGACATGTGTGCCCGTCAGATGGGAAAGCACAGGGAAGCAGTGGCTCCAGGTACAACACGGATGTGCTGGAAGTGCAGGGCCTTAATGAATTCTCTGCTGGCCAGAAGGGCAGCTGGTTGCCCGCCCTGTGTGTGCTGCAGCAGGCTCGGCAAAGGTTTTGCTTTGCTGGGGGAGAGGCCGAGCAGCCTCACAGCCAGGCAGGGGCAACGCCAGCACCTTCACCGTGGGGCACGTTTCACACCAGAGGGATTCGGAGGGACTACGCAGTTCGATACAGCCAGCAAGGATGGCACAGAGCAGGGAATGTGTAAGAGAAGTTTTCTGTGCATTTGCATACCAAAGAACCAGCAATAAGCAGCGTGGCACAGCTGCAACATGCTGGGGATGCAGGGAGAGCTGCTGAAAAGCCGCGGTAAGGGGACAAAAAGAAAGGAAATGAGTGAGTGACCTCTCCTCTGGTTCCATCCCAGATGCTTGGTTGTGCAGGCTGAAAAGGGAGTAGCTATAACCTAAAAAGCACAGATGGGCTTCCAAGGCTTCTGCTGGGGCACAGCCTGAGCAGTGAGATTCGCAGCTGCTGCTCAAATTAAAGCAGCTTCAGCTCCACGTAAGTGTGCCATGAGCTCAGGGTGTTCCCCTGAGGAGCAGGAAGCAAGCCCTAAATTATGAATCTTCTGGAGAGGCTCCCAAAACTTGGGAACGGGAGGAAGGACAGGAGTGGTACAGAGGCAAATCTCCTCCACGGCGTGCAGCAGGACCCCCAGCAATGGCAGCTCGCTGCACCTGGACCTCGGCAACAGGCAAACCCAGACTGCCAGCCCCAGCGGCAGCCAGGCTCTGGTGCGGACACCAGGCAAGCCTACGCAGCAAGCAAGCAGGGCTGGGGATGCAGGGAGGCCCACACCGACACAGTGGCCTCCCAATTCCATGTGTGCCCAGGGCACTGAGCCTCCCTTGCTACCATAAGCACCTCAGACACCCTTGGAAGATGGGACACCCTCCAATCTGCACAGTATACATGGAGCTACACATCTGTCGGGTCTCCTTAGCAGGAGGAGGATCTCCTGAAGACCAGGAGGTGAACAGCATGTTGCAAAGCAATGTGAGACACCAGTGAAAAGGCCAAAATCCCAGTTTGTGTGCCTGGGGGAATTATTTCCTCTTGTAAACTACAAAGAAAATATTTAAACACAATTTTACGTGAGATCTGACATTTTAATTGTTTGCTTTTAATTATGTTTTATTTATGTTGTGACACTGACAGTCAATTACGATGGTGACATTAATACTTCTCTTTTCTACACCTTCTTTCCTCTGAGGATTTAGCAATAATGGACTCAACCTCATAAAACCTCTCTGTGAGGTAGGAAAAGGATCATTTAGCCTCCACCGCTTGCAGCCACTGTTCTGGTTGAACACAGCGGTGCTTAACATTGCACGTCAACTCCAGCAAGCGGATTAGAACAGAAATACTAATTAAGGCCGCAGGGAGCATTTAGGCAGCCGGAACAAAGTGCCGGTGCCAGGTCTGGGGTTAACATGTGGCTGCTTCACTCTGTTCACCTTGTACGAGGGCAGGGATTTCTGACCTCGTGGAGGCAGTGCCTGGCAAGTATGTATGCATATGTACATCTGTCTCTCCTGTCGCTGTGTGCCTTCCCAGTGAAGCCCCTTTGCCCTTCAGCAGGGCAGGGAGCTCACCGAGACCTCAGCCCCAGCGTACAGCTGCAGCGACGCTGCCTGTGCAGCTGGCAGCCACCCCTTTGGGAATGCTGCAATGCGCCGACGGGTGCTGCACTCCGCCACAGCACGGCCGCTCCCGCTGCCCCTGCTCCAACTCGCTGCCCGAGGCCTGGGCACCAGCGTGTCTAATGGCACAGGCGCCACGATGGGCTGTGCACAGCTCGCTCTGAGAAGTGGGCCTGGCCACCATGCCACCCCCTTGGGTTGTCTTCAGGGATGCGAGGTCCTTGGGAGACAGCAGGGAAACCAGCCGTCGAGGCTGCGGTACGTGTGGGAAAAACCACAAAGCACTCGGGAAAGCTCTGAATGTCTCTTCATGGGGACACACGCTCACTTATCAGTGGGAAAGCAGCAGAAAATGACAGCAAGGGGGCTGACAATAGCCCAGGGAGGAACAGGGAGCTGGCCCTTCACATTGTGCACAGGGCCATACTGCGGCACTTTCCAAAACGTCCAATTTGCCAGCAACAAAAATGCCCTTGAGAACGGCGGTGAGGCCTGCGGGAAGGAACAATGAGCAAGGGGAAGTGGGACGCCGGGTCAGCCGGGGCTGCCCCATCGCCTCCCATCAGCCCTGCAGGAAGCAAAGTCTCTGCTGGGCCAAAAGCAAGCCAGCGCGGCAGGCATGGGGCCCTGGAGGGGCAAGCGTGGCGCAGCCCCCCTGCTGAGCCCGTCTGCTGGGCATCCAGCCCCACAGAGCCAAGGGGCTTGGCAAGGCGGCTGCGTGTGGCCACTGCAGAGGACTCGTCACGGTGTGGTGAGGGCAACCATGCCCCACAAGGAGCAGAACATTCAAAGCTAATAAACCACATATTTTTTAACTCTATCATACAGTTAAACAGCAGAAGTCACTGCCACAAAAAATGACGAATACCAAGGTTTCAGCAAGGGTAACAAATGTATTTGTAGGAAATACAAACATTTTGGAAGGATTCCTCCAGCTCTTATTTTGATATAGTACCTTGGCAAGAAATGAAATTACCTCCTGTCTGCCCTGTAGAGTTTCTGTTTGTTCACATTGCAAGAACCTGGAATAAAGCAACCTTGAGAGGGATCAGGTCTGGCAGCAGTTACTGCACGGGGAGTAACTAGTCTACTGATTTAATCCACCTAGTCAAAGGTCAGAGGTCTTTGCCTTCCGTGCAGGTGGAAACTTGCTTTCCAGCCTCACACATACAGTGCCACAAAGTGTAGTTTAGATACTGGATCTCAAACGGGGTTTGGCTGGGGGGTTGGCACTGTGTCACCATTCAGCTGAAATAAGACTTGACTCAGTCATAAGAATACCAGAAGAAGAGAGCAAAGCACTCCAGTGACAAGGGTTGTGCACACCTACATCTTGAAATGATTATACTTTTATTTGGTGGAGAGTAGTCTCAAATTAATCCCCAGAGGTGTCTGGGCTGAGGGGTGTGCTGTTCATAAACAGCCTGGAAAAGGGAGTCACAAGTCACAAGGGTGCCAATAACACTAAGCTATGCAGTGTAGTAAAAATGAAAAATCATTGCAAAGCACTGCCAAAGGACATCACAGCACTGAAAAAGTGAAAAAACAGCAGGAGAGTCAATGCGACATGACTCAGAAGTCAACAAAAGGGACTGAGTTCGCACATCAAACGACAGACCCAAAGCAGTCATTGCTAGCTAGGAAAGAAGATTTAGAGTGGCAATTGCTCATGCTATGAAGCTGTCAGCTTGGCACGTAGTAGCGATTAAAAAAGAAATAGATTAGTAAGTCAGGAATATAAAACCAAACAGAAAACATAGTTATCCCACTAAATAAATCCATGAACACCTACATAGGAAATACCTTGTGTAGCTGGAATTCCCCACCAGCACCTCAAAAGACAGAGCAGACCTGGGATAGGCACATGGAAGGACAGATAGTGGAAGGAATTCTGCATGGGAGCTGTTGAAATGGGGTATGGCTCACCAGCCTGACTAAGGGGTGGTCCAAGCAGATATGCCAGAGGTTACTAAAGCCATGATGGTGATGAACAGGGAGTGACTCCTCCCTGCTTGAGCAATGAGGGTGTCCAAATGAGATGGAGCGTTCAGAAGAGCTGCTTCATCAAACATGTAGTTAAAATGGGGAACTCTTTGCAACAGGGTGTCTCAGCTCCTAAAAGACTACGTGAATCTGAAAGTAATTAGACAAATTCATGGAAGAAAGACCCACTCAGGGCTATTCAGAGACAAAACCAGCTTCTCTGGCTTGGGAAATCCCCGTTCTTACAGCCTCTTCCAGGCATCCAGTGCTTTTGGCTTTGTCAGAGATGGGGCTCGAGCTAGACAAATCTTTGGTCTGATCTGAGCAGGCTGGCTTTAGATTCCTTCTTATCCAAGTTGCAGCTTTTTCTTGCAAGCTGAGATCCACAAGACGGTATCCCACTGTGACGTCCTCTGCACCCCCGACGGCCTGGACCCAAGGGCCTGGAGGTGCCTGTCCCTGCGCTCGGGGCTGTCTGTCCTCTCTCCACCCCACAGCCACGCTTGTGGTGCAATGCCAGGCCCCGTGCCTCTCCCATACAGTACAGGTTCTCAGCGTGGCAGCCACTGCTCCAGCCTAGCATGCCTGCAGCCCCAGTCCTTCACCCCTTCCCAGATAACAGTACACACGGGGGCTATGCACCTTGCTGTACCTCCAGACTCAGCTGGAAATGTGTCTGACTTAAATGAATGCATATATGTGTTCTCCAGTGCACAGCCCCTTTAATGCCACCCATGTATCTCTGCCTCCCCTGACGCATGTCTGCATGCCCCCCCCTGCATGGTGCCCCCCGTACCTGCCCCCGTGGTACCCCCAGTATTTGCGAGGCTCCTCTTGACTGACTCTGGGAGGTGTTCAGCCCTGGCTCGGCCAGCCAGCCATCTTACAGAGTGAGGCGCAGCAGCAGCTGCATCTGGCTGCTCACAATCACTGTACTTCTAGACTCGTTGGGTTTTTTCTATTTCTGGAGGGCATTTACAGATGCATAACTTGACCTGACAAAGGCCCAGAACTTCTCAGTTCTTAACCTCTGTGTATCTTTGGGGAATTCAGTACGGCAGGCCTACTTAGTTTTAAATGTTTTTTTATATAACTCTGACCTTTTTGTTCTGTTAATATTACCTTTCTCAGTACACCTAGCATACACACGCAGCTGCCAGGCCCATAATGGGACACAGAAAAACCTATTTTATTTTAAAACCTTTCTCAAATATTAGGAGAGTTCAGGAGTCAATTCTTTATATTTGAATTTCAGATTATTACTAAAAGGTTATCTATCGAGGCTCCCGAAAGGACAAAGGGCAGGTAATGGACTGAGAAGATAAATAAGAACAGAACATGGCAAACACAGCAGGCACAAGCGTACCCGACCTACATCCCTGGGCTCTGCGTGCAGCCTGGGGTCTGTAGCCAGAGGCAGGTATAGGAGCATGAAAGCAGGAGCACTCCTTGTCTCCTCCCTGGGCTCTTCCTCCCTTAGAAAAAAATTGCATTTTCCCCTCAACAGGGACTGTACAAAAACTGGCTTGAATGTTCTTTCTTTCATAGCTGGAAGAAAGACAGCTTTCCTCCCTGGGGCCAAACAGTTGGTCAGAGGCCATGGCAGAGAGTCGCCTCACAGTGCGGCTCGGTGATAGTGAGAGCTGCCGACAGGACAGGGCAGCTGGGTCCCCACTGGACAGCCCTGCCCCGCAAGCTGCTGGACACCGAGCGCAGGCCTCACACTTGCTGCTGGGCGAACGCCGCTGTGCAGAGCCCTCGCCGGCCCTTTGCCCCTTGGCCCGGCACTGCCCTGCGGGGCTCTACCGATTCCCACCCCGGCGCAGGGACTACCGCTGAGCCGGGAGGCCCTGCCAGTGGCCACAACGTGCCCGCAAGTGCTGGGGTCGGCAGCAGCGACACCTTGTCCTGGCAGACCTGGATTCCAGTCTCCACTGAAAACATCATCCCAGGCAACTGACACCAGCCGGGGGTGAGAGCAGAGCCACGTGCTGGAGCACTGTGCTCTCCGCCGCCACTGCGGGGTGTTTTGAGAAGACCTGGTGAAGCACGACATCAGAAACAACCCAGATGCACCTGGAAAATTAACTGGAGACGCTACAGTTTTCTTCTCCGACCCCCAGGTTTCTACTTTGAAGGAAAAAATTTATTTGGAGCAGTCATGTAACGATTAGCAAAATAATCTAGGCATTGTATCCTTCTCAGCTATGTCCCCTAATGTGATTTGGCAGACGCCTTTATCCAGTTCGTTTATTTTATATTCTCAAATTCTGCTATTTTTATTCAATGATTCTAATATGACGGCGAGGATATGGATGCTCTGCATTAGAAGTATTGCTCTCTCTGAGTCCGTCCAGCACTTAGCTAACATTGCCATAGCTCTGTGTGCCAGATTAATATTGAAGGTCAAGTACAATAATATTTCCTGGTTTAAGTGACTGTCGCTTTCTCAGTTAAAATGCAGAGCAGCTCCTGATGAATGCAGTCAGGCTGTAATTGGAGGAGCTACTGTCTCAAAATATCACTTGGTCATTACATTTACATACCGTTGCTGTTAGCAAAATGAGCAGAGCCCTTTATATGCAGAGAAATGTCTCTTCATCTAGCAGCACCAGCGTTGCTCTGGACGGTATGCCTCACCAATATGTTCCCCACACATGATGGGCTCCACTCATGTAACATCAAGCGCTTTCCAAAGGCTCTTAAAAGCCAAGGCACAAGCACCAAGCATCAGACTCCACAGCCAGAGGCCAAGTGCATCTCCACTGAACTCCGTGACGGGGGGGCCAGATCGTCTTACATGGTGCTGTGATTGAGGCCTTCAAGTGCCATCACGTATATAATATATTTTTTGTTTTTCTAGCCACTGTTTTAGCCTCAGTTCTTCAGTGCAGGTTAAGGTTGCAAGTAGCAAATAGTTAACGAATATCATTACCAGCCAGCTTGGTTGCCAATGCAGCCCTGCTGCTCTTCCCAGGCAATACAGTTACAGAAGAGATCGTGGAAAAGTCATAAATAGTTCAAGACACTGCAGTGACAAGAAATTACAAGCTGCAGACAGACTTGGGGGGAAAAAGAATCAGAACTGTTTAGGAATTAAAATGCATTGGGAAGACACAGAAGCAACATGACCCTTTTTCCATAGAGGAATTAACCATCAGCCTCTAAGCTTCCCAGCACTTTTCAGCTGTGGCTCTCAGAACAGTCACACCTCAATCTGAAAGCAGACAGCGGTTTTTAAGGTGCTCCTGCTCTCCCTCCTCATCTTCACCCCTGCCATTCCATGCTCATCTCACCTGAGTTGAGGCTGAGGGAGCTGGCTTTAGGAGCTCCCAGACCCCTCCAGGAACAGTTTCACCTAGGCCAGGCTGTTTTCTACAGATGTTACATTCATCTGTGCCAGCAGTGAACCCGCCACAGGCCAGGAAGGCAGTAGCAGAGTTCTCGATTTAACCACAGACCACGACTGTCTCCTTGTAGCTACGCCTGGGATCTGGGGAAACGGCAGCAACGCTTTGCAGCACACACACACACCGCGTCCCTGTTGCAAAGACAACACCAGTACATCAGTGCCTGTGTGCGTGGCCAAAAGCACACAGACAACATTAACCTTTACTGGCAATGCGTACTACCAACCCCCAAGACAACCTGTTTCCGTGCTTCACAAGAGATTCGTCAGGTAGTAACATCACTATTGTGATTAATAAAAAAGTGGAGATCTGAGACAGATGACATTCAGCACTGCTCTGCAGAGCCCCTCTGTGAGTCAGGGGCCACAGCAGGGACCCTCTCAGGCTGAGAACCACCGCTGTCCCCAAAACACCCACCCACCCCCCGACCCTGCTGCTGCTGCGGGGCCACAGCCAGGGGCACCGGTAGGCGAAGCGGAGGCCAGGCTGTCCCACCCCGGCAGCCACCACCCTCAGCCCTCCAGAGGCAGTGCTGGCACGAGGGCATCAGCCCCTCGCGGGGCACGAGGAGGCAGCAAGGGGGTCCAAACCCAAAGGCTGCTGGCAGCCGGGCCCGGGGGCAGCAGGAGCCAGCGGCAGGAGGAGGGGAGGCAGAGGGAGGCAGTGGTGCCGGGACAGGCGGGTTTTGCAGAAGTGTTCTGCAGGAAGCCTGCCGGTGCAGACAAGGGCGCTGCTGCTGGGGCATTGCTTCTGTGCCGTCTCCTGACACGATGCTGCGGTGAGATCCTGACTACGCCCGCGACACCGTGTCCGTGGACTGGTATAAGGCACGGCAAGGGCAGAGAACAAGTGACAAGTAAACCTGTTGCTAGAGCTGAGAACCTTTGGGAAGCAGGCTGGGTGGAACCTCTCTGGGGCTGGTGACCTCCAGGGACACTGCCCACCCACGAAGAACACAGAGAACATTTCAGAGCATTTCAAATTCAAGCTAAGCGGTTTTAGGCAAAAGCTTTAGCAGTTTTCATAGGAAAAAGAAACAAAAAATCCCATAAGCCATCTCAGTGTTCTCCCCTCCCCAGCAAAAAACAAAAGCTAACACATTGCACACATTCGTAGTTCACCAAGAGATTGTTCTTGAATAAGGGTTAAATATTTCCTTTTGTTAGAATTTTTTTAAAACTTCTTTTCCCCTCCCCTCATTTACTCTTGGGCAGTTTTAAAATTAAACTTTTTTTCAAGTTACTTGTGGGGTTTTTTCCTATTTCTGGGAGAAAGGGGAAGGAGAGGGAGCGATCAAACTACCTGGACATTCAGTTGAATTTAGCAAATAATGTTACCTTTTCCTTCCCCTTCCTCCCAGAAAAAAATTATTTTCACAAATAAACCATTCCCTGAAACAAATCTACTCAGCTGTGATCAGATTAGCTATCCAGATACTGGGCTGCAGAGCAGACTAAAAATGTTGACTCATACATTTAGAAATACAACCATGCAAAGTGACATTCTCGTTGAAAACTGTGCCTATGAATAGATCCTTGCCAGCTACCAAGACAGATAATAAGATTCATGAGAGAAGTTACAGAAGACAAAAGCCATGAATGTTCTAAAGCAGTGGTCTCCAAAGTGGGGTGTGAGCATCCATTGGGGTGCAGGAATAAAATATTTTTTGTATCATTAAAAAATACAATACAATACAATAAAATAAAATGAAATAAAATAAAATAAAATTTTTAAAATGTTTATTTCACCTTTATCTCATCCTTTTTTAAAATTTTTGTGTAAGTTTTATAATGTGCATAATATATTTGTACAGTAGAACATTTATGTATTTTCTAAATAAATATAGAGATATTGGGGGTGCATGCTCAAAAGTTTTTACTGATAAAGGTGTGTGATCAAAGATGTTTGGAGACCACTGCTCTAAAGAAACACCTGCCTCCTGGCTCTGTAGCATGACCAAAAAAGCTTTTACAGCGGACACTGTCAAGGCTGTTTTTGCAACAAACACTTCCAGGCCAGGAGCTGCTGCCAGTGCTGCAGGGGGGACCAGGAATCCTTTCCGCCGGCAGCCCCAGGAGCCATGGCATGGTAAAGCCCACCACAGCTCCGCGCCGAGCCCCAGGCCCCCGTCGGGCATCGCCCAAGAAGGCATGAGGCACCTGCGCTGCTCCGGACATGTTCCCAGTGAGGAAAGGCTGCATGAGAATGTGGAGACCCCTTTGCCGGCTGCAGCCAGAGCAGGCGTCGGCAGCAGCCGCCTCCTCAGCCATCTCTCCAGTGGAAGGTGCCACCCTCCACAACTTGCTTCGAACGGGAGAGCACGGGAGCTCTCAAAGGCTGCTTACAACAGAATTCTTGCTCAGATGTTTTAAGTTATAAAACTCTTGCTGTCCGGCTAACACTTACCCTTAGAGCAAAGAAAGGAATTTTATTGAGATAAAGAGCAGATAAATTTGGATTGCCATACAAAACCAAAAATAAGACACGACGGCAAAATAAGAATGCCCCTTGGAGGCAAGCACTGAAAACAACACATAAATCAGAGCCTTCATGAAGCCCCAGGGAAATGTCTGTACTTTTTCAGTGACTGAAAAAAAAGCCTCTCAGAAGAGTGAGACTTAAGCTAGAAAGGTCCATTAATAACCTCAAACATGAAGGCCCAGATTTCCACAGTGACAGGGCGTTCTGAGAGCCCTGCCTGCTGGGTGCCCAATTTTAAGGAACCTTAATGGGCTTTCAAAGGCAAGGCATGCAGTATTATCTGAGACTACTTGTGTGGTCTAACAGAAGCATCTGAAATTGCTTCCAAAATCACTTTCAAGAGCAAAGGTGTATGCCTGGGTTCATATTCCACTGCACTGTTTTTCACGCATAGAAAAAAACAACCCTTCAGCACATCAGTGGATACTGCGTATGCAAAAACGAATGAGACGGAAACGCTAAGATAACAAAGCCACACATAAAGCACACAACAAGGCGGACAGAGGCACCTCAGACTCCCTGCTGTCTGCCACAGGAGAGCTGTTCGCATCCCTGTCTTTGTCAGAAACACGACTTCATGCAGAAGTAGGCAACTGAGTCAGGGCTGTGTTCCTGGCAAGCTGGCTATGCCAGCTCATACTGTCAGCTCAGCTTTGTGGCTCAGGGAGTGGTATAAGGTTCAGAAATTGATTCTTCTGAGAAACTGAAGAGAAGGAGACACTGGGACTAGCGTGGAATCCCCTGCAGATTTGATCAAGCGCATCATATTGGGTGCAAATGTGGAGTAACAAGATCTGACAACAGAAACCCCTGGTCCTGCACAGTTCCTCTGACAACAACCTAAAGGTAATGGGAGGAAGTAGTAGGATCATGATCCTGCTCACGGACACGGTAAAAGAAAATCAAACTGAGGCTGGCTGAGAAGGTGAAGAATAGCACTGTCTGCAGTGCGCACATGGGCCAGTGCTGCTTCCAAAGTCATGGTTCAAAGGAGGTGCGGTTAGTGAATACCCAAGCTGCCTGTTGACATTCATACTTCAGTCGCCCTCCTCTGAAATAGATCCCTTCCCTGACACATCTTTTCCCTTTCAACACTGTTGCTTGGCAGCAGAGCAGGAGCTTCCTTCAGAGCAAAGGAGGCACTTTCCACTCGCTCGCTCTCAGATGCAACTACTCGTACAGCTTAGTGCTCCAAGCATCAGAAGAACCCAGAGGCGAGCGTGGTCCTGGTGCAGCGGCATCCTGTTGCTTTTGGGCAGCACTGTGTGCATTACCAGCTGCGTTAGCAGCCTGCTGAGCAACAGCAGTGGGAAGCAGAGAAGTTCCAAACGTATTTGGACAAGAGTGCTCACTGGGAAGTCAGTTATTGCATTTCTTCTGTGCTTTACTCTGAGTGGCTGCAAATGGGCTTCTATGGCTTTGCCTATTAACCCACATTTTTAAGCTGAGATGCAAGGTGCTAGTTATTTGCCCATGACCAATCCCTTTGAAAACAAAGAGCTATTCAAATATTATATATACAGGTAGCGCAAATACGTGGATGTTTGCAAAGGTCTGGTAAATCAGCCAGAATGTCAAGAGCTACATTTTTCTGTGTACTAAAAAATTAGCATAATTTTCTAGCTGCAGATCTCCAAAAGATCTACTGCACAAATACTGAAGTCAAACACCCAGACTATGGGAAGATTTCAAAATACATGTAACCTTTAATAATGTAAATCATCCAGATGGTAAAATAACAAAGCCACCAACACAAGTGTGGGTGATATCTAGCATCTGTGGAAAAGGAAGAAAAGCATGTTCCTAATATGTTTCCCTCGACTCATCATGAACGATGGGTGAGTAAAAGCATTTTCTGAGCTTTGGAACTCTAAACAATAGCAAATTGACAGGCAAAGATACTAGCAAAGATACTGTGGTCTCAGAATTAAGTGTGGGTTTGTGTCTCAGACGAAAGAACGTCGCACCTTTGTGAACAAAAAAACTAAGCAGCTTCAGTCCTACCAGGTCTC
Source organism: Opisthocomus hoazin (assembly GCF_030867145.1). Classification (NCBI taxonomy): domain Eukaryota; kingdom Metazoa; phylum Chordata; class Aves; order Opisthocomiformes; family Opisthocomidae; genus Opisthocomus; species Opisthocomus hoazin. Next base: position 141,930 of record NC_134453.1, on the reverse strand, counting down.
AACACAAAGTTGCCACCTTGCTTTTCTAAATTCTCCATACACTCGCTCCGCTTTCTCCCTCTACTTGTTACAGAACTAGATTTTGTCACCTGAACTTCCACTTTTAATTCTCTTTGTCAGGCATGACTGTAAGGAACTGTTCTAACACTGACCGGTCTTTGTCATTCACTTTTTCTCAGATACAGCCATTTCCCTGCTAAATGGCTTGTCTTTCAACTCCAGAATTCCTGTATTCCTACTTGACAATAGGCAAGAATAATTTTCTGCCTGTTTTGAGAATTAGAGCACCACCTGCAAATAATACTCAGGGATCATTCTCCTGTCGCAGCCATTTGCCTTCATTCTGTGTGTTGCAGCATTGCAACTCTAGTCTAGGACGCAAATTGTCAAAAAAGTGTCAAACACCTATCATAAAATGTAAACATATAATTACATGCAAAGTAATGTTGAAATCTATTCTACTTCAGTAGGAATTTGGGTGTGGTACACAGTGTTTTGGAACAAAAGCTGGTTTGTTCTGGGGTTTTTTTTATATTAAGGCAAGTATGATATTCTGCATTAATATAATGAATTATTTTAATAGCTAAAGTGAAATGTACATCTGCAACCACAAGAAATAACATAAAGATTTCATTCCAATGACCAGGTAAATTTAACAAAGATTTAATAGTCAGATTTTTTACCGTTGCCTACGAATTACTGCTCTAAACTCAGTTCTGGTACCCTAGCATAAATTAGTGGTATGTTCAACGAGGTTTTTAGATTTACTCCAGGTACAATTACTTCTGGTGTAAATGAGAATTTGGCGCTTTTTTGCTTGAAAGGCACAATTTTCTGGGAGAGAAATGTAATTAGACAACGGGTAGCTTGTGTGTTTTATATATTAATTAGTAGTTTTGTGATCACCATTTTCCATTTGTATAAATATCAGACGTGTGGGCAATGCATGTCTGAGAACAGTCATTAAAAAGCAGGATTTAGCTAGCACTGAAAAGGTTCACAGGCTCATAAATAACCATGGGTTCTAAATCATCATCACAGCACACATCTAACAACAATACAGAAGCAATTGACAGTTTATTCACCATGAAGAGACTCATTTGAAGCAGGAGAACATGTGAGACACTCCGAGTTCTTTTAAGAGAATCAGCAATTAGCTACTCTTAGAGGAGCAAATGAAAAATCAAAGACCTGAATGACTACTCTGTTACAGGAACAGCTCTCCTATTTGTGTCAGGGGCAGAAGGTAACTAACAGGTATCTGGACTTCTCCCAAAGCTTCACCAAACTACTACCTTTATTGTTCCTTTCCTCTGTCATATATGGACACCTCGGTAAACTATGCAAAAGGACTCAATACATCATGGAAGATGTATGAAAAACAGTATGTGGCTCCAGATTTTGTGGATAACAGTCACCCACAAGAGACCGTGATTTGGTGAACACAGAAAATCGACTTCAGTATGATTTTATCTTTTGAATATTTAAAGTGTGTCAGAGAAAACTAACCTGGAATAATGTAAACTTCGAGGTAACTCCTGTGTCGTAAGTAAAGGAATACTGGTGCCACTGAAGGAATAATCAGGTGAGAAGATCAAGGATCTTGTCAAGATAATGCCTAGCTAGTGTCCTTGGAACCTTGTTTCCAGTGTCCATGTGCCATTTCTGCCCATTCATGGTACCATTACACGTTCCTCTGTGCTCTCATGCCAGTTCTGCCACTCTTGGTCACTCTTTCCAACTGTTTGCTACCAGACAGCCTTGAGCAGCTTCTGGCAAACTGTGGAAACACCTTTCCAGTGCTCCTTCAGGCAAACAATTTGCTTCCATTTATCCTAGTAGCATGTCCCTGTGTTTTGTTCTCCTGTTGCCGTTCCCCACCTTCAGGAATGAATTGTGAGCTTGGTGAAAACCGCACTTGTTTGGTTCCTCACTCCTGGGAAATCGGCACGCTCTGGGCAAGGCACCCAGCGCAGATCGGGAAGAGCCTTCCGGGCCAGCCCTCGCGCACGGGTAGGTGCCGACTGCCCGCAGACTGTGGTCTGCTTGTGGAGCCATGCAATGGACTGCATGTGGGAGAAAAGGCAGTTTAGAAACGCTCCCTCTTCGTGATCCCCACCTTTTTTATCTGGAAGTGTTTTTACATGGATTAGCTGAGAACGCAGCCCGTTGCGCAGTTGTAAGGGCACGGCCACAGCAGTGCTAGGACAAGCGGCCTCACGGCGGGCAGAACGCCTCCGGCCGCCATTCCCGCCCAGAGAGGGAGCTGCAGAGTCACCCCCGACCAGACCCGGCTCCCTCGCCGCCTTCTGCGGGGCCACACGTTGTAAACCCATCAGCTGCTGAGCGCAGGAGGGCGAGGGCGAAGACAAGGCTGCACGCTGGAACGGAGAGCTGCGGACGTCAATCGAACGGCGGCCGGGCCCGAACAACGGCGGCCGGCCCTGCCCCCTCAGCCGCCGCGCGCCCCCTCAGCGGCCCGCCACGCGCCCCCTCAGCGGCCCGCCACGCGCCCCCTCAGCGGCCCGCCACGCGCCCCCTCAGCGGCCCGCCACGCGCCCCCTCAGCGGCCCGCCGCACCACGCGCGCCCGCCCCCCTCCTTTGGCCCCGCCCCGGACCCGGCCCCCCTCCCGCCCCGCCAATGAGCTGCGCACACGCCGCGGCGGCTCCGGAGAGAGCTGGCCGGCAGCCGCCTGACCCGAAGGGGGTGGCTCGGGAGGCCGTCGGCTTCGCTCTGTGTCCCCACAGACGAGTCTGACTCACTCCGCCGCACCGTGGGGGTCTCGGAGCCTGCCGAGAGCCCCCTTAGGCAGCAAATTAGTCGGGCACGGCCGGCGGCAGGAGGCGAGGGGCCTCGCCCTCAGGGCCCTTTGCCGCGTTGCATGCTGGGAATCGTAGTCCGACTGGCTGACTAGCTGCACCATGTGGGCGGGGCAGAGGGAGGAGGGAGACTACAACTCCCGAGGAGCAGCGGGGCCGCCCGCGCCGCCGTTCTCCGGGGCCGGCGGTAGTTGCGGCCAGCGGAGGGGAGCGGGGCTCGAGCGTTTCTCTGCGCGGTCGCCTCTGAGGAGCTGCCCGGGAGGGCGCCGGCAGCGTCCCGCCGCCGGCTGGGCGCGGCCCGGCCCGGCCCTTCCCGGGGCCCCGCCATGGACCTCTTCGGGGACCTGCGGCGCATGAACAAGCGGCAGGTAGCGGCCATGGCTCGCCGGGGCCGGCCGGGCGGGGGGCGCCGGGGCCTGCGGGCCGAGGGGTGGGGCCGGGTGCGGAGGTTCCGGGGCTTCGGGGTTCCCCGGGGCTGGGGCGGGCCGGGGGCCCGGAGCCGTGCGACCCGGGCCGGGCTCCTGGGAGAGAGCAGGGCCCTCCGCCCGCCCTGTGCCGTGCCGACGGGAGGCCCGCGCTCTCGGTCTGCCCTTCCCCGCGGGGGTCGGGGCGCCTCTCGGGCCCGGGCTGCGGGCCGGGGGGGGCGGGGGGCCCGTGGCTCGGGACAGCTGTCGCGGCCGTGTCCGCGCCGTGGGAGCGGCAGCTGAGCGGCGGGAAGGGGCCTGCAGGGCTGGGGAGGAACCTCTGGCTTCCCGGCTGCGGAAGCTCCCTGGGTCGTTTGGGGGTTTTTTAATGTCTATCAGTCATTCTAAAAAACCGCTTCAGAGCAGATTCGGAAGCTGGACTGATGCCTGGTTAAGCGGGTCGTGTACTTGAATATCGCAGCGCGTCTGTTTTCAAACCAGAGTGGTGGTCTGGGAGCTGCTGGTTCCGTGTCTCACATCGGTGAGCCCCACGACAGGTGGAGAAGGGCAGGGTTATTCTCCACCAGACCGTCTTCGCATCTTGCCAAGGAAAAAAAAAGGAAGCAGCGTGACAGGAGTGTGTCCACTGCTGTAATGGCTACCGAAGCGATAGAATTTTGGGCAGAAAGATAGTCAAATTGCTAAACTGTTTTCCATATAGAAGATTTTTGTCTGACAATAGCAGGAAATGATCCTTTGTCCTCTCCCTTCTGCTCCCACAGGTCCTCTTCAAAGTACAAAGTCTGCTATTACTGATCTTACACTATTTTTTATGTGTGTTTTGGATATCTGTGAGCTCACATAGGAGTTGGGGATGTGTGATCAAAATAGATTTGATCATTTGCCATATGGCCTGCATAGTGAGTTCACTGTCTGCTAGCACTAACACGTGGAAGCATTGCACAGGTGCAATTAGCCAAGATAAAGGCACCCAATGCATTAAAATTTTATGCTGCAGTGTGGTTTGTGTGGTTGGATTGCCGATACAGCGATCTGTTCCACGAGGCTTCTGGTGGAATACAATTTAACGTAAAAGTCCACGTGCCTGGATCGTGATTCCGTGTTGCGTGTGGGTTGAAATGCTGTATTGTGCTTCTGGATACAACACAGTAACTTTTAAAACCAATCTTCTTGTTTCGTATAGCTGTATTACCAAGTCTTAAACTTTGCGATGATAGTGTCTTCTGCCCTTATGATATGGAAGGGGCTGATCGTCATTACTGGCAGCGAAAGCCCTATTGTTGTGGTGCTCAGGTAAGTCAATGTAAAGGCTTTTTTTGTTAAAGTCCAAATATTGTTTTGTCCTTTGTCTCCTCCCCTTCACCCTTGGACAGATTTGCAGTTTGAAGTCTCACCTACTTAAAGAAGTACTCAAACACTTACTGGTTGCTAACTCTGGTTTTGGACACTTAGCAAAGGCTGCTTTTGTACTTGCAGTCCAGTTTTCACTGAAATGTGTAGAAGCAGTAGATATGTGGCTTATAAAGATCCAGTTCTGCAGGCCCCTGGGTGCTCATCAAATGCATGGGGTTAATCACGTGTTCATGGAAGATTCAGCCTTACAGAAATTGAATGCATGTCAGTAAGGAACATATGCAGTAAATAACAGTAGTTTAATGGCAGTCATCTGTCCATGTTATTAGTTATGGAATCTGGAATTGCACCTTAAAGGTTGTTACCAAGAGATACTAAGGCTGACTTTGAAAAAAGACATGGATTTTCTGAATGTTAGTAGTAATCACTGATGTAAGCATAACTCTTGCTCATGTTAGTTAAACTCTTTCTATGTATGGAATTACTTCCAGTTGCACTTCCCGAACCTTTTTTTCTTGCTTTTTGCTAACAAATTGGTTTTCTGAACCAGAATGGCTCGTTTTGTTCCTTCCTCATAGCTACAATACTGTACCTTTCTATACAGGTTCTTTCGTGCTTTCGTTCTGGCAGTAAGAAAAACTTCTGTAGGCTGGCTCAGCTTGGGACTTACGGAGGTTTAGGTTGTGTTAAATGTCTGTGTAGTGTTACTGAATGGGTGAAGCTACAGATATCAGTTAAAATTATGAGTTTATCTGTAAGAATTAATTGTTTTAATTATTCTTCTTTCATTTACCATAATGCTAATTAACTCTCTCTTTCTTTTTGTTTGTAGTGGCAGCATGGAGCCAGCTTTTCACAGGGGAGACCTGTTGTTCTTAACAAATTTCCATGATGACCCAATCAGAGCTGGTGAAATAGTTGTTTTTAAAGTTGAAGGCAGAGACATTCCAATAGTTCACAGAGTAATCAAGATACATGAAAAGTAATGCAGCTTGGCGTTTTCCTTGTTTCTAAGTACAGTTTTCTTCACCATGACTTTCACTTACATTTTAATTTGGTAGTATTTTATGAAAAAGGCAAGTGAGGATATGCTGTAAGTTAAAACTCATCTCTAGGATGTGATCCACTTCTGTCCCCAGTTCTGTGGTGTGCTTCTTGAGACCCTGACGCATGTCCTTGGCGAAGTTGCTCGGGTTCGAAGTAGGTAAACCTGTGCCAGAGTCCAGTGACACAATCTATACACGCTATTTTTGCCAGCAGTAGCAATATGTATGGGAGTAGAGTGCGCTTCTGTGCAGAATTGGGATTTTGGTTATGAGAAATCGCTACTTCTAAAAGCAAATCTCTGAAAGACGGAGAAGATTCAGAATCAGAACTATAGATGAAGTCTGGCAAGTATCTGATCTTTGCCAACTGAAGTTTTCCAGAAAAGAGGCATGACTCAGAATGAAAGAAGAGATTCTTACTCCCTTTGTGTCTCTTAGTCACAATGCCAGCAGCAATTCATGCTCAAATGCAACAGGTAGATTACTGGTTTTTACCTTTATTGCGTATGCCTGGTATGATAAACAGTTCCTTCTGAAACAAAGAGAGGCAATTCTGTTTCTAATTCTGCACAGCAAAAAGCTAACCTGGCAGTGGCATGGATTGACAGTTTGCTCCTCAGGAGGTCCTGGCCGTGAACTGACGGTGTTTCATCTTTTGAGTAGTATCTTTTCTTCAACATGTTTTTGAAGTAAATATATGTATCCAAGAATTAACTCCTTTTCTTTGCTAACACTTAATCTGTCTTCATAAAAACTCCTTGGTTTTTGATATAATTACTTGCAATTAGCAGCTTCTTGAGCAGAATCATTTTGAAGACTGTAAACTTTATTTAAATGGGAGTGTTGATCTGCAGTCTTGCATCCATTATCTGCACATATGCCTAGTGATGCCTAGCGCTTGACAGGGAGCGAAACACGGCAGGTTTTCTAGCAGCAGTGGTTAAATTGGGTTGTGTGGTGTAAAGTACTTTATTTGAAACGGTAGGGAAGGGTTATGGTTTGGGCATGTTCAGGGTTTTAACCCTGTGTTCCTACAAAAAGGACTGAGCCCCCTCAGTGGGCAGGCAAGGTCAGGACATGAGCTCCCGCTCTGAGGGAGCAGCCTGGCTCTGTGAGCTCTGCGGGTGTCTGTCCGTGGTGGGAAGCAGGGCCACCTCCTCCAAGGTTGCTTGGCTTTCTCCACACAATCCCCTAAAAACCCCACATAGTGTTTTGTCCACAGGATGTTATTTAGAGACTGGTTATCTGTGTTGTTTTTGTTTGCCATGTTGATAAATGTCAAACACGAGTAAGGTTTTGCCTGGAACTCACTGTGGTGTTTAACAACTGATGAGCGACCTAAAAGGTGTAGTGCAGTGTTAGTGACAAAATACTGAACCTGATGCAGAATTGCAGCTACTTTAGAGAGTCTTCAACATTTATGTCCATCAAAAGGAGGACAAAGCTCTAGTTTGGCATAAATATGATTACTAAGAGTTAAACAAGTGTATAGAACTTAGAGGAAAATTGCCTAAAGCGTTGTATTATTATAACACTTTCTTTCATAAGGGAAGATTTTTAGGGTCTACCTCATCTGAAATTTGTGATTCAAATTCAATTAAATTCATTCTCTAATGTGTGATGACTTCACAGGATCTTATTCCACAATTTGCGTAAACAAACAAAACCCACTCAAAAAACTCTTAGTAGGGTATTATTCAGTATTTCCGAGTTAAATTTCTGTTCTGTTGAAAATGCAGAGGGTCGGGGTTTTTTTTCCCAGGTAGGCACATACTGCTTTTGCTGAGGAAGTTTGGTGCTTGCTCTGGATGGACGATATCCCTTTCATGTTCGTTGTGTAATTGCTTACATCAAATGACAATCTAGGAGTGTGTTAAAAAGCATTTCTTGTTAAAATCGATTGACTCTGTCAGTAAAATCTGTAACCTTAATGGTTTAATGGTGTTTGTCAAATAAGCAGTACAACCAGGACTACAAGTAAACATTGTTATCTAATCTAATAGTAGCACTTTTCATTGTGCTTTGTAGATGTTAATTGAGGTTTTTTAATTAAGTGGTATTTAGTTTATCACCTTGTTGCCTTCTAGAGAAAATGGGAACATCAAATTTCTGACTAAAGGTGATAACAATGAAGTTGATGATAGAGGCTTGTACAAAGAGGGTCAGAACTGGTTAGAGAAGAAGGATGTTGTTGGAAGAGCCAGAGGGTAAGTAATGCAAAATGTCTGTGTTCTTTGTAACAAAAATAGAAAATTTAGAATTTAAACCAGTTCTGCTGTTGGCTACATGTATGGTATTTTTTAAATGTCTTAAATAAAATAATAATTTAAAAAACTACTTTACCTGGAGAAGTTGCTTTCTGTAGTCCTTTCACTGATGTGGGAAGTGGAAATTAATTTTTAGGAAAAAATGGCACACTTAACAAATAATTCACCAGTAAATACAAAATTAACCACCTTATCCTTGTAATTGCTAGAAATTACTAGGAAATTATTTCCACGTGCTACAGGAATTCTACACAAGGTTTAAGCTTTTGACTTTATCCCCTTCCCCAGCTGAGATGAAATCTCTTAAGATTTTTCTCAAATAACTCGATTAAATTTTTATCTAAGGAAAAAAAATACTTTGCATTCAGATGCGTGTTAGTGAGAAGCATAAATGATTGCTTTACACTGTGGTTATTTGGAACACTTCTGCTTAGAGCCTGTGGCAAAGTGTTGTTTGGGCTGAGAGTCTCAGACGTGCCATGAGAAGCTTGGTGTGAGTTCTGCTGTGTCCCGTAGGCTAGGCTTAATGTCTAGGCCAAGCCCAGTGGGAAGTGGGACTTCTTACATCACGTTGTGTACTTGTGTGTTTGCTTGCCTAATTTGAGTTCCATAAGTTGTCATAAATACAGGGTTAATTTGCAAAATTGTACAAAATACTTTTCTGCAAGATATTTATTTGCTTGATTTTTTTTTTTTTTTAAGATTCTGTCCCTGTCTTCAAGCTAAATAAAAAGAAACAGAACAAGTGCCCCTCTGAAACTTTAATGGTGGAAGACTGGGTTAATTGCTAATTTAAAATACTTTCCATATTAGTCTGAACCCTTTCTGTGTTAGATTATATGGCTTTTGCAGCTGCAGAACAACAGGAGGTCCTGAAAAGCAGATTCCCCTGTATTGTAGGATGTTAGGCTTTTGCGGTACCCCTCGTTACAATGATAGTTACTTGCCATTTCTGGGATCCATGTGTATTTTTAATGCTATGAATAATACGCAGGAAGATGAAGCATGGGAGGAGAGGGAGATATGAGAGATCTTGCTCCCAAGTTTTTATGAAATATGTATTGTCTTTAAAGCTCTTGCTGTCTATCTGAATTTTTTCCTCTGAAACCCATTACCTGAAATGCTCGAGACTGAGTAACATTGAAACATTTCCACGTAATATTTGAGGGTTAATTTTACATTGATCTGTTTTGTCAATTACAGATTTTTGCCTTATGTTGGTATGGTAACTATAATAATGAATGACTATCCAAAATTTAAGGTATGTATCCAGACATTTTGCATACTTGAATTTAAAACTATGAAATAGCAAGTAAAGGTGGTAAGAATCTTGCATATAAGAGTACATGTTAATAAATTTATTTCTGTGGTTTGATACCTAATGTAAAATGAGCTGTGTTTTCTTGCTCATTTTAGCTTTTCTGTCATCCAGTAGAACTTAGTATTTGTAATCATTTGAAAGCATAATTTATAGGAATATCGTAAGTTAGATGTATACAGTTGCGATGTCTATTTACAATGAATATGGTGACACTGAAGTAGTCCTGTAATTCTCTAGGAACACAACTCAGTAATTGTGTACTCACCTGTAAGGTTGGAGAGGACATACTTTGAACAATTTGTAATTTCAGAGCTTCTATGAAAAGAAATTATAATCAGTCTCAGTCTTTATTCTTTGTTTTCTCTTGCAGTATGCTCTTCTGGCAGTAATGGGAGCATATGTACTGCTGAAACGTGAATCCTGAAAAGAAAAAAGGTCACGTTTCCAAGAATGAAGTACAAAGTTAAATATACAGGGGGAAAAAACCTAATATATTTCAGATGTTTTCATTTCTGTATACAATTACAAAACTGTGCAAGCTTTTGTCTTGTCTAAATAAACTGTACAACTGATGAGTAGAGCTTCTGGCTGTTGGTTAATTATATAATGGCATATTTACTGTCATAAATGGATGCTGGTTTCAGGTAGCCTTTTGCTTGTTTGGAAGACGCCGACTGTCATATGGTAAAGCTGCTCACGGCACTCCTTGACATGCTGTGTTTCTTGTAAGTGGCACTGCACCTGAACCCACTTTCTCCCTCCCGTTTGTTCATGTTTTTTGCTTGGTTATTTTGAATCTCTGTCAGCACCCGCTCTTTTCACGACCGTACAAACTGTTTTGATCAGTACTTGCAAGGACACAGCATATGGCTTGGAACAGGTAGCGAGCTGCAGGAGTTCAGCAAGACTTACACCTAGAGAAGTTGTCTAGATATGGTCTCACAGAAATAGACAAGAGAAGGTCTTTCATTCTGGTTAAGATCTGAGAAATGGAAACTTGGAGCTTTTTCCCTGCATTTGAAACTTGCGTCTTTGTGCGGTAGGGACAAAAAACCCTAATGGCCTGATTTGTTTGAGAGGCCTGATTCTTGAGGTCTGTGTGTGTTTCTAGAAATCAGGCTGTTAACCATTCTGCCTTCAAGTTCCTACCTATAAAACAAATATAACAAAAAGGTTTTATGGGGCTCTATGAACACTTGTAAATTACTGAATGAATAGCACAGTAGTGTACTTAAGTAACATTACCAATAAGGGTAAGACATAACTCATATTCCAGTTTTGAGAATGTATTCTTCTCTTCTATCATATGATACCTGAATAGAGTTAAACATAAAATTGATTTTTTTCATTTTAAAGCTTACCTGATAACTGTCTTGGGAAATTCTGGGTTTTTCTCTTCTTGGCCTCAGACCTCAGTGTTGTACCTTCAACAAAGCAGAACTTGTTGTCCTTGCTTGCTTTGTTTTTGTAGCTTTGATAAGGAACAGCATGATGCTTTTTTCCTACAGAGTTTTGTTTCTTCTGTAATCCCTTACCTCTATAAAAGTATACTATTATACAATAATGGCACCTCTTCTGTTGTAACTGCTAGTGCTGAAAGGCAGACTGCTGCTGAATTTTTCCAAGTAATATTACTTCTTTTGTGCCCTACTAAGCAGTTTTCATGACAAACTGTATTACAAAAATGACTTATTTTGTGTCAAATTGTATAGAAATAAAATTGAGTGTAATAAATGGCACATCAGAATAATTTAGGTATCTTTAATGCAGTCTTCCCAGAAGTGTACCATCACAGTTAAGAATTTAAGTTTTGGAGGCAGTGCATGTGTAGTAAGATTTATTCCCCCCACCCCAGTATTGCTGGAATCAGAGTTCATTCCTATTCACCTACCCCAATGCAGTCAGTCAGCTCTAACTTTGGGAGTGGGGTTTGGACATAACCAAAATGACAAATTTGATGCATTATGGGGATCTATTTTTGTGTTGAAGAAACATGGATTAGTAAAATGACACAAGGATAACATCTAAATGTGTGGGTTTGTGCTCAGAAATAAATGGTTGTATTTCTTGGATATGGCATCCCTTGTCTTGTTTGAGCTCCTCTTGACAAGTCATGACTGGCAGAGTTGACTTGCCCCAGGGAGCGGAATGCGGCTGTTGGTGTTGCCGTATCCGCTCCTGCGGCGGGATGTGGGATGGCGGTGCGGGCCTGGCCTATCCTCCTGCTCTTAGCTGGGTGCGCTGAGATCTGCCAGTGGCAGCTTTGGTCAGCGACTAGCAGAAACTTGTTAGCCATGTTGGTAATCGACTTACTCTTTGGTGATAAACAATAGCTTTTTTTTTTTTCCAGCTAGTATCATCACCAGATGCCATAATGATAAATCTTATATGAATATGAATCCGTGCCTGCATGGGAAGGGTAAAAAGAAGATGGAGCTAGGCTCTTCTCAGAAACACGGTACAGCTATTCCTATGTAGGCTAAAAGACTTTTCTTTGTTTTTGGTTCTCCCAGATTTAGGATTCTCATAATCATTTCTAAAAAATCTCTCATAGTATTCCTGTTGATCACCAGCAAGCTTACCTTTTCTATGAAGAAGTACATCCGTTTGCTGACGGGTGGCTGCGTTGTTCAGGCCTGTGGGGTCGGCTGCCTGTGAATGCTTAGAGATTACTAGCCACCAACTGGATTGCATTGCTCTTGGTTCTGTTCTTGGCTTTCACTCCCGTAGCTGTCTGAGGTACTTTAAGCCAACCATTTCCATTTCGGATCATCTAGTTAGATGGTGCTGCTTATTCATTTCCTTGGAGTCAAAGTCAGGGAGGGAAGAAGTGCCAAAGGCTTTGCCCAGAATCTGAGTTTCTGGTATAAACCCTTTCCTTCTGCTAGATAACAGTACCAAATCTTTTAGTTGTTAGGCTGATAAGCAATGATAAATGAGCTTCCATGGTGAAATGCATACCAGGAGAATGCCCTCTTTCTGCTGTAAATAGCACTGTGTGATGCTTGAAAGGTTTAATGTCCACTAAGTATTATTAGTTTGCAGCAGAGAGACTGCAGTTTGCTGTTTGATGTATTTAGTAACTGAATGTTACCAGCTTTTTCTGCTAATCTTGCTGAGAACAATTCTTTCTTCAATTGCCTGCTCTGCTTCTAGGCTGCAGCTTCCCTTTGATGTCAGGACAGATCAAGGATATAATTGGCAGATCCACAGACTTACTGACTGGAGGCAGAGTGATCCATTGATTCTTGAAGCTGTGGTAGCTGGTTCACATCGGCTCACATGCCGCTTAGACATCAGTGCGCCCTGGGGAGAATGGCTAGCTTGGCTGTTGGTGTGAACTACTGTGCATGGTGTCCCTGCAGAAAAGAGCAGAGCATTTTAAAGCAAACACCTCCATGCTCGCAAGGCCTCTGGATGATTTTTTTTTTTTTCTTTTTTGAGGAAGATCACGATGCTACAGGCACAGGCAGTATGTTTTTGACTGAGCAATTGGGAGTAGGAGGAGCTGAGGCTCTGATTGAAGCTGTTTGTGTCTTCTTTCCGGCTAGCTGCCTTCTCACAGCACGGCTAAAAGTTGCCCCTGTGCACCCAGAGCCGTGCAGGCTGCCGTGTGTGTGGAAGGGAGCCAAGGGTGTCATGGGGACCCCGGGCTGGGGCTGTGAGCGAGGACTGGGCACCAGCGCAGCCCCTTGGAGCGAGTGTAGGGGCTGGCCCCGTGGCCACCAATGCTGCTGCGCTCGCAGGAGAGGGCTGAGCGGGATGTGGGCTTGGTTTGCCATCCTCTTCTCTCTTCTCAGTGCTTTGGTGTTTGATGTTGGGGTGGTGAAGGCTGGGGCCTGCAGGGCAGCCTCTGCGCTGCTTGCTGGGGGTCCGTCTGCTCCTCCGGCACTTCTGGAAGGGCAGCACGGGAGGCATCCGAGTCCTGGCTGCCAGGCGTCCAGGCTGGGCTGCTGCCTGTGTTGCTAGGGGTACAGTGAGAACATGGTGTAACTGGAGAGAGTTTAAGCCTCGTTTAGCAAGTCATTTCTCTGTGTGTTTAATCAAGATAGTGAGCAACAGTGATGAAAAGGACGTTTTCCCCTGCGTGCATGGATTTTATCAGTGTTTCTTTTGAGCTTCTTAGTGGTCAAAAGCAATCAAAACATAAGCCACCCACATGACAAAAATTCAATATGTTTCTCTGCCATGCAGCTTGGCTGAAATAAATATATTCCATCTCTCTGTCATCACTTATGCTCCAGTACACTCCTTGTGTATATAGAACCAACTCTGCCTCTCATTTGTGTGTGAATATGCTATCAGCAGAAACTATATATACATATGCTGTATACGTAGTCTGTATCTACATGTAGGTATATGGAAATCTGATGTGGACGTGACCACCACCTGAATTTTGAAGCTGTTTGAATATGAACCTCTGTCTGGATTGGAGTTTTAGAAATAAAGCAGCTGTGGACAAAGCTTTGTTTCTTTTGCGATCACTTTAGGACATCAGCTTCTGAAAGGTACATGTGAAAAATCTGACCGGGACCTTTCTGGCAGCTGCTGGATGCTGTGCTGTTTTCCTGCTTCGCTTCTTGGGGCAGGAGTCTGTGGTTTTTAAGTTTCCTTGGTGCTTATTTTCCATAGGTTTAGTTGCAAATGAACAAATTGGCAGATGAGTCACTTGGTGGTTGCTGCGCTGTCACCGTGCCAGCTTGTGTGGAAACCCTGCTGAAACAGCTCGGACTGTCCAGGGACAATAAACCCTGGCCCCTTATCGTGCTTAACCTGCTCCCCGAGCCCTACAGGAGGGCTTTTGGCAGAAACCATGGCTTACCAGAGCTCCTCACGCCACTGCCTCACGTTCCCAGGTAAACACATCGCACGTTCTGGAGACAACGCGGAGTCTGGAATTGCCCTCCTGGGTGAGAGGAAGCACAGTGCAAAATGAACTTCTATGACAACGCCTGTTCTGATCCCTGTGCGTGTCTGGGTCTGAGTGTCCTAACGCTGAGCACAGCCCAAAAGTCCGTGTTTCATAGTAGGGATGTAAGTGTGAAAAAATCACAAAATGCCACTATAATAACCGCATCTGATCTGTCCACGTGGGATGTGTCTGTTATGCCTTATTTCTCCAAATGCTGAAATGTAAAAGACCGAGCTATCGCTCTCCACAACGGCCATTTCACAGAATCACAGGATGCTAGGGGTTGGAAGGGATCTCTGTGGGTTATCTGGTCCACCCTCCCTGCTGAGGCAGGGTCACCTACAGGAGGTTGCACAGGACCACATCCAGGTGGGCCTTGACTGTATCCAGAGAAGGAGATTCCACAACCTCTCTGGGCAGCCTGTTCCAGTGCTCCGCTGTGAAGAAAGGCTGGGAGAGCTGGGGCTGGTCAGCCTGGGGAAGAGAAGGCTGCGGGGAGACCTCAGAGCAGCCTGCCAGTACTTAAAGAAAGATGGGGACAGACTTTTCAGCAGGGCCTGTTGCAACAGGACAAGGTGTAGTGGTTTTAAACTAAAAGAGGTGAGCTTTAGACTACATGTAAGGAAGAAATTTTTTACACTGAGGGTGGTGAGACGCTGGCACAAGCTGCTCAGAGAGGTGGTCGCTGCCCCATCCCTGCAAACATCCAGGCCAGGCTGGAGGGGCCTCTGAGCAACCTGATCCCACTGAAGTTGTCCCTGCCCGTGGCAGGGGGTTGGACCAGATGGCCTTTGAAAGTCCCTTCCCACCCAAGCCATTCTGCCAGTCTATGGCTCTGTGAAGACGAGCTCTCCCTGCCCTGCGGTGCCCGCAGCAGGGCACAGCGTGGTGCTTGCAGTTTGCGCCCCCATCACTCTGTGCTCCCCGGCACCAAACAGCATCGCCTGAAGCATTTTGTCTTCTCTGGGAAGGCTCATCTGGGACTGCCTCTCTCCAGCCAGCAGCAGTTTCTGAGAATTCAGAAGCATAAATGCTTCCCATTTCAATTCTCAAAATATTGAACCCTTCCACCACAGCAGTCACAAAACCAAAAATGTGATGGCTCATGCAATCACTTTAGTTAAGCCTCAACTGTCTAGGTCTAGGACTTCCTAAAATGCAGCACAGTGTCAAATATCTTAAACTGTGCTTTATTAAATAAATGTTTACTATTTCATCTTGTTCAGCCTTTGTAAACTCGTGGAGCTCTTTTCTGGAAAATGTCTTCAGTTCTTCAGGGAACTGTTACTGCAGAGAGTCAGTTTTCAGGTTATTTGCAGAATGCGTGCCCTGACAACAGGTTTGAAGTGCTGGAGATTAGTCTATTCGGCATCTTCAACATTTACAAAGTATTCCTTAGTGACTGTGCCCTGTTATTACATTGGTGATATGCCTAAACCATTGTTTGCTCTGTACATACATTATAACTGTCTCCAATGTCAGGATCTCTACAAAGAAAAGGATGAAAGACACACCATTTTTCTTTTATCCCTTTTCATTTCCACAAAGTCTGCCTTGTTGATAGAACATTCACAGTTGTCTAAAATGTAAAGGAAGGAAATTAAGGAGCATTGTTGTGGTAGTAGCATTTAAAACCCGTTAATGTTTTCCTGCCGCAGAGAGCAACAGTGGTTCTTCTAGTGGAAGATGTCCCTGCGCATGGCAGGGGGGGTGGAACGAGATGAGCTTTAAGGCCCCTTCCAACCCAAACCATTCTATGCTTCTATGATTCTAGTGGAAGATGTCCCTGCAGAAAAGTGAAGCAGAGTTTGTGATGTGTCCAGCACACACTACAAATAACGCAATATGTTTTGGGGAAAGCATAAGCCATGCAGCCTAGGATGCTTCGGAAAAAATAGAAGCCTGCCTCTAGCACTCCCTACAGACATGTTCGGGAGCCTGCTCGGGGCTCGGTATTTCAGGTCCATTATTGTGTGTGCCAGTTCCGTGTATGCATGAATAGAGAGACGTGCAAATTATGGGATTAAAGATCTTACTGGGGTCTGTTTCTTTTGAAAACAGTAAGAATAAACATCCACTGAACACACCTAATGAAGAGAGAAGGCTCATGATGGCTATCAATATAAAAGCAATGGTAAAACTAAAAGAGATAAATAGGCCTGTATGGTTGTTTTAGTTTGGAAAAATTGTTCTTTTTTCTGTTCCAGAGAAACAGAAAATCCTTAAACTAAGTTTTTTTTGTTAGTGATTTGCTTCATACAACCCAGTTTTATTGTTTGGAGGAGTTACAAGAGATTTTTGTATTTGTTTTATGACAAAACCCTGAAAATGTGTTTTTCTTGGCAAAAATATCCCTCCACTCAAAAAGCTAATCCTAATTAAAAAGAGAATTCAAACCCAAATATGATCAACTCTCTAAATCAGTATTTTTCACTGTAACGACCTAGAGGGCAAACTAATTTAAACTTTCAGTAAGTCCATCATACCAGGCATAAAAACGGGAGTGCATGAGGAACAATCTCAAATTAAATCTCCAGGCAGCGCAAAATGAGACGTAATGTGAAGGCACAGCCTTTAACACATGAAGTGTATGAAGATGCAGTATATATACAAAGCATGAGAAGGTTTATTAGTTTGCGTAGTGTTTGTGGTAAACGAGACTTGGGACTACTGGGCAACAAGGAACTGAGTAAGAATTCATGGTTTGGCATCACCGGCCAGAGCTTGCTAACAGCACAGGTGTTACACATGGCTGCGGACGACTTACCGACCAGAACATGGCGCTTGAAGTTGTTGATCCTCAGTAAGCCCTACATAAAGACACGGAAGCAAAAACATTGCAAAGAGTTGAAGATAACGAAAGTATTGCACCGAACGTAGCGCTAGGGAACAAGTGACTTGCTAAGTTAATTTGTGCAAATGTGGTAGTTTCAGGGAGATGACTGCTGACAGCTTCCCCTCAGCTCAGCTGCCTGGTGGAGCTGGGTCTGGGGGATCCTGTGCCAGCGGCTTCTGGAGCGCCCGAGGCTGAACGAAGCGGCGGGAGGAGCCGTGCCGTGCTGCGCTGGGCACCACGGTCGCGCTGGGCACCACGGTCCCGCAGGCCACAGGCAGGGCCAATGCCTGCAGCCCAGCGCTGAGGCCTCAGCGCCGAGGGAGGACAAGCACCACAGCCCGGCGAGGCAACGACACTCACAGGGCTTCCGCTACGACCACTGCAGCTTAGGAAAGCCAAATACTTTACTTTGGGTTGTTTTTTCTTCTTCTGAAAATGGAGTTTCCTGAATTTTCAGTTTCCTGTCTTGAATTTCAACGAGCAATGAGAATCTCCCCCGGATGGTAATGCTGCATTTGATCAGCTGTCACTCAGCACAGAGCACACGTTGTCTGTAGCTGTACTGCAGGCTGCACAGTGAAACTCCTGATTGAGGCATGAGAATACTATTGTAAATTAAACAAGAATGCATAATTAATAACCAAAATAAAAGAATGAATCACATTAATCAGTAAAAGAAGATGCAATAAACCAAGACTAAACAAGGGAACAATTTAGCTCACGCAAAAGGGTACACAATTGACTTCAAAAGTGATTGTGCTAGGTAGTCTGCCCGGTAATTATGTTCATTCACATCCACAGTAGGTTCCGTTGGGTGTCGTTCAGTTCCAGTCGCGCAGGGTTAGCTGAAGGATCTGGCAAGCTCCTTGCAGTCAGCTCTGCTAACTGCGTATCCGACTGCCTGACATGGCTCTCCAGAGAGCAAAATCATCACACAGACTGTGCCAAGTCCGCACGACCCCATCCCTGCCTCCGCTGCTCTCCCCGGGACAAACAGCGCACCCGGACTCGACATCCCTCTGCGACCCCGCCACCTTCACCTCGGCCACGCTGCTGACCCGACGCGCCTGCAGCTGAGCGTGCGTTTAAGCGCTCCGCTGCCCCGCGGCCTCCACGGCCGTGTGCCGCCTCGCCCAGCGATCCACCGCCCGCTCCTCTGCGCTGCCTCTCTACCATGGAAGCCTTCTCATCCGGCAACGACGAGAAAGTTGGCCAGTTCCCGATGCCTTAGAGTGCTGGGAGGAAACTTAGGTGGTGTTGGAAATGAAAAGCAACTCTTTGTAAAAGATGTTCTATATGTCAGTGAGCTTCAAGTGACGTTGTCCTTTGAGCTTCCTCAGTTTACAGCCATTCCTCCCGTTTAGAAAATGATGGAGCGGTTTTTTCCCCGTAAAGTCTTGTAAAGACCTTTCGACCTGTTCGGTGCCCCCAGTCTGGAGCCGCACACGGCTCCCGCGGATGCTCTCGCGCTCCCCGCACAGCAGACAGACTGGCTTCAGCAGAAACTCCCTCCGCGGGAAACCGGTGCCCGGGAGAGGGATGCAGCGGGGCCACCGCGGCACCGCTGCCAAGCCCCTGCGTACCGCGCAGGTCCCCGCGCGGCGGAGGGCCACGCCAGCGCTGCCCCGCCCGCCCCAGCACGCCCGCAGCGGGGGCCCCTCCAGCAGCGGCGGTGCGGGGCCCGCTGCCCTGCCCCGCCGTGCCCCGCACAACAACCCCTGCGCCGTCGGGCCGCGCCGGGCACCACCAGCAGCATCTGCCCCCCCGCCGCGGGTCCCTCCCGGCCGCCTCCGAGCCCCGCGGCCCCTCCGGCGGGGCGGGGCGAGGGGACGCGACCCCTCAGCGGTTTCTGGTCACCGAGAGCCCAGCCCCGGGGACTGCCGGCCGGTCCCTCGGCAGCGCGGGCGGGCCCGGGGACCGACGGCCCGGCAGGGCAGCGGGCCGCCACGGCAGCCAGCCCCGGCGGGGCGCGGCACGGGGCGAGCGGGAGCGGCGCGGGGAGCGGCGCGGGCAGCGGCGCGGCCCCGGGAAGCCCGTCGAGCCGGCCCCGGGGCTCCCGCGGCGGCGGCTGGGGGGGGGGAGCGGGGCAGCCCGGCGCCAAGGAGGGCTGAGCCCCGGGGCCCGCACCCCCCCGCCGGCAGGCTGCGGGGCGGGGTGGGCGGGCGGGGAGGCAGGACGGAGGCGCGGGGGGCCGGGGGCGTGAGGGGGCGTCAGGCGCGGCAGCTCCGCTCGCGCCCGGTCCCGGCTCCGTATAAATGGGGGGCGGCGGCGGCAGCGCTTCGCCCAGACGGCGCCGGCGGCGGCCCGAAGCGGAGGGCGGCGGCACCGGCACCGGCGGCAGCACCAGCGGCCCGGGCAGGGGCAGCGGCAGGGGCAGGATGGGCGGCCCGCGACGGCCCGGCGCGGTGCCGCTGCTGGCGCTGCTGTCGCTGCTGGCGGCGCGGGGCGGCGCGGCCCCGCTGCAGCCCGGCGGCGGCCCCGCGCTGGCCAAGATCTACCCGCGCGGCAGCCACTGGGCCGTGGGTAAGTGCGCGTCCCGCCCGGCCCCCGCCGCCCCGACGGCGGCTGCTGCCGGCCGGGGCCGCGGGGCGGAGGCGCGGCGGCTGCCCGCACCGGCGCGGGGCTCCTCGGCGGGGCGCGGCGCCGGGCAGCGCCCGCAGGAGCGGGGCGTGCGGGGCCGCGCCCGGCGCGGGACCCAGGAGCTGCCCCGCAACCCGGGGCGCAGCCGGCACCTCGGGGAGCCCCGCTCCCGGCCGGGGTGCCCAGCCCGGAGGGGGCCCCGACGGCGCCGCGTCCCCCCTCCCCTGCCCGGCAGCTCCCTTCGGTGACGGGGAAGCGCGGCGCGGCGGAGGCGCCTCCGGGCTGGCTCCCAGAACGGCCCTGGAGCACGGGGTTCCACTGCAGCCCCCGCGTCCCGCGTCCAGGCAGGGCAAACCTAAACCCGCAGCCTCTGCATCCCCTGCTTGTTGAGCAGATCTTACCGGGCGCCTCTCCGGGCAAAATGCTGGGTCGCCGCCGCCCTGGTCTCAGCGACGTTTGCTCCGACAAAGTAGCCTAAAAGACAGAGGAAATGGATGTGTGTGACTGACTCTGTGACAAAACCTCCAGTCCCAGTTGTGCTTCAGCTTTGCCGTTGTCTAACCCCATCCCTTCCCTTCCCCTCCCGCTAACAACTTCCAGCTGATGTTCAAACAGCTAAATCTGTACCTGTTTTGGTTTAATTTCATGCTACTGTCACTGTTGCTACAGGGCATTTAATGGGAAAGAAGAGCACTGGAGATTTTCCTTACGTTTATGAAGAGGAAAATAAGACACCGTTTTCAGCATTACCCGAAAATATCAAGCAGCTGGAAGACTATCTGCAGTGGGAAGAAATCTCAAAATACTTGCTGCGGCTGCTGGAAGGGAATGAAAATAAAAGTGCTCACTTTTCAAAAGGAGGGCTTCCCTGGTATACCAGGAACAGCTGGGAGACAGATGACAGTAGCAGTTGGAAAGATGTAAGTAAGATAAAACCTGTAATATATTATATTCAAATATCCATATATTCAGATTTTCTTTTACAGCAGCATGTCAGCATCCTCTAACGTGTGGATTGTCTGGGAAAGTAGCAGAAATGCACGTCGTGCACTAATCGTTCAGTAAAGTAAGACTCTACTTTTGATTACAGATTGTTGCTCACAGACTGTATTTTTTATGAATTAATTTGTCACTGGGCATAAACTCAGCAAGCATTACGCAGGTTTTAGTGTCTGGATTCCCCTCAAGTTGCTTGGTCGCTCCATTCTTTTTTTTTCTAGCACTTCATGTTCAGGTGACCGCACCAGCACCAAGTTCTGCGTTAACCCAGCAAAAACAAGCTGGTGTGAAAAACGGGCGTGAACACAGAGGGCAGGAAGAGGGCAAAGCGCGTTGTGTGTAAAGCCACATCGTGGCGACTGTCTCCCTCGGCTGCCGGTCCGGCTGTCGTTGCCTTGCCGGGCTTGTGAGGTGCTGCCCATCAGTGCGCAGAGCGACTGGCTGGGAGACTTCCTTCTGCTCCCAGCTCCGTCCTGGTCTCCTGCAAGGCTTTCCCCGCAGCTGGTGGTGCTGGCCACTGCTGGGGTCGTTGGCGGTCTGCAGAATGAGTCCGTGGCTACTGATAAGCTGTAAGGTGTGCCTGGGACCCGCCTCTGCTTCCCTTAGGGTGATGTACTTGTCGGCGCTGTTTCACAAGGTAACAACAGGCTCGCCCCTCTTCTTTTGGCAAATCCGATACAGTGCACTTGGGAGGATAGTGATGGAGTTTCACAGAAAGTAATCAGGGTCTAAACGACACAATGTAAATTGCAGAATTTACTAGAAAACTTTGTAATGCATCAGGTACAGTAATGGTGATACAGCTGCATTGTCATTGAAATAGTATAAAAGGAGTAATGCACCCCCTTAAAGACGTTAATGGGAAGATTTTTTTCTTCCCATATTCTACTGTAATATGATACAATTAATACTCCTGGGCTAACATCAGCCCAGTTTCTCTCCTGAAATCCTGGTGCAGTGAAGTCTGTGAATACTTCCGTTTTGACTTGAATAGGGGTAAAAATTTACCGATTAAATGAAGCCATAGTTTAAGTCTCTTACACCAATGATAGGAACGCTGTCTGTAGGTTTCTTTCTGGCTATGGCTTTCTGACAGTGATGCTTCTAATAACTGTGATTTAATACTATCTAAAAAGGAAACTGTCTCATCTTCGGCTCTGCAGTGTGTGGCTTTGTAATCCAATTAGATGAACAAATCCCATTATGCTGTGTGAAGAGGGAAATATTCTGACTTCTGAAAGTATCTGGTAATAAATCATACTTATGAAGGCTGAAAGTTGCCTCCTGTAAGTTGAATCATATCCATATGTGTGTATGTTGACCCTAAATTAATGTCCACATTTTTGTGGTCAGACATTGAATGTGGAATATATGTGAAATAATGAGATTATTGCCTTAAATGTCCAGACTTCTCCAATGATTAGTAAAAAAAAATCATGTCTTTCATGTGACTAAGATACATGACGACTTGCAGAACCTCATTTTACCATAGCACCTTTGATTTCCAGCATTCAACAGTTACTTCATCTCCATCCTGAAGTAAAACATAATCATGAGAGCAGTATGTAAGCTGTGCTTTCCTGCTGCTGCACACAAATGCCTGCTTATATGCCGCCTAGATTAAGATACAATGTATTGTCTTTCCTTTGGCCTCAGAAAGTAAAACCCAGCACCTGAAAGTTATGCTATATGAGTTTCTGAGGTTTGCCTTCCAGATGAAGAAGACCTGAAGATCTAAAGGAATGCGCTTTACTTTTTTGAGGGTTGTCGTAGTTCCCTAAACATTTAAATAATGATAATGGTTATTTTTAACAAAGGAGGCCTTGTTTACTTATAAAGGTGGAATTCTGGTGTACGTATGAAATTCAGTCACGCATGTACACAGTGATACAAGAGCATAAATGGCCTTTGGGTTTTGAGCATGTAAATTTTTCTGGATGTGAGGGGTTCCCTGTTGCGCAGGCTGTGGTTAGACAGCACCTTCGTTGAGGTGCTGCTGTACCACGGCTAATGAAGGTGTCCGTGTACGGGACTGATGATTGTAGCTGCCTGCCTCGGTGGAGGAAGGCCCGGCAGAGCAAACTGATGTCGGTGGTGCAGTGCCTGTGAGGAGTTCGTACTTGGCATTCAATACTCCTCCAGCCATACTGTGTCTGAGTTTGAAATAGCCACTAACCCTAGGAGGAACCAGGCACCATATTTACAGCGGGTCAGTATTCACTGTGAAACGGCCTGCTGGACCGAGGTGTTGAGACCAAAAACAGGTAAATCGTGAACCCTGCTGTCAGCTGATGGAGCTGGTCTGTCCCAAGACCAGACCGCGGCGAGGGGGCTGCAGTTCTCCCAGACCGAGTACGCGCTGGCGGAGCTGCCCTCCGGGTGTGTGCGCAGCCCTGTGCTCAAGTCTGCTGAACGTAAGCGAAGATGAGCTGTGCTGGGAAGAGGTGTAATGTGACGACTTTAGCTGATTTAATTTAAAATCTGAATTTTAAAGTCAAGATCAGAAATCCCCAGAGCTAAAGGCTGCAGAAGTAAATACAGATACGTACTTCAGGTAACTCAGTTCAGGGTCTTGCTTGTTAGGTCAGGTTCACTCAGTGCATTACTCACCAGTAATGCTCACACTGTGCTGTACATTTCTCAAGAATAAAAAAATACCCAGAGTAGGGAAAGTGCTGTAACACACAGTCAAAAAAGGCGAAGCAATGAGCGTAACAGTTCTGGGAGTTAGGCTTCGGGTGGTGCACCTGAGTTACTTTTTTCTGTTTTCAGTTAATACCAGGCAAATGAAGATCTTCCCTGCTCTTTATTCTGTGAATAAATTACAGTTAAAGTGGTTAAAGATCAGAAGGGAAATCTCTCCTGCAAGTTGACCTAAATGTAAAAGCAAGTTGGAAAATAAACTTCAGATTGTTTCTATGACTTGGCTTTTTAGCACTAATGAGACACTATATAAATGAGATGGCAGACAGACTTATTTGGGAGAATGGCTTTCCTTGTACTTTGGCAGTTGGTTATTACGCTAACCAAGACAAATGAGATCTGTTTTGGAAAGATTATTAGGGATGTGTTTGAATACACAGAGCAGATACGTATTAAGCTTATTAACTTTGTGAAAGACTTTTTTTCAGGATTGGTCTGTAAATAATATTTTTCTCTTTTTATTAGATGATGGACTACCTGCTTCAAGTTGTGAATATGAAAGAGAGCACTCCGAGCTGAAAGAAGGTCTCTAAATCATGAAGAAATGGAATACTTTCCATAAGAGACTGTATTTCGCAAGTACTCAATTGTATTAGATAATCAACAAGGTCTCTTTTCTGTAAACAAGATTTCCTTTGTGTAAAATACCTAAATACAGATATTCTTGTATGTTTCGGCAATGACTGAACTCTCTACTTCATTTTCAAGGTTGCATTTTCTCACTTGAATGGCTTTGATATATGTAATTGACACGGAAGGGTCTTCCAATTAATTATATGACTTGTCTATCTCATCAGTTCATCTCTTAGTTCAAAACAACATGACATTTCGACATTCGCAATAAATAGTACTAATAAAAAGGCCGAGTTTACACTGTTATTTGAGTTAATAAAATGGAAACTGGCTGTGCCACAGCTAGTAACAAACAAACAACAGAATGATTCATTTTCTGCTGGAGTTCTTCTCGAATGGCTCCCTGGTCTGCAATTCTCTTTCAGCAGAGGGAAGCTGGCACTGCCTTCCCTGGGAACGAACAGGCCCAGCACAGAGCGGCGATGCCCTCCCGCACGCCGGCAGGCAGCAGGGAGACTGCTGAAAGGCAGACTTTGCCTCTGGGTCTGGCTCGGAGGCGACACAGCAGCTCGGCGTGCTCCCACCGCTCACTCCCAGCCGGGCCTTGGCAGGCCCAGTGCCACCGTGTGCCTGCCTGGGACCAGAGGGAGAACATGGCCTCCGGGAGAGCAGGCTCAGGGCACCTCCCGTGGGCCCTCAGCACTCCGTAGCCATCTGTGGGCCCAGGGCACTCCGTAGCCATCCATGGGCCCATGGCACGCTGTAGCCATCTGTGGGCCCAGGGTCTGTGGGCCCAGGGCACTCCGTAGCCATCTGTGGGCCCACAGCACTCTGTAGCCATCCATGGGCCCACGGCATGCCATAGCCATCTGTGGGCCCAGGGCACGCCATAGCCATCTCTGGGCCCAGGGCACGCCGCAGCCACGCTACGCCCCGTGCTCACCTGTAGCTTCCCGGAGCGGGCCACCGCATCACCAGAGGCCCAGACAAGGAGGCCGCGTGCTGCCGCAGGTCCTGGGAGCCGAGCGCTGCCCGGGCTGTCGGGGCGGCGGGCAGCGGCTGTCCGTGCGCAGCTCGGCGGGCAGCAGGAGCAGCAGGTCTGGATACAGGTGCTGCTGAGGCCACCCCTGCAGGGCCGTGTCCAGCTCCGAGCGTCCCAGTACGAGAGGGACACGGACCGAAAAAAGGCGGGAAAAGACGGACCGAAAAAAGGCGGGAAAAGACGGTCCAGGGGCTGGAGCACCTCTCCAGTGAAGAGGGGCCTCAGCCGGGAGCAGAGGAGGCTGCGGGGCCTCGCCAAGGCGTACAGACACCTGAGGAGAGAGCCAGGCTCCTTCCAGCGACACCCGGCTGCGGGACCAGAGGCGCCGGGCGCCGGCCGAGGCACAGGAGGTTCCCTCTCGGTGTCATGAGAGGCTTCGTCACAGCGCAGGGGCCCGAGCGCTGGTGCAGGCTGCTGGGGGGGGTGGTGGCGGCCACCCCCGCCTCCCCAGGGACACTCGAAGGCCCGGGGCTGGGCAGCGGCCCCGGGCAGCCCCGCTCGGGCAGGGTAAGGGCACGCCGGCCGCCCGCGCTGCCGACCGGAGAACCGGCGGGGGGGGGGGGGGGGGGGGGGGTGGGCGTGGGCTGCGCCTTGCTGCGCCTCCGGCAGGCGGCGCCCTCGGACCACGGCGGCGGGCGGCGGCGCGGCGATGGGCGGGGCCGGGCTCGTGAGGCGGCGGCGCCCGCGGCCTCTGGCCGGCAGAGGGCAGAGGGCGGGCAGAGGGCAGCGGGCAGAGGGCAGCGGGCAGAGGGCAGCGGGCAGAGGGCAGCGGGCAGAGGGCAGAGGGCGGGCAAAGGGCAGCGGGCAGAGGGCAGAGGGCGGGCAGAGGGCAGCGGGCGGGCAGAGGGCAGGGCCCGTCCCGCCCCGCAGCCCCGTGTCCCTTGCTCGCAGAGCCGGGCGCTCACCGGGGGTGTTACGCGCTGCCCAGGCGCAGCCGTGGCACCCACACCTGGCACGTCCCGCTGATCCCTGGTCGGTGCCCACCGCGCGATTCAGACTGCGCTGTTCGCTTCCTTCGGTGGTGGGTCAGTGCTGGGGCTCCTTGTACGCCACCTTGCCCAAAGACAAGGCGAAGTCTTGCCAGGTGTTAGGACTGGCGCTTCAGAAGAATCCCCCTGCTCGTCTGGTGTGCTGCCAGTCTTCCCTCCCCTCCCGCCAAGGCCCTCTCCCCTCCTGGAGGAAGGATCTGTGAAGAAGGCCGTCTGGGAAAGCCAGTGTGCCGGTCAGCAGCTGGAACACCGTCCTCTCTGTTCAGCCCAACACTTCCCGGCATAGCAGTGGCCACAGAGTTCTTACACCTTCTGTCCTACATCCAAATTTCTCCTGCCTCCATTTAAACTCTCTCCTGGATGTCTTGCCTAGCTGACTTTAACTGCTTTTCTACAGAGAACCAAACATTTCAGAACTGATTTCACACTTCTTAGTGGGGCCAAAATGTCATACGACAGAGGGATGACTGCCAAATGTCAGCCAGTTCTCACATCATGCACTGGCAGAACACAGAGATGCTCAGAGAGAGGAGACACAATATTCATTCTACCAGAAAAACTGGTAATGTTGTCAGTGACCAGCATCCTGGTCTAACCAGCTTTTCATTCTGCTCTTTTTTGTTTGTCTTCTTCCACCATTTTCTCCTACGATAGGATTTTGTAAATGGGTACTCTGTGGCTGACAAACTACTGAAGGAAGTTGATAAAGTTCCAAGGTTTATCACCCATGGCATCAGCGACACAGGAAGATGCTGACTGCACAGAACAAAGAACCTGAGTGTCCAGCCCAGAAACACTGTAGCTGAAGGGAAACCCCTTGAATTAGTCCCTGCTGGAGTTGGACTTCGTAGTATGTCCCGACAGACTGAACCGAAGAAAGATGTAGCCAGGAGCTTTGGACAGATACTTGAGATTTTTCAGTAGTAAGTAACTAAATGTTCTTGCTTGAAATCCCTGTCAGACGTGGCTGAGGCAGCTGGAAACAAGATCCTTCAACTGTCCATCTCGCCTGCAGACATTAACATGTCCTCGCCAGAGGAAGGGAACAGTATTGCCCTCAACCCCAACAGCTCATAACAGAAATTTAAACTGTGACTGAGCTCTGTGTGTTTTCATCTCACAGGGGCTGTGACCCGTCGTGGCTGGGGAGCATACACAACGGCCAGCCCGCTGCTCCAGAAGGGATGGCAGCTTCTCCTGACCCCATCCAGCAGGGACCGAGGGTCACTCCTGGACAAAGAGCCAGTCTCTGTGCTGAACTCCTCATCAAAACTCTCCTTGGTCTAAATAGGTCAGGTGTGTTTGCTACTTTTCTTGAATACCGAAAGGTTTTTGAACAGGGGTGGGAAGGAAGAGAGATTAGAATCACTTTTTGCTGAGAATTGGCGCCATTGAGACTGAGTTTCATTATGGCATTTTCCTCATAATCATTAATTCGTAGATCTTCAAAGCTCTTTGTAGTAACTGTCTTCTCTCCTGTATAGTTCACGCTACTGACCTGTGCAAAACTTTACACAACACTGCTGTATGTTAAGCCTGGGACTTCTGGGCTGGGCAAAGACGGCCAGGCCTAATGGAAAGACTTCTCACAAAAAACAGTCTACCTCTCTGCACTTCACATCTTAACGAGAAATCACCCAGGATTAACCTCATTTGCCAGTGGAGACATTGCTACAGATGAAGCAGAGATGGTGATTTTACTTTTCCAAAACTTTGAAGCAAATGCAAAGTGGACAATTTAATGGTCTGCATAATATAAAGAAATGTATATCCATCCATCCACTCTCCGATCAAAAAAAATAGGAAGCTCAGACTGGTCATGTGGGATTTACCTGGGAATGAACTGGGCTTTCCAAAGACAGCTAGCTGCTAGTTCAGCCTGTTCACCCAGTGAGCGCAACAGGGAAGGAAAGCGGAAAGAGCTCCTCAGCTTCTGGCACTGCCTGCCCTCCCCAAGGCTCGTCTGACGCTGGGAGAGTCCTGTCTGACTGGCAGCAGACACCACTTGCCTTGCCTCCCATTCCCAGCAAGGTTTGCCCCTCCTCACTAGTCGTTCGCCCCGTGTTGAGAACGGAGGCACGGTACCCCCAGCAGAAGGGATCTGTGCCCGTGGAAGGGTAGCAAGGATTCACCTCCGTGAAGCAACCCCTCCTAGGAGTCTCTCAGGGCAACCCCTGCGTATTCAGGACACAGCAAAGACCTAAGAAGTATTTACAGCTTCACCCGCCAAAGCCTACACACTTCCACAAGCAGCCGCGACCGCTGACAAACCCTGTCCTACAAATCCACCTCTCCCAAAAGGTGGTACGCCGTGGGTAGCATAACAACATCAGCTGCCTGCAATTGCCTTGTTGCAAAGGAGTAAATTTCTTAATATTTTCACTGGCAGTCTTTTACTGGTATTATTATTCTTCCCTAGAACTTCAGATCTTGCAAAGAAGTCAAATACAGACACTAAAAATACTATCTTGCTAACACAGTTTAAGAAGAAATAGATTGTTCAGAAAGGCCAGGCTAATAGCCTTAGCAAAGTTGGAGTAAAGAAGTGGTTAAGGATCTAGATGATTTAATCCAGTTTTAAGAAAAGGTTTTACAGTGAGCAATTAGATGCTGTTTAAGGAATTAATCACTAATGGGTCATTAACTCTGACTGCTATTGTACAGTTAACAAGCCGAGGCAGGATTATTAGACTCAGCACCCAATTAAGACGAAGATATTTACAACAAAATGAACAAATGAGCTTTTAAAATGGAATGGAACAATTTGAAAGAAAATGTAGGAACACAGAAAACTAAACAGGGTAAAAGAAAGATACGAGTTTGCATGTGCCTCTGTCCCTTTATTTGTTTGAAAAGTATTTTCCTGTCTGTGTCCACTGAAGTTTAGCTGGTAAAAATATTTATTTTTAGCAATAAACTCATAGCTTTCCTTGAAGGACATGACTGCACGCACTTTATCCATTACAGGGTCCACATGTACAACGTATAGCAGAAGACCTCCTTAATATCTCAATTAAAAAAACAATCACCGTAGCTTGACTTAATCTTTCATTTTTTGCTCAGGGGTGTTGGGTCAGGAGCTCAGTGAGAGTGAAGAGGTGTCTTCAGCTGCTGTTTCTGCTGTCCCGCCACTGTGGTGTTACCTGCTGTCAGTCTTCGACCACCTCAAGTAACCAAGCGTCAGCGCTGGTTGCAGCACTGATCAAAAAGTCAGGGGAGGTCTTTCCAACGGCTTTACAGGATACAGAAGAACTGGGGCAACAGGGAGCGAGGGTAGTAGCATCAAAATGTGGAAGAGCATCACTGGAACCTTGGGGAGTTGCTGGTTAACTGTGAGCAATAAGCACAGGTAGGAGCTTTTGGGCAACGGCTCGGTGCAGGAGGGTTGTCAGCATCAGAGCCGCAGCGGGACTGCAGCCAAGCAATGACAAGTGAGATTGTTCCTGTCCCCGAGGAGGAAGAGTGTGCAGAGCCTGTGCTGTCGCTCGTCAGCATGCTCCGTTACCGACGCAGCGCGGGGCGTGCAGGCACTTCTCAAGCACGCCAGGAGACAGCCTTCCCTCGCAGCCGGCAGAGATGTGCCTTCCTGTAAGCCCAGCACCCTCGGTGATGCAAACAAAGCTCACCTGTGAAAGGAGCGCTGGAGTAAGACCTAAAACCTGGATCGGTAAGTTTTTGTTCTCCTCCCCTCGCCCCAGAAGTTTACTCGGGTGTCCTTACCAGAAGTCAGCAAATTATTTCCCTGGTCCCGACAGTGGCAGCACATTCTCCTCCTGACAGCACGGCACGGAAGCAAAGAGCTGTGAGCAGGGGAGGCTGTGCACCGCCACCGACACACATGCAGCGGCACCGACAGGCCCACAGCCCAACAGGAGGGGCCACGCAGGGCTACATCCCCCCCAGATTCAGCAGGGATCCCTCACTGGGCCTCCCCGCACCGCCATGGACCCGCGCAGCTCAGGGAATGGAAGCCTGGGGGCCTGGGCACAGCGTGTGCTCTGGTCCAGGGAGGCCGGCTGGATCTGCAGGGAGGCCGGGGAGACAGGAAAAGGCGTTTCAAAATAGAGGGATTCCTATTATTATCCGTAAAAGCAGCTCTCCAGACAATAGATGGGGGCTGCCGTGGAGAAGGCTGTGAAGGGATGTTTAGAAACTGCTGTCTAAGGTTAAAAAGCTCTCTGAAGTGAAGCTGAACAAAGCTGACATACTTGTTTCTGACAAGACTCTTAAAAGATACGCACAGATTGTGAAAATATAATTAGACGCCAGCCTTTGTCTGGCCACAACGAGTGGGAAATGGTGAAAGGAGAGGTCTCCCAGTCTGCATTGAATCATCCCCAGGACACAATGAGGGCGCTTGTGCATCCTTCTCTCTTCCCTAATGAGAAACGTTAATTGCCACAACCTCCAGAGTGTGTAGAGCACCCCGTGCCCAGTGGAGGAGAAGGGGTGTTTCATTACAGCTTCTCAGCCCCATTACCGGCAGTAACGGAGATAATGGAAAATAAAGATGCCGCATTTTTAGTTTCGGCAGCTTGGCAATGGGCATCGGCTGGGTGGGGGAGCGAGCACGACCCAGCGCCGTGCCAGCCTCCGGGGTCTGCACCGAGGGGCCACAGCGGGCAGGACGCACCCCGCGGCCCCCGACGACAGCTCCCGCCGCCCAGTCGGGCGCCCAGCGCCGTCAGCTACCACCCGGCCCCACCTCCAGCCTGGGTGGGCAAAGCCCATCCGAACCCCGGGTGGCTGTGGGGTGCTGCACCTGGCCCAGGGGCTGCCAGGGCCCCGGCCGCTCCTCGCTGAGCGGGCAGCTCCTCGCTGGGTGCGCTCCCCACCGCGGGGCTGCAGCCTCCAGCGCTCCCCGCCACGCCGGGCAGGGTCCTGCTGCTGCAGACGGAGGGAGGGGGCCCACAGCCAGGCCCGTTCCCCCCCTCTGCGCACCACGGGCGGCGGAGGGTCCGGCCCCAGCATCCCACCGTGTGCAGAAACGCGACGCACAGCCTCCACGCAGGTCGTGCCATTTCACAGCGCACAAGCGGCAAACCCTACCCAGGCACCGCAGACCTCGGCTCCCAGCCACTTCACACCGCTCTGCGCCCTACTGCAGCTTTTATTGCAACTAAAGCATCCAGCCAAGGAGGGAGAGCGAAAGAGACTTTTTTTCTTCCTCTTCTAAGCTAGGATCGGGCCCCTAACTCTGCAGGGCACGTGGAAAAGGGAATTAAAAGGACCACAACAGACAAAGCAAGTCACGGCGCGGGGGCAAGGCTGCCGCAGGGGACAGCCCTCCCTCGCCCGGCCGTCCGGGGCAGCGGGCGCAGGGCGAGGGCGTCCCTCGGCCGCCCCAGCTCCGGCCTTCCCGCGGGTTTCTCCCCGGGGCTGAAGAGGGAGTTCAGATCGTCTGCCAGGGCTTCCCGATGGACTGGATGTGCTCCTTGGCCTTCATCCGCAAGGCGGCAATGCTGGTGTTGCGCGGGTCAGCCTCGTCCGCGGGAAACTTGTCCACAAAGGCGGCCCCGCACTGGTAAGGCGGCGGCGGCGGCCCCATGGCGCCCAGGGGCTGCAGCGCGTGGGCCACGGCCGGGGAGCTCAGGAAGGGCGGTGGCGTGTAGCTGGCGGGCAGGCTCTGCGGTGAGGCCATGAAGCCGGGCAGGGTCTGCAGGGCCGTGCCGCCGGGCGCCGGCGGGCCGAGCCACGTCTCCAGGGGCAGGCTGCCGCCGAGGGGGCCCGCGGGGGCTGCCTGCGGCGGGCGGCTGAAGGACAGCACGGGCGAGTCCTGCAGCTTCAGGGAGGTCACCTCCAGCTTCTCCTGCCGCCGCCACTTGGCCCGTCTGTTCTGAAACCACACCTGCAAGCACGGCCGCGTCACCCGGGCCCCGGGGCGGCCGGGCAGCGCTGCCGGCCCCGCCGACGGCCGCGGCTCCCCCCGCCTGCGGCCGCACGCTCGGGACGAAGCGAGCGAAGCGCGGCGGAGCAGCAGCCGGCGCGCCGGGCCCAGCCGGGCGGAGCGGGGCCAGACGCGCCTCCCCGCGGGCCCGGCAGCCCGGCCCGCCCCGGGCCGGGACACGCCAGCCAAGGGGCAGCGGCGCTGACGACGCGGCTGGCGGCGGCCCGACCCGCGGCTGCCCCACGGAAGACGGCCCCGGGCTCCGCGGCGGACCGGGCCGGGGCCGCCGCGTCGGGGCCGTGCGGACGGCGCCAGCTGCAGACCCGCCCGTCGGGCCGCGGCCAGCGGTGCCGGCACCGGGCCGGGTTCAGGGGCCCGCGGGGTAGGGCAGCGGGGCCGCCCGCGCGCCGAAGCGGTGCTGCTCCGGCCGCCGGGGGCGCGGGGCCGGGCCGGGCCGCGCGGGGGCTGCCGGGGGCGCGGGGCCGTGCGGGGGCTGGCGGCGCCGGGGGCGCGGCGGGCGTTACCTGCACGCGGACCTCGGGCAGGTTGACCTTCATGGCCAGCTCCTCGCGGCTGTAGACGTCGGGGTAGTGGGACTTCTCGAAGGCGCGCTCCAGCTCGTGGAGCTGGTAGGTGGTGAAGGTGGTGCGGTTCCGCCGGTGCTTCTTCTTGGGCTGCTCCTCGTCCGACGGCCTCCCCTCGCCGCCGGCGGGCCCCTCGGGGCTGGCGCTGCCGGGGCAGTACGGCTCTGCCGGGGGGAAGACGGGCGGGTCAGCGGGAGTGCGATCCCCCCGCCGGGCCCGCCCGAGGCCGCGGGGCAGAGCCGCCCGCCCCCGCCCGCCGCGCTCACCCTGGCCCCGCTCGGCGCGGCCCCGGGGCTCGGCCGGCGGCGGCTCCCCGGGCACCTTGGGGAGGCAGCGCCGGGGAGCGCGCCGGTCCGCCGGGCGGGCGCTGCCGTCGGGCGGGAGGGGCCCGAGCAGGCCGTCCTCCTTGGCGAACCCCAGGATGGCCTCGATGCTGTGCAGCCTCGACGGGTTCCCCCCGGGGCTCCGCGCCGCCTGCGCCGACAGCGAGAAGGCGCCGTCGGCCATGGCGAGCGGGGCGCCGGGCGGGTGCATGGGGCGGCCGCACCGGAGCCCGGCGGGGAGCGGCGTTCGCGCCCGGCCCCGGGGCGGCGCGGGCAGCTCTGGCACGGCGGCGGGCGGCGGGCTGGCCTCCTTGGGGCGGGGGGGCGGCGGGGGGAGGCGAGGCCCCCGCGCCGCTCCGGCCGGGCGGGGGAGGCAGCGCGTCCCCGGGGCCCCGCCGCCCCCCGCCCCCGCCCGCCCCGCCCCGCCGGCCCCGACCCCGACCGGCGCCGGGCGATGCCATCCGGGGCCCTCGAGGCGGGGCGGGCCGGCCCGCGGCTGCTGACGGGTGCCGGCCCGGGCCCGGCGCCCCGCCGAGCCCCGCCACCGGAGCCCCGGAGCCGAGCGCCGTCGGGCCCCGTCGCGGGACAGGCGGCTGCCGGTACGCCGGGCGCGGGGAGGGGGGGGAGACGGACCCGGGACGGCGGGAGCCGCTCGCCGGGAGCGCGGCGGACGGGCCCGGGAACGGGGCCTCGGTGGCGGGGCTGGGGGGGGCCCGGGGCGGCGGGCGCTGTGCCCTGGGCTCCCGCCGCCTCCCCGGGCCGCCGTCGCCCGGCAGCTCCGGCCGCGTCGGGCCCCGGCGCTGCTGGCGACGGCGGGGCGGAGGGCGCCGGGCATGACCCCGGGGCAGAGGGCGTTGGGGCGAAAGCCGGTGCCGCTCCGCCGTCGGGGCCCCGGCCCTGCCCCTGGCCGCCCGCGGAGCCGGGTTCGCAGACCGGGTGCCCGCGCACTGGGGCTGGTGGGGAGCGCGGGCTGCGGAGGCGTCCGAAGGAGCCGGGCTCAGCCTCCGGCCTTGGCGGGTCTGGGGAGAGCGCTGGGCAGTGTTCCCGAGGGTATTGTCCGGGGTGTTGGCACAGGACAGGCCCTGTGAGAAGAGCTGAGTGTGTGGCCCGGTCCTCAGCGCGGCCGGGGCGGCCGGCGGGCAGGGCACGGCTTCGCGGGAGAGCGGTGGGGTGCTGGCAGAGGCAAGGTGGGCAGCCAGAGCCTCGCCTCGCCTTGTGCTTGGCGTGGTGGAGGACAGGGACTCAGCACGGCACTGACCAGGCAGCGGCGTCACGTCTCCTGCCGCCGGCACGCTCCTTCCTGCGTACTTGCACCGCTTTTCGCTTTTCATCGCGTGATCGCTTTTTGTGGTAGCACTTGCCAGTTCCTCTGGGACACTGGCCGCCTTTTGTCCCGGCCGGTTTAAGTCACAAACACAGGAACATCCAGACTGGTTTTCAGCCTGCCCTTAGCTTTGAAGCCTGAGGAGAGTGTGTGTGAATGAGCACCACCACTGCTGCTGCTTCTTCCAGATGTAGTAGCTAGTCTAGTAAAAGGTGGGACTTTCTCAACAAACCTTCATTTTTGCTTCCCACCCCCTGCC
Source organism: Opisthocomus hoazin (assembly GCF_030867145.1). NCBI lineage: Eukaryota > Metazoa > Chordata > Aves > Opisthocomiformes > Opisthocomidae > Opisthocomus > Opisthocomus hoazin. The sequence goes on along the minus strand of NC_134453.1, from coordinate 107,686 downwards.
CCAGCAGGATGCATTTTGCGTGGATTTTTTTCTCTTCAAAACAAAGATTGGCGGTGCTTGGCTCTCCCCGCGCCCACACCTTTTTAAGATTTATGGTCTGCCGTCCCAAAGTTAATTCCATTTAGAAGTGCTCAGCTTTTCCTGCAAGCTCCAGGTGAGGTTTGCCTTCACTGAATGCTTCGCAGGGGGGTGGTCGGGGCCGAAAGAACTCAGCCATCCATTGGCAAAGAGGGAAGAGGCCGACAGAAGAGACAAGAAAAGGTTAGTGTGGCTTTTGTGCACAATATGAAAAGCAAGTCAATACCGTTGTAGGAGCATTGGAGGGTACTCAAAGCAATCAGCCAGGGGCCATTGTGTTCCTTTAATCTACATGTGTATTTCCCAAGAACTCTATTAGTGAAGATGAATGAGCTGTGCAATGTCCCTAATTTCTTCTAATTTGGAGCTGGGGATTTATGGCACTCACAACCAGCACAAAACATGCCTGTCCCTCTAGAAGCTGTGGGCAAACTTGGGAAGCGTTTTTGCTTGTTAGAGCAAAACAAGATAGCAAGGTGAGGCGAAGGAGCAAAAGCTCTTTAGCCAGGCTCTGGTCTGGCAGTAAGTGCCATAAAGGGCATTGGGTCCTGGCGCAGATGCTGCTTTTAGGGCACCTGTCAAAATTGTCAAATAGAGGGACAAGACTCATTTTTTTTTCTGTTAATGTGAATGTACAGCAAAAAAACTTCTACCCCCAAAGCAGGGTACACATACCACACAGTACACGAGAGACCTTCCTCCCTAAGGGAAAAGGGTCCTTCTTCCTCAGCAGCAGATTATTACAGTTGTGTTTGCCCTATGGAATTGCATTTGTCACTGTATCTTCCTTCTTGCACGTGAGTGGAGTTGTCGAAAGAGGAGGCAACTCCCTTGGTCACAATCTGTAAAAATCTGGAGGAAAAAAAACCCAAAACAAAGCCCACCCTGTAGCAGAGCAGAGACCAACTCTGACTCTTGCAGCTCCAGCTCTATCTTTCCTCTCTTACCACGCTGAAGGCACAGACCGTGGTGCCCTGACACGCACATGAGGCATCGCACTGTTCTGGAGAGGGAGGAAGTGGAACAGGTCTTCTGATAATTGGAGACTAACACAGAGTGTAGGATGGGAAAGAAAGGTGACTGTCTGAACATTTCCCTTTGGGTCTAATGTAGTGGCTGTTAGCTCAGTCCCCTGCTGCCACAGAGTCCCCTGTGACGTATTCGCAAATACTGTTTATCTTCAAAAATTTACAGGGGCAATCAGGATCAAATTTGAGAATACTCAGTAGGGGATGAAATAGGTGGGATTAGAACTTGTCTTTCCAAAAGGTAGCCCCCATTCCATCAGCTTTTTCATTTTTTTGCAATGTATTATTACAGCAACTACTGCTGAAGTTATGTTTGGAAGCTAGGAAAAGTTCTTGAGATGGACAGCCTCTAAAGCACAGCTGTCGGCTATGCCCCTTTCCTGGGCACACCTGGTGAAGACTAAGTGGGAGTAGTTTTGGTCCTGTTGGTGCTGTTGAGACATACGTATGGGACATGGCTTCACACAATGAAATCAGCACCATAAAATGCCACAGATTCTTGCTTCCTTTCCTCCTGCCTTTTCTTTATGTCAAGCTGAAATAATTGCTGCCTTGGAGAGCCGACATTTGAAGCCGAAGTCGCTCTGCAGGTGGGACATGGCTCTCCAGACCGGCGATGTGCTGCAGGGAGGGCCTCCTGGAGAGATAAACGGGACTTCCAGGGTCAGACAGCAGATCGACAAGGGGCGGGGGGGCAAGGAGAAGGGGGAAATACTCACCCAGCGGAAGCCTGTACCCTGCTGCAGTTTGCATACTCTGCATCATCCCACAGATGACTGTTAAAAACTGAAAAAAATGGCTTTGCTTTTTTCCTCCCCAGAAGTTTCTAAGCATGCAGTTGAAGACCCTTCTTGAAGCACGATGTATGAGGCAGCTGCTGCCTCCTCCCGTCACTGCGTCCCTCAGACCTTGGCAGTCACCTCCCGCGGTTTTTCTAGCGGGACGTTTCTTCGTCTGCGCCTAGGAGAGGTGCCCGTGGTTGCTGCAGCGCTTGTGGGGCGCGCAGCGGCGGGCGGGACGGCCCCAGTGCCGGCAGAGCGGGCTGCGGCGCGGTGCCGGAGCCCCCGCCGAGCTGGCCGCGGGCAGGGCACCGCGGCGGCGGCGCTGGTGTGGGGCAGCCCGCTCTGGGTGCTGGGTGCGAGGGCTCCGATGCTGGGCTCGCCATGCTCGGCCGTCCCGCTGCGGGGAGGGAGGGGAGGTTCGCTGCTGTGAGGCTGTATTAACACAATCCTTCTTTACTTGTTTTCCAATTAGCCTAATTGAATTCAGATTGCTTAAAAGTGGGCACTAGAGACATTTATCTTGATGGGATGATGGCCTTGAGCTCCAGCGATCCTATTAACTGTAAGAACCCAAATCCCAGGTAGGGTCCGTCCAGCAGCGGCTCCCATGTGACCTGATGCTGTAATCTGCTCTGCTTCTGCGCAGCGCGCATGCACGCAGACACGCGTGCATGGACAGACATGTACATGTACATGTGTCCACGTGCACTCGTGCACACACACGCACACGACGGCATCCCCGTGCACACGTGTGCGATGGCCGCCTCTCAAGGTTCCAGCAGCCTTAGGAGAAAGGCTGTTGAGCGCAAGGCGTTGAAGAAAGACTTTCTTTCCTTTTTCACAAGAGCTGGAGCAGAGTCAGCGTGCTGCCTGTCGCCGCCCGCCCCGCCTCAGGCTCCCCCATGATCCGTCCCTAGGGCTGAGCATCCAGAGAGCTGCCTGCCGGTGACGTGCGCCCATGTGGCCCTGCCACCTCCTGCCCCGTGCCTCCCCTGGCCCGCAGCTCTGCTCCTCCAGAAGAAGGGGTTTTAAGCTTCTGGCTCTAAAAACGGTGCCGAAGGCAGCCCACTTCCCTCCCAGCAGCAGGTTGGCGTGGCTGTGGCCCACGCCAGGGCTGGGGAGCGTCCCACGGCCAGAGTGTGGAGGGCCCCCTGTCCCACGCCAGCCTGCAGCCACCTCCCAGGCCCGCTCGCCTCTGGCAGCCCTGACCTTTTTTTTGAATCTCATTAATCGCTTGTTTGGTGATTCTGACTGTACTTTCTTCTCTGACCCTTTAAACCGTGAAAATGCTGATCCTATATGTGCTGACGAATTTAATTAGCTCCTTTAAACCACCAGATGCTTTCAGTAAGATTTTCAGGGTATCCCAGGCACATTTTAATTCAAAGGTCAAAAGCCTTAGGCTTGTTTACTTTGGTATTTTATAGATAAGAAAAATCAGTCTGTAAAGTAGCAGAACAGTATGAAGATACCTATCAGATTTGTACAAATACAGAGGGAAATGCATTGACCATCACAAACCAAAGGACAGCTGAGCTGAGCCGGCAACTAATTTAACTGCTTTGTGTAAAGACCTCCTAAAAGAGCCCACTTGTCTTTCCGCATAGGTAATTAGTTCTCTGGTGACATGTGGGAGAAGGATCCCAAGAGACAGAAATCGAATCAGAAGTCTTGGCGGTTTTAGGCAGGGTGTTTGAGAACGAGTTAGCATTTGCTAGCTCTGATGCTTGATGAAGATGGGTCTTCTCCACTAAGGAAACGAGCTGTTACAGTAGAAGAGTCACTGAGGCTCTGCACTCCCGCCACCCAGAAATGTCATACCAAACAAGAACATTTCAACATATGTGTGGGAGGAGTGTTTTTAGAAGGTGTTTGCCTGTGTGCTCACCAGTACCTTAGGGGAAAGATGGTGATCAGCTTGAAATGCTATAAAGGGTTCCAGGAGAAAATAGATAAAAGACATACAAATCAATGCATTTGCCCAGATTAGTAAAACATTACCCATATACAATGAACACATAAAGCTACACACTGCCTTCTCTGTCCTTTTGCAGCCTTGGAGGAGAGCACCATCATACCCGTCGGTGATAACGGGCTTTTTAATAGCAGCTGATCTGCTCTGGCCTTTTCCCATGTCGCAGTGTCTGTGCCTGTGCTGCAGTGGAAGGCGGAGGGGTGACCCTCCCCGGCAGCCTGGGACCCAGCTCTGGAGCAGGAGAGAGCCTTCGCCCTCCCCTCTGCCTCACGGCGGAGGCGGCTTTGCCAAAAAGGAGAATTTGTCCTCCTTGCCCAAGTGACCAGCAATACACCGCAGGCATGGCCCAGGCTCAGATCCTTCCTAAGATTTTGCGTGTCTGTCTGCCCTGTGGCACTGCGCTGTGTAGCTGTGGATGGCTGCCGTGCCCCTCTGCAGGGAGCGGCACTGTCCCAGGCAAGGGGGGAGATGCTCTGTGCTGCTGGGGCACCGGGACTGCCTGGTGAAACCGTGGTTTGACCCAGCACCTGCTGTAGTGGCTCCACAGCAGCAATGCTCTTTGCCCGGGAGCTGCTCCGGAAGCTGCCAGCAGCTAGGCCTGCTGCAGCCATGCAGACCCCCAGCAGCCATACGGACCCCGAGCAGCAGCCCTGCAGCCCCCCAGCAGCCCTGCAGACCCCCAGCAGCCATACAGACCCCCAGCAGCAGCCCTGCAGACCCTCAGCAGCCGTGTAGACCCCCAGCAGCCATACAGACCCCCAACAGCAGCCATGCAGACCCCCAGCAGCAGCCCTGCAGACCCCCAGCAGCCCTGCAGACCCCCAGCAGCCATACGGACCCCGAGCAGCAGCCCTGCAGACCCCCAGCAGCCATACGGACCCCGAACAGCAGCCCTGCAGACCCCCAGCAGCAGCCCTGCAGACCCCCAGCAGCCATGCAGACCCCCAGCTCCATGTGGGCCTGCAGCAGCAAGAGGTGTTAGCTGGGGTGGCTAGGCAGGATGACTAAGTCCTCTCACGGTGAGGGCGCCCAGGGAATGACTAATGGAGGCAATAACGGTGTTTACAAGACACAGTTTACGTCGCCAGATCCAAAGGCCGGTGCTTTTCCTGTACCGAATACTGGGGACACCCAGCTGTCTTCTGCAACTGGCAGCAGATCTGCCCTGTTGGCATGGGACCTTCCAGCAAGCCCATCCGTTGGATCATCCAGCTTCTCTCAGCAAAGCACTGTAGCTCACAGGGCCTGGCAGAGCCACCACCGCTCGGTGGGGCTGGAGGACCTGCCCCAGCCCGGGCAAACAGGGCTCAGTGCAGAGTGGATTTCACATCTGGAGTGCATTGTAACTGTGTCTTTTGCACTATGAAGGAAGAAAGGAGAGGGGAGGGGAGGGGAGGAGAGGAGAGGAGAGGAGAGGGAGAGGGAGAGGGAGAGGGAGAGGGAGAGGGAGAGGGAGAGGGAGAGAGAGAGGGAAGGGGAGAGGGAAGGGGAGGGGAGAGGGGCAAAAAAGTGAAAAGTGAAAAGGAAAGAAGGCCGGAGGAAGGCAGGAAGGGAGGGAGGGAGGAAGCAAGGAAGGAAGAAAGAAAGAAAAAGAGACAAACCATACTTGGTGCATTTATTCATTTAAAATGAATATTTTTACTTGACTGAGTGGAAACAGAGAGAGAGACTTACAAACCTGTAGGAAGGTGCTTCCTGTATTCATTTGCGAATTTCCTTCACAGGCTAGCTCACGGAGAACTGCCAAAGCCCTTGATTTCAGAGAACATCTGAGCCCCTCGGGAGCAGTATTGTATCCACCACCCATGTGCAAGGGCTGCACAGCTTTCGTGGGGGTGAGCACGTGTGCTAACTACTGTGGCTGTGCAAGTGCAGAGACCTGCGCGCCGCCAGGACCTAAAACCACCGAGCTGGATCCTGCCTGTCCCACAGACTCGGATTTAGGACTAGGGAAAGCCGTGGTTTTTCTCAGGGTTTGGTGCCCTGCCCCGGCATAATCTTCCAGGTGGGACAGATTTCTGTTTAGCCTTGTATGGAGCTAACTCCTACAATAAATGTGGTGAGCTCATTTTAGCCTGTACAAGTTATTTGGTGGTACCCCAGGCCCCAGAATTTGGCACACGTAGCAGCCAAGCAGAGGGCCACCGCTGTCCCTCAACGTTTCAACTGCATTTGAAGAGCGAGGGGCTGTGAAATTAAAGCAGCCCGGAGCAGACTGCGTTGCTCACTGCCATGGCTTGCTGAGAGCTACCAAGCCTTGGCTTCCTACAAGTCCTCACTCAGTCCTATATACCATGACATTTTTGTCCCGAGCTGTAGAGTTATATGCTTCATTTTTTGCCTTTTGCTATATTTAGTACAGAAATGCTCAAACCATTTTTTTTTTTTAAGTTTTTGCAGAAAATGTCAACATTTGAATACTGGGTTTGTTTCAAAATGTTTGAAACAGATATGTTTTTATTAGAAATATACGTATTTATTTCTGAAAGCAGTATTAAATGAGTGGTTACCTGTATGTTATGCATCAGAAGCACAATTTTTCTAAAAAGTACACATTTAATAGCATTTTGATCACACTGAAAACATGGAAAAAGGCACATTTTTTCCCCAGTATTAGCTTTTTTAAAGCCATTTTTTTCCATGGGGAAAAATGTTACGTTATAAAATGAGAATCTAATTTTGCACTAAGCAGTCACTGCACGTAAATTTTAACCACCCCCCCTCAGGGTTTTAAAGTCTCTCTCTTTTCTCTATATTTACATTTAATGGTATAGAGCTAAGTGCGTTCCTCTGCCCGCCCTCACTCTGCAGCCCCTGTGAGACCAGGCTGAATTCACCACCCTTGGATAGCGGTGTCTCTTCTACATCACAGCACATTTCTGCTCAGCAGCCTGTTTCATTTCGGTGAAGGTGGCTTGTGCCTTTTCTTTGATTGCATCCATGTCCATATTCTGGATGTTCTGCAGCTGTCCCAGGATAGAGTCTTTGTCCTCTTCCTCCACCTGATCTTCTGCCACCATCTTCTGAAGGTCTTCTGGCAAACCCACATCGTCTCCAGCCATCTGTATTTGATTCTCATCTACTTCACTCTGATACAAAAAGCAGAAAATAAAAACAGTACATGAGAGTATTTCTGCTATCCCAGAATCTACCGCTGAGTCTTGTCTTTGTTTGCTTGTTTTAGGGAGAACCAAAACATATGCATAGATTTTTCAGTCAAAGTTTTTAGGTGCAACTTGTGAATTCAGGGGCCAAATCAGCCCCCATACAAGTGCTAAGATTTTTCAGACAATGTCAATTATATTTCTCTGAAGGGTTTCAGTAGAGCCAAAACTGAAGCTCTCAGTGTCACCTGCCGCTTTGGAAATCTGCCATACATGTTAACTGTGGCAACATGCTGATACTACGGGAAATCCACTACAAGTTACTGGTATCCACCAAAGTCACGCTGCAATATACTGCCTGGGCTGTCATCTGTTGTGTGATTTGGTCAACGAAGCAATAGCTTTAGAAAAACTGTGTGGCTAACATTCCCCAGTTCATTTGGTGGTGGGTATTTTTAGATAGCAGCACTGAACTGAAGCCTTCCTGAAGCAAGATGCACTAAACATAGGAAAGAATTACTGGAAAAAAGGTCTCCATCTTCACCAAACCTTGTCTAAGCTCTATCTAGGTCTCTGGTTAGCATCTCTGAGTTGTGATGAAGAGCAGGGGCTGCCTGGCACATAATCAGAGCAGTGTTGCAGTGCTGGTAAGTGGGGTAATAGGAGGACTTGGACAACAAAAGAAAGGATGGAGGTTGAGTGTGAGTCTGAGAAAGCAAAAGGAGACAGAAGGAACTGATTAAGCAATTAAAAGGGCTAAAATGCAGTAAGTGCTACACATACTTGCTTCCTGCCTGCTCGCTGAAACATTCTGTCACTGGGGCTATGTCAATTTTTCAAACAATGGCAATTTTGTTCGCATTCTGTGGTGGATTCTGATGGATCCACAGCTCAGAAGAACGGGATATTTTGACACAGTTCACACATCAAAGATAAGCATTAATGCCTCATTACATTTCCAAAATGAAGCATGACAGCAGCAAAGGCCTGATATGAATAAGCAGCAATGCTGTCAGCAGGAGGTGCTTTTGAGAGTGAGAGGGGTCTTGGGTTTCCATGAATGAATGAATGCAAGAATGAACGGAAAGACGTATACGAGCAATGTCTGTGTAGTTTCAGGCCTTAGCAAGGACAGGCAGACTGGGATGCTCGATTGCATAGCCACTATTTCCTCTTACCTATATTTGCACAGCTTTATGTCTGCAATAACTGTACTTCCCTGTAATCTGATTTCTCCCTCTCTCTCATGAAAATACAGAGAGGTGTATCATGATCATTACTACTATGTGGCTAAAATGGGTGAGGACGTCTCTCGACCCCTTTGGGTAAGGGTTGCTGCTATCAGATCTGTGGGAACTAGAAACAATATTCCAGTTGGCAGAAGTATTCTTTATTGATTGTGCAGCAGGAAAAAATGTCTTTAGCTTTTAGCCAGCAAGTGCGGGCTATTGGAGGAGTTGGCCCTTTTGACCTTCTTCCAAGTAGCAGCAGAGGATAATAAAAAAAGACACTGGGTTAATTACTGAAAACGTCCCCCTAAGCAGACAATTGCACATGTTCTGTTCTTCAGAACTAGTCGTAATTTAAGACATCGTCACCGCAGACCACTGTACATTATGGGGAGAGATGCCCACACAGCGCACACAAAGGCCACTTCGGCGATGTGAACAATTGTTGAGCGTGTTCTGGCTACAAAGTCCCCTGTCCTACTGAAGTCTGAGATGTGATGCGCAACACTGGGGGTTCAACGTGTTCTCTGACTGAAGATCGTATTCAGATGCCATCTAAAGCAGCACAGCTCTGCCCAAGCCACCTGCCTCTACCCACTCGGCATTTAGCCTGTCCTTGAATAGACCTAGCATGAGCTTCAGCAGGGTAGGGTTGCTCAACAAGTAGCACATAAGATGTGTATGACCTCTTCTCTTTCTTCTAAAATTTGACAGATCTGGTTCCATTACTTTTATTTGAAATGGAAATGTAGCATTAAGTTTCTGATTTTACATATTCCCTTTCTTTTTTTCAAGTCTGGTGGAAATAAGTTAAAGCTTGCTTTCTCACAAGGAGAAACCAGAAGATTTTCCCACAGCATGTTCCTAAAGTGAGGTTAATGCTGCAAGCGTCCAAGTACGCAGCGAGCCTGCAGCCCCAAGCACTCCCTTCTGGCAGTCAGCACCAGAAACGTGGTGCTGGCAACGCGTCATGTTTGTGATTTCCAGACAGCCGCCTGTGACTGGGGCGTGAGCAGGGTGTGCAGATCCCTGTGGCCCCAGCACGCACACACGTGGGGACTGCTACCCGCCCAAGGCCAGGCATGGCCTTGACACGGACAGGGGCACTGCCCTGCATCAGCACACGCTCAGCCCAGGCTACGGGTTGCATCCGAAGCAGGCAGACCCCATGGACGGGACAGCTGGGGCTGTCCAGTGCAGAAAGCCCCTCTGGACCCTGGCAAACCTGCGCTGGACGGGGCGGCCTCTCTCCTGATGACTTTCATCTCCGTGGTCTCCAGGTCTCTGCAAGTGTTCACCCACCCTTTTAGGATCTCTGAGAACACAGAAGCAACGTCTATTCTAGTAAATTATGTATGCCCGGCACTGGTCTCTTGCCCCAAGGCCAGCTGGCCTGGAACAACCCGCTGCGATGCTATTGAACTCTCTTGCCCCACCAAACAGGGCGGTCCCATCTAGCTGCCTGCTGGGAATGCCTGTCCTCACCCCCAGACTGGCCTTGGGAACTGCTTGGGAGAGCGCCTGGGCCAAAACTGGGTCAGACACTATTCTGACAATTCAGCAGCATAGGCGATAGTGTCCTCATCCCTGATAATACTCTTTGACCCTGATTATTCATCTGATGTCGTCAGACTCGGGTCTATTTTGTTACAGGTGCAGTATAATGCAGTGTTCTTTATACAGAAATGATACACGGGTGTAAGCAGTCTAAACATCTGTTTCTAGGAGGCCTGACTGCAAACAAAAGAGATCAAAGCTCACAGGCTAATCCACAGGGGAGCCAAACTTTTCCAGCATCACTGTGTGATGTGCAGCTTTCCTTACGTCTAACTTACCCTGTCATAAATTTACCTACGCCTATGTGCAGAGATCGTTAGGTAGGTGAATCCAGACCCGACTCTGACTGATCACCTACAATGCACCAGTTACGTACAAAATCAGAGTTCATGTCTTGTCCTGCAAGTGGGACTTTTGGCAGGCGATACAGCAGCCCCATACTGACCTGTGCCACCCAAGGGCTGCAGGTACCTCAGCAGGAGGTATGAGGAGCCCCAGGTCGGAACCACCAGCCTGCTCCCCCACAAACACCCTCTTGTGCCATCCTTACACAGGGATTGCCGTTCGGAGCATAGGGCATGTGTGTGGAGGCTGCTTGATGCCCCAGCTGGCAGGGCCTCATAGGCACCGCCACCTCATTACCCAAACTGGCTTCAGTGACAACTCCCTTACCCCAGAAACCCCGTTTCCGCTCATGCCAGGCTCCCAGCTCTGCCCTAAGCTACATCACAGCCGTGCCCGTGCTGAAGTGGTCCCTGCCGAACCCAGCTTGTTGACCCGTCTTCTAGGATGGACCATGCTTTGCCTGCCCTGACCATCACCGGGCTGTCGCGGGACCCTGCTGCCAGCCCCAGCCCTGCCCGCTGCGTTCAGAGCCTGCAGGAGAGGGCACTGCTCGTGCCAGGGTCCCCCATCACCCCAGCCCCAGCCTTCTCAGGGGGCAATCCTAGTCCCGCTGCCTCCTGACATCCACACTGTGACTCCATTTTACCACAGTGGATCCACAGCTGTTTCACTGTGGCCTATTAAGAAAACAGATCAGCAAAAGAATTCTTCAAGCTTAGCAAATACTTGTTTTCAGGTACTTGTCTAAAGCCTGTATGTACTGAAGAGCTTCTCCCAAGAGAAGTTTCCCTTTCTGCCGGGTCACTGTGCAGCCCCTGTGGCACAGCTAGAGCTTACGTCACGGCTGCATACAAGTGAAAAACCCTTTAATTCTGGAATGGCACTATTCAGTAAATCAAGCCTTAACAATATTCCCATCACAGCACAACAGAGCAAAAGCTGTTTGAGATTACACGGCTACGTGTCCCTTTCACAGCGAGCAGCTTTCCTTTTTAATGTTTTTAGCAGCGCTTGTTATTGAAAAGACACCTGATTGCATGCGAATACTCTTCCCCCCTAAACATCAGTGAATGAAGAAGATCCTGCTGTTCAGTAACTGAGACTCTTGTGGAGCAGCGCCCACAGAAGTGCTGTGACGAGGGGAAGGGATCCACCTGCTTGGAGCAGATGGCACAGCCCCTTCCCGAGGTGCTGGAACTCCATATATCACAACACAACCCCCAGCACTCGTGCAGAAGAATGGCACCAACGCGGCAATGCTCTAACAGAGAGTAGTGGCATTGGAGGTGACGTGGTGGGTATACGTGCAGGTCAGTGATGTGAAAGGGGTGGCGAGACCCACGGGGAGAGGTTGCCGTGCTGCAGACGAGGTCTGCGGACAGGCTGGACAGGCCTGTGGTCAGATGTTCATCTCCTGCATCACAGACACCGTCACCTCAAGACCCTGCGTTTAGACCTTGCATAAATTGACTACTGGATCCCAGTTCAAGAAAAAGGCAGTAAGTGAATAAAGGAGTTTAGCGTGGGGGATTTTAATTAAAATATTTATTTTACAATGTTTTGTATGGTGGTGATGCATTGAATACCCCGAAGATGAAAAAGTTGTCCATAGATCAAATGTCTCATAGCTAAAAACATCGTTCTGACGACAAACCTAAGTTGACAATTCTGTTAATAGGATTAGGTTCATTAAGGAACTGCTTTCTCTTATAAATCTGGCCCAGATAGCATGGAGTATTAGCTTTTGCACTGAAAAGGGGGCCCTCCTTAGTCCTGAATTTCATGCTTTCTTTTACAATGTATGCTAGTGGTTGATACTGGTAATATTCAGAGTTTCCACCCTATACCAGACTACCTAAATTGACTTCCATTTTTCAAAATCATTAATGCATTATCACACATCTGAGAGCATTTTGCTGCCATAATGTTGTATCATAAAGTTGCTATTTTTTCAGTGACATACAGTGTGCATGTAATAATTTCATTTTCTTCCTGATATAACATGTATTTTCGTAAGAGCTGATAAAAAGAAAGAAGACCTTCAACCCAGAAATGTTATATAGGTAGACACAAATGCACAAAAGCATATCCTGCAAAATTTACTTGCAACCACCGCAAATCAGCAAAGCTAAGTATATATTTAATACCTTCTTTGCTGGCTTAGAGCCTGCCTTGGAGGCAAGTCTTCTGTTATTACTGAAATTTGCCCCAAAGAGCACTCAGTGCATACCAAAGTCAAGATCCTGCTAGGGATGGGGCAGATCACCACTGCAGGCTCTCGGATGCTGTGGGGTGGCACTGTGGCTGTCGGGCATCAGCCAAGGGTGACTGCGGAGACCCGAACACCATCTCAGAACGGAAAAAGACTATGGGTGGGTGGCTTTCAAAATCAGACAAACACCCAGCTCCACCGACTTTTACTTGGGAGCTGGGCACGTAAGTGTGTCCTGAAGCCACTGAAACTAGCCCTTCTTGGGACTCAAAGCCAGGGCCTTGGCAGACTGTGGTGGGGCCGTGGGGAAATGCTGTTCAGTAGCTGTCTCAGCACATGCCTCCACAAGGAAAACAAAGCCTAATGATATTTTACTACTCAGCTACTAATTAAAATGCTTGTGTTTAGAGATTTAGGCCTACAATCCAATCAACCACTCAAAATCTTCTACTTTGTTTTTTTTTGCATAATTAATCTTTCTGTAATTAAACTCGCCCTCAGGACATGTTTACCTTTTTCTTGTCACTATGTTGAGCACTCATGGCCCAGAAGAAACGGTATATTGCAACTGATGAATACAGAAGAGCACAGTGGATAATCTGCCCTTGCTCCTTCTGCCCCTGTGTGTGATACCTGTCATGCACAGAGCTAACATTTATCCGTATTTCTCCAGGCATATCCCTTTCTCTTCCAGATAGATATTCTGTCAGCAGGGACTCTGAAGACGTGCTGTGTTTCTCTAGTCTTTTTGATGCCTGGCTGTAGCTGAGTGACTGCCAATTCCCTAACACCTGTACTGCAGGAGAAGATACCGGCCGCACGCACAAGGAGTGGCGGCTGCACATGCCGCAGGTCCAGCGATGGCCCCGGCAGCACACACAGCCTGCCCGCTGCACTGGGACTCAGCGCCCTCCGTCCAGCCCAGATGAGCAGGGCGCGCTGCAGACGATCTGCGCAGCTGGCAGGAGATAGGCAGGCTTGGTAATGCCTCAAACTTTAGACTACACAGCGGCAGGCACGCACGCTTCTACAGAGGGACCTGCAGCCGTAACAGCAGCACCTCTCGGGAACGAAAAAGAGACCACAGTTCGAGTACGAGTAAGTGTGTGACCTTGATAACCACCTGCAAAAGACTCACCAGCTAAGAATACTTCCATTTAAAGGGGTTATTGGAATAAGAAGCTATAGGCGTAGCAATACACCTTCATTTTTCATTGATCCTGGGGTGCATCAAGACGAGTGTGGCCAGCAGGTTGAGGGAGGTTCTCCTTCCCCTCTACACTGCCCTAGTGAGGCCTCCTCTGGAGTACTGTGTCCAGTTCTGGGCTCCCCACTTCAAGAAAGATGAAGAGCTACTGGAAAGAGTCCAGCGGAGGGCTACAAGGATGATGAGGGGACTGGAATATCTACCCTACGAGGAGAGGTTGAGGGAACTGGGCTTGTTCAGCCTGAAGAAGAGAAGGCTGCGAGGGGACCTTATAAATGCTTACAAATATCTGAAGGGTGGGTGTCAGGAGGATGGGGCCAAGCTCTTTTCAGTGGTGCCCAGTGACAGGACAAGGGGCAATGGGCACAAACTGAGGCACAGGAAGTTCCATCTGAACATGAGGAAGAATTTCTTCCCTCTGAGGGTGACGGAGCACTGGAACAGGCTGCCCAGGGAGGTTGTGGAGTCTCCTTCTCTGGAGATATTCAAGACCCGCCTGGACAAGGTCCTGTGCAGCCTGCTGTAGGTGACCCTGCTTCGGCAGGAGGGTTGGACTAGATGACCCACAGAGGTCCCTTCCAACCCCTACTATTCTGTGATTCTGTGATTTTTGAAGATGACAGAATGTACCTTCAGATAATTTTAGAAGTCAAACATCCGTACAGAGTTTGTTGATCTGAGGTGAGTTTTTATATCGAACTGCATTCACATCAAATTTGCTTACGAAAGCTTTGTTCACCACCGACGCATTGGGAGGGCAAGCAGAGGTAGCTTAATTGCGGTTTCTTCACAGCATTTTTCCCCTTGCCTTTTTTCCCTCCATTACCCGTCTCAAAACATTGCCATGCTTTTTTAAGACAACACTTCTCTTTCTTGGAAAGTCAGTTAGCAAGGTTTTGATTGCAAAAACCATGTTTTCAAAGTTAGAGAAAAATACATTTTTTTATCCCTGATTATGAATGAGGCCTGCCAAACTGGTTAAATACAGATGGTATAACTTCGTCTAAGTCACCAGGTTGATTCACTTCTCATCCAAATTGTAATTTAGCCTTAGGGTTCAAGCAAATGATTGTTTTAAGAGTGATGCAGTGTTATGAACATGGCACTAGATGGCCTTTGACGGATCGGGGTTAGAAACAGCCTCAAACTAACACTGCAGAGAAAAATACATGATTTACAACTTGTGTTTACGTTGTAGAATCACTTCCTGAGCCTAGGTGACTTTGTTAATTTTTAATTGCCTGACTGCTGTGTCCTTTCCTTCTGGCATTTCTGATGTTTCAGTGGGAAATTCTTTAAACAGTTCAGCAGAGATGGCTGCAAATGTTTTAGTATTTAGTTGTGCTTGCCACAGAAAATGCCTAAATATTCAATTCTATTGCTTTCACATCTGACAGCATAAAGAGGGATTACAAGAATTTTTCCATTAGATTCATCTTCTGAGCAGAGAAAAAATGGTCTGAAAGAAGCAGTGGCTAGGGAAAACCATGGCTCCAACCTCCTCCATTTTTGTACTGAGCTGCAGTGGGATACCGCTAGTGAAGGCCATCTGCCATTTTCAGAACTCTGCATTGGTGGTCAGTGTGTGTGAAAACTGGCCACTGAATGAGATGAGATGATGAACTAGGGGCTTACCTTAGGGAGTCTGTACTTTTCTCTCAGATGAACCCTCAGACAGGCTCGCTCTGCTTTTTTCTGTGCAAACGCAGCATCTCTTTCCATCCTGGAAGTGAGAAACAGCATTTCTTCAAGATACTAATAAAATACAGGGTTTTCTTTGCACTGAATCAGTTGCTCAGCTGCAAAAAGCTACACGCAGGAGTTATTCCCAAAGTTAGGTAACTTGTCCAAAGGCTCAAAAGGAGCGGTATCAGCAACATGATGCTCAGGGCCCAGGCTTCCTGTACCCCAAGCTTGTTCTCAGAACAGTTCCTGGAGTCCTGTGAAGAATGAAGGATAAGCCAATAGTACTCATCTGGAGTTTGTACCTGTACAAGCTGTTATTGCTCACTATAACAACGAACAACTCCAGTAAGCAGAAGTTACGCGTGTTCCTTGCTTATTGCATTGGGGTACTCACACAGCTGCCTGCAAATGCTCCTGGCCCACAAACACGGCATTCTCGCAGTCTGACAGCACACACACAGTGGCAGAATGGTCCTTCTGGGCCAGACAAAGTCCGCTTATCCCAGAGTCCCACCTCCAACAGCAGACAGTAGTGGACACTTTGAGAAGGGATTTAAAGAGAGGATAAGCATTCTGTATCAAAACTCTCCAGCTTCCAAACATCCATGGTGTAGGGTACTGGAGCTAGAAATCAGCTCTACATCATTGTCTTTAATAGCCGTGGGTGGCCTCTGCCACCTATGAATTTTCCTGGTATTTTCCACATCCATTTATTGTTTCAGAACATCCTACGGCAATGAATTCTACAGCTTCCCTGTGTGGAAAAGCACTTCTTCTATCTGCCATTTTATAAAATGCTTTCATTACATTCTGCACAATTTTTGGTTAGATTACTTATGTATTTATTTGCAAAACGTGTCCCCTCAAATATTTTTGGTAAAATAAGGGGGGTGGGGTGTGTGACATTAACTGGAAACCATCTTAAGCTTCTTTCAGCTTCTCCTCTCTTCATTGATGGGCAGATTGGTTAGAAAGAGATTTTTTGAGCCCTTCTGGCATATTTTCCCTCTCTTTCTCAGCCTTCCTCTTCTGTTGCCCACTCCTCATCCAAAGAAGCCATCATCAGCCATGGCTACTACTGGGCTACGTTCCCACGGACAGCGCGTGCAGCATTACTACACGTCCCTGTAGGTGTTCAGTGAGGCTGAGGGGCAGGAGTGGATTTTCTGCTCGGGTGGATTTGAGCTTTTCACTTGTCCTGGCATCATGGGAAGACCTGACAAAACTCACTCAGCCAATCTCCCACCACTGCCTGGGCCCTAGCGTCTGGCCTAATCTTACACTGTTTTGTTCTGGAGGATCTAATTATTCCCTGAGCATGAAGCTTTGTAGGAAACAGGCATAAGAGCAGTTGCGTGACAGTTGAGAGCCTGTGATGTACAGCACAAACTGGTGGTCCCCTCTTGCTTAAACTCTTGTGATGCTGGGAGGAAATTCTACGTGACTCTGCTGGCAACTGCCAGCACAAGCCACCTGTTTGTTTCCGCATATTAAACATTTTCCTGAGAAACACCAATCTGTGCATTTTTGTGTGTTTAATCACAAAAAAACAAAACAAAAAACCCCAAACTCAAAACCTCAGAAGAACCCAAAGCCAGGATGGTCATGCATCAAAGGCCAAGCTCTCTCTGAGTATGGCTCCAGCAAGCCACTTCTACTGCTCAGATCTCCACTCTTGTAGAGCTGAAAACTGGGTAGAATCCAGAGAGCCCCGAAACAGATGCTCTGCCCATGCCAGAGATTTCTGACACACATTTACATAATGACACCACTGTGCATTGTCCTAATTTTTTCTCTTTGAAAGTACTTAAAATGTTGCTGTTATAGTTCCAAACTGTACTTTCATAAGTACTCCTGCAATACAGTTCAGCATGTGACGGACACATGCCACACTTGGAAACATTCTAGAAATTATTCTTTTTCCAAGCATTTTCCCTATCCCAGGAAACCCATTTTCCTTCTCTGTCTCAGTAAAGCATCTTCCAGACAGCAGGTGCTGGTTTCGCTTTTAAATAGCCCTTGACAAAATGCATAGCAAAGCATTCTGTATTTTATTCCAAACCAAATGATACCTATTCAAGGTTTTGTGATAGAAATGGCTGCTGCTAAATACAGACCTGGATACCTCAAATTCCGTCAGTCATTAACCTTTCACCTATAATCATCTTACATCAAGGATTTACACAACCATTATGTAATTGACCATTAGAAGAACAGATGCATCTGAGATTTAAAAGTCAATTGTTATATTTACAATTATGCAGGATTTTAATTCCTACATGTTAAGTCCTTTATTTTACTTCTCTTTTGATATTTAAACACAGCAAGTGGTAAAGATTATAATTACAATTGAGATTTAGTAAGTTGAAAAGTTCTGCTTTATTTAGTATTTGAAAAAATTACTGCAAATGCAACTACAAAAAATAACCACCTTAAAACTTTTCTCTAAATAAATATCATCCATTTAACATAGCACTCTTTTTCATGTCTGCCATAATAAATGTGGACAAAGAAAAGATTATTGTATTGAAAGTATATTCCACATGCAGTTCCAGGAGAACAAATCAAACACCTTTTAGAATTAACTCCTGTGCTACAAACAGCTCTGTACCTACAGAAAAATTTGACAGATAAAGTAACATCAACTAGGAATGAATCCAGCATATCAAAGTGTGGAGACAGCAGGAGAGTGTAGGAGAGAACTGCGGAACTGGGGAGGGGGGGGAACACGGTATTTTATCATTTCTAATTGGTGAACTTGTATTTTGGAAGGTCTCTTTAGCAAACATTCTTCTGCTTAAAAAAAGGGAAGAGAGCTGAATGTCTGTCTTTTTCTTGGGCTATTTTTATCTGCACAAAAGTTACCAAGAATCAGCCCCATATGGATAATAAGGGAACAGGTACTCACTTCTCCTCAACCACTTGCTTTTGATATTCCTCATACTCCTCTCTGGTCATTCCTGCAGCTGCTGCTGGATCAGAAGGAGTGCTTTCTTCTTTGCTTTCTTCCCCTCCACCTCCAAGTCCCAAATTCTTTACCTGGTTGCTCAACATACTTTTCATTAGAAAGGCCATCTTCTTGAGAAAAAAGGAGCTATAAGCAAACAACTACAAGAACGCCAACCCAAACCACAAATGTTTTCAAAACCAACTGTAAGCAAGAGAGTTTCTACAGGCACATCAGCTCTTCAAGGGTACAATGCTAGTGAAACGTGAATGCCAAAACCAGTTTGTCAGCCATAATCTGGATTAAGAGTGAACTCCTTAATATCTAGAGGCAGATGGTTCAGATTACTCCAAAAAAATCATTAGATGCAGCTACCTACTTTTTATATTAATACCTTAAGCTAATAGTACACACACACACAAATCAATCACAGTGTGCAATAGCATTTTGATGACTTCAGTCTTGAAACTCTCACTTTCATAGAAATGAAAACATTCCCTGGAACACAACAGTTCTGAATTAAAAATCTAGTTGAATACATAGCCATAGTAAAATCGTAAAATTCAGGCTACTGAGCGGAAAACCCTTTTGAATTTACACAGTCAAGTAAGATTTGAAAACTGGAACTCTTCATTAAGCAAAAAATCCAACCATTTTTATTCATTAATATTTTATCACATTGGACAGAAAGCACACTGAATTATTCTTCTTCATCCATTTTTCATATGGTTGGTTTGTCTCACAGATGAATGGGGCATTACTGCTATCATTACTTTTTTTCCCCAAGAAAGCAATCAGAAAAAAAGCAAATCACATCTTCCTACTATTCATTCCTCTGGGTTTATTTCAACTCTTCTCTAGGCTGTCTCTTTGACTGGAGCTGTGTAGAATACCCAGTGTTTTTAATCTTAACTGTCAGTAAAGGAGAAATGAATCTGACTGATTCTATATGCTATAATACAGCCTTGATACTTTCCGTTTGTGGATCGCTTGTGTAGGTCCTCATCTTTCAAACTTTTATTCACATCATTAGCCTCACCAGGTCTATTCAGGTGAAGATTTGCAGGATCTGCTACCTAGATCATGGACTATTTTGGGAAACAAAATCATCCGCTAGGTCTCAAAAGTTCATGATTTTGGGTTTTGAGCATTTATCCCGCTACGACTGACTGCGCATGCCTTAATGAAACATTCTGTAATTTTGATTATCTAAATGGTTCTCCCAGCACTCTCATAATTTCACTGAGAGACGGGAGGATTCCAGTTTGCCTAATGCCTAAATCTGTATTAGAGTCTTTCTAATTAAAGCAGACCTGTTACTATTTAAAAAAAAGCAGCACAGGACCTTCTGTAATCCTGGATTATTACTGATTAAACAAGAAACTTTAAATTTCTTTTTGAAACAGAGTATCGCTCAGAAGCAAAAATTCCAAATCACAAAAAAACTACTTCAATATACTACAAATACCTAGAAAGCATTTTTCTTGTATCAAAACTGATTTTATAATCGCTGTGCACTTTCAGAACTATGCATGTTACAAGAATTGTGGGAAGAATCAGCTTTTTACATCTGACCAACTCTGACCTTGATTACCAAAACTGTATTGTACTTGCCCAAATGGCTAACAGAACTGAGATCATAGACATTAGACAGCTAATCCCAATTTAAGCAGAGAATGCTGAACTTGACCATGCATTAGTCTGAAGTTGAATGCATAAAAGTAAAAAACAAAAATCTGTTATCCAGCAAAAATTAAAAACTAAAAATCCAGCATTAAGTTTATGTATAAGGTATCACTGCTCCTACCTCAGAGATTATGTCAGAATGGGCCTGGCAAAGGCAGTCTGACTTTGTCATGCCCGGAGAATTCCCCGGTTCAGTCTGCCGCCTCTCTGCGGCACTCGAAGGGTGGGATGGCTGGCAGCGGCCCTTGTTTCCCATCCCTCTGCATTTTAGAGAAGGCTGTGCCTGTTCAGGGGAGCCGACTGCGAGCTAGTGTGGGCAGGTCAGCGGGAGCTGTGCAGGCTGCCAGTGCCAGCAGAATGCACGACCCGTGTGACTGCTGTATCGCTGTGCGACTCATCTGGTGAGTCCTGTCCAGCTCTGCTCAGTGGTGCTTTTCCCAGCCTGAAGCAAAACAGAGATGGTTCTAACCTGCAACCCTTCTGCCTTCTACTAAAACCAAGACCTTGCTCCCTTTGCTGGCATTTGAAAAGTCCTGCAAACAGGCCTAATCTAGCACCTCTTTCAGAAGGAGCAGAGTCTTTGAACGAGCAGTCTGACTGCTGAGCATGTCCAGGGAGAAGCCACTGCTGGAGCACTCACCCAGCGTGCCAGGAGCTGCACACAGCCCACCTGAGACTTTCACCGCCGGGAACAGGGTCCCTTGCTAGCAGGCAACTCCAGGGAAGTGTACCGGCTAGACTTTGTGCTGTTGTTCTTTACTAAGCTTCCCTAAATCTGGGAATAAGTCTTGGCTGTACATTTTGATCCCTACAGAAGTGTTGCTAACACCACCTTCTGCCTAAAACAGATGCTTTCACAGAATCAACTGAGAGGCAAGAAAGCTGAAAGCAGGCTTGGGAAGGGTCTGCAGAGAACCTGAGAGGTCTTGCCCTCCAGGTCTTGAGAGACGTTTCAGGAACCTTCCTAACAGCAAAAGGCTTTCCAACGTTAAGATTCAAAACTGAAGACAACAAAAACTCCTTTAAACATTACTGGCCCTGTTAGCACTGGAAACTGCCAAGACACACGAGAGACTAATGACGAAACTTTGGAAGACACTACATAGCTAGCTGGTGAATTGCTCTCTTCACTGTGGGTTTAGATATTTATCACAAATCTATGTATACAAATAATGAATAAACACTCAGAGTGAAAACGAACCAATTGCTTACAGAGTGCCTAAAGCATCAGGTATTACGCACCTACCTTGGGCGTCAAGAAGGAGCAGTACCTCCAGAATAATTCCTGTTCCTGACAGGTGCTTTAACTACTGCCTATACTGACATTACAAACCACTTACTGCTTTTTGTTGATTACAGGGATCACAGGCTTAACGAAAACATACAGACAGCTGCTAATTAAGTGCTCACGTTGCCACTTCCTTTGCCTTAAATCAACATCCTTTCCCTCTAGCTTAAGTGAAATCAAAATTAAAGGCTCAGTTCCTGTTTATCTGATTGAACTGGGTGATATGAAAAAAGCCTGTGTTCCAGACCCAAAGAACACAGGCGTCTTCAACCCCAGAACAGAATTCAGAGACTCAAAACAGGAAAATCGGAAAGAGCAAAATCTAAAAGCCTGACAAAGAGGCCAGCACAAAAATGCTATAGGCAAGCAAGCATCCAAACTCCTAGCCTCTTCTAGAGACCGTTTTCCCAAAACACAGTCACAGCAGACAACTCCAACCAGAAGTATCAAAGCATTCTTTGAAAGGACCAAGACTCTCCCGCTGCCCTGCTACACTCCTCTAGAAGAGGCCTCTTCAACACAGGCAGAGCCTCAGCTGTGGAATGCCATTAACTCTCCAGGATCAGGTAGGACTGAACCCAGATCTCAAAGCGTTCAAACCCTCTGAACAACAGAGGGTAAAGAATGCTTCAAATCCACTTGCTTGGATTTTGTTGACATATAACAAATTAAAAGAAAAAAAGCTTACTAAAAATATGCATCTTTATTCAAATAAGGTTATCTCTGAACTCCAAGTGTCAATTTACATTAGTCAGAAACAAACAAATGAAAACGTCAGCCGTTTGAATTTAAAAAAAAAACAAAAAACAGTAGACAGTCTTCGGTGTTACAGTACTTGATGCATTGATAAATGTCAAATTTTCTTCAAACAGCAAGTTAGGTAATTTACAAACCATACTGTGAATTTTACTTTTTAAATATTCAGGTGTGACCATGTATTTAATATACCCTGACCAGTACAATGAGATTCTCTTGTCACCGCCAAATATTTGCTACTTATCATCCACACTTCAAACACAATTATTCGACTTGTTCTCCCCCATATCGTCAAAGTGGATTCCAAAGCATCTCCTCCTGTTCCTGAAATCTTACTTGGTAAGAATCAAATACGCTATCAGTGTTGAAAGAAACTTCTAGTAGCCAGCCATAACAGGAGGCTACACTGAGTGGCAAATATTCTTAAAAGTCTAAATTTGTTGCTATCACTTCAAGAACAGACAGGACAAAATCTGAGCTGGGCAACTGGGAGCTTTCCTTTGATCCAGTGAGTGATGAGGCAATTATGGAAGTTCCAAGGAGACATGACTGAAATGAAGAATTAAGCAAAGTTATCACTTTTTGGACGTTATGCTTTACACCTCCTGCTCCCTAATACAAAAGTCTCCTAGTTGCACATGGGAGATATGTCAGATCCATTAGCAGCATAAACACACAAGCTGAACCTCATAATGAAGATACAATTGCAGGTTCATGTTTTCCCCTAGACACCACCCCCAGCCTTCTCTTCTTTCTAACAAAAGACACAAAAGTCTGGGCTGCTCCAGCTTTAAAACAAAAGTTATGGTTGGATAAATTCACAGTACTAAAAATACAGGCTTCCTCCCATTGATACGTTAGAGCTGTTCCTCATTATGCCAGATATATGCACCTACTTATCAACATACAGTTGCTAGCCTTTCTGTGTAAAAAGTCTTACAAAGCCTGCTGTGAGAGAGGAAGTTCTGTTCAGGTGTTGCACTGATGCAGGAAGGCTTGCAACTGAAAGGAACAACACTCTGCATTTTCAGAACAATTTAAGAAAATATATTAAGTTTACTTAGAAGAGTCAGGGTTGTAACAGCTTAGACTCAAGGCACCTGTAAATATTTGCTGGTGTTGAAAGAACTGAATGGATAAATTCCTATGTGTTATTCTGGCTTATCTGAAAAGTTTTTTTCATTGATTTACCCTACTTATCCAGCAAGATTAGCTTGAGGCAGTATTTTCTCCAATTAGTACAGCAAAATCTTCTCAAATTTAGAAATTAATCTGTAAAGCTATACCACTTCCAGTATACTACATACTGTAGCTATGTAAATAGGTGTGTAGGTAGTATAACTTTATTGGTATAGCACAGATATCCACTTTTTGGACACTGTATTATAAGTAACAAAATATATTGCATAGATTTATCATTCCTCCAAACTGACAGGCACAATACTGAAGTGTTCTTCATTACAGTGAATTTGGCAGCATGTGTTGCACCCCAAGGGAGTAGACTGTAGGAATGCAGTAGTAGTGTGCTAGATTCCAGATAATCGGTATGTCTGAATCTGCAAAAGTTAACAGTTAGAAGTGAAAAATCCTGATGCATTTGTGCATTTTATAGAATTTTAAAAAAAAGAAAAAAGAAAACAAACCCCCTTATTCTAACTCCACACACAAACAATTCAAGGACAAAGTTACCACAGATATGTAAACAAGGCAAAATGAGTCCATTTCACATTCCTAATTTGGGCTATCCGCTTTGTTTCTTTCCCGAAGCAAATGTTCACATGATAAGCAGTATCAAAAATACATGTTCAGTCTCCTGCTTTTGATAGTAAAGCAGGAACTGACACACAAAACTGGTTCTATGATAGCTGCTAGATAAACAAACATGTCTGAAGCAACAGCTTTTGAAGAAATGGGTTAACGCTCAGTATCTCTAGTTTAGAATACTTGCCATGTCAAGATTTAAATCAAAGCATCTGTATTTGATACATGAAAGACAGCTTTATAGAAGACATATTCATACACTAAACATATCCTTAATAAAATCAGATTTGAAGAGGTATAAAGCAATGGTATCTTTGCTGAAAAAGTTTCACAAATCTCCAAACAAAATTACAGACAGACTTGAAACTACAAAAGAGAAATCAGTCCCACAGTATACTCGAAGAAACTACTTTATCATGTTTTCCCTCACTCCCTAAAACCAAAACCCAAAATAAGGAAATAAGCCTTTATTTGCTTGTTCTGTATAGCTTGTTTTCTCTATCAGGTATCAACAGCCAGACCATTAAAGGCCTTTCTTTGTGTCCACATGTTAAAAAGTGCTTAAATCCGTATTTCAAGAAGAGTTAGAATTAACTAAATAATTCTTAAACTGTTAATCCAAGTAGTAAAGAAATTAAATGTTTATAACAAATTTTTAACACCCACTCCCACCACCCAAGAGCAGTTGTTTGGGTTTTGTTTGTTTTGTTTGTTTGCTTTTGGTTTCTTTAAACTGATATGTCAGGACACTTAGTGGCAAGCTTTCTGCACAGATCATCCACCTACAGTTCTCATTACAAACAACCACAAAACCTGGGTGTTTCAATTCCCTCCTCTGGAATCTTAATAAAAGAAGAGGAATACGGCATTTGCCTTCCAGTATTTATGAGAAAGTTAGCTGAAAACATAGACCTAGATAGGGTCTGCAGTCTTCCACTATCTAGCATTTGCTCTGCTGCTCCCCAGTCTGTTTTTAACTTTAGCATTACCAGTTTAAATGAGAACTCATTTTGTTTAACAAAATGCAATAATTTACAATATTGAAATATATCAAACACTCAAATTTCCCTCATTTACAGAAGAGTATAATTTTCTGTGCATACATACTGCTGTTATGTACACACAAAAGGAACAGGTCATCAAAAGAACTTTTTGGCTGCTGCTTCTTGTTGACTCCTGAAAGAAAAAGCAGAGGAGAATTCATTAAGTACTCACAGTATAAAACTAGCTAACTGGTTTAAATAAATAAATATTTCATTTCTTCGGGGATTAAAAGATTCCATATCTTGCCAAAAGAGACTTAGGGAAATCAAATTTAAGTCGTACCACAAAAATAGGATAAATTTTTCTATTTACAAAGACATTGGTAGCATCACTACAGTTCCAGTTTTGCATCAGACATAGAAGCAAACAAAACATTCTGGCCAGAAGCCAGAAAAAGTGCAAGAACACAACCTGATTTTTAAAATACTTGAACTAAAATTTTCTAAAGCTTCTCAGTATCTGATTGGCCTAAAGATCATCACAGAAAAGGAAACACATACAACTAAGCAGTGAAAGAATTTACCTGAAATGGGATTTTCTTTGCCCTGTGGCACAGAACATATTTATTTTCCTAGTGGGTCAACCACACACAGATGCTAGAATTACATGGGCATCAAAAAGAACTAGAACGGACCAGCTCCTCATTTGTCTTAGAAGCCATCTTTGCATTTCATGGCATAACATGACACACATAAGAAAAGCACTCTCTCCATTTTGTAGAGAGGCAGACACATAATAAAAAGTTAGGGCTATCAGCTGCACTGGTCTTATATTAATACCAGTTCTCCTTCCACAGCGGTAGCAAACAGCATTTTCTCTTCAAAGGGCAATGCAGCTATTTTGGTCCCTACTCGTTATCCTGATTAGTGTGTGCGAGAAGCAAGAGTGAAAACTACGAAGCAAGTAAGTCCTTACTCTCAATAGGTTTTCCTTTCCATCAATGCAAATTTAATTTGAACATTATGACAGTACAAGGAGGAGGAAGACAACAGAGAAAACATGCCAAATAGTTTAAAGAAGGAAAAAAAAAAAACAGTCCATACACTATCAGTATCATGTGTAGGAGAGGGATGGATATGTATCATAAAAAAAAGTTCACCGAAGAATTTGTAAGATGGAATAAGCAGCTTGTAGGTACACATAGCAAAAAAACAAACCACAAAACCAAATTACATCAGATTTTAAGATAACAACTTCAGGAAGTCCAGCAGAGGACCATAAGGACGGTGGTCAAGAGCTGAAGTACATGCCAAAAGAGAAGAGAGGGAGGAAGTGGGCTTGTTCACCCTGGACAAAAGAAGGGGTCTAACAGCAGCTTTCTAATACCCACAACAAGAGGTTATGGTGGAGACAGGGACAGTTTCTTTACAGAGACACACACTATAAGAAAAAGACAGAATAGTCAAATTGAAACAGAGCAGGTTCCTACTAGGTATATGGTGGAGGCACAGGGAGAATATAACAAACTTCATTGTGATTATTAAACATTTCCAGTGGGGTCCCTAACAGTGGTAAATATTCCATTCTTCGAGGTTTTTAAGACCTGACCAGTCTAAACACGAAGCAACATGGTCTGAATTCAGTGTCAACCCTGCTTTGAGCAGAAGGTTGAACTAGAGACCCAAGGTCTCTTCCCCTCTGAATGATTGCTTGCTTTAAAGATTAACATAATCATAACATTACAACTGCACTTCCAGTCAGCAGTTCTAAAATCATTTGTCCTGTTGTCTTTAAAGAAAAACATACTTACCTATACATGATATAACCAATGAATAACACTGTTTGCACCGCTACAAATATGAAGAAGTGCACTGTAGATACGCATGATGGAAACGGTGGCAAGTCCGGACACTTCGATTTCTCACTAGATGGCTAAAACCCAAGAAA
Organism: Opisthocomus hoazin; assembly: GCF_030867145.1. Taxonomy (NCBI): domain Eukaryota; kingdom Metazoa; phylum Chordata; class Aves; order Opisthocomiformes; family Opisthocomidae; genus Opisthocomus; species Opisthocomus hoazin. The sequence continues at coordinate 81,114 of NC_134453.1, read as the reverse complement.
CACAATATTTGAGAGCAAACAAGACATACCATCAAAGCACTGTTATATGCAAGAAACAAAACAAGGTATTTATGACATGATCTAAAAACTGGAACACAAGCAGAAAACCGACAGAAATGACATTACTCTGAAAAATCATAATCTTACTCCCCGTCTCACTTCCTTCTTTCACCTTTATGTTCTCAGATAAACTGATATTAATTTGAGGGTTATAGGGGAAAGAGTACATCTTTGGTAAATTAACCCAGAAATCAAGAACCTTCTATGGGATCATATGCTAATTCAGCTTAATTTGTACTTAGGCTAGACTAAGGTGCTCCCGTGTGTGAATGCAGTCATCCTCCACACTTCGAGACCTTAAGCGGAGCCTGCCCTAGTGTCCCCTGATTAAAGCTCTCCCTTCTGTGCAGAAACAATAGAGCATCTCCTCTGTATAGAGCTGTCAAGTAGGGGGGAAAAACACACACAAAAAAAAGCACCCAGAAAATCTAATTGCTTGACCTTGTTTCCACAGGAAATTAGACTAAAAATCATGTTCTTTGTGCAAAACTTCTCATCAAGACACAGATCATGCAGTTAGGTCAAGCCAGTGCAGTTTTAGCGAAGCAGCTTAATGAAGGATTAATTGCTCCGTAAATTGCATGCTGGCTCATCCTAGCTTTTCACTAACAGCCAAATAAAGAAGTATTACAGCCATGCTTACACTACCAGCACATAAATTACCATATTTCGTTGTACTAAATGCTCAATGTCCCTCTTTACTACATGAAGGTGTTCTTTGATGTCATTGAAGTGCTGAGTCGTTTCATAGGCTCCTGCAGCAGAGCCAGGATGTTGAGCTCCACTGATCAACCTCAGAGTATCAGCCATGGAATTTCTGAAACAGGACAAACAACAAAACATCTTTCAGCACAGAACAGTTTTGCTACGAACAGCAGTTAATATGGACACCTTTTAGTCCATTAAAATTAATTTGAAATACACAGTTGCCCCAAAAGACAGAGAACATTTTTTCTAGCTTCCAAGAACACCTATCAATAAATAACTCCTCAATCAAACTATGATTTTAAAAAATATTTAATTCCGCAGACAGTTTCAGTTTGTACAGTGCACCATCTCCTGCAGTCATGCTGAAAACAAGACCAAGCGAATATTCTATTGCTAGACATCTGCTTTGCCTGATGGATGAAGTCTAAAACAGGTGTTTTATCTGAGGTTCTTGCCAAGGCTTTAGGATAAGCAGAGTTTAATGCAATCTTTGAAGAAAACCAAAAGCTGTTTGAAAAATAAATAAATAAAAGCAGTCACGTAAGAAATCGAAATACAGAAGAGGCTTTAGGGATAAGAAAAGATTTAGATACATCCTTGTTTCATGATTATCATTTATATGAGAAACTCATTTCCCATATGCATGGCCATAATACTTAATATTGTCTTCATGTGAATTCATTTTGCTTCAACAACAAATCAAATTAAATCTGTAAAAAGTTGAGGTTCCATAACTAATTCTGTTTGGAGATTAAGTATTTTTCTCTTATTGACTAGTTTACCTCAATCAATATGTTTATATAATTTTCCCCTACTGTGATGTCTCTTTTCAGTTGCAAAGAGGATTATTTTACAGCTAAAATATTTATCATGTGAATGTTAATCTCTTCACTATTAACAGAACAAACAATCAAAATGTATGTCTTTGTATTTCTTTTTAATTTACTTAAAACTTTACATTTTATTCAGATGAGAGCTTACTTCGATGCCTTCAAGGTAAAATCTCAACTCCTTCTACAGTGGTCAGCACTTTATCATAGAATCACAGAATGATTTGGGTTGAAAGGGACCATTAGAGATCATCTAGTCTAACGCCCCTGCCGTGGACAGGGACTTCTTTCACTAGATCAGGTTGCTCAGAGCCCCATCCAACCTGGCCTTGAACACTTTCAATTTTAACTTTCACATAAGAAAAAAAACAACACAGAAAACATGGCTTGAATACTATTCATTGAGTAAACTGACAACAACAACACATAATCGTATTTGTGTTATACGAAACGATATTACTGATTTTTAAATGGCTCATATTGATTGTGAAAACAGCAAGTTAAGCATCAAAACTTAAATGTTTACAAATAATCTTCATACAGATGCTGCCCATCTTTCACCTTTGCATCAGCTGCTCTTCATGCCATTAAAATTCAAAAAACCACAAAACTAAAAATAAATTTTTTTTAAAAAAAAGGTGAAAAGAGAAAACTAGTAAGGTACATATCTATTCAAAGGCACTATGACAACTCTCCAGAAGCACCCACTGCAAGCATAGCTATGCTACATTAGTGTTATAGCAGCTTTCGCTCCATTATAAGAACCATACAGCATGTTTAAACTACTTGAAGCAGCTACATACTAAGTCAAAGCCACACATTAAATCAATCGACACAATTATATCAAGTTGCCAATACACCACTTCAACAGAGGCATTTAGTAATTATAGTCGCTACTAAATGCTGGATTAACAATATACTTTTCTTCAAACTGAAGACTACCAGTTTTTCTTAAAAATATCACTTTAAGGCACAAATCAACTTAACATAGTAGACTACTAGTATTCTACGTACTTCCCACATAACAAAAAAATTCTTTTCACTTTCAATAAGAAAAAGATCCAAGAATTCGCCTTCTCTGTCATCTATGTAAAAGCTCACTCCCACTTCCAGCACATGTTAGAAGATCAGTCACTTTCCAGCGTTACATTTCCAGTTACTCCACGAAATGTACTGCAGTCTAGGTCGGACAGAGTTAGCCATGACTTCTGCAAAACTCTCAATGTCTACCTCACTAAGGTCATCACTGCAAAATTACCAAAAGGAATTATCAAAAATCAGCTGTTTGCTTCTGTAAGCCACTGCAAACAAAACTAATCAAAGCAGCTCTCACCTTCTCTCATTTCACATTTCTGGTTTGGAACTTATACATGAAAAACGAATGCATAAAACCCCTCATCTGTCCTAACTTAAATTATTATATATGTTATCCAGAAATTATTTTACATTTTTGTATTGTCATTGTATAATTGTTTAAATTCATTAATATTTACCTGTACTTTGAATTAGTGTTATAATAACCTATTTTAGAAGTAAGTTTTTCGCCCATGCAAATTCATGCAACCACCACCATGACCACCACCTAATAAATGCTGATAGTAATTCTGTCTATTCACACCCCTCACATTTTTTATCTTGCCCTGCTATTTTCAGTGCTAGAACACAAGTGTGACACTCCTTTTGGTCCTCCCCCTGCTCATAACACCATCCCTACGTAATCAACAGAAATCTGCACCCTCACCTTCCCCCAGACTGATCCACTGTTTGTTAAAAGCAAAATAACTTCCCTAAATAGACATGATCTGTATCAAATTTAATTTATATTCACTTTTGCATGAACAACACCATGCTGATAGTTTCTATTGTATGAACACACAAGATTCTCCTGTAATCAGACGATTAAGAAATCCACAAATCTTGACAATAAAATTACTTAGACAGTAAGTCCTTCTCCTCCGGGATGACCAGCCACGCAACAGCAGGCTGTTCATCTCTATCTATAAACAAAGCATTTCTTTAATCTAAGAAAAATATTAAGATGATGTTACGCAAACTCATACCTAATAAGTAGTCACTAAAAGGGCAGACTGCCAATGTTAACAAAAAAATTTAATTTGCTTGCAAGGTATAAAGATTTGTCAAGAATATTAACATAAAAGCTTTCATGGAAGAACAAGTGCAAAAATGGAAGCGCTCTAATCTTCATTCGACAAAAAACTGACCTACTTAGATAAATCACAAGAGCTGCCCTTGAACTAATACAGGAAAAAACCCAGAACTGCTTCCATACTACAGCATGAAGTTGTAGGAATTGTTAATCTCCTTTTTTTAAGCCCAAGGTAAGGAACGTTTTAACTACTACAAATGAAGAGTTAAAGCAACCTAAAGACACTCCTGCTAAAGACAGCAATTTAGAAACATCTTAGAAGCAGTACACAGACATCCCTATCAAACAGGAATTTTCTAAATTTCATTTTGGTAGTGTAGTACCTTCAAGGTAAGATTTTTACTTCATTTGGTAACATAGCTTGAAAAGGCACAGCAACCTCTCAATCAATTTTAAAAAACTGCATCTTAAAAAGCAAAATTATTAATCACTTGGGAACTTGCAAGCATCCCTGCAAATACTGAAGTTTCCTGAGAAAGTTAACTGGCAGAAAGTCCTCTGACAAAAAACCAACCCCCCCCTCCCCAGGAGCCTTCATGCAGTACAGTTAGATTCCAGTAAGTTACCCAAGACTGCCACACAACTGAATATATTCAGGTCAAGAAACCAAGGCTGTAACTGCCAAAGTCTCCTTTAATATGCTACAGAAGACACTGACATACCAGCTGATAGGCCTGGTTTGTACACAGTAAAATAAAAATTAGACCATAAAATATTCACACCCTTCAAATAACAAAAGTATTTTTTAAGTAAGAGCATGCAGCCCATTGCATAAAGAACAAACAAGCACTTCTATCACAGCAGAGTTTCAAAATGTTTTCCCATTTTTCTCTAACCTACAAGAAACGGAGACAAGATTACTAAAATGGTCTACACAACACACCGGCACAGGAAAAAAACCAACACATTTCTGTCTTCACTACACAATGTAAGCGACAGTAATTTAATATTAGAGTGCTTTTCTTTTTTCCTTTATTCTTTAGTGCTGCATGACAGTATGTCTTAGCACCTAACAAACCAAGGAATTTTTAGCCACAGCTGAGTCTCCAGTATCTCCAAGCATGGAGACTGCAAAACCTTTCTGGGGGACCAACCTACTCCAGTGTTCAACTACCCTGACAAGTTTTTTTCTTACGTCTACACAGAAATTCGTTCAGTTTGTGACCATTCATACCCATGCAGTTCAAGAAAGAGGAGAAGCTACTGGAGAGAGTCCAGAGAAGGGCTACGAGGATGAGGAGGGGACTGGAGCATCTCTCCTATGAGGAGAGGATGAGGGAGCTGGGATTGTTCAGCCTGAAGAAGAGAAGGCTGAGAGGGGACCTTAGAAATGCCTCAAAATATCTGCGGGGTGGGTGTCAGGAGGATGGGGTCAGACTCTTTCCAGTGGTGCCCAGCGACAGGACAAGGGGCAATGGGCACAAACTGAAGCACAGGAAGTTCCAGCTGAACATGAGGAAGAACTTCTTCCCTCTGAGGGTGACGGAGCACTGGAACAGGCTGCCCAGGGAGGTTGTGGAGTCTTCTTCTCTGGAGATATTCAAGCCCCGCCTGGACAAGGTCCTGTGCAGCCTGCTCTAGGTGACCCTGCTTCAGCAGGTGGGTTGGACTAGATGACCCACAGAGGTCCCTTCCAACCCCTAACATTCTGTGATTCTGTCATTGGGTACCAGTGAGAAGAGTCTGGTTCACTCTCTATCACCCCCACCACCTCCAATATCAGGTATTTACACCCACTGATAAGTTGCCCTCAAGCCTTTTCTCCATTTCCCTCAGCCTCTCGTTGTGTAACAAATGTTCCAACCCCTTCACCATTTTCATGATCCATCACTTGCCTCCCTCCAGTATGTCCACGTTGCTCTTGTACTGGGGTGCCCAGGCCTGGACCCAGGACTCCAGATGTTGTGTCAGCAGTGCTGAACAGAGAGGGACAATCATCTCCCTTGACCCACCCGCAATACTCTGTACGAAACAGCCTGGAATGCTGCTGGGGCTTTCCTGTATGAGTGTGTTGCTGTCCACGGTTCAACTTCTTGTCTACCAGGATTCCAAAACTCTTTCCTGCAGAACTGCTTTCCAGCTGATTAATCCCCTGGCTGTGCTGATGGATGGAGTTACTCCTTGACAGGTGCAGGACTGTGGAAACCGCACTTTTTTGTCACCTTATTTTTCAAAGTTCAGGCCAAGAGAGGACATTAAACATTTTCCAGATCTGGCCCTTGTTTCAACTGCCATCAAGCAGCAATGCCTAGCCCTGCTCCTACTGATAAACAAGATCAATTTACAATGGAAATGGGGGGCAGGGGGGAGGCCTATCCAAGGCTTATACACACCATTATGGAGCTCTAATCAATATATGAGCTTTAGACAGTCATAGCAAAATCAGGGAAAAACCCCAAAGTCAAAATATATGTCTACATTGAAGAAAAAAGTGAACTACTTTTAAAAAAGCAAAAATAATAATTAGAAGAATAAGCAATAAATCTTAATAACTCTTAACTACATGTGTATTTTCATTTGTACAGAACTACTTCTCAGAATTACTTACAAGCCTTTATAGGTTGTTTACACTAAACAAAACCTCAAATATACCTCATATAATATTATCCAAGTACAATATTATAGATTTTATTCATCATATTATATAATAATAAACTCACATAATCATTATATCAGGAGTAGACTGAATATACGGACAAGATACTCCGATATACTTTTATTTTTAATAGGTTCACTAGCTATAAAAGACATTTATGCTCATGTAGTTATCAATACTCCAAAATCAGAGTAACAAATTTCCATGAGGAAGCAGGTTATCACATTAGCAGAAATCGATTGTTTTTAGAGGGACTGGACTTATCCGTTGAAGTGGAATCTCATGATAAAGACTATGGAAATTAGGGGGCTTAGTGACCCTAGAGACATGAACTTACTTTAGTATAGAAATTAAATGTATGTAGAGAGTCATCACTAAGGAACTGAAACAGAAATTTTGAGTTTGTCAATATTCTCCTACTGAAATAATAAATAGGATTTAAAAGGTGGAAAATAATATAACATTCAAAACACAGCCTTAATATTTAGAAAGCATTTACCTTATTTCATTTACTTGTCTAATGACCTCTTCTTGAGTTTTCACAACTGTCTCAATCTCTTGCTGGGAAACCTGGCGGGGGTTAAGGGAGAAGAAAAAGATCAATATATCTTGGAAAAAGCAAATTCATCATGCCGCTGAAATTAGGCTGAGCTATCAATCACGGTGTATTTTTTTTTTATTATTATTATTTACCTGTCCTTGTTGACCTGGAAAAGCAGCTGCTCTTTTAGCAATCTCATCTGTGACTGCAGAGACGTATCTCCTCTGCTCATCCAGAATCATGTCCAATTGCCTATTAAGCTGTTTGATTTCAAGATGAATTCGATTCTGCCCCTCAAAGATTTGCCTCAGTTCACGATCACTTACAGTTTCAAAAAGATCATCCGCTAATAAGAAAAAAGCACAGGTAGTTCTTATGTATATGCATGGCTCATAAATTGCATTGTATTGTTTTTCCTCGTTCCCTTAAAGTTTCCACATGGCTACACTTTTTCCCCATAATTTCATACATTTGGTGTTTATTTATCATCATTGCCACAGCAAGGGATACCTAAACGGGATCAGAACAACTGAACGGAGATAATCACACATTCAAACTCAGACTCCATCTTATAGTTACTACTTCAATACCTGGGTATGTGCAACATAAAACAGAAAGAGGAGGCTCATATTAATAGGAGGCAGCCATCTCTGCATAAGCTAGCATTGTATTACCAATTATCCTTCAGAAAAGATTTGCAGGTATCAAGTAACAGCTACTTTTTTGAAAAAGTAAACTTTAAAAAGTAGCTTGAAATAGAGAAGCGTCTATACATTTTGAGTGAGTTCCTCCGCAGCTTCAACAACATCAGAAAGAAGAAGGTCCAAAAGACTCTATGGCAAAAAGATTGTTTCTTATCAATGGAAGGCTAGACAATATTTCAAAAATACAGATGAAGTTAAAATGGTGTAGGACCATTAGAACAGTCATAACTTATCACTGTGCAAAAAAACTGACAACCTGAAATTTCAGATACAGATGCCTGAAGTACATTCCTGATACATGTACATTCATACACAGTTAATTCAGTCCACAAAAGAAAGAAATAGACTGGCTTCCATTATATTTTTAAATAAGAAGATACTTTTTTTGCCTGGCTCTAAAAATAAACAAATAAAAATTAAAAATCAACAATTAAAAAAACAACCCAAGCAAACAAACAAAACCCCTACCATGTTCCATACCAGAACAATCACAGTCAAAGCACCTTGGCTAAACGTTCAAAAAAAGTGGGCATGAGTCATTACTGTAATTTTCCCAAATTAAATATCATTTGAAATCAGTGGAAAAGTCTGTTCAGTCCAAACTATCTTTAAACCAATCCTTGCTGAGAGAGGCAGACACGTGGTATCATTAGTGGAAAGGGCCAATTCTGCCTTACCAAGCCAAACTCAAAATTTCTTATCAATAGCTTAAACTGTAAAAATAAAGGCCAGAGTTTTTAACAATATCAAGCTGGAAATTTGGTTATTAGCCAACCCAAATATCAACACTGAATGCCAGCTAATGCTGTGGTGCTGAAACCGACAGAACTCAACACATCCAACACTGGGCAAGCATTAAAAAGCTCTTCCAAGTAAGCACACGTTCCGGCACATCCACTAGTCCATCTTTAACATAAAGATGTTATCCATAAAACAAGATAAGAAAAAAAGTTTGTTATGAATGTGCAGAAACAGCATAAAAAGATGACCTTTCAAATAACCAAAAAGGTCATGCTTCCCTGATCATCACTTAACAGCAGGATGCGGGACCTTCCATCCCTTCTACTGTTCCATACAGATTCTCACCGTTCCTGTCATGTTTCCATTCATTTGCTTTGTTCTCAACCCAGACATGACAAAAGACACTTTATATTTCAGAAAACACTTTACAAATAAAGTAAATAACATCAGTAGGAGCTTAGAAACATCAGTCAGCGTATCAGGCCCTAGTTGTGAATATGCTGGAAAGCACAAGTTTTCCTTGACAACTGAAAAATCACTCAAACAACTTGCCTGGCTGCCCTTGCACATCAGGATGTTCCTTTTGAAATTCTTCTTTCTTTTTATCCAATTCTTGTTGAAAGTGTTCAAATTCTTCTTGATACTTCTCTTTATCTTGCTGAGGAATTTCTGCATCTGGGGTTGGCTTTAAAACATTATCAAAGGGGGGGGGGGGGGGGGGGGGGGAGAGATTTTTTCCATGTTTTCCACCACTCCTATACAACTTACTCTCCAGCAAAGCTGTTCAGATTTCAGATTTGAAAACATAACATAATTAGTGGAGCACATTAATACATTGAGTTGAATTGAGAAACCAGACATTCTTATGGAGACCCATAGCTTTTTCTCCCCGATACATGCATACTTTCTGTGACTAAAAAGATATCAAGTTTTACAACAACAGACCGTTTAGCAATACAGAAGTATTCTAGAGGCATGGAAAGCTGAACAGATTATTTGTCCACTTTCCAAACAAAGTGCACCTTTCAGTTTGTTTTCTCTGCATGTTTTGATTTAACATCAGGCATTTTGTTGATTCAGTGTTGCTTCAAGAACCCTGGTCTTGAAAACAATTAAAATATAACTGAAACATTGCAGTATTAGTCTAATTTTTCTAAAACAGATGACAGCAGAGCTACGTGCCAAAATCCTGAAACAGGAATGCTAAGTATGACATCAGAGGAAATGCCATAATCTGGTGCTACATACAAAACATATACAATAACATATTTTACTAATTATGCGTGAAGATGCTTACTACTTCCTTCCCAGGCTCAGTCAACTGGAAGGTCAGAAAAGACAGGACATCATGATCATCTGTATTCAACAAACCAAACAAAAACACCACTGTTAGTTGCTACTGCTACATGTTACAAATCCTGGTACTTCCCAAGTCAACCTTCCACTTGCAAAGGGTCTGCAGGCAACAGCACCCTCCTGAAGTCCTCCCAGGAGTTTATGCGGTGGGGAATGAGACTGCACAACGTCTTGGTCAGAATAAACTGAAACTTATTCTGCTCCAGGCAGGAAAAGGCCTAGGCACATCAGTAATTTAGGAATGGGACAGGATTAATTACATCATCAGGGTCAAAAATTGGTATAATAGATCAACACTAGCACTAAAAAAAAACCCAAAAACCCAAACCCCTCTTGCAAACCCCGCAAGTCTCCACACCATTTGTCACAATTTTTAACATTTGCTACCTGCAAGTCCCCCTGTTGCTGCAGATATTCCAAAATATCCTTGTGATGGCAACACCATGTCTTCCACTTTCGCACAAAATTCATAGTCTTCTTTATCCGGAGTAAAGCCATTATTAATTAATACCTAAAAGGATAAATGCTTACAATTTTTACCACATAAATCTATTTGCATTAATTGCTTTGTCAGTTTACAGTAACGGTCACAAATACAACTTATCAGGTAATTCAGCAGCTCATACTAGGAATCAAAAACTATTTATTTTCTGAAAAACACTTTTCACAAAGAAAATGCATAAGCCTTCTATTTTAAAAAGGAAAAAAAGGCCTGATTTGAAGTTCAGTATGAACAAAACTCAGCATTTTCTATTCATCTCCTAACAGGATACACCACATAGAATCCCAACACATACAAAAATGCATTCATTTCAGTTATAAGAAGCAGCAAGACAAATTAGCATGTGGAAAGGAACGCAAGTGGGAAAGGGATACCACCAGGAGAGACGAAGGTAAGCCAAGGGATGGCACAGCACCACCTGAGAGTGCTAATGGTAGCAATTACACTGTTCCAGGGAGCACCGACAGTTTAGGAGCACATCTGAAATGCTTGTACACCACCACACGCAGTATAATAAACAAACAAGACAAACTGGAAGCACTGGTCCACTCCCACAGCTACAATGTCACTGGTATTAGCGAGACTCGGTGAAACGAGCCCCACAGTGGGGGTGCTAGGATGGAGAGCTGCAGGATGGATAGGCAGGGCAGGTGAAGTGGAGGCACTGCACTGATCGTAATGGAGAGGTCTGATTGTACAGCCCTTACAGTTAGAGACAATGTGGTTGACAGCCTCTGGGTGAGGGTTAGTGGGGTGGAAAACAAAGCAGATGTCATTGTGCGCGTCCACTATTGAGCATCCAGCCAGGATGACAGCACTAACAAGTCATTCTATAGGCAATTAGGAGAAACCTCTGGATCAGCAGTCCTTGTCTTTATGAGAGATTTCAACTTCCCAGACATCAACTGGGAAGAGCACACTGCTGTGACAAGCAAGTCTGGGAAATTCCTGAATGTGATTTCTTGTCACAAGTACTCAGTGAGCCAGCTAGGAAAGATGCCCTTCCAGACTTTGTTGTGAATAGAGGACTCCTCACAGGAGGTGTGATGGTAGGTGGCTGTTTTGGCCACAGTGATCACAAAATGGTAGACTGAAAAATTCTTGGTGTAATGAGAAAAAAGGTCAGCAGAGTTGCTATACTGGATTTCAAGAGAGCAAACTTTAAGCGGCTCAGGGAGCTAGTTAGCAACGTCCCCTGAGAAACAGCTTTTGAGGACTTAAGGGTCCGTGAGTGTTGGTCAGTTTTAAGAACCTCCTCCCCCCCAGAAACCTTGCACAGGAGCAGGCAATCTGATTGTGTTGAAAATCAAGCAAGTGGGGCACATGACCAGCTTGGCTGAACAGGGAACTCCTCGTGGAACTCAAGAGGGAACAGAAATTGTATGATCTCTGGAAGCAAGGTCAGGCTTCACAGGAAGATTACAGGGCTGTGGTTCGCATATGCAGGGAGAAGACACAAAAGGCCAAAGCTCAACCAGAGTTGAAACTGGCCAGTGTTGTGTCAGACTTTTTCCTTAACTTACTTTTCTAAGTGAGTTAAGGAAACCACTGGACCAATACTTGTTGAAGATGGTCACCTGACAAATACGGATGAAGACAAGACAGAGGCATTCAACTCTCTGTGCCTTAGTCTGTACTAACACTGACAGACCTTGGGCTGCCCTGTCCACTGAGTTGGAGGACCTCAGCTGTGGAAGCAGTGACTTCCCATTTGTGGACACTGAAATTGTAAGGGACCAGTTGTATCAGCTGAGTGTTCATAAATCCATGGGGCTGGATGGGATTCGTCTCAGAGCACCAAAGGAGCTGGCAGATGTTATAGCAGGACGCCTCTCAATTGTCTACCAAAGGTCTTGGGAGTCTGGGGAGGTCCCCTCTGACTTAAAAGCTAGCTAATATTACTCCAATTTACAACAGGCACATGAGCGAAGATCCAGGAAACTATGGACCTGTTAGTCTAACCTCAGCGCCTAGAAAAATTACGAAAATCATACTGGGTGCTACTGAAAGGCATCTAAAGAACAATGCAGTCGTCAGGCACAGTCAAACACGGGTTCACAAAGGGAAAGTCTCATCTAACTAATTTGATATCCTACTCTAAGGTGACCCACACAGTGAATGAAGGGGAGTGGTGGATGTAGTTCTGGATTTCAGTAAGGCTTTTGATACTGTCTCTCACAGTATCCTTCTGGACAAGCTGACCAACTGTGCGATGAGGAGGTTCACAGTGCACTGGATGAAGAACTGGCTGGATAGCAGGGCTCTAACGGCTGCAGTGAATGGGGCTACACCTGGTTGGCAACAGGTCACCAGCAGTGCTCCTCGGGGCTCAATCCTAGGGCCAGTGCTGTCCAACATTTTTATCAATGATCTGGATGCAGGAGTTGAATGCACCCTTAGCAAGTTTGCTGATGAGACTAAACTGGAAGGTGCTGTTGACTTAAGGGGCAAGAGGCCTGGCAGAGGGATCTAGACAGACTGGAGTATTGTGCAATCATCAATGGCATGAAATTTAACAAGAACAAATGCTGGATCCCGCACTTGGGATGAAATAATGCCAGACACAAGTATAAACTGCAAAAGGAGTAGCTGGGAATCAGCTCTGCAGAAAGCGATCTGAGGGTGCTGGTTGATGGGAGGCTCAATACGAGTCAGCAGTGTGCCCCGACAGCCAAGAGGGCAAACTGCATCCTGGGATGCATTAAACGTAGTGTAACCAGCTGGTCAAGAGAGGTGATCACCGCGCTGTGTTCAGCGTTGGTGTGGCCTCACCCTGAGTGCTGTGAGCATTACAATTTTACAAAGGATGTTAAGGTACCTGAATGCAGAGAAGGGCAACAAAGCTGGTGACAGGACTGGAAGGCATGTCCTATGGGGAGCAGCTGAGGGCTCTGGGTTTGTCTTGTTTGGAGAAAAGGAGACTGAGGCACAACCTCATTGCTCTCTGCAGCTTCCTGAGGAATGGATGTGCAGAGTGAGGTGTTGAGCTCTTCTCCGTGGGATACAGGACAGGACGCCTGGGAACAGCTCAAAGCTGTGCCAGGAGAGGTTCAGATGGGACATTAGGAAGCATTTTTTTTTACAGAAAGGGTGGTCAAACCCTGGAACAGGCTTGCTGGAGAGGCAATCAACAGCCCACGCCTGGCAGTGTTTAAGAGGCATTTGGACAACACCCTTAGCAGCATGCTTTAGCTTTTGGTCAGCCTGGAATCGGTCAGGCAGTTGGACTAGATGATCATTGTAGGTCCCTTCCACACGAATTATTCTATTCTAAAACTGATTATGGCGTAACAGTATCAACTCTGGTTCAAGAAATCCCTGACTCGGAGATCATTAAAGGCCAGTCTATCAGAAGTATACATCCCAATAAGGTTCTGGGCAACACAAATTTTCGGTCTCATGACTCCAGAAGAGACATCCCTTACTGTTCGTAGGTTGATTCTAAGCTTAGAGAGATTTTCTCTTCCTCCACAGATGCATTTGCAGAACTGCTAAGGTTAGCAGCAACATTTGGGCCAGAGGAGTTCCTAGATAAGGCATCAGGGACGAGGTGCATTCAAGAAGAGAGAGTAGCCTTGGAGTATGAAATTTAATCTTCATTCAAGAGTAACAGATAGCTTTTACCATTACAACACTTACAACACAGTACAAGGTCCACCTCCTTTCAGGTGCACTGATGTTTACTTTTAGAGAAACTTTTACTACAGAATGACAGCTGTGTGTTTTATGGCTAATACCTATTAATAGTACCTTTTCAGAATAAATCATAAGCCAAGAAACACACACTTCATAGCTGTCACAACCCAGGACCACATTAGTATCTTTCTCTCCTTATCTAGCAGGAATTCACAGTAATCTGAATAATATTTAAGAAGTCTTGAAGACTCCCTTATACCAGTGGTTTTCTATCTTCTTTAATCTTCAAAGCCTTACTATTTCTTGGAGGTGGGAAGACTCAAATAGCAAATTTGAATCTCCTGTCAAAGAGCGAACTTCAGTTTTTTAGTCACATTTCAAGAACCTCTTACAATCAGCTACAAAACCATCTGCAGCTCTCAGATCAGCTTGAGAAATACCGTTCAAGTTAAGGAGCTGCTCAACCACTGGAAGCTGAGGAACAGATGCTGGCTTTGGCACACCCCTACAGGCAAGTCAACAGCAAGAGAAGGGTCTGAGCACGTTACGAGTACGTCAGCATGACTGACTCTTAAATAACATCAGAAAAATCAGCAATAGCTGCTGAGTCAGCTCAGGAAACTACAGATGCACAAAAGTAAGACAGAAGAACTAGTCTAGCATTTGAACACACTCCACCTTCTTCCAACTTCTGCTACCAAGCTCAACATTTTCAAGAATATTGGAATGAACATATGAGGTCTCTGGGTTTTCAAATTGTTGCAACAATCTCACACTTAAAAAGCTAAGAAATACGAGTAATTTTGTTATTGCAGAGTACTTACAGTCAACGTTTTTAGGTAGTATGTTATCTTTACTCGAACAGGATAGGGCTTGTTACGAAAGTCCCTCTGACAGAATGCCAATGCTTGCGTGGAACCATCACTGTGCAAGAAGACAACTTGCATAAAACTATATCTTATGACTTATCAGCTAAGACAAAAAAAGCATCAATGTATCACTAAGCAACATTGTGATAACTTTTCCAATATGCAAGTTTTTCAAAAGCTGTCCCACAGCTACACTGAGCTTTTCTGCATTCTGGGATCAACAGTACTGGATGCTTTACACAGGACAAAATACAGACAGAATGCAGTAACCTGTTTGCTTCTAAGACACATTCCCACAGCCGTGAACTGAGATGGAAATAAGCTATAGTCCGGACTGCACCACCCCAACTAGACACCTCTTTTCTCAGAGAATCCCATGAGGTATCAATTGTGTTTTTGACAATAAACAGTCAGAAATCAAAATAAAACAATTAATTTCAGTAACAGCTAATTAGTCACTTTTGTCAGTTATTAGCTATGTGTGGAAGATATCGCTACGTAATGAAGAGGTAAAAAGTCTGTACCTCCATTTATCCGAGTTCACCTATCCCAAAGGGCATATGCCATTTAAACACCCATCAGTTGCCAATTTCTCTGCTGTTATTGCCAAAACAGTATTTTAACAAACAGAAAAACTCAAATGCAAAGGAAAAAAGTTTCATATGAAAGAAACCTTTATGTTTCTCAAAGAGTTTCATGCTACATTTCATCATCCAAAACAAACATTAACACCGAAAAGAAACTTACTTCTGATGGTCATACAGAAGTTTTCCATTGTTGCCTACAACAATCACTCCAGGATTGTTTTTCTAGAAAAAGAAATAGCAAACAAATAGAATAATTTGAAGTGAAACATAAGTAACATCCCTGATAGTCATTTTTGCTTTTGTAATTCTGAAGTACAGAAAGAATAAATACATCTGTGGTGTACCTGTAGTGTGATGGCTTTAGGTGCTTTATCACAGAAAGGCTGAGTAAGCACTATGTCATGCTGCACGCTTTGCAAAAGACTGCTACATTCTTTGCATAGTTAGGGGTGAAAAAAACCCCACACAAGTTAAGTTCCTGAATATACTACCAATTACCATCACTTCACAAATACAGAAATATAAAAGACACAGATAGGAGAAATTCATATGTAGTGAAGATACAGATCATAAAACTAACAGATAACTTAATACATCCAACTTTGGATACGTAATACTGGGAAAAACATCCAAACACACACTATGTTGACACCCTACTGACCTTGTCACAATCATTAGAAAAACCTCAGGAGCTATCTGTCAGAGACTAAACAAAGTCTGTTGAATACATCCCCAGTTATTTAAATTGCTAGGAGACGAGAACAAGCTCAAATGATAACGGCAGAACAGATTTACAGCGCTACTCCAGTTGCCTCCAGGAGTTTATGAAGTGAACTCCAGCTTTCACAGGAGTACAAGCTTTCAGAGTTAATCTCCCTTCCCCCTTCAACATTTCAATTCATCATCTCCTAAAGTGCACTGGTTTTGGCTGGAATAGAGTTACATTTCTTCATAGTAGCTTGTACGCGGCTTTTCGGGGGATTTATGATGAATCAGAAGCAGGATGCTTTGGGTTGGCAGTACTAGATATAGTCTACCTCTGGATGCTAGTATATTAGGCTGAGGACCAGTTACAGCAGCAAACATCTTCCAGCAACAAGGGGAATTTCTCCATACTGAGACTGAAGAAAGCAACAAGTTGTCATTAAAAAAAGTCTTACAAACTCCAGTATTTAAGACACATCAGACCAATACAGGCATGGTGAAGATTTCTGTTTTGACTAAAAGTGACACATCATCACTTCCTGAATAATGGTTTCACATCACACTGAACTTCTCATGATCAGAGTCCCAGCGCAATCAAAGTTCTGGCGAACAGTGCTGTCCACATGCAATTTTTGTTAGATGGCATCTTCAGCCAGCTGAACTATGCCAGTGTCCATACTCACGCCACAAGTCAGAAAAAAAAGGGGAAAAAAAAAAAAGATTTAAAAATTGTTAACAAGTTGAACAACACTCTATGTCTTGTCTTTGAAGATCAGAAACACAAATATCACCTTCATTCTTACAAATGTCACCTTCATTCCTTCAACTTTTACATATCATGAAGTTTGCTGTATAACAAAAGCCACTTGTAGGGAAAAAGCTTGTACACCTACAAAAATATACCTAAAACATCTAAAAACAAGCCAAAGTAGTACAGGAAAAGAAAAAAAAAAAAGCAAAGCAGATGTACTATGCATTGTTCAAGTTCCCCAGGATCATTCTGGACTGGAAAACTGGAAATCCAAACCAGCAACTGTCACCCCCATCTGCTACAGAATTTTTGATGCTGAACTAGTCAAGAGATTTGTTCCAAGAAAAAGAGCATCTCTGAAGACAGACACAGAAATTTGTGCTTCCACAGTGTCATATTTTGGTACAACGTGCCTCTTCCAAAGCACACATTTTCAGATACATCAACATTTCAAACTGTGCATGAACATTCCACATATCAGCTTATACAAAGGTACACGGCATTTTCCCTCCAAACCTAAGACATGAACCAATATTCAGTGGCAATTCATTATGTGTTATGCTTCAATTTTCAAGCAAAAAAAAAAAAAGGTGTGAAAAAGCCTAGTAAAAACTCTGTAAGGGAAAATTGACTATTTTAATTTATCCTAAGTGAAGGGGTGGGGAAGAGTAGGAAAATACCCTTTTTTTCCCCCCCCACAAAGTTGTATGTACAAAACAGGTGGGAAATTAATTTATAATCTTTGCTAGAAGTTTGCTTCTGACTAACCTTTCCATCATTGTCAAATGAATCGAAGAAAATTCCAACACCGTTCCATTTATCAGCTGCCCCGAAAACAGGACCTTCCAAGCCTTGCTCTTCTGTAAACCAGACTGCCTATCACACAAAGCAAGTAAGAGTCACAAGTCAAGATCCACTTTTTACAGCATGTCTACTTTTTTTTTCAGTTAAAAAATTCTTCATACCAATCCGTCAGCTCCAATGCGGCCTCTTCCTGTAACTCGAAAGGTCACTTCAACTTCCCAATATTCAAATATTGACTTGTTTTTTGTCCACACTGATCCTCTTTGGCTTTTCAAAGATGTTGTTATACGAATCTGATCTGCACTCGGTATGGCATCTAGAAAGGAAAGGAACCGCCACTGAATATATGAAAGACAAAGTATTGCAAGTTCTTAACTGGCCAATTAACAAATCTTCCAAACTCATAAAATTTTCTGGTCTCCTCAACTAGGGAACAGCTTTCAAAATAACTTTTTAGTGGAGTATTGAACCACTTGAGAGTAGTGGAAAAAAAAACAAAATACACCCCCACACCTTTACTTGCAACAACTTGACTACTACTGCTTTACAGTAGACTTAATCACCTTTCACTTCGGGCCACAACATACAACTTAAGTAGAACAACAATGTTGCTGTTAAGATATGTATTAATTAATTAAAAAAAAAATCACATTTAGTTTTCTGCTGTATCCCACGTGACTCTTCACAAATCAGAGATTTCTGCTCTGCTTTTTAAAAAACAAAGTCGTAGTTTTCTGTTTAATAGTTTAAAAGAATAATAGGCACAAATTTAGAGAGAGATTCACTGGCTTGTATAAATAACATTTATTTTTGTGATTATCTGCTTAAAAACGCAGGAAAAAAGCTCAGCTATGGACAGTTTCCTTCACGTCACGTGTAACACAATGTCAAATAAGAGTAAAAAATTAACACTCTTGAATTAACCAATATAAACCAAAATCCGCCAAAACACAGAAGCCCAGAAGTTACCGCGGAGCAGCCTCGCGTTCGGCAGACGCCGCGACGCCCGCGGGAGGGGACGCTCACGGAGGAGCAGGCGCCTTTCCGAGCCCAAGCGCAGCGCTCACCCGCGCTGCGGAGGGGACAAGCCGCCGAGGCGCCGGCCCCGGAGCTCCCCGGGCCCCGGCCCCGCCAGCCGCGGCGGGCTCGCGGCGCAGCGCGCGGGCGCGAGGCCGAGCGCCACCTCACCGCGCGGCGCGCGCCACCGGCCCGCGCCTCACGGCGCCGCGGCCGCCGCACCGCAGCCGAGGCCACAGGTAATTGCGAGCCGCACGTCGCGGACACCGGGGGAGGACTTCTGGCGTTCCACAGTCACCCCCCGGCCCTTCGGAGCTACGCGGAAAGCCGCGGGACAGGGCCCGGGGGGCGTGCGGGGCTGGGGGCCCAGCCCGCGGCAGGGCTCTACCGAGCGGAAGCCGCGGGGGCCGGGGGCGAGCCCTGCTCTTCGCCGCGTCGGCAGCCGCAGGCCCCGAGAGCCCTCGCCTCCCCGGCCACGGCCTGCGGCGACTCCTGCCCGCACCTTTTCCTCAAGCAACGAGTGCCTCCCGCGGGACCGGCCACAGCGGCCTGCACGGCAGGAGCACGGCGCGGCGCGGCCCCGCTCGCCCCCCGCCCGGCACTTACTGCCCGTATGCACCCAGAACGGCACCGTCCCGTCCGCCTGCACCAGGTGCGGCCCCTTGAAGCTGTACTTGTACTCAAAGCGGCGGTGCGGCTGAGCTGCGGCCGAGCCTTCCGCGGCCGCCGCCTGCCCGAGGGCGAGCGGCAGGCGGCCGAGGGCGAGCAGAGCACCGGCGAGGAGGGCCGCCGCCAGGCCGCCCCGCTGCGCGCGCGCCGCCATCTTGGGCCGTGCTGCGGGCCGCCGGGCACAGCCAACAGGGCGCCGCCCGATTGGCCGAGCGCGGGGGCCGGGCGGAGGGCGGGGCGGCGGCCGGGCCTCGCCCCCAGCCCGGCGGGGCCTGGGGGGCGGCCACGGCCGTGGCGCTTCCGAGGGGCGGTGCGCGGGCGGGAGGGCACCGCGACGGGGCGGGCCGGGGCGGGCCGCGCCGCCCCTCTCTGCTGCTCCCGCGCGGCGGGGAGGCCGCCGCTCCCCGGCTTGGCGGGCGCCGGCGGCAGCGCTCCCGTGGGGGGGTGGCCCCTCCGTGGGAACGGAGGGGTCCCGGACAGCCCAAAGCCCGGCGCCTGGCAGGGCGCCGGGCTGCCGGCGGTTCCGAGCAGCCCCGGGGCCGTCTGAGCCGCCGGGGGAGCGGTACTGCCGAGGCCGTTCCCCGTCCCCTCAGGGGCGCGGCTGGTGGGACGGCTGCAGGGTGCCCAGCGGGCCGGCGGCGGCCGTGCGTGCTCTCGCACTGCGGCCCCTGGCACGGCTGCGTGCCGGTAACAGTCTGCAGAGCGCTCGAGCGGTAAATCGTCTGTTCTCCCTCAGTATTGCTTCCTTAGCACAGGTCCCGCTTACACAGGCTCTACGTGTTCATTTTCAGAATAGTCGGAAATCCTGCAGAAAAAAAAGATAGCGGGGTACGAGAGCACTCTTCTTCCATGGCAGTGAGGAAAGCAAGCCTTCGGTGGCACTCACGCCCACGATGTGCGAGCGGACAGCGGTGGAAGTTGGTTAGTGATCCAGGCGCTGCTTCAGGGAGGGTCAGGTTTACAAAGGTGAGAAATGCGGACGCGGGTTTGTCAGTGTGCCGCACCGCAGAGCAGGGGCAGGTGTCCGCTTTGTTTCACTGGGGTGGCAGCCCACCCCGACCAGAGTGTGCCCTTGTTAAATCGATGGCTGAACCAATGGTTAGAACTTCCTTTTTCGTCCTGAAATACCACCTGTCGCTCTATCTTACAGCCTCATTCCAGTAGAAAATAATTAGCAGGAGTGGATTTTTTTCAGTTTCTTTCCACCCTTGTGTTTGTTCTACCTTTTTCGTATATATTTGTTTCTGACATCCCTTCTTTTCCGCTTACCTAATCTGTGAGTATGAGCAATTTAAGAGTCAGTAAGTAGGTTCAGAGCGTGCTAAAGAGGAGGATGATCTTGGAGTCATTCAGGAGAGATTAAGTTCTTTTTTTAAAATGGCATACATCTACTTCAGTGTGGATGAAAGTAAAATGTTACATACTCAATGGGAAAG
Organism: Opisthocomus hoazin; assembly: GCF_030867145.1. Taxonomy (NCBI): domain Eukaryota; kingdom Metazoa; phylum Chordata; class Aves; order Opisthocomiformes; family Opisthocomidae; genus Opisthocomus; species Opisthocomus hoazin. Next base: position 60,435 of record NC_134453.1, on the reverse strand, counting down.
GTAAATTCTCAGTTACAGAAAGGATTAAGCAAATATATTGGTTGGATGAGACGTGCAAGGAAAATATTTCTGAGATAAATTTTAGACGAACTTATATAAGTATCTTGAGTATTCCTGATAAGTTAATACTTGTTAATATAGAGAAAAAAGTACTTGAGGTTTTGTATAGTGTCTTCCAACTATATTCTAAAATATCTCTAAGTAAGAATATATTTTTGTTTGTTAGAGTACGTCTGTGGGAGATGTGAAAAGAATTGTGAGTCTCTTCTGGGCAGTTAACCAAGCAAAGAAAACTCAGCTGTTTTTATCTTCTTTAAAGATCTGTGAAGTAATTTCTCAGGTAAAATTCTAGAACACTGGAGCAGTACAGTATGCTGAAATTACTTCAGGAGGATAAAAAGGTGTATGCGTCAGAGGTCCAAACAGAACAGTATGAAGCCCTATCCTGTCTACTTCATACATTTGGCAGTAGTCTTGGAACTTATGCCAATAAAATAACTGTACCACACTGAAAAGACGAGAAAACCGAAAGCAGTAGCCTTCAAATAAATCTCTCTTACCCAGTCACCCACACACATCAGCAGGTCTGAAATTCTGCATTTAGAGGCACTGGCGTAGAAGTGATACATGATTTAAGAGAACAGACGCTGTACTGAATAACTTTATGATGTTATATTAAATTGTCTCAATTTATTAGTAGGTAAAATAGAACATTGTGCAGCTGCTTTTGCATGTATCATTCTTGCTAACAACTTCTGTCATTTGACTGATTGTGCCCCTTTGTTTTGTATAATACTTTGTAGTTGTTTTATAATTGTCACAGAGCATGCAAAACTCCAGAGCCCCTTTGTTTTGTATAATACTTCGTAGTTGTTTTATAATTGTCACAGAGCATGCAAAACTCCAGACTACTTGACAGCAGTCCATAGTAAAGAAATAGGATTTCCCAGAACACCATATGGTTATTTATTAATTACCATACTGTCAAAAAGGAAAAATCCATGTAGTTTGTATAGTCACTCTGTACTGAATGGCTCCTCTACACTGCAATAACTATCTCAGTTCAGCTACTCAGTTCCCTGAGTTGAAGAAGAAAATGAACTAATCAAACTATGTGCAGATGTATATGGGCACACACAAACCTGCACGTGTATAAATACATATTTTAAACATACGTTGGCTAAGTGGCAGAAAGTCTAGGGATATCAAACTTCAAAATATTTGATTTAAAAAGAGGGCAAATGACCAGTTTTCTTCATCTGTTCCCTCCGCGGGCCCTGCACTTGCACTGTTAAACCCTCATCCCTCTTGGTGCCAAGGAGGTTTGATTAATGCCAAGAAAGTTTGTCCTGTACATGTGAACACGTGTGTAACCATGTAACTATTCTGGGAAGCCCCCCAGCAGTGCAGACTGCATGAAAAGTCTTTATTAAAGCCCATGTTGGCTATAATGCCTACTGTCAAAGTTACCGTGGTCTCACTGAGATAGCTTCTGTCTTAGAAAATACAATCTCTGCCAGAGATGTCTCTCAGCAGGCTAATTCTACAAGTATACATTGCAGTTTGTGTAATGTTCTCTTAACGTGGACCTATTTATCATCGTACCAAGTCTGCAAAGGTATGGCGCTCCCGATTTTTCTATAGAATGCATAATACTATGCAGAATTTATACCAGCACAAAGGACTCCTGCCAATGCGTGCAATTCTTCAACAGCATAAACTAGCAGTAAACTTAGCAAAAGAGGTTTTTTGATGGTTAAAATTGCACATATATGGGAACGTGGGCCAATACAACTGTTAGCTGAGGACATGACCCCATCATATGTCACAATTCTGGAGTGTGGTCATAACCTAAGGGAGGTAGTAAGTGGCTTGTCTATGGTTACACAGCAGATCGATCTCACCTCGCTTTTTAGACAGCTACATCTGCAGGATAGGCATGTACCTCCGCTATGACCGTCCTAGGATCTTTGTGTAGCTAGGACAGAGAATGGACTACTGAAAAGGGCAAGGGTCAGCTCATCTTAAGTGGATGCCGAAAAGACATCAAACAAACTACCATAGAAGTACCTGTTTCCTCATATCAGTGGTGGAGCAAGCTAGGTCTGAGGCAGACATCTCTTCATCTGAGATGAATCTTGCATTGAATGGCTTGATAGTTGATTGCCCTCCTCTCCTTTTCTCACCATCCTTCAGCAACATCACATTTCTCTCTCTGCAGAGTTTCCTGCTTGTTGCAGTCTAGACCCATAGTAAGGAAAGTACTTGTCAGCATTATCTGTATTTGTTCAAACACAAAAATAATTTGTTGTATCTATTAGATGAGTCCTCAGTTCACTTGAGTCAGCCACAGACACTCCAGCAGCCAGGCTTTAATCATGTACCAGCTTTCCAAAAAAGGAATTTTTAATTTGGAGGTGCAAGTATTTGAAGACTTTGCAAAGAAAACATGCACATGCTTCAGTTGCTGTCACTGGCTATGGTAATGCATGAAAATAACAGACAAGTCGTCCTGATAAGCTTTGTATGCATGGTTGTGCAAAGGCAGAACAGAATTGTTCAAAATACTTAGTTTTCTGGAAAAAGGAAAATCACAGACTGTGGTTTTTTTATATAAGCGTTATTGTTTTAGCTTTCCCAGGCTTTTCTCCTGATTAAAAGCTTTTGTCTGTCGGACAATCCAAGAACAGAAACAGACCTGTATGGATTACACAATCAAAAAGGCAACACTCAGCACAGCTAAGGCTTTAAATGTTCAGAATAGGGAGTATCATGAACAACCAAAGTTTCCCTGCTTACCCCATGCACACTCCCGTTTCCATTCTTAGCCCTATCACACCTAGAAGAAGAAAGAAGAAATTGGACCTGTTTCCTAGGCCTGGTTGCAATAGTGGGTGTTTCTAGAGGGACCTGGATGGCCTGGAGAAATGGGCCAGCAGGAATCATATGAAGTTCAACAGAGAGAAATGCAAAGTCCTGCACCTAGTGAGAAATAACCACATGTAGCAGATGGGTTTGGGGTGCAAGCGGTTGGAAAGCAGCTCTGCAGAGAACGACCTTGGTGTCCTGATGGACAACACGCTGGACATAGAGCAGCAATTGCACCCTCGCGGCAAAGGTGTCCTCCAACAGCATCCTGGGCAGTATTAGGAAGAGCGTCACTAGCAGGTTGAGGGAGGTGGTCTTTCCTCTCTACCATGTAAATAATAATTTACATTCTATCTTCCTAGATTAAACAGGATAGTGCTCTTGCAATCTGTGGCTTGCACGTCCTCTCTTACGCTTTAGTTAGATCACTAGCAGACTCCTTAAAACTCAGAGGAAAAGAGTTCTTATGATTAACAACTGGCAAAATGTAGTTTTTAACATTAATTACAGGATTAACCTACTTACTTTTGGATGGAAAGCTCCCAACAACTTTCCAACATCAATACTTAGCAGCAACATAAAAAATTACCATGGATCAGAGCACGTTTCCACTAAAATCCATGGAATTTTTGGTATTGACTTGAAGCAAGCAGTGAACCACAGTTGCATGTTTCACAAAACAGAAATATTCCATCATAGAATCATCACAGAATCATTTAGGTTGGAAAAGACCTATCGAGTCCAACTGTGAACCTAATATTGCCAAGTCCAGCACTAAACCATGTCCCTAAGCACCACAACTACACGTCTTTTCAACACCTCCAGGGTTGGTGACTCAAACACTTCCCTGGGCAGCCTGTTTCAATGATTGACAACACTTTCAGTGAAGAAAGTTCTCCCAATATCCAATCTACACCTCCCCTGGCGCAACTTGAGGCTGTTTCCTCTCATCCTATCCCTTGTTACTTGGGAAAAGAGACCAACCCCCACCTCGCTACAACCTCCGTTCAGGTAGTTGTAGATACGGTCTCCCCTCAGCCTCCTCTTTTTCACACTAAAAAACCCCAGTTCCCGCAGCTGCTCCTTACAGGACTTGTGCTCTAGACCTTTCACCAGCTTTGTTGCTCTTCTTCGGACATGCTCCCACACCTCAGTGTCTTTTTTGTAGCGAGGTGCGCAAAACTGAGCACAGTATTCGAGGTGCGGCCTCACCAGTGCCGAGTACAGCGGCATGATCACTGCCCTACTCCTGCTGGCCACAACATTCCTGATACAAACCAGGATGCCGTTGGCCTTCTTGGCCACCTGGGCACACCGCTGGCTCATGTTCAGCCGGCTGTCGACCAACACCCCCAGGTCCTTTTCTGCCAGGCAGCTTTCCAGCCACTCTTCCCCAAGCCTGCAGTGTTGCATGGGGTTGTTGTGCCCTGGGGAACACCCCTTGTGACCAGCCATGGGCTGGATTTATCTCCATTCACCATCACTCTGTGGGCCTGGCCGTCTGGGCAGTTTTTTACCCAGTGAAGCGTACGCTTGTCCAAGCCGTGAGCCAGTTTCTCCAGGAGGGTGCTGTGGGAAACAGTGTCAAAGGCTTTACTAAAATCCAGGTAAACAACACCCACAGCCTTTCCCTCATCCACTAAGTAGGTCGTCTTGTCAGGAAGGAGATTAGATTAGTCAAGCGAGACTTTCACAGGCAGGATCATCACAGCTGTGTGATCTGTTTCAACCTTGAAACAAAGCAAATGCCTCAAACCTCTGGGCAAGCTTGCTCTGGTGCTTGAAGGTGTCATAATGGCTGTAGTGGAGCTGACCAAAATGAAGGTGTACTCAAGCTTCAGATAAATTTCTTGGTGGAAACTGCTGACAAAGACATATTCAAAATGATGTGCTGGGGTAAGAACTGAAGCAGCTGAAGGGTCAGGTGCAGCCCTTGCCATCCCTGCTGGAGCAGTGGTGATCGCAGAAGATCTAGAGAAACTCTGTGAAGCGGCTGTGTGTTGAAACGCCACAGCAAGATTCCACAGAGCTTATCTGCCATACCCTACCACCCAGGACATCACATTGGTAGAGAGTCTGTTTGCCACTATAAAATCCCTAAAACTCTTTCTGTAGGTGAGTTACATGGCAGACTGAGGTAACTGAAGGACCTTGCTGACTGCCTACCTAGATCCCTCAAGCACTCTGTTTGTTTTGTTATTCTTTCTTTTCTGAACTATTCTGTTCAATTTTGCCACAAGAAACTGAAAAGTTTTTCTATTGCAACCCAGAGTTGAAACTATTCCTACATATCTTATTACTTACCTTTTGTTATGATCCTGAAATGGAATATGCCATAGACTATAAGGCATTATTTTACAACTATTATTTTTTTTTCTTGTTCTAAGATAGAGATCAAAAGGATGTAAAACAAAGAAATAAACCAGGGACAAAGATAAAATAGCTCCAGAGCAGCTGGAGATAAATCTCAAGTGTTTAGGATCTCTAGAATTTGTTTTCAAACTGATTATCTTCATTCCATGTAACAGTGTCAATCTAACAGTACAACAAAGTCAGGTTTTTTTAGAAGAGGTCTCTCATTTGGATACCTTTGTTCCCCTGTTGGTTTTGCTATGAGAGAAACCAATCACAGTTTGCAGCAACCTGTTAGCCTAGCATTCTTTTAGACGGTAGAATATTCTCTCTTTCTACTCCTCCTCTCCTCTTACATACAAAAAGGAAGAGTAGAAGACATATCACTACACTGAGAGATAAAGATAATCGTCTCCTTCCTTTGTCCCCAGAAGAATCTGTGCCAGGCCTCTCTCTGGCCACCAGGCGCCATGATCTCCATTTCTCTTTGTCTTTTCAGCACCCGTCTAATTTTTGGGAAGTCAGTTTTCTTATGCTAGAGATGAGGATCCCACAATTAATAGGAAGATCAGGCCCACGTTTCTGAACTGACCCTTCTCCGAAGAGTACACTTTGGAAGAAGGAAGCTAATTTCCTTGTTCCTAGTATTATAGGGGTCTGGAAGGGAGGGGGAAGGTGACTGAACATCAGTAATCCTGTTTTCCATCCCTATAATTCCCCATACGTTGAATGTAGAAAAAGTAAGGGAAGGGTGGATATCTGGGGTCGATGCCTTAAAATGCTTTCTATGTTCTCATGAAAATCAAAACCGTTGGAAAAAATATTCAAAAATTCTTGGAAATCCCCCTCCCACCCCCAAATGTCATAGGGCTCATGAGTCCTGATAATAAGGTGTTTTTTTCAATGAAGATGAAATGTATGAAGTCTAATACTCTAAGGGAATGAAAAAGGGTGTATGCATATTTGTGTATGTGTGTGCACTCACATTGAAACCTAGGTGGCTTGCAAGAATCTGGATGGCATCCAAAGATTTATTATGGTTACTAGGCTGTATTAGCAATTGTGCATGGAGGATTTTTAAAACCTCATTTGAAAATGGAAACTCACTCCTTTAAAAGTCTTCTTTCCAGCCGTGGAATGCTGCCCTACAATCCACTGTGACACACAGGAAAATGTCCAGCGACTCCCAAATTATAGAAATTAGCAGTTGAGACAGGGAACTGTCCTTCCAATTTTTTCTGACTACATAAGCTCACTGCAGAGAACAAAAAATGTTTCCTATTTGTAAGAACGTTCTTGAGTTCTGTCCTGAAAATTACATTTGAATTCAAATACAGTAACAGGGAAATGATGTTTCAGCAAAGAGAGAACAGAAAATGGCTTACTGACCTGAAACCTTCTTGAATTAGCAGGGACTGACAGCTTGCTCTATTTGAGAAAATGTTTGCCACCATCAGTCCAGTTACCAGTGGATGGATGTTCACTCAGAAAAGCGTAACGATATCTGCTGAAACACCAAAGAACATGTGAATATGTTCTTGCTTAGCGCCTGCTGATCTCTCTCACACATCTAGAATGCATCTTCATAAGATACTTGCTTGGACGGGGCTGCATTGGCAGGGTGATAAATTCTGTATAATCATAATGAATTCAATACCTTAACTGTTTCAGATCCTGCTGCGCAATAGATGGTACTGTTTCACTGTCATTGTTCTTAGAAAAATGCCGTCATATTTTCCAGAGGTCCCAGCAGGACTTACCTATCTAGTCCTAGACTTACCTGTCTAGTCTCTTCCCATCTTAATGTTTAGTCCATGAGCTTTATGTATATCCATGAAAGCAAGCCTTTGTACGCAGACTCAAATTATTTTACATTTCACAATAGATAGGGGCATGCTGAAACAGACTGTGTTTCTTGCACTGGCTGTGCTTGGATTTATGTGCCGTGAATGAAACGTGGTGTGGAAGGAAACTGACTAGCTCGGAGAAACCCCTCGTTGCTAAACCAGACCTCAGACTCGTGGGGAAAACGCTACATTAGCAATGATACAGATATTGGCATCCCCAGAACCCAGGGATTCTTATCACTAACGATAATGTTCAGAAGCATGAACTTTTGGAGTGCCTGGAGAAGACAGCTGCTTGTTCCAGGACTGGTGTTTTTGCCAACCTCAAGCTGCCTTTCTCTTCCTTTTCTGTGACATCTATATGGGAAAATGGACCTGCAAGGCCCCAAGTGTGCTACTGCTCAGTAGAGAGGCAGCATGTATGTCAGATGGACAAGAACCATTAGATCATGTTGTTCCAGTGAGCTCTGTGAAACTGAGGCATTCCACTAGCTTACTGACACAGGGTGCTGTTCCCTGGAGACCTGCACAAGAAAGGGTATGTCCGGAAGGCAGTTGTGGTGAACATCTGACCGGGCGCCTTCACCCAAATCCACAGCATGAAGAGGAACCACAAAGATAGACACGGATAGACAGCACAGACTGCATTTGTCCGAAGGGCACATTTCTGTTCTCATTAGATGGTCATTAAGGATCCTTCTCCGCTGAGGTCTTGCCTCTAGAACCGATGAGATTTCCTAGACAGGCTGCAAGCTTAACACTGACTACCTTAAAAGCAGCAAAGTAAACAGTGCTGTGTCTTCAGAGCAGAGACTTCAGACTGGCATCCAGAGCATTTCCCAGAGCACACTGAGAGGTGAGAGATAAAGGACTGCTGTGTCCATAGACTATTTATTTCCAGAAATATGACAGTGCCCCACAGGTAAGGTAATAAAGAGAGCAATTATGGATTTAGTTAACAGTACAAAACCAATGCAAAATTTACCTCCTGTGCTATGTCAACAGAAGACAGGGGACTTGTAAGTAACTTGGTAAGTGCTGCTTTTGAACAACTCTACTGTTGGTCTGTCAAGATAGGTGGATGCCCTGCCAACCATGTATGTGACACCAGCATGCCTCTGCAGGGAAAGTCACCCTCAGAGCACCTCTGCAAACCAGATGGTGTGGTCAGGTCCGGCTTGGACTGAGGCAGAGGCGTTGGCAGCTGGGCCAGCCGCAGGCAGTGCAGAGGGGTAAATTGCCCTAGTCCCATTTTGGCTCTGCCGAGGAGATGCTTCAGCTGGCCTGTGTTCTCCAGCTGGGACACAAGGGGTTTTGGTTTTGTTTTTTTTCTGAGACCATGTGATAGCATTTTAGCCTTAGCACACCTTTATAAAGCCGCTCACGTGAGCAAAAGACTCACTCTCCTTTCGGTGATGAGCCACTGGAAACAACGGAGAGGAAAACCTCTGGGCGTCACAGGAAGCATCACCTTTTCTTATGATTTCCGTTTTATCATATCAGTGAAGGAAAGGTATATTTTCAGAAATTGTAAGCAATATTTTGACAAACCAACCCCATTTCATCTCTCCTCCAAAACATCTTGAAGTAATTTAAGCATTTTTCTTTTTGACTGAAGAGTTTCTTAAAATGTGCCACAATTTTAAAGAGACAATTGATATTCTGACCTCTGTTATTATTTTCTTAATTTCTCTGTCGCAGCCCTGAGGATTCTCCCTTGTTCCTCCTCCTAGTCCAGAAATCTGTGTATGAAGTGTATTATTTAATTTCAATTACAATGTTAATTACAGAAGACAAGTGGTTACTGAATCTTGCACCATAATTAATCGACCTGATATTTACTTACTACATTGTTGATACTAGATTAAGCTGTAGCTGGACAAGCAGGGCAAGGAAAGTGAATGACAGGAGCATTATCACGGCACACTGCCTCCCATTGGGAAAGTTCATCTTCCTTCTGAAAGAGACGCCTTCAGGGATCATGTAATTTGAATTCCCTGTGAATTTAGTGTCATCTTAGCTTGACCAGCTCTGGAAGAACATATTAACCTCCTCTTGTGATTTTCAGAGAACCATTCTAATTTAGCAAGTAATTAAGGGTCACATGTAGGATAAAGAGCTAGATAAGCTTGGATTACGCACAGGAAGCTTTGTTTCCAAGGCAACCCTAGCAGAGGGGGTGTTAATGCTGAGGTCAGCCAGTTAATGAACTGGGAATGGTTACAGGCTGCAAAATGTATTAGAACTGGGGAAACTAACAATTGCATTACCATTTAATGATTTGATGATAGAAAGCAAATGCCTACAAAACTAGTTATCACTGAAAATACTGGAGACAAAGGTTAGAGGCAGTGGGACCGTTCTGCTGAGTGAGGTCACAAGAAGTCCAAAACAATGACGCTTGACAAACCTCATTTTTTTTTAAGCTAAAATTACTTTAGTCATCATTCATGGATTTTACGTCTTCTCAGTGTGAAGCTGTCAACGTTTGCGTAAGCTGCCATTGCTAACACATGCACTCCATGCTGGACATTCATTTCTTCCTGAGGTTAGCCCTGACAGAGGTTACTACCTCTGTACCACTGTCAGAATGAAATCAGCCTGATGGATTTAGCACACTGAAAAGCAAGGCACTGGGCTTCCAAGAGCTCGGGATGTAACACACCCTCTGTTAGGGCTCTGGGAACTAATCTCATGGAAGATTTGACAGGGCAAACACACAAACATCACAGACACAGCTAAAACGTCCAAGCAGCTCATATGTAGCAAACATAAGCTGATTTATTAAAACATGTTAATATTTTTAAAATGGAATCTTACATGGGGTTTTTATGCTGCAAATCTCATAACCTTAATTTTGATGCTTTATGAACAGTGTGTAGGCTCAGTCTCCATATTCGCTCTTCCTGATAATCAGCAGACTTTGACAAATAAAGGTTGTGCTTCCATAACTCCATGATAACATGTTGCTGGCACCGGGAAGAACTTCTTTGCTTTTCTTCTTACTATATTTAAAAATTCCCAGATGCACACCTCCAAACTGGGGGTCTACAATAACAAGTTTCAGAGCTAATCAAAGCAGGTGCAGCTCTCATTGACTTATCCAGAAGTCATACCTGATTTTTCAGGGACTTGAATTTATCTCCAGGATGTCTGACTACCTCTAAGCCTGTGCAGCTTGCAGAGTTGGATATAAATTTTTAATTTGTTTTCAATACTTACAACTAATCAGTCTCTGAAGAGACCTAAGCCAAGGGAGCAATGACCCTATGTAAAAACATGGCAATAGACTTAGGGGGAGCAAAATGTTTTCAACTACATGTAATCAAAGCATTTCAAAACAGGATTTCTGTGGAAAAAAAAAGGTTGTATTGTGAAAATTGAGTATTTTTTTAAGGTAATTTGTTTCAGCTATAGCTTGGATGATGGGAATTCTGACTTCACTAGATGGCAAAACATCTTTTATCTTAGCACTGAAACATTTTGAAATAGGATATTTTGACTTTCATATTTTTCATTTTGATACAATATTATCTATATGTATAGGATTTTAATGTAATTTATTAACCAAAGGAACATGAAGAAGAGAAGGCTGTGAGGGGACCTAATAAATGCTTATAAATATCTGAAGGGTGGGTGTCAGGAGGATGGGGCCAAGCTCTTTTCAGTGGTGCCCAGTGACAGGACAAGGGGCAATGGGCACAAACTGAAGCAGAGGAAGTTCCGTCTGAACGTGAGGAAGAATTTCTTCCCTCTGAGGGTGACGGAGCACTGGAACAGGCTGCCCAGGGAGGCTGTGGAGTCTCCTTCTCTGGAGATATTCAAGACCCGCCTGGACAAGGTCCTGTGTAGCCTGCTCTGGGTGACCCTGCTTCGGCAGGAGGGTTGGACTAGATGACCCACAGAGGTCCCTTCCAACCCCTACTATTCTGTGATTCTGTGATTATAGAAATTAAGTATTTTTAACCTTATGAAAACAAAGTAATATTTCTCATTTTAATTCCAGAGAAATTTTCAGATTTCTGTCTAATTTAAAATTAATCCACCTAATTTCAGAAATTCCTTTTCTTACCACCTTTTATTCCTATAAAAATACTCAAAATTTCCAGTGGAAGAGGCTTTTCTATCAAGGAAAGAAGTTAACATTTTCTGTTAATATGCAGGCATTGGATAATGTAAGAAACATTTGGGAATCAGATTATTGTGCTATAAAGCAGCATAACAGAAATTTTATAAAGTACAAAGAGTAGGAGTGACCCATTAGATATTAAATGCTTTCTTAGTTCACTTGTACCATAGCTATCCATTGTGATCTGTGAGAGAAAGAATTGCACAGGCGTTTTTCAAAGCGTTCTTTAAAGCAAACAAGCATTCTCTGCTTTTTGCTACAATCAGATGACATTAATGTCATACAATATACTGTAACAGTTGGGGTATTCTTGTGTCTGGAATACAGGTACCTCTAACTTTGTGCCATGCTTTCTGGAAATGTGTATCCATTGTGGCTACATAAATTAGGACAATTTTCAATGCCACCTTATCTCTGGTTTTTTTATGTGCAGCCTTGGCAAGGAGTGGCAAGGAGAATTTATGCAAAATATTAGTGGATATTTCACATTTGTTCCAACAGCTGACTACCCGTTGAGAGCACCGACAAGCCCATAACATCTCTGCACAAGCTTTTTTAGGAGCAGCTTCTGTGCTGCTGTGTCTGGCTGGCGCTGGGCAGGACAGATCACCTCCCAGAATTGCTTCTTTCCTTCCCACCTGCTTCCCGTCATAGCCATAGCTCTGCTTTATTCTTCATATTTCACACTTCCAGGCTAAAGAAGTCACAACGGTATTTAATTCCTCAAGTGTTTTTACCACTACAGTTAAGGGACTTGAGCAGTGTTGTAAGTAATAATTTGTCGCGTGTGAAAATGCTATACAGATAGGGACAAAGAACATGATTTTTATCGTTATTTTGATTGCAAAGAATCAAAAGTAACCATTAAAGTCTTAAGTAAATCAATAAAAAGTTCATCCGGAGCTTGGAAAACCCAACAGTCATGCTAGGTCTGTGGTTCCCCCAGTATGGACTGACACCGAAGTTTCTAGAATAAAGTATCCTGTTTCAAACAGTACAATGAGGCTGTTTTGTTGCAGAAAATACTCTTGTGGCATGCCTCTTGGCTGTGAATTGTCTCCTGCACATTGTTATGTTGCATGTTACTCTATTGCAGATGACTGCTGAACAAGCCGAAGTAAAGCTTTCAGCTGTGCCAAAAAGCACTTAGAGATGCTCTGGTATGAATTTATCTTGGTATGGAACAAGTAAAAATAACCTGCCTGACTTCACAGAGCTGGAGCTGTAAAGTAATTTTCATACCTGTCTTCTCTAAGTCATACTAGTGTATTTAGGCAGTCTCAAAATCCCAACACCAATGGAAAATTTAGACATAAAGAAAGCATTTAGCTTAACCTGATTCAGTTCAGCATTTGATCTGGCAGATGTACCAGCCAAAATTTTACCAAGGGTAACAAATGAACCCTGGGATTAATTCAGACACTCCACAATTGAAGTGGTGGGAAATGCACAAACAGGCTATGGTGCGGCTTTGTAGCTTCCATATAGATATTGGCTATTATTCAGCAAGATCTGGACTTCTTAAATTATTCCAGCTTTCTTTTTTTCACTTTTCTTAAGGCAATGCTGCTGATGCTGGCACTCCATAGCAAAGGAAGTAAATGCTTGTCACTGTGCACCCAGCTTTATGTTCATATTTGCTCCAGCTCCCAAAATAAATAGCAGGTTAGTTAACCAAATGACATGAAGGGAAGTTCAGATTGGACATGAGGAAGAGGTCCTTCACTGAGAGGGTGGTCGGTCACTGGAGCAGGCTCCCCAGGGAAGTGGTTACAGCACCCAGCCTGCCAGAGTTCAAGGACCGTCTGGACAACGCTCTTAGTCATATGGTTTAGATTTAAGTAGTCCTGCAAGGAGCAGGTGATCCTTATGGGTCCCTCCCAACGTGAGATTTTCTGTGATTCATCCTCTGTCTCATACTTGCCTCCTTTTAAGGTTTTCTCAGCTCTAGGGCTGCAGAGTGACAACATTCAAATGCTGATTTTATTGAGCATTTTAAACATTGAACATCATCACTTTCCTCTTTAGTGAGAGACCCCCTCCTAACACGCCCTTCTGTGGCTCTGAATGGCTGTTTTTGAGTCGAATTTTATTGAAATGAACAATTGACCCATTCATGTTTATATCAAGCAGGGATAAGCTGAACGGATTTAAAAACATGTGAACATCTTTGAACATTAGAAGTTGCAAATTTAGAATCTTTTCAATCAAATGACCTGGAAATGAACCATGAAAAACATGGAAGCATCCCTGGCTTTGGACTTTGGCTTCTTGAGTACAGCCTCTGGGGGAACTGCTCGTGTGATCCTCAGCGCAGTGCAGCTTGAACTGCCATATTTTCTCGCTGCTGCCTCTCTTCTGTCTATATGATGAGTCCCTTTCACTTGTCAGATGTCTACCCCAGACTTTGAGCCTCACCTCCGCTACACTTCTCTCATTTGTTTTACCTCACCTCCCTTCTTTTTCTTGTTTGCTTTCTCCAGCATATTTAGCTGCCTCCTGACAATAGGCCTTCCCTCAGCAGCTGGACATGTTTTCAGATACTTCATTGTTTCTCTAATGCATTACAGCTGCCAGTCTCAATGGGGAGGACAACATAAGGAATGATCCCTGAAGCATCAGCTGATGGATGGAGAACCATCCAGATTGTTTTCAATGCAAGCACGCACACTGTACACTTTTCCCCTTTAATTTCTATACACGAGCAGGAAGGAGTTTTCAGTGATTTTGGTACCCGAAGGAGTAACTAGTCAGATAAAAGCCCCATTCAATTTAGTTTTAGTGAGAATAGCTCTCTGAAATAGAAGGAAGGGATGTGCCGAATTCAAGGGAAAACTGACACACACACAGACGCACACTCACACCATCCTGGTCAACCAACAGGCCGGGTCCCAGGACCTAGGATGTCAGGGCTCCCAACACCAGAAAACACACAGCACAGCTGACTGGGCTGCCCTGGCCTCCCCCATTACTGCACTGGGTTGCCACGTGAGTACCCGTGGGAGGATTCCAGAGCCCATTCCCAGCTGTCCTTGGGCAGCCACACGTGTAGACCCTACCCCTGCTCAGCTGAGCCCGCTTGGACTCAGGCTGTATTTTTCCTGGTTGCGTTCGAAGCCTGTACCTTCTGTTTGCAGTGGACTCCCACTGACCTTGGCTGCGTCTCCCTCGTCTTTCTTCAGTCACACTGAAAGCTACAAAGCCTGTTTCAGCCTACATGTCAACTATTTCAGTGTGGGTTCACACAGTTGATATTTTTAGCATCTCTGTCTCCTAAGGATGGAGAGATTTCTTAGTTTTTTTGGCATTAAAAAAAAGAGGTCACGTGCATTTCCCAACATTGCTCTTTTATTCTCTGTTAGCTAGAATCATCTTAGTGAAGATAACTGATCTTGCATCACAGGAGCCACTTCTTGCCTTTCTCTGAGATACTGCTTGCTTTTTTCTAGAGTGCCCAGCTGGTGACTAGGCATGCGTGCAGTATTGCAGAGAATCAGATCCCTGAGCTGTCAAGTGTATCCCTCATTACTAGTACACCCTTTAGTTTCTAATCATCACAGACCAAAGCAGTAGGCTCTAACAGCGGCGCCCTGCCTGATGCTATACTTCAACTCTGGAAAAGGTAGTAGCGCGTATGTGAGCACTTCATCAGCTTCTGAGCTACAGCCCCGGTGGCCATAGCCAACAAGTACAAACAGAAGATGGAGCCTGAAAACTCGGGTGTCTTTTGCTTTGTACACTTTGCTGACAGTACGCCGTGTCTTTTGCTCTCATCAGTTTCAGACAACCCAATTCATATGCCTTCCTTTAAAGCTGGTGGGTCCGGCTCACTGTACTACCACTGACCTGTAGCTTTTCCAATTGCTCCTTGTGCCTGTGGTGTCTCAGGCCACAGCACCCTGCACGCACCTTGTGGGCCTCACTCACCAACCGCCTCTGTCCTAGGCAACCTACACGGAGAAGGGGTTTGAAAGGACAGCAGTAAAAACCTGCCCACCCTTCCCTAGGAAGGATGCTTTCCAACCTTTGTGTATTTTCAGAGCCTTCTGTGATATTTTTAAGGTATTTCCTTTAGAAAGAGCAATTTTTCGCTTTCAAAGGTTGCCTGGTATATGTTAGGGTCCTTTGCTATCATGCCTTGTGACTTTTCCTTTCACATGAAGTTCGTAAACAGGCTTTACCTCCTTTTGAGAGGACTTACCTATTAAACATTAGCCCAAGTGAATTTGTGCCAAACTAACTTCTCCAGAGTGATTGATATCGAGGAAGAGTCATTTTCAGACTCTGTGGGACCAAGCAGCAGGAAGGAGGACAGGGAAAGGAAGGGAGGTTTCACTTACCTGCCTCTCCTCTGCTGTTTGCTTTCTCTGGGGACATTATTGATGGCAGCAGTGATGGACAAGTGGCTTTGATGCTCCCCACTTTCCACACGAGGTGCTGTGCCACTGTACTGAGCATACGCTGCCATCTGCTACCTGTCATGCAGGGATTGCTGCCAAATGCCCTCTGAGGTCAAAGATGAGAGATTTCTTGTCCATTGGTGGCAGATGTCATTAGCCCAGGCTTACAGATGAGATGGCCTCAAAATGCATGCAGGAACAATTCCCAGCAGGAATCAAATGATACTTCTGCTCTAGCAGGTGCAACACTAATTACTAATGTGATTTTGCCTTTGCCACATGACATCTACTCCATGCACTTTGCAGCCGCTGCAGTACTTGCCACTTGTGCAGGAAAGGTAAGGTTTCCGGATCCAAACCTACAAACAAGAGGAGGTGGTTTAGGGCACCTTTAGTCCCCTCATTAGCAGCAGCTGATGAGATATGCCATCCTATGGACTCATGTAAGTGGTTCCTACCTTTCCTGCTCCTTAGATGTGGTAGGACTGCATTCGTCCTCTGCATGTGCCCCGAAGCTGTAGCTGATGAAGCAGCAGCCTGAGCAAAGAAGCCACCGCTCAGCTGGACTGGGAACACTAGGAGCTGGGGAAGGACCCCAGCCCTCTTGCCTCTTTATTCCGTAAGAACAGGATCACCTTCACCTCCAGAAAATGAAGGTCATTCCTATTTAAACTGGTGCACAGTTGGCCATGCTCATTAGGAAGGGAGGGGGCCTGGGAAGCATCTTTCCTAACAGCAGTAAGACAAAAAGTGAACTGGAGGAGGAAGTGGAAAGAGGGTAGAACATGTTAAAGGATTACATCTTGGCATGCATAGCATGCAATTTCACAACTCATGTCACACTGGCTTGTGGTAAACCAGAAGCTATTAATCCCATGGGAAACAAAGGAAACCCAAGGGACTACCTCCTGCAAGCGTTCTGTGAAAACACAGCAGGCAGCAGTGACGAGAGCGCGGATCTCTGCACACACAATTGTACCTGCCTTGGAAAACACATGAAGATTTTCAAGTGCATGAATGGCAAAAGAGAAAAACAAAAAAACAAAACACAAATATATTTGCTCAATTAGCCTTAAGGGATCCAAGGTTTTTTTCCGCCCTGCATCTTTTTGGACTTTTTAAAGTAAGGAGCTCGGCTTTTTTGCCTATTTTATAGATGGATGGCTCTAGGAACACTTGTTAAGAGGAATTAATTGTAACTTTGTTCAGTAGGAAGTTTCTTTCTACCAGCCAGCAAGAAATCCCTCGTTTTCATGACAACCAAAAGAAAAGCAAGTGACCATGCATTAGAGTGAAAAGAATCCGGTTTAGAATGTGAATAGGGGTACAAATTACCAAGCGTCAACACATACCCAAGTAACTGGCTATTTGGAAACTAATTGGTTTTCCTAACTGTGGTTATACACAGGCAAAAGAGAAAAAAAAAGAACAGAGGTGAGGAAAGGGGGAGCCCTGACTGTTTATTTCTCTTCAGCGTGAATAGATCATCTGAGTTGTCTTAATAAAAGGTGCATTGTCTTTTTGAGCAGACTGTAGGTTTTATAGTTTCAACTCCACTTTCCTCTTTTTGTCCAATATGAAACTGCTCAGCAGAGGAGTTCTGAAGGATTTAGACAATTGCCTAGCAGTACTGAGCCCGTGACAGAGAGCACAAACTTGTCATCATTGGGCAGCCTCTCCCTGGAGCCCCAGAGGTATCACTTACTCGTAAAAAATGCAGCCTTGCAGCTATTGAAAAAGCATGCTAAGCCCACATGTCTGTGTAGACAATATATAAACAAATTCAGAAATGGCAGAAGACTGCGTTGAACATAGGCATTTGCAGTGTCATTTTCTAAAAGCTTGCAGAATTACTTTTGTGTATTGCCAGGCAACATCAGCAATAGACCAGGTACATTTTCAACTCTCCTTTAGGACTTGGAACACTTCCAGTAGCGGGGAACTTCAGCATTGGTCTAGAAATGCAAGAGGCAATATCAACCCATCTAGAGAAAATGTGTAAAATGCAGAGTACCTAATGTTACTCAAAACCTTTTTTAGGAAATGCCTGTGCACATGGCAAAACTAGGACCTCTGGATCCAGTTGTACTAGCAAGGAGTTTAACACTATGTCATCTAATCACAGTACTTTGCATAAAGCTGGCCAGAAAAAAACCCAAACTAGGTAAAGCCATGCAAAGCATTAAAAAACCCCCAAACTATCAAAACTATGTTTTTCTTTTCTTTTTTTCAAAATATTCAGGGTATTTCTGTACCAGAGTTGTTATTGAAAATGCTGTCAAAGTTATTAATTACATACCCAAATTCAGTAACTATATTAAAGCATATTTTCAAAACACAAAATTACTAGAAAGACCAAGTATTTTAGCATTGTTAAAGGCAATGCTTTACAGGTTTATTTTTTAATGCAAGCCCATTTGTTGATAATAAGGTAATTCAGAAGCGTCGGCCAATACTTGTGACTGCTGACGTGTAAATCATGGCTGTATGTTACAGTGAGGAAGGTGACAGGAATTCAGTGACAAAACCCCCCCTG
The DNA here is from genome assembly GCF_030867145.1 of Opisthocomus hoazin. Taxonomy (NCBI): domain Eukaryota; kingdom Metazoa; phylum Chordata; class Aves; order Opisthocomiformes; family Opisthocomidae; genus Opisthocomus; species Opisthocomus hoazin. The sequence continues at coordinate 42,303 of NC_134453.1, read as the reverse complement.
CCAGGGGGGTCCACTGCTCTGGCCAGCCCGCTGCCACAGCCCGTCTCCCTGTGGGGGGACGAGCTGAAAAGGCAGCTGGGAGGGCAGGGCAGACATCGCGCCCGAGGCACACTCGCCCCAAAGCCAGAGAGTTTCTCCTGGTAAAGGGGTGGTGTTGACTACAGGTAGGAGCTGTTAAACATGACCCAGGCATTTGTGCTATTTCTAACCTGCTTGTACCTCATTTTAAAAGCGAAGATATTCATAGAATCACAGAATGGTTTGGATTGGAAGGGACCTCAAAGACCATCTGGTTCCAACACCCTACCATGGGCAGGGACCCCTTCCACCAGCCCAGGGTGCTCAGAGCCCCGTCCATCCTGGCCTTGAACCCTGCCAGGGAGGGGGCAGCCACAGCTTCTCTGGGCAGCCGGGGCCAAGGCCTCAGCACCCTCAGAGTGAAGCATTTCTTCCTTATATCTAATTTAAATCACCCCTCTTTGACTGTAAAGCCATTAACCCGTGTCCTATCACTCCATGCCCTTGTAAAGAGTCCCTCTCGAGCCTTCTCGCAGGCCCCTTCAGGTACTGGGAGGATGCTGTATTAAATTACTTCAAACTAGAAAGCTTTCGCAGAATCACAGAATCAGAGAATGGCAGGGGTGGGAAGGGACCTCTGTATATCACCTGGTCCAACCCCCTGCCCAAGCAGGGTCACCCACAGCAGGCTGCACAGGACCTTGTCCAGGCGGGTCTTGAATATCTCCAGAGAAGGAGACTCCACAGCCTCCCTGGGCAGCCTGGGCCAGGGCTCCGTCACCCTCAGAGGGAAGAAGTTCTTCCTCGGGTTCAGCTGGAGCTTCCTCTGGTTCAGTTTGTGCCCGTTGCCCCTTGTCCTGTCGCTGGGCACCACTGGAAAGAGTCTGGCCCCGTCCTCCTGACACCCACCCTGCAGATATTTTGAGGCATTTGTAAGGTCCCCTCGCAGCCTTCTCTTCTCCAGGCTGAACAAGCCCAGCTCCCTCAGCCTCTCCTTGTAGGAGAGATGCTCCAGTCCCCTCCTCATCCTTGTAGCCCTCCTCTGGACTCTCTCCAGGAGTTCCCCAAGCTTCCCTTCCCACTCTAGTCCGGCCAGCAAGGCTGTGGTTCCACCGGGTGCAGCTGCAGCGCTGCCGTGCCCTGCTGCCTCCCCATGGGGTGCGGCCTGTCCCGTGGCTGCGACGCTGCACCCACTGCAGCTGGTCAGGGCTACCCGCGGGCAGCGTCGCGAGGCCCAGCTGCCACAGCCAGAAAGCACTGCCATTTCCCTGGGCTGCGGAGGGGGACATGGCAAGCAGCTTGCCGGTGGGCAGCAAAGGGGTGAGATGGATCCAACCCACTAGCCTGCATTTTTCCAAGAGAAGGTAAAACCTGCCTCCAGAGCAGTCCTCATGGAATGGCCTCTGCGGCCGCAGGGCCTGCCTCTGGCCACCCAAGCTCGGCACCCCACACTGGGCACCCACCACCAGCCTCCATGCCTGCGGCTGCTGGGCAGCCACCAGGCCATCCCCCAGGTGATGGAGAGTGGGCTGGCAGTGCAGGCAGAACGTGCACAGGCACCATTTCCCTGCTCAGGCTGCGTGCTGGGGAATGGAGGTAGCCAGCACAGGGGTCTCATGGCGTGGGGCGTCACATGGCATGGTGTGTCACACAGCATGGTGTGTCACACGGCATGGTGTGTCATATGGCATGGTGTGTCACACGGCATGGTGTGTCATATGGCATGGTGTGTCACATGGCATGGTGTGTCATATGGCATGGTGTGTCGCACGGCATGGTGTGTCACACGGCATGGTGTGTCATATGGCATGGTGTGTCACACGGCATGGTGTGTCGCACGGCATGGTGTGTCACATGGCATGGTATGTCACATGGCATGGTGTGTCGCACGGCATGGTGTGGCGTGGTGCAGCGTGGCGCAGGGCTTGTGGGTAACCTCGCCAGGTACCGGCGTGCTCTGGCACACCTCTGAGGTGCCCAGGCTGCCAGCCAAAGTGGCAGGCATTGATTTGTTGCTGGTGTTGCCCCTTTTCTCACAAGCCTCGAATGCTCACAGCCCTTTGCTTCAATTGCGTCCTTGCCCTTCACGCTCGTGTTCACGCCGGCAGGGAGGCACGCCGATGTACGGCCTTGGGTACACATTTGTACCGGGGGTGGCTTTAGGGTTGGTTTGGTTTTAGTTTTTTGAGGTTGGTTGGGTTTGTGGTTTTTTGGGTGGTAGTTTGCTTTTGGTTTTTTTTTTTTTTTTTTGCTCAGCCCTCATTAACTCCACTCACGCTGTCTTACTCTGTTTGCCAGTGCTTAAGCAGTGCTTTTTTAAAAAAGCAACCAATTAGCACCTCATCAGCTCCAATTAGAGGAGACAAAAGCAGTGTAAAGATAACTCAATGAGAGGGGGTGGCACAACATCATGTAATCACTTAAGACAGCGGTGAGTATTCTCTGTGTTGGCTATGCTGGGCCTATTCACCTTTTTTTTCTTCTCTCTGGATGCATTTAAGACTTTTTTCCCCCCTTTCTTTCTTTCTTTCTTTCTTTTTTTTTTTTTTTTTTTTTTTCCTTTTTTTTTTTTTTCTGGGAAGCCGGGCCTCCCAGAAGTCTCAGAGTCTCTCATTCAGGGCTACCTGTTTACAGCTCACCGAACAGAAGGACCTAAACAATTCTATATTGTACGCCTAGTGCTTCCTTAAACTTAGGCCTCCACAATGGCATGTTTTCAGAAGCTGGGCAGAGTAAGTTAAAGGCTGGCTTTATACTCATTAAGTGTTCTGCTTGTACTGTCTTCTAATTACATGGCAGGGCAACAATGTATTTTTTTTTCAATGGAGTTCTTTGGAGCAGTTAATTTGGTGCCTGTACTAAATGCCCCAAAACATTAATTAGTGTGGAAGGAACCCTAATTTCCTTGGCGGCTTTCCTCTCCATTTACTTCCCTTGTTTTCACATAGGCTTGGATGAGCCTCTATAATGAAATTACCTCATTAATGCCTTTATTCTTGCAGAGTAACTCATTCAAGATCTACCATTTAGTTTTAATTTAATGCTGTCAAAAGCAAAAGGTGCATTCATGTCTTTGATTAGTGCATTTTTTTCTCTCTAAAGAGTGGACAGATTTAAATTATTAAGATGGCAAGTAGTGAGTTATAATTGGATACAAGAAGCACTTCAGTGAATATTAAATGCTTTCAAAGCCTGGCCTATGTGGTCTGCTGACTATTAACTGTGTCCAGTGAGTTATTCTGTGGGTTTTGAATTAATGGCACCTTAGCTACTGTGAAGCAAATTAAGTTTAATTTTGTTTATAAAAAACGGTGAAGTTGCGTTTATCAACATGACATTTAGTTGTAGCAGAGCTCAGTTTTCCCCATTGTCCTGTACTGACCTCATGGCTTGGTTAGTACTGCTAACCAGGGTCTCATCCTGTACTTCACAGCCATGCAATGTCTAGCTTGAGACTTTGCTATGTACGGCCCCAGTGGGATAAGGCCTTTATTTGCAAGAACTACAGAGTTCTAAATATTGTCAAACAGGAACCACCTTATCCACATTTGACCACACTGATTATTTGCTTGCAGAGTACAGTGGCACAAAGTATATCTCCTATTAATGGTGAATGCACAGTTACAAACTGTTCAGATACCAGCAACTGAGCAGACAGGATTTAACATCTTTCTTTAATTCTTTCTCTTCTCCCTCTGTTCATCTAGAACTCCTGTCACAAAATACCTGAGATGCATCGGAGAAATGTGTATGTCGGAAGAATTAAGCAAGCTGTAGTCTGCTTGGCAGATCCATATTAGAGTTTAAGGTGTGGCTTCAGTGCTACCAGAGGTCAAAAATCAGTCACTTGCATGGGGACAGGACCTCTGGAGGGTTCTAGTGTAACCCTCTGCTCAAAGCAGGCACAGTCACATCAGCTTGGTCACAGCCTTGTCCAGGGCCTTTAAGTTTTGAGCATCTCCAAAGACAGAGATCCCACAGCCTCTCTGGGCCCCCGTTCCAGTGTCTACCCACTTCCACAGTGACGTTTTCCTTATGTAATTAGAAGGAAATTATTATATTTTAAATGCAAGCATTAAATATGACATGATAACTTGAATTGATAAAATTTCATAACATAAATGGTAACTTTATTATATTAAATAGTATATTTATTGTAAATATTTGATACATTTATTGCACTGCTTTCTGCCATGAGTCCGTGCAGTGTAGACTGGATATGTCCCTATTATCTGACTCCTAACTCTGGGTTTATGCTGGGTTTCATGTGAGGACCATCTGGCATGAAGATGTGGAAGACATGGAGGTTTTCTTGCATGTGTGGTTTTCCAGCTCGGAGTGCCTGAGACAGAGCAAGTGCTGTAAGCTTGAAGAGTGTGCATTGCCTCTGTGCAGTGCGGTGTTAGGGTGTATGATGTGGTTTGATGCATAAAACCTGCAGAAGGCGGCTGCAAAGTCTTCAGGGAACCAGTTCTGATACAGTCCCATCTGTCCTGTCCATCATCAATGATACCCAGCAAGTGCTATTGCTCTGTGGTGCACCAGAGCCCTCTCATAAATTGCTACTTAGCAGGGGCCAAAATTGTGCTAGCAGCTGTGCTTGCTAGCAGTTATGCAGTGTGAGTGACTGGGGTCCAAAAGCTGAGCTTAGCTCTCTGGCTTTGGCTTATTTTGCAGAGAGAACAAGCCACAAAGTCCTGTTTCTGTCCTAGGTCAGCTAAGAACAGCGTGGGTGGTGCTAGAGCTAGCTAAGTCCAATCGTTATGCAGATACCAAATGTTTCTCTGTACCACATGAGGGCCCTGGTCCAGGGAGTTTTCTCAGTGTAATGTATGCTGTCAAACCTGGGCTTCTCCTGACATCCAATGGCTTTCTCCCCCAGGTCCCTACAAGTCCAGTGACTGAAGCATACGCTCAAGAAGCAAGATAGGCAGCCCAATTCTCTCCTTATCTCCAGGAAATATGCACGTTTCAAATGATCACACCATGTCTTTCTAGGAGAAAGGGGAAGGAATGGTTCTTGCTATCCACTTCTTTCCCTCTGAAACATGTCATTATGCAGAAAAAGAGTCAGAGTAGACAAGACCCTCGGGCTGGAAGCTAGAGCTGTGTTTGGTCTCTGCTCCAAGAACTGTCCCTGTATTTTATGTTTGTATGATTAATAGAATAACATAGTACTAGGAACAGAGACAAGGAACCAGGAGTCCTCTTCAAGGTGAGGGTCCTTGCTGCAGGATCACAGGAGTCATGTACAGAGTTCAGCTTCTGCTCCTTCCACTCTGGGGACTATCAGATGCTGAGAGCAGCTAGGGAGCCTGTTCACCAAAACAGCAAGTTGTATGTGGTGAACCCAGGGATAAAAGAGAGTGGCTGCAGATAGTGGCTCGGTGAAAAACTAGGCTTAGTCGGAGTGTGGATCCCAAGCCTTATTTTCCACAGCCTGAAGACGCTGTGGGACACACAGATGTGACCTCTGACGGGTGAACGCTGGTGAGTTCTATGCTCAGGCAGGAGGCTTAGGCAGATGAAAGCAAGCACCAAGTATGAGCAGCAAGAATCACAACCAAGAAACGAGAAGGATCAACTGAAGTGACGGTTCAAACACGTTTTAATTCCTCAGCAAGTATAGCACAAACAGAAACAGCAGAACCTGGGTGTATGAGGTGGGCATAAGGCGAGAAGCAAGGGAAAGGTAACAGGCCAGCAGGGCTCTCAGGTGGCGGGCTGGGCACGGGCGTCCCAGGGAAAGCTCGTGCTGCCCAAGAGATTCAACGGCACAGCGGTGTCAGCCTGGCTCTGTCCTTGCTGGCCCATGGCACGCGCTTTGCGGGCAGGGCGCTGGCAGCGCTTCGCTGTGCAGACGCGCTGCGCTTGGCAGCAGTGGTGCACAACTTGACGGCTGCCATTTGCTCCCACCTCTGTGGCATTAAACTGACTGTGGGACCAGGCCAGGAGTTAGGTTAAAAACAGCACCCCTTCCTCCCCCCTTCACTGACAGGTTAATTTTAAGTTCCCTGCTGGAGTTTGTTGCACCGTGCCCCCATCCTTGGGCTGGAGGAAGCAGAAAGCGCAGCAGAGAGGGGTGAGACAGGCTGAACGTGGCTTAGCCATGATGGAAATGCCCGTCTCTCCTTGAGTGGGAGATGGTTTAAAACAGCTTTAAGGCAGGACACACATCTGAGGACCGTGTCTTCACCATCCGCTTATCAAGCAGGATGCCTCATGGGGGCGGCCGGCTGCGCACCAGGGCACCAACTGCCGGCGGAGGAAGCACCGGCTGCGGCGCTTTGGATGATATTTCTTAGCATTACTAACTTGCCAGAATATCTATTGAAATATAATTTTACATTGTATCTTGTCTTACCATACGATGTCTTAAACTGGTAAAGTCTTCTTAATGATTCTGGAAAAGATTCAGTTAAAAAGCATGCTTTGATGTCTCCTGCTCTCATGCTCATGCTCTGACTTCAGAAAGATGCAGTTACAAAAAACCTGGGGAAAAAAACAAACTCAAAACAAACCACAATCCCCAGAACAAAACCGCACACCTGAAATTTACAATGAAATCATCCTGTATTGGATGCAGTTCAAAACAAGGGTTTCATTTGCTCTGAGAAAGCAGTAACTGCTCGGACATGATTTCCGTTGAAGTTGGTAGAAGTAGCTCACTGGTGGTGGCAGAATAGATTGAAGTTTAATATTACTACAGCTTGGTATAACTCTTCTGCCAGGAAGTTAATGAATTATTTTCAGAGCTGCAAATTGTCTCTGTAGTCAAAAGTTAATATTCATTACTCTAAGTTTGTAAGCTGTAGTGGTCTTGAGAGAGGGGAAAAAGTGCAAATTATTAAAAGGCTTTGAGAATTTTGCTTGCCTTCACATTTCTTTTCAAATAATACAACATTAAGGAGGCATCAGCTAGAGGATCATAATGTGCAGCTTTTTCCCCAAAACAACATCAGAAGTCATATTGGGGTAGTCCTTCAAATGTCTTGGAGCTTTATCTTCTCGAGAAGTAAATGCTGTGATTTCCCAGGAGTCTTGGGAATGGGATTTGAATTTAGCTAGCAAAATCTGTTCTACTAGACCACAGATTGTACTTAATGCCCATTCTCAATAGTGTGAAAATGTTACGGTTTGATTGTTGTTCCTCCTGAAACAAACAGGCATTCTTGCATCCTTTTCACTGTCTGGCAGATGTCTCCAATTGGAAGTGAGAAATTTGATCCTATGATAGTGAGCTATGGGGACAGAGAAGTGCAGGACAGTGGGGATCCTGTCACTGAGATATCCCATCACTGAGGTGGGTAATGGGAGTTAAATGCAACACCACATTTCTTTACAGTCCTCAGAAAAGAGGACAAAAATTAAATGTTCAGAATGAATGAGTAATGTGTCTGTGTGTAGCCTGCACTTCACTCTCTGGATCACAAGAATCATCTTAGTTGGACACACTTACCTATCTCTTTCTGCCTTCCACTTGAACAATGCCCTTAAAGGCTTCAAAAGTCAGATCAAGTCCTGTCGTGGCGGAATCTTTCCTTCTGTCTGCTGGAACCCTGGATGTGATCTATGCTGCATACTGCATATGGTCCCTGCACTGGTGAATTCCTTTGTATGACCTGGGGCTATGCAGAATACCTGCTCAAGTCTTTTATTCAGTTTGATCGAAAGAGCCCTGACACAGGCAAGTGTTTAGCTGAACAAGCATCTTGCTATGAATAGCACAAGTATTTGAATTCAAGTATACATCAACAGCAATCGATTGAAACTTTCGTGCTGGAGGCCTGTGGGAACTAAACGCAGATGAAAGAAGAGGAAAAGATTCTTTGTAGGGTTGAGTCAGGTATTAAGACAACCCTGCTTCTTGTAAGCAGGTCAGAGTGTTCTGCACAGAGACAGCAATGTGTAGGCACTAGTATTCTGCTTAGCCCCTGCATCACAGTAACAGTAAGGTGGTTATGGTGAAAGTAGGCTGAAAATTCACATCACCTATTAAAAGGTGGTCACACCAAAGAACGTGGCCTAACTGCCCAGAACTGGTGGGCTGAGTGACTGCAGGAGAAGAAAGCTAGTGATTAATGCAATGCTTTGGTGGAAAGGGTTTATGTTCCACTTAGGTCTGTGGTTTATGTATTTGCATGTGAAATACAAGGGGGTCAGCAGAGGCAGGAAGTAAAATCAGTCGTTTTCCTAACAGAGAGCAGCAGTGACGACACTAGAGGAAACCAGCAAGCTATAGGGTGATAGTTCCTGTTTTGAAAATAGTCAATGCATATTGGTTTTGAAGGTTTTCATCAGGGAGCCAGAGCAACACCAATAAAGAAAAGAAAGTGAGCAGAGAAAAGCTACCTGATGCAGCTGTCACATGGGCTTACCACTTTGTGGTGAAAGAACTAAATGGCTTAAAGGAACAGCAAATAAACAGCATCAGAAAGGATCTTAACGGTAAACTAAAAAAGGTACATATATATGCAGGAAAGACACCTCTCCCTTACACATGCGTAGTTTAGGCTTCAGTGATGGAAGAAGGCACATTTTAACAAATTGTCTGCATAAATGTGTCTCTCAAGATGCTGTTAGACAGCTGTCTGTTGGTGGTAGGAAATGAAGTGTCTGTTGCAGTTTTGTTCCTGATACTGTTATTTTAAACACTGAGAGACACTGAAAAGAGCAAGATACAAGATCTGACTAATGTGCAGCAGTTGCAGCCACCAAAGTTGTACTCAGCACCTTAACATGAGGGCGGCCCTTGTGCCGCGGAGCAGTGTGTTAAAGCAAAGCAGTCAGCTATCCCTAACAGGCTAATGGACCCCCTCAGCCAAAACTTATGGACAAAGACCATTCAGAAACAGCAAGTGTTTATCTGCACATTTGGAATCTTGACTGTGTTCACATATCTGTCCCTCAGGGACCAGGCCTACGTTTCTGATTCCCAGCAATACTGACATCTTAGGACTGTAGCAAACACCCACAAGCCTAGGTTTAAGCAATTTAGCCTCCACAAGAGCCTCAAATTTCCTCTGCTGCTCTGCTCATTTAGCTTGGAAACACCACACGTGAGTTTCCACTTGCCTGCTTTCACCAGCACAACATTGGGCAAAAAGTCTCTGGGCAAAATGATCATCCCAATGAGGTCAGTGCCTTTTGGGGCTCCAGGGCTGTGGCCAGCGGCACAAATCTCCTTCCTGGCGAAAGGCCTGGCAGCCCTTTCTGCCTCAGGCTACGGGGTGGGATGTCAATGGCAAACCTTCTGGAGGGAGTCACAAACACCCAGGTTAATTTGCTGTGTCAGGGAGCTGCTGAACTGCTGCAGCTCCACGCCCCTGGGTCCAGCTAGCAGTGGGGCTGCACATGTGTTCCCTGGCACAGGCAAACACGCAAATGCAACATGCATGTGCCAGCCACACAGATCAACACAGGCAGCAACATTCAGCACTCATAAAAATGCAAACAGCACTAATGGCCACATCCTGTTCCTCTCTCTGGCTGATCCGGATGAAGGCCCGTTAGCGGGAAATACACAGTGTACGTAGAAAGCAAGTCGCTCCAGCAGCTGGGCTTGGGCACTCAGTCTGTCCTGTAGCTTGACCCTGGGTCTCCAGCCCCCCCTCACTCGCACATACACCAGCAGCTGGCCTTAGACACACAGTTTATCCAGTGGCTGGTCCTCAGACGCCAGGCCTCCCCAGCTGCTGGCACCTGGGCACACGAGCCCCTGGGGCTCACGGTCCCCCTGTCACTGTGGATCCCTCAAGCAACAGTGCTTACACGCACAGTCTATCCAGTAACTGGCTCCGGATTCTTGCCCTCCCTGCTTTCCTCCTGCACACAGACAAAAACCTGTGCAAACAAGTGTCCTGGTCCCTGCAATAGCCAGCTCTTCCAGGTGCCTCACCTTCTTAGACATACACATGTACCTGACTCCTAAGCCACTCAACCTACTCACGGGCTAATCTGGCTTTGTATTTGCCGTGACCACACATTGACATACACACCCTCACTTGCTCCAGCTGTTGGCACTAGCTGGCAAAGGTCCTTATGACCTGTGCTCTGACTCTAGTTGCTGGCACTTGATTTCCCTCATTTGGGTCTCTCCAGTTGCTGGCACCACAGACACCCTATGACCTGTAATATGACTTCAGTTGTAGGCACTCAAACCTACACACACACACACAAAAACAGAGAACCTTTCAGTCAGGAAAATATCTAGAGATGGAGTTTAATGAGAAGACAGGACAGCCTGTGCTGATCAGGCACAGGGCATGGCCAGACAATCCTACTGACCAGCAACCCTACTTGCATGCCACCGGCTCTTTTTATCCCCTTGTCCTACTACTTTCTCATGCTTGTTCCTCCCCAAACTACTCTGATACCTCCCTTTCCCCACCTTTCATTCCTCTGGTAAACATACCACAGTACATACACACTGCATCCCCAGGGGGCTTATAAGATGGGGACAGACTTTTTAGCAGGGCCTGTTGCGACAGGACAAGGGGTAATGGCTTTACTCTAAAAGGAGAGATTCAGACTAGACTTAAGGAAGAAGTTTTTTACAATGAGGGTGGTGAAATCCTGGCACAGGTTGCCCAGAGAGGTGGTCAGTGCCCCATCCCTGGAAACATTCTAGGCCAGGTTGGATGGGGCTCTGAGTAACCTGATCTGGTTGAAGATGTCTGTGCTCATTGCAGCGGGGCTGGACCAGATGCCCTTTAAAGGTCCCTTCCCACCCAAACTATTGTATGATTCTGTGATTCTGTACATCCTGTGCAGTCCCCAAATGCTTTTCCCTTGCATCCCATAACAGGTCCCATATCCTTATGCAGTGACTTTCCTCAGTCTGTACGGTGATCCGGAAGGCCTCTCCCGGCTACTTACCGTGACGAATGCCACCCCATACCACGGGTTGATGGCTCTGCACAGACAGCTCTGGGAGGAGCCAGGGCAGCGGCTCTGTTTCTCTGACTGGGTCACTGGTGTTACCTTGGTGACTAACATTTGGATATATTTTAATAAGGCAAACTAACAGTTAAGAATAAGGTTATAATTTAAGGATAGTTACTAACTCATGAAAAATTATGTAAGTAGCAGCCAGTATTCCAGATAAGGAGCACCTGATGGTCACAGACTTGTTTAAGCCAGGGGATTGCTGACAAGTGGAGGACATTAAATCATCTCTAATCAGAAGAACAAACACTTGGTAGCTTTAACCAAGGACATGCTGGAGCAACTGGATGTTCAGAAGGACAGTTAATCAGAATGTGTATGCAAGCTGCAAATGTGGCAGCAGAACTGAGTATTCATGTATCCTTAGTTGAACTACCCGCATTGTAATGCTAAAAATCACACCCCCTGAGCTGGAGACCTCAGCCCAGGCAAAGACCCCTACCTACTGAGCATGCCTAGTGAATTTTAGGAGTACTGTATCTTTAAGCCAAGGCAAAAGGGAACTAACCAATCGTAGTTAGAAAGGTATTGCTAATAGGTGGTACTAACATTTTTTTAACATTTTTTACTATCTAAATATGCAATGTGATTGTGAAGTGTGTATGCTTGACTTGTGGGAATCTCCCACCTTGCACCCTGCGCAGAATAAAAACAATGTCTCCTCTCTAAACATAGTTCGAGTGTTTCGGGAGTTATTTTCAATCTCAGGTAACACTGAGGTGCCTTATCTGGCATAGTGCCTCTGTGGGACTTTCAGTTTATGGAGACCAGCTTTTCTTCACGTAACCTAGCGGGGAACCACAGTTAAGGCTTTGGAAAAATACTCTAAAACTAGACTTGTCCAATGACCTTAGTCATTTGATTCATTTGTAGGATAATCCTCGCAGAGCCATCAACTTGAAGAGCAGCTGCTTGACCCATTTTGTTGATTTCAGTCATGTTGTTTTAAGGAAGAATGTACAGAAAGGGCCAAGGAGGTGGAACAACAAGAAAGGAAAGAGCAAGTAAGTTTTGAGAGGGGGAATAACCTAAGTGCTGTGAGTGACAGAAGTTGCTAAGGGCTAAGAGATTTTTGGGCTAGGTATGCACATATGAAGGTCTGAGTGGAAATAGCACACAACAGTAGTAAAATATGGTAATGGGCCTGTGCAGGCGGCCTTGCTCTTGCAGATGCAGACGCTCCAGAGCTGCGGGGAGGCAGGCTTTGGGCACGGGGTCCCTCAGCTGAGTCCGTGCAAGTCAGTTGTGGGAGAACCCCGTGCATTCAGCAGGTGAGGGGCGAGTGAGGCCGGAGCACGGCAAGGGCTGGTCTGGGGCAAGCATGGACAGAGGGGACAGTGAGGAGGATCTGAAGGAATACAGGTTGTGAGCTTTTCATTCCCAACAAGCTCACTAAGGCTTCTTCTTCCAGGGTCCCCAAAGGGGGCAACCACATGCAGTACCCAAGGGTACTGGTGAAGGGCTGGGGCCAGCGCAAGCAGTGCCGAGCGAGTGAGTTTCCACAGGGTCTGGTGGTGGCTGCGGGCCACTTCCCACCAGCCGTGCTGAGCCCTGTGGCGTGCTACACAGCCCCTCTGATGCGCACCAGTTTGGATGCGGCTGTGCCCTGGAGCCCTCTGAACTCTAGAGTTCCCATCTTAGGCTCCCCCCAAGTCCTTCTGTGTGCCCCAGGGCCCCGTGTTTGTCATACACTGTGCCGCAATGCTTCCTGTCCAGCTTTCCTCCCATCCCTGACTTTTGCCAGTGCCCTTTTGGCGTGCTCCAGGGCCACCCATTTTCCTTCCCGTGGGGCCCAGGACCCTCCCTCCCCTTTGCGTCTCGGCGCCCCCGGAGCTCCGAGTTTTCCTTGTCGCCTGCTGACGTTTTCCTGCCCGCCCGCCACCGCGCCCCGGAGCTCTCATCCCGTTCTCCCTCCCGGTGCACCCCAGGACTCTCCCCGGAGGCCCCGGCCGGCTGCCCTGGGGAGCTGGGGCACGCCTCTGCCGTCCCCAGCGGGGCTGGCGGCCGTAGCCCACGCTCTCTGAGGGGTGCAGCTGCGGGCCGGGGCCGCGGAGCGGGCCGCCCGCCGCCAGCGCGGTGCCGGCATCCCCAGCACGGCAGGGCAGGGCAGGCCCAGGCAGCAGCGCCGAGGCTGCCGCCGCAGAGCCGGCGAGGGGTGCCGGGGGGTCCCAGCGGCCGGGAGGGCCCCCGGGCAGGCGGCGGGAGGGGCCGGGGCGCGCAGCCGCCGGGGCCGGGACGACCTGCGCTGGGGCCGGGGGCCGCGGGTGGCCCAGAGCCCGCGGGGATGGGGGAAAGCGGGTGCGCCGGGACAGCGGGGACACGGCGGGCTGCAGCGGCCGGCAGCAGGCCGGGCGCCAGAGCCGTCAGGCCGGCCGCGGCTGGTCGGCCCCCTTGCTGCGCACGGCGTGCCGGGAGATGGCGGTCTGTCTCGGTCTCCTGGTGCCGAGACCGACGATTCCCCGCCACCGCCCACCCACCCCTGCCGCCCGCCACCCGCCACCAGAACGCGACGCTGCCGCTCGGAGCCGCGCATGCGCACTGAGGCGCCGCCAAGCTCCACATCGCCATCTGCCGGGGGGGCGATGCCGCCGAGCTCGCTGCAGCTGGCCGGTAAGGAAACGCCGCTACCGCCCCCCGTGCGAGACGTCGGCGGGCAAAGCGCGGAGCTGCAGCGGCCGTGACGCCCTGGGTAACCACCGCCCGCCCGGTGCTCGGCAGTGACGCCGCCCCTGCTTTAAGCGCGGTCCTGCCCCGCCGCCCCCTGGCCGCAATGCGGTACTGCAGGCTGGCGTTCGGCGCAGGGTCTGGCCCCTCCGGCGCGCCGTCGGCGCGTGGCGCATGCGCGGTGCGGCGGAGCAGCATGGCGGTGGTCTGGTGTCGGGTGCCGGGGCGGCGGGGGAGCAGAGAGGACAGCGGTGAGGCGCGGGCTCCCCTCCAGCGGGTGCGGGGGTGCGTGGTGGCTGCCCGAGGGTGGTGGGACGGGAAGCTTGGAGCCGGCCGCTGCGGCAGGCTGCAGGAGGCGAGCTGGGTGCGGGCAGCCCCGGGGCCAGAGGCGTGAGGTGACGGAAGGGAAGGGGAGAAGGAGGCGGGCACCCCCCCCCCCAAGCCGGCAGCGCTCCCCCGGCCCCTCTCGCCCCGCGCAGCCGCCCCCAGCTGCAGCACGTCCCCTGAAGCCTGTCCCGGAGCGCCCGGCCTGCCCCAAGGCCCGTGGTGCGGGCGGCACGCTGGCCCTGGAGCGTGCCTCGGCCTCCCTGAAGGCGGTGGCCGCTGCTTGTTTGTGTGTGGCAGGGGCCGCGCTGAGGACGCGTTTGTCTGTTCGTGCCCTGGGGATGCCGTTGGCTGCGTCCGCTCCAGGCTTGTGTGGGCTGCGTGTGCCGGGCCTCGCTGTGCTGGCGGCGTGGGGGCGAAAAGGGAGAGGCGGAGCGCTGAGTGGCTGCGGGCAGGAGGTGTCGCGGCTGAAGCTGGAGAGTCCCGAGAAGGCTGAAGAAGAAGAAGAAATGGAAGGCCAGCTGGCTGGCAGCTGCCTGGTGCTGCAGGCAGGAGAGAGCCTGCCTGTGCGGGTGAGGAAGGCTCCCTCTTGGTAGCCCGCAGCAGGCCAGGCCGCCAGCGTGCCCCGCAGGGTCTGTATGTGTCACCAGCAGCAGCATGGTCCGGTTGTGGAGCGCGCGAGCGCGGCTACGTGCGTAGGGAGCCTTGTCTCGTAAGAGCTGCGAGACATGGACGTTTTGTCTTAGGTGGCGGACAGCCAAGCGACCAGAGTTACGGAAGAGGAATGGAGGAGAGCAGGAGAGAGAAGCGTCTGAAGCGGCAGAGTCTCCCGGGAGCGCGGAGAGCGAGAGCTGCGGTGAGTGGCGGGCCCTCAGGGCCCTGTCGCCCCTCTTCTGCGTCCCGGGCCCTCCCCTGGATCCTTCTCTCTCCCACGCTGCTGTGATTTTTTTTTTTTCTTTCTTTCTTTTTCCTTTTGTTTTCCTTTCCCTGTACCTCCCGTCTTCTGTCTGTGTTTGTGTCCTGCTCCCTCTCCCTCTTTTTCTCCCTCCAGAATTTCTCTAGCCAGCTCCCTGTCTCTATTTCTCTGTCCTGCTGGCTGTCCGGTCGTTTCTTGCTGTACCTCCCTGTCCAGCCGGCTCTCTTTTTGCTCTCCCTTTTTGCCTTTCTCTCCTTCTCTGTCCTGCTTCATGGCCCTTTCTTCTCTTTCTCTCCCTCTCTGTTCTCTAGCCCCTTGCTGGTTTGTTTTGGGGTTTCCCTGCACACACCCCCCTCCGCCCCTTTCTTGGTTTCTTTGTCTAGATCTGACCTTTTCTTTGTTTCTCGGTCCCTTTTTTCCTGTTCACTGTCCTTTTTCTCTCTCTGTCTGTGTGTCCTGCACTCCGTTGCCATCTTTTTCTCTCCTTTCTTCTTCATCTCCTCCCCCTGCCCCCGTCTTTCTCTTCCTCTTTCGCGCTCACCGGCCCTACATTTTCGTGCTCCGTCTCTGCAAGGCTCCTCGTCCCTGTTTTTCTTGATTTCTCTACCTCTCTGGCGTTTCTTTTCGACCCTTCTTTCTCTCTGAGCTCCTCGGTCTTCTTCCTTGTCTTATTTTCCTCTTCCTAGTGCTCTGCCCTTCTCCCCATCGTTTACTTTCTCTCTCCGTTTCTCTGCCCTGCTCCCCGTCCCTCTCTCTCTTTCTCCATCCCCCTCTGCTGCTCCACAGCAGTGTTTTTCCTTTCTCCAGCTCTCTGACCGCTCCCCGCCCACCCAGGTTGACCGTCCCAGGTTTTGTTCTGCGTCTCCATCCTGCCGCTGTCCTCATCTATCCTTTTGTGCCCTTCTCTTTCTGTCTCTTTTTGTGTGTCCCCGCTGCTTTTTTTCCCATCTCTGTCCAGCTCCCTGTCCCTTTCCTTTTTCCTCTTGCTGTCCTTTTGCCCTGCTTCCTCTTGCTGTTTTTTCTGCCTTTCTCTCTCTGCGCCATTCCCTCTCCCATCCTTTCTTTCTCGATCCCCCTGTGCAGCTCGCTGTCCCTTGTTTCCTTTCTCTCTTCCTCGGTATTTTTTTTCTTTCTCCATACCTCTCTCCCGCTGCCCGTCACGGTGGCATTTCTCCCCCCAATGCTGTCCTGCTCTGTCCCTTTTCTCTCTCTCTGTCGTTTTGTCCTGCTCCCTGTGTTTGTTTTTTAATTCCTCCCTCAGGGTCCCTCAGCCCGGTGCTGTTTTTTCCCTTCTCCGCCTCTCTCTCCTGCTGCCCAGCTGAGGCTTTTCCCCCTCCGTCACCGTCCTGCTCCCCCGTCTCTTACTTGTGCCTTTCTTTCACTTTGTCCTGCCTCCTTGTCCCCTTTTTCTCTTTCAGTATCACCTTGTCCCGCTCCCTGTCCCTGTCTTTCTCTGACAATCTGTCCTGCTCCTTGTCCTTCTCTTTCCCTTTGCTGTTATTCCCCGTCCTTGTTCTGGCCTTTCTTCCTTCTCTTTCTGTCCTACTGCCCCAGTGCCTCTTTTTCCACCACTGTCCTGCTCCCTGGCCCTTGTTTCCTCTCGCCGTCCCTCTGTCCTGCTTCCTGTCCCCAGTTTTTCTGTCTCTCTTTCTCGATCCTGCTGCCTGTCCGGTCGTTTCTTGCTGTACCTGCCTGTGCAGCCGGCTCTCCCTTTTTGCCTTTCTCTCCTTCTCTTCCTGCTTCCCGGCCCGTTCTTGTCTTCCTCTCTGTCTGTCCTCTAGCCCCTTGCTGGTTTGTGTTGGGGTTCCAACCCTGACCACCCACCCCCTTCTTCGTCTGACCCTTTCTTTGTTTCTTAGTACCTTTCTTCCTGTTCCCTGTCCTTTTTCTCTCTCTGTCAGTGTGTCCTGCACTGCGTGGGACAGGGGTGGGAGGCTGAAAAAGGGTGGGAAGCTGAATTAAGTAGAGGCCAGCAAAAAGGGAGGTAGGAGGCTGACGAGGGGTGGGAGGTGGGGGGGGGGGGTGGCCGAGGAGGGGGGAGTAGAGGCCAGGAAAAAAAGGAGGCTGCAGAGGGGTGGGAGGCCGGGGGCGAGAGTAGAGGCCAGAAAAAAAGGGAGGCCGGGGGGTGCGAGTAGAGGCCAGAAAGGCCCTTTTCTTGTGGCTTCTTCCCTGTCTTTATCTCTCTTTCCTGCCTTGTTTACTCCTCTGATTCAAGTTCTCTCTCGATCCGTGTGTTCTGCTTCCCACTCATCATATTCTCTCTTTTTCTCTGTCCTGTTCCTGAGGCTTCTTGTCTAGGAAGCCACGTCTCGTATGAGCTCTAAGACAGCCACATGCATTTTCTCTCAGGTGGAGGAGAGCCAAACGATTGGAGTTGCGGAAGAAGAGGGGAAGAGAGAAGGGGAGAGAAACATCTGAAGTGTCCAAGTCTCCCGGCAGCACCGAGAGTGAGAGCTGCGGTGAGTCGTGGGCCCTCGGGGCCCTGTCACCCCTCTTCTGCATCCTGGGCCCTCCCCGGCTCCCTCTCTTTCCCCCACTGCTACGATTATTTTTTTTTCTGCTCTTGTGTACCTTCTTTCTCCATCTGTCTCTGACTTGTCCCCATCTTTTAGGTCCTCCCTCTTTCTGCCCTGCAGCCCGTGGCATTTTTTTCCTTCTTCCCCTCTTTCTGTTCAGCTCCCGGTTACTAGTTTTGCTTTCCTCCTACTCTGTAGCCTGTCAGTACTTTTGCTGTCTTTGGTGCTCTCTGTCTGGCTCCTCGTCCCTTGATTCGAGGTCTTCCTTCTCGGCTCTGTAGCACGTCACAGATCTACTGCTTTCTCCATGTCTATTCTATTCTATTTCCTCATCTCTCTTTGTCCAGGTCCCTGCCGCTATTCTTTTTTCCTCTGTCATGCTGCAGGGTTTTTTTTTGCATCTCCTTCCCGCTCCCCTTTCTTCATTTTCGGTCTGTGTCCTGCTCCCTCTTCTTCTTTCTGCTGCCGCTCTTCCTCTCTTCCTGCTGCTTCTTTCTCCGTCTCTGTGGGACTTCCTGTCCCCGTCCTTCTCTTGCTGTCCCTTTCCCTGCTTCGTGCTTTCTCGTTCCACCGCCGCTGTCCAGCCACCTGTCACTTTTCTCCTCTCTTGTAGTGGCCTGCACCCTGCTCCTCTTTTTTGGCAGCCTCTGCCGAGCAGCGCGTCGCTCCGGGAGGCGACGGACGGACTGTTCCCCGCTGGAGCAACGGGCACAGCTGCGGGAAGGAGTGCCGAGGTGTCGGAGGGGCAGAGGGAGCGTCGGGGGCCCCGAGCCCCGGGGCAGAGCGGCTCCCGGGACTGGCTGGGTGCATGACTGAATAAAGACCTGCGGTCCCTTTTGCCCTGGTGGCTGCGTTTGTGCTTGGTTTGCACGGGACGAGGGGCTGCGCCAGAGGCCAGGGGAGGAGGGGACGGGCTGTGGGGCTGGGGCGACGGCCCCTGTTCCTGCCGGGCTCCAGCCGTGGGCCGGGGCCGGGGGAGCCCCAGGTGGGGGCAGCGGGGCTGATGGCGACGGCCCCTCCCTGTGCCGGTGGAGGGCCCGGTGCTGCCGTGGCCCGGGTGGCCGTGGAGGGGCCGGTACGATCGCTGCTGCCACCCGGTGAGCAAAGTTCGGTACTGCGGCTCGGGCGGCGCCAATGCGCGGTGGCGCCGTGTCCAAGGGCTCGCTGCTGCCACCCGGTGAGCAAAGTTCGGTACTGCGGCTCGGGTGGCGCCGTGTCCAAGAGCTCGCTGCTGCCACCCGGTGAGCAAAGTTCGGTACTGCGGCTCGGGTGGCGCTGTGTCGAAGAGCTCGCTGCTGCCACCCGGTGAGCAAAGTTGGGTACTGCGGCTCGGGTGGCGCCAATGCGCGGTGGCGCCGTGTCCAAGAGCTCGCTGCTGCCACCCGGTGAGCAAAGTTCGGTACTGCGGCTCGAGTGGCGCAGGTGCTTTGCGCGCTGGGAGGAGCCGTGCCCTGTGTGTCCGGCGCTGCAATAAGGAACGCCTGGCTGCTTGCTGAAGTGCCCAAAGGGCTTCAGAGAGTCTTTGTGTTTGCCCAATGACGGCATCGTGGGCTCCAGCCGTGGGCCGGGGCCGGAAGAGCCCCAGGTGCGGGCAGCGGGGCTGATGGCGACGGCCCCTCCCTCTGCCGGTGGAGGGCCCGGTGCTCCTGTGCCCCGGGTGGCCGTGGAGGGGCCGGTACGATCGCTGCTGCCACCCGGTGAGCAAAGTTCGGTACTGCGGCTCGGGCGGCGCCAATGCGCGGTGGCGCCGTGTCGAAGAGCTCGCTGCTGCCACCCGGTGAGCAAAGTTGGGTACTGCGGCTCGGGTGGCGCCAATGCGCGGTGGCGCCGTGTCCAAGAGCTCGCTGCTGCCACCCGGTGAGCAAAGTGCGGTACTGCCGCTCGAGTGGCGCAGGTGCTTTGCGCGCTGGGAGGAGCCGTGTCCTGTGTGTCCGGCGCTGCAATAAGGAACGCCTGGCTGCTTGCTGAAGTGCCCAAAGGGCTTCAGAGAGTCTTTGTGTTTGCCCAATGACGGCATCGTGGGCTCCAGCCGTGGGCCGGGGCCGGAAGAGCCCCAGGTGCGGGCAGCGGGGCTGATGGCGACGGCCCCTCCCTCTGCCGGTGGAGGGCCCGGTGCTGCCGTGCCGGGCCCGATGCGAGCCGAAGGAGGAGCGGAGCCATAGCCGGGTTACGGCTGCAGCGAGGGAGAAGGTGAGAGCGGGGTGTAGGGGGGGAGTGGATGGAGCGGCGGGTCCCGGGGAAAAGCCCCCGGGAGGGCGGGGTCCGTGTCGGGGGCAAGGAGCGGCGGGGGTGCGGCGCCGTGTCGGAGCCGCGAGTCGGGGGCTGCCCGGAGCCGGCGCTGGGCGTGGACGCCGCGCCGTACCCGCTGGCGCCGCCTCGTGGACGCAACGCGGTACTGCAGGCCGGCGTTCGGCGCAGGGTCTGGCCCCTCCGGCGCGCCGTCGGCGCGTGGCGCATGCGCGGTGCGGCGGAGCAGCCTGGCGGCGGTCTGGTGTCGGGTGCCGGGGCGGCGGGGGAGCGGAGAGGCCAGCGGTGAGGCGGGGGCTCCCCTCCGGCGGGTGCGGGGGTGCGTGGTGGCTTCCCGAGGGTGGTGGGACGGGAAGCTTGGAGCCGGCCGCTGCGGCAGGCTGCAGGAGGCGAGCCGGGTGCGGGCAGCCCCGGGGCCAGAGGCGTGAGGTGACGGAAAGGAAGGGGGGAAGGAGGCGGGCACCCCACCCCCCCAAGCCGGCAGCGCTCCCCCGGCCCCTCTCGCCCCGCGCAGCCGGCTCCAGCTGCAGCACGTTTTTGTTAAATACACGAAGGGCTTAAGAACTTAGATTGGTTGTATAAGTGAAAACTTTGGTAAATTTAATGATCGGGTGTGTAGCCAGAAGACGAGAAATTCCAATGGCATCACGCCTCTCTGTTCCTTGAGTAGGGTGTCTACTTAATTTTACACTTTTGCCATCTAATTTTTGGAAAAGCAGGGTCTCGGGCACTTCCACTGGAAATGGTTGAGGTCTGCTTGTTCCCAACACTGGGGAGAATTGTGAATAAAAAGCTGAAACCATTTCTAGACTTGAGGAATGTTAGCAGGCCTTTCTTGAAATAATTTTTCTTCTTTGACAGAAGCAGGTTTACGGAGTGTGGTTGAAGAGTTGGAAATGGAAAGGAATCAACTGCAGGAACCAATTCTTCTTCTAGAAGAAGAGCGTTGTCAGGATCTGGAAGACAGAGTGCAGCTTCAAGGTAGAATGGAGACTCTTCAGGTGAGCTTTTCGGTTTGTGTAAAAACCTCATGATAGAAGAGAATCGTTTTATTCTCTGTTGATATTCTTGGAGTCGTAGCCTCCAGTAAGACAGAAATGCCCCTTTGCAGCTAGCAAAAACATGTCAAGGCATTATGCTTCGTCATTCTGTTGGCAGAGGGTGTACACATGCTAGATTATGCTCTGAAGTTGAAACCTGTTGCTTCTGTTCAGCTCAGGGAGAAACTTGTTTGGAAGTAAGCTTTGTTATTTGTTATTTGTTTTAGAAACCTAGTAAAAGGCAACCTGATTTTCATTATTCTTTGTTAGGGGGGCTTTGTCAGAAGGTCCTGAAACAGATTTTGTTACTACTGGCAGAAGTGTCCCTCTTCTTACATCCCTCAAGTTTCTTTTCTGTAACTGTGTGTGTAGTATTATTATTTTTCTGTGCATATATACACACACAGTTATAGAAAAGAAACTGTGCAAATATATAAAGGTTAAGTAATAACTAATATTTGTTTATATATATACAATCTAAACACCAGATATTAATTTGATATATATTGATATTGTAAAAGTATTCAATGGAGGCAGCAAAAGGAACAGTGAAATAAATATTTATGAGGAAGGTTATTTTTTAGTATTTCCTGATTGATGAGTTACTATGATAATTTGTAAACCTTACTTTCACTAAATGATACAACTGATCTCTTCCTCAGACTCCTTCAGGTTCAGTGCATTACTCGTAGTTCTTTGTCTGTTAAGCTGCACAAATATAAAAAAGAATTAATGATTTTAAGATGAAAGACAACCTGATATGTTAATTATTATTTGAGAATCTTGTAACAAAGCCTTTCAAGACAGGTAACGTTTGGTGTAGATGAAGAAGGGCAGCTATTGAGGGCGGTACAGGTGTGTTCTGCCTCCTCCAAAATGCTAGCGTATTTTCATCAGAGGTGACAAGTTTGCCAGGTTAACCATGAGCCAGCAGTGTGCCCTGGCTGCCAAGAAAGCCAATGGGATCCTGGGGTGCATCAAGAAGAGTGTGGCCAGCAGGTTGAGGGAGGTTCTCCTTCCCTTCTACACTGCCCTAGTGAGGCCTCCGCTGGAGTACTCTGTCCAGTTCTGGGCTCCCCAGTTCAAGAAAGATGAAGAGCTACTGGAAAGAGTCCAGCGGAGGGCTACAAGGATGGTGAGAGGACTGGAACATCTGTCCCACGAGGAGAGGCTGGGGGAGCTGGGCTGGTTCAGCCTGAAGAAGAGAAGGCTGCGAGGGGACCTAATATATACTTAGAAATGTCTGCAGGGTGGGTGTCAGGAAGATGGGGCCAAGCTCTTTTCAGTGGTGCCCAGCGACAGGACAAGGGGCAATGGGCACAAACTGAAGCACAGGAAGTTCCATCTGAACGTGAGGAAGAATTTCTTCCCTCTGAGGGTGACGGAGCACTGGAACAGGCTGCCCAGGGAGGTTGTGGAGTCTCCTTCTCCGGAGATATTCAAGAGCCGCCTGGACGCGGTCCTGTGCAGCCTGCTGTAGGTGACCCTGCTTCGGCAGGAGGGTTGGACTAGATGACCCACAGAGGTCCCTTCCAACCCCGACCATTCTGTGTGATTCTGTGTCCTGTTTGCTGTGGAGTCTGGATACATGTTCTGCTTTTGGTTTTTGGATGTTGTTGCCAGTTTTTTTTTGTGGTTTTATTTTTGAATTGGTTCGGTGTATCTGGCTAGAGTAGGAGATGTGCACTGTGTTTAAAAAAAAACAACCCAAAAAAAACATCACCCCCCACCCCCCCAAAAAAAAGAAACCACAAACCTGTGTGAATGCAGCTTGCTTCCTGTTTCTTTTCTCCACAATCCCCCATATGCAGATTTTTGCATTCCTTCAACCTTAAAAAACAGGCAAAAATAAATTGCAAGTTTGGTACTGTCCTCAAAGCAGTGAGGAAAGTATTTTTTCAAAGCAGTAGCTTCCCCTCTTAAGAGAAGTAAGCTGCCTTAACACAGTGTGAGTGTGTGTTGCTTTGGGTGTACAGCAGTCCTCCTTCAGGTCATGCTATCATAGCATTGCTGCAGGAGGTGTTTCTGCAAGGTGAGTTGCATCGATGTGAACTAACATCACATCTGAGGTGCTGGTATCAGTGTTGTGTTCTGCACTGATGATCTGCTCATGTGCTAGAATAGTGGTCTCTGTTACCGTGTGGGATGTAAATCTCCTGAAGAGTCCGATTTTCGTGACTCCAGTTATCTTGTGCTGTTGTGGGTGTTGGTACGTGATAATCCGCTTCACTCTTCTTTTGTTGCAGAATGAGAATGAGCATTTGCAAACTCAGCTTGTCCAGTTACGCAACCAACAAACGCGAGATGCGACAAAGCATCACATTCTGATCTCTGGCTTGAATGAACAGCTCCAAGGGTAAGATGAAGGTTCTTTACAGCTCTGTGTAGGATTAGCTTTCTTTGTTTCAAGCTTGAATGTCTGATGAGAAGTATGATCTCTTAAAACACTTGAAAAGTGTTAGTTGATCCTGCTTCAGGTTGCAGTAATCTTGTTTTTGTAGTTGCAAGTGTAAATGGAAAGTGTAAAAATAATGATTCTTTTAGGAACCTAGTTTGGGGCTGATAAGTCTAGAAAGCTTAAAGTGAGCTTTGTGTTCAAAATATCTAAATATGTATTTCCTTGTTAGATGAAGTGACAGAAATAGCTTCCTTGAAACTTCCCTTGGAGAAAAAGAAGAAAAGCTGTTGAACACGACAGAAAAACTAGAGCAAATTGAAACTTGGAGGCAACTGCTTCAAGAAAAGGATCTTCTGAACAAAGAGCTTGGTGAAAAGTTTGTGCATACTGAGCAAAAAGTAAGTTAAAGTTCTGGTGAAATAATATTGATTGGAACTGGTGAGCATTAGCCGTAAGTTCCTATTTGTGTCGCAGCAGCAATATTGCTGTTTTCTGTATCTGAAGGGTTTTGCCCTTTCTTTACAGTTTTATTCGCTTCATGTAGTTGCTTGAAGTTGGGTGTGAGGATTTCTTAGACACATCACAGAGCTTTGCATGAAAGTAGTTATGTTTTCTTGGGTTGCTAAGTTATCTTTGTTTATGAATTTCAAAACATAAACTCCAGTGTTAGGTAAATTTAATATTATAACTGTAACATCACAATTTTAATACAATTCTATACGTTTCTATCACATTGGCTTTTATTTTGAATACTAAGCTGAATGAAGCCTTAAAGAAATGCAGTGTTTATGAAGTGGAGAACACTGAGCAGAAAAGAGTCATCAGGGATCTAACAGAAAAAGTTGCTACACTGAAGGAAAAGGTAACTAACTCATTAAAATAAAGTAAGAGAAGAAATTTGCTGTTCTTTTAACATGGCCCATTTAAATGTCAGCAAAATAACAGCATTGGCTGCTAAAAATTTCATACACTAAACTTTCTGTGTGCTAAAACAGTCCACAGAATAACGTGGTTATCTTGTGGCTGTACGGTTGGGTACAGATTGATTACCTTAGATAGCTGTTCTACATGTGGAGTGTAACTTCCATTCTCCCTCTAACGTATGTTTGAAGTATTCTGGTAACATTATTTTCTTGATGTTTAGACTTTGAAACAAGAGGACGTGGTAGAGTCGATGCAGCTGGATCTGGACCAGACAAATGAAGAGCTTGACAAATTGAATACAAGCCATTTAGAGGAAAGATCTCAACTTCTTCAAGATCTCCAGAAACGCGAAAGAGAAATTGATAATCTTGAAGAAGCAGTGGCAGAAAAAGACAGGGAGGTGTCTGTCCTGTCTCGCAATATGACAGAATGTGCCGCACAGGTGATGGTCCTGAAGCGTCAAGTGCAATGCAAAGAGGAAGAAATACATGGGATGGAAGAGGCTTTATCAAAGGCTGAAAGGGAAACTCGTTTCCTGAAAGAAGTACAAACAGCCGATATCAGAGGTGCAAGCCTGAAGATATCTGTCCTTTCTGAGCAAAGTAATACAATGAGACTGGAGCTAGAAAGAGTGAGAGTTGAGAATGAAGCTAAAACCAAAGAAAATGAGGAATTAATAAGATAAAGCAATGAGACCAGCAGGACAATGAAGGAGCTCCGTTCTGAACTCAAAGCCAACAAGGTCGCATACCATAACATACTTGCAGAGTGTGAGTCACAAATTACTTTGCTGAAAGAACAAATTAGTAAATCATCTGAAAAGCTGCAAGAAACTAAGGATGAACAAAGAAAAGAAAGTGAATATTTGAAATCTCAGCTTGAGGAAAACAATGCTCTAAAGGAAAAATGGGACAATTTGCTTAAAGAGAAAGAGACTAAAGCACAAACACTTGAAAATGAGTTAAAATCAATTAAAGATTCATACAACAAACTAGTTTTGGAAAATGCTAAAAAAGATGAAGAGTTGGCTGAGTTATCTAGGAAGCATGTAGAGCATACTGAACATCAGGAGACAATTACCAAAGAATTACAGGAGAAACAAGAGTGCATTATTTCATTAGAGCAGAAGCTTGGGGTTTTGGAGCAGCAAAATGAAGAGACGAAACTTAAATTAACTGGAGATCTGAAAGCCAGAGAGACATGTTGCAAAGAACTTAATAACCAGTTAAATGAAATACTTAAACAAATGAACAGGATGGAAATAGAGACACGAGAGAAGGCTTCAGTTAATAAGCAATTGCAGGCAGATCTTGAAGGGAAAGATGAAAAATTGGCGGAGCAAATAAAAGCAGATGAATATCTGAAAAAAAGTATCGATATGTTGGAAAAAGAGAAGCAGGAGCTAATGAGTGAAAATGAGAATCTGTCCAAACTCTTGGATGTAAAAGAGTGTGAATTATTAAAGAAAGTCCAGGCTGTGGCAGAAACAGAGAAGAAGTTGTCTGTCAGCGCTGCCCGTGTCTTAGCTGAGAAGAATCAGCTTCAAGATGACCTGCAGCGCTGTCTTCAGGAGATACACCAGAAGGAGCTGCACTTTCAGCAGATTAATTCAAAGGTAACTTAGAACAACAGCCGAGATCCTCAGTAGCTCATGTGAGTCTGAGCTGGTATCAACACAGAAATATTGCTCAATTGGTGGTGTCTGGTGTATTTGAAAGTTAGAGTGCTGTAAAACTTGTGTTCTTCAAAACACCCCTCTTGGCTCAGACTAGAAATTGCAAGCGAGTTCCCGCCGCCCCGCTCCCCCCCAGCGGCACCCAGCATGAGGGCACACGGTATGGAATACCCTGCTCTGCTTGGCCAGGTTGGGTCAGCCCGCCTGGCTGTGTCCCTTCCTGGATTCCAGTGAAAATTAACCCTGACCTGGCCGAACCCAGGACATGGATACATACATAAAACAACCCTTACTCTTGTGTGAACAGAATTAAAGTCAGACAAGGAGAACTGTAAAGTAAAAAACAAACAAACATTACTGACGAAACTGTGGTCAGTGATCAATGACGACGTGGCTGTGTGGATGTTTTGCTCACCCTTCAGAGACGGCTGCGTTACGCAGTGTACACGTGTCCTTCAAGTCCTGCAGCACACACGGGCAGGATTCTTCACCAACTTTCCGTTAGAAAAGAGGTTTGGAAAATTGCAGCTCTGGAAATGAGAAGATGAAGTGGCACAAAGGTTGGTTTACTCCACTGCTTTGTGGTGCTTGTGGCTTCTTTAGTCGAAATAAAGATTTTTAGCAAGTAGAAAGATATTGACTGGCTTTTTTTTCCCCTTTAATATTTTCTAGGATGAAACTAGAGCAGAAGTTCCCCCTGGAGCTCCACAGGAAAGATGTGCGGTTGTTGTTGAAATAGACAACATGGAGCTAAATGAACTCAGAAAAAGGTCAGGACTGCAAGCATGTATTAGCAATATTGTTTTCCTAACAGCTGTGTTGTAAGTGCGAAAGTAATGCTTTTCTATGCCCCTAAGGTGTTTGGGGGCAAAGGGAAAGCCGTGGCTATACAGTGGATTAAATGAATCCTAGCCATATTCTTGAATTGT
This sequence comes from Opisthocomus hoazin, assembly GCF_030867145.1. Taxonomy (NCBI): domain Eukaryota; kingdom Metazoa; phylum Chordata; class Aves; order Opisthocomiformes; family Opisthocomidae; genus Opisthocomus; species Opisthocomus hoazin. Next base: position 15,705 of record NC_134453.1, on the reverse strand, counting down.
TATCATCTGGTAATGTTTCTGGTTTGTTTTTGTAAAGATACATACTTAGTGGTGACTTTTATTTCAAGATCTAGTCTAAAGCATCTCATTCTAATGAAGCGTTGATCACTAAAAAGAACATTCCGTAACGAAAAAGAAGACGGAAGTAATTCTTGAAGTATGTAAAATACTGATTTTGGATTTCCTTTTGTCATAGGCTTGCAGAGACTGAGCAACAGCACGACTCGGTGCAGCAGGCGCTCTCGCAGCTGCCAGAAACACTGGCGGAAGAGAGGAGGAGGAGAGAATCTGCGGAAGAGGCTCTTGGACTCTGTGAGGAGCGAAGTCACAGGTAAATTACTGCTGTCTGTCAAACGTGTTTTTTTCTATTGAAAGAAAAGTGTCTGTAAAAGGTATTTCTTTTCTTACACTTTTGAAGTATGTGACAGATGGCTGCAATAAACTCTGAGGTGGTTTGAAATAACTTGCACGTTCAGAGAGCCAGAGCCATCCTGGATGAATGCATGGTGATGTTTTCATTTACCCTCTGCCTGGAGTAAATGCAGCGCGTACTAGAGAACTGGAAAGAGGAGCGTCAGAGTTTTTGTCTTTTATTTTTAGTGAGATTAGTGATAGGTTTTTCCTGTGGGTGTTAGATTTCTGAGCAAGTAATAGAAGAAGTAGAACAACAAATAATAGAACCTGTCTGTGAGTCCACAGTACTTGGAGCAATGCAAATGCATGTGTAACTGTGCTATAAAGCGAGGTCTAACTCTGTGGATGAAGAAAATGTGATGGGTTTTGGGATTATTTTTTTAAATTTAATTTCTTGCTTCAGATTTTGGACTCGATAGTCAGTGATATTTCTCTTTTTCCAAGTTAGAAAAAGAATTCACATCTAACAGCTTTAGTGCAGCCACTGTTTAGATTTAAAATACCATCGTCCATCTGCCTACATAAAGTGTCCATCACTGCCATCATCTGAAAAGCACCATTCAGTCAGGTAGCGATGATGGGGCTTATTCTGAATAAAGGAAACACCCTGAGAGTAGATTGCAGATCGAGACTGAAAAGGGCTTGGCAACATCAACTAAGTCTTCCTGCTTTTTGTGGAGACCTTTCACCAGTAATGTAAGTATACAAAACAATGTTTCTTTTGTGAATTCAGTACTTTACAAGAGTAGCTAATTCAGTGCTCCGCTGTCTCCCTGTAATTTTTCTGTAGCTGTGAAGTAAGCGGTTACAGGTCTGTAGCTAGCGAATACGCTCTTCAGATGGAAACCGAGGAGGAAAGAGAAGCCTTAATCCTGAGTCCTGGTGAACATGTTATTGTGCGAAAGGTAAGTGAAAGCTTTTAAAGCTCCTGAATGATGAGACACTTAAAAGTGGTGTGTACACCGTGTACTGCTAGTTATAGACTGGGTTGCAGACAGTGCAGCTCCTGATCGCCCTCATGCTGCTCCTTTCTTTTTCCTGTCTTCCCTCTGCTATACCTTTCTTTCAACTGTCGCACATTCTTGGAGTGTGGATTTCCCTTGTGAGTGACTGGGAGTCACTGATTTTGCGTTGTCCTCTTTATATGTAAGCACTGGCATGAAGCAGCTACGTGTCTAATCTGCCTTTTCTCTGAAAATCTGACTGTGAAGTACCCTCTTACTGTGTTAGGTATCACGAGGATGGGGGGGTCCGTAGAGACAGCCATTCAAAGCAGCAAACTGCTTCTGAAACTACACTTTACTGAAAGAAAAAGTCCTTAATTTCTTTCTGTTTGGGTTGTGGATGGTGAATCAGAATCAAATACAGGCAGCTGTGTAAACCGTGCCATAAAACACTTTACCTATGTCCAAATGAAAATATGACTGATCCTATTTATATGACACATGCAGCCATTAAATAAAATGTGTATGCATATAATTATGCATTTTCACTTCTCGTGTGCATATGTAATTACATAATACACAAATATCTTGTATCCATTCCTCTCCCCTTTGATTAATGCTGTTTTCTTTGGGCTTTGAATCTTTTACGCTTACAAGCTGTGCTGTGGCATCCGTTGCTGCATCAGAGGCAAAAGGTTTATAGTGCCTCGGCAATCTAAGTTGCAGTGAAGCATCTTACCTGTACTTATGACTGCTTACTTGAAATTTTTTGTTTCCTAACCAGATGAAAGGAGCAGCCCTTTCCTTCAGAAGATGGCTTCGAGGGCGAAGTCTTTACTGTTGTAAGCTGCTGACGGCCAGAGCCAAATCCTGGTTTTGATTCCTCACGTATCTAGTTACAATACATCTTGTTGTTTTATTGTGTGTTGTTTTATTGTGACTCACTGGTGTTCTCTGAATACACTGCATTTGCTGCGTAAATTATTTCCCTTTCGGTAATGGTGTGCCAGTTCAAGGTAATGGACGTTTCACATGCTGCAGTTAAGCTATGCACTGGACACAGTCGTATATATTCTTGTTACCCCAAATGAATCTTACGCTTCTCCAAATAAATTTGTGTCTATCACAAAAAGAAATTTGTGTATATCACCGTTGCTCCAAAGTTGACTTGAATTGCTCTTTAACAGTGGGATATTATATTTGCTAAGGAGAAAAATATTCCCCTCTGCCCTACAAAGAAACTGCTGCATACGAGTTATTGAATATGGTTTGTGACTACATAATGATTGATTACTACTGAATGGGTTGTAAATGATATCTTTTCTATATAAATTTTATTTTAAGAGTTAAACTATGGATATTAAAGGAATATTCAGCTTTTGCTGTTTATTGGCTTCTTGGTTGTGACAAGAAGTGTTATAGAGTGCAATAAAGGAAGAGCTCGATTTTTTTATTTTTTTATTTGGCTGAAAATAAAAGATTTAAGTTGGTTGTTCTTTGGCCGCCCAGTTTGTAATGGCTCTGACAAGGTGCACAGACGTGTGTGTGGTAGTGAGTTAAGGTGATGATTGAAGATCCAAAAATGAGATGACGTGAAGAAATGTCTTCAGCTTCTTGATCCTTTACTGTTGTTTGAAGGTGCAATTTCTGTAGCTTGTCTTGGGTTTTTTTTGTTTGTTTGTTTTGGCTTTTATTTTTTTTATTCACTTGCACTTGTTGGTGGGTTTAGTTATTGCATTTCTTTGGGGCAAAATGTTTCTCAGCTGCTCAACACGTGAAATTGAGGCTTATAAAGACACAACCTTACGTATTTGACATACGTGGCGTCCAGGTACAAACGAATAGAGGGCGGGTTTTCAACTAAGAGGCTGTAAGAAGCGGAGGATTTGCATTCAGTTTCTGTAGACACGTAACAGAGCGTTTCGCCTTGCGTAGTAATACATCCAAGTTTGTTACAGTGTTCTCTGAAACTGCACAACTACTTGGCTGATTGAAAAAGTAGCTGATTTGTGAAGACGATGGCCACTGGAAGCTCGAGTCTTGTTTTTACACCCTGTACTGTTGTTTGTTGGTGTTTATTCTCTCTGCATTTCCATTCACATCTGTGTAAAATGGAGGTACAACCAAAACAAAGCAAGTCTGAAGGAGTAGACATAAGGTCACAAAAAGGAGTAGCCGTTTGATTTCCTCTGTGCTAGACTAAAATCCTTAAAAATCTCATGGGACAAGAAAAATTTAATGAGTATGGAAATGGAAGGGTTCCATCGGTTTTACCGATGGGCAGGGACAAGGCTGACTTTGAGCAGATGTCAGTGAATCGAATTACCCGCTTCAGGTGCGAGGATGCTTGTCCGCGAGGCCTGCTGCGCGGTCACAGGGCAGGTAAGAAAGGGGGGTTGGTTGGGATTTCCATTTGCAGAGTTAACGTGTACCACATTGTATCTGATGTTCTGCTTCACTTCTGTTTGTCATGTGGAATGAGAGATGCTGCCAGCCGTAGTTACCGCTGGAGGTAAATCCTGTGAACTTTCTTCTTCTGGCGGTTCTAGAATGTTTCTTAGCCTGGCAAAGGTTTTATCTATAGAAATTCAATCTTCCCCTATACAACTGCTGTCTGTTTTTTTGTAAAATGGTAACGGCTTGTCTCTTCTGAAGGGCTGATTGCTGATTCGGTGCCTGTTTTCAGCCATGCCGTCACCCAAACACGGAGAGAAGTCAGCTATCTTCAGTCTGTGCGCCACGCAAACGCGCAAGTACAGTTGAAACATGAGGACTGTACATGGTAAGACTTTTCCCTTTCCAGCCTGAAGATGGCTGTTAACAGCATGATAACAAGCTATTCTTAACTAATTGTTTTAGAGTGGAGCAGAACACTTTGCAGTGACAACAGCGGACCTACAAATCCTTGCAGTCTTACTGGGCTCGCGTGAGGGATTCTTGTCTTCAGGGGAGAGAGTGACCCTCTGGCATGAGGCACAGCAGGTTAGCAAGCGGGAAAGGCTCCAGAGGTGTTGGCAATTCTGCCCTGATTTATCCAGCCCTTTCTGCTGTCACTGTGATAAGCAGAAACGGAAAAATAAGGTTTCAAAAAATGGCTTGAACTGTGTAGATACTCTGAACTCCATTCCAGAAGCTGATATAAATGTAATGGGAGGTGAGATCATGTCATTTACAAAGAGGCTTTTACAAATCGTCACCTTTTCCTGGGTAATGTCAGTTGCTTCTCTGGCATCTAAGCAATAGTGAGTAAAAGTGTAAGCAGCGGCAACTTTACTTTACAACTAATATTTTATTATTCTTATTTACCATCTCAGTACTGGCATTCTAGCTGGTAGGTGCATAATTCATTTTTAACAAATGAAATTTCTAGAAGAGAATTCAGCCTTGGAAGAGATGGGGTTCTGCTTGCTTCAGTCCAAGTAGAGCTGAATGTCTGTCCTCTAGCTGAACTTGTCCTGTGGTCGCGAGGCCAATCAACAGAATCTCACAGGACTCCTCGAGGCTACAGCAGAGGAGGTGTCCTTTTTGGAAGGAGCGGCTGAATGTCCTGATTAATTTGCTTTGGTAAAACCTATTCAAGCTGAAATTTATGTGGATACTTCAGATACTCTGGAGAAGTGCTGTCTGTCTTTCCTGTTTCTTAAGTACTCTTCCTTATCGAGTCAAGTTGCCAGAGAAGGAAAAGCAAAATCATTCGCTCTCCTCGACGGCCTAAAGAGGCAATCGTACTGTGTCAGGAATGGCTGATTCCTCCTTGAGATGGGAACAGACAGATTATTCCTCGTGGTTTCTTCCATCTGCGTCTTCTATAAATCTTTTAAATAGGTGTGTGTGTGTATACGTACATACCTCAGATTGCTGCATTCATGCAGTCCTGCCATCAGGGTAAAAAAAGTTCTCCCAGGGTGTCATCTTCAGTTAATATTATCATTAAAAATCTGACGTAGTCTGAGGTTAATGGAAAGGTACCCACTGACTTCTGTGATTTTTCGTGAAATCCTAGAGAAAACATAGCGTGCTGTTCACAGAAGAACCACGGTTCAGGAGGGGACTCAGGAGTAGTAACTGGCAGTATTTACTGAAAAAAAAAAAAAAATTACTGTCCTTCAGATACTTTTGAGTGTAGATCCTAAAGGTTTTCAAATCCTTAATTCCAGATTATGTTTGAGACGTTCAATGTGCCAGCCAGGTACGTAGCAATTCAGGCGGTGCTGTCTCTGTATGAATTTGGAAGAACGACTGGTGAGTCTTTCTGGGAGTCGTGTTTTCCACCTGTCCTCCTCCCGTGGATGTGCGTGCACGTGCGCCCACACAGACAGACGTCAGTTGTGGTGCACCCAGCTGTGTGTTGAGAGGAACTGGTGGCCATATGGCAACTGAACACTTCCCACCGTGCTGTGCAAGTACCTCTTTGGTTTTTTCCAACTTCACGGCAGGTATGGGTGTAGATCTGTGTCTTTCAAAAGCTCAGGTGACCGCAGCTCAGCTGTATCAACAGATGAAAGATGATAGTTTGATACTGCCCTTAATTGCACAGGATGGAGAAGAGGCTCTGGCTTAACTAGACTGTGCCAAACCCATGGTTCCTTCTTAGTTTAGACATATCTCTATTGTTAAGCTCCATTCCCAGTAAGAAAAAACACCCCAATCGGTAGCTAAATGAAAAAGTTTCATTTAAATCAGTGATGACTTTTGATGACACAATCATGACTGCTGTTAAGCGATCATTAGAATTAGCATGGAGATCTCTTCTTATTGCTGTTTAGAGTCTGATCAAGCATTAAGACGATAAATTACTTCTTAGCAACCCTTGAGTCTTTGTATACTTTGAAAAAAATCAAAATGCCATCTGCCTCTCTAGCCTGATGCCACCATATAATTTTGTATAAAAAGATCGCCAGCTTACAGGAATTACAGTTGTCATAAATACTTGTTTTGTGTTTAAAAATCAACCATTTGTATGCATGTTTGGTATCAGAAATGCCTTATTCATTTTGAGTGGAAAACATGTACTTCATTTCCTATCCAAGAATAGAAGTGACATGGCTGTGCACAGATAAACTCTTGTTATCTTTTCCTTAATGAGGTGGTTTATTTTAATGGCAGATTCCAAGTTTTGATTTTATAGATAGAAGTTTTTTTACAGTTTGTACATTGTTTCATGTCTGTAAAGCGCTAGGGGTTCTCTGAAGTGAAGTTGTCTCCGCGTACGTGTAAGATCACGATTGCTAGCATCCGTTCAGCAAGAGCAATACAATCAAATTGCTGAACGTTACACGTCTTTTTTTCCTCAAAATGCTTAGTTTGTGCCAACAATTTCATCTCACGTGAGCAGCTCTTCAGTTACAGCAATGACAGAAGCAATCGTCACGTGAGCGTCTTTGTTGTTGCGTGTCACGGTTGAGAATACGGAGTATGTGGAGACCCTGTGTCTGTGGGCAATAACCAGCTTTTCCTTTTCTTTGACTTTCCAGGAGTAGTTTTGGATTCTGGAGATGGTGTCACGCACAATGTGCCTGTCTATGAGGGCTATGCCTTGCCCCCATCCTGAGACTGGATCTGGTGGGCAGATACCTGACTGACTAACGCAATGAAAATTCTGACAGAGAGAGGCTACTCGTTTGTCACCACTGGTAATGAGCTGGGCTTTGGATATGCTTTGCATATGTTTGCTCTGTTACTTGTCATCTTATGCGGGAAGCCTGTACCTGGTGAGATGCATCAAAATCCCTGTCACTAGGTTGGCCTGGGAAAAACAGTTCCTGTTAGCTAATGGGATGCTCCTGGCTTTGGCTTTCAGCGTGTTTGTTGAGCATCAAGGACAAGGATGCCACCGTGTTTGGGAATCCTGAGTTACTGGCAAATTGAACGGGTTGTTGTGTTTTGATTATACCTCTTCCACAGAGAAAGGAACAAAGTTAGTAGCTGGCAATGGGTGACCCTCGGGAGATCTGGTCAAGGTTTTGTGACGTAGACATGTAAACATTAATCTTTGCAGTATTCTGTAGTACAATATATCTTTTACTTGCCGATGAGGGAAATCTGGTAATCCAAAGGGAAAGTAATGTTGCTGAGACAAGAGAGAGGGCCAATGAACCACACGACCATCATGAACTCAGGGAAATGTGCATGAGAAAGTCTGTGTCCTGGCTGTTGTACTGTATGTTGATTAAAATCTTGTTGGCTGTCTGCAGCGGAACGGGAGATTGTGAGAGACGTCAAGGAGAAGCTTTGTTATGCGGCTTTGGATTTTGAAAATGTCAGTTTAGAGGTACCTGCATCGTAAGATGATTTCAGCCTCTTCTAAGTGCAGTAGAGTTTCTAAGGTGATGATTTGGAGTACTGTCAGAAGATCGTGCTTTTTATCTCGACTGGCTGATGTATAACTGCACGGTGCTGCTTATGTGGGTTTTATATCTAGATGCTGCTTCAGGTTATTGTTTGATTATATTAATCTGTAATGTAATCATACAAAATGAAATCGTACGTTATTTTCCAGTAGTTTTATCTGTAGTGTCAAATTTCCCATTCTATCCAGTGGATGACTGCCACTTTCTATGGTAACTTGTACTGCCCTCACACAAATTTCCTACTTTCAATTTAAATTCCACTCGTGAGGAGTGAGCAAAATGACTGCGGGCAGTTTGGCACGATTTCCATTAAACGAAGTGGTAAAGCTAGCTGCGTTTGTGTGTAGAAAGCAAACTATTGAAGCATTAATATAGCTCCAAGTTCTGCATTTGAACATCAGCAGGAGCGATGTTCAAATATTCTGCATTTGAACATCAGCAGGAGAAATGCTCGTTAGGAGGTGGGGGGATTTGGCTGCCAGAAGTGTATCGAGGATCAGCGTTGGTGTTCAACAGTGGTGTCAGAAACGTAGCGGTGGAAATCAGGACTTCCTGGATCACAGATCTTTGTGAAAATATGCGTGTTAAGCTAGTTTAAAAGTCTAGTACTTACAGTCCTGGGAACACAGTTTGGACTTTATCTGGTCTGTTCCTTTTCTTTAGCAAGGAACAGTACCACGAGATGCTCTCCTGAGCATCACGTAGGTTTTTTTTCCTGGAATTTTCTTGGACTACTGAGCTTCCCTTTCATTTGAACAGTAAGAAAAAGAAGGGAAGAAAGAGAAATCACATGTGTTGAAACTTCTTTCCACTCAGGGATGGAATCTGCAGGTATCCACGTAACCACTTACAACAGTACTCTGAAATGTGATATCGCCATCCGTAAGGATCTCTATGCCAATAACGTCCTCTCTGGAGGAACCACGATGTATCCTGGGATTGGCGATCGTATGCAGAAAGAGATTACCGCTTTGGCTCCAAGTGCTATGAAGATTCAGGTAATTTTGCACACCTGCGGTTCCAGAAGAAGCTTTTGTTGGAAAGTTAGATCCTATAATCAAATGCAAATGTCCACAAGGGAATGTGCAGGTCTTGCATCCCAGGCCCTGATGTTAGGAGACCCTCGGACAGCCTGCTTAATTCGTGCCTCTTTTCCTCCTAACAGCCAAAGCAGAATGAAGAGAGGGATTGGAGAGGTACTGGAATAGAAATGGTTGCTGAAGCCATGGGAGTTTCTGAGGTCATTTTGAGAAAATGTGAAAGAACAGTTAAGGAAGACAGTCCTGTGGGCTTCCCATTGAAATAGGGCTAAGAAGGAGAAAGGGGCTCCTTGAAAGACACCACAGAACAGCAAGATAGGTAGGGATGAACCTAGAGAAGATGGAGCTGTAAGTACCAAAGGGAACATGACCAACCTGAGAAGATACAGGGGATATTGTAGGCTTCAAGGCTTGGCTATCAGAGAAAAGGGTGAAAGAATAAATCCAAAATCCAAGCAGCGTGCAAAGTCTGCGGCTTGTTAGCTGTTTGGAAGGACCCTTTTGCCTTGGAGCAAGGCAGTGTGTAGTGAAATAGAGAGGCCATGTTTGTACAGGCAGCAGACGACATGTTGCACGGGCATGACGTGGACTGGCAGGCGTGGAAACGGGAGCACGCAGAAGCAGGGGTACATGCAGTGTATTTGAGCAATTCAGTGGCTCAGGCGGGAATCAGCGGGAGGTCTTCTAGCTTCACATCTAGTGCTTAGCTAGATACACAGTGCCAGTGTATCTCAGTGTTTTGGGGTTTGGGATTCTTTTTACGTAAAAGAATTCCTTTATCATTAGAAAAATGCTCCGACCATTCTGTGCAGTGTTGTCCCAGCGGTCTTTATTTACAACCAAATTGGATAAATATTTCAAAACTTTACTTTTCTTTCGTATACTTTTGTAATTTGTTGGTAGCTGTGTTGTAGGCCATCTGCAGATCTCTCACGGGCTGCAGTATTTGTCTGTTCATAGTAACGTTATAGCAGCTCTGTCGACTCAAGGTGGAAGACAAAATATGGCAGCCTTTCTACCTCTTCGGTGCTTTACTTCATTGGAGTTGTGCTTTGATGATGAAAAGCGTTTCACCTAGTTGTTTCCTCCAAAGAGATGTTTACTGTGTTAGCTGCTTGTCACTTTATTTACAACAGATTGTGCTTCTCTTCTGGAGGATTGCACCAGCAGAATGTAAATACTCTGTCTGGACTGGGGGTTCAATACTGGCGTCTCTGTCCACTTTTCAGCAAATGTGGGTCAGCAAAGATGAATTATGAGGAAGCTGGCCCCTCTATTGTCCATCGCAAGTGCTTTTAAATACTTCCGTCGCGTCCTGTCGGCGATAAGTAGTGCTGTTCCTCTACACATCACCTGTGCTCATTCACCTCTGAGGGTGGTTTGTCTTGCTTGCATCCGTTAAAAAACCACGGTGTATGGATGTCATAGAAATTAGCAAGTTACTTCTAATTTTTGATGCTAAAATGAGACTAACATTTCAGTGATGGGTGTTTTCCGAGACTGAGAACAGTAGTTATGCTATCCACCTCCCTTTCTCGTGCATTTGTAAGAGTTGTGCTAGCAGCCAGGAGGACGCACCCCCATAACGATGCTGTACCCGCCGTACCCGCTGGCGCCGCCGCGTGGCCGCCACGCGGTACTGCAGCCCGGCGTTCGGCGCAGGGTGTGTCCCCTCCGGCGCGCCGTCGGCTCGTGGCGCATGCGCGGTGCGGCGGAGCAGCATGGCGGCGGTCTGGTGTCGGGTGGCGGGGCGACGGGGGAGCAGAGAGGCCAGCGGTGAGGCGGGGGCTCCCCTCCGGCGGGTGCGGGGGTGCGTGGTGGCTTCCCGAGGGTGGTGGGACGGGAAGCTTGGAGCCGGCCGCTGCGGCAGGCTGCAGGAGGCGAGGCGGGTGCGGGCAGCCCCGGGGCCAGAGGCGGGAGGTGACGGAAGGGAAGGGGGGAAGGAGGCGGGCACCCCCCCCCCCCGCCAAGCCGGCAGCGCTCCCCCGGCCCCTGTCGCCCCGCGCAGCCGCCCCCAGCTGCAGCACGTCCCCTGAAGCCTGTCCCGGAGCGCCCGGCCTCCCCCAAGGCCCGTGGTGCGGGCGGCACGCTGGCCATGGAGCGTGCCTCGGCCTCCCTGAAGGCGGTGGCCGCTGCTTGTTTGTGTGTGGCAGGGGCCGCGCTGAGGACGCGTTTGTCCGTTCGTGGCCTGGGGATGCCGTTGGCTGCGCCCGCTCCGGGCTTGTGTGGGCTGCGTGTGCCGGGCCTCGCTGTGCTGGCGGCGTGGGGGCGAAAAGGGAGAGGCGGAGCGCTGAGTGGCTGCGGACAGGAGGTGTCGCGGCTGAAGCTGGAGAGTCCCGAGAAGGCTGAAGAAGAAGAAGAAATGGAAGGCCAGCTGGCTGGCAGCTGCCTGGCGCTGCGGGTGAGGAAGGCTCCCTCTTGGTAGCCCGCAGCAGGCCAGGCCGCCAGCGTGCCCCGCAGGGTCTGTATGTGTCACCAGCAGCAGCATGGTCCGGTTGTGGAGCGCGCGAGCGCGGCTGCGTGCGTAGGGAGCCTTGTCTCGTAAGAGCTGCGAGACATGGACGTTTTCTCTTAGGTGGGGGACAGCCAAGCGACCGGAGTTACGGAAGAGGAATGGAGGAGAGCAGGACAGAGAAGCGTCTGAAGCAGCAGAGTCTCCCGGGAGCGCGGAGAGCGAGAGCTGCGGTGAGTGGCGGGCCCTCGGGGCCCTGTCGCCCCTCTTCTGCGTCCCGGGCCCTCGCCTGGATCCTTCTCTCTCCCACGCTGCTGTGATTTTTTGTTTTTTTTCTTTTTCCTTTTGTTTTCCTTTCCCTGTACCTCCCGTCTTCTGTCTGTGTTTGTGTTCTGCTCCCTCTCCCTCTTTTTCTCCCTTCAGAATTTCTCTAGCCGGCTCCCTGTCTCTATTTCTCTGTCCTGCTGGCTGTCCGGTCGTTTCTTGCTGTACCTCCCTGTCCAGCCGGCTCTCTTTTTGCTCTCCCTTTTTGCCTTTCTCTCCTTCTCTGTCCTGCTTCATGGCCCTTTCTTCTCTTTCTCTCCCTCTCTGTTCTCTAGCCCCTTGCTGGTTTGTTTTGGGGTTTCCCTGCACACACGCCCCCCGCCCCTTTCTTGGTCTCTTTGTCTAGATCTGACCCTTTCTTTGTTTCTCGGTCCCTTTTTTCCTGTTCACTGTCCTTTTTCTCTCTCTGTCTGTGTCCCCTGCGCTCCGTTGCCATCTTTATCTCTCCTTTCTTCTTCATCTCCTCCCCCTGCCCCCGTCTCTCTCTCCCTCTTTCGCGCTCACCGGCCCTACATTTTCGTGCTCCGTCTCTGCAAGGCTCCTCGTCCCTGTTTTTCTTGATTTCTCTACCTCTCTGGCGTTTCCTTTCGACCCTTCTTTCTCTCTGAGCTCCTCGGTCTTCTCCCTTGTCTTATTTTCCTCTTCCTAGTGCTCTGCCCTTCTCCCCATCGTTTATTTTCTCTCTCCGTTTCTCTGCCCTGCTCCCCGTCCCTCTCTTTCTTTCTCCGTCCCCCTCTGCTGCTCCACAGCAGTGTTTTTCCTTTCTCCGGCTCTCTGACCCGCTCCCCGCCCACCCAGGTTGACCGTCCCAGGTTTTGTTCTGCGTCTCCATCCTGCCGCTGTCCTGATCTATCCTTTTGTGCCCTTCTCTTTCTGTCTCTTTTCGTGTGTCCCCGCTGCTTTTTTTCCCATCTCTGTCCAGCTCCCTGTCCCTTTCCTTTTTCCTCTTGCTGTCCTTTTGCCCTGCTTCCTCTTGCTGTTTTTTCTGCCTTTCTCTCTCTGCGCCATTCCCTCTCCCATCCTTTCTTTCTCGATCCCCCTGTGCAGCTCGCTGTCCCTTGTTTCCTTTCTCTCTTCCTCGGTATTTTTTTTCTTTCTCCATACCTCTCTCCTGCTGCCCGTCACGGTCGCATTTCTCCCCCCAACGCTGTCCTGCTCTGTCCCTTTTCTCTCTCTCTGTCGTTTTGTCCTGCTCCCTGTGTTTGTTTTTTAATTCCTCCCTCAGGGTCCCTCAGCCCGGTGCTGTTTTTTCCCTTCTCCGCCTCTCTCTCCTGCTGCCCAGCTGAGGCTTTTCCCCCTCCGTCTCTGTCCTGCTCCCCCGTCTCTTACTTGTGCCTGTCTTTCACTTTGTCCTGCCTCCTTGTCCCCTTTTTCTCTCTCAGTATCACCTTGTCCCGCTCCCTGTCCCTGTCTTTCTCTGACAATCTGTCCCGCTCCTTGTCCTTCTCTTTCCCTTTGCTGTTATTCCCCGTCCTTGTTCTGGCCTTTCTTCCTTCTCTTTCTGTCCTACTGCCCCAGTGCCTCTTTTTCGACCGCTGTCCTGCTCCCTGGCCCTTGTTTCCTCTCGCCGTCCCTCTGTCCTGCTTCCTGTCCCCAGTTTTTCTGTCTCTCTTTCTCGATCCTGCTGCCTGTCCGGTCGTTTCTTGCTGTACCTGCCTGTGCAGCCGGCTCTCCCTTTTTGCCTTTCTCTCCTTCTCTTCCTGCTTCCCGGCCCGTTCTTGTCTTCCTCTCTGTCTGTCCTCTATCCCCTTGCTGGTTTGTGTTGGGGTTCCAACCCTGACCACCCACCCCCTTCTTCGTCTGACCCTTTCTTTGTTTCTTAGTACGTTTCTTCCTGTTGCCTGTCCTTTTTCTCTCTCTGTCAGTGTGTCCTGCACTGCGTGGGACGGTGGTGGGAGGCTGAAAAAGGGTGGGAAGCTGGGGGGGCGGAGTGGAGGCTGGAAAGAGGTAGGAGGTTGCAGAGGGGTGGGAAGCTGAATTAAGTAGAGGCCAGCAAAAAGGGAGTTAGGAGGCTATCGAGGGGTGGGAGGCGGGGGGGGGGGGGGGGGCGAGGAGGGGGGAGTAGAGGCCAGGAAAAAAAAGGAGGCCGGAAAGGGGTGGGAGGCTGCAGAGGGGTGGGAGGCCGGGGGCGAGAGTAGAGGCCAGAAAAAAAGGGAGGCCGGAAAGGGGTGGGAGGCTGCAGAGGTGTGGGAGGCTGGGGGCGAGAGTAGAGGCCAGAAAAAAAAGGAGGCCGGGGGGTGCGAGTAGAGGCCAGAAAGGCCCTTTTTTGTGGCTTCTTCCCTGTCTTTATCTCTCTTTCCTGCCTTGTTTACTCCTCTGATTCAAGTTCTCTCTCGATCCGTGTGTTCTGCTTCCCACTCATCATATTCTCTCTTTTTCTCTGTCCTGTTCCTGAGGCTTCTTGTCTAGGAAGCCACGTCTCGTATGAGCTCTAAGACAGCCACATGCATTTTCTCTCAGGTGCAGGAGAGCCAAACGATTGGAGTTGCGGAAGAAGAAGGGAAGAGAGAAGGGGAGAGAAACATCTGAAGTGTCAAAGTCTCCCGGCAGCACCGAGAGTGAGAGCTGCGGTGAGTCCTGGGCCCTCGGGGCCCTGTCACCCCTCTTCTGCATCCTGGGCCCTCCCCGGCTCCCTCTCTTTCCCCCACTGCTACGATTATTTTTTTTTTCTGCTCTTGTGTACCTTCTTTCTCCATCTGTCTCTGACTTGTCCCCATCTTTTAGGTCCTCCCTCTTTCTGCCCTGCAGCCCGTGGCATTTTTTTCCTTCTTCCCCTCTTGCTGTTCAGCTCCCGGTTACTAGTTTTGCTTTCCTCCTACTCTGTAGCCTGTCAGTACTTTTGCTGTCTTTGGTGCTCTCTGTCTGGCTCCTCGTCCCTTGATTCGAGGTCTTCCTTCTCGGCTCCGTAGCACGTCACAGATCTACTGCTTTCTCCATGTCTATTCTATTCTATTTCCTCATCTCTCTTTGTCCAGGTCCCTGCCGCTGTTCTTTTTTCCTCTGTCATGCTGCAGGGTTTTTTTTTTGCATCTCCTTCCTGCTCCCCATTCTTCATTTTCGGTCTGTGTCCTGCTCCCTCTTCTTCTTTCTGCTGCCGCTCTTGCTCTCTTGCTGCTGCTTCTTTCTCCTTGTCTGTGGGACTGCCTGTCCCCGTCCTTCTCTCGCCGTCCCTTTCCCTGCTTGGTGCTTTCTCGTTCCACCGCCGCTGTCCAGCCACCTGTCACTTTTCTCCTCTCTTGTAGTGGCCTGCACCCTGCTCCTCATTTTTGGCAGCCTCTGCCGAGCAGCGCGTCGCTCCGGGAGGCGACGGACGGACTGTTCGCCGCTGGATCAACGGGCACAGCTGCGGGAAGGAGTGCCGAGGTGTCGGAGGGGCAGAGGGAGCGTCGGGGGCCCCGAGCCCCGGAGCAGAGCGGCTCCCGGGACTGGCTGGGTGCGTGACTGAGTAAAGACGTGCGGTCCCTTTTGCCCTGGCGGGTGCGTTTGTGCTTGGTTTGCACGGGACGAGGGGCTGCGCCAGAGGCCAGGGGAGGAGGGGACGGGCTGTGGGGCTGGGGCGACGGCCCCCTGTTCCTGCCGGGCTCCAGCCGTGGGCCGGGGCCGGGGGAGCCCCAGGTGCGGGCAGCGGGGCTGATGGCGACGGCCCCTCCCTGTGCCGGTGGAGGGCCCGGTGCTGCCGTGGCGCGGGTGGCCGTGGAGGGGCCGGTACGATCGCTGCTGCCACCCGGTGAGCAAAGTTCGGTACTGCGGCTCGGGCGGCGCCAATGCGCGGTGGCGCCGTGTCCAAGGGCTCGCTGCTGCCACCCGGTGAGCAAAGTTCGGTACTGCGGCTCGAGTGGCGCAGGTGCTTTGCGCGCTGGGAGGAGCCGTGCCCTGTGTGTCCGACGCTGCAATAAGGAACGCCTGCCTGCTTGCTGAAGTGCCCAAAGGGCTTCAGAGAGTCTTTGTGTTTGCCCAATGACGGCATCGTGGACTCCAGCCGTGGGCCGGGGCCGGAAGAGCCCCAGGTGCGGACAGCGGGGCTGATGGCGACGGCCCCTCCCTCTGCCGGTAGAGGGCCCGGTGCTGCCGTGCCGGGCCCGATGCGAGCCGAAGGAGGAGCGGAGCCATAGCCGGGTTGCGGCTGCAGCGAGGGAGAAGGTGAGCGCGGGGTATGGGGGGGGTTTGGATGGAGCGGCGGG